>NC_066365.1:56993449-59393449 GCF_013377495.2 Cygnus atratus
GAAGCAGATAAACAACAAAGGAGTGGGAAAAAGAGGAAAAAAACATGTAATGGGGAGTGGGGGAGAGAAATCAGGAAGAGAAAATTATGTGCTGTGGGATATTTTCATAGCTAAAATAGCCTTTCAGATAGTTGTGAGTGAAGTGGTATTTAAAGTAATGAGAAATTGTGTGGAACAAATGATGAAAGAATGAGTGCAAAGTTCTTTATATCTGGTATTTTACCCAGGGTTGCTGGGGAAAAAGGAAATAAGAAAGGTAGGAAAAATGACCTTGTGAATCAAAGAGTAACTGTGCATACTGGAATGCACTCTACTGCAAAATAAAACCAAATAACCTGCTCTCTCGTTTGCTGCCACACTCAGGTGCTGATTTTCCTTTCAGCGTGAATGTGTCTCTGAGACTTGCAGCTGTGTTTCCATGCCTGCTCAGAACTTAAGCACAGCCTAATAGTTGTGGAGGTCCTGGATATGCTCTGTTGGGGTTCAGGAAAAGGGCAGAATAGGACCTCTTTCCTAAAGGGCACATTCCACAGATGCAAAGAACAGTGAGCACAAAGTGCCAAGATGAGATCTCAAACATTATGTAGCCCATTTTTAAAACAGTGATGAGGATATGCCATCACAGAATACAAAGTGAAAGAGCTGAATTTAGAGAATCAGTCTGAAGATTCAAGTCCGTATCTTCCCTATGCTGAGAGTGTCTTAGGCTACATTTACATTATCAAGTAGTGTAGTAGAATTGAACAGATGGTGCTGATGATACAAATTTATGAAATCCATGCTTAGGAGTGGTGCTTTGTGATGTGCTACTAAGGACTGAATGTCAGCTAGCAGCTGGAGCGTGTTAGGTGAGTTCCAAGGGCCTATTTTTAGTTTTATCTAAAAGGAATCAACTTTTATCTATAAGGAATTCAGTTTGTGCCCTGTGAAATAGTTCCACAGTGTGAACCAAAGTGCAGTAAGAAAAGAAGCTCAGCTTTGTTTCAAATGTGCAAGAGCTGAACTAAAATTCTGATGCAGCTTCAACGATAGTCTCCACGCTGCATGTTTCTATCTCTCTCTTGTTGACTCTGCATAGTTGTACGTAGCGTGTAGTCATTGTCTAATATGCAGCAGTCATTGGCAATTATCTGTATTTCATTCTTAGTACCAATTCTAGAATTTAGATCACAATGAATAAAGACACATACTTGCAGTCCTGTTTTAAGTACCTGCATTTCTAGTGAAGAATCAGAGGGAGATCTGTTTTTACAGATTTGCCTAGCATTTGTGCAAGTGAGTTATGAGAATTCCTCATTCAGTATATGAAATCCTTTAATTCGTTACAGTACCTTATCTTCCATGACAAACATTTTAAAGGAACCTAGAAAAAACAGCATTTAATTTTTATTTATTTTGAGGTCCAATAGAGAAAATATATCACTTAACTTGTAGACCCTTAAGCCCTTTTCCTGAATCACACCCTCAACTGAAAAGAGGTCATGCATCTCATACATACTGGTAAATTAATGAAAAATAAGAAATCTTAATTTTTTAAATAAGAAACCTTAATTTTCACAGCAGGTATTTGAAATATGCAACTATATAACTTCCACTTGTGTTTTCATATTTTATTATATGAAACAGCATAGACTTGTTCTGTTAAGCTTGGTCACTTACACTGAAATAAACAGAAAAATTCTCACTGGTTTCAGTGGGCCTAAGTTCAGAATCGATGTTACTGAATGCTATTATTTCTACATTGAAAAAAATAAAATGCCTAGAGATTAAGACTTCATTCTGGTAAGGGCTTTGTAGCTAAGAGCCTAGAGTCTAAATAGGCAGGAAAAAAAAAGAATAGGAGGTACAGAGAAGTAAGGAAGCTTTGTAAAATAATGTAGCAAGTTAATGACAAAGCAAGAAATAAAAAAACATAGATTCTGAGACTTAAATCCTTTATCCTATTCAACAGAGAAATGACGTCAATGAATAGCTTGTTGCAACGAATGGCGGTGGCTGAACAAAGCTGTGCAGATTAAGACACGACTTCCTATATCTGAAGGATGTTCTCTTGAATAGGCTGATTTAATGAAGCACTAGTACCAATGAATTCATGAAATTTGTTACTGGTTTAAGTTGCTCTGGATTAAGACTGTACACTATAAGGAACATAGAGACAATCTAAATGCCATGACAGTTCCAACTGGCATTCTGTAGTATGTCAGTCACATTATTTATAAAGAAGTGCAAGGAGGAAAAAAAATGTTTAAAGGAAAAAAGTGAATCTCATACAAATTATGAGTTTATAGACTGCTTAGACTGCTGACAACCCCTCACCCTAAAAACAACAACAAAACTACAGAACACTGGAGCTGGCTACTGAATCACTGTATTTGAAAACTGTGCTTCAGTTTAGATACTTGGTATAGCTATTTAATCACATTAATCATTTTCTGACTTTCAAAGTGATGCAGCTGCCAACCTGTAAAATAACTCTGACCCCAGACATTCAGATACCCATATGCAAATATTCCTAACCCTGGAGACAGGCAATAAATATGCAATGTCTTCTCTAATTACAACAGAAAGGTCAAACTCACATCTGTTTACTTTCACACTTCACCAGACCTGATAATCAGAATAAGGTCTAGCAATTTCTACTCTGAAGTGTTTTCCTCAATAATACTAACAGTCCAGGGAAGCACTACCTTTTCCTGGTTTTACCTATATTTAGCCAGCATAAGCTTCCTTTACGCATTTATCACCTTATTTTCTTAACATTGGACTTAAATTTCTGATTCTGTATCTGTGCTTAGCTCTTGCAGGCATTAAGATGGTGACACAATGATTGGTATGGTAATTTATAGCAGTTGCAGAACAGGTTTGAAAGATCTGAGAACACAACTGGCAGACAAATTTCTCAGGATCTAAAAACAGTCCAAAGAATGGTTTTCACAATTATAATTCTCTGACTGTTCTGGATATATATAACTTGGAAACTATCTAAGAAGGAGGGACAGACAGATAAATGAGTAGGAAAAGTTGTCCTGTGCTGGAAATAAAATAATGCTCCATACCTTCCCTAGATCGTACCATATTTTGGTCACAACATCTATTATTTTAACATTATAACATTTTATAAACATTTGGAAAAACAGCTCTCAGTGTCTTAGCTTCCTTCTAAGATGATATTAACAATACACAGTCTGAAAAGATTTTGAATATGATTTGGTTATTCGTCTTTTCTATGTTTTTCCTGGAATAAAGGTACCCATAAAGACCACTAGAGTGATCCCTTCTTTCAGGAATTCTAATGAAACTGTCGGTATATTAGGAACATATCTGACTAGAAAACTAAGGCACCTGCAGATTTATGACAGCTCCCCAAATAAGAAAAATCAAAAATTAGCATCAAAGACTTTTTTTGTGTGTTTTGTTTTCATACAAACACTACTGTGTTTGTATAGTGTAATATAGAAACTATAATGTATGTTAGAATGTTAACTAAAAGCTGCTTCAAGCAATTAAACTACTTTACCTGGAGTTGCACCATCACTGAAAACTCTAGTTCAGTCACAAATACTACCTGCCTTGTCTATGACTCATTTCAGGATGAGGATTTAGAAACAGGACAGCAGAAATAGGCAACCCCCAACTGCCTATAGCTCTGTGTCACAGCTCTATGGAAGATGGCTGAAGTGTTGGCATGTAATACACGATTATCTGAAAATATTTTCAGAGAACACTTTTTTAGTAATTGTGACTATTTAATATATAATATAGATCTTCAAAGACTGGGAATATACTCTTTTGTAATAATTCTATAAATTAAGTATGATAAACTAGAAAACTGAGTAAGTGGTCTTCTGAGCTTCACCAAAGGAATGTGAGGATTCAAGATGCTGTATCAATATTGTACCTATAGATGCAATTCAAGTATTTGCCTGTATAGCTGACTTAACCGCCAAGCTAGAAGAAAACCTTTTCTCTAGAAGCTTTAGGAAATAAAAATATCAGTCACTGCAGCCATCTTCTAAAACACAAAAAAAGAATTTCTTTTAAGAACATACACCATCTTCTACATGCACTACTCACTTTATAATAACAAAGCCATAAGGTAATATTACAGAATAGTGTTACAGAATAGTATTACAGAATAGCACTATTGAGAAATATGTTTTATTTTCAGGTGAGGAAGGCAAATGTTGATAGGAACTAAATGATATATCACAGAGTTAAGAGACTTTACATAGAAAAAAGATATGTAAAAGATATGTAAATCAACACAGTAATCATGCAAATCTCTCTCTCTCTCTTTTTTTTTTTCCCATATACAATCTCACAATGACTTCAGAGAAAGAACAGAATAAATATGTTGAATGAAATTTGACTCTACCTGCCCTGCTTTTCATGTTCGCTTGGGAGCTAAATTGTCAAATGATTCCAAATACTTAAATTTTCTTGAGACTCAAGTGACACAATGCGTTTTACTTTCACAGCCTACCCTGATATTAAATATTCCAAAAAGATTGAATGTCATTAATACATTTCAGATATATAGAAGTGTAACCATTTCTGATTATGTTTACATATTAATATTCTTTGTCCATTCAGTGTATCATTGCTATTTTATATTACATTTTGTCAAAATCACAGAATCACAGAATTGTAGAGGTTGGAAGGGACCTCGAATTCCAGAATTTGAGAATTCTGTTTTTTTGTGAAGTTACAGAGGAAATGCAAAGTATGGGACACTTTTGAGGAGGAAAGAAAGATTTGTGGTGCTGCTAATGGTTATCTTTTTATGACAACTACTTAAAATATACTCAACATCTGCCAATTAATTTTAGTTGGCTTGAATTTATCAAAGAGGTTCTAATGGTTGCTTAAGGATCACCTTAAAAAAAACAAAACCGAACAAAACTGGCAGTGAAACTTCACGTTCAAGATATTTTAATGTTCTTCATGCCATCACTTTAAGTGCAATAAATACACTACAGGAGAATCCAGAATGATAACATACATTTGACAGCACCACAGACAGTACAACAAAATTTCTGTCAGTTGTCTTGCAGAGCAACCTGAAAGAGCATAGAGCCAAACCTGATGTACCCTGAATGTTAGGTAGACACATACTGATTTTCCACTTCAAGTATTTAAATATTCATTAGCTTAGGCTGAAAAGTTCTTACAAACCTTAAATTAGTACCCTGATGTCAAATAAAAAATAAATTACACTTAGTCCGTCATTCATCTCATGCTTATTTTCTTCGGAATTGCTTTAACAAGACTGGGGGAGAGAGATTTCCAAACACAACAGAAATTACCTGTCAGAGCTCTCTTTGGAGAGGCTGGAGTAGAGAGAACACCATTCAAATTTGCAAAATTAAATTTTCTACATTTAAAATGGCCAAATGATTTCACTAGTTGATGATATCAGAGATATCATGAGGACCTATACAGACACTTGGAATTCTATATGCAACTAGGAAATAATAACAACAAAGTCTCACTAAAGTTCCACAATAGCTGCAACTGCAAAATAAATATTTTTTTATAGAATTGCACATGTAAGAAGAATTCTATGTAATTCTAAGCAGTCTGAACAGCAGAATAAACAACAGTGATAAGGACTGGATGGAAACATCTCTCCAAGCAAATGGTCTGTTTCCTTGATATGGCTACTAACTAGCTTCGTTTTTGCTAAATTTAAAAAAATGATTTATCAAAGGATCTGGAAGTGAGCACTAAGTTTGACATAACTTTTTTTCCCTGATCCCTGCATCTCAAAGTTTTTGGGAATGCACTGTAACTGCATGATTTAGGGGTATCTGTTGTAACTCAGTAGAGAGTATTAACAGTTACACAGCTGTCTTTCAGCAGCAGAGAATGCAGAAGCTGTGCCAAAATTAGACCTTTCAGTGTAATAGACAAATTGCTTAAATTTCAGTTTTTAAGGCAGATGAAATAACAATATATATTGAATAAATGTGGTTAATCTATTTCCGATGCATTTTACAGATCAAAACGATAATTAAGAAACAAAAATCAATGCAAGCTTGTTCTCTGTTGTGAACTCTGTTGGCTACAATACGAAAAGTCTGAACATAATTTTTACATAGAATACTTTCTTTCAATTTGATCATTAAAAGCAACCTCTTCAGGTGATCTTTTAACCTTCCTTACTGAAACACTTGTGTATTCTCTCCTTTAGCCTTAATTTTCTTTTGCCTGATCTCACACAGTATACAAATACCATGGAACAGGGCTTATGTACACTTTACATTTTGTGGCTATTTTGTTCTTGTTATGCCTTTTTTTTTTTTTCCCTAAACATCATGACATGTTTCTTAGCTTGTGGTAAGAAAGGAGATGAAAAGACAAAGTCTACACAACATAATAAATGCCGGAAAGAATCATACTTATCATTTATAAAGTTTCCTAGGACTTTATAGGCGTGACAGTACTGATAGTTTAAACAGAGTCTGGGCAGGATTTATACTATAGTGTATGTCAATCCATACTATATAACTGTTAATCTATTCTGAGGATTGTTTTGTCTTTGCCAACTTAGACTTTCATTAAATAATGCTCAGGTGTAGTTCAGGGGATGTAACACAGAAGGGTCTATTTTTAAACAGTAAAATAAATATAGTGAGTCGGTCCTTTCTCTGCTTATATTTCTGCATTTAGGAGAGGCACTGAGTTTAATCGTAGAGTTCTGTTGCAGGACTTGCTCTCAGAGCCAGAAATAAAGACAGAACAATAATTGGTCTGTTTTGTTTACTAAAACATAGATGAGGGGATCAGATCTTGCAGGTACTCTTTCTAGCAGATCAGTTCCATGGGCTAGTAGTAAGAAACGGTGAAACAATATATCTTTTGACATCATTCAAATTCTTTCTTTCTTTAGGTTTTTTTTTTTTTTTTTTTTTTTTTTTTTTTAGGAGAATACAGTTTTAGGTGAATACAAGAAGTAGAGACAGTGCCATGTGTTTTGTGCAGTAATTATATTCCTGCACAGTATGAGCCTAGCACCATCTCACTTCCTGTGTATTAGGCACCATGTACATAGACAGAAAGGACTAATCCAAATCTTTTGAAGTCATGGTATTCCAAAGTCTTCAGTAAGTTTTGAGTCAGAACTCAGATGATAAATACAACAAAGTTAATGCATAAAAAATCATGAAAGGTGAGAAAACAATTTTTATTTTGTTCATGAGCCCATTAAGATCAAACTTTAGAACAGAATAGAGAATTCTTAATTTCAAGACCAGTAAAATATGTTCACTTTTGGCAGTCACCATTGTATCATAAATTTGAAGAATATTTCATCAGATATGTAATCACTGTCTCTTACTTTTCTCTTCCTGTCACTCTTACTGCACTTCTGTGGAGTGTACAATATGTTTATCCTGACAAGATGCAAAGATCTAATTTATTATTTAAAAAAATCTGTTATTTACTAAATGGAATGGTTAAGCATAAAACCTGTTTGGAATTTGTTACCTGAAATAAGAGATAATGATAATGTAGCAGATTAAGAAAGTAAAAACATTACAGTAAAGTCATATACAAAACCATTCATATGAATGCCAATCAGATTTGTTGGCTTTAATTTCCCTACTGTAAGAATAGCTGTGAAAAAAAATTAAAAAAATCTCACAAGTGTTCACTAACACCACGCACTCAAAGTAGTTTATAAGAGAGTTCAATCGTAACTGCATTAGAATTTTTCAGTTTGCTTTTTGTTCATATACAAAATATTAACACAACCAGGCAGAGAACAAATGAAGACCATGTGAGTTACTTGGCTCAGACAGTCATTAATGAGCCATTACAGACTACAATGATCTGCATCAGTCTGCATACAGCATCTGGCACACAGCATCCAAGCTGTAGCCAAGCCTGACAGTGAGGGCACCAGACTAAAAATGTGCAATTTCTGTGGGCTAAGGCAACACACCTCTTGTGCAGAGCTAGGAGTTTAAGTCTCAAAATTTGTCAGTTTAGCCAGAGAGTTAGACTAGTAGTCTAGTTACCATTAGCCTAGCTAAACTAATACTAGCAATGATACTTATATGCCAAGTATTCATTACTATAATTCCTGATAATGACGCAAATAAAATCGATAAACACAAACCGCCCAGTACCTCACACTTCCTCTGGTATTGTACTCACCCTTCCAACACCCCTCTGGGCCTGAGGGTTGTGGTGCCAGACTTTCTATAATGGCATAGTGGGGCTGGCTGGGGAATGTTGCCCCAGAGGTGGCAGGACAGGACCTGTCAGCCAGGCCCATCCCACCCCATGGTCAGGAAGCAGGTCAGGCCAGGGGGCAGTTGGGACAGCCCCAGGCCTGGGCATTGGGCACCTCCCTGGGGTTGGGCCAAGGCTGGGCCAACAAGTTGGTCTTGCTTGCTCTTTACTCATTCAATTAGTAATATAGTGATTAAATATGCTATATCTAAGTTTTACTGTGTATGTTTAATTTTACCTATGTTGACTTTATTCTTCATTCTCTTTGTAAACTTGTGATGAATGACCAGCTATCGACTGTTGGTAATTGTTACTGACAGCCCAGGGGCCTCTCTCTTATTCCTGGACTTGCACTTCCAAGGCCTCTGCTCTTTTCATGGGCTTCTAGTTGTTAATGATTTTTAACTTGCTAACAAATCTGTTTTTCTTCAGCAGCCCTTGACCTGTGTTCTTCTTTGAAATACAACATTTTATTAGCACAATGTAGTGACAAGTACATCCTTTTCTGGATACATGACTTGTTCACTTTACAAAAGTAGTAATCTATTAGAAAGCACAGATTTAATGATGACTATTTGTTATTAATATCTATTAGTTATACCAAAACCACAGCTATGTTAATCAGTGTTACAGTGGGAGAATCATCATTATCTATTTTTAAAATCTAAATTAAATTTTCATTTCTGAATAGCGAAAAAAGAGCAAAGTTCACTATGAACATTACTCACAATAATATATTTGACTAGATCTATGTGTGATTTTAAAAAGCCAAAGTAATATTCTATAGAGCACTTGAGAAATTACCTGCTATTGATGAAGTGGTCTTGTTTTTATTATATCCCTGGGAGGATTTCTCATGTGCGAACCCATAATACTTCCCAACCTGTGATAAGAGCAAAGTATCTTAGGAAAAATCATAGCCATATTCATCAAGGGTCTTCTGCAAAATGCATTGATGTCACTAGAAAGACTGTTCTTGTGCCACTGGACATTGAGCAGTCACAGACCCCAAAGTGTATATACTGTAAAGGTTGAAAGGAAAAGAAGAAAAAACAAAAACAAACCCTGCATTGAACAGATAATGAAAATGCCAAAAAATAGGTAGGACACCCAGCTGGCATGTAGATAACCAGGGTTCAAAATGGCATTGTACCTTACTCTGTTTGGCTCAATAAACTTTTCCTTCAGATTGAAACTCCAGCAGAAGAAAGTGAGACAGAGAAAAAATGACCCTAGACTACAGTGGTTAGTGCACATAAGTGACTAGAAGATGTGAAAATTTGTCAGGCTGAATGTATTTCCTTGCAGCAATACGATGAAAACTACCCTTGTAGTTGCAGAATGAATAGGATCTTACAGCATGTAAGAAAGAATATTATGTGAAGTAACATTATTTTTTAAAAAGTCTCTCTGGTAAGAATTATGAACAAAAGTGAATGCTAAATTGTGCTGGAATCCCTGTGCAATTCCAGGCATATCACATAAAAATCAAATAATTCATCATGAATAATGCTAGTGCTGAAAAAGGACCAACAAAATAATTTTAAATAATAATTAGCCTGATGCTGTAGTAAGCTGCTTTAATGTTTTGTTAAATTGAGTAGTAAGTTTATACTCCATTTGGCAAGTGCACATTGCAAACTAAGAATATTGCTGTGTTTCAGAATCCTGATATTAATGTAGCCTGACTTAGCCTGCACATAGCATAGCACACTTAATAGTAGATTGTGCCTCTCCTGTTCTCACCTTACATTTCTTTGCAACTTTTACATAATGGGAAAAGTAAGCCACTTTGCCTACTGCCATCATCTGTGTAGTTAATGAGGAAGCATTACATTAAACTAATATAGGCTGAAAATTGAAAGACAGCGTTTCAATGACAGCAGGGCATCTAACTCCAAAGCTCCTAGTTTGAATCACTTCATTCTCTCATTGACATATGGATTAATCCAATGTGTCTGCTTGCACTGAGTAAAGCTTATTTTGTTGTAGAAGGCATTCACTTTCTGTTGAGCACAGCAAAATAGGCAAAAATGTCCTTTAAACTAGCCTGTTCTTTCTTCCTCCTTCCCTCTCCCTGGAAATTCTTCACTTTTTTTTTTTTCCCCCCTTGTGTTACTATTCTCTATTTCTAAGCATTTATTTTTATGATCCAGACCTACCGCAAATGGATAGTCTTTTACTCTTTATAAAATGCCTACTTTGGGGGCTGCACTTTTCTGAGGGACACCATGGTTGTTGTAAAATTTACACATAATAGCTTTGAGGTTTGGAAGCAATAAGAGAGCTAGAGAGTTTCATGTCAGAGCTCAGAGTAAATTCATTAATTCCTTTTTTTTTTTTTTAAACAGAAAGCACATAAAAAATTAATGAATCGGGCCTGCTGAGCTTAGTTTGCTATATATTGCAGTAAACAACTTTTTTTTTGGTCAAGGATTACTTGCAGCTTTACATTTTTAATCTTCAGACAAAGATGTGAAGAGAGGGAGCAAGAGGAATAACATTAGGGGAATAATTTGTCCCACATATATAGTGCTCCACATGTTGCGCTATGTGCTGCAATTAGTGCTACCCTAGAAAGAGATCATCCTAATATTCTAACACTTCAGTCAGTACAAATGTAGGTATTAACACATACACACATATATACATATAGCTAAGGGGATGCAGAGGCTGTTCACACACAAATCTACATAAGTGCAATAGTTTGGCATTAATTATTACTGGAAGCAGATACACAGAAAGCATCCCACATTAACATTTTGGAAGTGGGTTGGTATGATGTCTTCAGTCTATTACACATCTTTTTATCTCCCTCAAGGCAATTGGATGCACATATTTTAGTACCAGCTGCTGTGTCAAGCATAGCAGCATCTTATGAGCGGTTACCTGATACACCTGTATTGGGTCTGCTGTTGCTTTCAAAAATATAGTGCAAAGATACCCAAATGATTTCATAAGCAATCTAACCACACTCATGAGGTGCTGCAGCCAAACCTTATTAACTTGATTGTGGCATTTTGCCATGTTAATTAACTATCTTATGTTAGTGCCATTTTACTGATTTCTATGCCTCAGTCCCCTGAAGAATGTAGAGATATCCTAAGGACTGATGGAAAAATATGATAATTATAAAAAAACATCAAATGATTATTTTAACAATTAAGTGGAGTTTCTCAAACACTAAGCTATTGCATTCTAGACCTATAGTTCTGTTTGGTTTCTTTAACAATTATGAATACTTCTACATTGGATGTAACCGGTACCATGTTACATGCTTAACATTACTATGCAATGGTAAATCCAGTAAAATTAAAAGTTGATTTATGTCCATTTGACTTACAATGAAAGGAAAAGCCTTGGCAGCACAGGTGAAATATCCTCAACTTCAAAATTTTTGTAATATTTCTTAGTTCATCTATTATAAAAGCCGTCTGATGTATTCAGAACAAACAAGTTCCAAGCACACATTAAAAAAGGAATAAAATATACTTTAATGATGATATGTAAAATAATATCATAAATTAAAACATGCTTAAAGTTAGGGAGAGAATTAATACATACTCAGAAAATATAACAACAGGATATAACACGTTATAAGGCAGAATAGATTTTAGATTAGATTTTCCAGCTAGATTTTTTTCTGTGATTGTTTTTACATGCACATAACACCCAAATATACATACATAACTATCGATGTGAAAATCCAGGAAATAACGCTTCACAAAAACAAACTTTGCTAATTACATTTAAATTTCAGGAAAAAGATAAAAAGTTAACACTTTCTATTTCCACTTTGAAAAAAATAAAAACCAGCTAAGTTAGATAATATTTAAAAAGGTACATCAGGTAAATCATGATCCTTATGATTAACTTTTTTCAACTGTGGTATTTAATTACTGGTACCATGCTAGTGTCATCTTTTAGAGCTAGTAGTAAACAACGTTGCACAATAGAGATTATTACAGATGGCAAGAAGTCCTCCAGACATAGCTGATCTCATGGGACAAAGCCCGTGGTCATTCTAGCTATTTCTAGAGTGAGCATGAGCCCAAGTACATAGTTTGTCCACTCCCATGTAAAGCCATGTCTGTGAGCAAAAAAGTCATTTCAGCCTAACAGAAATATTCCTATTTGAATACGCTTCATGGCTACTTTCCTGTATAGCCATCAAAAAGACAATTTTGCCCTTTTTATACTCTCCAATTATATCTAGATAGAGAAGTTATGACATGTTGCAAGATTGAAGTGAGTGGCCCTTGTTGATGATAAAGAGAAGCAAAAGAATATCTGTCTCTGGTGTCATGTTGATCGTATTGTTGTAATACCAAATGTACTCCTGCCTTTGTCATGCATTTCTGGTGTATGCATGGAAAAACCGACCTCTCACAGGCTGCCTAGGATCAACATTGCCAAGAGAGGTGTAGTAAAGCAGCAGAGCGCATTCAAAACCTTTTATCTGTCTTTAGGATAAAAAGCACAGTACTTGTAAGTAACAAAACAGTAAAGAAATGTTATAGTTCATCCAGAATTCAAACTAGCTACCTAGTACTCCAGACAACTCACATATTTAAAAGAAAAAGAAAAACAAATATAAAAATAAAAACATACAGACAGATCTCTGTCAGGTGTGATTTTAAGTGTTTTAAAAACTTTGTTTTTTTCCTCTCTAAGATCTGACTGGCACCGTTGAACCCTACAAGAATCAGTGCAAAATTAAAATCATAACTGTTACATTTTGGAATTTTTACAATCATCTGCAGTAGCGTTTCTTCTCCCAATATTGCTGTAGTTTTAGGACTAACATTTAGGGAACCTTCAAACGTTTCTATAGCTATACATCATTCTATGGGAAAAAGTTGCAGAGCTTATTTCTTGCATAGATATTAATTCCAAACAGGGGTCATTGCTTATCCTTTCTTTAATCCTACATCAAAGTAAATTCAGGGCTGGGAGTGAACTCTTTCCAGAGTGTTTATTGTGTTAGTTATTATGTGAGTACAATACTTGTCTAATTAGATGAATATGACATATTGTAATAAATACCTATGTATATACCACAGAGAAATATTGCTATATATACACACATACATAAATAATTCATTCGAACTATGAGAGAATGATGGGAATGACTAAAATTTCAAAGATCGAAACATATGCAAATACTCAGTATCTTATACAATCATATTTAATAGAATTATAAAAACATATAGCGTTAAAATGTTTGAAAATTTACTTACAATATATTTCTACATTTAATTTTAGCCACTTAGCCACTTAGACTATTATTTCACAATTATCACAACTGAGGCTATTATACTCACAAAATAGCAAAAATGTGACCAAATTATTTCATATTTTTTATTTTATTACAATTAACATATAGAAAAATGAAAGCTTTTATTAACATCTACTAGTAAATCTTTGAGAAAATGGGAGACCTCCTTTATATGAATTAGAAATAGTATGGACTTGTAGTATTCTGATGAATGATATTTTCCTATGTAGTAAATACAGGTAGGCATGTGAGTATATAAACTCCATGAAATTGAGAAGCTAGCCATTGAAAGTTAATTCCACTTCTGTTTAGGCTGCTGTATTGCTTTAAACACCTCTACAAACTGCATAATGAAGGGTTTATTCTCAGTAATGAAAGTCATGATCCCAAAAATGAATTTGGTAAAGCAGTTTAAAGCAATGATATAGGGATCATCAATTTATTTATTTATTTTGTGGAATACACACAGAGCTTGTTTAAGACTCTCTGTATCTGGCTGAGATGCAGTATACATGGCCCAGTACTATAACACCTGCTGTGACTTTGCATTATGTTTCAAAATAATAGGTTCTAGAGGACTGGATGCCTCATACTATAGTAATTGATTGGAAGCATCAATATAGCAGCTGCTTTTGTGCACTTGTGAATATCTTTATTTTAGGATTGCTCTTTTTTTTTTTTTTTTTTTTTTCCTGTAATAGCTTTATGCTTTTTTATAGCAGCTCCCATTATTCTTTAGTGGAATTATTTCACAGGCTTTTAGTAACAGTAGGGGAGGATCTATAAAAGTGCAAAGAAGATTTTTTTTAATTTCTTCTTTTACCGAGAGTGTCCTATTCAAGTTATTAAATTTAATATCTGCTTTGCTGTATAGATGTAGATAACTGCCATTAGTTAAACTCCAGCGGATGGGCAGATGGACAGAAGATGCTTAACAGCAGAAAACCGCTTCTGTGATTTTCACTATGAACAACATTAAATATAATGCATAATTAAAATCTAAAAGATATGTGTATTTAGTAAGAATGTACATCTTCAGTCCTAGCACTTAGCAAGCACTCAGGAGCCAAGAAAGAAGTGTCAGCACTTTCGTGTATTGTCTATTCACTGCTTGATCTGTTTCCTTCACGTTAACCTAGAAACTTTGAATTTGTATTTAATGTCCTCAGGGGGTTAGTATAAGTACAAGCATAGATACACTCATAGTTGCATCACATTATTGAACTTAAAACTTTCTTATATTAGCAAAGACTTTTTCTGAAATGTTTTATGAACTCATTCCAACATTATCTCATCATATTTTGATCATTAAATCATACATCTTTATGATGTGCCCTGAGCAGGAGAAAATATTTTTTATCTTCATTTCACAGCTTTGACTACTTAAGTGTTTTAAACATTTCAGGCATCTTTAATTGTCAAAGAGCTTTTTGAAAGCCTTCCTGAGATTGAAATTTACCAGATTGTATGGCGTCAATTTTAAAACTGCCCATTTTGTTTATCCCTCATGCCTCATGTAATAGGTTTATACAATGAGATAATTAACCATTGCAGAAAAATAAAAATACATAACCACGTCACGATGAGCAGGGATTAAAACCTAAATCACTGAGTTAGAGATACACTGTAATCCCTTTCTTTACAGAATTAAAGCCCTTTACTTATAATAGCAACAATTTCAGATGAGTTGTTTCACACAAATAAAAGAATAAATTGACCTTTGAGTAGGGAGGAAATGGGAGGCAACACAACTTTCATCTCAGTCTATTTTTTTTTTTAAAGGAAGCCCAAGACACTACTGCTTTATTTATAAGAAGTTCTGTCTGTTAAGGGACATAGAAGAGAAAGAGGTGTTTTTCCTAGACAAGGAAGTTTATTATACTGACAATGTATCCTATGATTCCTACAGTTTATGCTCTCATATCATGCAGAACGGCCATAGCTAGAGGATTGAGCAGCTTCACGTCATCTTCCCTTTCTCAAGCCCTACTGAGAAACTCCGGGAATCTGATCAGGTTTGGGAATTAACTACATGCCAAGCTGTGTGGCCTAAGGCACAAATAAAGCACTTTTAGGCAAATTCAAAACAGGAGCCTAAGGTGCTATAAAAATTTTATACAGAAAATTCAATTTCATACAATATCTAAAGGTACGAAGGATATACAGGTTTTATTTTACTAACCTTGCTTACATGAATATATTTCAGTTTTGACAAACTGATTAATATTTTGAACAAGCCACAATTTGCTTTGTCAGCAATTTAACATTAATTCTATCCTAATCTTCATTGCATGCTAGTAAAATATTCTATTAGTAAGATTAAAAATGGCCATAATCTTTTACTGTAATACCCAAATAGTCTGTTGTGTTGCCAAATATGGAGAGTGAGATTATATAACAAAGGAATTATTATTATTATTATTCAGAAATAATAATAATAATAATAATAATAATAATAATAATAATTCAGAAATAATAATAATAATAATTATTATTATTTGAGAAATCTCACTTTTATGTCAGTTGTGACTTGCTAGAAATCCAGGGTTCATTATTCTGGGACAGTCAGGTCTGAAGAACCTTGGGGAAACCGGAGTAAGCTTTATAAACCAAAATTCACCATTCTTATCCAACCAGGGGCAGTTGGAGGTCTCCTGTGTTGCTCTTCCCTGTTGTGAGGTCTTATACTGACAAAATTTGGCACTGTCAAGACAGTCTTAAAATATTTATATACTTGAAAATGTTTTGTAACTACAGATACTGAATTGATGTTCAGTGAAACAGATGTTTTTGTCAGTTTCATAATGGCTAGACAGAGAATATTTTTATATATAATTTTGTATTTAAAAAATAGGAAACATCTCACAAAAACCATATGCATAGTAATAATGTGATATTTTGAAAGGTATATGCAGATCTAACTCTCTCTATATGTGTACTTCACAGCCGAAATTTGGAAACACTGTGTTTTGATCAGTTCTTCTGAGAAAGTTGTGATCTACTTGCCATTTCTGAAAAAAAAATAAAAAATCTCATATATTACTGTTAGCAAGTCTTTTATATCTTTCTTAGTTTACAATAAAGATGAAATGGATTCTGTTTTTCCTTTGTTCTTGGTTTACATTGTACTGTGCAGCAGTCTTTTAGGCATCTGTACAATAGGCCCCATAGTAAAAAATGTCTCATCTAGAACAGAGAGTATGAGCCATTACTCTGATGAAATGCTGATAATTACATATATGCATTCAATAAACTGCTTTCAAAGCATAGAACTTTAACAAAAATCATGAAAAATAACAGGATGCACCGATGAAGCAGCTAGTCAGAGAAATATTTAAAATTAACAGAACTGTAATGAACAATTTTGTGCTAGATATTTTGCATCTCACGTGTCTTTATTAACTGTTCAAGAGATAAATTTATGATGAGAATGTGATTTAACTGAAAATTATTTGTTTCTCAATAACAAAGACCTACCACCAACAATTATCTACTCCTTCATAACAGCTTCAAGAACAGCCAGTAAACTTTGGCTTTTCAGGAATGTTTTATTTTGCAGTGGCTTCCAACCAATTTGAATTGAACTTCTATCAAAAGTGATAGTTTCTTTATGTATTTGAATTTTAAGTGAAGTGCTTTAGGAAGATTAAGCAAATAAAGTGCAACAAAAGTCATTCACAATGTTCCTTAATCAATGATAATAAGATTTAAAGGTTGTATAAACCATTAAGCAATTGTTACTCTTCAATTCTGTCTACTGAAAATTAAGTGAGGTAGAGGTATGCATGCAAAGCAAAGCAAGGAAACATGGCTAGAGTGGATTTTTAATTTGTTTGTGGGTGTTTTTTTTTTTCTGAGTCAATTTATTTGAGAATTTTTTTTGATGTCTCAGTAGACTGACGTTTAGGGAATCAGTTTTGCAAGGCACTTAAAAATCTCAGTTGTCACAAGTGTTCTTAGATGCTCAAGTTATGCAAAATTTGACAGGATGAGATACCTAATTATTAAAAACTCGTTTTTTTAAATATATATCTAAAACAAGTGAGAAATTATTTATTCTCTAAGTTGCGTAGAGAAAAATAAAATCATTTTGTTTAGAAAACCTCAGAATGTTGTTAACCCATAGTAGACTAGAGGCTTTACATAATTTAAGCAGAAATTATAGCATTTGTCTGTTAGAACCATTGTGTTTATATATCATTGCATAGGTATCAATTTCTCATGTCTCCTGTCCTTTCCTACTGAGATTGAAGTTCTTTTGATTTCATTAAGACTTGAGTTACCACTACAGAATCCTTCTGAAAATTCCATTCTGTATGTCTGTGATTTCCTAAATTTTTTGATGCAGAAGTTTCTGGTAATGTCATCTTGATTCTCCAGATGCAAAATTATATAAAGAAAATCCACAGTAGGATTATTTGGCACATTTCAAAGACACAAAAACAATTTACATGAATTAAACAGAAGACTTGTTTTCTACCATCCACTGAACAAAAAACGGGTATTGGGCCTGATTTTCCTTCATTGGGAGTCAGTAAGAGTTTTTCTTTTCTGGAAGAGAAACTAGGAGAAAGTCCTATTTGCTAACTAAAATGAGAATCAAGAATAGTCGGGAATACAATGGCTGAATTTTGAAATAGTCAGGAGATTTTCAAGAGCCCATCTTAGCAATAATGAAATAATAGCAAGATACTGATTTTTTTGTATGCTTCATTTCCTAAGCTAAAAAGTAAATTTGTTTTAGTTTGACAAAGTCCAACTACAATGTAAGAGCAAATGAAACCACATTTTAAAACAAAATGACAATGAAAGAAATTTAAAATTATCAGGGTTTTTTTTGCTTTGTTTTGTTTTTAATCAAAACTATTTTTCTTCTGATTTACCTGGTAAGATTAAATGTTTTAGGTTCTGATTATCAACTTGTCTTAGCCAGTTTCTATCATCATTAGGTATAAGCCATGAATTGCAAGCTCTGTTAAAAAAATTGAAATTTAAAATAAATTAATCATCATTAAAATAATTCAGGTAATAATAGAACAGTGCAACACTACATACAAGTTTTATGATGCAGTGTTGTCAACATTTAAATGAGAAATTTCTGTGTATCAGACCTTTAAAAATATTCTGCTCCAGAAGGGAAGCATCGAATCCATTAAATATGGTAGTTAAAATTTAGGAATACAGAAACCTAGGAATCGAATCGATCTTCTAGATCTTGAAGCCCTGACCCTGGAATATGCTTCTAGTCAAACTTTGTTTCTGACCTGTAGTTCCCTCTTCCTTTTCCTTCCATCTCTGCAAGGCACAGGATCCAAACATTATCATTTAGGTCTCACTTCTATTCTACTCTCAGCATGACCACAACGATCTTCTCCTCCTCCAGCTCCCACAGTATGGAGTGATTTCCTACATTACCCTGCAAGTGGGATTGTTTATTTTCCTCTACTTTCACTGAGGAATAAGAACTCCAAATTCTTGGCAGGATCACTTTCTCAATGTAGCCACATAAAAAAGAAGGGCCAACAAGTTGGCCACACTTGTTAAAGTCCTCAAAGTGGTAGAAGTTCAACAGAAGATCAACAGCTCTACAACCATGTTTTGTTGTTGGTGGTTTTATTTTGGTTTGTTTTTACAATGTGTGTGTGTTTTTACAGTTTTCCCCTCCACCTACTATAACTAAAACTAATCCAGTATAGCCTTTTTCCTCTAACATTTTAATTATCTTTTCATACACTTTTCAATACATGTATTTCACATATCTTTTCAATACATGTGTTGTATCTTAGCACACTGTTTTTGACTAAATTCCCCAATCAGTCTTTTTCCTTATTTTTAAACATACATAAAATATAATATATATATATATGCTTATATATAATATAAATAAGGGTATGCTGAAGGAGAGAGTGTCTTCTGCTTCAGAGTATTTGGACGAGGAACTTTATAATGCAAAAGGGGATAATGAGAAAAGGAGTAAACCATGAATCAGAAGATACAGAGGCATAAATCCAACCAACAAATGATAAGGACGCCAATAAGGGGAAGCACACTTGGTCAGTCACACTGATTAGCGAGGGTATGTGGAATGTGGGAATGTTTATTTATGTAAGATTATCTAGCTGGGGACCTTGTCAGATGGAAAAGGAAAATGGGGAAGCTAGAATAAAAAAAAAATATACAGAGACACAAAACTGACAGGCAAATATAACAGAGACAAAGAAAAGGAGCAAACCTTGTCAGTCGCACTAGTTGATGGGCTATGAAGAAATTGCAGGGAACCTGGGACTTGCCGCTTATAAGGATGCAAACCTGAGGGCACAAGACGTTGCAGGGGTCGGTGGAGCTGTGCAAACTCATGAGGCAATGTGCAGGGGAAGAGAAGCAGGGAAAACCAAAGAGGAATGGACAGAAAGTGGTATAAAAAGTGTTGGTGGAGTGTTAAATGGGGCTGATAACACACTTGTCAGACAGAGCCTGTGCCTGATTACCCCAGTGTGTCCCGTCTTCTTGTTAAATCCTTGCTTTAGTATCTCTCCGTGGAATCTCACTCTCTATCCCATGTGTGTGTATGAATGCTACAGAGAGGAGGTGCCAGCTGCTGGAGGACTGTCATGAGTGGATTTAGGACTGCAGTCAGACTGGGGGTGAAGGTGCCACTGGCCTGGGGTGTTAGTTACGTGAGCTGGGGGACGTCAGCTGCCAGCTAGTGTGCATTCTGGAAACGAGCCCCTAGAGGGAACTGGTGTGAATGAGGCAAGTGAGTGGTTGCAGTGAGACTGTGGGTCACAGCCCATGTGCCTGGGGCCAGCTACTGGGGAGGCCAAGTGTCTGTGTCTGCCCCAAAACTATGCGTCTTATAGACACTGGAGAGATTTTATTTTAAAGACATAAAGGAATAACGTAATTGTAGTTAAATTAACATCTTTAGGATGTCAATGTTTTAGTTACAGTTATAATATGCTCTGGAAAGCTATATATTATTTATTTACTCCAGTGAGTAACAATTTTTTAATAAAAATTTAAGGGAGGGTTTCAGTTAACATAGTTAGTTTGGCTTCCAAACGATTTAGTTTGGTTTGGTAACTACAACATACAATTATCCCTCTTGTCAGTCTTAACCACCATCTCATAGATTAGACTCCTACCATGAAGTCAAGTGTAATTTCATTGGATACAAGAACATTTTAAATATTATGCAAAACTCTGACATCAATTTACATCAATGCCTGCGAATTCCTGACCAGTTTATTTCCTTATTCATATTGAAACATTAGTTAACAGATAACTACCTAAAATTAAATTACACAGATGAAGAAAATATTGTCATGGGATGGTACATGTAAGGTAATGTAGTGTAATCTAATCTAATTTAATCTAATCTAATCTAATCTAACATAACTCTAATATAATATAAATATAGCTTCCTAAAAAAAGTGAACTGTGAATTTTAAAAATCAGGATGCATAGGTTAACTGCTTCACTACAATGAAAATAAAATACTTGAATACGTAAACACTCTCAGTTGTTCTGAAGAGCAGATAAGGTGCTATGCTGTGTGAGCCCTAGACTGTTCCACCTAAACTTGTATCTCATTGTTGATGGTGACCAGTAAGAGATATTAAGGAACTGCCTGAAAGAAGAAGGATACATACATGCACATACACAGACACAAAGGAAATATATAATAGTGGTGCTCAGATCCAAAGAGCTACACTATAAACTATAAATAAAATATATGTCATTATACTTCCCCTTCTGCACAAACAAATTTGGAAAATCATTGCACCTTTCTAAAGCGAAGCCATTAGGAATGATCATAAAAATCTCCTCACTTTCAGGGCTCAGAGGGCACTCTTAGGCCATCCTCTGCCTGTCCAGCCCACAGTGAGGCCTGTCTTCACCCTGCCCATGTGCCCAGGACCACATTTCAACTCAGCCCATGGCTATCAGATCACAGATCCCAGTGACACCATAGGAGTGCCTTGTTCAGTCCTACCTGTGCTCCTGCTCTCTTGATGGACATCAGATCTCTGGAGTAGCTTTGTTTCCAGTCCTGCTGCGTCTGACTGTCCAGGTCCTCTGGATGGGCCTTAGACTTGGTTTCTGGCTTTGTCTTGCCAGGATCTGTTGATGGACCTTGTTACTAGCACCTGGGTCTGCACACCACTCTCAGACCCTGTGGGGCTGAGCCTTATCGGAAAGGGCCTTTGCTGGGGTTGCCCTTGCTTCCAGCTAATCTTCCCCCTAATGCTCCTTGAAAATGACTGTATGATTGTCTGAAGATACATTATCAAAGTACCTTTGCAGTGCAAACTCCATAAAACAAACAAACAACAACAACAACAACAACAAAACAACAGGAAAAATAAATAAATAAATGGTCTATGGTAATGATCTATGGTAAAATACAATGATAGAGGGAAAGGCTGAAAAGGATCTCAAGAAACCTGCAAATCCATCTTTTCACTGAGGCATAGTCACAATATTTCAGAGTCTTGAAAACCACTACTCAGAAATTTGATAACTTGGGCAGAAACTTTGTTTCAGCATTTCACTATTCTCATAACTAACATTTTTCTGATGTTCCCTGCAATTTATT
The DNA here is from genome assembly GCF_013377495.2 of Cygnus atratus. Classification (NCBI taxonomy): domain Eukaryota; kingdom Metazoa; phylum Chordata; class Aves; order Anseriformes; family Anatidae; genus Cygnus; species Cygnus atratus. Next base: position 57,015,565 of record NC_066365.1, read on the forward strand.
TTTTTTTTCTGTTGCCATTTTACACACTGCAAACAAATCCTAAAATTTCTACTATGAATATTGTAAAAATGCAAGCAGTTATGCAGAAAATACAGCAAATCCAGGCCTACTATATCAAAAACATCAAATTTAAATGATATTATCTTAGTCAGCATTACACAGGCAATCAGTACATGAATGATGTAATAGCCAGACTTCTTGGCTGGGAAATATTGCTACTTGACTGTCACTGGTACTGTGCAGTAAATTGGGAAACTGGTCTGGATTGCTAAAAAAGATAAACTGTAAAAATTAACTGGGATAATAAACCCTCTTTGAGAGAGTTGGTTAACATTTCAAGATGTTAACATTCTTTGTTCTGACAAATCTTTAAAGATTACGGAGCTGGTTAATTAAAAAGTCTTCAGAAATATATATATATAATAAACTGTTAACAGATTAATTCTTCACCCTGTTGTGTTTAGAGACACTGCTGTTGGGTAATGGTACTCTAATAATAAATTAAATAAAAGGGGAAAACAAAACAAACAAATAAACCAAACCAAAACACAACAATCATCACTACATGTCAAAGTAAAGTCAGATTAGGGATCTGAGTATTGGTGGTTGAGAGTATAATACAAAGGTCAAAAAGTCACTTCTGAAATTCACTACTGCTGTATTCTTTTTGTTTTTGAGAAGTTTAGGGCTAGTTTATATAGGCAGGTATTTCTAGCAGTTTTGTCTTTCAGGATGTATAATTATGATTATGAAAGAATGAGTTCAGCGTCTTCATGCATGTGCAAGAGACAGACAAGTGTGGGACTTGATTCTAATAATAAAAATGATCAGGGTTGCTAGAAATAAGAATATGCAAATATTTCTATTCATAAAATATTCAAGACAAATTATAGTACTGAAGATGTAAGAGCTAATAAGCAAGAATCTAATAAGCTTTCTCATTTCTGACTGAACTTAAATGTAAAGGAAAAGTATGTGTGGTTTGCAAATCCTGTACTGTATACATCAATTGATTTGATTTAGCAAGGTAAACATTTTAAAAAATGAGTATTTATTATTTTCTGTCTGATCTGATTTCAAATGTGTATTTCAAATTTAGAGAGAATTTTTATTTTCTCCTCTTTACAAAGAACAATCTATTTTCCCATGGAAAATAGATTCCTATAGATTTCCTATATATAGGAAAAAATAGATAAAGGATGAATTTCCTGTTATGTATTAATTAGCAAATAAATAAATCCATAAGTCCATTAAAAATCAGAAATAAAGATAATGCCACTGATTTTGATCCCCATTTCTTTTTCTTCCGAGGTCAGAATCCATAGGATTTTGACAGCATGTCTGAGCAAGATCCCCATTTTGCAATTGACTTATTAACTTTTTGATTATGTGAATAAAAAATTAAATAAGTTAGAAAATACAACCATTCAGTTTTGGAAGCAAGACTTTATAACTACCTGGCTTTTTTTTTCCTTCTTCCTTTTTTAAAATCTTAATTTAATGTATTAATTTTTAATTTATGTATCTTACAATATCCCACTCAGATTTGTAGTCAAGGGTTATAGTGTTATACACAAGGGTTATAGTACACACATCCTCTGATGGCCCTTTCCTGGCAACTTTCTCTTCTTGACTTCAGGCTCCTTCTAAGCCTCAGTAGTTTCTTTTAACACCTGGTATCTGGAAGCCTGTAGCTTCTCGGTCCTTGACCCTATTTTGCCAAAATGAAAATTCGTTCCCTAAATGAGGTAAGGATCTCTCATTTTCAAGAGCCTGAATATTATGATTTAAATCCTCTTAGGCAAGTAATTTAAAAGACATCAAAATGTGTTATTTTGGTACACTGAATGGGATCTTTTGAACATATATTTTGATACAATTAGCAAATCCTATTCAAAAACAGCAGATAGGTTTGGGTGCATTTTTAATTGAATGAAGAAGGATATATAAACACGTACATACTCGATATACAAACACAACAGGCTGAGTTACCAGTACAGTCTAACCCAATTCAAAGCCCTCCTGTCAACATCATCATGATATCACTTACCATATAAATAAAATTACATTTCACTCACCTGCAGTTGCTGCAGTTACTATCCTCTCTTGGAGCAGAGACAGAAGAGAAAAATTAGTTATGGTAGTTGTTGTAAAGCTTTTCAATCTGAGAAAAGCTATTTCTCCTAGGGTTTTTGTTTTCTTTTGGTTTAAGATACTTTGAAGAAATTTAAACCTATACTCAGCATCATAAAGCCCGTTAGCTATTAAGACTCTAGAGAAATATCATTTGCTAAAGAAGTCTTGCAGAACTCCTCTGATGTCAAATTTTTGACTGAAAGATCTATCTGACCACATAGCACTGGATATATAAAAATTTCAAATCTGAAAATATACATATAATACCAACTAGAAAAGACTCAGAAAAAAAAAGCAGCAAGATGGAATGGAATTATTAATTATTCTCAGTTTACTGATAAAGAAGTAAATAATCTGCTATACCTTTTGTGAGCATAACACATCACAAAGTAGAAATAAGATTCAAAATGTAGGATACATCTGTCTGAAAGTCATTGAGTTGTTTCATATCCCAGAGAAATATGCTACAGTTCAGCCCTAGTGAACTAGAGCACTGATGTTTGCACTCAGCAGACTTTAAGCAAGTACCTGGTTGAATCACAGCCACAGACTTCACAAAATTTACTTGCTAGGTAGTTGTATGTATAGGTTGCACAGGGTCTGTATGCAAGCACTATCTGGCATACATTTATATATGTATATTTAAGTCAAAGCCATACATTTATGTGTGTGTACATCCTGTCAAAGCCATACATTTATATTTATGCCAGTCATACATTTATATATGTATATTTATGTCAAATATGTATGTATATTTATGACAGCTTCCAAACTGTCACTTTTGCTCTGTTCTAACGCATAATATTTCAAGTAGCCAATACAACATACTGGTTTTATAATATTGACTCAGTGTTAACTGGAGCTACATTAGGACTGCCTCATTCTGTCTCATTTTGCCTCCATTTCTAGGAGGTTACCTAGAACTACATATCATCAATAGCTGAGATTGTAGTAAATGAATATCATAAATATTGATACAAGTTAAGCATGAAATTATATCAGTTTAACGGCGAGTGAAATACACTACTTAGTTTCATCTAGTTTCAAGTACTGCATAGGTACAGATAGGGAAGTCAAGTATTTTGCTTTTCACTAAGTTGCAAATGTTTCCTAACTTGACTATATATATATACATTATATATTTATATTATATATATATATAATTAGTCTGGTATTTTAGTCATTTGAAAGTATTCAGTTATTAAATTTAAATAAATCCACTACATTATGGAAGTTTGTCTTTTTTTTTTTTTTTTTTTTGCTATGAAAGTTCTTATTTCCTTGTTTTCCTTTAATGACTACTATCTAAGCAACAAACATATAGAACATCATTTACAGCAAACTAATTTAACCTGAACCAAGACCACTGGGAAATAAAAGAAATAAAACGGAAACCATCTAAAGCATATGAGATAAGAAATAATGGTAAAGGTCAAAAGATCACAAAGTCAATTGTTGTACAGTATTGATATATTAGTAAAACTATAACCATTGTTATAACCATGATTAGTCCTGAGAAAACCTTAATGAAGTCAAAGACTGATTTAATGCTCTGTACAAAGGTTTACACAAACAGTAATACATATTTGCTTACAATTTCACAAGCAAAATTGTTGAAAAAAGATGCTTGCTTAAACACTAATCTTTTGAATGTTTTTACTTTTTCTAAAATCATCTTTAAAAAATTGACTTGCAAAACTAAATAACTTTTTAAAGAAATAATTTAATAAATGACCTTGCCAACAAATCTCTTGTACCTCATAAGGATGAAATGACCAGAGATAAATTGTTCTGATCACTTTATTTTAGTCTTTTACAAAGAGGGTTGTGGTAGAATACTTCTCTCCATTTTTACTGATTCTTAACTTGAACTTGTAAAAAAAAAAAAAAAAAAAAAGAACACACACAAAACAAGGACTGTATGCAAACGCATGTAATTATACAAACATTAATCCATGGAAATCCTCATGAAACAAATCCTGCAACGTCTTTTTGTTACAAAAAGAAAATAACTCATTATTTCTTTTCTTTCAAATCCAGGGTATAATTTGGGGTTTATTTTCAAGAAAAGGAAGGATTTCCTAGATTTCCATCTTATTCTCATTTCCAATAGTCTTTTTTCCCTATTGACATCTAAGGATTTTTCTTGTTTTCTAGCTTCCAGAATCCTGTGAGACAGAAAAACTGAACAAACAAAAATCTCTAAATACCATTACTGCTTCCAGTTCTCACTTGGTAGCTATTACCAGCATAAAGTATGAAAAGAAAATATATACCAGTGGTTCAGAAAAACTCCTTGAAAGATAATTTAATCAGTAGTAGGACAGCAAAAACGAACACACCTACATCGCTAAAGGGATAGAATCAGGTCAAAATTAGACTAGACAATTTTTTTTTTTTAATGAAAACATTTTTCTCCTTCACCAAACATGAAAATTAATTACATGCCCAATAATTTAGATGTTCCACACCCTTGTCCCAAAGACATGGGAGAGCTACTGAGAACTTCCAAATTATATATAACATATTATATATACAACCTATGAAACTCAGATCTTACTTTGTCATGTTAAAAAAGATTAGTTTCACTGAAGGCAAATGATTGGTTGGAATATCAGTACTTCTCTACCTTCTGAATCTTGAAAAGGATACTAATTATTTCATATTCTTTAGAAGGCAGCTTTCCAAACACTTGTCTTTCTGTAGTATCATAATAATTCGACCAGCATTCGTTTAAAACATTATGTTATGATTGTGATTAGTACTGGCTTTTCTTCCCCTTGGGATAAAGGAAAAAAAAAAAAAAAAAAAAAAAAAGGAAAGGAAAGGAAAGGAAAGGAAAGGAAAGGATTAAGAAAAGGAAAAAAAAATGCATCTTGAGTTTTTAAGGCAAAACCAAACAAATTTGGATACAATCTAAATTGCTTTGATAATCTTATTTCAAACACCCTTCTTGACCAAAAAAGGGTAAAACATATGGAAAACTGCAACCTGAGAAATGTATTTATTTAATTACATAATTTAAAAGTGAAAGTTTTGGAAAACTTTGGAACTTTTTTCCATTAATTTTGGGAATTTTCTTAGGGAAAAAATGCACAAATAATCAAACACACTCTACCTCTGAAATTCCCTCGTTTATATTTCAATCAGCCTTGTAATTTTGAAAAAGTTACTTTTTCACTCTTATATGAATGAAGGACCAGACCAATTGTGTGGGATATGTGTCATGTACAGGTATCTGTCCAAGAAGAAAGTATGCTATGATATGATTGTTCCTGATGTGCATCTCCGCTGCATGTTCACTCTCACAACTTTTTTTTACCTCATGAGATAGTTCAGTTTTTCCTGGAGATCGGCTCTGGGGCAGACATGTTCTGCAGCGGAGCGTTGGGATCTCGGTGTGTAAGGGGTTTTTTCCTGCATCGAGGCAACTCGAGGCAGCCGAGGGGGCCGCTAGGGCCCGGCAGCTCTTGCGAGAGCGGCCGGCCAGGCGTGAGCGGAGCCAGGAGCGACGTCCGTTCCCTGCCTCCGTTCAAAGGCAGCCCCTAGGGAGCGCGAGCGGCCCGGAGCGCAAGGAGCAGAGCGGGCAAACAGGGCGGGGCGCCTCAGTCAGGGCAGGGCGCGCTCGGACAGGGCAGAGCGTCCCTCCCCACTCAGAATAGCTCGTCTACCGGCTGTCTACCTGTAGCTAAACAAGACATGGTCTGCACTAGGCAGAAAGCTCTTCCCAGAAAGTCTGTGGTGACCCAGATTGACTGCCTGCTCAAAAATGCGGCAGTTCAGGTCTCCGGATGCAGGGAGTGCCTGAGCCTGTTGCTGCCATCAGAGGGTGGCAGGGACACCATGTGTATGAGGTGGAGAGGTTAAGGGCTATTGGGGAGTGTGCGCAGGAGATAGACTGGTGGAGCAACTCCCTGCCAGGCCTGAAAGAAAGGCACCAGGGTGAGACACCCCAAATAGTGGTAGACCCCCTGCCCAGTTGCTGTTGGTCAGAGGGAGGGGACCTAGGAGATGAGGAGGAATGGCAACAGGTTCCTGCTCAGCATCGCAGGCAACCCCCCTCCCTACCAGCCTTGGTTCCCAGGTGCCCTTACACAAGAGGTTTGAGGCCTTGGAGCTTGAGAGACTGGTGAGTGAGCATGCGGTTGAAAGTTCACCCAGGAGGTTGCCTAAGGTGAGGAAGTTGACCCCACACCTCAAGACTGCCTCCATCAAGAAAGAAAGAAGGGTAATCGTTGTAGGCGACTCCCTTCTCAGGGGAGTAGAGGGCCCTATATGTTGCCTGACCGTACCCATAGGGAAGTCTGCTGCCTCCCTGGGGCCTGGGACATTGCCAGAAACCTTCCCAACCTGGTTCGCCCCTCTGATTACTATCCTCTATTGATAGTCCAGGCTGGCAGCGATGAAATTGCTGAGAGAAGCCTGAAGGCTATCAAAAGGGACTTCAGGGGACTGGGTCGGTTAGTAGGTGGAGCGGGAGTACAGGTGGTGTTTTCCTCTATCCCTTCAGTGGCAGGGAGGAGTACAGAGAGGACCCAGAAAGCCCACCTGATAAACACATGGCTCAGAGGCTGATGCCATCACAGATTTTTTTTTTTTGACCACAGGGCGCTTTACTTGGCACCTGACCTGATAGCTGCAGATTGGTCCCACCTATCTCTAAGCCCAGGAGCTGGCAGGGCTCATTGAGAGGGCTTTAAACTAAGTAAGAAGGGGGACGGAGATAAAATGAGGCTCGTTACAGATGAGCATAGGGGAACAATGTCAGGGCCGGGGGAGAGGGCAATGGCCCTACTGAAGTGCATCTACTCGAATGCATGCAGCATGGGCAACAAACAGGAGGAGCTGGAAGCCATTGTGCGACAGGCAAGCTATGACTTGGTTGCCATCGCTGAAATGTGGTGGGACCACTCCCATGACTGGAGTGCTGCAATGAATGGTTATAGGCTCTGCAGAAGGGACAGGCAGCACAGAAGGGATGGCAGTGTGGTTCTCTATATTAGAGAGTGTTTTGATGCTGTGGAACTCGAGGCTGGGAATGATAAGGTTGAGTCCCTATGGGTTAGCATCAGCGGGAAGGCCAACAAAGCAGGCACCCTGGTGGGGGTCTGTCGTAGACCACCAAACCAGGATGAGGAGACGGATGAGGAGCAGCTGGCAGAAGTCGTGCAATCGCCAGCGCTTGTTCTTGTGGGGGACTTCAACTTCCCAGATATCTGCTGGAAATACAATACAGATCAGAGGAAGCAGTCTAGGAGGTTTCTGGAGAGCGTGGAAGATAGCTTCCTGATGCAGCTGGTGAGTGGGCCTACCAGGGGAAGTGCCCCACTAGACCTTCTGTTCACAAACAGAGAAGGACTGGTGGGAGATGTGGTGGTCAGGAGCTGTCTTGGGCAGAGTGACCATGAAATGGTAGAGTTCTCTATTATTGGTGAAGTCAGGAGGGGGATCAGTAAAACTGCTATCTTGGACTTCCAGAGGGCAGACTTTGAGCTGTTCAGGACACTGGTTAGCAGAGTCCCTTGGGAGGCAGTCCTAAAGGGCAGAGGAGTCCAGGAAGGCTGGGCACTCTTCAAGAAGGAAATCTTAATGGCTCAGGAGCAGACCATCCCCATTTGCCCAAAGATGAGCTGGTGCGGAAGAAGAACAGCCTGGCTGAACAGAGAGCTGCAGCTAGAGCTCAGGAAGAAAAAGAGGGTTTATGACCTTTGGAAAGGAGAGTGGGCCACTCAAGGGGACTATAAGGACGTTGCGAGGTTGTGCAGGAACAATATTAGAAAGGCCAAAGCTCATCTGGATCTCAATCTGGCTACTGGTGTTAAAAATATTTTTATAAATACATAAATACGAAAAGGAGGACTAAGGAGAATCTCCATCCTTTACTGGATGCAGGGGGAAACTTAGTGACAAGAGATGAGGAAAAGGCTGAGGTGCTTAATGCCTTCTTTGCCTCAGTCTTTAGCAGCAAGACCAGTTGTTCTCTGGGTTCCCAGCCCCCTCAGCTGGTGTAAGGGGACGGGGAGCAGAATGTGGCCCTCTTAATCCACGAGGTTGGTGACCTGCTACAGCACTTAAATGTACGCAAGTTGATGGGGCTGGATGGGATCCACCCGAGGGTACTGAGAGAGCTGGCGGAAGTGCTGACCAAGCCGCTTTCCATCATTTATCAGCAGTCCTGGATATCAGAGGAGGTCCCAGTCGACTGGCGGCTAGCAAATGTGATGCCCATCTAAAGGAGGGGCCAGAGGGTGGACCCGGGGAACTATAGGCCTGTCAGTCTGACTTCAGTGCCGGGGAAGCTCACAGAGCAGATTATGTTGAGTGTCATCACGCAACACTTGCAGGGCAACCAGGCGGTCAGGCCCAGTCAGCATGGGTTTATGAAAGGTAAGTCCTGCTTGACGAACCTGATCTCCTTCTAAGACAAAGTGACGTGCTCGGTGGACGTCGGAAAGGCTGTGGATGTGGTCTACTTTGACTTCAGTAAAGCTTTTGACACTGTTTCCCACAGCATTCTCCTCAAGAAACTGGCTGCTCTTGGCTTGGACTGGCGTATGCTTCACTGGCTTAAATTCTGGCTGGATAGCCAGGCCCAAAGAGTTGTGGTGAATCCAGTTGGAGGCTGGCCACTAGTGGTGTCCCCCAGGGCTCAGTACTAGGACCAGTTCTCTTCAATATCTTTATCGATGATCTGGATGAGGGGATCGAGTGCACCCTCAAGTAAGTTAGCAGATGACACCAAGTTAGGTGCGTGTGTCGATCTGCTCGAGGGAAGCAAGGCTCTGCAGGAGGATTTGGATAGGCTGGACCGATGGGCTGAGGCCAACTGTATGAAGTTCAACAAGGCCAAGTGCCGGGTCCTGCACTTGGGGCACAACAACCCCAAGCAGCGCTACAGGCTGGGAGATGAGTGGTTAGAAAGCTGCCTGGCAGAGAATGACCTGGGAGTATTGGTTGATAGTTGGCTGAATATGAGCCAGCAGTGTGCTCAGGTGGCCAAGAAGGCCAACAGCATCCTGGCTTGTATAAGAAACAGTGTAGCCAGCAGGACTAGGGAAGTGATTGTCCCACTGACTCAGCTCTAGTGAGGCCACACCTCAAGTACTGTGTTCAGGTTTGGGCCCCTCACTACAGGAAGGACATCGAGGTGCTGGAGCCTGTCCAGAGAAGGGCAACAAAGCTGGTGAGGGGTCTGGAGAACAAGTCTTATGAGGAGTGGCTGAGGGAGCTGGGGTTTGTTCAGCCTGGAGAAGAGGAGGCTCAGGGGCAACCTTATTGCTCTTTTGTAGTGGGTTTACGTGGCAAGGTTTTGGTAGCAGGGGGCCATAAGGGTGGCTTCTGTGAGAAGAATATAGAAGCTGCCCCATGTTAGGTAAGGACCCCACTGCTGACCAGAGCTGAGCCAATAAGTGATGTTGTTTGTGCTTCTGTGAGAGCATATTTAAGACAGGGAAAAAAAACGCTGCGCCACACAGCAGCTGGGAGAGTGAGAGGAGTGAGGAACAGCCTTGCAGGCACCAAGGTCAGTGAAGAAGGAGGGGGAGAGGTGCTCCAGGCGCCAGAGCAGAAGTCCCTTGAGGCCTGTGGTGAGGACCATGGTGAAGCAGGCTGTCCCCCTGCAGCCCATGGAGTACCACGGTGGAGCAGGGTTCCACGCTGCAGCCCGTGGAGGAGACCACGGTGGAGCAGGTGGACCTGCACTGACGGAGACTGCGGCCTGTGGAAGACCCCTGCCAGAGCAGATTCCAGGCCGGACCTGTAGCCCGTGGAGAGGAGACCACGCAGGAGCAGGTGACCTGGCAGGAGCTGCTGCCCGTGGGGGATCCAGGTTGGAGCAGTTCGCTCCTGAGGGATGGACCCTGTGGTACGGACCCATATCTGGAGCAGTTCTTGAAGAGCTGCTGCCTGTGGGCAGCCCATGCCAGATCAGTTCAGCAAGGACTGCATCCGGTGGGAGGGACCTCACAGCACAGGGGACGAGAGTGACCGAGAAGGAGTGGCAGAGAAGAAGCACTATAGACCGACCATAACCCCCATTCCCCCGTTCCCCTGTGCCACTCAGGGGGAGGAGGTGGAAGAGGGTGGATGGGGGGGAACGTGCTTTTGGTTTCTTTCCTTTGTTTCTCGCTTGTCTAGCTTGTTAGTAATAGGCAATAAATCTTACTATCTCCGTATGCTGTCTGTTTTGCCTGTCACAATAATTACTGCGCAATCTCCTCGTCCTTATCTCAACCCTTGAGCCCTTTTCATTGTATTTTCTCCCCGTTCCTCTTTCAGAAGGGGGAGTGAGAGAGTGGCTGTGGTGGAGCTTGGCCGCCCACCCCAGTGAAACCACCACATCTCTACAGGTACCTTACAGCAGGCTATAGTGAAGTGGGGATTGGTCTATTCTTCCACGTACCTTGTGATAGGATGAGGGGGTACAGGCTAAAGTTGCCCCAGGGGAGATTTAGGTTGGATATTACGAAAAACTTCTTTACTGAAAGGGTTGTTAGGCATTGGAATGGGCTGCCCAGGGAAGTGGTGGAGTCATCATCCCTGGAGGTATTTAAAAGATGTTTAGATGTAGAGTTTAGTGATATGGTTTAGTGGAGGACTTGTAAATGTTAGGTCATAAGTTGGACTAGGTGATCTTGGAGGTCTCTTCCAAACTAAATGATTCTGTGATTCTGTCCATTTCTTAATTCATCCTAAGATATAAGAGACAATACATTTCTGGATGGTTCTATAATGGCAGAAGACTGAAGAAAAAGTGACTATAACTTCTCAAAAACCTGAGTAATGACATTAAAAAGTACTGCCTGGTAAGTCTTATTAAAGTACTGAAAAGAGCCTCGCGCATTTATTTAGGATTATTGGTTTTGCTGTGACATGCCTGGCAGTCAATTATAAAGTTTCTACTGTGTCCCTTGTGGAGGTTTAGAACAATGTCACATTTAGCAACATTTTTTGTTTATGTGTTAGTGCAGGTGTGACAAAGCTGCTTGCCTGAAGCAGTCTCTCTGTTATTAGGAACATTTATCCTGTTCTTAATAAATTCACATGTGGTTAACAATTCATGCCCTCCCTGCTGTTATATTAACCACACACATACACACACACACACACACAAAAAAAAAAACAAAACAACAACAACAACAAACAAAAAAAAAAAACATAACCAAGTAGTGCTTGACAGTATTGGATTTTCAGTCAATTCTGTGAGCTTTCTTTTTTGGAGCTACTTTCTCTGCAGCTTTGAGGTACAACATCTTGAAGAAGATTTCTCCAGGCCTATATTTAGATGAACAGAAATTAATCTTTATTAAAGTAACCCTCAGCTTTGACAGAGATCTACTTCTCTTTTCATAATTCAATATTGAAAAAAATAAAGTACCCTCTCAAAAATGTATTCTTCTAACATTTAGAAGAGGTGAAAAAACTCCTTATGAAAATAACATTCACAAATATTGATAGCCATCTGTGAATAGCTGCATATTAGCTAAATTACTAAGCTTATGAAATGTTGGTGTGGCAATTAAACATTGGTAAATATTTTTCTTATTCTGCCTTAATTCTGAGTGACACATTCAAGAAGTTGTTTTACTAACTATTACTGTTAGTTGTATTTACTAAATATTCCCACTGCCTTTGGTAGGGAGGAAGCCTAGAATGACATGAAGGATATTGTCATGGTTTTGGCTGGGATAAAGTTAATTTTCTTCATAGTAGTTCATTTGGTGGTGTGTTTTGGATTTGTGATGAGACTAGTGTTGATAACACATCAGTGTTCTAGTTATTGCCGAGCAGTGCTTGTACAGAGTCATGGACTTTTCTGCTTCTCATGCTGCCGTGGCACTGAGTAGGCTGGAGCTATTCCATACCACATGATGTCATGCTGTGCAATAAAAGTTTGGGGGGCATTCAGAGTGGTGGTATTTGTCTTCCTAAGGAAAAGTTATGTGTGATGAGCCCTACTTTCCACGGAGTGGCTGAACATCTGCTGCTGATGGGAATCATCACAGATTCAAAGAATTATACAATCGTAGAATGAGTTGGAAGGGACCTTAAAGATCATCAAGTTCTTTTTAGAGGAGCCCCCCCCTAATTCCTGTGGCACAGTTCAGGGGTTTCCTATTGCTCCCTGAAGTATAGCTGTTCCCTGATTCTTCTCTGTCACTCAGAAGTACATTCCCTCCCCCTACATAATCGAGTTTAAAGCTCTGCTAGTAAGTCCAGTTAGATTGCTGCCCAGAACACTCTTGTCCCACCTGATCGGGTACACACCATCCATTATCAACATGTCTGGTCAAAGGTGCATCCAAGACTGTAGAATCCAAAACCCTGAGCATGGCACCAGCCATGCAGCCAATCATTCAGACGATCCATTCATCTCCTTCTTGGGCCCCAGTCTCCAACTGGAGCATAGAGGAGCATAATACCTGTGCTCCCAATCCCTTCAACGTATTTCTGAGGAATATAATCATAGAATCATAGAATATCCCGAGTTGGAAGGGACCCATAAGGATCATCTAGTCCAACTCTTGGCACCGCACAGGTCTGCCCAAAGTTTAGACTATGTGACTAAGTGCACAGTCCAATCGCTTCTTAAATTCAGACAGGCTTGGTGCAGTGACTACTTCACTAGGGAGCCTGTTCCAGTGTGCGACCACCCTCTCGGTGAAGAACCTCTTCCTGATGTCCAGCCTAAACTTCCCCTGCCTCAGCTTAACGCCATTCCCATGGGTCCTATCACTGGTGTTTACAGTGAATAGGTCACCTGCCTCTCCACTCCCCCTCGTGAGGAACTTGTAGATCGTGATGAGGTCTCCCCTCAGCCTCCTCTTCTCCAGGCTGAACAGGCCCAGTGACCTCAGCCGCTCCTCATACGTCTTCCCCTCTAGGCCCTTCACCGTCTTCGTCGCCCTCCTCTGGACACTCTCCAACAGTTTAATGTCCTTCTTGTACTGTGGTGCCCAGAACTGTACACAGTACTCGAGGTGAGGCTGCACCAGCGCAGAGTAGAGCAGGACAATCACTTCCCTCGACCGACTAGCGATGCCGTGCTTGATGCATCCCAGGATACGGTTGGCCTTCCTGGCTGCCAGGGCACACTGCTGGCTCATATTCAACTTGCTGTCAACCACAACCCCCAGATCCCTCTCTGCGGGGCTGCTCCCCAGCGTCTCGTCGCCCAGTGTGTACGTATAGCCAGGGTTGCCCCGTCCCAGGTGCAGGACCCGGCACTTGCTTTTGTTAAACTTCATGTGGTTGGTGATCGCCCAGCTCTCCAATCTGTCCAGATCTCTCTGCAAGGCCTTTCCACCCTCATCAGAGTCCACAACTCCTCCAAGTTTGGTGTCGTTGGCAAATTTGCTCAAAACACCTTCTAGTCCTACATCCAAATCATTTATAAAGACATTGAAGAGGACTGGCCCTAAAATGGAGCCTTGAGGGACCCCACTAGTGACCATCCACCAGCCAGATGTGGACCCATTAACCACAACCCTTTGAGCCCTGCCCGTCAGCCAATTGCTCACCCATCGTATGATGGTTTTGTTTAGCTGTATGCTGGACATTTTGTCCAGTAGGATCCTATGGGAAACCGTGTCAAAAGCCTTGCTGAAGTCCAAAAAGATCACATCAGCTGGTTTCCCTTGGTCAACTAGATGGGTGATCTTATCATAAAAGGAAATCAAATTTGTTAGGCAGGACCTACCCCTCATGAACCCATGTTGGCTGGGACCAATGACTGCATTGTCCCCCAGGTGCGCCTCAATAACTTCAAGAATCATCTTCTCCATAATTTTACCAGGCACTGACGTGAGACTGACAGGCCTGTAATTGCTAGGGTCTTCTTTCTTACCCTTCTTGAAAATTGGGACAACATTTGCCAGCTTCCAGTCTACTGGGACCTCTCCAGATTCCCATGATCATTGAAAAGTAATTGAGAGAGGTCCCGCGATAACATCAGCCAGCTCTTTAAGCACCCTGTGGTGGATCCCATCCAGACCCATGGACTTGTATGGATCCAGGTGGAGCAGCAAATCCCACACACGTTCAGGGGCGGTAGGGAGTTTGTCATTCCCACCGTCATGGTCCTCCCGCTCAGGGCACCCAGGGTCCCGAAGCCCATCATCAGCATTGAAGACAGAGGTGAAGAAGGCATTAAACATCTCTGCTTTGCCTATGTCATTGTCTGTGAGGAGACCTTCCCCGTCAAGTAGTAGACCTATGTTTTCTTTGGTTCTCCTTTTTCTGTTCACATATCTAAAAAAACCTTTTTTATTGTCTCTCACAGACATGGCCAGCTTCAACTCTAGTTGGGCTTTGGCCCCGCGAATTTTCTCCCTACAAACACGAACAGCATCCCTGTATTCCTTCCTTGTCGCCTGACCCTCCTTCCAGTAGCCGTACACTTTCTTTTTCCGCCTAAGCTCCAGTAGAAGATCCCTGGTCAGCCAGGCCGGCCTTCTGCCCTGCCTGCCTGCCTTCCGATATTTTGGAATCGCCTGATCTTGTGCTTTTAGGAGGCAGTGCTTAAAGATTGACCAGCACTGATGGACGCCTATGCCTTCAAAAGCAGCTTCCCAGGGGACCTTGCTGACTAGTTCCCTGAGCAGCCTGAAGTCTGCTTTCCCCATATCCAGGGCTGAAGTTTTGGTGGCAGTTTTCCTTCTGTCACCATAAATTCTAAACTCAACCACTTCATGGTCACTATGACCGAGACGGCCGCCAATTACCACATCTCCCACAAGACCCTCTCTGTTTTCCAGCAACAGATCAAAGAGGGCACCTTTCCTAGTTGGCTCCCTTAGCACTTGCACCAAGAAGTTATCATCTAGGTGCTTTATGAACCTCCTGGACTTGCTTGTGTCAGCCATGTGGTGATCCCAGTTGACGTCTGGCAAGCTGAAATCTCCCATAAGGACAAGGGGAGTTGATCTTGAGGCATCTCTTAGTTCTGCAAAGAATAATTCATCAGCGTTGTCGTCCTGGCTGGGTGGTCTGTAATAGACTCCCACAACGACATCCCCTTTATTTGTTCATCCCTTAATCCTTACCCAGAGGCTCTCAACTTTGCCATCCCCAACTTGAAGTTCCATGCAGTCCAGCCCATGCTTCACATACATCGCCACCCCGTCACCTCGCCTACCCTGCCTGTCCCTCCTGAAGAGCCTGTAACCATCTATTGCAGCACACCAGCCACAGGACTCATCCCACCAGGTTTCGCTTATGCCGATGATGTCGTAGCTGTGGGACTGGGCCAAGACTTCTAGCTTGTCCATTTTATTTCTCATACTGCGTGCATTTGTGTAGAAGCACTTCAAATGCGCTTCCCTACACACAGCACCTTGTGGAGCCAACCGAAGGACCTCACTGGCACACAGTCCCTCTGATTCTAGTTCATCATCCCTTAGCTCATCACCGGCGTGCCTGGTTTTATCCCCTTCCCCCTTCAACTCTAGTTTAAAGCCCTATCTATCAGCCCTGCCAACTCCTGAGCCAAAATCCTTACCCCTCTCTGAGAGAGGCGCATCCCATCTGGTGACAGCAGGCCTGGCGTCACGTAGACCTTTCCATGATCAAAAAACCCGAAGTTCTGTCGGTTGCACCAGTCCCGAAGCCACGTGTTAATGTGGTGAGCCCGCTTGTCAGCAGTGATCCCCCCTATCGGAAGGACAGAGGCAAACACAACCTGTGCCCCTGATCCTTTAAGTAGTTGCCCCAAAGCCCTAAAGTCCCTTTTGATTGCTCTCGGACTTCTCGTTGCTACCTCGTCATTACCAGCCTGAAAGACCAGTAGCGGGTAGTAGTAGGTGGGCTGTACCAGGCGCTTGACTTTCTTAGCTAAGTCTCTCACCTGAGCCCCAGGGAGACAACAGACTTCCCTGTGGGTTGGGTCCGGTCGGCGTATCGGGCCCTCTGTCCCTTTCAAAAGGGAGTCCCCCATGACAATAACCCTTCTGTCTTTCTTGACAGACGATGTAGCAATGCGGGGGGTAGGTTGCCTTGCCTTAGGCACCCTCTCCAACTGGGACAGGCTTTGGGACAGGCTTTCATCTACTTCATTGTTCTGACTATGGTGTTCTAGAGCCTCGTACCTGTTACATAAGGGTAGATGGGAAGGTGAGCTGGGCAGGGATGGGGCTCGCCTACCACCCTGAACAGGAACCTGCCTCCATTCCCCCCTGTGGCCTAGGTCCCCTCTTACTGCCTGGTGGGATGAGGGGACTTTTGTCTTCTGCATAGCAGGAGGCACCTGTGCTGCGGCAGGCTCCTGAGTCTGTCTCAGAGAGGGTAGAGTACACCTCCACCAGTCAATTTCCCTCTCTGACTCCCTGATGCTCCTGAGCCTGCTCACCTCCTCCCGAAGCTCCGCTACCTGTTTGAGCAGCTCTTCAACCTGGGCACACCTCCCACAGGCATACCCCTCGCTGCTGCTGTTGGATACGGACAGAAGACTCAGGCACATCCTGCAGCCCAAGACCTGGACAGCAGTGTGTTTCCCCGAGCCCTCTGCCTGAGTAGCCACATCGGTGACTGCGGCTGGGTCGATACCATGGCCAAGTTTCTCGCAAGCACGCTACCGCTACCAGTACCAGTACCGAAGCGAAAGACTGCTGCAAGAGAGCGGTGAGGGGCCCTCCCTGCTCGCCCTGCCTGCGCGAACTGCCGCGCGAACTGCTGCGCCACTCTCTTCTGACACGCCACGCCCTGTTTGCCCGCCCTGGTCGCTCGCGCTCCCTAGGGACAGCTTTTGAACGGCCGGGGAGGGGGCGCTGCTGGCTCCACCTACGCCTCCTCAGCCACCCTAGGGAGGGCTGCAGCCCGCTGGTGGCTCCGTCAGCTGCTTCGAGTGGCCTCGATGCTGAAAAAAAAAGCCCTGCCTGTCTCGATCCCCCACTCTGCTGCAGAACGCATCTGCCCTGGAGACGATCGCCTCGGCAAGTATAAAAAAAGTATATAAACTGCCTTTTGATATTTCAGAGACTCCTCGTTGCAGCCTCATTTGACCCTACGTGAAAGAGGAGGAATGGGTGGTAGTCCTGTGGCTTTACCAGGTTGGGAGCCTCTTCAGGATATCACAAAGGCAGGCCCGCAGCAGGCAGCATATCCCTCTAGAGTGATTGTCTGATTGGCAAATAGGTGTTTCTTTGCCCCTCAGCAAGGAATCTCCAATTGCTAACACCCTTTGTACTTTTTTGGTGGTTTGGTTCTAATACAGGTGGTTGGTTGGTCCAGCTTTTTCAGGTTTTCCTTTCCTGGATATTGACCATTATTACACATTCTTCTTTTTTCCAGCCCCAGAGTGTTGTATCCGTTCCATGGGGGTGCTTTGGGAGCAAGGGGGAGACTTGTCATTCTGCTCCAAACAGAGACAAGGGTCCAGTCTCCCTTGTCTTGTGAATCAGTCAAGATTCCTGAAGTGTGATCACTCAGGATCCCTGTATGCTATGCTGCCTGGTGAGCAATTCTTGCAACATGGCAACTTGCTCAAAAAGTTCATCCAGATGGGCACAGTTGCACCCACTTGCCTTCAGGCCCTGGGAGGACTTCCAGATTCTGGAGTTCCCTGAAATTGAGGGGCTGCTCAGCTCTTCCAGTCCTTGGGAGGTCTTTTTGGGGAGATGTCTGCCTGGGAAGGTTGTGGCCCCTCTGTCTTGATTTCAGCCTCAGCCTGGAGGTTGCTGTGGGTGGGCACCATTTTTATTTCAGTAGAAGGTTGCTTCTCGTTGTTGCCAGAAGAGAAGAAATTGGCCTGATTTCCGCCCTCCCTGGGCAACCTCGCACTCCAGCTGTCGCACCACGCCCTGGTTGCTGTGCTTCCCAGGGGCTTCCTTTGCATTTGTGCGGGTGGCTGCCAGTGTTCCTGGCTCTGCCCAAGCCTTCTCAGCTACCCTTGCGAGGGCTGCAGGCTCCAGGGATCTTTCTCAGCTCCCTGGGGTTTCCTCAGTGCAGGAACCCCTTCACACATCACAATCCCCTGCTCTGATGCAGAATGCACCTGTGCCAGAGCTGACTGCCTCCGTGAGTGACCATTAATGACAGTTACGCTGTGTTTAAACATCCCACCACTGAATTCCTTGTTTTGCTTTGTTTGTGCTCTCAGTATTTTCTTTACTGATTAAGCTGTCTTTATCTCAACCCACATGTTCTTGCAGTTTTACCTTGACAATTCTCTCCCCCGTATCACTGAAGGGAAGTGAGTGGTGCTGTGTGGTGCTTAGCTGTCTGCCAGGGCTAAACCAGGACAAATGTTTTCTTCCCTTTGGTTTCTCTTCCAGTCTTCTGGTAAATTGTAGGAGATTTATTTTATTTGCAGCTATGATTTTTAAGAAGGACAATGGAACATTGTAAGGGCTGATCTGGAACAGAAATATACTAAACTTTTCTGATATATTGATTTGTCACAACATAGGCAGGTGAAAGTAGCAAATAGAACTAACTGCTGTTCCTCTGACACCTTTCTTTCTGACACAATTTACACTGTGACCCTTTCCTTGTCTTCATGATAATTTAAACTTATGCAGTATACAAATTAATATCTGCAGAGTGATGTTATAAATCTATCTCTAGAGTTATGTCATCTTTAGAATTATGTTATAAAGGACTCACTTTCTACACCTTTCATGTTGTTTTAGGAATGCTCTATATCTCTTACCAAATATACTAGCCATTCAAAATAATAATAATAATAATAAAAAAAAAGTTCTTTAAGGCAGTCACACTCTCACACTCACAAATAGATTCATTCACACACTCGCACTCACAAACTCACAAGCACCACAGAGAACAAGGGGTGCTGACTGTTATGTCCTCATCATATCTCTGGCTGTCAAGAACTTGTCATGTCTCTGAGGTTCTTATTGACTAGTGATAACAAACAAGTCTTTGAACAGGTTGTTTATACCTCTCAGGGGTCATCAGCTGTTCCATACCAATCTTCTGGCTCAGAATCTTGCTTCAGCCTCCATGGATCTTCAGCCATATTGTGGACTTTTGTCTTTTGTTTGTTTGTTTTGTTTTTGTTTTGTTTGTTTTGGTTTTGTTTGTTTGTTTGCTTTGTTTTTTCTTCTGGTGCTAACACACACACACAGTTTCATATGTTAATTATATATATCAATATTTTTCTTACAAATCTCTACACTGGGATGTGTCGATTAATAAAACTATTTACTTAGTTTTCATTTCCTCATTGTTTTAATAAATCTGCCTCTTGTTGCAATTATTATAGCAACTCATGATAATTTTGTGAAGGTATTTCCTGAGAAGGAACACGTGCTAATCTCTGAAAAAGACATTAAGAATTTATGAAACATAAACCCACTTCTCAGTTGAAAGGCAGGGTTGCGTTATACACCCATAGAAAACAATAAGAACTTTCTGTGAATAAAGATGAAAAATCAGAGGAAAGAAAATTTAATAATAATAATAAATATTAATATTTGTGGTCCAGACTATGATGGAATTATATCTTAAATGTGTTTATTAGCCCAGAGACTGGGACTGGGGGAGAAAAAAATCTACCATATATGTGGAAAAAAAATCAATAAAGTTGGTTTCACAACCAGTCAGATAAATCTGGACACTCTTTTTGAGGACTGCATACACAGTTTAAAGGATATAAATGATATTAGTATATAAGCATGCAAAAAATTTACAATGCAAGTGCAGACTTTTGAACAGCATTTTAAGTTTGTGCAAAATGCTCTGCAAGAGAAGACTGACCTGTATCTTATCCCCGTAGAGAGCTATTTAAACAAAAAGACAGACAGACAGAAAGAAAGGAAGAGAGGGAGAAAGAAAAGAAAGAAAGAAAGAAAAAGAAGGAAAAAAGAGAGAAAGAAGGAAAGTAAGAAAGAGAGAGAGAAGGAAAGAGGAGGAAAGGAAAGAAACTTGGAAAGCCAACCAGCTGTTCAGAGAGTGGCACATGAGTGTATGCATTCATGCACCTGCATTCACACACAGACCGTCACAGTAGTCACAAATAGGCATAAAGATAATGTCTTTTTGATTGGAATGTTTATAAGAACTTTAAATTTCAGACTGCATTTTATTTCTTGCACTGCTCAGGAAGATCATATTTCTGAGGAAGGTGCAGCATCACTGGCATGTAGCTGGTTATTAAAAGCTCAGATGTATATTTTCATGGCATTATGCAATGCTGCTTATAGCAATAAAAATATAACTAGTATTATGTTTGGAAATTGGTAGAATTTTGTGAACAAAAATAGCCTTATGTTGGTTTGCTGTCATTTTAAGGGATAGGTGGTGCATTTCTATATCACCATCTAACAGAAGTGCTGTTCCTGTCTCAGGATATTTGCTGGCACCCATCAGTATTACTGCAGACACCCTGAGCAGCATAAGAAAGCAAGAAGTTAAGCAGATGTACTCCTTGGAAATATCAGTTTACTACTTCCTATCACAAGTTACCTGTTCACTGACATCTTTGGAATATCTGGGGATAGAATGAATGATCAAAGGCTTTCTTTCAGGTACTGAAAGTTTTTCTCTATGAACACTCCTTTGTTTTTCAGGTTGTTCAGGAGGTACTCATATTCTTTTCTTCTCCTTATTATACATCCTGCTAATCTTCTTTAACACAGTGATCCTGATGATGACTTAGGTCTCAAATATTTTGTTGTCTTCAGGACTTGGGAAAGATTTCAAAGATTTATTTCCTTCTTCTTCCTTCCCCCTGTGTAATTACACAGTAGTGGCCTTAGCAATGTTATAAAGAGATAGATCACCTTCTCTACTTCCATCTGATCTAGTATAATCAGTAGAATCAGTTCTTCTAAATTACATAGAGTATATTTGGGATTTCCAAGATAATATCCTCATGTATTACCATCTAGATGACTATTCCCCAAAATTGCCCTCAGAACTTTACAGATATAACCTGCCTTATCACTTCTCATATGAGTTTGATTTTACTAAAATTCAGCTTATTGGATTCAATCAATTTAGCCAAGATATTAAGATTATGGTAGCAATATCCTACTCTTTTAATTATTTACTTCCCCCCACTCTCTGTCATCAGCAAATTTTATTATCAAAGACATTTAGATCATCAATCTAGATCACTGATAAAAGAACATTAGTGTCATGCCTAATATCAGTTCTTGAATACCCCATTAGATTATGCCATGCACATTGATATCTCATCATTAACTATGACAAATTAAGATTACATTGTATCAGACATAAAGTCAGAATTCTGTCCAGTGGGAGATAAAGCTGCTCTAAAATGTATCTTTTTAGAGAACAAGAGAGGCTACCAATTGTGTTAGAAGAAGGAAGGCCTAAGCCATAATAGGTTTTTATCGATAATATGTACATGGATATAAATAAAAATTATGTTCTTTGACTGCTGATTTATGTTGGAAGACTTTGTTTACTACTTTCTGTCTGAAAGCAAAATAACATCTCTATCTCCAGATTAGAAACTAATGTACTCTGACCTATGAACTGGAAGTTCTAGGATCTAAATTTCCAAAGAAAAGAAAATCTTAGAACACACAGAAGCAGAACATACACAACTCAATAAAATCCCACCAAGACAAGAAGGGAAAATGAAGATAAATCCATGTATGTCTTGCAAAATTTCAGATGGGAAGAAGTAGGAAGACAGCTGCAGCTAATGCACCTGGAGTTTCCTCTCCAGTTCTTTTATTACCTTAATTTAAAATGAGTTTAGTGCTAATAAAGTTTCTAGCAAAACAAAGTTTCAGATTACAGACAAGAGTTTTATTCTCTAGGGAAAAATGCTGATGACTACACAGGATCCATCCCTCTGTTCAGGCAAAGAATTAGATTAGTTATAGAACGTTAGCTTTTTCTGCTGCGGAGAGTGGTAAACAAACATCTTTCTTGGCTTCACCTACTCACCTTTGTTATATGCATAGGGAACTTAGTAATTATATCTGCTGTATAAGGGAAATAATGACATCCTCCACTCTGTGGCTCTATTTTTTTTTCAATATGTGGCTGGGTAGGAAATAAATAAGCTCAATGGAATTCAGAGGAAAACCTGATGTTGACATTACTCTGTTCAAGAGATTGCAATTTTGATCAACTTTAAACAAGTAATTGTGTTAATTTGTAAAAGACAAGAAAATTTCCAAACTTTATCATTTTCAAATCAAATTATTATTGTTAATAGTGGTAATAATTTTGTCTTACAGCTAATACTTTTTTTGCATAAGGGCAACACATTTGACCTTTCCCAAATGTCAGCAATAATATTTAATATGAATATGCTTCACAGACACTTTAAACACTCATATAATGTTTAATATTAAAAGATAATAATCTTGGTATTTGTACTCAAAATGTCACTGAATATTGCTTGAATAGTGAGCATGCTGGCTTAATAGTAAGATGTGTTTCCAAACCTGATATTATCAGATAGCTTAAGAAATTGGTATGGAGGAGGACTGTTGTTGTTTACATACTTATTATTATTATTATTATTATTATTATTATTTGTTTTTATTTTAAACAACTGAGTGTTTAGAACACCTTCTTTTATAAGCAGTTTGGTGATTGGGATTCATCTTGAATGATTACATGGAAATATGTAAAAGAGCAAAGAAAATATTTGTTTCTTCTCTTAATGAAGTTGTATGTTCACACTCTTAGATCCTAAAAATTCTTAGGAATGAGTACATTGGCAATCATATCCAGTGAAAAAAATAGCCTAACAACTTAGTTACTTAATACTGATTACTTATGAACTAGGTGTTAAGGCACTCTGAACAAGCAGAAACCTCAGATGTGTGATCTGAAGAAAAACAAACAAACAAACAAACAAAAAACTTAAATTGATAAGATACTTATGATGAATGAGTAGGAAATATCACTAACATGCTATATGCTTGAAAAAGAATGAATTCTGAAGTCAGATCACCTGAAAAGCTTCTCCACCCACATTGACCTAAGCCCTAGAATCACCTTCGAGGTCTTCTGGCAAAATACATGTATAAAATTTTATTTGTTGGGATGCAGGTAAGACATTTGCAAGTAAAACATCCATCATCAGTCCAGATTAAAAAAAAAAAAAAAAAAAAAAGGATAGAAAAAGAGCTTTCTGTAGAATTTATTTGGGAAAGTAAATCATTTACAGGAAGAAGGATAAATATGCATCACATGGTGGTGTACAGAAAGTGTAGTGTAAGTGTACTGGAAGAGTACTGGAAGTGTATAAAAACTGGTCTATCCCATTTTTCAAGAAGACTGACGGCTAGAGAAGAGGATTAATGAAGACCATGTCTTCATAGCCAAACCTTAGTTCAGTTTTATTACACTAGTTTACTTGGTCTGTCTATGTTTCATAGAGTCATAGAATCACAGAATTGTTAGGGTAAGAAGGAACCTTAAAGATCATCTAGTTCCTCCACTAGACCAGTTTGCGCAAAGCCCCATCCAGCCTGGCCTTAAACATTCCAGGGATGGGTTATCCACAACTTCTCTGGGCAGTCTGTTCCAGTGCCTCACCACCGTTTGAGTAAAGAATTTCTTCCCAATATCTGATCTAAATCTCCGCTCTTCTCATTTGAAGCTATTACTCCTTCTCCTATGACTACACTCCCTGAAAAAGAGTCCCTCTCCTGCTTTCCTGTAGGCCTCCTTTAGGTACCAGAAGACTTCTAGAAGGTCTCCCCAGAGCCTTCTGTTCTCTGGGCTAAACAAACCGAACTCCCTCAGCCTGTCCTCATAGCAGAGGTGTTCCAACCTGTTGATCATCCTTGTGACCCTCCTCCGGACTTGCTGTGATTTGTTCATATCCTGCTTATGTAGATGACCCCAGAGCTCCAAAGCTGGACATGGCACTCCAGGTGGGGTCTCATAAGATCAGAGCAGGGAGGGAGAATCACCTCCCTTAACATGCTGGCCACGCTTCTTTTGATGCAGCCCAGGAGGGTGTGGTTGGCTTTCTGAGCTGCAAGCACACATTGCCGACTCACGTTGAGCTTCTCATCAACCAACACCCCCAGGTCCTTCTCACGAGGGCTGCTCTCAATCCATTTTCCACACCCCCTGTGTTTGTGTTTTGGATTGCTCCAATCCATGGGTAGGACCTTGCACTTGACCTTGTTGAACTTCATGAGGTTCACAAGGGCCCACCTCTTAATCCTGTCCAGGTCCCACTGGATGGCTTCCCTTCCCTCCACTCTGTTAACCACACCACACGGCTTGGAGTCCTGGGCAAACCTGCTGAGGGTGCACTCAATCATACCGTCCGTGTTGCCAGCAAAGATGTTAAACAGCACCAGTCCCAATACTGACCTCCAAAGAACACCACACATCACTGGTCTCCACTTGGAGATTGAGCCATTGACCGCAACACTTTGAGTGTGACTATCCAGACAATTCCTTATCCACCAAGTGGTTCATCCATCAGACCGATGTCTTTCCAATTTAGATACAAGGATGTCATGCGGGACAGTGTTAAATGCATTGCAAATGTCCAGATGGACTTTAAAACAAACTTCTTGAATATGAAATAGGAAATCATTTCTTCTGTTTCTGATTGGGTATTCACTGTTCAGAAAGGTTAACAATTTGTGGCTAATTCTCAAAAGAAGTTCAGGGCTACTTGTGTTAGTAAATCACTCTTTTTTGTTGTTGTTTTTCTGTTTTGTTTGTTTTGTTTTTCTTCTTTTTTCGTTTATTTATGATTATTATATATATGCATATTTCCCAGTGAGAAGAGAAAGAATCAGGAAAAAAAAAAAAAGATCTTTTCCTGTAAAAGCACTTTTCTTGCTGTACAGCAGAATTTTGGAGAGTTAGATTCACTGAAAAGTTTCTGGAACAGTTATGAGCTGAAGCAGTTTTGTAAAGAAAGGGAAGGAAGAATAAGAAAGGCAGAGTACTTGTTTATATGAGGAGATCTTCCATTTGTTTTGGATCAGAAATTCCTCTTTCACTGAGCTTTTTTAAGAAGCGGAAGAAAAATATATGTCTTATTTTGAATCAATATACATATATATATATGATATAGTGATATATATAGGGTGTGTGTGTATGGATAGGTGGGCGTGGTAAATACATACATGTGGCATTCAGATGACTTATATTACACGACTGTCATTTGGAGTATCATATAGCATAATCACTACTTTTTTTTCTTTCTTATAAAATCCTACCAGCCAATTCTTATTTTATGAATTTAAAATTAAGAACAAGATAGATTGGGTCAATTAGCTACGGTATCAAATAAGAATTTAGCTCAGCAAGTACAAGATGGGTAATTAGCAAAGAAATAGGTAAGACCTTATATTCAGATGCCTTTTCAGAAGTTTAAGTTCAGAAGCAGAAAGATTAAAAACATATATACTACAAATAATGTTAAAATTAAATAGGTGAAGAGACACATCAGAATATATTCTGACAAAGACTTTCATTTAAATTGGTTTCAAGTAAATTTATTTACGTAGAAATGAATAAAAGTCTGGCATATTGCATACACAAGGAAAGAGAAAGTCAAATAAAAATAACAAATCTTACAGATTTCTGCAAAATACTCTTGAATTTTGTCTTTATTAAATGATAAATTTACAGGAGGGAAATTATAGTAAATTAAGAAAGGAACAAATAAAACCTTGAACTTATTAAGTACAAGAAGCTCTGAACATTGATCAAGACCTCAGAATCAGTCGTCTCCCAAGAGATATTAATGGGAATGGGAACAGAAATTAGAGAAGCGTACAGAATATCCTTATTTAAGAAAAAGCCTAGGGACACAGCAGGAAATTAAAGACCAAATAGTTTGACTTCAATTTGTAGAAAGGTATTAGAAACTCTTTTAAACCACCAGGTTGGAAAATGCTTAGAAAAGTACAGCTTGATTAAAGGAATTTGGAATAGGAAGATTATGCCTTACTGATTTGTTAGTTCTGCAAGAGTATCATTGCCACAGTAGACAAAGGATTGCAGTGTAGACATCATACTTAAGGTCTGATCAGGAAGATTTTTAATATCAGAGGTTGTGTAAGGTGCAGAATCATTGAACAGAAGAGAGTCTGGCATATTAATTTAAAAGAAAATGGCTAAAGGACAGAGAACAAGCCACTATAAACCAGGAACAATATTGCTTGGAGAAAGAAACAAAAAATGAAAAAAGAAATATGATCCTGTAGAAATAACTTCTGGTCTAGTGTCTGGAAATGTAATATATTGGGTTCAGGATGAGATAATACTAAGGCCTTTCACTGTATATGTCATTCTAAGAAAAAAAAAAAAGTAAGGTCAAAATTTAATAAACTGTCTCAAAATATTTTATAAAACTTTATATATATATATAACAGGCTTTTCCCTCTAACTTTTAACAGTAAAGCAAAAATTGTGATGGAAGTACAGTCCGTCTTTTTTTGTGATACTCTTAAAACCCTTATCTATAGTATGATATAGAAGCACCAACAGATGTGCTTTAGGTTTTGGTAAGGGTTATAAATGTCAGCGTAGATCAGGAAAAAATAAAATTCACTGTTTTAAAAGTGAGTGGTATTCTTCTGTCTGTTTCTAGCCAGAAAAAATTAAGACTCCGAAGTGGGAAAAAAGAATTTTTCATCTGAGAAGAAAAGTAAAACCAAACCAAAAATAAAAAAAAAAGTAGAAAAAAAAAAAAAAGTCATGTTAACAACTTTCATATTGCTCTTCATCTGTTTGGAAGACTGATTTGGATTTTGCTTTCCAGAGCTTTCTAGCGAAGATGACAACAATCTTCCACATATCCTGAAAACTGCTGAGATTCCCCCCTCCACAAACACCTCCTTTTTTTTTTCAATCTTTTTCACTTTGTTTTTAACCTGCCTGCATAACAAAAGAGAAAGTAAAAGACAAAAACCAACCAAACAAAAAAAAGCATTCGCCTTCTGGTTATATGGACACTAGAATATCAATAGATTTGGGAAACTGATTTTTATTTTGGGATTTTCAGTTCTAGAAAAATATTTTATATCAAAAAAATATTTCTAACAAAAATGTTTGATAGTATGCAATTTGAAATATATTTTAATACACGTATAATATTTCAAGATAATTAAGATTATAGTGCCAGAATGATACATGTTTTTAAAAGAAATAAAACATTCTTATCTGTGATGCATACTGTATCACACTTTGTATTCTTTTTTTATAAGCTCAAGAAACCTAGAATATAATTCTTGATCCTTGGTATTGTTTTGATACATTTTTTAACACATTCAGCTTTGGCTTGCTGAATAATGCTTGGCATTTGTGGTAGATTGGCCTTGGCAGGCTGCTAGACCCCTATGCAGCCACTGTCTCACTCCCCTTCCTCACCAGGATGGGGAGGTTAGCAAACATATTACTTCATTTTATTAGTATTGGAGAGAAGAAAAGGGTTTGAATCTGTAATTCTGACAACAGCTGTCAGATTTCCTCTGTTATTGTCCTATGTATGGTCTCAAATATACAGGGCAAGTTATTTTAAATATTGAGATAAAAAAAATGTATAGATAATTTCTATGATATACAAGCTGAAATTTCCATGAAGCCAGGGAAAATCTCACAAACAAAAGCTATAGTGCTCAGGGAGGAAAGGGTTAGATGATATACCGATCTCTGAGGAATGCCACTCATTACTGGTTTCCAGGAGGATCTGCTCCATGATCTTGCCAGGCACAGAGGTGAGACTGACTGGCTGATAATTCCCTGGGTTTTATTTTTCTTTTTTTTATAAATGGGGGTTATGCTTCCCCTCTTCCAGTCAGTGGGAACTTCACCAGACTGCCACAACTTTTCAAATATGATGGATGGTGGCTTAACAACTACATCCGCCTGTTCCCTCAGGACCTGCAGATGCATCTCATCAGGTCCAATGCACTTGTGCCCCTTCAGGTTTCTTAGGTGGTTTTGAACCTGATCTCCCACAGTGGGCAGTTCTTCATTCTCCCAGAAGGCCTTTGCCTTCTTCTGCAGCTGTCTGTGTGGCTAGAGAACTTGCTAGTGAAGACTGAGGAAAAAAAGTCATTGAGTACCTCAGCCTTCTCCATATCCTGGGTAACCAGGTCTTGCATTTCCTTCCAGAAAAGGCCCACAATTTCCCTATTTTTGCTTTTATCACTGACTTACCTATAGAAGCCTCTCTTGTTGCCCTTGGCATCCCTGGCCAAATTATAATAATTCTGTGAGGGTTTTAGCTTTCCTAACCTGATCCCTGTCTGTTTGGACAATGTCTCCGTATTCCTCCCAAGCTACACATCCTTGCTTCCTCCCTCTGTATGCCTCTTTCTTTTGCTTGAGTTTTCGTTGTTCATCCACGCAGACCTCCTGGTGTTTTTGCCTGACTTCCTCTTTGTTGGGATGCAACACTCCTGAGCCTGGAGGAGGTGATCCTTGAATATTAAACAGCTTTCTTGGGCTACTCTTCCCTGCAGGGCTTTGTCCCATGGTATTTTACCAAGCAGATCCCCAAAGAGGGCAAAGTCTGCTCTACCAAAATCTAGGCTAGCAAGGTTGCTGTGTGCCCTCCGTGCTGCCCTCAGGATCCTAAACTCCACCATTTCATGATCATTGTAGCCAAGGCTGTCCTTGAACTTCACATTTCCCACCACCCCCTACAGCACAGCACCTCTCCTCAGTGGCCCCTCTATCATTTGGAACAGGAAGTGTATGAAGGAGTTTAACAAGGATAGTGAGTGTGAATCATAGAATCATAGAATCATAAATGTTGGAAGGTTTCATTGA
Source organism: Cygnus atratus (assembly GCF_013377495.2). Lineage (NCBI taxonomy): Eukaryota > Metazoa > Chordata > Aves > Anseriformes > Anatidae > Cygnus > Cygnus atratus. Next base: position 57,044,407 of record NC_066365.1, read on the forward strand.
CTTAAGTGGTGATGCTCAGGAAAAGATAGATGCTCCTGAGGCTCATCTAGGCACTTGTGAACTCAAAAATGTGGTGACTTCTATAAATACACTAGTAAAAGTTTATCAAAACACAGTTACTTGAACCTTATTATTTGTCATAGGCTGAAGAGACGCTTTCATCTGTCCAGCAAAATATTATTACAGAATTTCTATGAATTTAGGCCTGTGTCACAAGTGGCATTTAACTGTATGGGAGGTGTTGACCTCTTTTTGTTACAGATATTTAAACGGATTGGCATGGCAGAGAGGTATAATTGTACAGAAAAGGCATCAAAATAATAATTATAAAAAAAAAAGATGAACAAGATAAGGACAAGGAAGTGCGAACAGGCAGAACTTCTTGCATGAAAATGTGAGAAGAATGACTACCAACAGAAAAGAAAACAAGATGAACAATATCAGGAGTAGCTGAGACTTTATGGGGATGGAGGGCGATAGCATAAAAGTATCAGGTATATAAGGAAAACCGAGGGAGAAAGAAGGCAACCCCACTTGGTCTTGATATCTCTCATCAAAGCTCTATCAAACATAATCACTCAGATCTCAGTGACTAAAAATCACAGAATCACAGAGTGGCTGAGGTTGGAAGGAACCTTCAGAGATCATCTAGTCCAACCCCTCCTGCTGGAGCAGGGTTACCTAGAATATGTTACACAGGATCGCATCCAGGTGGGTTTTGAATATCTCCAAAGAAGGAGACTCTGCAACCTCTCTGGGCAGCCTGTTCCAGTGCTTTGTCGCCCAAACTGTAAAGAAGTTCTTCCTCATATGGCTATGAAACCTCCTGTGGTTCAGTTTATACCCATTACCCCTTGTCTTATCACTGGCCACAACTGAGAAAAGTTTGGCCCTATCCACTTTACATTGTCCCCTCAGGTATTTATAGAGGTTGATGAGTTTCCATCTCAGTCTCCTCTACTCTAGGCCCAGCTTGCTTAGTCTTTCCTCATAGGACAGATGCTCCAGTCCCTTAATCATCTTTGTGGCTCTACGCTGGACTCTATAAGTTCTACATCCCACTTGTACTGGGGAGCTCAGAACTGCACACAGTATTTCAGGTGTGAACTCACCAGGGCTGAGTAGAGGGGGAGATCACCTCTGTTGACCTGTTGTCCACATTCTTCTTGATGCAGGCTAGGATCCCATTGGCCTTTTTGGCCACAAGGGCACACTGCTGTTTCATGGTTAACTTGTCCACCTCTACCCCCAGGTCCCTCTTCACAGAGCTGCTCTCCAGCAGGTCAGCCCCCGGTGCCTGGGGTTGTTCCTCCCCAGGTGCAGGACCCTGTTCCTTTTACATTATGTATACATACATATTCTCTATAAATTGTTTTTCCAGAATATTGAAAGCTGGTATGTAGGTTTGTTTGTTTGTTTGTTTATTTATTCATTTTAAGCCTTAGTCTTAGCAAGTTGAGACTTTACAAGTGGGTCTTACTAAATAGAAATCTTTGTATACATATATCAAGTGGATAGAACAACATATGCAAGGCCTAGTGTAGTAAGCACACCTGGGAATTCCTGCTAAAACAATGAAAAGTGTTGCAGTGCTCAGCTTAACTATTCTCCTGTGTCTAAGCAGAGCCAAGCAGTTCATTGTGATCAAAACCTCAGCTGTTATGTTCTTGTTTGCCAGTGGGGAGTTATATATTTAATTATTCTTACTCTTAGAACACAAAAGCGATTTCTACCTAATTTTGTGGATAACTTCTTTGATAATTTTGTCACCACATTTGACTATTGATTTTTTGTATTTTTGTGACCCAGTCACCTTTTAACATCCCAATACATCTGAAGTGGCTTGTCTGTGGTCACATTTCAAATTTGACAGGACTATAAATATAGTCAGGGTTTCCTAACTTCTTATCTTTTTCTTTGCCTCATTCATATTACCTCATTCTTGACTAGTTCCAACAAAGTGCAGCTTTGAATATCTTTAATATTGAATTAATATTGAATATTTTCAATATTAATCTGAGCCCATACACCACATTGTTGAATTATAAACCTAAGAGTATAGCTGCAGCTTCTCTGAAGACCTTATGAGTTATTCCCGTCTATTTTATTTACTCTGCCTTCTACAGAAGTATGCACTGTGGTTCATTCTTTACTATCTGGACTGAAATTTATTTTCAGATCTGGACAAATCTTGTTCACTGCTGGTTTGGACTCCCATCATTGTCAGTGTCTGAAAAAAGTCTGTGGCAGCTGACAAAAGGATATATTTAAAATACATGTATTCATCCTAAGGGAAATGTATAAGACCTAAGACGCGACTGTTGCATGGTATGACTTTGTGATTCATTGAATGCCACAAACATGCAAGAGGAAATATAGTCAGAAGTGGTTCACAGGCATGTAGAATCCTGAGGAGTTCCTGGAGATACATAGCAAGAAATCAGCACTTTGACAATATCTTATTTGGTGTGCAAGTTTATGTGATAATAAACATGTAAATCTGCATAATATAAGTAACTTGGATTAACAAATGCTTTTTAAAATTTGTTTGTTTAACTCTGAATTTATACACATTATGTGCTTTACTTGGTGGCAGGTAAGAAGTTATTGATTGTGTGATTTCCTAAATACCAAAACATTCCGATATATTACAAAAACATACTCTAATAATTTTACTCAAGCAACAAATATAGCAATTCAAATGATTGAAATTTGCATACACTTCTTTGGTTGAAAGATGCCTTTTCATGTTAAATGCTTTCTGGTTCCTGACATCATTTGACTTGCTAATTCTGTCTTCCATAGCTTGACATTATTGGGAGTGTTTTGCACAGACTTTACAGTCTCAGACAACATATGATTCATTCCCTGTTCAGTCCTTGATAGGGATTTTGTCCTAAGAACAATGCATAAAACTTATAAGATGAATGCAAATTATGGACTTATATACTGTCTATGTAATAGTTTATGTTTTTCATTGCCTCCTCAGAGTCCTACTTCATTCTTGTATTGTGCTTTTCAGTGGACTTTTTTAGTTGCTCCTCTATCATGATACTAAATAGTGAATAGCTGTTTAAAGTCTTTTCACTTATGGTGAATTAAATAGAAAAGTAGCAGGCTAATTATGTATATATTTATATATATATATATTTATATATTTTCTTTTCCAGAATGAAAATGTTTGCTGTTTTCTTAGGTTTATGCTGAATTATTTTAATGAATTTGTTTACACTAGAAATCTATATGTTCATTCTTTAAAATGTGGTTTACTGACATGGCTCCTCTACCTACTCCAGAAAAAAATCCCATAGTCTAGATTTATTTATTTCAACTCTACTGTTTAAAAAGCTAGAAAAGTTAACTATAGTTTGGGGAAAAAAAGAAAAAAAAAGAAAAAAAAAAAGAAGAGATTATTAAGTCCATAAAAAACTGATCCATGTTTTGGATTATTTTGTAGTTTTGTTTTGTTTTGTTTTCTACATCACTGAGAAATCAACAACAAATTTGTTATTAACTGAACATAACTTGTAAATCAAATCTAGCCGTTGAATATGCTGTCATTCATCAAAATTCTGAGGAGATGCTGCATAGTTGACAAGAAAAATAAGGAAAGAAATACTCTATTCATTCTTCATAACTGGAATTTTGATCTTATTTTTTATAAAAGTAATAGAAAACGTGACAAATCTTAAACACTTTTTGTGAAATTTGCTTATATGTTCCCTTCTTCCTATTCTCTCACCACAGTTCTGGCATCAAGAACGTTTGCCAGGTATTGGCTTCTTCCACAGGCCATAAAATGGAGGGCTCCTGACTAGTCATCATTTATATGGCCTGAGGAACATCAGAGGCAGTGGAAGAAGACTCATTCTGAACTGGAACATTCTGACTCAGGTTAGAGTGTATCCTAAATGTGCCCCAATAGATCATTCTTATAAGTGATATACAAAAGTTTTGCTTCGTTATTATGATTATCTCATAATCTAGTGCATGTATATGAACCTTTTCATAAGACTCTAAGAAACCGATATTAGTTGCAGCAGACAAAAAGCATTCCCTCTAACTAATATATGATTCATTGAGAGGGGAAGAATGTCATTTCAGCAGTTTAAAAATGTGTTTTGTCATATGTCTTAATTTATGATTTATACTTATAAACTTGGATTGGGTTAGTTTACTGAATCAAATCACTGATGCGTCTTCTTACTTACACTTAAGCCTCCAAAAGTATTATAATTGATAAAGCACAGTAAAATTTGTGGTCATAGATACAGTTTGCAGATCTAAGTGATCATCAAGATACACCTTTTTTTTTTCTTTTTTTTTTTTTTTCTTTCCTGTCACAGTTGCAGGAGAGCACCTACATAAATCAGTGAATAAAATAAATATACTTTATCAAATGGAAGACTGGGTGGCAGAAAGCACAAAAGAGACCTAGAACAAAATGATAAGCAAGCTAAAAAAAGCAGGCTTAAAAAAGACAAAATATCAGGAGATAAGACATGTTTTTAGGTGATCCTTTGTGTGTCTCTCATTTTCATTAGTTGTTTATTTTTGCCTATGAAGAATCTATTTAGTCATTTGAAAAATATTAAAAATGTGGAAAAATAAAGAAGGATATTAAGAAAGAAACACATAGGTTAGCTTGAGGGATGAAACCGAAGTCAGCTTGTGTAAAGTGTTTCATTATCTACTATTCACCACCAATAAAATGGGGAGAAAAGCTAGGGATGATAAAGGACTAGTTCACTAATATTCAGAGATGGTATGAGATGCTATCTGGATCAAAGGTTTAATGATTACAAAAACTAACATGATTACATGTACAGAGATAGATTTCCTATTAATTCTAATGTATTACATCATATGAGTGCACTAAAGAAGTAAGTCAGATTGACTAATTAAAACTTTATTCTTTGTAAAATGTTGAAAATGAAGTTGCTGTTCAGTCTTTCATGTTATTTTCTGACAGTCGGCAGACAACTTCAGAGACTAGCTTGAACTGTCAAAATAATTTATATATATTAAATGTCAATGCAACTCAGGAAGAAGATAAAAATTTGCTTTCAATATGACATTTATATGCCAGTGCTTGATTTAGATATGCAGAGGTAGTAAGACATGTTAGCTAAAAGTAGTTATGCAGCATATTTCTAAACATGATGTCCCATTTATGTTCCAAATGATGTGGACTGAATCAATTAGAAGAAACAAGTGAGTTCCAAGAAGTACTTTAAAGAAGCTGTGGAGTTGCTTAGTAACCTGATGTTATACTTCATTTCCCAACAGAGCTATAAAGCTGTCAGACCAGTAATGGGGAGCTCCCCAAGACAAATGGTGCCTTGTGTTTGGCAAAAACATAACTATATTAAATATGTTATATCTAACTGTCATGAGTCATGCATATGCATATAGTAATACATGCAACAGGACAGTTATCAAGGAATATGACTTTTAGTTGCATTTTGTCATAAAAATCCCATACTTTTCCTCCTTAAAAGCATTATCTTGTCAGACCGGAGAAGGCACTGAATCCAGCATGCCTAAGGGGAAAATTTTAATCTGTCTCTTTCTTAGTGCTACATTTACTTGACATCAGCTTTGTTCTTCAGTGACACTAATCTTGCATAATCCACTGTATGCATGCTATACTTGGAAATTTAGCATTTTCTGTCTGGAACCTCTTGGAGGACCTTAAAGAAGACATCATTTAGGTACAGTCTTGTATCATCTTAAGAGTTTGCTTTCACAGGATAGCAAAATAGATCTTTTAAATTTCACTGAAAATTCAAACTATATTCAAGGACACTTAGAGAAAAATACAAACATGCTGAGGGGGAGGATATCAATCTTGCTTCTTCACCAGCTGGGTTACCAGTTCTTAGGCCTCCTTTCTTTGTACTTATAGAAACAATTTCTCAGAACAAGAGAACTGTATCCGGTATTACATGAAAAACATAGTCTAAAATCAGCCACAGGAGCTCTGCCAGAGTCTGAGGTGAATGTAATTAAGTTATTCTAAAATACTTTGTAAAGCAGGAAGAAAATAATATATATCTCTTTTAGATTACTAGATATTATCTAATATAATAGGGTCATCTTATCAGTTGGGGTGGACTATTGAAGTTAGTTCAGCTAAGTTGATTATATTTACTCCAAGTGTTCAGCCTATTGATTTTTTTTATTTTTTATTTTTTGGCCAAAAATATAATAAAGCCATCTTTATAGAGAAAAATAACTGAATGGCACATAAGGTTCTTGTACTTTATAAAAAGTACATTACTGAATTCAAGTGCAATCCAAGTAACTTTCACACTTTCTTCTGTTCTTAACCAAATTAAGTGCTCCTGAAGGTTTCCTTTAAGACCACAATTTGTTCTTCACTTCTCTAAATAGCAGAACTAGGATGAGATAGTTCACAGTGCTGAAAGTGAAAGCAGCCCTAAGTTTTCCAAAAAGGTAGAAATATGACTGCAGTATGCTGCTCAAGGTGCCAGGTATTTGTAGGTTGTTTAAAACTTGTATTTGAAATATAGTTGAATTAAATAAAATTGAGGGGACAGGGCACTAGGAGTTAATGTGGGCCATAAGAAGGACCATATCTGATCTTCCAATGTTGTTACTGACTTCATCTGTGATTATTAGTCCTTAAATCAATAATCTTCATGGTGCTTAAATTTTAGCCATCAGAAATCAAAGAATAATTATTTTCTAACCTATATTGAACATAACTTATATGAAAAAAATTTATTCTTTTCTAATGAATGGAAAAGGATGGCTGCAAGTGCTTGATTTTTCTGCATAAAGCTGTGATAATTCATAGGTGCATCAGGAAATTCTTTTTTTGCATTGCCTTTTCCTGCTTTTCTGTGGCTGTTAACAGCTAATGGCTTCTTCATTTTCAGCAAAGATTCTAGCAATGATTTAAGAACTTCAAAGAAATTTAAAAAGGAAATATTGAGATTGTTTAACATTTATTTTTAACATTTATTTTCTGAGTTTTTAACATTTATTTTCTGAGTTTTATTTTAACATTTATTTTCTGAGCTAATTCTGTCATTTTGGACATGACCCTTAGATTAAAATTAGATTAAAATATACAGAGTACTTAAGTAGATAAAGTCACTAAATATTTTTCTTGCCAGTTTACTCATAGCTTGTTATATAAATAACAAACCATAAATTTCAAAATATATTATTTTGGCTTTTGATGAGTCAAGAAAGATAGCTATAAGTAAGCAATACAGTTGGTTTTAATTCCTTTGGCAAATTTCTTTGCATAGTGTAATACAATTTCCTCACATTTTTCTCTTATAATTTGACAAGCCTTTTTGTGTCCTATTTGGATATGTTTTCCAAGTTAAAATATTTATGCATTATTCATCAGATGTAGTAGATTTTCAGCAAAACTAAACAGCATTTTTAAAAGACTTGTATAGATTACTTACTACATGACAATTTTAATTGATAATAACTTTATTCTTTAATATATGTATTTAGAGAAGCATGAAGGAAATTTCAGAGGCTTTAAACTGAAATGCCTAATAACTATCTATAAAATAGTACTTAATTTGTTCCATCTTTTTTTTTTTTTTTGGTATGTGGACATATGAATTCAAAAGAAGACATACTCAACACATTTACAGAACAAATTAAATTTAGTTTCAATAAATAGTGGCATTAATCAGTTTACAGAATATTAAAAACAGATTACAAAATATGGAAAGAAGAAAAGATCTGTAGAGATTTTTGATGTTCATTCCTTACATGGAGCACCACTAGTTCTTGTGATTTTGAGCATCCTATTTCCTCTGTAAAGGAATCTCGGATATGATATGAAGTTAATTCTTATTCTGTGCATTAACAGATTGATATAACCAGTGTAGAAAGATTGCAGGTGCTATGATCTTTATGTAGAATTTTTTCAAGAGGAAAAGGGGCACTTGACACTGCATATGACTTTTGAAAGTTGCCAGCAAAAAGCAGTGCACCCCACTGACACTATATGACAGAGCAAAATCACTTTGATAAAATGAATCCTAAAGTGAAGTAACTAAGAAAATCATATTTTCTCATTGAAAAGATCTGCTCTTTGTATGTGGGTGTTTGGAGTTTTTTTTTTTTTTTTTCCTTCATTTTAAAGGGAAAATACTCTTGTTCAATTTTCATCACAGCAAATACTGCAAAGATATTACGCCAATGGGAGGGAAAATTGGATTCTTTCTAATTTGTGCATTGAGGGTAAAGGGGTAAGAAAATTTGGAGCCTTTTTCTGTCATTTTCTACACTTACATGATACATAACAGATTTGTATATATCAATGCAATTGCTTGTGGTTGGAAACCTAGGACTTAGACTTCTTTTAATTTAAAACAAACGAATTAAATACATCTCTCCCTCCTCCTTGCCCTTGCCTTTTTGTTTCTGGAGTAAGGGTAGCAGTAAGTATATGGAATTAAAGTAATCAGAGATGTTCACATTCAGAAAAATTTAAGTGACCCTAGATTTCATATTGTTAACATATGAGACCCCACTTGAAGGTTGTCAGAGAATAAATTTTTTGTTCGTAATATGACAAGTGGGATTCTGTGTTGTGATTTTTTTTTTTCTTTCAAAAGTATTGTAGGTGATGATATCGCTTATTATTTATGGTGAGTTATTTATCCATATTTTTCACAAAGAAATATATATATATATGTATGTATATTAAGACAATTAGGGTAAATCTGGAAGTCATAAAATATGCTAGAGTAATTTGTCCATATTTTATCCCTCTACCATTAACATATTTTATATATAATTCCAGTATTGTTAAGACACACATATGCACACACAGGTATATGCATATACGTATACATAATCTGTACCTGGAGAGAAATAAAAATAATCTGTACCTGGAGAGAAATTTTTGTCCGTAGTTTAAATCACCAGTGTCCACCAACTAAAAGAGAATACTTTGGAGAAACTTTCTGAAGAGGTCCACCAACTTAAAGAGAGTTTATTTCCCTCCCCACCTGTACAAATCAGTGTCTCAGCTATTAGGGGTAAGTGTTCATCCGTGCAAGGAAGACGATATGGTGGGTACACACCCTGTGCCACCCCGTAGTTTTACCTACGTGACCATGGAGAGAACATGAGAAAATGGGATGGAAAATCTACCGCGACCCTAGAGGCAAGGGGACGTGAGTTGCAAAAGAAAATAATCCGGAAAAAGGGGTTCCCTGAAAAGTTTGCTGCTCCAACTTCCAGCAGGCAGTCCTTTAAACACAGAAATGAATATTCTGACCAGGACTAGAGGGGCCCTGCCTCCAACCAGGGGGAGGAAAGGGACAATCGAGTTTATTGGACTGTGTGGATTCGATGACCTGGCATGTCAGATGCACAGAAGTATAAGGCTTTAGTAGACACTGGTGCACAATATACTCTAATGCCATCAAGCTATAAAGGCCCAGAGCCCATCTGTATTTATGGAGTGACTGGGGGATCCCAGCAGTTAACAGTATTGGAGGCTGAAGTGAGTCTAACTGGGAATGAGTGGCAGAAGCACCATATTGTGACTGGCCCGGATGCTCCGTGCATCCTTGGCGTAGCCTATCTTAGAAGAGGATATTTCAAGGACCCAAAAGGGTTCCGCTGGGCTTTTGGCATAGCTGCCTTAGAGACAGAGGACATTAAACAGTTGTCTGCCTTGCCCGGTCTCTCTGAGGACCCTTCTGTTGTGGGGTTGCTGAGGGTTGAAGAACAGCAAGTGCCAGTCGCTACCACAACTGTGCACCGGCGGCAATATCGCACCAACGGAGACTCCCTGATTCCCATCCACGAGCTAATTCATCAACTGGAGAGCCAAGGAGTGATCAGCAAGACTCATTCACCTTTTAATAGTCCCATATGGCCAGTTCTCTATCTCTATACTGATTCATGGATGGTAGCAAATGCCCTGTGGGAGTGGTTACAGCAATGGAAGCAGAACAACTGGCAGCACAGGGGCAAACCCATCTGGGCTGCTGCATTGTGGCAAGATATAGCTGCCTGGGTAGAGAACCTGGTTGTAAAGGTATGCCACATAGATGCTCATGTGCCCAAGAGTCGGGCTACTGAAGAACATCAAAACAACCAGCAGGTGGATCAGGCTGCTAAGATCAAAGTGGCTCAGGTGGACCTGGACTGGCAACATAAAGGTGAATTATTTATAGCCCGATGGGCCCATGACACCTCAGGCCACCAAGGCAGAGATGCAACATACAGATGGGCTCGTGATCGAGGGGTGGACCTGACCATGGACACTATAGCACGGGTTGTTCATGATTGTGAAACGTGTGCTGCAATTAAGCAAGCCAAACGGTCAAAGCCTCTTTGGTATGGAGGACGATGGCTGAAATATTAATATGGAGAAGCCTGGCAGATTGATTACATCACACTCCCTCAAACCTGCAATGGCAAGCGCCACGTACTTACAATGGTGGAAGCAACCACCGGATGGCTGGAAACATATCCTGTGCCCCATGCCACCGCCCGGAACACTATCCTGGGCCTTGAAAAGCAAGTCCTATGGCGACATGGCACCCCAGAAAGAATTGAGTCAGACAATGGGACTCATTTCCGAAACAACCTTATAGACACTTGGGCCAAAGAACATGGTATTGAGTGGGTGTATCACATCCCCTGTCATGCACCAGCCTCTGGGAAAATTGAATAATACAATGGACTGCTAAAGACCTACACTGAAAGCAATGGGTGCTGGGACATTCAAAAATTGGGATACACATTTGGCAAAGGCCACCTGGTTAGTCAATACTAGAGGATCTGCCAACCGAGCTGGACCTGCCCAATCAAACCTATTACGTACTGTAGAAGGGGATAAAGTTCCTGTAGTGCACGTAAGAAACATGCTGGGTAAGACAGTCTGGGTTACTCTTGCCTCAGGAAAAGGCAAACCCATTTGTAGGATTGCTTTTGCTCAGGGACCTGGATGCACTTGGTGGGTAATGCAAAAGAATGGGGAGGTCCGGTGTGTACCTCAAGGGGATTTAATACTGGGTGAGAATAGCCCATGAGTTGAATTGTATTATGTTAATTATTATATAATACTGTATGTCATCACTACCATGGTTGCTATATACCATAGATGAAAATTGTTATTAATTAGAATATATTAGAAAGAGTGTAACCTGAGCATGACATAAATGGTATGGAATAAGGGGTGGATATCTGTCCTGGTTTCAGTTAGGACAGAGTTAATTTTCCTGCTAGTAGCTGGTAGGGTGCTATGTTTTGGATTAGGATGAGAAGAGTGCTGATAACATGCTGATGTTTTAATTGTTGCAGAGCAGTGCTTACACCAAGCCAAGGACTTTTCAGCTTCTCGCTCTGTCCTGCCAGTGGGCAGGCTAGGGATGCAGCAAGAGCTGGGAGGGGACAGACCCAGGACAGCTGACCCAAGCTGGCCAAAGGGGTATTCCATACAATCTGACATCATGCTAAAAAATATACAGAGGTGGCTAACCGGAGTGGGGGGGCCGGCTGCTCGGGGATAGGCTGGGCATCAGTCAGTGGATGGTGAGCAATTGCATTGTGCATCACTTCTTTCGTACACATTATTATTAGTAGTACTATTATTATTACTGTTGTTATTATTATTTTCCTGTCTTAATAAACTGTCTTTATCTCAACTCACAGGCTTCACTTTCCCGTTTCTCTCCCCCATCCCAGAGAGGGAGGGGGGAGGGTGAGCGAATGGCTGTGTGGTGTTTAGCTGCCAGCACGTTAAACCACAACAGGGCATTAAAAATCATTTGTTTCCAACCCCCTCCCCTGCTATGGGCAGAGACACCTTCCACTAGACCAGTTTCCGTAAAGCCCCATCCAGCCTGGCCTTAAACATTCCAGGGATGGGTTATCCACAACTTCTCTGGGCAGTCTGTTCCAGTGCCTCACCACCGTTTGAGTAAAGAATTTCTTCCTAATATCTGATCTAAATCTCCGCTCTTCTCATTTGAAGCTATTACTCCTTCTCCTATGACTACACTCCCTGAAAAAGAGTCCCTCTCCTGCTTTCCTGTAGGCCTCCTTTAGGTACCAGAAGACTTCTAGAAGGTCTCCCCAGAGCCTTCTGTTCTCTGGGCTAAACAAACCGAACTCCCTCAGCCTGTCCTCATAGCAGAGGTGTTCCAACCTGTTGATCATCCTTGTGACCCTCCTCCGGACTTGCTGTGATTTGTTCATATCCTGCTTATGTAGATGACCCCAGAGCTCCAAAGCTGGACATGGCACTCCAGGTGGGGTCTCATAAGATCAGAGCAGGGAGGGAGAATCACCTCCCTTAACATGCTGGCCACGCTTCTTTTGATGCAGCCCAGGAGGGTGTGGTTGGCTTTCTGAGCTGCAAGCACACATTGCCGACTCACGTTGAGCTTCTCATCAACCAACACCCCCAGGTCCTTCTCACGAGGGCTGCTCTCAATCCATTTTCCACACCCCCTGTGTTTGTGTTTTGGATTGCTCCAATCCATGGGTAGGACCTTGCACTTGACCTTGTTGAACTTCATGAGGTTCACAAGGGCCCACCTCTTAATCCTGTCCAGGTCCCACTGGATGGCTTCCCTTCCCTCCACTCTGTTAACCACACCACACGGCTTGGAGTCCTGGGCAAACCTGCTGAGGGTGCACTCAATCATACCGTCCGTGTTGCCAGCAAAGATGTTAAACAGCACCAGTCCCAATACTGACCTCCAAAGAACACCACACATCACTGGTCTCCACTTGGAGATTGAGCCATTGACCGCAACACTTTGAGTGTGACTATCCAGACAATTCCTTATCCACCAAGTGGTTCATCCATCAGACCGATGTCTTTCCAATTTAGATACAAGGATGTCATGCGGGACAGTGTTAAATGCATTGCAAATGTCCAGATGGACTTTAAAACAAACTTCTTGAATATGAAATAGGAAATCATTTCTTCTGTTTCTGATTGGGTATTCACTGTTCAGAAAGGTTAACAATTTGTGGCTAATTCTCAAAAGAAGTTCAGGGCTACTTGTGTTAGTAAATCACTCTTTTTTGTTGTTGTTTTTCTGTTTTGTTTGTTTTGTTTTTCTTCTTTTTTCGTTTATTTATGATTATTATATATATGCATATTTCCCAGTGAGAAGAGAAAGAATCAGGAAAAAAAAAAAAAGATCTTTTCCTGTAAAAGCACTTTTCTTGCTGTACAGCAGAATTTTGGAGAGTTAGATTCACTGAAAAGTTTCTGGAACAGTTATGAGCTGAAGCAGTTTTGTAAAGAAAGGGAAGGAAGAATAAGAAAGGCAGAGTACTTGTTTATATGAGGAGATCTTCCATTTGTTTTGGATCAGAAATTCCTCTTTCACTTCATGATGTTCACAAGGGCCCACCTCTCACTCCTGTCCAGGTCCTTCTGAATTGCAACCCTTCCTTCCTTGTTTTCTTTTGTCTTACAGTTTTTGTATGGTCCACTGAAATTGTCCTAGGAAAAAAAAATGACAACAAATATGAACAGAGACAAGTTAAATAAAGCTAACAAAATTCATTTCTCCCCAAACAGGAAGTTCTAAAAGAAATTATAGATGAAGCATCTCAGTTTGAAATCGCTGTGTATAGGTAGATATCTACCTGTAGAGATACCATAAACTGAATATTCAAATGTTAGAGCATGGAAAGAAAAGAGGAGCACATAACTACTGAGGGAACACAGGCCTGAATCCAGGACAAATCTAGCATAACGAAGGCCTGAAAGGCATGCTGGATGTGCAGCACACTACAACATGCCTGAGACTACTCTGGTTAACTGTTGTATGTATAACTAACTATAAGCATGCAGAGGTCTCTTGGTCAGGATCAATACATTCCACCCCTTGATCCACATACAGTTTATCTTTCCTAAAGATATAAATTGCAGATTATATTAATAACATACAAGTTTCTCAAGCCCTAAGTACAAGCTCCAGAACATTGTGTGCCCAAGATCACTGAGTCCTTGAATACAATGTCTTCAGCAAGTCTCCCTGAACAAACTGCTAGGCTTAGCATTGTAATCAGCACTACAAAGTCCCACTGACAACTAGTTGCTGGTGGTGTTCTTTATGTGACAACAGTGGGACAAATACTGTTCAGTGTCTTTATTACTGATCTATATAATACCAAATTGGAGAGAGAGATGAATAGTTGGAGGTTTAGAACACAACATTTGAGAGGCTGAAAGAACTGCATTTGTTCTGCCTTAAGAGAAGTCTCTGGAGAGATCTTTTTGCTGTCTACAGTTACCTAATGTGAAGGTATAGAGAAGATGCGTTCATACTCTTCTTGGAAGTGCAAGGTCCTATAGCAAGAGGAATAAATGCAAACTTGAAAAATGGGATTTTTTGTTAGAGAACAGGAAAAATAATTTAATTGTGAGGGTGACCAAATATTGGAAGCAAGGATCAGTAATGTTGTGGAGTCTCCATTCTTGGAGGTATTCAGATTTTGACTGGGAAGGCACAGACTATCCTTGTTTAATTGTCTGTGCTCTGAGCAGACTAAATGACCTTCATAAGTCCCTTCCAACCCAAATTAGTCTGTGATTCTATGATTAGGTATCACTGCTGAATTTTTAGAGCAGAATACAATTAAAGACATTAAGCACAATAATTAATTTCAAACTATTTGCTTCAATTTTGGAGAAAGCTAGCAATTTTGATTAATAATATGTCTTCTGTAAATACAAAAAGGTTGGTTTTGATAGGAGAAAGCAGTTTCCACTTATGCATATTTTTCAATGGGAACCAAGCTGAATTATGCTCTTCTGAAAATGCTTTGCACAGCTAGCTCAATGTAAGAACTCATTTTGTCTACTAAAGCTGATGGCAGATTTGTATTTGTGAAATATTTGAATTAAGTGAAGGAAATGGTGCTTAAAGTGTGGCAACTGTTTAATCAGTGAATAATTTAATGTGTGAAGTATTTTTTATGGGCTCATTTATGATAATAGACATTCAAGGCTCAATCAATGTAAGCAATAGATTTATGGTGTATTTAGTCATAACATAATCCAACTTAAGTACTCTTATTTATTACTATTCACGGTTCAATTCGTCTTTTTTTTTTCTTTTTTTTTTTTCTTTCATACAATTTACAGCATGTAACTAAACTCATATAGAGGATTTATCAGAATTTTTCAAGCAGCATTTATTCACATCTGTCTTAGCATATTTTTGCGTTCAGATGTTGGACTTCAAAACAGAAGACTATTATCTAATTTGCATAATTGCATGAATAGAAAGGCACCCAACTTATTCCCATTTCAAAGGAACAATTAGAGAAATCATTAACCAGGAAATTGATCCATTCCTCTGAAATTTCTTCTTTCTTTTTGTCAAAATGCTAGGGTCTATTTTTTAGTTTATATATTCCTGTTTTTCCCTCATAAGTTGTTCATTTCCTTACTGTTTCTTCAAATACCATGCCAAAGAATTAACTCTGGAATTTATGATCCTCTGGATACTAACAGAGGCAAATAAAGTGTAGATGCTTGGAAATATCATAAATATTATTCTAATTTTACATACTTCAGAAGTTCTCCATAGTGATAATGTACAGTCCACAAGAGTGTGTTTTATAGACCCAGAAGATAAGCTAGGAGAGAACAATTGTCACCTAAAGGGATATGTAGCCTACAGTTAATTATCTTTAATTGTTAGTAAGCTGCTTTTAAATAGGATTCTTTCCAGTTAAATAAATAAATAAATAAATTGATGTGATTTTCATCATTTTTTTTTTCCGAATTAATAAAGAAAATATATTGCTACAAGAAATAAGTGCAGTTCTTAGCATAAGACATTTTGTATGATCAAAATGTCTGTGCCATAATGTATACAGGCTAAAGAGTAGCCTATCCTTCAGCAGCATAGGATGAAAATTTAGCCAAATATTGTCTGGATATAAAAGTACTATTGTAATTCTAGACTGCCAATCTACTCATTATGTCTGAAGGCTCTGCTAAGATAATGGACATCCTGACATTCCTTTCAGCTCCCGAGAGGACAGCTGATATGCTCTACACATTATGACTACACTGTAAAGATTAAGAAACTATCTCTGGTAGAAGATTAGATGTAATGGGTCTATATGCATGTGCAGAATTTAATGAATTAACATTGTGGTGAAATTTTGCATTTAGGTCTTTAACAAAAGAGTAATGTACAGAACTTCCTAACAAATTTGATCTAAAATTTAAAATTTAATTTTTTGTTGTTTTTTAGCTTTTAAATTGGAGAAACTAAAATGTATTCAACAGCCTGGTAGAGGCCAAGGTTCAGCATTTTGTTTTATTTAAACTAGATCAGAATATGTTTAAAAACAAATTACCTGTAATTTACTGAAACAAATCTGATTCTTTTCTCCTTCTTCATGTTACAATGGCTAATTTCAGCCAGGTTTCCTCAATATAGATCTAGTTTTGTCCTATATTTCTTGATTTTGTTGAATTTCTCTCTGCTTTCTTAAATGAAATAAGGACTGCAGTTTATTTTCCTCATAACTGATAATTTGGGAAAGCGTTAGATTAAGCATAACTTGAGCTGTACCCAATTTCTACACCATGTGGCTATCAGTCATGTCAGTTAAGTTGTGAATGTGCCAATTTGTCCATATTTTAAAGTACACAAATAAAATTAGTTTGCTACTGACTGTTCCGTAATACATTGAAAATGCCAGTCTGTCTATGGAACTAAATTAGAATTCTTGAAGGTCAGTATGACCAAAAGTCTCCTTTTATGTGTTCTTTCTTTCTTTAACTCTCCACTCAAGTTTGCTGTTACTCAAACCCACACAGGTTTCAGAGAGTTCAGGTAGAAGTGGGAGATTCTTATATTTCATAAATTCTTACTCTAGAAATTTTTTTGAAGAGAAACCATGAGTAGGATCTTGAATAAGAGCATTAGTTTTGCATGGAATATGGCAGTTGAAAAATGAGTTAATGTCAGCCTGAAAGATTTGGAGGAATATATGTGAGCGCTGGTCTGAAGCTGGAATACTTCTTTGTACAGGCTAGTAAGAACTAATTACAGAACCAAGGAAAGCTGAGTTTATTTCAGCTTTTGAATAGTTATCGTATGAAGTTATCATGTGAAAAGTTATCATATGAAACTATATATAACTTTCTAGGTTAGTATCAGGAGATATCCTCTAACCAGCATATTTATCTGGAGTTATTATTAATCATTTGATATATAGTACTGATTGGGTTATTAGTTTCCAAAAAAAAACCAAAAACTAGCATTTATTTATTTATTTATTTGTTTATTTAGGCTTCTCTAAATGATTTAGCTGGTGATATCAAGATCTTTGGAAAGATTTGAAGAAATTCTTGGTACGCATTTGCTTGGTACCATCTAAATATATATACATTCTTTTTTCATTCAAAAGATAGTTTTCATTAAGAAACATATTTAAAACAACTGAGTAAAGAATTATATAAGTGAATGATCACAGCATCTTTATGCGTGGATTCCCAATTAAAGTACTTGTTAAAAGAAATTGTATACTCATCTACTCATGACTAATTACAATGATCATATGAGCTACTTTCAAAATTAAAATATATTGTCTTTTTAGAAATGTCTGTATTACATAAGTCATCCAAGATTCCGTTTTCAAAAAAAAAAAAAAAACTGATTTGTAGTTTGCTAGACAGCAAATACATCAAATCTAACATCAGTAACTATCATGGATTGTAACTGTAGCCATTTTTGAAAACAAGAGGTCTTTTTCTCCATGTTTTAATACACTCAGTTTGCTCATTCCTTTCCTATTGCTTATGTTCCGTGTCAGGCTATTTACCATGTATTGAAAATGTTGCTTTTAGATCACAAAGATATTTCATTTGATACAAATAAATTAAATATATATATATATATATATATATATATATAAATTCAGGTTTGTGAGAGATAAGGAACTATGAAATTTATCTCATGTTTTCTCACAAAGTATTGCTTTTCTTAAAGAACAAGTTGAGTTTTTTGTTGTTGTTGTTGAAAAAGTTATATGTGAAAGCAAGAAAGTTTTCTGTTGTTTAATTTTTTTTTTTGAACAGTTGGTAATCATTCTGTAAAAGTTGCTATAACGTTTCATGTTATTGCACAGTAGTACAACACAATAAGTACAAACAATAATTAAATATATGACTGATGCTATGTTTGTATGGTCTAATATGACAGTTTCAATGTCTGTTATAAAACATACAGAAAACATTGATTTTCTAAGTGATTGCTTACACATGTAATTTTCTAATTACAGACTTTTTTTTTCAAATTTTCCCCTAAACTTTTCTAAAATATTATATAATGGTATGCTGCTTATATTTGTCTTTAACATACTATTTATTAGTATCCTATGCAAATTAAATATTGCCTGCTTATATGTTTCTCGTATTAAACATTTTGCTATAGAAGTACAATAAGTAAAAGATAAAGGAGAGTTCAAATTATAGTAAGTAATTTTTAGTCTTTTAAATATTAATTATAATAAAACAAGTTTTAAAATAGTACAATTTAAAAAATAATTTAAAAAAAAGTAATTTCTTTTGGCATCAAGAACCCTCACCTACGAAATTGGTTTTGGAGAAGACTTTAAGTCTGTTTTCTTTATCTGGAGAGTTAAGCTTAACATATTCTGAGAGGTGGGTTTTTTTTTCACCTACCTTGTAACAAATGAACAAACAAACAAATGTGATAGACTGGATTTTTTCACTAGTTAATGACAATATATTCAGTGGAAGATTCTTGGTTGCTTTTGCTGGTTCTGTGCCTTTTGGAGGAGGTGAGGTACACTGCAGAATGCAAAAGTTATTTTTACCTAGGGTTGCAGATTAAGATGTGTCAGTGAAGATGCAAACAGGAACATTTTTTGGTTTGGAATTCTAGAAATATTAATTAATGTAAAACATATGTGATTACTGTTAATTATGGGGAGATTATTTAGGAGGAGAATTTAAAATAGAAAATTTGAATTATATATGTTCTTAGGGGGTTGTGATAGCAATGTCTTATATAGGGAAATATAATAAGTATTCACTGTCAATATTGTAAGTCATTATGGAAATTATTATAAATGAAGAAATTTAGTCCATGCCAGAGCAAGGGAAGAGATTTCCAGAAGGTAGGCCAGATGGTTAAGTGGGTTTTATTGCAAATCTATGCTGACCCATCCCCGAGTGCTCCAATACTCGCCATCATGTCTGTGAGACACAGTGAAATCAATAGTAATGTCAGCTGAAGTTTTGTGTTCTGCGGGAATCAGCGTTCAAGAAAGCAAATTTTTTGCACCTAAGTATCAGGATTCTTTACACAGTGTGAGGAATTTCCTCAGCTCCCTGGGAAATTTAGTGAATTGAGAGCAATTAAGGAATTGACCATTTCAAATGGTGTTTTAAAAATTATATAGTTTTGAATTTTTTAAAGTACTTTGTAACTAGCAGATTTTCTCGGTACCCAGTGTCACTTGTTTTGACTCTTTTTTGAAGGGCAACTGTTATTTTGATAGCCTTCAGCTGTGTTATTAACTAAATGTCTTGTCTCTTTTAAAACATTTCTACACTTTAAAGAATAGTTTCAGTTAAAGGCTAAGCAATATCAAAATTCCCAGATGTAAAGGAGCACTGTAACATAGTGATAGTGTAATATGCAGCAGGCCAAGCAAGTATTCAAAAATAAATAAATAAATAAATAAAAATAAAAACCAGAAACAAAACAAAACAAAACAAAATACTCCCATCTCCCATACTTTCCAATACAGAAAGCTTTCTTGTATTATGAGTTCTACTTTCCCCAATACAGAATTGTCTTTTTATAAAAAGTTATTGCTGGAAAGTCTTTCTGGTGCTGCCCTTAAATATTACCTAGAAGAGTAAAATATCTGTGACCCCACTCTGAATGTCTATAAATGAGTACTTTTATCTCTTTTATCAATCCTATTTTATCATAATTCTGTTTATTTATTTATTATTTTTTAATCTTCTTCACAGTGCATCAACCCGTACTCTCAAAGATATTAAGTAGAAAAAGTCAGTGACAACAGGAAAGTGAACTAGTCACTTTTCTTTTGCAGCAGGTTTCCAATAGGGAGGCTTATTTAGGAGACTGTCTAGGATTACTCAATTTCCTGCTTCATCGAGGATCATACCATCTTAGTCAGTTCCCTTGGCTCTGTGTATAAGGAGCTTAATGAAGAAGGAAATTAATTCTCGGTGGCAATCACCTGTAGCTACTAACTTACTCACTCAAGCTGGACCCCATTGGACTGTGAGAGCATTTGTCAGTCATCTAAATCCATTTTCTGAGCACTCTAGGATGATACCTGGTTTTGTGTTACACAAACAGTAAAATAAAGTGGCTACAAATATTTATGAAGTATTTTACATTAACAATATGTGATAGTTATTTCATTACAGTCCCTTTGGACAACAACTCCAGGCACTTTCCAGGTTGTTCGCGTTTGGAACAGTGTTGCTGGACTATCAGATATTGCTGGTACCTGTATTTTGACAGAACTGACAACTAAATAAGATACTGTAGTCCAAAGAGAAGTTCTCAATTAGAAAATCCCTAAACCTTAAAAGAACTTGACTATCTGATTTTGAATCTGTACACTTGTTTCCAGGACAGTGCTGGGGACCGTGCACTCCAGCATCTTATCACTCCAAAAAGAAGACATTCCATCAACACAGTAGAAGTCCTCCCAATTCTGTATATAACATCGATCTATACGTAATACACACTGACATGATCAGATTCACTAAGAAATCTAATCTCATCAATTTCTTTAAAATAATTGTATCCCTCCCCCCAAATTTTTTTTTTTTTTTTCCTTGGCTGGAAATTAGTCACATACCCCTAGAGGATAGCATGTTAGCTATTTAGAGAATTAAGTATCTAGGAGCTTTGAAGTGGAACCCAAAATATGTACATATGGTTAGTTAACAAAGTAGCTGAGAACATGTTGCATGAAATAAAAATCTACATGTCTTCATGCCTTTCTCAGAGTAACTGAGAATTACTACTATAGAGTCTGAAGCTCAATGCCAGCAATCATTGCTGACCATCATATCTTCCCAGTTATACACAATACAGGCTCATGTGAGTAAGATCATGAGAGTAAGAGGTGAAAAATCACTTCCTTTTATTTTTTATTTATTTATTATTATTATTATTTTAGTCTTAGAGAGCATATCTTATTCCATATGTAAGATTCCCATTCACTACAGGAATCTTGTGGATTAAAGCCTTTCTCACCTCCACCCTCAAAATTTTCCTAGGATTACTTCTTTCTTTTATAATCAATTCTAAGAACAATGACTAAACTCAGGACTTTTCTTCCTCAGCAGAGTACCCTAACCCACTGATTATGAATAAATAAATAAATAATTATAATAATAATGATAATAAAAACCTTGATATTTTCCTAAAGGACACTTAAGCAATATCTTCTCAAAAAGTAGTCATTTTTAAATTAAGCATAAACAAGTTTGAGCAGCTATCTGAAGAAAGGTGTGCTACCTCAGAGCAACAGACAAAGTGAGTTTCCAGCATTCATTGCTGAATTCACTGAATTAATCATTTGAAGTTTGTTAAGCTTGGCTGGGTTCTGATGCCTACATAGTCACTCTCTTACTCCCCCCCTCCTATCATCCTCAGCAGGACAGGACAGGAGAAAATAAAATCAAAAAGATTATATGTTGAGATAAGGACAGAGAGTTTGTCTCCATTTACCATTACAGGCAAAATAAACTTGACTTGGGGAAGATTAATTTAATTTATCACTACTTAGAATAATGTAGGGTAGTGAGGAAAAACAAACAGACAAACAAACAAACACTAAAAACACCTTTCACCTACTCCCCTTCCTCTTCCCAGACTCAACTTTGCTCCTTCTTTCCCTACTCTTCTATCTCTTCCCTGCCAAGTGACATAGGTGAATGGAGATCCAAGGTTGTGGTCAGTCCATAACGTTTTGTCTCTCTTGCTCCTTCCTCCTTCCTCTCTTTCTCTGCTCCAGTATGGGGTCCCTCTGATGGAAGGCAGTACTTCACAAACTGATCCAATGTGGGTTTCACATGGGCTGCAGTTCTTCAAGAGTTGCTCCAGCATTTGTCCATATGAAGAGGTGTAGTCTATTTCAGGAACAGACACTGCTCCAGAGTGGGCTGCTGTCTATGGGTTGCAGTTCCACAAGCCCTGCATGGGATCTCCATGGGTTGCAACTTCCTTCAGGACATGTCCGCTTGCTGTTGGGTTGGCTCCTCCACAGGCTGCAGTGTGGATAACTGCTCCAATGTGATCCTCCATGGGCTGCTAGGGGGACAACCTGCTTCACTTTGGTCCTTGCCATGGGATGCAGGGGAAACTCTGCTCCAATGCCTGGAGCTCCTCCTCCTTCTTCACTGACCTTGGTGTCTGCAGGGTTCTCTCATATTTTTCTCACAGCTACTGTACAACATTTCTAACCCTTTCTTATATATGTGAGAGATGCCATCAGTTATGGGCTCAGCTTAGGCCAGCACTGGCCTATTTCAGAGCTAGCTAAAACTGTCTCTCTCCAACACAGAGGCAGCCCCTTGCCTCTTCTCACAGACGTGATCCCTGCATCCTCTTTTGCCCCAAAACATTGCCATATAAACCCAACACTTAAAACAAACAAACAAACAAACAAACTATAAATGTTCTTTTTATGAATAACGTTAAGTGAATTGCCATTCAGTGGTTGAAACATCTACCTGGGTTCATATATTTGCTTCTTATTGAAGATTTGATTTATATGGAAGTGAGCTGATTAGCCCAAAACATCCCAGTTTGTAGGAAACTTCATCATGGGAAAGGTGCTCTGTACAGCATTTTTAATCTGCCTCTGAAAGATAGTCAGTCAAATGTGTTAGGCAAAATCTGACAGTAAAACATCAGAAAAGACTGAAACCATATTTTTTTGTAAATGTAAACAATTACATACACTTGTGTATATAAATATCCAGGGTTAAATGGTCAGTTGAGGTCTTGCCTATTGTTTGTGAGTGTTCTGATAGGAAAAAGAAAAAGTCCTCTAAGATTTTTGGAATGTTAAAAATCTGAAAAGCCTACAGTAATATTGTGTTTCATTTTGATTTAGTTTATCCCTGTGTTTACTAGCAAACAATGTGATAATGTAGTTCTTGCTAGTTGTTATGAGAGAATTAGAAGAAGCAGTGATCTATCTTACTATTTACAGGAGCTTCATTTCGAGTACCAAGACAAGTATTTTGTATAATCCATTAAAAACAAATTTACAGAAATGCAGAACACTTTTACTGTCAGGATCAATGTCACTTCATATTTCACAATCAACACACATTCATATATAGCACTCAGTAAGAATAGATGTGGCATACCTCTGTTTTAATATAAAGAAAAAAAAAATCCAAACAAAACCAGAAATATAGAACGTAACTACTGCAGCTAGTAAGAGAGTAAACCAAATTTTAACTTTTTAAAAACTCTTTTAAAAAATATTATTCTTTCACAAAGGTCGAAGAAGATTTTTGAACTTCTTCCATGAGCACAATACTCTTTTAGAGAATTTTCTGTCATCCATTCCCCCAAACGCTTTTGGAACTGTGTAAAACCCTGTAAATAGCAGATACAACTCAGACTAGGAGAGAATCCATATATAGCAGAGTAACAGTGCTGTCAATGAAATTGTTCCAGCTATGCTTTGGATATTCTAATAGACTCATAAACAGCCACAAGAACAACGAACCTATTGTCAATAAGCTGAAAGCTGCTTGACAGAAGCTGTCTTCGCTGGGAAATGAGACTGTACAACAATAAGCTAGTCATAGTGCATGAAGTCACCACTATGCATATCTATATATGACTTTATAAATGTTATTTATTTAAAAGCCTATATTTTACTGGTGCAGGTAAAGCTTTAGCTTTTTCTTTTCTTTTCTTTTCTTTCTTTCTTTCTTTCTTTCTTTCTTTTTCTTTCTTTCTTTCTTTCTCTTTCCTTCCTTCCTTCCTTCCTTCCTTCCTTCCTTCCTTCCTTCCTTCCTTCTTTCCTTCTTTCCTTCTTTTTCTTTCTTTCTTTCTTTCTTTCTTTCTTTTCTTTTTCTTTCTTTCTTTCTTTCTTTCTTTCTTTCTTTCTTTCTTTCTTTCTTTCTTTTCTTTCTTTCTTTCTTTCTTTCTTTCTTCTTTCTTTCTTTCTTTCTTTCTTTCTTTCTTTCTTTTTCTTTTCTTTCTTTCTTTCTTTCTTTCTTTTTCTTTCTTTTTTCTTCCTTCCTTCCTTCCTTCCTTCCTTCCTTCCTTCCTTCCTTTTCCTTTCTTTCTTTCTTCCTCTCTTTCTTCCTCTCTTTCTCTCTCTTTCCTCCTCTTTCTCTCTTTCTTTCTTCCTCTCTTTCTCTCTTTCTCTCTTTCTCTCTTTCTCTCTCTCTCTTTCTTTCTCTCTTTCCCTCTCTCTTTCTTTCTTTCTTTCTCTCTCTCTCAGCATTGACTGAGTTCTAATAAGCATAGTGAGTTAGTATTAGAAGAATTATAAGGTGGCATTTATAAATCCATGTTAAAATTTTCCAAAAATATTTTTCCTAATTCAGTTTAAAATCAGTTATATTACTCAATGAAATGAAGAGATAAGGAAAATCCCGAGTGCAGATTTGTTTCTGCACTGTAGAGATGATAATTGAATGGAGCAAGACTAAAGTTTATGTGCAGGCAGTTCATCAAACAAAAATAAGAGATTTTCTGGTCATAAATTCCACATCTGATGATCTGCAGTAGACACATTAGGTCTGACAGATATCACATACAGAACAAGGAAGGCATATGTACATGATGTGCAGCTGACCTGAAATGTATTAACTGACTCTTTGCTAGGGTTCTCTTTCACGTACTGGGCAATTCAAGCCATCCTATTCATAGCTTTAACCAGGCTGCTGAGAACACAGAAATACTGGTTTAGCAGCAGTCATTATTTTGTAAGCAATCGTACCTAGAAAAAGAGAACATATCTACAAATATACATTAGCATTCAGATCAGGTTTAAACCAAATGTTTTGACATTTAATTTTATTTTTTAATCTTGCTGTTAGAACTGTTAGAACGGGTCCAGAGGAGGGCCACGAATACAGATGATCAGAGGGCTGGAGCACCTCTCCTGTGAAGAAAGGCTGAGAGAACTGGGGCTGTTCAGCCTAAAGAAGAGAAGGTTCCAGGGTGACCGTATTGCAACTTTTCAATACTTAAAGGGGTCTTATAAAAAAGATGGAAAGCAACTTTTTGCTCATTCAGATAATGACAGGGCAAGGAGAAATGGTTTTAAATTAAAAGTGGGGAAATTTAGATTAGAGCTTAGGAGGAAATTCTTCACTGAGAGGGTGGTGAGGCAATGGAGCAGGTTGCCCAGAGAAGTTGTGGATGCCCCTTCCCTGGAGGTGTTCAAGGCCAGGCTGAATGAAGCCCTGGGCAACCTGATCCAGTGGGTGGCATCCTTACCTATGGCAGGGGGCTTGGAACTAGATGATCTTTAAGGTCAGTTCCAACCTGAGCCATTCTATGATTCATGCCAAAACTAATAGATTGGGAAGAAAAATTGAATGCTTTCTTTACAGTTATCATGATAATCTCCCAGTTTGGCTAATGTGCATAACAAATAATATTTTGCTCTAATAATAGACCTGTATTTTCAATAAAGTACAAACAATAAACCTAATCTGCTGTTTTAAACTACTTATCCCAAGTATGAAGGAATGTGATTTTTTTTTTTAATTATTATATTTTTTTCTTCTATCATCTTTTGAGGTGTTGTAATTAATTTTTTAACAGGAACAATTTTTTGTATGCAGCTTTTAACAGTGATTGGATGGTGCCAAATAAAGTTCTGTGGAGTAAAATAAAGAATGTGAAGTGATTGAGAAAAGCAGATTGTAAAGTATATTCTTTCACACTGTGAAATCCTAATGATGACAGATTGCTGTCATCAATAGAGACTAAGCTCATTATTTGCCAAAATGATTATACAATTCTGACAAATAAGCTGGAAATATTTCAGCGCAGAATATTTGAGGCAGCAATATATTTAACAACAAAAATATTTGTATGAATATTAGAATATGTAAAGCATCTCAGTCCATCTAACTCCATGTATGTTTTCAGTTGTGATAATCTGCCAATTTTCTTTAGCTGTTTAAGAAACTGTTAAAATCTACCTTTGGAAAACTTCACTCTTTCCCACTGATACACATTTTCCAAAGAATTGTGCATCCCAGACTTGTTCAGAACCAGCTTTTCTTTTATTTTCTCACCACCCACTGGCTTTCCTACTTTCAGATGCCCCCCTAATGACTTTCCTACTGTATATGTATGGATAAATTGTATGGAGAAGTGAGTTATTTTTAACCCACTGTCTACTCATTTGTGGTCTGTTTGCCTATGAGTTTGTGATGGTTTAAAAAAGGCAGTCACCTTTATAAAATGAAAAAAAGAACATGAGGCCCACTGAATGTTTCTTCTTTTTTTTTTTCAACCTTACTAATCTCTTCATTTTAATTTCTTCTATCTTCCTCCTCATTTTGTAGCATCTGTTGAAAATTTTAAAGCATTTTTCTCATTATTATTATTATTATTGTTATTATTTTACCTATCATTGTTTCTATTACCTCAATATTACTAATTCTCTTATAATGAAAATAACTTTTTTGTTGTTGTTATGAAGAACTACTATGACTACTTTACTACTACAACTATTTCTGCTGTTTCCTAGATATGATTTGTCACAGCTTACAGTAGACCATGTACTATAATTTATTGTTTCCAAAAAGTTCCAAATGTCTTATGTTAATAACAATATTATTTGATGTATTGAATTTCATGCTGTTGTTCATCTATCTGTTGTTTTCTCAGCAGCAGAAACAGACCTTTATTTTGTATTTTTTTTTTTAACACTGTTGTACTAAGAATGGAACTTTCATGGAAAAATGCAAATACTATAAATACTATAGGACTTTCATTTTGAATGGTTTTTTTTGTTTGTTTTGTTTTTCAACTCTGCACACGAGTGCACAGAAATATCAAAGTTATCAAATATGACAAAACTGAGTTACAAATGATTGTGACCACCACACTGATTGAGCAGCCATTTGAAATCTAACAGTATATATAAAATTAGAAATCAACTGAATTTAAGGAATTTAGAAATATAATTTATGATAAAAATATCAATATCAATGAAATAAAATGCTTTAAATAGAAAAAAAAAAAAGACTTCTTCAAGAGAACAACATGAGAATAATCAGTAAGGATGAGTTTCACATCCTTTCTAAAATAGTGAAAATGATCTTATTGTGGGAGGTTTCTATTCTAAATAATAATTTATTTAATGTTGCACAAAAAGGTTATTTTTCAAGTGAATGTGTTCCTTGGACAGATAGATATATCAATCAATCTTCTCCAGTCAGCCCTGGTCCAACCTGTGTTTGGAAAAAAAAAAAAAAAACATGAAAAATGAATCTGACATTAACGAGAACAAGTCATCAATACATTCACTCTCTGGTGAATCATCTTGTTTTTTGTTTAGTATTCATTAAT
This sequence comes from Cygnus atratus, assembly GCF_013377495.2. NCBI lineage: Eukaryota > Metazoa > Chordata > Aves > Anseriformes > Anatidae > Cygnus > Cygnus atratus. Next base: position 57,072,012 of record NC_066365.1, read on the forward strand.
ATTTATGGTAGAAATAATTTTGTTGTCCCACAAGTCCACCTGGCACCAAATGATGCTGGCAGTTAATGGCGTGGGACACTCTATATATTGTGTTAATTCATTAATCTATACTAGTTCTTTTGCTAATACAGAAACAGTGACCTGTCCTGTATTAAACACTGAAAACAGTGTCAGAAGCACACTCCAAAAATGTCAGGTGCATAGGCTATCTGATGCATATGTTACCTGGATAAGCTAAGAGAATTCTTGCAATGCAACAATCACAGACAGACTAATACACATATGTGTCAAATATGGTGTATTAATACATTTTTATTTTTTTTTTAAAAAAAGCTATAGCTTGCTTCTGAAAGTAACAGGCAGAAACAGCACATCTTAAGGGATAAACTTCTCATTCAGCTGGTTATGTTTTTGCCAAACATAATTTACAATTGTAAGGAAAAAAAACTTGGTTGCTGAAATGGAAAATTAATCCTTCAGATATCATTTTGGAAATGGTTGTTAATTTATTCTCTGTATAGCTAGTAGTGTTGCTTTATACTTACAAACTAATAAATTGATATTCTTTTTACCTTTACTTAAGTGATTGTCTTTGACATGTGTCCTATAAGCAAGTTATTTATTTTTTCCTTGATAAAATATATGCAATTGAACAATATTAGGTTTAGGTCCTCAAACCCCAGAACAATGATGGCTATTTGTCCATCAGCTTTAACCCTTCCTCCAAAAGAAGAAATCTTCAATTTTTCAGCAGCTGAAAAGCTTTCTTTAGCTTCCACATTTTGTTATCCTCATCTATCTTCTTAAATTATTAATTATTTCTTACAGTTTATCTTTCCCTTGAGTCCTTTACAGTACACATTACAATAAGGATGGAGTTCTCTGTGTTTGCCTTTACCAAAAGGTAATACAGGAAAGGATTCCCCAATGTCCTTGATTCCCATCCCTTGCTGTAACAGACAACAAATGACACTAGATTGTACAAAATAATACAGCAATATGCATCCAGTAAGATTAGGAAACTAGTATAAAAATTTTAGATTTAAAATGAATATAACAGTATAGATAATTTTTAAAATCACACATTAAAATTTATGTTAAGAAAAATATGTAAATATGTTTTTTAAGCAAATATTTAAGAAATGTTGGTACATGTGTTTAAAGGAAATTCAGCCACTATTTACAATGAGATTTCAGGTGAAAAGAATGTGGTGGATTTTCCTTACAAAAGTAAGTTGGATCAGAGTATTTTACATTTACTATGGCAGTGCATACTCAGAAGTCAAAGGGGGGGGATATACAATTGTGCAGAATCTTGTAATTACAAATGTTACTTTATCAATAAGATGGTGGTAAATACTGATGGTAAAGGAAATGAACTGTTTTGGCTGTGAAAATGTAATGTACATTGACAAAAGAATCATCTGGAGTTTAAGAGATTTGAGAGATCTTCACTGTTCATACACTACATTTCAGCAGAAGGGCAAAAATTATACCTATTACTTATTTTGACATGAGGAGATACAGAAATGAAACAAAAACAGTCTTGTATCATACTCTGGCAACCATTGTACTTGAAGGACTGGCCCTGAGCGTTCGAATTTGCATTTAGAATTCTAGCTGCCAGGTAAATAAGAATGATAACTTTTCTAATATATGAATAAGAGAGATACTGAAGTGTTATAAACTCACTGTCAAAGCATGATAATGCCCATGTTTCAACAGGATTTTTGCACAGATCTGTGGCACAGTTTAGATGCAAATAAAAGTACAAATACTTAATACTAGAAAACAGTGAGGTGTGGGTTATGATGTGTTGTAATTCTAAAGAGTGATAAAGTCTGTAATATACATGAAATCAGTTAGCATATTCAAAATTTTTATTTAAAGCTGCTAATGAATAAAATGGATTTTAAAATGAGTGTATTGCTTTGATCTTTATTTTTAAGTGAGAACATCTCTGTCATTTGTGAGAAAAAATAACAGAAAAAAGTGTTTAAATAAATGAAATGTGAATGCTATCATCAGTGAACAAATTAATTGTGATACATAGAATTAAAGAACTGGTATAACTATGTGGACATTGTCATCACATAAACAGTAACCAGCTGGAAGCAACATAATCTGAGATCAGGTTACTACACTGATTCCTTCTTAGTGTTCCCCCAGCAGTGTGTGTGTTGTTATGACCTACTTTTAAAAGTCATGGAAAATGCAAGCAAGATGATCAGCAGGGAGGAAAGTAGGTATTGGATAAGAAAAATAATGAAAAAGTAAACAATAAGGTACAATTTTATTAATTTTTATTAGGATTGTTTTCACTTTCATGAAGAAAGATGTTTTGCAGATGGAATAATCAGTTACAAAGGTGACCTAACAAAACATTTTCCAAAATGTATTAAATTTCAAATTATTCCAAATATAATTATTAGATCTAAAAATACACAAACAACCCATAAATAAAATGTGCACATCTTTTCTAGGTAAACTTAACAAGTATTCAGTGATTCATTTATTTTTTTCAATTCTGTTGGTATGGGTTTAAAATGTATTGGTAAGAAAGGGATTAAAAAATGTTGTCTGGGAAAAAAGAAAAGGAAAAAAAAACCTGGAAGAATATCTACAATATTTTTGGACATATAATGTAAGAAAAAAAATCAGTTTCTTTGAAAAATATTTTTTCATTTTAAATGGAAGAGGAAAGGGGAACACAAAAACAAACAAGAAAACAAATAAATAAAATCAAGCCAATGTTTTAGTCATTCATGAAAGAAGAAAAAATCCAGATTAAACCATTCAGTCATGAGGATATAGTGAGGATTCCACTTTATTGGTTATTAAACATGAACTCAATCAATGATAAACACCAATATTCTGATACCCTTGCTTGCAAGATTTTGTAAGTATTCTCCACTGAAGTTAAGTTTCCTCATGGAGGAAAGTAATACTCCACATAAGTATAGTGGTCAGAATATGGTAGGTATGGCTAGAATACATTAAGGATGACCACCCTATAAGTATAATACTAGCTTTTTGGGGAAAAAAAAAAAAAAAAAAGTTTGCAAATGGAATTTGTGAGTGTTTACATAATAGAAAAAGAAACTAAGGACTTCGTTTATTTCTGTTGTTTTGCAGTACACTTCAGTCACACCTTTTTAAGATTCTTATCTCTAAGATTCAAAGTATTTTTATGTTAAATAATTTAATTCAAGAATTATTAAAAAAGGCAAAGATGTGATGTTGTAAGTATTAATAAATTAAAACTTTTTTTTTTTATGTGAAAATGAAGATGGAGATGATAAACAACTCAAAATCTGTTTTACTATATTTTTAATATTCAAAGTATTGCCATGGTGATTTTAATCTTGCTGTAGACCTACAAAAATTTACATTAAAATTTGTCTTCGCTCTTAGGTTCTTAATCATACAACAATTCCATCTACTTAATGATAATTTTCTTCATTTTCTAACTTGATCAAGGTTGCACAAGTGTGTGCTTTGGGCCATATTTTATAGATGTTAAAATATCCTTATGTTTTATCCTTATGTTTTTCTTCCTTGTTTCATTTAACACCATTACTTTTTACTTTTCATCCAAATACAGAGATTTTTAAATTCATATGTCAGTCAGTGTATGTTACTAAAGTCACTGGAAGTGGATTTATATCATCTAGATTTATCTGAGGAAAACTTAAATGGTTTAACTTCACCTGTTCTCTGCATCCGTTATAGGGACAAACAGATGTTTCTCAAAGACTAGTTTGCCTACTCACATTTTTTACCTTGGCTTGGATAGAGAGGTGAGAGTTAGGTTTAATGAGCCAGACTTTAGATAGGTTCCTTAAATAGATTAAATGAGTCCCAACTTAAAAGGTTTAGAAAATAAATAAATAAATAAATGAAATGTAGCTATGATATTAGTTTGGTTTTAATTAAAATTTTTCATGCATTTTAATTATATATTGAATATGAAAACTCAATCAAAAAGTGTATTAGTCTTCCCCCCCCAAAAAAACACTACTTTTTTTATTAAAAATGACCTGATCATATTGCTCTGCAGCCTCTTGATAATGCTATTTTAGAACAGCATTTGACTTCATCTTTCTGTAAAATATATAATGTAAAGACAGGCTAACATGCATTGTTGTATAGCAAAACAATACACAATATCTGGATCTAATTGAACATGCATTTTTGCATTTTCTGGGATTTTCTTGTAGATTTTTGATTAGAGAAATTTTCCATTAACTGATGTAGTATTTTAAAATGAAAGGCAAATATCGATGTCTAAAGAAATTGTCAGAAGACAGACAAAAAAGACAGAAAATATTTGATGAGAAGTTCTATTTAGGTTAAATGATATATTAAAGGTTTTTTTTTTTTTTTTTTTTTTTTTTTTTCCCCTGAGGTGCATGCACAAATACTTGAAATAAGATTGAACACTTTTGAAGGTATTTCATTTTGGTCTTCCTGTCCCTGTTTGTTTGTTTTTCTCTTTTCTGATTCTCCATCTTGATGTCTTTCATGTTTATCAATGCAGAAGAAAACTATCAATGATTCTTTTTATTACCTAGCACTCACAGGACTATGAATGGCATTAGCAGCAATGATTTTGGTATAGCTATGACAGTTACAGGCAGGAGAATGTGGAGGATCTAATAAAATTATTGTTAAAGTTTTTTAATTCTAGGATTATGTAAATTCTAACTGCTTGTAGAAAGTTATCAGATTTCCCAGAAACTTAATTTAACATTTGCAAGGGTGTCAATGCCCTGTGCAGCCAGGAATGAGTGAGTAAGGGAATTCTATGCTACAGTTGGTGTGCGACTTGATATGGAACTGGGATTAGTATACTAAATTCTTACAGGATTGAGGTCTGGAAAGTTCTATTGTTCCTCAATTATTTAAGGCAAGCAGATTCTAAGAGATGATAATTTGAAATAAGTAAAATATGTTTGCATTTTCCCATAGGAACAATTTTTGAAGAAGAGAAGACATCATCATTTTTAGGTAATCATGTACTTTTATTTCTTGCAGATATTATTTGATTTAGATGGCAATACATATAATTCAGCAGATAGGTAGAGAAATAATGATTTTTTAAATGTTCAGAGATAACACTAGTTTCTGAAATTAGTTACATCAGTTAGGGAGAGTGAAGTTGAAAAGACACTATACATAACCATAAACAAAATTTAAATTATTTATTATTATTATTATTTTTTAATCTTTGGAAAATAACTTTATTTATATTAGCTTATAAGGTCTAAGTTTTGAAACTTGTTATTCCTTTGGTTTGTATACTATCTTTCTTTTCACTTGAGCCTATACCCTTTAAGACAAACCTTCTGTTTTTGAATTCTTAAATCTGCATTACTGTTGTGATTTAACCCAGCAGGCAGCTAAGCACCACACAGCCCTTCATTCTCTTCCCCAAGTAAGATGGTGGAAATAATTGTAAAAAGGTTAAAACTTGTGTGTTGAGATAAAGACAGTTTAGTAGGACAGAAAAGGAAGAAAAATAATAGTAATAATGATAATACAATATACAAAAGCGTGATGCACAATGTAAACCAGAGCGGCAATTTTTCTAGAAGAACACCTTTTTATAATTGTTTATCCTCACAACTCACACACCTGTGCTTCTAGGATAGAAGTAAATTTTCCATCTCAAGTCATCATGTTGTCTCTGTGGTCACACAGGTAACATCACAGGGTAGTGCATGGTGTGTACCACTACATCCTCTCTCTTGAGCAGAGGGATGCTTAGTCCTAATATCTGAGATACTGCTCCATACATGTGGGGAGTAGAATCTCTGAATTGATGTAACTCCATGGCTCGTAGGGAGGAAGAGAGCCTTTCTTCATATTGACAGAGCTGTCCAGCGAATTCATCCACTATTTGTTCCTCTCTGTCTTTCCAGGTCATTATTGCCAACAAGTTGGCTTATGGCAGTGGTGTGCTCCATACAAACTTCTGCCACCTGGGAGGAAGGATCTGCCTCTTCTTTCTCCTGTTCTGCTGATGTCCTTGCTTCAGAGTAGCCTACCTCCTATTCTTCTTCCTCTTACCCTTCATAGTAGGAGCTTCTACCCTTGCTACATGAGCTGATTTTCACATCTGTTATTTCTTCTTCTGCATAGCGGCAACTGATATCTGCACAGGGTAGTTCTGTGGTTCAGCTGCAGTAGCAACCCCCCTCTCATGGGGGCTGCAGTAGCCACAGGGCCTGTCACAGGTATTGGAGTAGCCACATTTTTTTTTTGTTGGAGTGGCCTGTCATTTTGTCATCAGGCCCAGAGACCTTCTTTTCCCCTTGAGGGTAATGAATTGTGTTTATATGGTGTTTTAACCCTGCTGGGCAACTAAACTCCACCACTCTCTCATTCCCCCTTCTCAAAAGAGGGAGAGAAGAAAATATGTCTAAAAAAAAAAAAGGCTCCCAGGCTGAGATAAGGAAAGTTTAATTTAAAGGAAAAGAAAGAGGAAAGAACAAGAAAAGGCCATGTGGAAGCAAAGAGGAAAGAAAAAAAAAAAAAGATATTTTCTCTAATTCCCATCAACAAGTGATGTTTAGCCATGTCCTTGGAAGCAGGGCTTTAATACATGTAGCAGTTGTTTGGGAGGACAGACATCTTTATAACAAGAGCCACCCCTTCACCTTTCCCAGATTTCATTGCCAAGTGTGACACCATATGGTATGGAAAATTCCTTTGGTCATCTGCCTTGGTGATGTCCCCTCCCCACTTTTTGCCCAGGTTTTGGGGGGCTTGGAGGGAGTCTTGATATTGTGCCAGCACTGCTTAGCATTAGACAAAATGTTGGTGTGATATCAATGCAGTTCTAGCTACAAATGCTGAGCAAAACACCATATGGGCTGCTGCAGGGAAAGTTAACTCCATCTCAGCCAGGCTCAGTACAGTTTCACAGGGCTCGGTAGGCATGAACCAGGCCCATGCATGTTGTCGTAATTTGTGTCTCTCTGAAATTGCCATTGTGACAGCATATTTTTTTCCAAATATTTTACTAGTTTTTCAGGATTCTGCACTTGTTCAGGGGTGAAGTTCCAAAGCACTTGGAGGTACACAATGTTCTAGATACCAACCCGTACTATCTTAGACACCCTGACACTCATAACTATATAGCCTCAGGGAAGCTCTCTGGGTGATATTCTTAAATAGTTTTTTAACCTTCAACAAAACCTGAAACAGATTCAGGAGACATAACAATAGGATCCTGCTGGTTTGAGCATTCCTAGGATATTCAAAGTGCTCAAGAGCTACTATAACTAGCCTGGAGCAGAAGAGGACAGTGAAGGAGAAAAGAAAGGTGAAGGAGAGGGGAGAAAGTGTCCTCCTCCCTTGTCTCCCCCATAGTTTGGCAAGAATTGATGTGTAATTATTAAAAGTTTCCAAGAGAGGGTTCTTTGTGCCATTCCCGTGTGTCCTTTCATTGGTTATCGTGGAAAAGAGATTGACACCTCCCTCTCCATTTCCCCCACTCAAGAACAATTACATATCGTAGTAGACAAATGTAGTATGTAGTAAAATACCTTTCTTCTTAATTAAAATAACATATTTAGAATACAATTGTATATTGTTAATCAGTTAATATAATATGACTACAGTAAATGTGCATTTACCTATGTTCAACAGATTGTATCAAAAATCAATTTCTGTAGGAATAATACTTCAGTGGCAGTAGGATATGAATGTAAGAAAATGAATAAACCATAAGGTTAAAGATTAATTTACAATTTAAATACGAAGGAAATTTTTCTTGAAAGAAAATGTTGAAAAATTAAATTTGAGCAGATATTCTTCAGGGCATAATTGCAGCTGTTTAAGCTTATACAATAAACTATTGGAATACAAACGTGATGTGTGATTTTCTTTCTTTTTCTCTCTCTCTCTCTCTCTTTTTTTTTTTTTTTTTTGAAAGAGAACCTCCTTAGGCCACTGATCTTTATTTTTATTATACTGTAAAGACCCAAAAAGCCAGAGAAAATAGTTGACCAAAGAAAAAGTTACATGTATTTGACACACAAAAGAACATTAAAGTGTAATCATTTAAGTACTGTTCTGAGACAACCTTTCTTCAAAATGTTAATAGTAATTGAGGGAATTGGTCATATTTTAAAGACTTACCTCAATGCATGAAGATTGTATTTCTTGAACAGGGTACAAAAACCACATTTAAAGCATGTACAATTATTCATACATCTATTCAAACATCGCTAATCTATTTTTATCTACATTTGCAATTAAGGAATTAAAAGCAACAGTGAATGAATGTAAAATGTTAAACCTATTCAAAACACAGGATTGGCAATGAACACTTCACTATATGGCCACTACAAATTCTTTAGTTAGTATTGAAATAGCAGACAAAATAAAATTTGATTGGTAAGTCACAGTTTAGTTCTGTTTGGGAAGATAACAATGTCTCTCAGACAGTGTAGTAAGAAGCTTGTGATGAACATAAAACTACTGACTTCTCTGCATTGGATGTCTATATTTCATCTAGGAATAAAAAAGACACCATGACACCATGGAGCTGGTTCTGGGAGTCCCATGCAAAAAGCAGGTAAGTGGCTGTGATTGTTACGGTATTGCTCATACCACTCCAACTCAGGATTATATGCTAATTATTTATCCCAGTACTTGCAGGATTAAACAATCAAAAATCACAGTCAGGTATCACTTTCTAGTCACTTTTCTAGTGACTAGCTGGGCTTCCTTTGGAACTATGAGGATTAGGCATTGGAACGGATTGCCCAGGAAGGTGGTAGAGTCACCACCGTCCCTGGTTGGACATGACACTTAGGAACATGGTTTAGTGAGTGATATTGGTGGTAGGGGGATGGTTGGACCAGATGATTTTGGAGGTCTTTTCCAACACTTATGATTCTATTATTTCTATGTTTAGACACTCAACAACACAAGAATAAAAGTAGAAACTATTGAGGAAATATAGGACAAGAAGGTGTGAGATCTAATTTAGACATCGAGCACTGTGATACTTGCTTGCTCAGCATTAGACTTTTAGAATGACAAAGGTTGATACACCAGTAACTGCAGTTCTTAGCTGCAGACTTCAGAGACCTGGCAAGTTGCCTTATGACAGTTTATCCTTCTTTTTCTCTCCAGGGAAAGAAATCCTGCACAAACAATTCATGAATAAGGACAGAAATGTGTCCAAAGATCCCAAATCTCTGAAGTGAGAAAAATTAAAGTTTCAGGAGTACAGGCTGCATCCCAAAGCCAAAAAGATTTTATAATGTATTTCAATATGTTTCCATAATACAATGGCTCCAGCCAGATTCTGGTACGGTAAGTAATTAGATACAACAGAAAGGAAAAGTTTAATTTATGCATTATTCAAAGTATTAATGAAAATGTTTTATGTCATGCATATCAGTACTTAGTACAATGTAACAAAAATCCCCAGTTATGCCAGTAGTTTGAGCACATTCCTAATCTGGAAAAAAAAAAAAAAAAATCCAGTTGGGTCTTCTGCCATAATAAGTTATTCATAGACAATATCAAACAAGTGATACAATGAGAAAAAAATGACTTCTGAGGAATGATCAGGCCTATTTAGATGAGAAAAGACTGGGAAGAACACAATTATATCTTTGCAACGTAACCGATGTCTTCATAGAGAAGGGAGTGAAAACCAGCTGTTACTGTCTGCTGTCTTTCCTTCATCAAAGTAGTTTCAATTTGAGAGACACTGCTTCTCTGTTTTCCAAAATCTGATGCTAGTGAACTCTGAGATGTTATCGGGCAAAACCCTATGTTAATTGGAGGCCTAGTTTGATTTTAAATCTTTCATTATGCCTATATCTATTACTTAGTATAATAAATGGTGTAAAACAAATGAGATAAAATAACGTCAGTAAAAGTTTACTAAGCAATCTGGCTATTGCTGTTAAAGACAATAAAAAATGTTTTTATAAATACATAAACAAGAAAAGGAGGACTAAGGAGAATCTCCATCCTTTATTGGATGTGTGGGGAAACATAGTGACAAAAGATGAGGAAAAGGATGAGGTACTTAATGCCTTCTTTGCCTGAGCTGGTAGATAGGGAAACGGAGCAAATAATCTATGAGGAATAATCCCCCATAATCCATGAGGAAAAAGTTAGCGACCTGCTACTCTACTTAGATGTATGCAAGTCTATGGGGGCAGATGGGATCCACCTGAGGGTACTGAGGGAGCTGCTAGAAGTGCTTGCCAAGCCACTTTCCATTATTTATCAGCAATTCTGTCTATCGGGGAGGTCCCAGTCAACTGGTGGCAAGCAAATGCGATGCCCATGTACAACAAGGGGCCAGAAGGAGGATCCGGGAAACCCCAGGCCTGTCAGTCTGACCTCGGTGCCAGGGAAGCTCATGGAGAAGATTATCTTGAGTGCTGTCATGCAGCACTTACAGGAACAACCAGGTAATCAGGTGACTCAGCATGGGTTTATCAAAGACAGGTCCAGCTTGATGAACCTGGTCTCCTACGACAAGGTGACATGCTCAGTGGATGAGGGAAAGGCTGTGGATGTGGTCTACCTAGACTTCACTAAGGTGTTTGACACCATTTCGCACAGCATTCTCCCTGAAGAAGCTGGCTGCTCAAGGCTTGGACAAGTGTACTTTTGGTTGGATTGAAAAATAGTTGAGTGGCCTGGCCCAAAGAGTTTTGGTGAATGGAGTTAAATCCAGCTGGAAGCTGGTCACTAGTGGTGCCCACCAGGGCTTGATATTGGGGTCATTTCTCTTCAATATCTTTATCAACGATCCGGACAACGGCATAGAGTGCACCCTCAGTAAGTTTGCAGATGGCACCAAGTTGAGCGTGACTGTTGATTTGCTTGAAGGTAGGAGGGCTCTGCAGAGGGATCTGGATAGGCTGGACCAATGGGCCAAGGCCAACAGTATGAAGTTCAACAAGGCTAAGTTCTGGGTCCTGCACTTGAGGCACAACAACCCCACGCAACACTACAAGCTGGGGGAAGAGTGGCTGGAAAGCTGCCTGGCAGAAAGTGACCTGGGTTTTTGGTTGATAGACAACTGAAAATGAACCAGCAGCGTGCTCAGGTGGCCAAGAAGGCCAAGAGCATCCTGGCTTGTGTCAGAAATAGTGTGGCCAGCAGGACTAGGGAAGTGATTGCCCTCCTGTACTTGTGTCTGGTAAGGCCACACCTTGAATAGTGTTCAGTTTTGTGCCCCTCACTAAGAATATCAAGGGGCTGGAGTATGTCCAAAGAAAGGCAATGACACCGGTGAAGGGTCTAGAAAACAAGTGAGTGATTGAGGTAACCGGGGTTGTTTAGCCTAGAGAAAAGGAGGCTCAGGGAAGAGCTTATCGTACTTTACAATTACCTTAAAGGAGGCTATAGCGAGGTGGGAATCGAGTTCTTCTCCTAAGCACTAAGTAGTAAAATGAGGGGAAATGGCCTCAAGTTGCACCAGGGGAGATTTTGTTTGGATATTAGGAGAAATTTTTTACTGAAAGGGTGTTGTTGTGAGGAATCAGTTATAAGCAGAAGATTGGCAAGGAGGATGGGATTGGAACGGAAGACTGACGAGGAAGATTGTAAATATGCTCAAGTGAATTTGCAGCTGGATAAAGTCTGGAGAGCAGCAATGTAGAAAAACATACAAATTATGTCTGCTGCTGTTTGTGTTCTGTGTGTTTGACAAGTAGCGTATCTGTGCATAGATAACATAGGTATTTGGTGGAATTGGAGGTGCATTATCAGATGTGTTTGAGCTCCCGGTCTTGGTACAGAGATCAAAGAAGCACAGTAAGAATCACAGCGTGGTGGTAAAAACTGCACCTGCATGAACTCTTGATAAAAACAGGTGAAACCAGCAGGCTGATGATCTCCTAGCATGGACCCTGTTTAGTGGTTCTCGCATTTCCATTTGTGTGCCCATGCTTGTGTACCTCTCCTCGGGTGCTGCTTCAGGGATCCCCCAGTTGGTCAGGTAACATGAATAAATCTACTCTTTGCATTTTAGCTGTGAGTCTGTGGTCATTCCTGTTGCCTGCCTGTGCAGCACTGGAATAGGCTGCCTAGGGAAGTGGTTGAATCACCATCCCAGGAAGTCTTCAAGAGATGTGTAGATTTGGAACTTAGTAGCATAGTTTAGTGGTGGACTTCAGTGCTAGATTAAAGGTTGGACTAGATGGTCTTAGAGGTCTTTTCCCACCTGATTGATTCTAAGATTCTATTAAACAATTAAAATAATAAAATTTAACATATTAAGGAATACAATATCTACCTTGTGGTGGCTAAGGAAGCCCAAAGAATAATTAATAAAGCAAATTCTGAGCCTATTTATTTATGCAAGTATATAGCTTAGTCCAAGAAATTAACATAAATTAGATACTTAGCTCCTAATTTAAATGTGAGCATTAGATGCAATGTTATTCTGGTCCTTACACAATTTTCACTGAAGGTAATGGAAGATTTTTGGTCCTTATTCCAAATAAGGTATGGTTTATTAATAGAGAAATAAGTTGTAACCTAACATTGTATATGTTATTATTTAATTAAATGAGAGGCTTTTAGTTCTATTGACTTTTCCTAGTTTAAGAGGGAGGATTATTTATTAAACATGGAGAACATTAAAAAAATATATATATTTATTTTATTAATTTTGACTCTTTTTTTCTGTGATACAGCAGTGGATAGTACAGACACAAATATGGCATAAATATATAAAAGTCTACGTTTTAAATATATAGCTATGTTAAAAACTTGTGTAGTGTCACAGTGTTACAATTGTGTGCATTCACTTGGTATAAATTAAAAAGGATTATTTTGCTTCATTTACTAAGGAAGGGGGTAAGCTAGCACTGTGTTTGTGGGCTATTTGATTTTTGTATGCATTGAAGTATCTAGATTTAATACCTGAATTTTCAGTTGTCTTCTTTTTGAGAAAGAGAATGAAGTCATTGCTTACTAAAATTGTCAGATTAATAGCACTAGAAGCACATATTATGTGGCAGCAGTGTCAGATCCTTGACTCTTCTGTTCTAAGGAACTTCACCTCTATTAGAAATGGCCCAGTGAAGTGAGATCATTTGATGTTCATAACCATTGCTGTTTTTTCATTTTTATTTTAACTGTAATTTCCAGGATGCTCAACATCGTTTTAACTAAAGTCTCATGCAAAATGATCATACTACACATTAAGACGATGGTAGATCAAAACTGTTGATTTATGAGATGTAATTGTCCCATAAAATGATAAAAAGTACAGTAAATGTTATGCAGGAACTAAATTTGAATCGATGGTATAAATATTAAACTATTCATGTCCACTTTTGTCCAAACTATTTAATATGCTGCTTCTTGAAATAGACGCTTATTAGAGTATTACAATAAGAATGTCAGCTGATGCCATATTGGTGACGCATTTAGGATCATACAATTAGATTAGCAAAGGAAAGATAGAAATTAAAATTTTTGATTCTATTTTTCTGAAGTGTTACTTAGGCAGATGTATGCATAATTTTATTTGCTGATTTAGAAGGTGGTGTGAAGAAAAAAAAATAAATTACAATACATTGAGGATTTATAGTGTTTTTACTTTAGCCAACAGCTAGAGTATTTTCTGTATCTCAAACAAAAGTGGTACCAGTCTGCTGGTACCAAAAATGCATAACATTTTAGGAATTTTTTTGAAGAAGCAGAATGAAGTATTGAAAAGCACTTATGTCAGTATACGACATGGTCCAGAGATTCAAAAATAGTCTAGAAACAGAAGAAGAAAAAAAAGTTAACTGAAATAGAGGGAATGGATGAGATCACAGAAACAGAGAGAAAAGAAATCTAAATTAAGAGGTCAAATGCAACATTAAATCCCAGACAAATAGAAAACAAACAAACATGCTGTAAATATTCATCACTTAAGTGAAAAAAAAGTAAAAACCAAAAAATGTTAATAGAATAAGTTCACTCTTGATTATGACATTTCCCTTCCCTTCCCTTCCCTTCCCTTCCCTTCCCTTCCCTTCCCTTCCCTTCCCTTCCCTTCCCTTCCCTTCCCTTCCCTTCCCTTCCCTTCCCTTCCCTTCCCTTCCCTTCCCATCTAATAATGTCAAGTATCAGAAACAAGATTAGACAAAACTGACCTGATATGTTGTAGTACCTTGTACAATCTTTTGGTAGAGAATATTGGTAAAATTGAAAGAATTTTTTAAATTGAAAATCACTGCTCTAGAATTATTAAAACAGAACCAAATAAAAATGCCCAGGTATTTTTATTCTCCCAGTTTGCCTTGTAGTGAAGCTCTAACAGGTAATATTGTGTTAGCGATTACCACCGAACAGTATTATGAGGTAGAGCATGTTCTTTTCCAAATTTCTTTTAATCTCTACATAAGAAAATTTCTGATTTTTCTAAAGATAGTTGGTTTTGTCAGAAGTTTTCCCTGGTTTCAAATAAATTAGCTTTGCAGCAGTGGTGGCTGACATGCTTTGAATCATCCATGGTGCTTAAGAAAGCAGTAACAGGAGACCACTAAATACTGTGACACCCTCAAACTGTTTTATTACTAACTCATTGAAGTTTTGAAACACGTAGACGTGAATCTGGAACTTGCTCATCCCCCTCCCCATTCCCTATCTAGTCTGATTTCTTGAGTTGAAATGTACCCTGTTCTTGAATGATTTAACCCCATAACTGTGTTTGCAGGATGAACCTAGAATGCAGCAATTACATGACTGGTGGTTGTCTCATTTCCATCCTCTTTCTTCCCCATTGCATCTGCTGAGACTTACAGGCTCTCACTTATCACATGGAGATAGAAGCTTTGCTGTGTACAAGCGTTTGATGAGGATAGCAAAGAACACAGCTGGTCCATGGAAGTGGAGAAACAGGACAATTTTCTTCCAGCTTCTTTGCCTCACTACAGCTGGAGTGCACAGACTGAGGGAAATATTGCTTCATTTCTAAGAAATGATATTATTGACTAGAGAACTATGAAGCTGAGAGGTGCACAATGATGGTCAGGCCAGGTCATGCAAGACAATGTATTTCTATTTTTTATTTTATTTTTTTAAGTAATACACTGGTAGAATCTTTACTTAACAATTTTGGTATTATATTCATTCATTTAAAGGTAAAATCAGATTTGTGCAATGATTAGAAGACTTGAGTTAACTATAGATGTAGAAAAGACTACACAGCCAACTCTTGACCACCTCACTGAATTTATACTTGAATAAAATAACAAACCTCCAGAATATACCCAGCATCTATGTAATTAATTTTCTCTCCTGAGGAAACCTGCAAGGCTCAGAAAGATGTTATCACTTAGCAGAAGGGTGAACTGTTGTGTAAGGGAGGAACATTTCTTCGAAAGTGCCTTCAATGGGCATACATCCACATCCAGACCTCTCTCATTTGTTAGTTAAATATCCATGACAACAGATTAGTCAAATTCTCTTTAATCGATGTGTCATAACCTCACCACTAGTTTTAAAAAAAATCTGAACATCATAGTCAATCTATAGCAAGACTTATTTAACCTACATAATCTTTAGCAAAAAAAAAATAAAAATATTGCAAGCCTCAACAAATATTTCTGTCAGACGATATATGTCTAGGGAACAGCACATGTTTGTTATGATGTCAGATTTCTGTTCAATAAACAATAAAATAAAATAAAATATATATATGTAATATGATGGAGGTTTTGTAATATTAGCAGTAATGAGTTTCAGCTGAGACAGCTATAGCTTCAGCTATAGCTTTTTTCCCCTATCAAGCAATTTTCAAAGAATAAGTTCTACTTAAATGAGAACTATAACAAACTTTTCTATTTAATGAGATTCCATGTTAATCTCCCATGCTGCAAATCAATTATTTAAAGCCTTTCACAGCTAATGGATCATACAGTACCTTTTGATTAATGCCAACAAGCTAGTTTTAATTCACTGAAGCAATCAACAGTCTTACCCACTCTGTTTTAATAATATTTTTCTGTGGATAGAGAAGAAATAAAAAATATATATTTCTATGTGAGAAAAATACTGAGCTCAAACTGCAGCAGAGAATATATATAGTTGTGATTACTAGCAATAGACAAAGAACTTTGCTGATTTGATAATGTTGATTGAAAATTCTGCATCTCCTATTCAACAGCCAAGTATCAATGCTTAGCATTTTGCAGGACAGCCTTTTCCACTAAAGTACATTATAGCCACCATTTCTCACCAGAAGTTTATTTAATAAAGCTACTAATGCTATAGTATAAGTATAGGTGTTTTGCATATTCTACTGATACAAATTAACATGATTTTTTGTGTTCTCAATTCATGTGGTGCCCTGTGGTGGATATTCTGCAATGGTGCCAAATGAGGGCTTCTTTATGAATGTACATCTCTATGTAAGAATGATACATTACTGAGAAAAAAGAAGAAAATACAGCATGGTATATTAATAGTTTCTATGCAGCAACAATTACATAATAAAAACTGATGTGCATTCAAAGAGAAAAAAAAAATAAAAAAGTGGTTAGCTACCCTGCCTCAAACCCTATGTTTGATTTTCAGGCTACTTGTTTTAAGTAATGCACATTAGCATAGCATCAGAAAGTTATAGCTCATTGAAAAACATTCTAACCAGAAACTAATGCATACACAGACTTTTGTATGGCTGTTTTTGACAAAACAGAAACAATTTAAGGTGGTGACTTTTAAAAGAACCTTTACAGTTAAATGGACAGTTATAAGATTATGTTCAGAAAAGTTATAAAATCTACTTGAGTGCCTAGTGTTTTGATTTAAAAACACTTTATTTCAATTTTGAGATTTTGAGCATTGCTTTTTTTTTCTTTTTTTTTCTTTTTTCCTTTTTTTTTTTTTCATGGAGAAAGTGCTGAAGATGAAGAAACAATATGATAATCTAAAGTAGTAGTTCCTGATATTCATGAAAAAGAATCATCACGTACCCTTTCAAATCACTGAACTTTGATATTCCACATATTATAAGCAAATAAATAAAGCCATCAGGAAAAAAAAAAAAAAAAAGGACAGAAGGACCTCCAAGATCATCTAGTCCATCCGTCCCCCTACCACCAATAATAACCACTAAACCATGTCCCTAAGTACTATGCCCAACCTTTCCTTAAATACCCCCAGGGACGGTGACGCCACTACTTCCCTGGGCAACCCGTTCCAATGCCTAACCACTCTTTCTGAGAAGAAATTTCTCGTAATTTCCAACCTAAACCTCCCCTGGCACACCATGAGGCCATTCCTTCTAGTCCTATCACTAGTTATCTGTGAGAAGAGACCGACCCCCAGCTCCCCACATCTTCCTTTCAGGTAGTTGTAGAGAGCAATAAGATCTCCCCATAGCCTCTTCTTCTCCAGACTAAACAATCCCTGTTCCTTCAGCTGCTCCTCATAAGACTTGTGTTCCAGGCCCTTCATCAGCTTTGTAGCTGTTCTCTGGACATGATCCAGGGTGTTGATGTCTTTCTTGTACTGAGGGGCCCAAAACTGGACACAGTAGTTGAGGTGCAGCCTCACCACAGCAGAGTAAAGGGGAGCGATCACCTCCCTGGTCCTGCTGGCTACACTATTTAAAAAAATAACAATATATTACACATTTTTTCTAGTGTCTCTTCTTAACTAGATGACCTATTAACTAATGCAAGGAAGGCAAAAAAGTATGCTGTGTGATAGGAACCTTCTCAGTCCTTCATGACTTTATCTTTGCAAAGCTGAACCTGGTGAGATACAAACTCTTCCATTTCTCAAACTCCTTGACAGTTCCATTAGAACAACTGTTAAGGTCATAAACTGTACAAAACTCCCTGTGCTAAGACTTCATGTTAGCCTATCCTGGTTGAACAGGTAACCCCAGCATGTTCCCTGGAAAACTCCAGGCTTGTATTAGAAAGATTTTCATGCTTCTTTTTACTTAACTACCGACTTCGAACAAAAGAATAATGCATTCAGGAAACATCAAATTCTCAGGCAAGTGCTCTATTTTATGTCTTTAGCAAGAGCTTGTTATTATCCTCAGCAAGATCTTTTAGAGTAACTGCTGACCATACTATGTATGAAGAGCTCTCAGAAGCATAGATGGCAAATGTTTCAAATGACATATACTAGCTGCAAGATGTGGCAATCTAAGGTGTAACTGCATAATTCCTCCAGGGTCACAATGAACAGCAGCTTTCATTTATATTGCACATTCCATAGTTGCTATGATTTTATAAGTTGTCAGCTGACTGCCTTTGCATAGAAGTATTTGCTATGAATCATGTTCAAGAGAGTTGCATAGCAGATAAAATGATATAAATGGTTAGCTTTTTTCATTTTATTGTGCTTGCTATTCTTCAGGGGAAAAAAAATATTTTCCAATAAATTAACTTCAGTATTTCCCTCTTTTTAATTGTTACTGAAATGAAATTTGCTACAGTACCTGTCTAAACCAGATAATGTAGAATCTTCATCCTGTAACTAGGGATGAATGAAGCTTAGAAGGCTTTGAGTTTTGGATAATCTTCCCAAAATTAAGATGCTTAGCACAAGCTTTTTATGAAACTCTCTAAATGAAATGATGCTTTTGCAAGTAACATTAGCTTCTATCATCTTTCAGATACTCCATTGAGCAGTTACTTCTTACTATCCTGAAAGCATGCTGTAAAATAAGCAATTATGTGGAAATATTCAAAGACCTAGAACAATTTCAGAAAGGAATTCAGCAGGTTAATACTTCCCATGTACTCCTACTTAACATTTGACCTTTTTTCTCCATGTTGAGACTGGAAAAATAGGACATTGCCTTTTTGCACACCATGAACTTTATTATTTGCACTGAGATGACATACCTCTTCTCTTTATCTTCCAAAAATTCTAAAGATATATGACCATGGGTGGGCATGTAAGTTTTGTGTCTAAGATATAGAGGCTTGCATCATCACTTAATGTAGCCAACCATTTTAATCCTTACGTATCAGACATGTTACTGAAAATATGACTGAAGCTGTTGCTTTTAACGTTAGGGGAAAGAAGACAGGACTCAGCACTTGCCATTTCATCTCATATAATGCTGCTTTTGACAATTCATCCTACCTTAAAACAGGCCGTACTACCCTCTCTTAAGATCTCTTAATTTTTTTTTCCTCTTTTTTTGAGGGGGGGTGGGGGGTGGGGGCAGGTGGAGGGGTGGGGGGGTTATTTCAGCTTCCCATGAATTTACGTACCTTATACATCTAAGAATACTGTCTCCATGTCTATGGAGTTAAAATATCTAGTTATAATAAAATTCAGTCACTTTGAATATATCTGATTTATAGACATCAGCACTGAGCATGACGGCTACATTTATTAGGTACATTTAAGCATCATGGGTATTTTTTGTCTAATAATAGTTCATCAGCTTGTACTGTAGCATGCTGACATTTGAAATTCTTTCCACAGTCTTAGCAGGAGATTCAGTGTTTTAGATTTTCATTTCCCAGACAGTTACAGACTAGCTGTGTGAATATATACTTTCTCTTACTCTTTTCTAGCAGAAAGACTTTTATTGTAACTGTTTATTCATGATTAAAGAAAAACTAAGTAAATGGACTTGCTCAAAGATGAATGAGCGTGATTGTGATAGTGTTTTTTTTCTTTCTTTCTGTCTTTTTTTTGAAGTACATAATAAATGTTTTTATTTTTACTTCCTCTTGGAAATTTCTAAGTGGTTTGCTTTCTGGCCTTGGTTTTAAATGACGAGAATTAAGACATTGAAAGAGCTTGAAACTCAGGTATTATGGACAGCATTTTTGTGTAAGTTATGACTGTCTTTTAATATACTTGGTAGAAGGAAATGTGTACATAAGAAATTGATGTATGATCTCTAACTACACCTAGTTAAAGCTTGTCTCTGATAGTATCATGTACATAACGCTTCAAAAAAATCTTCAATTCAACTAAAAGTCTTCTATCATATTATCAGGTTCCTGTATGAAAAGGAACTCCTTCCTACTTCCCTGGTGTTCTATTTGTCTGCTGTTCTAAATCACAACCTTCCAGTAAGTACAATATTTTGTCTACCATGTATATACAACTATTATTTTTGCCCTGTAATTTTGCAAAGATACTTAATAATTTATATTTCAATAATAAGTATAAATATTTCAAATGTCAGCATACTACAGTACAAGCTGATGAACTACTGTAGGAAACTACAAAGACAAAATATAAATTAAAACATATAAATAATTGTTTATTTAAACTATTATGTCATGTAATATGTATTTATTCAGAAACTTAACTTATGAATTTCTATTTTGTTTGCAAATAAGGAATGAGGATCTCAATTAGTATCTAAATAGTGGCTCGCATTTAGTCATTATTTTTGTCACCTTCATTAAATAAGAAATTGGAATTCAATTATAAATAGGCAAAACAACAGTTTTGAAAATATTTCTCATTTTTCATGCTTTTTTGGATTTCTTTTTATAACACCTCCTTTATATTCATATACTGGAAAAATCTTTCTTGATTTTCAGTGGTTCTTTGATTTTGAATGAACTAAACGCTGACTAACATTAATGGAACAAAATAAAAAAATGTTTTCTTTAATAAAGCAAAAACTGGTTTAGAACTTTCAACTCCTTTTTGTGTACTTTATTATAACCTTGAATGAGTCCTCTGAGATGATACTAGTCTTTAAAAATTCTAACTAAACTGATATCTGGAACCACAAACTATAAGTAGGTGATAAACAGTTCAATATCTCTTAGGTCAAACAGGCATTAAAATAGAGATACATGCAGTTTAAAAACACCAGCATATCTAGCAACATAAGGAGCCCATATAACTTGAAATGACACATAAATTCTTTGACTCTAACTAGTAAAGATGGGTAATCTCTTTGCCTTGCTGAGCAGACAAAACAGTGCAAGAGACAGAATGGAGACAAAAATGTCTATGACCAGGCCAACATACAATTAGAAAGTATAACAAACAGCATAGCAAATTCTTGAATTCAGGGGAGACTTGAAAGGACTGAACGTAGCAAACATAAAAGATAAAAATCTTTATCTTTTTCTTTCTTTTTTTTCTTATCATACACATCATAAGTAAGAATCATAAGAATCATCGTAGCAGCAATAATACAATAATAAATGAAAGAAAAACACTGACAAGACTGACATAATTAAATAGTTAATTAGTTTTCTTTAAAATTTAATGTTATGTAAAAACAATTTTCTATATCCCCAAATACTTTTGAATATTTCAATTTTCAAAATAGATTTAAATATGCAAAAATAATGATTGTATATTATTTATATTCAAGTTCCTTATAGAAACCTGAATTATTAATCAACTGCTTTTCAATATTCACTTTTACACCTAAAAATTTTCTTGACAAATTTCAAATGATAGACATCTGAAAAAGCATAATTCAGTAGTACATTATTTATTTACAGCCAAGCATACCTACCTCATCCATATCTTTTGCCAAATATTAACACCTCTTTTGGAACACATTACTTTTGTTTGTCAATCAATACAATAGGTTTATTGTACATGAAAAACTCAGCAGCCAGACACTGTCTGGAATTTAAGTAATACCAGGAAATCTTTAAAAGCTGCACCTAATCTTTCATACATTTTTAAATAGTGGAATACATTTACATCTGGGGCTTTAACTTGCATTCAATTCAGGAGATTAGGAAGTGTCTGACCATATAAAAGCCTACTTTAATATAAAATAAATAATTTTCAATTAGTGGCTGTAATTCAGTTAATTAATATTAGCAAAGTAAAATTATTCTAATTTAATCATGATTTAAAAAAATAATTAAAAAAAAAAAAGTTCCTCAATGGAAACATGTAAATGTGAAGTATAAATTTCTACTGATTTCTTACATTGATTTTTTTTTCTCACTCTATTTTTTTATTTTTTTTTCCCTCAGCAGACCTATTTTTTTGCTCCACTCTTTTTTAGAACCTCTTTGAGAGACATTAGATGTTTTACTAGGATATTAGCTGGCAAGCAACCCAATGAGTAGAAGACATGATCCTCAGTCAGCAGAAAGCCTGATGCTTTTGATTTGTTGGAGATTCTCATTTGTCTTCAACGACCTGGAAAGCTAGTCAAAGACTTCTGGGAACTGCCAGACTTTTAAAAGCTTCCACAGCTGCTAATCAAGAACATACCAACTGATCAGTAAACCAAGGGTTCGTGAGATCATATGAGGTATTTTAAATGCTTGAATGCTAACTGAAATACCTTGGATTACAACAATTAAGCTATATTTAATAATGCACTGTTGTGGGTTCATTGTGATGTTACTCTTTCTTTCTATCACCTACGTTGTAATGTGAGGGAGAAAATGACAGGACAAAGACAAAAAGGTAAATGCTGTGACTACAAATGGTCTTCTCTTCCAAATAACAGTGTTTCACTGTAAGATTTAGAAGATTTTTGTTTCTTGAAGAAAAATAAAAAATATATAATAATTGTGACACACGAGAAAAGAAGCATCCAGCATTTCTTCCAGTTTCTGGTCCTAACAAAGCAATCACTCAAAGGAAATGTAAATCAAGTGAAAACTGGGAGGGGGGAAGGAAAAAAAAAGGTTAAAGAAAAGAAAGAAAAAGTTTATTTGGCTCTTCTCTACTGCAGCTAGATAGGTAATTACCATCAATTGATCTTAGAATCATAGAATCACAAAATCATAGAATGGCCATACAATCATGGAGGGGGCCTTAAAGATCCTCTAGTTCCAGCCTCCCTGCTATGGGCAGGAATGCCATGCACTAGATCAGGTTGCCCAGGACCTTATCCAGCCTGGTCTTGAACACCTCCAGGGATGGGGCATACACAACATCTCTGGACCTTTCTTTAAGGCCTTTCTCCAAACAACATGGATGCACAACTTACCACTGTCTCCGACATCCTGTAAGCAACCCCTTTAGAATTGGTTTCCCTGGGATGTCGTCACCCCACTCACGCAGTACTGGGTTGAATCTTGCCTTTTCTGACAGTTGACATCAGGGGTGTCCCCAGTGGCGGCGGGGTTGTTGGTCCACAGGCAGCTGCTGGTGAGAAGGGGTTCGAACTTGTATACCATTTCTTATGCCCCATTCTCAGTCCTTTCAAACCTGTTGAAAGCGAATCTGCTGTGGGTAACCAGCTCATGCTCCAGGAGGTGTCTAGAACCACACTGCCCTTGACTTTATTCAACATTTGCATTCCTTTATTCTCTTTACCTCAGTTTGTGTGAGTCTTTGGTGTCACTGGAGGTCCATGACGAGAGCACCAGGCCTCAGCCTGTCATGGTCAACCTGTACAGCTTAGTGACTCAAGCTGTGACATACCCAGGAATTTGACCCTTGCCTACGCAGCAACTGTCAGTCATCTATATGTTTCACGTGAGGAACTTGAAACTGAGGAAAAAATGGCCCAGAGGTTGGGTCATAGGAAGACCTGAATATATTTCTAGTTTTACAATTCTAGTCACTTTTGGTATAGATGTAGTTTACCTTCCCAGAGATCCAGAAAACAGATTTATTAACTTAGATGCCTTGATCTAAAACTGTACATGATTATGTACATAAGTATAGACTGAAATGTATAAATGTGACTTTACCTTTTCATCATGAATTTTTCCCAGAGGAGAATAGAAAGAGTGTAATACTTGTTCATGTTAATTAAAAGTCAGTAAATAGGAACACCATGAGGTGTATTTCTTCATAAAACAGAATACAGTCAGTTAAAGATGACATTTGAGATTTCAACTTGAGGATGAAAGAAACAAGGATGGTGGAGCCACTCTGCTATCAAAGAAGAGGTCTCAATCCCCTTTGCCAGTGCCCTCTACTTGTTCCTTCTTCTTGCTCTAGTTCTGATTGTACGTTTTCTTTCTCTTCTTTATACCATTACTAGGTAGCTCATTGACTCAGTGGGATACATGATTAAATACATACATATAAACTGAAATGTATCAATGTAACCCTACATTTTCACCATTGTGGGAGGAAAGGGAGAGGAAAGATGTTTATTTAAACTAGTTCATGGAAGAGATCTGTTCTGCTTTTATTTTAGTACAACATAAGTATTTATATGGAAACAGAAAGGATAAAAAGACACAACAAAGAATAAGGCTTTGTTAAGTGATAGGATGCCATTAGATCAGCATGGCCTACCACTTCACCAGCTTTTGTGAGTATACTTTAATGAAATCACCACTTTTAGTTTGACATACTCTTTCATATGTATATATCATACGGTATGTTTTGCTTGATTTAATTACCACTATTTGTACTATATTGAAAGCAGCATACTGTGGAAAACCAAGACAAACTTAACTGGTGCACAAATGGAATAGCTATATTGAATTCAGTCTATAGACCGAAAAGATAGAAACAAATATAATCAATCAGATTGTTAAACTTTTGTTCTAATGGACAGAGGAAAAGAAGTTTCAAGAATTAGATTATCATATGATTATTTTAAAATAGATTAAAATATTAGAAGAGGGAAAAAGAAAAGTTTATACTTCTGAATAACCCAGAGCTAGGGAGTGAGCTTGATCACTGGGTCTCTTCACAGAGGAAAGCTGTGAATGGACTGTGAAAACTGTGATTTCAAATGATTCGAATAAGAGCTCAACTCTGAGGTATAAATCTTTAAGAATACATGTTTCATTACTTTAATTTCTCAATAAACTACTAAGAAAATTAATGTAATATTATTATTTAATGTGTCTTTTCATGGCTTGAATTTCTCTCCAATGTTGATCAATTGCACATAATGACAACATGTGGGAACAGCCCAGACTATCAGGGAAATCTCAAGTTGCTTTGAAGCCTTGAAAGAAAAATATAGAATGTTATACATATATATATATACACATATATATATATATATATATAATTTTTATGGT
The DNA here is from genome assembly GCF_013377495.2 of Cygnus atratus. NCBI lineage: Eukaryota > Metazoa > Chordata > Aves > Anseriformes > Anatidae > Cygnus > Cygnus atratus. The sequence goes on from NC_066365.1 coordinate 57,096,932, forward strand.
ACTGAAGACTATATGTGGGCTTCTGTCAGATTTGAGTCTAAATCAATAATATTTGTAATTTGTGAAAGTAGTGAAAGTATGTGAATAAAGTAAAAGGAGATTAGTAAACTGTGGCTAAAAGAAATATACACTTTCCAGCCATGGAAAGAGAGTTTATTTTCTAACAAACTATTCAGGTTTTTATTACATGTTCTCTAACAGATGTCAAATCTCTGTGAGGTAGGATTCTAGGAAAACATAAAGCTTGTCATCAGATGAGAAAGCAAGGCATATAAACTGAGGATTTGGAGAAATATATTACTGGAGACTAGATGCAAGCAGAGATACGTAAACACTGTAAACATAAAAGCTATTTCCTTCTTCCTGTGGTGGTATATTTTACAAAGTGCTTTCATTATTGTACTGCATTTCTGTATGACATTTGCTGCTGGAATGCTTTCTACTGTTCTACTGTTTTTTGTTTGTTTGTTTGTTTGTTGTCCTCTATTTCTTTTTCCCTTTAAATAGCAAGAATTAGAGTGTTGACATAACTCTGAGAAGAGTGAATCATATCCTTCTTTCAAATTATGGTCAAAGCTAGTAGTGGAAGTAAAAGTGTCCTCTGACAATACAGTGACTTTTACTAAATAGACTCAAATTAAACATTCATTGTTTGGATGGACTGCATAATGATGCAACTAAACTACTTCTTCCGTAAGACATAGGATAGTCATTGTTCTTATCATAACAGGTTCAGTGATTTTAGATTGCAGCTAGAACTTTGGACTAATGTATACGCGCTATGAATAGTCAGGGCAGTAGGCCTCTGGTTTCAAACAGGGGTGTACCAATATAATGGTAAGTACACATTCCTAATGGATTAGGCCTTGGAACAGACTAATCTGATGGGGAGCACCTTTCTATGACAGGAAAAAAGATTTTTGCTCAGGAGTTAACAGGGCCGCTTGACAGGGCTTTAAACTAGATTTGAAGGGGGAAAGGGATAAAACCAGCCGTTAGCAATAAGCTATGAGACTGTACATTTTTGAGGAACTGCATGCTGATGAGGCCCTTCAGTCTGCCCTGCGAGGGGCTGAGTTGAATGAAAGACATCTGAAGTGTTTCTATACATACACACACATCATGAGAAGTAGGCATTTAAGCTTCCTGAAATGCTTGTATGTGCTTGTATGTGCTTGTATGTGCTGAAATGTGCATAGTATGGGATTCTCTCCTCAAGAGAGGAGGAAGCAAGGCAGAAAGCAGGATTGTGACACTGGACTTCAAGGGGAGGAGACTTTGTCCTCTTCACGGATTTACTTGGAAGAATTCCATGGGCTAGGGCCCTAGAAGGAAGCGGGGTCCAAGACAGCTGGTCAAGTATCGCTTCCTCCAAGCTCAAGATCAGTGCATCCCTTTGAGTAAGAAGGCAAGCAAAGGGGGCAAGAGACCTGCATGGATGAGCAGGGAGCTCCTGGCAGAGCTCAGACAGAAGAAGGAAGTTTACAGCATGTGCAAAAAGGGACAAACCACTTGGGAAGAATATAGGAACACTGTCAGAATATGCAGGGATGCAATAAGGAAGGCCAAGGCCCATTTGGAATTCGATCTGGCAAGGAATGTCAAGGACAAGAAGGGCTTCTTCAAATACATCAGTAGAAAAAGGAAGAGTGGGGAAAATGTCAGCCCACTGCTGGATGTGGCAGGTGCCCTGGTGACAAAGGATACGGAGAAGGAAGAGTTGCAGAATGCCTTTTTTGCCTCAGTCTTTACTGCTAAGATCAGTCCTCAGGAATCTCAAACCCTGGAGACAAGAGAGAAAGTCTGGAAAAAGGAGGACTTTCCCTTGGTCAAAGAGGATCAGGTCAGAGATCATCTAAGTAAACTTGACATCCACAAATCCATGGGCCCTGATGGAATGCACCTACAGGTGCTGAAGGAACTGGCTGATGTTATTGCTAGGCCACTCTCCATCATCTTTGAAAGGTCATGGAGAATAGGAGAGGTGCCTGAGGACTGGAAGATAGCCAATATCACACCAGTCTTCAAAAAGGGCAAGAAGGAGGACCCAGGCAACTACAGGCCAGTCAGCCACACATCCATCCCTGGAAAGGTGATAGGACAGCATTCTGGAGGTCATCTCCAAACATGGGGAAGATAAGAAGGTGCTCAGGAATAGTCAGCATTGATTCACCAAGGGGAAATTATGTTTAAACAATCTGATATCCTTCTATGATTAGCTGGGTAGATGAGGGGAGAGCAGCGGATGTGGTCTACCTTGACTTCAGCAAGGCTTTTGACATTGTCTCCCATAACATACTCATAGGCAAGCTCAGGAAGTACAATCTAGATGAGTGTACAGTGAGGTGGATTGACAGTTGGCTGGATGGCAGAGCTCAGAGGGTTGTGCTTAGTGGTGAGGAATTTAGTTGGAGGCCTGTAGCTAGAGGTGTCTCCCAGGGGTCCATACTGGGTCCAGTGTTGTTCAACGTATTCTTCAGCGACCTGGATGATGGAACGGAGTGCACCCTCAGCAAGTTTGCTGATGACATAAAGCTGGGAGGAGTGTCTGATACCCCAGGGGGCTGTGCTGCTACCATTCAGAGGGACTTTGACAGGCTGGAGGGTTGGGCTGAGAGCAGCATCATGAAGTTCAACAAGGGCAAGTGCAGGGTCCTGCACCTAGGGAAGAATAACCCCAAGCACCAGTACAGGCTGGGGGCTGACCTGCTGGAGAGCTGCTCTGTAGAGAGGGACCTGGGAGTCCTGGTGGACAGCAGGCTGACCATGAGTCATCAATGTGGCCTTGTGGACAAGAAGGCCAATGGCATCCTGGGGTGCATTCGGAAGAGTGTTGCCAGCAGGTCAAGGCAGGTGATCCTCTCCCTCTTCTTGACCCTGATGAGGCACAGCTGGAGCACTGTGTCCAGTTCTGGGCTCTTCAGTACAAGAGGGACATAGAACTACTAGAGCAAGTTCAGAGGAGGGCTACCAAGATGATTAGAGGACTGGAGCACCTTTTGTATGAGGACAGATGGAGCAAGCTGGGCCTGTTTAGCCTGGAGAAGAGAAGACTGAGGGGAGACCTCATGAATGTGTATAAATGTCTGAGGGGAGGGTGTCAAGAGGATGGAGACAGTATCTTTTCATTTGTGCCCAGTGACAGGACAAGAGGCAACAGGCACAAACTGAAGCACAGGAAGTTCTGGCTGAATATGAGAGGGCACTTCTTTACTGTGAGGGTGAGAGAGCACTGGAACAGGTTGCCCAGAGAGGTTGTGGAGTCTCTTTCTTTGGAGATATTAAAAACCTGCTTGAATGTCATCCTGCACAACGTGTTCTAGTTGATTCTGCTTGTCAGGGGGATTGGACTAGAAGATCTTCAGAGGTTCTTTCCAACCTTGGCCATTCTGTGATTCTCTGTAATCTGTCTGTTGTTTAAACACTTGAATAGTTTATGCAACACCCAGAATTCTAGCTGCTTCACCAGTACAATTCTAGACATGAGCGCTGCAAAGAATTTCAGGTGCTCAGAGAATTCCCTTGTCTTGGGCTGGATGGCTGCAGAACAGTCTTTGAATGTCTATTTAAGTCTCCAAAGAGAGAGTCTCCAAAGAGAGCTGTCTATTTACGTATCCAAAGATCTTTTGATGGTAAGATATAGCCTTCACTCATATATCTTCATTAGAAGAACTCATATCTTGCTTCCAAAGGATTTGCCACAGACATTGCCAGCAGTAACTGGAATGATAAACTTGGAAAATTTAAACACATGTAGCTAAAGCAGAGGATTTTTGTGTCTGTAAAAGTAGAAGCCCATTAATCAGGGTTTAATACTGGTTTGTTTTGAACTTAAACCCTAAGTGCACTAATATCTTATAATTGTATAAAGATTTTTATAACCAGTGCTCCTGTAAAAATATAATTTTCATTGCTTCTTGGAAGAAAAAGACCCCATGGTTACTGTCTTACGTGCAAGGCTCAAGTCGTGGCCTATTAGGCTTGTTATCAACTTGCTATGGGAACATGTCGTGTGAACCAGAGCTTTGTACCAGGTTTCTCTTCTTGTGATATACAGTTTTATCATGGGATAACAGCAAATACCTGAAAATACAAGCACAGGCTGAAAGGAGAGGCCCCAAATCTGTAAACAATACACTGATAGTCAATTATTGATCTCTGAGAAAACACAACCTTGAGAGCTAGAAGAGGATAGCTTTTGCTTTTTGAAAAGGAGCAGCAGCTAAGCAAAGGAAAAAAAAAAAAAAGAGAGAAAAGAAGAAAAAAAAAAAAAGAGCAATGCAGTAGGGTAAGGCACACACTGTGGCCTGGGATACTAGGAAACCAATCCTGCCTCAGTCAGCGTTGCAGAATGCATAGTCTAGAGGGAAGGGAGGCCAAGGGTGAGCAATTCTCTAGAAATTCAACAAAAGGAAAAGATAACAAATTTGAGGAGGAGGGGAGAGTTAAAAACAGAGAACTAGTACATTTCCAGCTTTTCTTAACAACAGGCTCTCAAGGTTGACTACCTTGACCTTGATGACTAAGACTTACAAAGGGCTGTAGCCATTAGCTATGAATACTGTGGCATACAGCTAATTCAGGATGTGATTATCATGAACTGTTTGGAATAAGTAGTGATAGTGATAAAAAATGTTTAGGAGCTCCTTTGATGATATGGTGTGTTGTTAATGAATGTCAGTCTAGGATTATTTATTTATTTATTTATTTATATAAGTTTAAAACTGATTTTTCACTCTTCTAAACACTGCCATCCCTACAATTTCTAATTCCCTAAGTGATGTATAAAATCAGTTGCAATACACAATGCATGAGGTTCATAGGTCAGGAAGACACATCAAAGGCAGTAGAAATGTCATACAAAGGCAAAAATATATATATTTTTAGCCCTGTCTTGAAATTCTGAACAACAATGGCTATACTGTTATTTGGAGAGTTTATCCTCTCCTTTTTGTTCCAGCCCTCACATTTTGGTTCTCACTGGACAGGGCCTTAGTCATATTATTAGTGACCTCTGCCTTAGCCCTGCAAAATTCTTATTTCTTGTTATGCTGTTTCATTTCCCTTCCTGAAGACTTTTCTTAAAAGATACTATTGACTCCGATCAATCAGGTACTGCAATTCATGGATATTATTTCCCATATTAAATATAATTTGTTTAATTCTTTAATGCATGGGTGTAATACTATACATTTACACTAATACTATCCACTAACTACTTATATACTATCAGTGATTAATGAAAACAATGTCAAAAATATTAACCATTGTCTGTATCCAAACCCAATACCTATTACTTGTCTGTATTGTCTGTACAATCTGCACATTGTTTGTCTATTATTTATTATTTATATCTCTAGCAATCAGTCCGTTCTGTGGTAGACTATTATTACTGACATTTATTGTATTTATTTTTTTAACTGACTACTATAGTGGCCTTAACTAAATCTATCATGCAGAATGAAATGCAAAGCTAATAGCATATTTACAGACATTTCTTTACATGACAGTAAGATGAAGTCACAAGAAGAAGTTTTACTGCATGAATATGCTACCAATTCGTAGTTAACATTAAGAAAAATATGTTTATGCTATCTTGCCAAGTTCTATTACCATGTGTGCTTTATCATGTACTGAAGGAAAGTACATTCCAGCTAAAAGAGCATATATTAAAAGAGAAAAAGACTATTAAAAAAGCAAGCCTCTTCTGCAGCAAATGTGAGATACAAAGAAGACTTCAAGTACTTACTTTGTTAAAAAGGATACATTTTCTGTGTGCTGTTTGAATATATTTTAAACAATTTCTGATTTTTTTTAAATAATTGTTTTTACAAAGAATTTACTAAATAAACAAATGAAACAAAGCAGAGGACATTGAAAGCATGCAATGTACTAAAAATCTGTGTTAACTTAGCTACTGTATGTTAATTAAGATGACTTTTTAAAAATCTAGCAAATAATAGTGGATTCCTCCCTTTCCTCTAGCGTAGAAGAACTGAAATATCATACTCAGAAAGATTCTGTCTTTATTTCTGTAATTCTTATTTTCTAAAGTAAGCTGCCATTATTAGTTGGATCTTCATTTTGCCTCATCTTTTAAGCTGAAATATAAGCAGTTAAATTGTATTTAGATTTAATTCTCTTTTCAATGTAAGAATCACATTATTAAAGTTATTTAAAGTATTCTAGAAAAAAGTTGTTCACTAAGCTCAAAGTTAGTGGTACATTTTAGTACCTTTCACCAGCCAGGAAGTATATGAATCAGATTTACATGTCTTATATATGACTCCTAGAGAAGTTCTTACATTTGAGTGAATATACAGAGTGAGCACAGGTTCCTTGTAGGTGATACAGAAGAGACAGATATACACTAAGGTGGTGGGAGTGAAAGTGGAATTCTTGATCTAAATAGTTTTTCCAGCATAGGATTCTCACTACTTTTGCAAAAAATAATTCTGATACAGTTCTGAAATAAACATGAAGTCTACACAGAGGTCCCCATGAACTGATGCTCTTAAACAGAATCAGAAAAAAATATGTTTGAGCCTGTACATACAATAGACTCTGAGTAGACTCTTCTCTGAGTCTATATATAATATAGACCCAGCGTATGCTGAGTGAAGGTATTTAGTTTGGTCTGTCTATTTCAGTCTTCATAATCTGATATTGTTATCTTTTCTATTTATGCGATACATTAATATCGACCATGCAAAGTGATCTCTATGGGTGATAGAGATGAATCATTTAGAAGTCAGCAAGCCAAAATCAAGAGAACTGACATGTTGTTGGGCCACAGGGCTTGCCTTTTTCAGTGAGCATTGTCATCAGACGAAGGAGTTAGCAATGACAATCCTCATTCATAACTTACTGTGATCATTCACATAGATTAAGATCAGGCCATCTTTTGTTCATTTAACATAAGACCTTTCAACAAAAACTTTTTGGGTCAGAAGATCACATGATTTTGCAGATGTCTAACAATGCACATTAGGGAGAGAAGAGTTACAATTGAAGGGATACAGAAGACATAATAATCAGTGGAGATGATTCAGGATACTGTGGTTCTGTAATCAGTGCTGCGCAGAGCATCACATGCTCCATGTCACTTTAGAAGGGAGAAGCTGCACTGTGTCGGTTCACACAACTCCCTTCTTCAATGCGACTAGGCCCAGTCCTGGAGGGTTGATAAATATGAAAGTCATGAGAGATAAAAATAACAGAAAAGACCGAATAAGTTAGGGCAGATTAAAAAAGAATGATAAAAGAATACATAGGATATGCTTGCCTAATAGGGCACGTACATCATTTAGTTTTAAAAGAATAATCCTTCCAAAGCACAGAGTAGTAGAGATGAACAAGGCAGACTTGCAGGATTTTTGAAAGAATAAAGAATAGTAAGTGAAATTATTTTTTAAAATTCTGTTCTAAGATGTTGTACATGCACTTCTCATGTGAAAAAGCAACTCTAAATACTCTCTGTTACTTTTCTTGGCAATCTCACTACTCCTGTCTTGATTGTGTGCAATATTATTGTACTTGGTCATAGTAGCCAGCATGGTAACAGCTATACTGAGCAAAGAAAAAAGTAATCTGTAATCAATTACTTCCAAGTAATCAGCATTATATACCTGTAAAATTACTTTCTAGATAGAGCAATCAGCAACTGGTAATGGATTGGTTTTTCTGGGGAACTTTGATAACCCTGTACACCAGTTTTTGAACTACTATTAAGCCAGTTTGAAGTGTCTTTCTACAATATTTATGGGAAGGTACATTTCATAAAATCAAGACATATGAGAACTAGATCTATTTATTTGTGTATGATGAATTATACTATTGCTGCTGATAAAATTTCAAGCTTATAACACTACTACATTTCAATCTTTAATGATGATAGTAAAATACATTTAAATAATGTCTTAACCATTAGGTATAAATATTTCTGATGAACTACTTTTTCTCTCAGAAATTTAGTCTCATCTTAATCGAAATATTTAATGAGAATTCCATCTGTTAAAAAAAAAATATGTAAAAACTGACGTGAAGTTTGGAAACAGAACAGAACTCATTAAAATGTAACAGAGCTTTTTATTTCAACTCATTCTGTTCATTTTGATACAATTTCATTTCAAACCATGTTATGTGTAAGCTTGTCCAGCCAGTCTTGTGTGGTCTGTATTTTCTTTCAAGGACTGGGTTTGATTGTGAGGCTATGTTGGCTGCTTTGATTGTGAAGTTTCTGTTCTGACACATTTGAGTGGTGTGTTTGTGTGACTTACTGGAGTCAGAGGGGTTGAAACTAGGGCTGTGATTGCAAAGCTGTGAACTTTCCTTATTAACAAAATGGAACAAAATAACAGTGGAACAAAACAGTCACTCAATCCCCTCCTAGCTCTGTTGAATCTGCTTTTTAAACAATATAAATAAAGTCTCTTCCCTGGCTGAAGAGTAATCTATAATTTCTTTTGTAGTATTCACATAAAGCAACAAGACATCAGCTACTCTCACTTCCCCACTGGAAAAAAAAATCTATTTTCCCTTGTCTTCCTCCTGTATGAAGAAGCAGGCAGCATCCAATAGTGCATATGTTGGCTGGAATCATTTGCCCATGATTCTCTAACACAGAACAGAACCATCCTCATCTCTTAAGGACTATAGCAGCTCATGTGCAAAAGCTATATATGTACTTAATATATTAATGTACTAAAGCAGATAATGCTCTTAATGATGTAAGTAAAGAGAAAGAGAACAGTGGGTCCTCAGTGGCTTCTCGCTTTTTTTTTTCCCCTCCATTGGTAAAAAGGGAGGAAGGTGGCAAGGAGCTACATGCTATGATTCAATTAACCTATATCCTTTTAACATTAGGATGGGTACACACTCTGTTCTCCTAAATATTGAATGCCATGATGTTTTGAAAATGACACAAGCACACAGATGTGTCATAGTAAAACAGGCAGTACAGTCATGAAGACATAAATGTATATGTCCACAGAAATAAGAAAGGTTTTCATTCATCCAGACTAATGTCTTAATAAAAACAAAGAACACAAAAGGTGAGTGATAATGATATTATATTTGTTATATCATATTGGAGCAAACACAGTTTCTTCTTCTTTATTTAAGTTGTGTGTGTTTTTGACAATATGTTTTGAATGGATTATGCTGAACACATACCAGTGTGGTCATATTTGGCTGCTGTGATTCAGAATGGACTTAAGTTAGTCTTGTAACTCTCTCTCCAAGGATCACCCATTTTATTATCTCTCCTTCAGCCAGCTTTTTTTTTTTTTCCATACAACTTGTAGGAACTTCCTTTATTTAAGACCTCTACTCCATACGTGGTTGAAATGGACTAAAAAAATCAATGACAGCATTTCAAAGTAACACAGGAGCAGAACTTTGTCTTATTTTCCATTAAAAAAAAAGCAACAAACAAACAATCAAACAAAAACATTGAAAATAAATCCTTGCTTTATGGTCCCAACCATGTTAGTAATACTGAAAAGCATATCTGTATTTTGCTTAGTAGAAAAAGATAGCATTGACTTCTAGATCAGGGATGGAGGGACAAGCTTGACGTGGGGAGAAGCACAAACTAAAAACAGTGGAAGTCAAAGTACACTTTAGACCAAGGACAGGTATGGATCAAGTATAACTTTCAGAGATCCGTGATATTTTATACAGTGACTCAAGTCCTGGAGAATAGAAAGTAACAGATCAAACATAACTATATATTTTTTTTACATTTTTCTTTCTCTATGTGTGATTTTAGCATTAACTTATTTCTCATTTAATATTCCTTTTTTTTTTTTTTCCCTTATAAAGAAAGACTTAAACAAAGACTATCCATGTTATACTTCCAGTGCCTGTTATGCTCTGGGTTGTTGCACCATAATACATGCACTAGCAATGCCACATGGTGTTTGAGGCCATGAGACCAGAAGCATCTTTAATGACAACCTCTGGCCTTATGTGCCAGAGTTGGGAAACAATATCTGTCTTCCTTCATGAATACTTTCACTCCTTACCTTTCTTTTCTCTTGCTTTTTGTTCTTTCCACTCCTGTCTCATCCTGATGTCAAAGTACAGCTTTATTAATTGACAGCTTATTTTGTGCTTTCTTTACCCTTTTCCACCTGCAGTGGCTAAAATGCTAAAAAAATGATTTTTCTTCACATATTATGTGTCGTAAGGTAATTTTCAAATTAACCAATATTGTCCATGTCTTGGATAACCTGTTGCAAAGAACAACATGTTAATTTTGCCTTCTGGTTAAGTGTGGTTATCAGTGCTGAAAACAATGGAAAAGTTAATAAATAAATAAATAAATGAATGAATAAATAAATAAAATAAACTACCACCTCAAACTCCCTTTGCAATATCAGCTTCATTATCATTGAGAGTGCTGTTGGTTTGCTAGTTTCACACATAATCAGTAAAGCTGCTAATACCGTCAGCAACAGACTTTCAATGCTTTGTGCCTTTGGCTAAGAAAGCATGACAGTTAAGCAAACCCAACTGGTAAAAGTATTCAGTTACTCTGCAATGTGAGAGCTGGTCCAGTAACAGCAGTAATAAGAATCGTTATCAACGCGAAACGGAGGACTAAGGAGAATCTCCATCCTTTACTGGATGCGAGGGGAAACCTAGTTACTAAGGATGAGGAAAAGGCTGAGGTGCTTAATGCCGCCTTTGCCTCAGTCTTTAGCGGCAATACCGGTTGTTCTCTGGATACCCAGTGCCCTGAGCTGGTGGAAGGGGATGGGGAGCAGGATGTGGCCTTCGCTATTCATGAGGAAATGGTTGGCGACCTGCTAAGGAGCTTGGATGTGTGCAAGTCGATGGGGCCGGGTGGGATGCACCCGAGGGTACTGAAAGAACTGGCGGAGGAGCTGGCCGAGCCGCTTTCCATCATTTATCGGCAGTCCTGGCTATCGGGGGAGGTCCCAGTTGACTGGCAGCTAGCCAATGTGACGCCTATCTATAAGAAGGGCCGGAGGGCAGACCCGGGGAACTATAGGCCTGTCAGTTTGACCTCAGTGCCAGGTAAGCTCATGGAGCAGATTATCTTGAGGGTCATCACGCTGCACTTGCAGGGCAAGCAGGTGATCAGGCCCAGTCAGCATGGGTTTATGAAAGGCAGGTCCTGCTTGACGAACCTGATCTCCTTCTATGACAAAGTGACGCGCTTGGTGGATGAGGGAAGGGCTGTGGATGTGGTTTACCTTGACCTCAGTAAGGCTTTTGACACCGTTCCCCACAACATTCTCCTCAAGAAACTGGCTGCTCGGGGCTTGGACTGGCGTACGCTTCGCTGGGTTAGAAACTGGCTGGATAGCCGGGCCCAGAGAGTTGTGGTGAATGGAGTCAAATCTGGTTGGAGGCTGGTCACAAGTGGTGTCCCCCAGGGCTCGGTACTGGGGCCGGTCCTCTTTAATATCTTTATCGATGATCTGGATGAGGGCGTCCAGTGCACCCTCAGTAAGTTTGCAGATGACACCAAGCTAAGTGCGTGTGTCGATCTGCTCGAGGGCAGGAAGGCTCTGCAGGAGGATCTGGATAGGCTGGAGCGATGGGCTGAGGTCAACTGTATGAAGTTCAACAAGGCCAAGTGCTGGGTCCTGCACCTGGGGCGCAACAACCCCAAGCAGAGCTACAGGCTGGGAGATGAGTGGTTGGAAAGCTGCCTGGCCGAGAAGGACCTGGGAGTATTGGTTGATAGTCAGCTGAATATGAGCCAGCAGTGTGCTCAGGTGGCCAAGAAGGCCAACAGCATCCTGGCTTGTATAAGAAGCAGTGTGGCCAGCAGGTCTAGGGAAGTGATCGTCCCCCTGTACTCGGCTCTGGTGAGGCCGCACCTCGAGTACTGTGTTCAGTTTTGGGCCCCTCACTACAGGAAGGACATGGAGGTGCTCGAGCGAGTCCAGAGAAGGGCGACCAAGCTGGTGAGGGGTCTGGAGAACAAGTCTTACGAGGAGTGGCTGAGGGAGCTGGGCTTGTTCAGCCTGGAGAAGAGGAGGCTCAGGGGCGACCTTATCGCTCTCTACAGTTACCTTAAAGGAGGCTGTAGTGAGGTGGGGGTTGGTCTGTTCTCCCACGTACCTGGTGACAGGACGAGGGGGAATGGGCGAAAGTTGCGACAGGGGAGTTTTAGGTTGGATGTTAGGAAGTACTTCTTTACCGAAAGGGTTATTAAGCATTGGAACGGGCTGCCCAGGGAGGTGGTGGAGTCACCATCCCTGGAGATCTTTAAAAGACGTTTAGATGTAGAGCTTAGCGATATGGTTTAGTGGAGTACTTAGTGTTAGGTCGGAGGTTGGACTCGATGATCTTGAGGTCTCTTCCAACCTAGAAATCTGTGTCTGTGTCTGTGTGTCTGTGTTAACTGTACTGTTCTTTTAGAATCACATATTTTCCCTGAATTTTATACTGCTGCTGCTTTAGAGGAAATTTACATGTCCAAACCTATAAATAAGAGAGTTTCCTTGAACTAAAACTGATCTAAATGTTAAAATATTTATAATAAAACTATTGTCTTATCAAATTAGCTGTATTTTTTGTTATTTTTATCAGCTAAAAAACACTTAGAATGTAACATTTTAATATAGTTTCTTTATACATTTATATTAAGTATTATTTAAAACTTTGCAGGCACTAAGATGAGTCTTTACTCATCTTTGCAGTAAAGAACTGCAGTAAAAATTTGATTAATAAACCTAAATTTTGATAGATATTAAAAAATGCAATAATCAAGTAGATTCCTCCCCTAAACTGATGAAATCCCCAAATGCAAGGAAACTGTGAACTAGTATGTACACCTTGTTGCTGTATTTCTGGTAGTAGTCTATCAGAAACATCAGTACCATAAAGCTGAAGTGTGTATAATTAGAATCTAAGTCAGTCCATAGTAATATAGTACTCAATGTCCACAATTCTAGGTCAGAGCTCATAGGGCAGAAAGAAACACTTCTGTAACAACTACATGCTCTGATAGAGGTTATAATTGTTTTTGAATCCTTGTCCCACTTCATTTCACTAACAATCTTTCACTAGACTTCATTTAATCCTAAGGATACTAGAGGCATGCTGAATTTATGTCTTCTCTGACACTCAAAAAATAACCATTTGTGAGTCTCTAACATTCTGGATTTATCTCTGATACATTAATGTTAAATGAGAAAGCTAATTTCTGCATTTAAGTTCTACCTTTATTTTGATGAAATTCTTCAACAGATAGGAGTGTGGAAGAGACTCAGAGCTAAAGAAATATCAGTCAGTTGGATGTTCTACATGCCCACTATGCACACAGTGGTATAGTTTGTAGTACAAGATACAGCTTGATAAACATTGGACTATTGAGAAACTTCTAATGGGAAAAAATGAAGTGGCATAAGTAGGTGAAAAGACGGGTGCCTAAATATTCATTTAAAACACTGTAGGACTTCCTTCTTTAAGTGACTGGGAAATTTTCAGCAACTAGGAAAAATGAAAAATCCCAAATGTTTCCAGCTTTCAGATGCTGTACTACTTAGCATACAAGATTTACCTAAATTAACTGAATGTGCTCTCCTTAGAAGCTGTAAAATCACACTGTAGCAATTTGAACAATAGATGCACTTGCTGCTTTCACTGTGCATATACTCTCCCAGACCATCTGTGTAATACACAATATGATTAGTCCCTATCCTACATATTTTCTTCATTTGATATATTGTATTTCAAATTCTCATTATTCCTTATCCTCTTCTCTGATTCTGCTTTTCTGAGACGTATTTGTGCATGCATTTAATTTCATCTTCTGGTGAGACATCTGTGCTTAATTAATTATCTGCAGACCTGATAAAAACAGTCTGTAGACAATTTAATGTGTTTGTGTTCAATAGATTCAATGTCCACTAAAATCATTTACTTTGGACAAAGCAAGACTCTTATTACTTGGACCCTAATTATAGATATTGTCATTTTATGTTCTGTTGCATAATGTTAACCTACAATAAAATGTGGAAGAACTTAGATAAGCAAGTTTGGTAGTGAAGAGTATGACAATTGGGTTTTCAGGCTTTTTTACTGTTTGTTCCCTCCTACCCCAGCTCTGTCAAAGACAGTTCCCTTTTTGATTCATTTGCAAGTTGTAGTAATAACAGTTGGGAAAATCAAAAATGCTGCTAGATTTTTTCAATGGGATAAAGCATACCAAAATATAGATGGACAATTTTATTATTAAATATTTTGCAATATTTAGTAGTAGCTGTCATTAGAAGCTACGGTTGTCTCCTTTCACCTTAGATACACAGAATGGTAGAACATCCTGGGTTGGAAGGGACCTTAAAGATCCTTTAGTTCCAAGCCCCCTGTCATGGGCAAGGATGCCACCCACTGGATCAGGTTGCCCAGGGCCTTGTCCAGTCTGGTCTTGAACACCTCCAGGGATGGGACATCCACTGCCTCTCTGGGCAACCTGCTCCAGTGCCTCACCACCCTCTCACTGAAGAGTTTCCTCCTAATGTCTAGTCTAAATCTCCCCTCTTTTAGTTTAAAACCATTTCCCCTTCTCCTATCATTATATGACTCTCCATCTTTTTTATAAGTTGCTCTCCCTCTTTTTTATAAGCCCCCTTTAGGTATTGAAAAGCTGAAATAAGGTCACCCCGGAGCCTTCTCTTCTTCAGGCTGAACAGTCCCAGTTCTCTCAGCCTGTCTTCATAGGAGAGGTGCTCCAGCTCTCTGATCATCTTTATGGCCCTCCTCTGGGGAAGGATTCTAACAGATCCACAGCCTTCTTGTTCTGGGGTCCCCAGACCTGGATACAGTACTCCAAGTAGGGCCTCACAAGGGCAGAGTAGAGGGGCACAATCACATCCTTCAACCTGTTGGCCACTCCTTTGTTGATGCAGCCCAGGATGCAGTTGACCTTCTGGGCTGCAAGCGCATGCTGCTGCCTCATGTCAAGCTTTTTGTCCAACACAACCACCAAGCCCTTCTCTGCAGGGCTGCTCTCAATGAGTTATCCACCCAGTCTGTACTGTTGTTTGGGATTGCTCCAACTCACATGCAGCACCTTGCACTTGGACTTGTTAAACCTCATTAAGTTCAAGTGTGCCCACTTCTCAAGCTTGTCCAGGTCCCTTTGGATGGCATCCCTTCCTTCTGTTGTATTGACTTCAACTCTCAGCTTTGTGTCATCTACAAATTTGCTGAGGGGCACTTGACCCCATGTCATTGATAAAGATATTAAACACTATTGGTCCCAAGACAGACCCCTGAGGGACACCACTCTTCACTGCCCTCCACCTGGGCATAGAGCAATTGACCACTACTCTCTGGGTGTGACCTTCAAGCCAATTCCTTATCCACTGAATGTTTCACTGTTCAAATCTATCTCTTTCCAATTTGGAGATCATGATGTCAGATTGGATTGTGTCCAAGGTCTTTCAGGAGTCCAAGTAGATGACATCAGTCAGTCTTTCTTTATCAACTTACTCCATTGTAGAAGGCCACCAGATTGGTCAGGCACAATTTACCCTTGGTGAAGCCATGCTGGCTGTCTCAGATCACCTCCTTGTACCTTTACATTACTTTCTTTCTTTCTTTTTTTTTTTTTAATAGAACTCTTGTGTCCTCTCAAGGATATCCTACTCTAAAACCCATGTAGCCAACAGCACAAGAAGAAAAAAAATGAAAGTAAGGAAAACTGTCTCACGTTTACCTGAGCAAAATTCAGGAAACAGAATTATGAATTTCAACTGTTTTGGCCAGAGGACTTGTATTTGGTGTTAGATTTAGGGAGCAAGAAATGAAAATTATAGTACAAAAGATATGTAAGCACTTGGGGGATCTAATATTATATTAGTCATGAAAATTTACACTAGATGCCTGTGTTAATCAGCCAGTTTGGATGTCCTAAGACCACACATATAATCTCCAGCTGGGAAATCTTTCAGTTCCTGGGTCTTACCTACTAGTTTTTGTAGGCGTGTCAGACACAAAGAATATCTGAAACATCACTGGGCATTTAAGATTAAGCAAGTAAACTTCTGCACAGATATGTAACCCCAAGGCTGTGGTCACAAAACATCTTGATATATATATATATATATATATATATATATATACGTATATATATAGCACAGCAAGCAATTTGTTTTATCTTAAGCTTATTCTTCTTTCATATCAAAAGGTACTTAGTATCTCTTCATTACCATTCTCATTTCTAAGCCCAGCTAGAAATTACCTTTCTTGAAGAAAGATAATTTTTCACCTAAAACCAGAGAAGTTTAATTGTATCAAATTTATGCAACACATTGATATTTAACCAGATCTATTGTCCTGTATGAAACCACCATGGTGACCCTTGCTTTTGTTTAAAATACAGAGAAGATGGCGCCATTCATCCAAAACATGCACGAAAAGGTTAAATTCCCTTATTTGCTTTTAATCCCTCTTACCTAATTTATTTATTTATTTATTTATTTATTTATTTATTTTCATAATTAACAAGAATTAAAGTACAGGATGTTGTCCTCCTATTTTAAGCATCTTATTTATGAGCTATCTGTTCATCCCCTCATAAACATGTATACACATATACAAAGATACCTCTTTCTGTGAGAATTGCCTTAGATGTAGCCTGTTCTTGCATGTTGGCAACAGATTTCATGGCTGTGTTTAAAAATAAGATACTGTTCTTTTTCAGATTTTAAGTAAAATGAAGTAATTGCATGCCTTTAAGGCAAATTTCCTAGGTGCAGATCCTAAGCAGAATGAAGAAGCTTTTTTCAATTCTAACTGAAGTACTTAAACCAAGATCTAGAGCAAAGAGCACCACATTTCCCAATCACTGCCTATAAAACTTGGAACAAAAAGGCTTTTATTTTTTATTTTATTTATTTGTTGTTGTTTATTTATATCTTATGTATTTGTCTTGTCTGTTTACTTAAGTGACTTTAAGTAAAATACTTCTTGATATATAACAAATTTCCACTTTGGACTGCTATGCACTTCACTAATATAATATGCAAATACTGGTATTGGAACTAAGAATCCTGAGAACTGTTAAGTAATTCAGTGTTTTAAAGTTATGCATCTCAAATTCTTTTCTTAGCAGAATGATATCCTTTTTAATCAAATGTATCATGTCTTTATCAAATTTTAAGTTTCATACTAGAATTCTTTGTAGAAAATAAGAAATATTAGAATATACAGTGTGAGAATTAACAAAATACTTTCCAAAAGAAAAGCAAAAACCAACCAACCAAACAAAAATGCCTAACCATTTTAAAAGATGTGCCATCCCAATAAAGCAATAATAAATAAAACCAGAGAACCACATGGTTATTCAAGTACTCACCCCTACAAGCAACAAAAATCCTCTCCTCTGTACAGTTATAAGAATCCAAAAGAGCAACTGTTTCAAAACTCACTATGAAGCCTACTTTCAAAAATGAAGGCACTGAAAGAAGTTAGACAATAGGCACAAATCAAAACCTTTTTCTTTGTAGATAAACCCTGTCCCAGCCCCCAAAAATGCCTGGCACTAATGATAGTCCTTAGATTCCTGTAAACTTCTCTAGTTTGTCACCTAACCTTTCTGTATATGAGTTTAGTCCTTTAGTCCTCTCAGAGAAGGTTCTTAACAAGCAAACAGTAATAACTAAAAATGATTGCAAGATCCTGTCCTCCAGACGAAGGTTTCTATGCTCTCAGGAAGAATGTAGTCATGGAAATAACAGATCCATCTTTCCATACATCTTGAGTTCCTTGGAAGTGACAGGAAGCCAGTGAAAAAGTTTCTGTTTCTCAAGGGGAGATGCAGTTTAGGACTTCACTATCTCTTCCAGCTCTCTTACTTTACACATGTTCAGGAGATTTCTTCACTGTCATCTGCTGGATGTAAAATCTGTTGTTTTTATGGCCAGTCTCTGAGGTGGAACAACCTCTGAGAGGAGAGTGAGTAAACAGCATCATGAGTTTGAGTCAGGAATCTCTTACAATAAAAATTAAATGTAACCATATTCTTTTGCGTGTAAAAGTAGAAGTATCACAGAATCACAGAATCACAGAATGGGTGGGGTTGGAAGAGACCTCTGAAGATCATCTAGTCCAAAGTCCCTGCCAAGCAGAATCCTCTGCCAAGCAGATGACCTCTGAAGATCATCTAGTCCAAAGTCCCTGCCAAGCAGAATCATCTAGAGTGCGTTATGCAAGATGGCATCCAGGCGGTTATGTTAGCACCCTTTGATTTTTTTCTCTTTTTTCTTCTCTCTTTCCAGTTATTGTTATCCTTCCCTTTTCTTGTGTAACAAAGTCCAAAGAAATAAGGTGAATGGATTTTAACACCAAGGGAGTAAATTTTTTACAGTATTTTCTAATTTACCGATGCAAAATGATCATGCACAACAAAGTAAAAGCTGCAATATCATAAATATGAGTAACAAGAATAATCTGACACAAAAGGAAAATTCCATACTACCTTCATTGCCTTAACCTAATGTGGGAGGCTAGGTAAATTTTTACTACATGATCTTCAAACCTTATTTCAAACTCAGGTCACATCCTACTCTTCTTTCATGCAACTAGTATAATTTGAACTGATATGGAAACATCACGATTTCTTTGAGCTGAGCTCTGTACCGAGATGATAATAAGAACGCCTTTGTGTCCCTGTATTTTCTTTTTGATCTACTATTTGCAGTTTATATATATATAAAACATGTATATAGCACAAATTTTGACTGAATCAACTGTCCTGGTATTGTTAAAATATGTTACAAATACTTCATTACAGCTGGAAATCAAAGGAACGTATATAAAAGTGGGAAGAAGTTGTCTTGCAGTTCAAACTCTTCGCTGAAAAACAGTAGGTCTATGTTCATTGCTGGCTCTGATGGACATGTTTTGAGTCATTTAATCATTCTATAACTCGTGTATAATATGCGCTGTTATAGATCTTACTTAGAACACAAAGTTTGTTCTATCAGTTCCTTCAGTCAAAGTTCCTTTACTCCTTACTTTCTATATGTACAAAAATTTGTACGCCAAATTCTTGTTTGATGTTTCTAGACACCACTATAAGAAAAAAAGTATTTAAATTTTCTTTAGCTAAATATTGTGTTTTCACCCGAGAAAACATGTCCACACATACTCCACAGATGCTCCTGTGCAGAAATAAATAGTCCACAATCAGGTTAAAAAAAAAAAAAAAAAAGCAGAATACTGTTAGATATTTCATAGTCTGAGTCAATTCTTTGCTTATGAACAATATATTATAAAAAATTAGCCTCTAACAAAATGAATTTGATTTCCCTACTGCACGCCCTGGCATGCAAATATGACTAAGAGTTTTTGCATACACTATTTCCAAGAACACTTTCAAAGTATGTTACTTCATTTTAACTAGCAGAAACTGGGAATGACCTGGAAATGTCAAACATGTTTTAAGCCTGGAATGAGTGAGTTTCAACTTTCAAGCTGATCAGAATTCAGGGACAGTAGAAGTACTCAGTTCTGTCTCTGTTTCTCAGTTCTCCCCTAACCAGATTGGTTAGGCTAAACTGTAAAACAGTACAATTTTAATTTAATTTAACTTTAATTTAAGTATGATTTATGCTGTCTCATATGTGGAACTATCAAAAATGAACTCAGTCAAAGATCAGACATAATAGCTGACATAATATTCAAATTTAAGACATAATAGGAGGCACAATATAAGAAATAAGAACATCGAAAATCAAACCAGGCAGAGATTAACGTTCAATAATCTATTATATGGACTTGCAGATTTATGATGGACTAAGAATGCCAGTAAACTGACATGCAGCAACTTGATGGTATATGCAAATTCTGTGAGATAGTAAAGCTTTGACAATTTTAAACCAAAAAGCACATACCAGAAAACACTTTCAGTGAAGAGAGTGGCTAAAAATTTAAAAGTGTTTATGTTCTGAATTTGCATTTATTTGTTGACCACCTGTTTGATGATTTAATGAAAAAATGTGCTTCATACTCCCACTGTGTAATTTTTAGTATGTTCCTCATATTTATAGTTTTCCAGGTGAAGAAAGACAACATTCCAAAACAGAATATAATCCTGTGAATTGTGAATTTTCTGCTTTCATACGTTGACTGCAGTCAGAATTTTTTTTGTCTAATATTCATGAGACTAACAAAAAATAACAACAACAATAACAAACTGAGAAGACTTTTTTTTTTTTTTTCAAAAGCCTCTTTAAAAGCAACATATCTTCAATCAGAAATCAAACAAAGAATGCATCAGCCCCACAGATGAATATTTGGGGTAGTTAGAAGAAAGTAAAAAAGGTTATAGTAAGTATTTTGCAATAAAGTATATCTCTCAAACAAGAAAATTAATGATATGTAAAAGATTGTTTCCTTAGTTTAAAAGAATTTTTGTTCCCACAAGCATTGTAAGTTTAGAATTAGAAGTTACATGATATAATAAAGTTTTATAGCTCTATAATTCAGGACAAGTGTGATCTATAGAGAATTTGTAATTACGTTCCCTGATCAAAATATTTTATTATTGATGCCAAAAAGGGCAAGTCTAATACTGAAACAATGTTGATGTAAATGAACATCACCATAATTTTAATTTGCCTGGTTCATGTGGGAGGTGTTCAAAAAGTAAGATGGAAAGATTTGCATAACTCTCTTAGTACGTCAAAATACATTATGTTGAAGAACTAGAACAATGATTTCAAGCAGAAAAAAACAAACAAACAAAAAAACCACAAAGCTTTATTTATGCCATATTGTTTTCTATTGTTTTCATTTTAAAACAAAAATGATAACATCGGGTTCTGTACATTTATTAAACTAAGATGATTAATGTAAATGAATTAAAATTTAGGTACTTGAGGAAGAAAGAAACTGCACAAAAAAATTCAACAGATACTAATATTATTCCCTCTACTGTTGGGATTTTTTTAGAAGATATAATGCCTTTAACTTTATAACAGTGTCTCTTGGACACGAACAACTCTCTTATCTTCCTTAATCATGAGAAGACAGGCCATTTCATGCCTCACAAATTTATGATGACAGTGATAGACAAAAAAAAAAAAAAAAAAAAAAAAGGTTAATTAATACAGAGGTAACAAGAGGTGGCTGGAATATCACATCACAACAATAACCGGCTTTCTTATTACTCAGTTTCAAACTTACCAGTATTTTTAAAGATTATTTGGTTAGGCCTAACTTTCTTCACCTTGACTTTCATCCGATTCCACAGTGTAAGATCTATAAACAAAACTCATAGAACAAAATGAGTGATTATAACTATTTCTGAATAGGACTCCTTCCTTTAAAATAAATGGAAACTAAGTTGCGCTGCCCTGAAAATTAAATACAAACAAACAAACAAAAAACAACAAAACAAAACCAAAATCAAAACAAACAACAAAAAACAAAACAAAAAAAAAACAGTGGACCTATTCTAACTTGAAGGACTAATAATCAATTTAGCAGCTGTGTATCTTGGGAAAATAACCAGATTTTTTCCATCTTGGAGTATTTTAATTGAAATAGAAAGTATAATAATGTTTAAATTCTGTTCTCCAAGACATAAATATTCTCAAGATTGACTCTAAGTATCCTTTATTTGCTGTGCCATCAACAGATGGTTCAGCCAGAAGCATTCTTAATACATTATTCACATGAAGATGTTAAATGTTTTAGGAATTCACAGTTCCTTTAGCATGTTGCACTGCAGCATCACAGTTAGCTTCAGTAAGAAATGGTGCTGTGCTCATTATCTGTTTAGTCTCTTAAGTAATCAAAATTTGTTACCACAATTGACCTGGGTACTACACATCTCAATCATACTTTGCAATGAAAGGTTTGAATTTTATCTTGATATCATAACAGGTCCTTTCTTTTCTGACTTCACTTGCAATGTGTTCTACATGCTCTTACCTTAGAAATTTTTAAATTACAAAGGAATATGGAATAGTAACTGCTCAAATAAAACCCAAGCACGTTAAAATATATATTTATTGCAGTGTTTGTTAGATATGTGAATTAAATGCACGTGTAAGAACCAGTTAAACAAATCTGAAGTGAAAGAAAGCCTGGAAAGTTTTGCAGAATTATGTGTATGTGTTGTTTGGGAGAAAATTGTTTTGTCCCAAAACATCCACAGGTAATTTCAATCTGCTTTGCTAACAATTCTGAATGTACATTTCCGGTATGCTTTGTGAAAAATCAATAAAACTAAATCTTGAGTACTACAGAAAAGAATTGATTTAAATTACAGTGATATTTACAGATCCAAACTGAGATTAGGATGAATTGTACTAGATTCTGTATAAATGCATTTTTAAATGAATAAGCAAGTGTTGAAGAACAGGAGAGATGAAAAATGCAAAAAAGTTCAGTGAAAAAAAAGTTAAAGCACAACTTTAAAAATTATAGGGCTGATAGTGGACGATATTGTTAAATACCCTAAGCTGTTTATTGCCATAGGCAGAGAAGCTATATTATAGAAGGAATAGTCTATGCTTGTTCTCATTCATGCTCTTTTTGCAAGCATCTATTATGCTCAGCGTTGGAAACAGTGGAGCTGTTTGTCTGTTTAGCTAAGTGGACCTTTGTTCTGTCCACTTGTGGACATTTTACGATTACTGACATTTCTTCAGAAAAATTAACTAAGAATTTGAGCAAAATCTTGCTGTTTGCTCCTGAATCAGTTCTATTTCTACCCACTTTTCAATACGCAAACTTGGTCTGTGGTGGGAGGGACTTCTGATCTCTCTTCATGCAGTATCAACACTGATTGATTTGATTTGAAGCCTTATACATACTTATTTAACGCCAAATGCTGTGTATACAAATGCATTTGTTTTTGCTGTTCTCACAGACATAACAGCAAAGTAACATGAACAGATAAGTATAAGGAAGCATACTGGATGTTTTATCATATACAGAACCCCAGTCAAGAGTAAATATAGCCATAAAATTATTCTAGCAATCTTATGACCATCTATTACAGCTTGGATGGCATTTGCCATACACACTAATAATATATGTAATCATCTGATCTGGAACCTATGGTGTACAGTGTTTAAATCCTAACCTCTATTACATCACTCCCTAGATACCCATAGGTTCAGAACCAAGTCCATGAACTTTAACTATCCAGCATGGATGACTGAGAGACTCTTGGGAAAGTCAGCTGAAACCAAAGCCTGGCAAAGATGGTCTTCCTTACAAGTTCAGAGAGGTATTCACCAATAGTCATACCTAGCAAATACTCTCTCACAGATTGAGCAAGGATGATCATTCAAGCAGTCAGGCTCTCCTTTAACTTGGGAAGCATTTTTTGCAGCTACTTTGCGTGCTCTTTGATTAAAACAGCTGTGCGATCTCTTCACTTCTGTTGTTCTGATACATACCAGAAGCACTATAGTTTAAACAACCAGTGAAGGATGGGTTCACACAAGAAAGTTTCAGTCTCATGTAAGAATTTCTGGCACCCCAAAATTTTGTTTCAAAGATGAGAGCAGTGCTTACATGACTTCCCACTCTACAATCCTTTTACATGAAGCTGATGAAAGGCACCAGAAAGGGGGTGTTGGCAACAACTGTTTGTCAAACGTAGTGCTAGTAGTCAAACAGCATCATGCTGAGAAATCTTCATGCAAGAGAAAAAGAGTTTGATTTGAGAAGCTTGTTGCTAATGTTTTCTGTTTTTTGGTGTCTGAAACCTCCCAGGCTTGACTCTGACACAACAGTCACAAGTCAGTAAATTTAAACCTGTGTCAACTATGCAATGGCTTCCCTGCTCCTGACCTCATGGAGAATTAGGTTACCTAAAATAGAGAAGAAATCATTTTTGTGTTATCTAACACACTTCAACTTAACACATCTCTGGTGTAGGGGTATGAATCTGTATCACTTCTTATTTAAAGCTATGAGCAAACTCTACCATCTGGCCTGAATGAAAGAATATAGCAGTCAGTCTTTAAATCCCTTTAAATTCTTCAAATGCTAGAATAGATATGAAATAGTTTTATGTTTCATAATATTTATATTTCCTGCAGCAAAAACAGGAATACTTAGGTAAAACTGCACGGGTATCTACCTACCTAAGATAAGACCAGCATAGTATTAATCTCTTGTGATTTTACATTAACTACTTCCTTAGCACAGAGACACCAATGAACATAAGCTTTTAAAATACATTTACAGTTCAGTAGACGCTGGACTTCTAAACTGTAGGAAAATCAAATACTGTTTACTGAAATAATTGTGCATTACATTTTTTGGTAATACTTCACCAATCCCTCCCTGGCCTGAGGCATACTGCTACAAAGTGTTTGACAACCACAATGAGGACTTTAGAACACTGGAAACACCACATTTTAGCAAAACATTGAGCTTAGTTATTGGAAGAGCACTTCTTTCTGGGAAGGGTTGTCTCACTGAATACACAGCAGAGGAGACTACAAAGGCTAAATATTTTTGAAATGTATTCTAATTTCTTTGTGCCTATTTTTTTGTGTCTAATTTTTGATCTAAATAACTGGAAGAAGTGTGTAATATTTGGCTGAAACAGTGTATGACCAAATCAATTAAAATGCAGCCTAAGAGTGAATATAGCAAATTTTATTCATATCATTGCAGCAACAAAAGTATACAAATTATAGCAGATTCCCCAGATGTAAAGTTTTCCTGTCTTTCTGAATGATGCCCCATGAGGATAATAGGATTTATTTATTTATTTATTATTATTGCATATACATTTTTTTAGGTCATCTTCGCTGAAATCAAAGTGTTATTAGTTTCTGATATTTTTGACAACAGCTTTCATTCTTTCACTCAGTCTTCCCCCACACTTATTAATTTCTTTTGTGTTAGTTTGGTACGTGCAGGAGATCCATTTCTGTCATTATCAAAAGTTTTATCTACCAAGAAGAATTTAGGGGTGTGTCAGCTCTTTTTTAGTAGTGTTCCATTGTCATTTGTATTGAACTGAACATATAATTTAAACAACCAGAAGAGATGATACTTAAAATGTCTTCCACAATTGGAAACCTTTACGAACAAGGATATGCAAGCCAGAAACTTTCTCACCTAACGGCTTCCTTTGAGATGAAGATCTTTTTTTCTTTTTTCTTCCTTTTTTTTTTTTTTTCCCCTGTAGGTGCATTTTCACAACTAATTTTAAATTGATCCTCTTAAAAGGATGGCCCAGGTTTCCTCATCTCCACTTTTGTGTGTAAACTAATAGTTATTGAGTCCTATGGTAATCATGGAGTTCAATGATTTTACCAGAAATTAATTGGTGGAAAAGGAGAAACTTTCAATAAGATTATTAGGCTGAACTCATCTGCTGCACATCCTTTTGATAACTAGCACAAATGTAAAGGAGACAAAAATAATTTGCCAGGTTAGGAGGGAACAGGAGGTTAGTATTGCCCCTTTTGGTATCAAGGAATCATATTTTTAAGATTTCCTCCTAGTCCCTATACTTTTCTGCTGCAGTACCTGGTTTCTGCTTTTCCATTCTGTGTTTCTTTGCTTTTTTATACTTGACTCTCCTACCTTTAAAAAGCAAGCAGACAAGCAACCTTCCTTTCCTCTATTGAGCTTTAGACCTATTAGGCACAACATAAACTGAGGATGTCTAAGCGCAAATTTTGAAGTAATAGTCCCTGGAACTCAGGAAAATTCAGATAATTTTCCTAGCATAAAGTAGCTCTTAATAAAGTACTTGTGCCTGTATAATCTCTCTTGTACGGGACAGCTTTCAAAAAAGCTATATAACAGCATCTATTGATTGTTATTATAGAAATAACTTGGAGAAAATAATGTGGAACAGGGTATATATTGGACTTCATTTACACAATATTGATTTTTATATGAAGGTGAATGCTGCTGTCTGCATACCAAAGATTTTAAACATTATTTCATATTTTGAAGAAACTATAGAGGGTGCTAGGGGTATATTACCCTATATTGGTGTTTGTAAAATTTGTAATACCTTATACGAGAACAGAATATGTAGGCTGATTTTCCAGATTGTTCTTATGCATATAGCAACCATATTAGTTTGTATTACAGCTGTACAACTTGAATTCTGATCTTCAATTTTATAGTTAAGCAATAAAATTCTATAACTGGACATTTACAATACATGCAAGTGCTACTTCAATGCATTACTGATGTTGTAACTACTACTTCCTATGACAGTATGCATTGCAGTGTTTGCATTGCAAGGAGGATCTGGTTAGCATCTGAAACTCTATTGCAGTATCTATACATCTGTGTAACCATCTGTCTAAAATATTCCATCTAAGCCATATCATTTATGTGACTTTATACATTTGAGACCAGTGTGTTATTCTTTTTTTGACAAATCTGTTTATTTTATATTTTTATGAATATATGAGAAAATCACTTGCATTAATAAAAATGTCTACTATGCTTCACCTAAGTGTATATATTATATGTACAATTGTATTTATTTGAAAGTGCATTCTAGACTTCTCTGAAGTTTGACAAAACCATATATGTTATTTTTCTATTTTTATGAATTTGGATCTCTTGTAATTATTTATTTATTTTATTTATTTACATGTTCAAAGAAACGAGGAAATCATATAAGGTACAAGAATTAAATGTGCCTTATCCCAAACTCCTTTTTCTTCTTTGGTTAAAACATATGGCTTATTCATTTTTTATAAGAGTGTCTTGCTTACTCTTACTCAGAAAATATGAACTGTTCTTTCAGAAATGTATAACAAACTGGGTTTTCTTGCATCATGATGAGTTTGTTGAAAACCTTCCTAATAATGAAATATTTCTTTTCACACTAATCTGATCATCACTTGAGCAAAATATACAACCACTGCAATGTAGGAATTAAAACAAAAATCTAATATGATCTGGTGTTCCCTTCTACAGTAAGATCAGAGTTAATTCTGTTTCATATTAGCAAACATTTTGTCTTGCTGCAATACACTGATCATATTAAGGATCTTATTATCATACTTAAGTGTACGAATGCATGAAAAAAAACCCAGACAATTGAAATATCTTTATTTGATCAAGAATAATTCTAAGAACAACATTTTGATGTATTTGAATTAACGTGACCAATCTTTCTTCATCAACAGTCTAACCATTTTGACAACTGGTAAACCACAAACTCTTAGCTCGGGAATATGAAAAAAAGATATGGAGATTTTGGGAACTCATTTTTCATGTGAGGATCAGACGCTTATCTTTGATCTCTTTATTTGTGTTTAATTGTGTAAGGAAAGCTATTCCCTCCAGGAAATGGATTAAAGAGATTAATGCAAAAAGGCTTCTGTTTTGTTTGTTATTATTATTACTTATTTTTATTTTTTATTTTTATTATTATTTGTCATTGTTTGTTTTGCTTTTTGTTTCTTTTCTTTTTTTCCTAAACCACTGTAAAAAAATACAATAAATATGTACAAAGGAAGGACCTGATTCACAGTCTTTGATATCAATCTGATACTTTCCTGTTTTTCATGGTATTTTCAATGGGGCAATACACACAGGAATGTAAATTCACATTTAATAGTTTTTAAAAAAATGAAACAGATGCAGGTTTTGAATAATAAAGAATACACACTGTGGTGTAATTGCCTAAAGTAACTAGGAAAATAAAACTAATATTCACATTTTAAAGAAAATGTACAGCATTGAAGAGGCTTTCAGGGTAGGGCGTAGTTCCATTACGTGGGCGTTCCCTAGGCTTCCAACCTTAGATGCTATCGCACTGGGGGATCCTGGTGTGCTGACTATAAGGAACAGTATGGAGTGTAGAGTAGAGTGGAGACACCACGGCTAGGCTCTGTGACCAGGTGGGGACTCAATTGTTCTTGTGCACACCAAGACCGATAAGCCGCACTTTTTGCTACCCTGAGCCAATGACCGGTTATGTTTTGACAAATGCTGTACTCTAATGTACTTTTGCTCATTATAATATCATTATAATACCAAAACACACCTCCATCCCAAAAGCTACCCGTCTCCAAGGTGCGACCACCCCTCACTAAGCACGCGCTCTGAATTTCTTGGAGCCTATACCTTTAAATGGAGACGGGAAAACTTTTCACCAATCATAACTAAGATATGCTTGACCAGAGTCACTCAAGCTCCACCTAAAAGATAGAAAATAATATAAATTGGCCTAAGAGATTGGGGATGTTAGGGAAGATACCATTGTCAGGGAAGATACCTCATGACTCCTGGGATCAGTCGACGGGCTGAGCCTCTCTTCCCCCCACATTGGGATGCCTTTGGGTGAGATTTGAACACTTGGCTATACTGTGTGTCCAAAGAACCTGTGTACCTGTTGCTGTAATAAATTGCACTTAACTGTATTGTTCTTAGCCGTGATAGTTCTCATTGTACTTGACTAGAGTAAGGGTGTGATAAGTTATTGGTGAATCTGTGATCGTGATAGTTCAGTGCTCTGAATCCAACCAGACCCATATCGGTTAATGTGTTATTAGTGAATCTGCGATTGTGATAGTTCAGTACCCTGAATCCAATAGGACCTGTAACGGTTAATTGGCTACACCTCTTAATGCAACACATACATGAAGGTATAGGCAGGCCTATCTTCGAATAAACTAGTCAACTGACAAAAGAATCAATGAAGCTGTGCAAGAAAGCTCAAGACAACTATTGTATTAGGATTCTAACATGAAGTAGTTTGGTTGTCTTCCAAATGGGGACTTTCAAGCAATATGGAACATAAAAATACATATTAGTAAACATGCATATAGTGAAAACGGTATCTTATATGGATCTTCCCTGGACACTGTAACACTTCCCCTTTTTGCTCTTTTCCTTAAGACACTTGTGTCTACTAAATGGATTATGGTTTAATTATAGCAAGACATCTGTTTGTATGACTTAAATACTATTGGAGGCAATTCTATGCAGCAGGAAATATATAAAAGCTCCCTGATCACAAATACCCATAACTTTCTTTCCAATCAATTTGTATTGGAACCAAGTTCCTGCAGTCTCTGCATTAGGAAATGATTTCTGCCATCATTGCCTATTGTTTCTTTATTTCTGTCCACAAAAGGCCTTTGAAACAGGTCTTTGCATTTTTTTTACCATAATACTGAGGTTCTATGAGGTTTTTGTATTTGTGTCTTTTTCCATCCACTGTTTCATGGAAGCAACATTCCGTGTACCATGAAAGAAAAACAATTCAGAGATTAACTTGATACTAATCCTCTGTATGAGGATTGTAATGAGCTGTAAGAACTTCACATTTGCTGTCAGTCTGGAAGCTGCTTTACCATTTTATATGTTGGTGTATCAATTTATGATGGGTAGCACTATTATTATTATTATTGTTGTTGTTATTATTATTATGTCCATGTTGTTTCTCAGTGTAGTTAAAAGTCCATTAGAATAACAGTTGTGGTCCATGCACTGAGAAACCTCAATATCAGCTTTAATACACTTTATTATCAAGATGGTAAAAATGTATTTCCATACATGACAGTTCATGACAGCAGACTCTGCAATACTCAAACATTTTCCATAGTATATATTGTGTCATTCGTCCCTGGCCACAGAGAAAGTAATGCTTGTATGTTGGTTCTTTGTCATTATCCTTAGTTGACAAGATCAGTAGCATCATACAAAAGGAAAAAAATCACATTCATGCACAAATTTTTAACTCAATATTTTTAACAGTGAGTATTCCTTTCTCACAATAAAGACTTTTCATATCCTCAATACTAAATTTAGAGCTGTCTTGCCTTGTGCTAAGGGAGAGAGGTGAAAAAACAAAACCACTTTGTCCTTCAATTGAGTTTCATCCGGAAGTGAAGTTACTAATTCTGTTCTTTTAAGAAGAAGCATCAACAACTGAATTTATATGCAAAGACATTTCCTAGTGCATATGAACTGTAGAGTGATGTGAACCTTCAAAGGGCTTTTGGAAGCTAAATGGTCCAACATATTTTCTATGTGCAGAATAAAATCTCTTTCAGAGCTGTCGTAATTGGTTCATGTTTAACATGGAAACAAGTGAAGACCTTCTGAAGACATCTCTATTGTTATCACAGATATGTCATAAGGATGACTTCAGTTTTCTCCTCACATAGAAAAATGCAAATGAATCATATCTTTTTACCCACATGTTCTGAAATCACATTTAAGCAACATATTTAAAGTTTTTTCTTATTTGTGTATATTTCAGCTAATTATAAGTGAAAGGAGGAATATATAAATCACTTGATCTACAGCTTAATTTCAAGTGGCATGTTTCAAATTATTTCCAAGATAAAACACATCTTGAAGTTAGCCACACCTAGACAATAAGTCATATTTTTTCATTTTTCTGTCATATGAATTTGCAGATCAGTTTACCCTAGCTCTATTGCAGAAAGTTATTTCCTGCTGGTTACTGATCACAGAATCATAGAATGGTTTGGGTTGGAAGGGACCTTTAGAGACCACCTAGTCCAACCACCCAGTATATAATTATTTCTTACGTGATATTATGTTAATTACAATCTAGAAATCATCATGCATTAAGAGATTCTCTGTTTTTATTGGAGCTACATGAGGATACTGTTAGCTGCAGCTAACTTTAGATAAAATTCTGGTCAAACAAATGATGAAATTTAAACTCTACTATGAGCAAAAAGAATTATATCAAATTTGGTACTGTTTAGGAGAAAATTTAGTTTCTTCTCCTTTAAGTATTATATTTGCTTTCTTAAAACATGTCTCAAATACCATCTTTAAAAATGTCTGACAGCTGTTTTCTTTATGAGTCTGAACTTGGGTGCAAATTTTATAGTTTTCTTTAACATACTTGTACATATTTCACAATTTGTTTTTCCAGTTCTCTCTCCCTGAATCCTACTCAGGATATAGTTCCTCTCTCTCACCCAGTCTCACTACATACAAATCTGTGAAATTCTGATTCATTTATATTTTACATTCATATGCCTGCAGTACTGTGACAGTTAAGTGCAAAGTTAGCTCAAATAGTGCTACTACTGTGAAATTACAGGAACAATACCTATGTTTATTTGTTAGAAGTTACTAATTATTATTCTCTAAATTATAAAAAAGAAAAAAAATACTCCAAATAAAACCTGGTTTATAGTTTTATGAATCAAACTACTGTAAAGACAGATTTCTCAGTAGTTTCTGGTAAGGATAGCTAAAGGATAGTTAAATGACCACACCCTCTATCTGTGCAGAGGTGGTGGAAAAGGACATGTTCCTCATGGGGAATGACTCAGAAGAGATGCTTTAGCTCCTATCCTGTGTGATTTCCATCACAGATTCAGGCTCTCCATTGCTGAACCCCTTGAAAATGCAATTTTAATGCAATTGTCTGCATTAAAGCTGTGAAAGGTACAAAAAGGTGGCCCTAAACATTGCTGGTGAATCCAAACATCTGATTCAAAGCAACTGCTTCAAGCATTTTATATTTGTTATGCACTCTTCCTACTCTTTTACCTCTCTGCTGTGCTATAACACAGCATCATCTATTGTCACCACCTTACAGTGCAGTAGTAGGAGATGAAAGATCCTGGCAACAACTGAATAACAGAAAAATGCAGCAGAAACACCTGCAACAAATCAAAAACTAGAATTCTTTGAAATCAATGAGCACATTAGACTAAATCATTCATACTTATCCAAAATAAAGTAGTCTGCATCTTTGTGACCTTAGAGGCTCTGGAGAATTCAGAAACCTGGGATTATAGGACTCTGTTTTGGTTTAGATATTGAGCTAAGTGATACTCTGAATCAGACTTGTGTTAAAGTGTAAATGTGTGTTAGGTGTTCCAGGAGGAGTACTTCTGTCCCTCAACTCTACAACATATTTTAAAGGAAGGTGAAGTAGCTCATAAGATGGATAGTTTATATACATCCTTCTGCTTAATAGTCTCCAAGCAGATAAATTTTAATTTCTTTTTTGTTGGCTTCACAACTGATAGCTGACCTACATATTTTTTATGCACACACAATTGCATATAAAAGGAAAAAAAGAAAAGAGAAGAAAAAAAAGAGGAAAGGGAAAAGAAAAGAAAAGAAAAGAAAAGAAAAGAAAAGAAAAGAAAAGAAAAGAAAAGAAAAGAAAAGAAAAGAAAAGAAAAGAAAAGAAAAGAAAAGAAAAGAAAAAAGAAAAAAGAAAAAAGAAAAGGGAAGGGAAGGGAAGGGAAAGGGAAGGGAAAGGGAAGGGAAGGGAAGGGAAGGGAAGGGAAGGGAAGGGAAGGGAAGGGAAGGGAAGGGAAGGGAAGGGAAGGGAAGGGAAGGGAAGGGAAGGGAAGGGAAGGGAAGGGAAGGGAAGGGAAGGGAAGGGAAGGGAAGGGAAGGGAAGGGAAGGGAGGGGAAGGGAAGGGAAGGGAAGGGAAGGGAAGGGAAGGGAAGGGAAGGGAAGGGAAGGGAAGGGAAGGGAAGGGAAGGGAAGGGAAGGGAAGGGAAGGGAAGGGAAGGGAAGGGAAGGGAAGGGAAGGGAAGGGAAGGGAAGGGAAGGGAAGGGAAGGGAAGGGAAGGGAAGGGAAGGGAAGGGAAGGGAAGGGAAGGGAAGGGAAGGGAAGGGAAGGGAAGGGAAGGGAAGGGAAGGGAAGGGAAGGGAAGGGAAGGGAAGGGAAGGGAAGGGAAGGGAAGGGAAGGGAAGGAAGGGAAAGGAAAGGAAAGGAAAGGAAAGGAAAGGAAAGGAAAGGAAAGGAAAGGAAAGGAAAGGAAAGGAAAGGAAAGGAAAGGAAAGGAAAGGAAAGGAAAGGAAAGGAAAGGAAAGGAAAGGAAAGGAAAGGAAAGGAAAGGAAAGGAAAGGAAAGGAAAGGAAAGGAAAGGAAAGGAAAGGAAAGGAAAGGAAAGGAAAGTGCAATGCAGTGAAATGAGATGATAGTTAAGCCAATACAGACTGTGCTAACTCCAACACCAGGTACATCACAGTTCATCAGTGTTAGCATGGTATTGCATTAGCTGTATTGATTTTGAGAAAAAAAGTTTGTAAAGTGCTATATTCCAGCATAAGAACATCCCAACTCCATTTGACATAAGTTCTATCCTTTTTGTTGCCATATAACTTAGCAAATTTTTTTCTGTTTGTCCTGGTTTCAGTTAGGACAGAGTTAATTTTCCTCCTAGTAGCTGGCAGGGTGCTATGTTTTGGATTAGGATGAGAAGAGTGCTGATAATATTATGATGTTTTAATTGTTGTAGAGCAGTGCTTACACCAAGCCAAGGACTTTTCAGCTTCTCGCTCTGTCCTGCTAGCGAGCAGGCTAGGGATGCAGCAGGAGCTGGGAGGGGACAGACCCAGGACAGCTGACCCAAACTGGCCAAAGGGGTATTCCATACCATCTGACGTCATGCTGAACAATATATAGGGGTGGCTAGCCGGGGTGGGGGGCCGGCTGCTCGGGGATAGGCTGGGCATTGGTCAACGGGTGGTGAGCAATTGCATTGTGCATCACTTATTTCGTACACATTATTACTATTAATACTATTATTATTATTATTATTATTATTATTATTATTCCTGTCTTAATAAACTGTCTTTATCTCAACTCACAGGCTTCACTTTCCCGTTTCTCTCCCCCATCCCGGAGAGGGAGGGGGGAGGGTGAGCGAACGGCTGTGTGGTGTTTAGCTGCCAGCCGGGCTAAGCCACAACACTGTTACTGACATAAAAGAAACATCCATTTGCTAGTTCTCTTTACGGGTAGCTTTGACTAGTTTATTTATAATTTGGATAATCAAATATTGTTTCTTTTCCTATTCTTTTTTGTATTTTCCCCTTGTTTCCTGTCTGCATTTTAGGACGATTTTATTTCTGGTGGCTTTATTTTACACTCAGTAAAAACCAGAAGTTTTTAATTTTCCAATTTTCCAATTTTTAGCTTTCCAATTTTCACTCTTTATGTTTAGTTATTTTCAATAATTTCAATTAAATGTCCAGGAAATAGAGCCCTTAAAAAAAAAAAAAAAAAGGAGGGGGAAAAGAGCTATTTAATAACAGCACATGCATTGGAAATTTCATTCTCCAGTTTGCTAAATGAGTCAGAAAATGTATAAAAAATCAGCAAATATTTTATCTTTTGTTTTAATGAGAGTTATTAAGCTATGCAATAATGCTTTAGGCTTCTTGTGTTAATTTAAAGAAGTAAATAGAACAAAGTATCCATATTTTAACTTGACTGTGTTGTTATCCAATACTAAACAGTTAAAGATGTAACAAATCATTTCACATTATATGGGAGAGAGGATATTAAAAATTCTTCCTCTTCTCCTCCTCCTCCTCTTCCTCTTTCTCCTCCTCCTCCTGAGAAGAAAGGAAAAAGAATGAGGAAATGTGGCCTTGCTTTCAGCTGCTTCTGAAAACTTCACAAAAACTGGTAGAGGTAACAGTCAAAATTTCACTTTCACCTAGTTTCAACTTGGTGAACATCCAGTACTGAATGTTAATTTAGAAGAATTTTAAATATCTAGTTAAATGGAATGAAAACAAAGCATAAGCAAATCCAAGAAGCTGACTTTGGCTTGTATGCAGATGGAAGGGCTGCCTCTCATTCTCTGTCTTCAGCCTCATTGAGTACAGTCCATAGGAATGCTGAAGTGTGTGATAAAGGCAAATTATTTCTGAACTTACCTTTCCTTGGGGAATGTTTATTAAGATACATTTAGCTCACACTGGAACAGCTATGCTTGGAAATATACAAAAATAATATAATTGCAGTCTGATTAAACTACAATAAGATATGATCATCCTTCTTTCTGTTGTGTCCAAATCAATAAAGTTTTGATATAAAAAATCTCTGCCTTTCTAGGAAGTATCATTCAAAAATATTTTAATTAGGTACCTGGATAGAAAAATTATTATATTTCCTAAAAAGATTTTATTTCTTTGCATTTTCGCCATGCTGACTAGTTCGTCGTATATCCAGTTTGTACCATATAATCAAGAATACAGTTGTAGCTCAGCAGAATACCCTGTTTAGGATTTTGACACGCTTGTTAACTTTAATTGTATTGCAGTCTAGTAGAACTAGTCTAATCTATTCTTTTGCATCTGCAGTGAGTGACCTATTGCAGTCAATGACATTGCTTGCAAGTACTATTCAAAAAAATATATATTTTTAAATCAAAGCTGTGTAGAAACACAGATGAATACTAACATACTAAAAAGGATACTGAAACCCTTTAGTTATTCCACTTCCATCTGAGATCTCCTCACAGTTCTGGGATCTCAGCAATAATGTCATGACAAATCACTTGGAGCCAAATTCTGAGATCTATTTTGAGAGTATGTTAAGTAACTCAAGAGGTACAGTAACTGGAAACAGAACTCAGAATTTCAGTGCAAAACCTTTAAGCTGGATATTTTATAATGGTACAACATTATTTCTACAAATGAAGAATATTTGAATATGTTCTAAAATTACCTTATTCAGTGATAACATTCCAACATGGTCATTGTTTTAAAAAGAAGTCCTAGAGAAGTAGAAGAAGGCAAATAATATAATTAAGATCACTTAAAACAAAAACAAAACCTAAAATCGAACAAACAAAACTAACAAACATAAAAACAACAACACAGTTAATTATTAATGCAATATGTGAAATTTTACACATGTAATTTTTAGGCTTCTTAACAACTTCGTTGTGCTATCAGTAGAACACAGATTTTGTATTTCTACATACCTGGTGATTGTTTGGAACAGTATGATTGACAGGTAGACAAATTCCAAAAATAAATAAGCAATAAAAATAATTCTCAGTACTTAATTCTTATAAATGAATTTCTATTTTCAAATCAAGCAAAACATTTCTTCATACAATAACATTTGCTGAAAAATAAGAATCCCTGCATCAATTTTAAATTTCTTCTTTTGATGTTTGTTCGGATATAGGCTCCATGGAAAAAGAAACATCCAGTATGTACAAACACTGCATTTCTAGTCTTGCATTTTAGTTATAATGAAAACTAAATCAGTGTAGGATGTGGATATTTAGTGTGCTTATTTCCAGAATTCCTTATACTGCTGTTTAATCTCTAACAGTTTTTTTTTTTTTTTTCCCTAGATCATAATTGATAATATACTTTGGTAACTAAAATTTTCTTTACAAAATAAGATTGAACCTGAATTCTTTAAATTTGATGTAATTTTCCTTTTTAATAAATGAAACATTGTACACAGGATACAAAGACTGTAGTTATTGCGCATCTTAGGGTTTTAAAGAGGAAACACTAGAATAGTCAGAAGTATATATGTAATATATATAATATAATATATATATATTTTTTAGAAAAAGAAATGAGCTACCTGGTACCTGAGAAATAAGAAAGGAACAGAGGGTCTCAGGATCTTAATTGTTAATAGAGGTGTATGTATGATGTGACAGTTGGTCTTTTTTTAAAATAGAAACCTACAAATTATAATGGCAGATAACACCACGTTTAGCAGCTTTCCTCTAATTTGCATTTGGAACAATGCTTGACAATTCCATTGGAGACAATAAAATTGTTGTTGGCACATTTTAATTACTATATAAAGGCACAGTCATTTCATGGAACTTTAGGGGGTAAAGAAGCCATCAATTACTGTGCTCAGCTTGAGTTTATTTAAACAAATGATTTTCTATTTCTGGATACATAAACTATACACTTCCAGTCCTTTGTAAGATTTAATTCCAGAGCATTTCATTTGGGTTATAAAATATCCCAAACTAACCATATATATTAAAAATCAATGTTACAAAGGACAAGGTGATTATAGACACCCTACAAGTGCTTTGGAAACAAACATACATTTGTAGAAAACCCTGTGCCACTACTCATTGAGCAAAGCAATATGTTTAACACTGAAGCCCTCGGGCATTTTAAGTCTTTAGTAGCAGAACACAAAATAATTTTGGCTTATGGGTCTTAAAGCTCCCCCTACTGATTCAGATCGGTTTCAGTAAAGTATAGTAATAAATAAATAAACATTTTTTTTTTTTTTTTACAATACTGACCTTACATTGAGGATGTATATGTGCTTCATTGAAACAAATAACATTATCATATGTTTTACAGAATGCAGTTTTGATCTTAAGAGAGGTAATATTCCATACTATTTGTCTTTTCTAAGTTATTCACTTTACTTTGTCTTTTACATGTATTTCTCAGACCTGGCTATTCCTGCATTCAACTACTGGTATGTTCAATGGTAAGTGGTTGCTGAATCTCTCATGCAATGCTGACTATAGGATGCTATTATGGGGTCATTAAAAAAATATATAAAAAAATCAATAAATTATTGATTTTAATAGGCATAAAAAATAAAATTTTATTAAAAATGTTGTAAGTGCATTGTAGTAAGGAATCAGTCACCATCTGCAGGCATAATCTGTAATTAGTGGAATTAGTGGAATTATGTAATTAGTGGAATTTTAGAACTTGTTTTTGAACTATTTTTACGTCTGTGGCCATGGAACTGTTTAGTTGAAAAACTATGCTATATCCCAATATTGTTTTATCTCAGTGTAGATTGGCAGAAACATTAAAGTTTTATCCTGACTTGTTAAAAGAAGGGGAGAAGTTTCCTGGGATGTTGTTCATGGAATCCCCCTTACATACAAATATGTCATATCATTAGTTGTAAAGGTATGTGAAAGGAAAGTAAATGGTTCCAGTTCATGTGTGGGCAAACAATAATACAAATTTGTTGTTTGATAAGCTCCTGAATACTTTCATTTAGTAGTATTTTACAAGTATTTCTGAATTTAGTTACAGTTTCTGGAGTGTTTCTTAATATGCATTTCAGAATATCCTAGATATTAATGGCAAGAATAGATGACAAAGTGTTATGTAAAAGTTTTTACATATGTAAAAATATGTTTTATGTAAAAATTTTTACAGGCCTGTAACTGTAACTTTTACAGACCTGAGTCTTTGGTTT
Organism: Cygnus atratus; assembly: GCF_013377495.2. Lineage (NCBI taxonomy): Eukaryota > Metazoa > Chordata > Aves > Anseriformes > Anatidae > Cygnus > Cygnus atratus. Next base: position 57,134,866 of record NC_066365.1, read on the forward strand.
GCTCAGGATCCCAAAGCAAATTTGTAACAAGCGCAAGAATTTACAAATCGTACATTCCTGTCCAAAATTTTATATCCAGGGCATCAAATTGGTGGTAAGAGAAAAAGGTAGCTACAGTAAAAGAAATCTGAATTCTCTCATGGCTCCCTGACTTCTTCAGGCTCTTTTTTCAGGTCGTTTATTGATAGCTCTCTTTCTAGAGACATTCAAACTGTATTTACTACATAACTTAGTCTCTTTATGATCTTGTCCTCTCCCTATGTATTTCTTCTTTACAAGAAAACAAACAAATGAACAAAAAAAACAACAAAAAAAAACAAAATTGATTTAGTTTAAATGCTTCATTTTCTGTCCTCATTTGCAAATACATTCTAAAACTATTTGAGAATATATCTTAATCCAGGCAACATTTTCAAAGGACAACAGTCATTTCCAATCATGCAGTCATTTTAACTGTTCATTTAACTGTTCATTTCTGTCAGCTTTGAAGTTTTTAGATCCCTCTGATCTTTTCTATTTTTCAAATTCTCTCTTAAAAAAAAAAAAAAAAAAAAGATAAAAGGATTTCAGGTGTTTTGCAGGTGTTAAGATTAGGCTTACAAATACATTAAAGCAAACAAGCATGCGTAACCATGTCCTGAGCTGCTAAAGACAAACTTTGTTTTCTCCCATTCTTGAGACATAGTAATAAATTGGTCATTCAAATCCCAGGATCTAGTATAAAAAAAGAGATGTTTCGATATCCATAGATAACAATATGCATACTTCAGTGGAGAAGTATCTGTCTATATTTTCTGCTAAAGAAGAAAGAAACAAGTTAAGTAGGTTTTAAACTCTAAACCCTCTGAAGTACATCAATTGGAAACAAATAAACAAAAAACAGTGAGAAAACCTGGATGCTAAAATACGAAATAATTCTTTCTTAAGATGTAACCTCAGAAACAAGGAATGCAGAAAGACAGAAAGCTTGTCATAATAGTGTTGAATGTACATAGGTTTTCTGATAGGCAGAGGAAGCGAAGGACTGTTGAAAATTCTGTCTTACTGCTACCTTACTTTTATTTCTTCAACTGCACCTTTTATCAAAACAAACAAGCAAAGAACACAGCTGTTTGTTTTGGATGCTGTGAATGAATACATTTGTTTTTACTAGGCTGTAAGCTGTCTTGAGCTCAAGATGACTTTGTAAATGCCAACAAGGTTTTACTAACTGAAGAGTCTGACAAATGCACACGGTGAGAGATTGGGCACCTCAGCCACTGTCAGCTGTCAAAGAAGAGAATAAAGTGTTTCCTAGATAGAAACTGCCTGGACTGAGTGGATAGCTGCAGTCACAGCAGTGAAGAAATGAAGAACTCTGTTACAGTAATCAGAAGTGACCAGGATAAATTTCTGGCATGCAACAAGAGAAACAGAAGTGTGCTTAAACTCAGAGGGTATTTTGAGATTCTGTCAACACTTGGCTAACTTATTACATAGCTTTTCTTTAAGTATCAAAGTGACTACAGTAGTGGCTATGTTGCATAATTCTTCACGAAAACTTTCTAGTATGTGGTTTGGTTTGGTTTGGTTTTAAATATATTTTTGTTACTTGATCAATTTCAAAATAAATTGGGTATTATGACAAATCATATCTGATTTATCAGCTTTCTAAAACTTCATAGCAACCATGTGAGGTGAGGGTTTTTTTTTGTTGTTGTTGTTGTTGTATTGTTTTGTTTTGTTTTAATAATGCATCTTCATTTTTATACTGGGTCTGACTGGGATGGAAGTTAACTTTCACCACAGTGGCCTATACAGTGCTGTTCTCTGCACTTGTAGCTAGAACAGTACTGATATCAAACAAATTTTTTGTCTACTGTGGAGCAATGCTGGCACAGCATCAAGACTTCCCCTTCCTTTCCCCCTCCCTCCCTGAGCCAGAAGGCTTGGGGTGGGCAAGAGGTGGGCAGGGGACATCACCAGGGCCACTGACCTAAACTGACCAAAGGGCTATTCCATACCATATGGTGTCACACTCAGCAATAAAAGGTGGCAAAGGGGAAGGGTAGAGGGGGCTCTCATATGAAGACGTCTTTCCTCCCAAACAAACACTACATGTATCAAGGCTCTGCTTCCCAGGACATGGAAAACATTGCTCTTTGATAGGAAGTAGAGAATATTTTTTCCACTCCCTGTGCTTCCAAGTGGCCTTTGCTTTTTTTTTTTGTTTGTTTTGTTTTGTTTTGTTTTCCCTCTTATTAAATTATCTGTATCTCAACCTGTGAGACTTTTTTTTTTTTTTCTTTCCATCATACTTTCTTATGAGGAGGGGGAGTGAGAGAGCAGTGGTGGTGGACTTCATCTGCCCAGTAAGGTAAAACCAACACAATTTTATGCAGTGTACCATCTGTTAATAACGACCTCTTTTTAAAGTTAATTTTAAATTATAATTTTATTATGTTGCAGTGTACTGAAAATAGTGCACCATAGCTTTAAGTACCTTACTTACTTTAGTCCATTATTTGTAAGAATTATTTCATAATAAAACATTAAATATACTGAGAAAAACACAAACACGCACACAACTGGTTATTCATTTAAATGAGAGTTGATTTGTGAGATTGTGTCAGCCCAGTCTTTTATACCTTGTTTTAACTTGAAAAATAGGGGAGAAGCTCAGGGTTAGTAATATCAAATGTAAAATCAAAGTCCTAGTTCTTCCCCTGGGCAACATTTTTATTCTCTATACTATTTATTCTGAGAAGAAAAACAAACCAACCTATAACATGCTTTAACTACAGAATTATGCGGGGAAATTTATTTTTGTATACATTTCAAAAATTTCCCATTTTCTTCAGCTAAACATATTGTAAGTGCACTCATATAAATAAAGGGTTTTTGCTGTCCTCCACTATTTGCATACAGGTAAACCTCAGAAATGTTAAATCAGTTCAATGGTCCATAGTATCCTTATATGCTCCAAAGGAGCTTTGTGAGATCTGAAATATCAACAGAAAGTTACACTGCAGGAAGGGGAAGTACCAAATCTCCATGAGGAATTGATAACTAATAACACTGCTTCATTAAATATTATCTTCCAAACACTCTTAGTAAGAACTAAATAGAGAAAAATCACTAACAGCTGACTTGGAAGTCTAAGAATGTTCCATTTGATATGGAAGCAAGAAGTCAGCTAGGCTTTACAGGTAGTTTTTATTAAGGCTGGTTGCTTCAGACAGTTAGTTTTCTAACTGAAATCCCCAAATGAATTCCATGAGTCTACTTTTGAAGAAATCTCATACATCAATATCCTTTAGATGCCATGATATATCCCCTATGCCCCTCCCCCTCAAAAAAAGAAAAGAAAAAATAAAGAAAAGAAGAATGAAATGCAGCTGTTTAGGCTGCAAATTATTAAACAAATAAAACATTAACACGTTGTGGTGGTTTTACTCTGGTGGGCAGCCAAGCTGCACCACAACTGCTCTTTCACTCCCCCTCCTCAAAGGGAAAGGGGGAGAAAATATGATAAAAAGGGCTCAAAGGTTAAGATAAGGACAGGAAGATCACTCAACAATTATTGTGACAGGCAAAACAGACACAGTGTAGGGAGATTAGAGAAACGTATTGAATATTACTAACAGGCTAGAGAAGTGAGAAACAAAGAAAACAAACAAAAAACACCTTCCCCCCCGCCATCCACTCTCTTCCACCTCCTCCCTCCAGGCAGCACAGGGGAACAGGGGAATGGGGGTTGCAGTCAGTCTATAGCACTTCTCATCTGCTGCTCCTTCATGGTTACTATCTTCCCCTGCTTCAACATGGAGTCCCTCCCATGGGATGCCGTCCTTCCTGAACTGATCCTGCATGGGCTTCCAGTAGGTAGCAGCTCTTCAAGAACTGCTCCAAGTATGGGTCTGTACCACAGGATCCATCCATCAGGAGCAAACTGCTCCAACCTGGGACCCCATGGGCAGCATTTCCTGCTCCTGCGTGAGCTCCTCTCCATGGGCTACAGGCCCATCCCAGAATCTGCTCTGGCAGGGGTTCTCCATTGGCCACAGACTCTCTCAGGTCGCATCCACTTGCTCCACTGTGGGCTCCTCCATGGGCTGCATGAAATCTGCTCCTCTGTGCTACACCATGGGATGCAGAAGGACAACCTGTTCCACTATGGTCCTCTCCAAAGGCCACAGGGGAGCTTCAGCTCCAGCACTTGGAGCGCCTCCTCCCTCTCCTTCTTCACTGACCTTGATGTCTGCAAGGCTGTTTCTCACTCCTCAATCTCCCATCTGCTCTTGCCCAGAACTTTTTTTTTCCCCTTTCTTAAATATGCTCTCACATAGGTGCAAACAACATCACTTATTGGCTCAGCTCTGGCTAGCTGTGGGTCCCTTTGGAGACAGCTGAAACTGGCCCTTATCTAACATGGGGCAGCTTCTGGATTCTTCTCACAGAGGCCACCCCTGCAGCTTGCTGCTACCAAAACCTTGCCACATAAACCCACTACATATGTAATACCATTAACTGTAATGGCAGTTAAAAATATTGAATTGGAACATGAACATATCACCTTCAATAGAAATAAGTAGTAAGGAAATAGTTGAGAGTCTTTCCAAAAAGCAGACACACGTCTTGTTTTTGACAAAACCACCTCAGCTTTGAAGAACTGCAAAAGAAATGCACTGGTGAAGGCAACTTATAACTGAACAGGAGAAATATGAGGAAAAGGTGGGAGGCAGAGGGAGCAGGTATGAAAATGATATAACACTTATAGAGGGGGGTCAGAATGCTGTGCACATCTGAGTATCGCATGTCCAAGTGAGATGTCAGTACTTGTCACAGGCTGTTTCTCTGTATCATCCTAAGGGTAAACTCAATTCAATCCACAGAAACAATTGCTAGTGTACATCTCCATCACCACACATTACTAAAGGGCAAACTACTCCCAGGTGATCTCAGCCATCATTCTTTGAAGCCAAGGAGAATAGTGCTGGCTCAACCCAGGGCAAAATTTCACTCTTCCAAGTTTTAAACACTGCTAAAAATCATTTTAATTGAGGAAGGAGGGAGAGGAATTAAAGCAGCAACCAAGTCAATCTGTACATTTATACTCTTGCTCTGAGTTTCACATGTAGTTGTAATGAACTGCTTGAAGCAAACATTATAGGTTGTTTTTCTGCAGAGAGAAGTCAAATGAAATGACCTTCTTTTCATCTGCTATTCTTTTCAGCTTTTGAAGTTATTTCTTTTTGAAGAGACAATCCATTTATCAGTCATATTCGTATGAAAGTCATTTTTATCTAATAAAAATTCCAGTAATTTGCTTATAAGGTGGACTGTGGAGACTACAGTCACTTTTATTTATTTATTTTTTATTTTGTTAAACAAATTAATGAACTCTCTAAAAAGTAAATCACAGAATCATAGAATATTCTGAGTTAGAAGGGACCCACAAAGATCCTTGAACAGAACTCCTGGCTCCACACAGGACCACACAAAAAATCAGACCATATGGCTTAGAGTGTTGTCCACACTTCTTGAACTCTGGCTGGCTCGGTGCCATGATGTCTTCCCCTCTAGACCCTGCACCATCTTTGTAGTTCTCCTTTGGACACTCTCTAGCAGTTTTATGACCTTCTTATACCGTGGCACCCAAAACTGCACACAGTACTGGAGGTGAGAACACACCAACACAGACAAGAGTGGGACAATCACTTCCCCACTTCCTTTTACTGTCTAGCAGTTCCATGCCTGATGCACCCCAGGGTATGGTTGGCTGCCAAGGCACTCTGTGTACTCATAATCAACTTGATGTTGACCGATAAACCCAGATCCCTTTCTGCAGGGCTGCTCTCCAGCCTCTTGTCCCCCAATCTGTACATACAGCCAGAGTTGTCCCTTCCCAGGTGCAGAATCTCTCACTTACTGTTGTTAAATTTCATGTGGTTGGTGATTGCCCAGATCTCTAATTTGTCAAGATCTCTCTGCAAGGCATCTCTAACCTTGACAGAGTCTACAGCTCCTCTCAATTTAGTATCATCTACAAACTTACTCAAAGCACCTTCTAGTCCTACATCCAAGTCATTTATGAAAACAGTGAAGAGAACTGGCCCTTAAATTGAGACTTAGGGAACCCCACTAGTGACTGGCCACCAGCCCGGTGTAACCCTATTTACTATAACCCTTTGAGCCTGACCTGTCAGCTAATTGCTCACCAATCATATTATGTTTTTATCTAGCCATACGCTGGACATTTTGTCCAGAAGGATACCGTGAGAAACAGTATGGAAAGTTTTACTGAAATCCCAAAAAATTACACCAACTGACTTCTCTTCATCAGCTAGGTGAGTGACTCTGTCATTAAATGAAATGAAGTTCATTAAATAGGACCTCATGAACCCATATTGGCTATGACCAATGACTGCATGGTCCTCAGGTGTTTTACAGTAACTGCCAGAATATTTTTCTCCAGGCACTGAAGTGAGACTGACAGGCCTGTCATTACCAGGGTCTTCTTTCTTGCCCTTTTAAAAAATTGGAACATTTGCCAGCTTCTTTTCATCTGGGACCACTCTGGATTTCCAACACCATTGAAAACTAATTGAGAGAGGTCTTGCGATAACATCGGCCAGCTCTCTGAGTACCGTGGGATGAATCCCATTGGACCCCATAGACTTGTATGCATCCACTTGGAGCAGCAAATCCTGCACAAGCTGGGGGTCGTCTGGGAGTTTATCATTCCCACAGTCACAGTCTTCCAACTCAAGGCACCTGGGGTGCCAGAGCCCATCACTGCTGTTGAAGATGGAGGCAAAGAAGGCATTAAACATTTCTGCTTTGTCTATGTCCCTGTTTTTGAGGTGACCTTTCTCATTGAGTAACGGATCAATGTTTTCTCTGGTCCTCCTTTTGCTGTTAACATATTAAAAGGAAAAAAAAAAACAAAAACACTTTTTTTATTGTCCCTCAATAAAAGGCTTAAAAACAATAGCATAAGAACTGGACCCTGAATGAAAAGGGTTTCCTATAGCCTAACATAAGAGGGAGCGGATAGAATATTTTCAGCTGTGCAATATTTCCTCAGCTTTTGGGATTGCTCTTTACTAGTCTGACTCTAATTTATATTAAATGTTTATGGTCCCAAAAGCATGTAATAAAAGATCATGAAATTGAATTGTTAGGCTGGTGAAATCCAGAGCTGGCAGACAGGGAAGCTGATGGAAATTGCTAGAGCAAGATTATCATCCAAAGCTTTCTCCAGCCATTGGAGTCATATTTACATATGAGCCCATGTGAGCACATACATTATATCAATATGGGAGTTGATAAAAGATATCTATTTTAAAATATGGAGACATATATTTAAATGTATATAATCAGAAATAATGTGATCAACCAATTATATGCTGTTCTTCCTTCAGAAGAACTGTTGTTTAATATCTAATTCAAAATTAATATAGCAGCAGTAATGGATTCATTATCTCTTGTGACAAAACACTAAAATACTTCTTAATAAGTAAGATAAGAAGAGGAAAAAAAAATGGAAAAAAAAAAGAGTTTCAGTATCCAAATTACTCTTGTCCTCACCAATTCCAAAAAACACAGTTTTGTCCACCCAAGTAACTGATTGGTAAGGCAGCAAAGGGAGAAAGCATTAAAAAGTTCCTAAAGTCGCACCATCAGTTTATTCTAAAAGTAAAGTGATGCGGATCAAGAATGAAGGGGAAAATAAAGGATAAGATTAAATAAAGAAGAAAAAGAGATACGGCATATATATATATATCTTTTTCCCATTGACATTGGTAACCTGGTAGAAATTTTTAATTTATTCATATTATATCAGCTGTTCCTAATCAGTATCCAGCCTGCCTCATGTAAGGAAAAGTATTCTGAAGCAAAATAGGTTTTCTTTGCAATTGCCATAATGAATTTTGAAATCAAGTTGATGTTGATTTAAAGAAAGGTGATTAGATAGCTGACACAGGCATTTATTTGACCTTGAAATTATTTCTGAAAAGAATGAGATTATAGCAGTAAGTATATGAAGATTTTACATTTACAAAAATCAACAAATTTGGAAAATGTTAAAGACAAGGAAGAATTTCTCTGTTTATGTGCATAAAAAGCTATAAAATTATTTGTTAATATTATTACTGCTATTATCGTTACTATTTTTTTGTACCACAGTACTATTCCACAGAATCAGAGAAGGGTTAAGGATGGAAGAGATCAGCTAGTTCCAACTCCCTTGCTTAAGCAGGGTAACCTAGAGCACATTGCATAGAACCACATCCAGGCAGGTTTTGAGTATCTCCAGAGGAGACTCCACAACCCCTCAGGGCAACCTGTTCCAGTGCCCTGTCACCCCCACAATGAAGAAGTTTTTCCTCATATTCAAATAGAATTTGGAGATGCCATGCAATTATTTTTGCAATTATTTTTGACAGAATGAAACCTATGTGAGAAATAAACCTATGTGAGAATAATTTTTCTGTTTGACTAATAAAATAATGTAAAAACAAATAAATTAAAAAAAAAATCCTTACTTTGCAACTGGATCAAACAAAGATATTTCAAAGACATTTCAAAGACACTTATGTTCTTCTTTCCAGTGGAGACAGAGACAAAAGGTATGGACCAATATGCTGGGAGCTTAATTAGGATGTTATAAATCCAGTTTCAACCTTATAGCCTTATTTAGACCACTATTGTGATTTCAGTGTTCTGTATCCTTCACGGGTATCTTAGACACAGGTATATAAACTCCTGGGTTGTGGTCCTCTCTGGTAACAAAAAAAAAATTGTCCTCATGGAACTAAGAGCTGCCCTTCTATTTCTTCAGAACTGGCATTACTTTCTAGTTTCAGAGGTAATGACAAGGAAAAACATATGAAAAGAAACCTAATTACCATCAGCTCAAATAATATATAATTAAAAAAACTAATTGCCATCAGCTCAAATAATGACGTTAGACAAGGTATAAGAAGGAAAGAGAGATAAGAAAGCAGGAAGGTAAGCTGCTAGTGAGCAGGGAAAATCAGCAGCACAATCGGGATCAGAAACCATGCATGTTGGCCAAATAATCTGTTTCTGACTGTTCTGACTGCCTGTTGTCCTGAATACCTGAGATGTTGTATCTTCCTTTGTTGTTTTTTTTTTTTGTGTGTGTGTGTTTGATTGACAGCTATTCTTATTGTTTTAATTAATAGTCCATTAAAGTGTAAGAATCCAGGTGTACCTCAGACACACAGATGTTATAAAAAATGTAAAAAACCATGAAAGTTTATAGTTTATAGCAGTTGAATATTGAACACACATTTTTCTTAGGTCTTTGAGATATCTGTGAACCCAGATTCACAAAAAAAAAAAAAAAAAAAAAAAAAAACAAGACTAAATCTTCCATGTAGATCCGAGCCTGGTGTGACAGGCATGCATGTAAATAATAATGAGTAACTATGTGAGCAAATTTCAGTGATAATCTCTTGCTAAATATAAGAAAGTGAGGTAGTTTACTACCTTTGAACTGTAAAGCCAAAAATGAAAAATGTGAGAAAGATGGAAATAGGCAAGATAGCTTATTACTTTCATCTTACTGTTATGATGCTGACGCTGACCAATGAATGATTTTTTTTTTTTTTTTGGCTTGGATGAACAGACTGTTGCAATCCAGATCTCAGGAGAAGTTTATGAGTTTTACTATTTCTTTTAGTAGCAGCAACTGTCTCCCCTGTTTACTGTCTTGGCAGTGCCATCAAGGATTTGCAGACTTCAGTGACACACGTGACTACCTCCAGATCATCCCAGCTTGTCAAAGACTCAGATGACCAGATGGTTTTGCAGATTGTCAGATGAACATGTGTTAAAGTTTTCTCATGAGAGGTGGGTGCAAGAAACCCAAAAAATGTGAACTACAGGTGGGAATATTTCATTTTAAGTATTTTGGGAAATCACCATACAGTAATAAGAAAAAAAAAAAAAGAACACAAAATAATCATAAAAAAAATACTCTGTTCATACAACGAGCTTCTAGGTGATATATTTGCTGGTACTCAAAAACAAGTATGAATTGATGAGGCATAAAAACTTAAAAAAAAGAATTTTATGATATTATTGCACAAACATTCACATACATAAATGTGTCTATCACTATGCTATTTTCTGAAAGAATGGTCCTGATTCAAATCTTAGTGAGTAAAAACTACGAAACTTAGAAAAAGTTTTGCTGGAGATACAGGTAGCAAATTTCTGCATTGTATTTTCACCATGCATTTTTGCTTTACTGTCCTTTCAAGTTATTTTCTCTAGTCTTCTGATTACACCTCTACACTATCTGGGGGGGGGGGGGGGGGGGGGGTGTGTAAAAAAAAAACACAAAAACACACACACACACACACACACACAAAAACTACTTATGGCCAGAACCTGAGTTAGATTTTCACATAAAAAGTGTGAAAATTATTTTCACATTACTTACAATTATTACAGTTCTGGATTTGTAATTAAAAATAAATATTAATGACAAGAAAATAAAATAAAGTTGATTTTCCATGAAGTTTAGAGAGGAAAATAGTTTCTTTCAAATATGTTTTTAATATAAACAAATTAAAAAAAAAAAAAAAAGGAAGAAGAAAGTATGTTTTGCATTGAAGAAACTCAAAATAAATGGAACATTTTCAGCTGTGAAAGTCTGAAATATTTAAGAAAATAATGAGGCTATCAGAAGTGTCTCAGCTATTTGTGGTAGTGGTAATTATGTTAATGTAGATTTAAACAAATTTAAAAAATATTTTTTTCAAAGTATAATCTATATCTCTGAGAGATATGTAATGATGATTCATTGAAACACTTGACATGGAAGAAAAGATTTAAAACATTTTTATATTAGAAGCTATGAAGCCCAAAATGAATGTCTCTAGTGGGAAAAGAGGCCTAAGAGATTTGGGGAAGAAACATATTAGCAATGTCAGTTTTGTTGGCAGTGGTACCTTTGACAGATTCATGACAAGATGGAGAAATAGTTTTTGTTGGCAACAGAATATTGAGAGATTCATGATCAGAAATAGAAAACCAGTTTCATTGGGTGTTTTGAGTCCTAGAGATTTGCAATTTAAAAATCCTTTTAAGAAATATTGGACTTTAGAAATTCATAAGAGAGATTATCCTTTAATTAACAAAAAATATCACGTACCAATAGTACCGGAACAACCACTACTGTGTCTTAAAGTTACCTTGTCAGTCTCATTTTATGTACTTTTCAGGACTATTTCAGGAATTTGGTTTCTGTAATTCTTGTCTTAACTTTTCTGTTTCAGAGCTGTTAATCTTTATGTTCATTGGAGAAATGTCCATTGATCCTAATAATAATGATAAGCATGATAAACTGAAGGTGAAAAACTTTCTATGCTTTTGTGGAAACGAAGTTAATCAAATGTGTTTTGGCGAAAACTTTTGCATGCCAACAACTAGAATTCCTACACACACAAAACAAACAAACAAACAAACAAACAAGTTTATGTTAATGATGTTTGTTATTTTGTTTATCTTATCCCAAGTGAGGAAAAAGAGGTCAAATGGGAAGTAGTGAATTTTTCTAGGGAAACCTGAATATATGATAAACTCTGTTTTTAAATTGGACAATATAAATTCAAGGAGCAAGGATGGAATGATTGTACAAAGAGTTTACCTTTACGATCTGCTATCAAATCATTATATAATTAATAATATAATAATAAAGGAACATCATTTCCACCTCCCTCTGTCCCGCCCAATGTTTTTTCTTTGCACATGAAGTTCAGTGGATAATTATTCTGTGCATAATTCTTAGATATCAGACTTCTCTTACTCAAGGAAAAAATAATTTGTCTAGATTGTTCCATAAAGATTGTTCCATAAAGATTGTTCCATAAAGTACTGAAAATTGAAACTGCCTTTTTACATTGTCGAAGAAAAAGCTGCACTGGTGAGTACTTTGAGACTACATTTCATGTGTCTAAGTTGTTAGCATTATAAAAAGTAAGTAACCCACACACAAAAAAAAAAAAAAAAAAAAAAAAAAAGAACAATGTTGGGATTTTCTGTTTCCCTCTTTCCTACAGAAAAAGCTCTTAATTTACTGGTAGTTTAGGGCACTTACAACGAGTATGAAAGACCAATTAACTTTCCAGCATTTGTATTCCAGTGTTTCCAATGTCACAAATGACCAGTCTATTTTTATGGAAAGTAAAGATAAATGTGCTGAATTTTCATTTTTGATGGCAGAATAGTATATAATCAGTAAAGTATTCTCATCTCTTTTGATATCTTACATATTTTTTATCAGATTTTTTTTTTTGTCACACACCTGTAAAATAAACAAAAATATTTGGTAATTCACATGTAAAGATCTATTTTTTAATCTATAAACATTATTTTCCCAAAGAATTGATCGAGTGAAGAGCTTCATAATGATGAAAAACCATTAGAGATAGAAGAGGTATGTACTTTTGATAGAAGATACCTTTATTGATTCACCATGCTACAACCAGAAATTGATCCTATTTTTCTTAAAATTAGAAGTCCATTTCTTAGCACCTGTGCTGATAACAACAGAAATCCAACAGACATTGTTTAGTGACTTCCATACATTCATTTATAAAGACAAGAGTATATTACCTTCCTGAATTAAAGATAAAAATTTTTTAATAAATGTTTTAGAATACATATAGTAAATATGAAGGTATATCAGTTTAAATAAGTAGTTCGTATATTCTGAGCTTTTACATTTTTAAGAGATGAAAGAAGAGAAAAAAAAATGTATTTTGATGTAATTTTCTTTCTCAAGCATGGCTGAAACTTGAAAATAAGTATTTAGCCACGTATATATTACCCCCTTGTAAATGGCACTCAGCATGATTTGAATAAACTTCCTTCTCCTTTGTTGCGTTCTGGAAAATGGCATAGTTTTGAAGTGATTTGTAAGATCTCGACACAGTAACATACAACGCACAAAAATGTCTATAATGATACTCCCAGGGGCCTGAGCACACCTTGTCCCAAAGGGATCTGGCATTGTGACTGGGTGTGGTACAGGGCAGTGGTTGGCCTGGACAATGTGCGAGAGAGACCAGTGAGGGCTCACCCCAGTCTTGCTCACAGCAGATTTAAACCAATGCTCACAGGCATGTTATCAGCCTGAGCTGCCCACAGTCATGCCCTGGCCTGGATGGGACCTGGACAACCACCGTGACCTTCAGCCTGTCCCCATACCCATGGAGATGCCTCATTCCCAGAGCTGGGACTGCCCTTGCTGCCCTCTGGGTTGCCCTGCTCCTTGGGCAAGCCAGGAGCGGTGGAGGCAAGTGCAGGAGGGCAGGTGGTGGGACAGGCCTGGCTGCCAAGCCTTATCCTGCTACCTCATGGGGAGTCTCTGTGTTCCTGTCGCCTTGTCCCCAGGGACGCATGGGCCCCTGCTGCACCCTATTGCACTGCATTAGGTAAGAGGTGCTTATGGTCAAGAAAATGGCCTCATGCACACGAATCATTCTTGAGATAATAGTTTACATATCTAATTAAATTTGGCGCTCAGCTAAACTTAGCTCTGCTTTTCTGAATAGGAAAAGATAAATTAGACTAAGTTTTTAAAGTTTCACTCATCAAGAAGTGGGTAAGATTTCAAACTAAAGAAAGAAAATTGAGCAGATTGATGAGAAACAGAATGAAACTTATGAGGTTAGAGAGAACACTGATCTTTTCATTCACAACATTGAATGTTTGGAGATTGGTAATATGGATGATACATCAAAGAAAGGAGGATAATTTTTAATATGTCTCAGTGGCTCTTTTGCTAGCTACAAAGATTTTTGGCAAAATATTTTTAGGTTTTGGGAAATACTTACTATTTAAACCTTTCTATTTTAGCTGTATAATGTGTTTTGTGGTGGTCATATGGCAGATAGATTTCATGCTGCTTTTCACCACTTTCTTCCATCCCATTTAAGCAATCCACACTTCACAATTCTGTCTAGAGAGGCAGATCTGGATGTGCATAGAAATGTTATTCTTCATTTTCTTCTCCTTTTTCCATATTGTTCAGTACTCTTAAAAGAGGATTAGTATATCCCTGGCTACCTAGAATTGCTCACATGTCACTATGCCTTATATTGTTTCTCTTCACTACTGCTGTTTGACAATGTGAACAGAGCACAAAATTTCCTGAAAAATAATTGTGTCTGATCATGTCTAGAATGAATGATGGTTCCACGCTGTATTATTTAAAATCGGATCTTGAGTTAACTGATGGGAGTAAGCTGATTTACAGGAACTGAAGATTCATAAAGTTGTTTTTTTTTTCACAAGCTTTGCTAGTCTATTGTTAAAACTTAATTTCAAAAAAAAACCAAAACGATAAATTGTAAACAGTTAGTGGAGTTTTGTCAGTGTTCCTCTGATAAAAAAAAAAAAATAACTTTTATTTACTTTTAAAATGTGAATAGAAAATTGTCATATGGATTTCTTTAGAAATCCTTTAAAATATGCCCTTTACTAGAAAAAAAAAATAAAAAATTCACAATATCTGCAAAAAAACAAAAAAAAAACACTAAAAATCTGCATTACTAATGCAGAAATAATAATTCAACATGAATTGTGGCTCTAACATGTCTTAAAGTGTATGTAGAAAAGTATGAAAATAATTAAAGTTACTTGAAAGAGATATTTAACTGTGTGTGCAATTATATTTGTGTGTTTAGTTTAAGAGCATTCTTTCTATTGATATGAACTGTCTTAAAATAATCCTGGTGAATACACAATTTATTGATATCTGGTATTGCTTACAGCTAAAATATTAAAAAGTTTAATTTTCCAGAGAAAATTTATATTTGTAAATACTGTCAATGTAAATACTGTCAATGTAAAATGTAAATAAACTTTTGTATTTGTAAAAAAAAAATTGCTTTAACTTGCTTGAAAGCTATAGGTTTCCTCATGCAATAGTATGAGCAATGGGACAAGATATCCTTATGAAAGATATTCCTAGTAACCGGTCTTTCTTAAAATAAGGGCCAATAAAGAGAATGGTCTTGTTTCTTCAAACTTCTAGAATATCCCTTAGCAACTGGGTCATGTATTTTAAAAAGTAATTTAGGAATGACACCTATTTGAAAGCTGATGCTTATAGGAAGGATACAGTTACATGGAAAGAAAGATTTCAATTCCACTGTCTGAGTGAGAATAGGTAGTTTCTCACACAGGTTATGGGGACAATACATCACTAAGTCATTGCTGATTCAGCTGAATCATTGTTATAGGTGAATGTGAAATACTTGGAACAAATTGTGAAGTGGAACAGATGCCAAGAATACCTTTTTTTTTTTCTTATTTTCCTAGAAAAAAAAATCAGTCAGAGGACAAAATCCCCTTGCAACAACACAGATTTCAATCAACATTTTAAATTAATTAAAACTAAGGGTATATCGAAAAAGATCCTAAATTAGAAGATTTTCTTCTAAGTTTAGTGGTGATATCTATTCAATTGTATGTTGGTTCTTGATTTTATTTTTTTTTTTAATTTCATTTTTAAAAATATTTCTATTATTGTTCTCAGACTAGATTTTCTCATCTTCTTAAAAATAGACATATCAGAACAGCTGAAAGACTTCCAAAAATATGTTAAACATCTCTATTTAATGCCTATAATGCTCATGAGGAGCTGATTGATAGTTCAGACCACAGACTATAATCATAGCATTATACAGTAAGTAGGATTATTCTCACAGCTGGAGTATCAATGCTGATTTGTGCAGAGTAGGAAAAAAAAAAAAAAAGGAAAGAAAGATTTAAAAAGTAATAGCCTACAACAAAAGCAGCTAGAAGTCATAGTGATAAAATCTGATCTTGAAGTTGGACAGTAAGAGTGATGCAGTGGACAGATGGTGCAGTCCTGCAGGACACATTTATGGTTATTACCAGATGCTTTAAAAGTTAGCTGATTTAGGTTCTCCACTAACACATTACAAAGATGTGAGTATGAACAAGACTTGATGTCTTTAGGCTGGATTTTTCTTGCCTAGCTTTCCCTTACTTATAGTGTTCTGATGACTTTTGTTGCTATACCAATTTACTAATTTTTTAGTGATATTGACTTGTATCTTCATCTTCTCATGAAGTTTGCAATCAATGTTAAATCTATTTCCCTTAACAACGAAGTGAAAGCACAAAGAGGTAAAAGGGCTCATTTTCAACCTGCCAGTGCTAACTAAGACACAAATGCTAGAAATGGAAAAAATAATTTGTGTTGCTACAGCACACACACACAAAATCAATCAAACAAACAAACAAAAACAGAGGGTTGATACTGAATTAGCATTTATGTTTACAAGTAATATAGAGAAATAATCATTCCATGGTGTAGATGGCTAAACATAATGCAGCTTCATTGAAACCTGTGGATTTAGTAACATTGTGTTAAAGCAGCTGTATTTTCTCTAGTCAGCACAAGTACAGAAGTGGTTTAGAACAGATCAATAGCTCACCAACTATGGGTTTTGTATTTATATTGCCTAGATCTTTCCACTATCCAGAGTATTCCAATGACTCTTCAAATGATGTTAGGCACCTAAAAAATTGTCAAAATTTATTCAAAAAAGATTTGTCTTAATTCTGTGAATTACAGAATAAACTCTTGTGCACACATGATAGCTTCTTGCATGCAAATTCTGAAAATATGAAAATGAAAAGACAGAAATATTTATATTATTAATTTTTTTGATACTATTATTTATATTCACAACATGTAAGTTTGCCACTGTTATGTGAGTCACAAAGCAGGGAAAAACTTGCTGGAAAATTCAACTCTATTTAATAAAGATTGGCATCATGGGTGTACTGAAAGAAGTGCTCAGGAGTGAAAGGGCATAATTAATAAGCTATGAAGCAACTGGAGTAAAATAACCAGGTAATCAGGTTGTGTTTGGTGTAACAGAGCAAGGAAAGTGGAAAAAGATGACGTAGTGAATGCAGTAAGCAGGAAGGAGTATCATATGGATGAAAATGTTATGTGAGTTTACATTTACCAAGGCAAATGTGTGGTATGGTGTGCCAAGGTGTGAGATGGTGGGAACATGAACATGAGTTGTACTCATAAGGACAGCAAAAATATTAAATATATTTCATATTTTTCTGTAACTGGTCTTACATGCATGGATAAATACAAAATACAAACACAGACCTTTACCATATGGTACATTGTTACATTCTCTCTGTATTGCGCTCAACGGAAACCTAGTCCTCAGCTTGTAAATAGCAATTTTCATTTCGGTGTAATGTCTGTAACATGCTTTGTGATGTTTTATTGCTTACACTAAATATATGTTTAAATAGTATCTAAATGCTTGCATTATCCAATTAACATCTAAAATAGCTAAAGGATACACTTTGCTGAGATTAAAAAAATAATTAAAAAAAATTGATTTTGATTGCAAACTTCTTAGATATTGAGACCAATACTATTCAATCCGGGACCAATACTATCCAACACATTCATCAATGACATGGACAGTGGAATTGAATGTTTTCTCACTCAGTTTGCAGATGACAATAAGCTGTATGTTGCAGCCAATACACTACAGGGAAGGGATGATGAATGTATTGAAAGCAGCCCTGCAGAGAAGGAATTGTGGATAATGTTGGATAAAAACTGGATATGAATGTGAGTGCAATGTGCACTTGCAGCCCAGAAAGCCAATCATATCCTGTGCTGCATAAAAAGAAGTGTGGCAAGCAGGTCAAGGGAAGTGATTCTCCCTCTCTACTCTGTTCTCGGTAGACCCCATCTGGAGTACTTCATCCAGATCTGGAGTCCCCAGTACAAGAAAGACGTGGACCTGTTAGAGCGAGTCCAGAGGAGGGCCGGAAAAATGATCAGAGGGCTTTAGCACCTTTCCTGTGAGGAGAGTTGAGAGAGCTGGGGTTGTACAGGCTGGAGAAGAGAAGGCTCCAGGGAGACCTTATCATGGCCTTTCAGTTATTTGGGAAAAAAAAAAAAAAAAAAAAAAAAAAAAGTATAAAATAGATAAGAAAGATGGAGAAAGATTTTTTACCAGATCCTGTAGTGGCAAGGGGCAATGATTTTAAACTTGGAGAGGATAGATTTAGATTGGATATAAGGAAGATATTTTTCACAATGAGAGGGATGAGACGTGAACAGGTTGCCCAGAGAAGTTCTGGATGCCACACCGTTGGAAGCATTCGAAATTGGGTTGAGCAACTTGATCTAGAGAATGATGTTCCTGCCTATGGCAGGGGTTGGACTAGATGATCTTTAAAGGTCCCTTCCAAATGAAACAATTCCATGATTCTCATTATATGTATGTGCAACTATTAAAAGCACAAAGGGCAAAAAATCATTGCATGACATTAAATAGATAATTTTGCTGTGAATATAGGCTGATGAGCAACTTATAAATATTGGTATACAACCAAGATATCCAAATGCTGCTTTTGTATGATAGCTGACCAAGTGAACTGCCAGAAACTAGCAGGTGAGCTGGCAGAAAACTCTCATTTTGATTCAAAAATACTATTTTAGTAACTTCTGAAAAATGCATTATGGATGTCTCAAGCTACTGTACATCTCCCTTCATGCATAAAGTCACATTAGTAAAAAAGTGAGATGTGTATCTTTTCAAGAAATTGAGTTTATAGTGAGGAATAGGGACATAATGTTCTGATATGGAGTTCATTGAACATTTCCGTGTTATCATATTTTACAAAACCTTGCAAAAATTATGCTTCACCTTTAAGGAATAAGAAGTCCAGTAATTTTATGTTTATACAGGTCTATCTTAAGGATATTAACAGATGATGAGTATTAGGATAGATCATTCAATTTCCAAAATGTAGACCTCAGGTCATACCAAAGATTGCACTGAGGCTGAAATATATAAAACATTATTCGTAATATGTAGCTCCTGTTTACATGCCTATTTATATTTATGTGTGTGTATATTTAGATATGTCTTTTCTTGTCAGTTTAATTTAAAAAATATTTGCAAAATATTAGTATCATTATCCTTAAACAAGAATAAATGAAGTATAGGGGGCTGATTTAACTTTTTTAAGAAACCATCAGAACAGGAAATGCTATTTAGCAAAAATAAATATAATCCTTATATGATAAATGATTTAGAACAGAACAACTGAATTGTTTCTAATGTGGCTACCTTTAGTTACTATGTATATAGTTTGTTATTTTTTTTTTATTTTTTTACAAAAAGCTGTTCTACATGGATCTGCATGCATCTCTGAGAAACATCATAAAAATAAACTAAATCAAAGGCCATGGGAAGTAACACAGGTCTTCAGATGTTGAGCAACACTAACAGAATCTGATAAAATTGTTTACAAGACAAATGGTTGTGAACAATTTTATTTATATATTTATTTATTTATGCATGAAAATAAGTGTTCCAAGGAAAATGCAGCATAGTAAAAGAAAGGTCAGAAACATGATCCAGCTTCTCCGAAAAAATGTTGCCATCTGTGCTTAAACATAGAGGAAAAAATTACAAATGTCACTTGGTTCATATAATGTTTTAAGCTTCTGTCTTTGCTATCTATTTAAAATGGTTAGGGATTTGATAGTGGTTGTAGTTTCTTAAGTTTGACAAAGAAGTTATGATTAGGAGTCACTGCAAGATAGACAATTGCATGTTTGTTAAATCTTACAGTAGGAGAAACTGACTTAACTGATTTGTATTTATTAAGCATTCTACAAAATCTTGTCTGATAAATGAGACAGAGAATATTAATCAATTAAGCCTTGTACGATGTCAGAGAACCAAAACGTCTTAAAAACAAAATGTACCCCTTTCATATCCTTTGAAATCTGAGAAAAAGCGAGAGTTGTCTTGTAAAAGAGTGCATTTTCTTAAAGCTTTCACATATCATAAATGATGACCTAAGGATAAACTTAAACTTTTCAGGAATTGTTGATGAAGCACTGCCATCTTTTGGCTGTACAAATACTGACTATAGAATCATAGAATCATAGAATATCCTGAGTTGGAAGGAACACACACAGATCATTGAATAGAACTCCTGCTTCCACAGAGGACCACATAAAAAATCAGACAGTTTATCTGAGAGTGTTGTCCAAATGCTTCTTGAATTGTCAGGTTTGGTGTTTTAACCACTGCCCTGGAGAACCTAGAACCTGTTTCAGTGCCCGAACACCCTCTCAGTGAATAACTTCCTAACTTCCAGTATGAACCTCCCCTGTCACAGCTCCATGTTGTTCCTTCATGTCCTGTTGCTGGTCGTCATAGAGAAGAGCTCGGAGCCTGCCCCTCCACTCACCCTTTGTGAGGAAGCTGTAGGTTGCCATTGAGGCCTCCCCTCAGTCTTTTCTTCCCTGGGCTGAACAATCCAAGTGACTTCAGCTGCTCCTCATACGTCTTGCCCTCTAGACCATTTACCGTAGCCCTTCTTTGAACATTCTCTAATAGTTTTATGTCCTTATATTGTGGTGCCCCAAACTGTACACAGTACTCAAGGTGAGGTTGGGCCGGTGCACAGCAGAGCAGAACAATCACTTCCCTTGACTGGCTAGCAATGCCATGCTTGATGCACCCCATATAGAGAGTGAATGGATATAACTGTCACAGAAGTAAGGACATAGGCTGATGTAATAAAACAACTGTTTTGTCATAACATTAATCTACTTTGCTTTTCTACATAACTGGCTGCAATTTTCCATTAATAGTTATCTTCATTACTTTCTAATTTCATAATCCTACCAGTGAAGTTATTACAATAAAATGGCTGCAATGCTGATGAAGACCTTATTGTCTTTGATAGAAAATCAGTGGTCTGGGTTAATCTGTCTGCAATTTTTGAACTTATTCTAGTCTTTATTTTTACCAACAACTGCTTAGCAAGGAAGGTTTTATTACATAGAGAGATACATTTTGAAATGATTAAATTAATAAATGATACATTTTTTGTTATTGTGCAAGAATTATCTAAGTTATTGTGTAAGAATTATCTAAGAACTAATTGAAGACTTGAAAATCAACTGTTTTATATTAATAGCAATACAAATAATTTTCCATTCCTTATGTTATGAGTATAATGTGAATACTCTGATATTTAGTGTTGTCGTATCAGCAAGTTGCTTGAAACTGTATTTTGCCACTTACTCATTTAACAGTTTGAAAAGGATATACAACTGCAAATAAAGTGTAACATGACTACGTTTTTTTCTTACATGTGGAACTGTTTGTCACATTTACTAAGCTAGCAGAATATTTTATAAAGGCAGCATACAATTTGAATGTGGAAGCCCAGTATGAGATTTTGTTATATTTAAGAAGTAATATTTTCTTTTCATTCTCACTGTCATATCAGTTTGTTACCTCTTTTTAAATACAGTAGAGGTATCATAATATAATAAGCAAGTTTATGGAAAAATAAATACAATTTTCACATAAACTTTTTTTTTTTTTTTTTTTACAAAAGTATTAAATTCATAATCAATTTATTTCACACTAAACCATTGCTAAATTCACCATTAAGGGCCTAAAATTATCAGTGAACCTTGAATGTAATGGATCAAAAATTATGTTTGTAAGAAGTCATATCTTTTAGCAATACTTCCAAGTTTGATTTGAAGAGGGCTCAGTACTAGAGCCAGTTCTCTTTAATATCTTTATCGATGATCTGGATGAGGGGATCGAGTGCACCCTCAGTAAGTTTGCAGATGACACCAAGTTAGGTGCGTGTGTCGATCTGCTCGAGGGTAGGAAGGCTCTGCAGGAGGATCTGGATAGGCTGGAGCGATGGGCTGAGGCCAAATGTATGAAGTTCAACAAGGCCAAGTGCCGGGTCCTGCACTTGGGGCACAACAACCCCAGGCAGCCCTACAAGCTGGGAGATGAGTGGTTAGAAAGCTGCCTGGCCGAGAAAGACCTGGGAGTACTGGTTGATAGTCGGCTGAATATGAGCCAGCAGTGCGCTCAGATGGCCAGGAAGAACAACAGCATCCTGGCTTGTAAAAGAAGCAGTGTGGCCAGCAGGTCTAGGGAAGTGGTTGTCCCCCTTTACTCAGCTCTGGTGAGGCCACACCTCGAGTACTGTGTTCCGTTTTGGGCCCCTCACTACAGGAAGCACATCGAAGTGCTGGAGCCTGTCCAGAGAAGGGCAATGAAGCTGGTGAGGGGTCTGGAGAACGTCTTACGAGGAGCAGCTACGGGAGCTGGGGTTGTTCAGCCTGGAGAAGAGGAGGCTCGGGACGACCTTATCACACCCTATAGATACCGTAAAGGAGGCTGTAGCGAGGTGGGCGTTAGTCTATTCTCCCACATGCCTGGTGACAGGCCAGGGGGGAATGGTCTAAAGTTGCACCAGGGGAGGTTTAGGTTAGATATTAGGAAGAACATTACTGAAAGGGTTGTTAGGCATTGGAATGGGCTGCCCAGGGAAGTGGTTAAGTCACCATCCCGGGAGGTCTTTAAAAGACATTTAGATGTAGAGCTTAGTGATATGGTTTAGTGGAGGACTTCTTAGTGTTAGGTCAGAGGTTGGACTAGGTGATCTTGGAGGTCTCTTCCAACCAAGATGATTCTGTGATTCTGTGATAAAAAAGAAATGACAATGCTCCCATATGCCTAAGAAGTATCATGTGGCATTGTTTCTGTTAACTCCTGTATGGGTCAAAGCATGCAGTATAAAATATGCTTGCACTACTAAGGACTGACTGCCAGCACACTTGTTTGAAAATTCAGTCAGCAGGTAACATTTGGAAGTTCAGAGGAAAACAACCTCTCAGTTTAGAGTTCAATGAAAGAGTTCAATGGAAATCAACCATTGTCTGATGCTGAATGAAAGGTGTGAGACTTTGAAGAATTTTGAAAATTAAAAAGAAGCTTCCAAACATCCACTACATGTGATAGGGAAAAAAGAGACAATGTGAACATTTGGTGGGCCAGAACAATTGCTTCTTCTGTGTGTTTACACTCATAGCACCAGCAGAGAAAGCTGTGGGTGAGATCAATTATCATAGTAGAAGAAAGTTCTGGGACAGACTATGTCATTTCTCTGCACATTTTGTTCTCCCATACTACTATCAAGCATTATTTTGGGCGCAACATATTAGGGCAATACTCCATCCTCTCATGTACTCATTCTTGCTTTGTAGAGTCCCCTCATACTGACAACATCTGGATTTCTGCACTAGACATTGTGTGTGCCAATGGCCAGGGACCCAGCTAAATTCGTGGTACTTCTGGTTGCATGTAAACCAGAGAGAAATGATTTAGGATTAACTCCCTGTGTAGAGTCCTTTGCCTCGATACTGAATCAAATCATGTACACCCATTGGTAAGACTAGCATTATTTGGAAATATTTTCATCAAGAAAATGGTCTTTCCAGAATGCACAAACAGTGAGAGATTACATTTATGAAGGTCACAGTCTTTCAAAGATAAACTAAATAGACTATATTCTATTTTCCCTCTAGATGAGATGAGATAAGATGAGAAATTATGAATTCGTTTTACTTGAATGGATAGGTTGGAAGCTCCAGATTGTAAAAATGTCATGCTGAAAAAAGTCTGAAAGATGGAAACTTTGTGTTAATTTGGAGGGTTGAATGGAGGCTGAACAATATGAAATAGCAAATAAACTTAATAAGTGAATGACAGACTAAAGCTTTCTTTTATTTTCTCTTTTCTTTTTTCTTTTCTTCCTTTCCTTTCCTTTCCTTTCCTTTCCTTTCCTTTCCTTTCCTTTCCTTTCCTTTCCTTTCCTTTCCTTTCCTTTCCTTTCCTTTCCTTTCCTTTCCTTTCCTTTCCTTTCCTTTCCTTTCCTTTCCTTTCCTTTCCTTTCCTTTCCTTTCCTTTCCTTTCCTTTCCTTTCCTTTCCTTTCCTTTTTCCTTTCCTTTCCTTTCCTTTCCTTTCCTTTCCTTTCCTTTCCTTTCCTTTCCTTTCCTTTCCTTTCCTTTCCTTTCCTTTCCTTTCCTTTCCTTTCCTTTCCTTTCCTTTCCTTTCCTTTCCTTTCCTTTTCCTTTCCTTTCCTTTCCTTTCCTTTCCTTTCCTTTCCTTTCCTTTCCTTTCCTTTCCTTTCCTTTCCTTTCCTTTCCTTTCCTTTCCTTTCCTTTCCTTTCCTTTCCTTTCCTTTCCTTTTTCTTTCCTTTCCTTTTTCTTTCCTTTCCTTTTTCTTCTTCGCTTTTTGTACATAGCTCCACATTGTTGCCTTGTATGGTGTATGAATACATGGGGAAATTACAAATGAGCAGTTTAATGAGAAAAAAAAATAAAAGTAGGAACACCTGCGCAGTTTCTGTACTTTGCAGTCTGATTTATTTCCCTCTCAAAATGCACACATAATTCTCACTAAAATAATTGGAGTAACACCTATATATTTAGTGAAAAATAGCTGTAAGTGTTTCTGTCAGTTCCTAGGTATCATCACTATTTCAGTCAGTTTCTGTACAACAAGGACATAAACAAGATATAATAAATCTTTTTTAATGTGTATATCTGAATTTATAACTGAGCAGTTACTTAGAAATTCATATCTAGGACTTTGTTTTCCAGTGGGAAATTGGCCCAAGCTTCCACATATATACACCTGCATGAACATTTCCAGATGTTAATGTCTGTACATTAGTATTAAAATTGATTGTTAGTATGCATCAAGGTATCATTATTTTGTCATGTAAAAAGTTTATAACAGGAAAAAAAAATCTTCATAGAAGGCATAATAAATTGTAGAAATCCATTACTATAAAAGTTGTAGAAAACAAAATTAAAAAACTTTTGTATATTCTTTCCCTCAATACTTTTTTTTTTGCCCAGTTCAGAGACAGGCCACTGAGCCAGATTAATCTTTAGTCTTACTCAGCATGATCATCTTTTATTTATTCACAGAGAAGTATATGGAGTTACACTTGAAGGCACAGTAGAGAGCCAAGATCTTTAAAACACAATTGCTAAGTCTTAAGAGTTGGATTTAACTCCAGTGCACTGGCTTCCTTCAGTAGGAACATATTCTTTAATACAACTACTTCAGGTTTCCAATTATATGGATGAGCTACTTCTCAGTACAGGATGACCAGTCTACTCTCTTAAAAAGGTATTGAATTTCTTGTATGAAAGCAAAAATCTTATGAAACTGAATACTGAAACTTTCATGGTGGTATTAAGGTTGCAGAAGGAAGCATGTAAATGTCAGTGTAGTTTCCTCATAACCATAAGGGAACATTTTTATTCCCTTATTTTTCTCTCATGAATTTTTACATATTCAGAGCGTTTTTGAGAAAGTTTGACTTAAATATTGTATATCTGATTTTCCTCCTTCAAAGCCTCATGCAAATCATATTAAAATCAAAGTAAAGGTTTTCATTGGCCCCAGATGGCCTTCAGTCTACTTTATAATGAAAAACAATGCAATAGTTTGCAACTTCCTTCTATTCTAGTAACAGTGTTGTAAAGGAACTGATCAATCTTCAATATCATTACAAAACAAAATCAGTAGTGCTTTAGGTGATCAGTGTTTCTGTTTCCATAAATGCTATTAAGAGATGAGAACTCAGAAGGCAATACTTTCAATTTATTTTTACTATCTTTTTATCATTTTATGCATTGATATTAAGGTTAATGGAAAATTTCAGGCATAAAAAGCTTACTTTTTTAAATATATTCAGGTTATTTAGTGATTTTTCCCTATGATTCCTGAGTGGTGATGATTGAGTTGTTGATGATGAAGTCCACCCCATGTTATCCCCATAGTGGTGAACTGGCACTTTAGAAAAGACCTGAGTAAAGACCACTGTGATACATTGTAAAAAGAATAGTTAACAAAGATATGAAAGGGAAAAAACTGCAAGAAAGAAAAAAAAAAAGTAAAAGCTTCTGTTCTACAAAATGTGAAAGGACCTGTAAGCTCATAAATAAATAGATTTTAGGCTTTTTTTTTTTTTTTTTTTTTTTTCCTCCAGAGTTTGTTCTATACTGGAGAAATGAAAGCTTAAAAGAAGATTGACAGGCAGTAGAAAAGATAGTAATATTAGTTACCTAAATGTGCCTAGCAAAGTAAAAGGGCTTTAATAAGCATAAGAAAGAATCACTTCTCTGTAAGAAAAAAATTGGATCCTATTTTTTTGCAACAAAATACAAATAAAAGGGGCAATAGTAAAATCCGTAAATGACATCTTGTTTCATAATTTGTGTCAGAAATATATTAATTGGAAAAGCTTTGTAACTTCAAAATGATTTTCATTATTCAGTTCAATATCTATGAGTTTAGTCATTGTCTTTGCAATTCTACTGAAGAAACAAAAACACTAAAAGCAAACAATAAAACAAACAAACAAACGACACACACACACACACAAAAAAAACAAACTCAAATTTTAATAGAAAGAGACCATTTGTAAACAGACATCTTTCTCTAAGAAATCTTGTGACAAAAACATAGCCCAAGAAAATGAAAATTTAGACAGGATGTTCAGAAGGAAGTCTAGAAAATATAATTTCCAAGTTCTCAAATATCCTTTTTTTTTTTTTTTTTTTTTGAGGTGTTGTTCTACAGTAGTCAGACAAAAATTATGTTTCCAGATCCTGCAAAGCTGAGGACTTAGATATTATGGAGTCAGCTTCTGAGCAACATGATGAAAGAAAATCTTCTCTGCACCTTGTATCTGATATGATTTGGCACTTCAAGATCATTTTGTAAAATTCTCCAAGGTTACAAAGTAGAAACAGCTTCTAGCTGTAAGATTCTTGTGCAACTGTAAATAGTAAGCAGTCAGATGCTTTCATATGCTTGGAATATCTGACCCAATTCAGGAACAGTTTTCATTATTGCAAATAGTATATAGTAAATCTGTGTCAATTTTATTGTTGTTTTATTGATTTTCTTTAATTTTTCTCAGTAAAACAAAACATCTCATCAGCAGTTAGGCACTTTTCCTATTGGAAATGTAACCAGTTTTTGAAGAAATAATTGGATAAAATTGAACTAATGGTTTTGTATATATCTAATAATTATACTTTTGGAAGAATACTTCTATTGGTTTGTCATAAATTTTCCGTGAAAATAATATACTGTATAATTACTGGCGTTGATTACATATTCACATCTTTGAATACCTTAAGCAAAAACATGCTAAAGAATCTTACTTAGCCTTCTGTGAAACAAATGGGATATTTGTCTCTCTCTCAAGTAAGAAAATGCATCTGGTTTATTCATCCCATCTTCTTTAAGGACAATAAAATATGTCTGTATGATAGGAAAGCTGTGAAATAGAAAGTGAAATGGTTCAGAAATGTAGAATAAGAAGCACACATAGAGTCAGACTGGAATAGCCCTTTTGATTTTAGCAAAGAATCGTACATTAAAATTTGATGGGTAGCTTAACCTTTCACTTTCTGCTTTGTTCACTCCAGTCTTGTACCTTCTGTAATCATCCAATTGTCACTACATAGCCAACTCACTTGTGCATAGACATGAGAAGAAAATATCTTTAAAAAATATTTTCAGTTGATTTAAACACCTGTTTTCAAATAGCCAGGAAATTATCACCCTTTTCACTGAATAAGGTATTCGTGTTCCGAATGAAGTTCCCTGTGAGATTTATTTATTTGCTGTTAGAAATGTGATTCTTTACAGTGAGGTATGAGGGACATTTTGTATATGAGCATTCTTGGGTAATATTTATGTCATGGAGGATTCGGGCCTTATAACTTCACACAATGAACAGAACAATTCAACAAGATATTTAAATTGGCCTTCTGTTTTCCAATGTTTTCAAATGAAGATTGACATTCTTTTTGGAATCTCTGCTTTACTGAAAGGCAAATTATTGAAATCAGTTCAGGGATAACTGATTAAATTTAAAAACTTGTATTATAAAGGACAGAACATATGATATAGTGGTATCCAGTGGCATTTCTGATTTCAGTGTACATTTTTATCTGCTTAACTGCACGTATCTTGAATGATCAAACAATCAAACATTTTTTTTAAGAATTCCACGGTACTGAAATATATTGTACAGTAAGTTTTGATCTAGATGTAACAATAAAAATATTTATTGCAAGAATTGAAACACAATCTGATTTATAAGATTTCATAACTGCAAACACTGCTGTGAAGCTATTCCAACTAAAGCTGGGGACTTCTTTCTGAAACAAAATTCAAACATACTCACGATCCAGGCTAACAGCAAGAAAAAAAAAAAAAAAGATATATACATATATATGTTGTTTACAGTCATATTTGGAGTTATATACTCCTAGAAAGAGACCTAATCTTTTGGATCCTTTTGTGACATTTTGGATTCCAAACTTTACTCTTCAGATGACAAGGGTTTATTTATATATAGACAAAAGGGTAGCATTTTGTCATCTTTGTAAACAGCTACACAAAAATTTCATTAATACTGCATTATGTCACAGCTGCAAGGTTGTTGTGACACAAGATAATTACTAAACATTACTCTTTTGATTACAAGAAACTTGACTATTTTAGGTGTATTACACAAATTCAACAACAACAAAAAAACAGCATAAGGAAGATGAATCAGAAAACATTTTTTTTTCTGAGTCTCTTCTTTTCCTTTTTTTTTTTTTTAATTCATTTTTGAAAAATTGAACCAAATCCGTTAAAACTGATAGCGAATTTGAATCCATAATAATTCCAAGTACATCATTAATTCCTTCTGATTTTTTTTTTTATGACAGCTGCTTTTACCATTTTGGCATATGAATGGCATTGGAAAATATGATATACAGCAATTTACCAGTGTAACACACATTTTTAAATACAATTTAATGCAAACTGTGATGATAACAACTGTAAACTCAGAGGACAGATAACGGACAATATATGAAATATTACTCCTCAAAAAGAAAAAAGAAAACACAATAACGTTTTGAAAGATAGTTGATGTTACAAACACAGGCAAAAATCACTGCAGCTGTGAATTGATAAACATATCATGGCAATGGAACACGAAATTTTATCTGACAGGCATGGAAAAATTAAATAACAATACAAGAAAATAAAATAATCCTGCTACAAATTGCTGTTCAAATAAATCTAAAAATTGTTTGAATTATCTTGCTTTCCTTATAGACCTTTCATAGTATTTTACTAACATAGAATTTTAGAATTAGAATGGTTTGGGTTGGAAGGACACCTCCCACTAAACCAATTTGCTCAAAGCGCCATCCAACCTGACCTTGAACTCTTCCATGGATGGGGACATCCACGACTTTTCTGGGCAACCTGACAAGTTGTTCCAGTGCCTCAACACCCCAATAGTAAAGAATTTTTCCCTAATGTATAATCTAAATCTTCCCTCTTTTAATTTAAAGCCTTTCCCCTTTGTCCTGTCACTATACTCCCTCATAAAAAGTCCCTCTCCAGCTTTCTTGTAGGCCCCCTTTGGGTAGTGGGAGGCTGCTATAGGGACTCCCCGGAGCCTTCTCTTCTCCAGGCTGAACAACCCTAACTCCCTCAGCCTGTCTTCATAGGAGAGGCGGTCCATCCCTTTGATCATCTTCATGGCCCTGTTCTGGACTCATTTTAGTACATCCATGTCCTTCATGTGCTGGAGGCCCAGAGCTGAATGCAATGCAGTACTCCAAGTGGGGTCTTACAAGAGCATTGTAGAGGTGGAGAATGCTTGACCTGCTGGACATGCTTCTTTTGGTGCAGCCCAGGATACGATTGGCTTTCTGGGCTGCTAGTGCACATTACCAGCTCTTGAAATTCTCATCAACAAACACCTCCAGGTCCTTCTCCTCAGGGCTGCTTTCAATCCGTTCTCCACCCAGCCTGTACTCATGTCTGGGATTGTCCTGGCCCAGATGGAGGACCTTGCACTTAACCTTGTTGAACATCATGGAGGTTTGCACAGGCCCACCTCTCAAGCCTGTTCAGGTTCCTCTGGATGACATACCTTCCCTCCAGTGTGTTGACTTGGTGTCATCGGCAAACTTGTCATTTTAACTTCATATTCTAATTACACATCATTACAATTTGGGCATATTAGATTTGCCCAAATTCCTGATGCACTTTTCTAAAAAGATGTTACCTCCTGTAGGCTTCTGAACACCAGATAATCCTGATTATTAAAAAGAAGCATTTTTAATGAGTGAACAGATAGCAACTTCAGTCCTTTTTCCTGAAATCAATTTATGACTGTCATCTTTTGTAATTTCAGTGCCAGAAGTGATGTGCTTTGCTCTATAGCTCTCTCAAGCTAGCTCTCAGCCTCACAAGATGATACTCTTATAATATAAGCTGTATTAATGTGTAATTTAAGCAAGCATGGGGATGGAATGAATTCTTATCCTGGATTTCCAGTGTCTTCTTTCCAGTATTTACATTCCTAGTGACAGTTCCATACCTACTTGTTTTCAGTTTCAAATTCAGCAGGTTAAAGTCTTAAAACAACATTTCAAAAGTCAGATGCTCTAGGATTAGAATTATATCTTTAAAGAAAAAGTGAGTCTGTCTTTTTTTGTTTGTTTGTTTTTTGTTTTTTCTTTCTTTCCCCACACCAAACAGTGAACAAAAGTTAGGCTTAGAGCAGGCCCTGGAAGCTTCTGTAAATAACCAAAATCTCCTGTCCTTATAGCACGCAGGACAAATTTGTTATCATGAAAGAACCAACCCCTCTCTTCTTTTTGTCTGTAGATTTTTGAAAGAGATGGTGGTTGCATAACCATGGTCATATTGTTTTATTTTTTCTACACTGTTTCCCTTCGTTCCCTTTAGAAATTGTCTTCTGGATATTTTGTGTAGCACAAGCCATTTGTTTTCTGATTATGTGCAATGCAGAATCCAATAAATTTCTTAATTTATGACCTCATGTAAGACTATTATCCTATTTAAACTATACTTATGTTATTTAAACTATACTTTATTATATGAGACTCTCATTAACCATATAGTCTAAATGTTATATTTTAATCTATCTACTAAAAACTCATAAATTCCACTAATATTTACAGAACAAAGAATTATTTCATCTGTTTTTGGTCCTGAAATCATAGATATATTCAGAACTCAAGAAGATGTGACAGTCTTCTGTTTTCAGTTTTACAATGACTTGATTTTTTGTGAACGTTCCTTTAAACAAAATGCAGCTATGAAATATGGTTTGAATTTTGAAGTAAGGATCTCCTGTTGCAGAATAGAAAATATTATTTAAGATACAAGACCAGATTCTTCTCATTGTTTCACTGTTGTAAATTCTTCTCATTGTTTCACTGTTGTAAATCTGTCTTGAAATCATTTGGTTTACTTACGGAATGAGAGAAAAATACAACCATTTTTTAGTACGTTGTCAGAAAACACCTTTAAAGAAAACATTTTATTTATTTTTTTTTTGAAAGAAAGGCTTTTTCCTCTGTCTACAATAAAATAAACAAAAAGAATAACAATTTTACACATTTTACAGGTAGATTAATAAAGATACCAGTGTGATGTTTCTTGTGTGGTTCTGACAGATTGGTAATATATACAAAATAATCAGCATTTTTATCAGTCACCAATAAGTAAATTAAAAGGAAACCTCGCACATACATACAGTCTACTAGTGTTGTGCACACTGGCAATATGATTAGCTACAGTAATCTTGAGTGCTTTTTGTGTTTGTCAGAAAAAGTTTTTAAGAAATGTTGGATAGTGTAAATAAATCAAATTAATTCAAAAATAAGAGTGGACAATGATTTGTAAACATTCAGTCTACACTATGGAAAAAGAAAAAAAAAGGGAGGGGGGAACATTATAAGGCTTTGGTGAAATTAGGTGTCAATTATACTAGATTTATTAAAATATTCCAATAAATTATTTATACTACATAATTAACAAGTGGTAAATGAGAGAAGAGACTTCATTGTGGCAATGTCTGAAAAGAACTCATAAATAGATTTCACCAACAGGTAATCATGGTTTTCTGCTCTCTCATCCATCTACTCATCACCTGGTCTGTTGTTTAAAGCCAGAAGGAAAGATGTTCTAGGAGCTGCTGCTTAGAGATTTGACACTCTGGATTTTCATTACTATGTAACCTTTTTCATTTGTATATCATTTACACAGGATCAAAGCAGACAGCTATAGGACAAAGAAGCCCATGGCAACTGAGTATAGAGACTTCTCACAGTTAGAACTTCACTTACCATTTAAAAGTATCTAAGAATTTGCTTCTATTTCAAAATGTAAAAGGAAACAGAAACAAACAAACAAACGAACAAACATATTTTACGCTGAAATCTTTCTCCGCAAAGCTCAAAAAGATTTTTTTGTTATGATCAGCATCAAAAAATATTATTTTATGAATGTAAATGAGAATATTTGACGAAGCTGAATACACTTTGAAAGTTTAATAGAATCACATATCAGCAATTGGTCTCAAGTGGTTTTGTTGATAAAACTGAATATCTAGTGGCAAACCACATGATACAAAGTTCAAAATCAGTTAATTCAATCAATTAATTTATTATTATAATTATCCATTAAATATCTTCACAACATCAGGAAACGTTATATGATCGGAAATGGCTGCCACAAGCTTGTTACTGTAAAATAAATAAATAAATAGATAGATTTGGAGTGAGGCCTACAACTCCCTAGCTCTACAGCATTCAGACAGTTAGTTATATCTTTATTTCCTGTTACTCTAACCCAGATCTTATCTTCTGCAATTTCAAAAAACAAACAAACAAACAAACAAACAAATATTTTAATCAAATCCAGATAATTTTTAAAACACTATCTTCCTTTTGCTACAATCTGCTTCATAAAAAAATTTAGGAAAAAATGTTGATGAGGCATTCCAGTCAAAATTGAGCCACCCAACTTCAAAGCTGCCATATTGTAATTTACCAATAATGTTTTTAAAAAATTAATTAATTAAAAAAAAAAAAAAATTTCTGATATAAATAGAAATTTTAAAAAAACATATATTTTAAATCAACCTTTCTTGCAAGGCATAATATTAATTATTTCAGTGTTCCTTGAGAACCATGGGAAAACCTTATAATAATAACTCTGCATTTTTAATGTAAGAAATTTTGTTCCCTTTAAATAATATACATTGCTAGATAACAAATCTAAGTACAGAATTACAGCATTAAAAAAAAAATAATCTTGATTCTGTTAAGGAAAGTTGGCCTGCAAATTTTATGTGTTGTTTGGAATATTCTTGTCTGTTGAAAAGCATGATGACAAGCAAAATCATGAGTTAGCAAAACAGGGCACTTCTTTTTTTACAGAAAATAAAGAAACAAAGATGATTTATTTGCCTGTAAAAGTTACAAAAAAGATAAGACTTGAGCTAGCACTGTTAGTCTTGTGTCTGGAATATATTGAATATCTTTTCATAAGTATCTATGCTAGAAATCTGGGGAGGTGGGATGTGATAATATTCTCTAAAATAGAGAGTGGAATAGAGAGGGTGAATAAGAGTCAGTTTGTTCTTCTAATACAAAAACTGGGAAGCACAAAATCATGCGAAAGTATTCAACATAATAAAAGAGAGTGATTCTTTTCATAGTGTCTACATAAATTTTATCATTCCTTGTAAATAGATGTTGCAAATGCTAGTAGTTTACATGGGCTCAAAGAGGTGACCGCACAAGTTAATGAATGAAAAATCATGAATAAGTAAATAAGTAAACTGATTGATTGAAAGAATTAAGAAATAAATGAATAAGTAAATAAATAAAATACATCGTATTTCAGTTAATTGCAATTAAAATAACTGTATTGCTTCAAAATTGCACTACCCTAGCCTTCATGTCACTGACACAAGACACTGTCTCTTTTGGACAATTATTGACTCAAAATACATCTTCTTTTGTGCTTATTGTAGTCTTCATGAAAGTCTTCATGTTTTTGCTATTCTTGCACTGTCATGAAAAAAAACTCTTTCAGTCTTTCATGTCTGATTCTCTATTTCAGTTTTACCTAGCATGATTTACCTGTTGAGTTCATTTTGAAGGTGAATCCTTTAGTTGTTATTTAACTAGTTGTTTTCTTTCTTTTTTATTTTTATTTTTCTCTTTGATTCACAGGACACACTTTAAGTTTTACATCTCAGCATAATTTTGTCCTATTAATTCATTCTTAATTTTTTAAATGTTTTACAATTTCAAAACCACTTAATAAAATCTTAAATATTAAACTATAAAAATCAGCAATTCATTTCATTCCAAAAAAAAAAAAAAAGAGAGAGAGAAAGATGTACAAACCATATTTTTTGTAAACATAGAAAAAATAAAAGAAATTGACTTGAAAATTTTCATATTAATAGAAGACAAGAGAGACAGCAACAGAGAAGGACAGTGAGTATTAATATAGAGATAATTATGACTTATTCTGTACTTAAATCTAAATGTTTCTTTAGCTGTTAAATTCAAAGAACTTTAGAAGTATTATTCCAAATTCATTAGTTGTAAATAGTGAATTGA
The DNA here is from genome assembly GCF_013377495.2 of Cygnus atratus. NCBI lineage: Eukaryota > Metazoa > Chordata > Aves > Anseriformes > Anatidae > Cygnus > Cygnus atratus. Next base: position 57,169,312 of record NC_066365.1, read on the forward strand.
GATGTTCATGAGAAAGAGTTTTTTCTGCAAATAAATTATATTTTCCTTCACATAAATCAATAGATATAGATGTCACTTAGACCAAATCTTTACACACTAAGAAATGTTTTTTTAAGTTAGTATGTGAAAAAAAAAAAAAAAAAGAATCCACAGTATTTTCAAACTTCTACATATTAATTTTCTGCAAGTTGCTTTCTTTTTCTTTCTTTCCTTCTTTTTCTTTCTTTCCTTCTTTCTTTCCTTCTTTCTTTCTTTCTTTCTCTCTCTTTCTCTCTCTCTTTCTCTCTTTCTCTTTCTCTCTCTCTCCCTTCCTTCCTTCCTTCCTTCCTTCCTTCCTTCCTTCCTTCCTTCCTTCTTTTCTCTCTCTTTCTCTCTTTCTCTCTTTCTTTCTTTCTTTCGTTCTTTCGTTCTTTCGTTCTTTCGTTCTTTCTTTCTTTTTATTAAACTTCTATAATCAAGAAAAAGAGCATGAAATAAATAATGACGTTGCCAACCACACCTTCGAGGTGACAGTGCAAATATTCTTGATATGAATCTTAGTTCAAGCAGATATTAGAGTGAACACACATAATACTTCCTAGTCTACAAGTACCCTTGTGTAGAAAACAATTATGTAATATTGTTATATGACTATTAGAAGGGACAGTATTGATCATAAAATATGTACAGCTGATACAGTGATATTTTAGATGAATGACTTAGGAGGCCAGAAATTATAAAACATATAAAAGTAGATTTTTTTTTAAATTTGTTAATATAGTGTTGCATAGTTAAAAGTTCTTTTTTGCATTGTCACTGGAATGTGAGGCCAGCAAAAAATACAGAAGTTACTAATAAACTTGTATAATTCCTTAAAACTGCTTTCTGAGAGAAGCAAGAATGTGAAAACAATAAATACAAATAAATAAAATAAAATGCAAATAAATAAAATAAAATAAAATAAAAATAAAATAAATAAAATAAAAATAAAATAAAATAAAATAATAAAATAAAATAAAATAAAATAAATAAAATTGTATCAGATCTTATTGCTTGATTTTCATTAAAGATTTCAACTTCTCTGAATCACAGTTTTAGTGTTTAACATTTATTATCATTCTTCTCTCACTATCAATCTTTATTTCATCCATGTCACTGTTAACATATTTTGCTACCTGCATATCAGTCAACCTTCATTTGCATTGTTGTCTTGAGAAACTTGAGAATCAAATCATCTTTACTGACTCTTTATCTAGTATACCAGTATTTGAAGACAGGGTTTTTTTGGACCAAAAATACTTGCTTTTTAAGTTTTCTTACAGACATTAAACCTTCCTGTGGTAAGAAATTCTGAAGCATGTGAATATACTTTCATAGATGCTGGAAAGGAGAATAGACATGCTAATCTCTACTTTGTTGTAGCCATGACAGAAGCAGCAGCTGATTCTTATGATAAGAACATGTATTGAATGAGAAATTTCAGTGTACTTTAAAATAAACTGCTGATGGCAGATGAACTGTGCACAGAGAGGGGAAAAGATACCTGACTTTTTCAAATCAGGATCTGAGGGGTTTGGTTCAGCAATTTTTAGTACCAATTTTTGTCACAGAAATACCTTCTTGCCAGAAGCCTAAGACTGATTCAAGACTACTTACCTACTTGCTGTTATCCCATTTCAACACATTCCAGTACTGTTCCTCTGGCTGGATGGGTTATTTCTTCTGGCTCTGGTGTTACAATGATGTTTCACTATTTGTTCTAGTGCTTCTGGCACAAAATTGGTTATGCAGTATTAGCTAGTATTCTGAACAGGACTAGTCACGTATAGCCATCTTAACATTTTCACAGTGTTACACCTGCTATATTAAACATATCTCTAGAACCTATACGTTACTGAGAATGGTGTTTTTCACCTCTGAGTCCGTATAGAAGTTATTGGTTGTGGTTTTTTTGTGACCTCATTTCCACCTCATTACGTCAGAACACTGTATCCATGTTCCACTTCCAGTTGGGTTTGAATGGATATTGCTTCTCAGTAGAAAAAAAATAGGCAGATTAACTTCCTTATGATTTGCTTTGATGGTGTCCCAGGAAATTCTGGTCCTGTAGATGAAATCTTGATTTCATTAGATTCAGTGAAGACAGAATATTTCCTTTGACTGATACTTTGCATTAGCATCCTTTAGCCTTATCAAATGCCTGTAAACTTACCAGCCTGTTCTACTTACCAGCCCTTACACAGGTATATTCTGTCAGCAGTTCATCACCTTCTGCTCCCATCTACACTAAAGCTGAAGGGATTTATCAACACTCAGCATGGGATTATCTCCATAATGATTAAAAGAAAAATAGAAAAATCAATCCTTGCAGGCATTGAAAAAAAATTGGCAGAAAATACAGTGAGCTATTATTGTTTTGTTCCCACTTGAGGCCTAAATATGTCATAGTCTTCTTAAATATTACTTGATTTTTTGTCATTTACATTTTTATATTGCTGAATAACATTAGAGCAATACATATGTATCACATAAAAATGTAAATGTGATATTATTTAAGTCACTTAAATTCTTTGCAGATAAAGAGGCTTCTGAACTACCTTTTTCAAAAATTGACACAGAACGAAAAATTTCCACAGGACTTTACAATTCATCAAGTATAATGACCAAGAAAATACATTTATTTATGGTACTCACTCTTCTTTAGAGCTACAGCTGAAGTAGACAAAGCTATGGTCCTTTATAGTGTTAGGAATTAGCTTTCCATTTGAAATCAATAATGTGTATTATGAGGTCACTTCTTAGTAATCCCTAGAATGCTTTTTGACAGAGTCATTGTGATAGATCTGAGCACAAAAGAGCTTCATAGGCTTTGTCTGGTGATAATGAAATGACTGAAAAATGAAGAACTGATGAAGTATTGTGAACTATAGCTTCTGACAAATCCTGTCCAGTAGATATTCCCTTACTCTCTCATAGACCTTCATAACACCCGTGTGGTTTTAATATGGTACTTGTACTTATGTGATTTACTGCTCTAAAAAGTGATAATTTTAATGGAATAAATAAGAATAAACAAAGTAAAATTCTGTTTGAATAGAGTAAATAAGTAAACAAACTAAAAATCACAGAATCACAGAATGGGCAGGGTTGGAAGGGACCTCTGAAGATCCTCTAGTCCAACCCCCTTGCTGAGCAGGATCACCTGGAGCATGTTGCACAGGATGGCATCCAGGCGGGTTCTGAATATCTTCAGAGAAGGAGACTCTATAGCCTCTCTGGGCAACCTGTTCCATTGCTCTGTCACCCTCACAGTAAAGAAGTGCCCCCTCATATTGAGCTGGGACCTCCTATGTTTCAGTTTCTGCCCATTGCTTCTCGTCCTGTCGCTGGACACAACTGAAAAGAGACTAGATCCATCTTCTCAACTATATCCAGCTGAGATATCCCCTCAGATATTTATACACATTAACGAGGTCTCTCCTCAGTCTTCTCTTCTCCAGGCTAAACAGACCCAGTTCCCTCAGCCAGTCCTCGTACGACAGGTGCTGTTTTCATTCTTCTAGATATACTTCTCTATGTCAAAATCCTCTTCAAGTTGCCTTTAATAATCCTTGTTTTACTTCATTTGCCTTACATTCATTTTCATATGGTCTACAGATAAAACAATTATGATACAACATTCTAAGTCCTTAATTAAAATATTGACTAGATGAGCATAATAGAAAACTATGGCTTTTATTGGCTTTTGTCTTACAACTACTGTACTTGTGTGTTGTAGTTTAACCCGGTCGGCAGCTAAACACCACACAGCCGTTCGCTCACCCTCCCCCCTCCCTCTCTGGGATGGGGGAGAGAAACAGGAAAGTGAAGCCTGTGAGTTGAGATAAAGACAGTTTTTTAAGACAGGAAAAATAATAATAATAATAATAATAATAGTACTACTGATAATAATATGTACGAAATAAGTGATGCACAATGCAATTGCTCACCACCCACTGACCAATGCCCAGCCTATCCCCAAGCAGCCGGCCCCCCCACTCCGGTTAGCCACCCCTATATATTGTTTAGCATGACGTCAGATGGTATGGAATACCTCTTTGGCCAGTTTGGGTCAGCTGTCCTGGGTCTGTCCCCTCCCAGCTCCTGCTGCACCTCTAGCCTGCCTGCTGGCAGGACAGAGCGAGAAGCTGAAAAGTCCTTGGCTTACTGTAAGCACTACTCTGCAACAATTAAAACATCATAATATTATCAGCACTCTTCTCATCCTAATCCAAAACATAGCACCCTACCAGCTACTAAGAGAAACTTAACTCTATCCTAACTGAAACCAGGACATTGTGTAATATCTTAATTTTCGTTTTATGTTCTTTGCCATCTATATCCCAACCTGAGACTGGCTTTTCTTATTTTATTTCATGAACACAGATCTGTTAGTGTCATTCTCAGCAAAATGACCTACTTTATATATACTTTATTTATACATTTAAACCTACATTTTACAAGAAGTATTAACCCAATATGTATTATTTTAATTATTAATTAAGCAGTTATTATTATTATTATTATTATTATTATTATTATTGATAATAACTAGAACATGTGGAGAAAAAATCCCTTTTCATGCTATCCAGGGAAACACCATAAGGTTGTGGAGATCTAGATCTTGTGGGATTTTAGAATCTTCGATGTTGGATTCAAAAAATACTACATTTTACTATTTCTCATGGCACTGGAAGCATGATGGTTATATTCCTGCTGAAGAATAAAACTGCAACAGAGCCTTCATGCTTGCTTGTATATTTAATTGTCAATTTTTTATTACTTCATCTTTATTTCACTTGTAAAAAAGGTGTCATGAACGACTGAAAAAAAATCAAAAAAAGAAAAAGAATCTGTATTTTCTATAAATGACGCTGTTTCAGGATTTAAATTTAACATTTTTTCAGAGAGAGAATCTCTTTCCACAATTACCCCTAAAGAGGCCAAAAACAAAAATGAAAGAAACAACTATTCTACCAAAATTAACAATAATACAACTTTTTGTTTGTTTAGCAAACACAGTCTGAAACAGGGGCAATTGTTCTTTTTATTCCGTATCAGTTTAGGTACCACATGTATTTTCAAATTTTCTAATTTTTATCAAGATGTATTTGAAGCATTAAGAAGCCATACAAAATTAATGAGAACAAATCTGATCAAGTAACACTGACTAAATTTTAAAATATACTTTATTTAAACATTCCTTACAGTGTATTTATCATGGCTATCAGGAAACAAAAACCTCAGGAGGTCTTCCAGTCTTCCTGCACACATTTCAAGACTCTCCATGGAAAAAAAAAAATTTTTTTTTTTTTTTTTGGCGGGGGAGGGGCTGGAGGGGATTTGAAGTTGAGGACTACAGGAAGTAACAGGTGTTGCATAATAGTTTTATAAGGATGCTGAGAATACTGTTATGCTTTTCAGTCACAATTCATGTAATGCTTGAGACAAACAGCTTCCATTCAGTAGATTTCAAAGGAAAATGCTTTATGTCACTGACTTATTTGAGTCCTATGAACTCTGGACATAAATCAAAAGATTCTAAGCCAAGCAACTATTAAAGAAAGAACCAGAATAGTGAAATTGCTTGTAACAATATCATTTATGTTTTGTTTAATGCTGTCACAAGTATACCTAGTAATAGACCCTCTTTATAAAACACTAATGATAAAACAGTCAGCCTTGGTCGAAGTTGTTTCACTCTAAGGTATCAAATATGTTTGCATATCATGTTGATAGCACAAAACTTAAACAGAAACAAGGATAATGGTTAAGTTGTTCTGCTGTTGTTTTCTTACTCATGCATAAGATTTTCTTGCCTATTTTTGAAGTCATCGTATGTCTATGTGAAATTTCAGTAAATCAATGTTCTTTTCAAATTCTTAGTACAACCTCAGATTTTTTTTTTTTGCTAGTTCCCCTTCCCTTCCCTTCCCTTCCCTTCCCTTCCCTTCCCTTCCCTTCCCTTCCCTTCCCTTCCCTTCCCTTCCCTTCCCTTCCCTGTCCCACATTAAACAGAATGCGCATGATTGTTTTTCGTGGCATTTCATCTCTCTCAGGACAATAAAACTTCAGAATTCTGAGATTTTCAACAGGACATTTGGCTCAAACATATTGCTCATTTTTATTTTCCGGTATTTTAAATTTTGTATATTTTTTCTGTTAGGATATATTTTGGTTAATACAACAATACTTATTACCTGTTTTCCTTTATTATTATCTAACTCTTTCACATATATATCAAAAAGCTATTCATATCTAAACATACTAGCTTTTACCTAGTCAATTTATAACCAACCACTACAATTTTTCACTAGTGTGTAACCAATACCAAGTAAAAATAAATGCTGTATGTATATTGCAGTGCAACACTAATGTGAGAAACATATTATGTATAATTTTAATACGAAGAATCAGATGATAATACCTAACTAATAATATTTAATATGCTTATTCCTTCATGCTTCATTCTGTATAATTACAATAGTTTATTTCAACATTGTTACAGTGCTGATTTGCTGAAGCAATTGCACAGCACTTTGAAGAGCTTTAGCTTATGTAAAGTACAAAGCTGAGGATCTAGTCATTAAGCCAAAAGTAGAAAGGAAGGATTTTAAAAGAAATAAATAATTCTGACTCTTTAGCACTACATCCAATTATTCAGCTTATCATTTTACCTAATATATATATATATAAATAAAAATATAAATATATATAGGTCAACATGATACTCCCTATCTACAGAATAAAAAATATATGTAAGTTCTCTTTTCTGTGAGCTTGGAAAAAAAAAATAATTCTTATGTTTCTGTTCCTGTACAATGTCAAAATTATTTATGCATGCATTGTGAAGGGCTGTTAACTAAGTAGCTAATTGAAAATGCTTTGACAATGAAAAATACCAATAAGGAGAATAATAAAAATATTTTTCTTTAAAAATAACAAAAACTAACAAATAATAATAATAGTAATAACAATAATAATAATAACCAGAAACAAAATGAGCCAACCAACAAAACAAAACAAAACAAAAACGTATTTTATTGTACTCAACTTTTTTTTATTCCCTATTGGAGGGTTTAATATTACTAGGTATTTAATGCTACTAGGTGTTTGGGAAGGATAGTAAAATCGGTAAACTCCCAGAGACTGTTCAATGTCATTGTATTTGCATACAGATATATGTAAACTAGCTTTTGAGATGTTAATAATTTGTTTTCAGTCTACATAATAGAATTACATGACAGATCAGAAACAATCAGAATTTCCATCTTCATAAAGAGGTAGGCCTGTTGTAACTGATAACATAGACAACTTCAAGCCATTTAAATCTATTTGCATACACAGTGTAGCTCAATACACAGTGTAGCTCATTGATATAAGTCAGGAATGGAACTGTAGTTCCAGTGCATCCCCTTTGCTTGCTTTTGGAAGGTACGCAGAGGACATTAAACCATATTTGGCATATAACTCATGGACTCAAAAGTTGGCCACCACATTTTAAAATGGCTAATAAACTTTAATGATTTATTATTTATTTGCCAAGAAAGACAAAAATCTAAGAAAGCAGTTCACCTGCAGTTTGAAACAGAATTAAAATGTCAAAAACCATCAATAACATATAGATTTCTGAGTTTGTTTATTGGGAGATAAAAATACATTATGGTTATATTTATTAGTGTGTGTGTGTGTGTCATTTTACACTTAACAACCCCAAATTATTGCATTCCCCTTACTAACAGCTGTTTATTTGTCAAGATTTTCTTGTTGTACTGAAAAATAACTGTCACTGCAGAGATAGGTGGAGTACAAAGAGTAAAGTAACAAACTGAGCTGCCAGCACAGCTGAGCCTGGAATTCACCTTTTCAGAGTACTGGAGACTTGAAGTCTATCATCATTATTATCCCAGGGGGGCCATGTAAAGGTCAGGTGCATAATACACCACATAAAACTGTGACAGTTGTATAAAAATGTTAACTGTAATTGTAGTCTTTCCCAATAACTTTAACATGTGTTTCAGTAGAGTTCTTTCAATTAAAAAACAAACAAACAACACCCCCCCCCCAAAAAAAAAATGGATAAACAAAATTACAACAAAAATTATGATTATAAAAGAAAAGGAATATAATACCTTTCAATATCCCCAGAATATGAATATATTTAAATTTTAAGCAATTAATTGAAATATAAAGAGTTAATTAATGATCCTAACAATGTCACTAGAGAGAAATTATGGATATGTCTAAAGCAAGAACAATAATGTGTTTTAAACACCGGGTTTATTGAAGAATGTAACATTGAATAGTATAGTATGACCTTTTTTGAAGAGGTGTATCTAGTTCTGAGGCATACTCATCATGTTACTTCACCTTATGTGAGATTCAAGGAAGAAGTATGAAAAGTTGACAGTATATTGGTTGAGTTCCTAGACTACATTTCCTTAGTTTCTTTTCTTGCCAGAAAGAAAGGCTTTTGAGTTTACAAGGTCAACTAGTAGACCCAAGTGTAGAAAAGTTTTCTTCATTATGAAATAGATCTCTAACGATATGAAAAATTTAATGTTACATATATAAGATCTTAGGTTGTTAAAGTGTTATGAACTTTCTTAAACTAATGTATTATTTTATAAAAATGTAATTTTAAACTTAAAATTACAAAAAAAAAAAAAAAATCTTGAAGATTCTCCCCCTCTACTAAAATGATTCTCCCCATCTACTCCAAACTCATGAACACTACACTCCACCTGGAGCACTGCATTCAGTTCTGGGGCCCCCAGCACAAGAAAGACATGGACGTATTAGAATGAGTCCAGAGCAGCGCCATGAAGATGATCAAAGGGCTGGAGCATCTCTCCTATGAAGATAGGCTGAGAAAGTTGGGGTTGTTCAGCCTAGAGAAGAGAAAGCTCTGTGGAGATCTTATAGTCTCCCCATACCTAAAGGCGGCCTACAAGAAAGCTGGAGAGAGAGAGACTCTTTATTGGGAACTGTAGCGATAATATAAGAGGGAAAGGATTAAAACTAAAAGAGGCGAGATTTAGATGAGACATTGGAGAAAAAAATATTTACTGTGAGGGTGGTGAGGCACTGGAACAGGTTGCCCAGAGAAGTTATGGATGCCCCATCTTTGGAAGAGTTCAAGACCACATTGAATGTGGGCAGCCTGATGTAGTGGAAGGTGTCCCTGCCCATGGACAAAGGGACCTTCAAGGTCCCTTTCAATGCAAACCATTTTATGATTCAATGATTCTATCATACTAAAGGTAACAACTGTTGTACAGGATTTACAAAATAATGCATTTCATATAATTTGGGGGCAAATAAGACATGTTTCTCATTTGCCGCTTTATTACATTGTTAAATGTGTAAACTACATTGACTACATTCAAACTTCAGGTTCAAAATATCTGTAAAAGCTTTGCACACCAACAAATAAAAAGATAATAAAATCCCATACGTATTGTTTGAATTAAAGAATTGGTAATTCTTAATTCAGTACTTCTGCATTAACAGTAAACATTGCAATGGTAATTTGCAGTTGTCTTTCAGAATGATATGTCTTTCCAAAATGTCAGTTATACATTTCATGTGAGCCTGCTTTCTTGTATTTAGTAGCCATGTTGTTCTCTTAAAGAAGTAGTTATATATTTCCTATACATTTTTAGTGGTGACAAAACCAGTATCATAGTATTATGTGTAATTTAATATATCTATAATTAGATATTAGAAATGGCATAGATTAATAATAAGTTTTAAAATTTGTTAGTATTATGTGTTTTTACTGTAAAAACTGATTGTGACTATTGAAGTGTTCTTTATGATAAACATTCCCTACATCGGAATAAAAACATTGTTGTTGAGGTTAATGAAACAACTATTATGATAATCATTTCTTATATGTGATCTATTTTATAACTCTGGTATAAAATATAGGTTATGTAATCTAGAAGTCAAATAAGAGAATTGCAGTATTCCTATATTCTGCATACCATTAAAATCCTCAGACTGAAATTAAAACTATAGTGGAGAAGATAATAATGTTCAAGTAATGTGATGCTGTACGATACAATTATACTTTGTATATGCCCAAGTATTATTTGTGCTAGTACTCTTGGGGCATCAGACTTTCAATTTTCCATGTCATTGACCTTTTATTCTTTTTCATAAACTAACCAATAAAATGAAAACATTCACTTGTATATTTTATTTACTTTTCTTATTGTTGTTTTGCAGAAAGATAGAATCTCAACATTTGACTTGACCAACATTTGAATAATAGGCACTTGACATTTGAATAACAGATACTTGACTTGAATAGAAGTTGGCAGACTGTAAAGCACAATTGGAACTTGTTCTTTTACATATTTAAGTACCACCTTATTGTATTAGTTTCATTTGTGCGATGACAATACTATAAAGTTTAATTGTTCTTCATCCAGCTTTCAGAATAGTAAATTTACTTCTGTCCTGTGCATTCTTTTTGTGCATTCAGTCTTTTCCAATGGAAAGTAATTCTTGTACCTTTAATTTTTTATGTACCTGACATATACAGTGCTACACTAAAGAGGAATACGCTGAATTTGAATAGTGGAACTCTTTAATTCTATGAGAACCATGCAGTCAAGGTACATTACACTTGCATAATATTTTAACATCATAAAGAATATAGCCAGTTAGAAAAAGAAAAGTACATCTTCCTGCAGGTCAAGAAGGTGGAAAAGCAACAAAACTTCTGGATGCAGAGTCCTCATTTAGAAGCTTGTTAGGGTAATTAGTGATGCTGCCAACAAAATACCTGCCCTGGTTAGTAAGCATTTCCTGTTTCTCATTAACAAAATGACTTTCAGGTCATATATCATATCTCTGACAATAAAGGTATTTTCATGCTTAATTGCGTAAATAAACATGTAATTAATGTCTGGTAATGAGATTATGAATCTATGTAGAAATAATATTGTAACAACATGGACAAGTTGCCTTGTTACGCAGCACGTAATTAAAATATGAATAATACATGTGGTTTTTTTTTTGTGGCTTTCTTTTTAAATAGCATTAAATAAATACTGCTGTGCTTTATATGAAAGAATATAACTATATTAAGGATTACAGAAATGTTTTGTAATAACGTTAAGAAGGTTTCAGGGAGTTAGCATGTCACTTACCTAAATGAACATAAAAAGTTGAGGAATGACAGCCAGAAAAAATAAGCAGCATAAGTATGTAATTAAATAATTACAAACAATTGAAAGCTTGGCATAAAGTAAGCATTGTCATTTATACCTCATTGAGTTTTCGGGTTTTGTTGTTTAGTTTTTGATTTATTTATTTATTTTTACACATGCTGCAAATGTATTGACAAGGCAAATGAAGTAAAAAAAAATGCTTTTATAGTTAAAAGTTTTTTCTTAATTTTCTTTTTCTTTTTTCTTTTTTTATTTTTTTTTCAAAGTCGAACTTCTCTCTTCTCTCTTCTTTTCATTCCCTTTTATTAATGAAAAGATATCAGTGAAGTGGGATATGGGTTTAAATCACACATCCCTTGAATTACAGGAATATTGCAAGTGGTTTTATGGGATAACTTTACCTTGCCCAGCTCTAATTCTTTAAGGTTTCTATGAGCTGCATCTGGTTGAAGATCAAAATAAATAAATAAATAGATTCGAATTACTTTATGAGTCTAATTCTCTTTTACATTAAGAGGCTTCTCTTCATAGGTCTAACGCATTATCTATATACTCTCAGTCACTTTTTTACACGTAGAAAGAGTTTGAGAAGAAATTCTGATAACTTCAGAGCACAAATTTCCATCTTTTATAAACATATAAAACAATCTAGTCCTTAATGAAATCTTCAAGCTTACAGAGATCTGTATACCTCACTGAATATTCAGTGAGGTAAAATGAGACCGTTCAAGTTGTAACAATGACATATCATATAATGATGTCGAATACTAAATGAAATACAAACAAGTTAAGATGAGGAAAATTTACCATGAATTCACAGGGAATGAAATATCAAATTTAATATATTTAAGGTCTAAATTGATCATACAGTTCTTTAGAAAAACTTTAATTACAAGATTTTGCATTCATGATTCCTTGTTCACAATTTACTACTTTTAATTAACATGACCAGAAAGAATACTTTGGTATTGATGTTTTGCATTTATATATATATCTATATATGTATGTATATATATATATATATATATGTGTAAATGTATATTTTCATACACCTATATATAAAAATTATAATAATTGCATAAATATTATAAAAGTATAAATATTTACATGCATTTACTGTAATTTTTATTTATTACACTGTTATAAGTGCTATAAATATATATTGTTTTATTGTTCTATATATATTGTTTATATTGTTTTCTATTAAATATATTATTTATATATATTTTTTAACATACAAATGTTCTTCAGGATTGTACTTTTTGATTGAACTAGTGTGTCTCAAGATACACTTCATATTTTTTTGATAGTTAATTACGCCTACAATACTATACTATTTAATACTATAGTCTATGAATAACTTAAGATATGATACATATACGAACAACATGAAATAAATAAAATTAAATAAAGACTTATTTAATTCAATTATAAATTAAATTCTTAAACACATTGAATATTTCCAAAGGTTTCAAAAAAAATATTTTTGTTCTTTTTTTCTTTTTTTTTTTTTTAATGTGTGCAAATTTATTTAAGAAAATATGTTTTCCATATAATTATAAGACCAGTGGGTAATAATTCTTTTCTTCATTGTTTGTCCATCAATGTGCCACATCAAATCATAGAATGATTTGAGTTGGAAGGGACCTTTAAAGATCATTTATTTTCAACCTCCCTGACACCTTCCACTAGATCATGTTGCCCAAAGCCCCATACTTTCACACTGGCATAACTTTCTTCTTTGCAGGGTTCCCAATAATATAGTATTTATGAATACAAATTTATAAGTTTATAAACTTCAACCTTAACATAGTTTTGTTTCTAAGTAGAAGTCTTGATAAGAAAAAATATGGTAAAAATATACTTCATATTAAAATGTAAATTGAATAATTATTAATTGCTGATACAAACAATGATGCTTAGAGTGTTTACAATAATTCAGATATCAGGATGGGACATTAAAAATATACAGCACAAAACAAATGGCAAATTTAACATTTATACAGATGTAAAGGTTGTGAATAGAAAAACAATAGACTGATTTTATAAGAATACAGTCAGAAAATTAGCTCTTGACTAAAGATTCAGCAACTTTAAAGTGTTTAAGTGTTGAACTAAATATCAATAAAAGACAATAGGTCACGGATATCTGACACTTAATACAAGCAAGGAGTTGCCTCCCAGCATTTCAACAGAGTTTCTTATATGTTATGCAGTGTAAATTTTTTCTACATATATTTTTTCAGCGAAAAAATAATTGTGATTCTAGCTTTGCACAAATGCTCCTTGTAAGTTAAGTCAATAGATTTAAGATAAACTTACACCTTGTGTTCTTTCATTGTCAGTCCATACAATATCTGCCATAAAAAGGCACAAACATACATAAAGATGTCAGACAGAGGTATAACACAGTTGTTGCTTCTTCAGAACTTCTGTGACTGGAACTGATAATTTTAGATTGAAGATTCATTCAGAGCTCTTCAGAGTGTGTTATTATACAAATGATATTAAGTAAGTAAATAAATAAAACAACTATCATATGAATATACTTATTTATTTATATACTTATGTTTATTCGGGCAACACAAGAGTTAAAAGCATACAAAGGAATCTTATTACAATAGGAAGATTAGAATGGCTATTAAACTATAGAAATTAAGAGTAAGTAATTGCTTAAAAGGAACTAATTTGTTTCAAATATATTTTCCTTTTATTTTGCCCCCAGATTAGAAGTGATTAAAGTGTTAACAAGTAATGTCTCTCACAGGCAGTAATTATAGTTGATGGCAGGATTGATCTTGTATGGAGAAGTTTCTGATTTTAGACACTGTTGTGATTTTTATAAGGTCTATATATATATCTTATAAGGTCTTTCTATAAAGCTTCACACTACCATATGAGAAATTCACTGCACCAAAATAAAACTGTGATTTAAACATTTTTTCTTCTTCTACTTAAATCATCTTTCTTTCTCACCTTACTTTCTCCTAGAAAATTTTGCACCATATTTGTATATGAATGTCTGTTATTATAACAAAACAATTAGGATTAATGAATATCTGTCTACATAATAAGTACTGAATTCTGAAAAAGGTCAAGTAGTCAAAAAAAAAAGATGTAATTAAATTTGTATTTCCATGTGGTAAAAGAAGATATTACGTTATTCAAAGAGGTGAAAAATAGGTGGAAAAATCTCTCATCCCTCTAAATGTAATTGATGAGACTAAACTCAGTTTTGTGTGTGTATCTGTATATATCATTTACAGTTTGTAGAAAAAAAAAAACAAAAAACAAAAAACAATTATGATTCAAGAACAAAAGAAATGTTAACTGTGTGGCATAAGTCCTAGACATACATGTTCATCCCTTCCAACCTCATCCATTCTGTGAATCCATGACTCTGATCTTATCATTTTTTCTGTTAGATTACTATGAGGATAGCATAAAAATCTTAAAATATTAAATTACTAAAATTAATAAAAATAAATTTAAAATTAAAACCAAAATGATCTTTCAGTTTTCAACAATAAGAAAATCATCATTTTAATAACATTGCACTGAAATTTTTACATTTTAACAAAGTAATAATGAAATCATGTGGGTTTTTTTGTTGTTTTTTTGTTTGTTTGTTTTTGTGGGATTTTTATTCATTTTTAAAATTAGTTCTACTTGGGTCAAATGAAGAAACTGAAAGTCACATAAGCTGTATAGACAAGGGCATCGTTGAATACCAGTCCAAGAAAAGAAACAAAACCTTTCATTTTAGCCTAGGAGAACGACATCTTTGGTAGACATTCAGGAGACCAAGCTCTATCAGTACTACAATTACCTTAACACTGAATGCAGATCAGGAAATGGGTCAGTGCTACTGTTACTTAGGTTGCAACAGGCTGATCTTTCTCATTATTATTCCTTTCTTATTACTGTAAATAAACATATATTTAACTACATGTACTTTTGAAATAGGGGATTCCTTACATTATAAATGATTTTTGTATTTGATATATATATATAAAACACTTTTGTAATAAACGACATGAAAATAACACCTGTCTTTATTACCTGAACTGAATTTTTCAGTTTTAAAGCCTGATCAATAATATTTGATATTTTTTCTTTCAAAGTTAAGTAAATTTCGTCGTAGCATTACAATGAACCACAAAAATTTTTAATTTCAAAGATTAGAACGCATAGTGTGATTTAAGTGCAGATAGTTGTTTTATATCTCTCTGGTAATAAGGCTATGCAGAATTCAGAGTAAACATCAATTATTCATGAAACAATTAGTTTTAATTAGCACTTTTGTAGAGTCCCATATGGTTTCAGACATCACCAGTTTACTAATGCAAACTATTTGAAAGAAGATATTATGGAAGACTGAATAGCTTTGCTGGCAACAATAAATCATATGAGGAAAAAAAGCCATTCTTTTCTATACAAATATATATATATATATACATGTGTATACAACACTACTGTATTTAAATCCAGATTCTGACCTTTACTCTTTTTGCGGTCCAGAGTAAATTTCATGAGACAATTGCTTTGCCCCAACAAAAACAACCCAACCAAAAACAGAAACTGGTTTTTTTTTGGTGATCACCAAAATGAAAATTGGTAAAATTGTGGGTGACTACTGTCACAGTGTTATAGAATATATACACGCTTGTTAGTTACACTATTTTAGTATCACTTTTATTCAGGTTCAAGACAAACTAATGAAGACTATAATCTGATTAGTGAGTTTTATAGCCTTGTGTTTAAGTTTTCTGTTGTGTCTTTCTTCTCTTCCCTTATTCCTTTTACCAACATTTAGACACAAAAGAAGAAAAAAAAAATAAAAAGGGGGGGGGGCATAATAGCCATAAAAGTAGAGGGAAAACATAGTACTAGTTGTAATAGGACAGAGAGTTTTAAAGTTGAAGGACTTTCAAATGTTTTTGAGCAAGGGAGATTGGAGATTATGCTATCAATGGGAAAGACTAACGACTAGAAATGGAAGCATAATAGCATGACTCTAGGTAAGATAAAGCGCTATATCAGGCATGCTCTGGCTGTAGTTTGATAAGACAAAATAACAGGCTTATTGGTTCAAGAGTACCAAGGGTACCAGATCAAAACTATAACCAATCAGAAGATGCCAACCAATGATCTTGACATAAACTTCTGTGTCAGTTCATATGTTGTCAGAAAAGAAATGACCAGTTATGTTTGTTTTTAAAATATCTGTTGTAGGCATTCCATGGAACTTCCCTTGTAGCTTTCCACCAGTCTCTACTCCTTATTCTGTTAAACTGTTGTACTGTATTGGAGCATCATGGAAGACCTTTTATGAAAGGAGATCTTGGGCAAGTCATGTATGCTCCGTTAGACCTTGTACTTACGGTTTCAAAAGCCCATTTGTTAGTGTGAGTGACAGCAGTATGACACTACGAAGTAACTGTAATACCTTGGATAGGTGTTGTAACTGAATACAGTTCCTAGATACAAGTGGCTGGATATGCTCTGTTGGATATTAGGAAAAAAATAACATTCCTACCTGTCAAGACTTGATGGACAATTTTGTTTTTACACCAGGTATAAGGAAATACAGTAAAGGTTGAAACTCTCCACAGACAGGATCAGCACAATGTACTGTATGCAGTGGAGGTCAATATGATGCTGCATGACATCAGGGGTTGCAGTGTCTCAAGGAATGTAAGTTTTACTTGCTGTCTGTATTTCCTCCTCTATTCCTATCATATCAGTAAAACAATCTTATTATGCTATGTGCTATTATACCTTTCTTATTGAGAAAGAACACTGTACTTCTCTCAGTGCAGAATATGTACCTAAATTTCTTTCTCATTTTTCCGAAAACGTGGATCATAGACTTTTACTTTTCCTTCAGGCAGTTTATATAATGAGATCTAGCTACCCAGAAAACAGGATCTGTCTACAAAACATTGGATAGTATCAAGTCTGAACCTAAGAAACATCTATCATATGGGCAACCACATATTTCTCTGACATAACTCCCACAGTGAAAATATAGGCAAAAAGGAGCACTCATTCCAAAATTGTAACAAATTAATAATCCAAATAATGTAACACAGAAAAGCATAATTAAAAATACTGTTAAAATTATCTGTGTAGAATCCTTTAAGTGTTCCTCTGGGAGCTTAGGTTAACAATTTCGATCTTCTGGAAACAGAGTAGGGTTTATCACAAGGCCTTCTGAGATCATCAGTAGGAGAAATGTGACATTCATTAGGCTTTCTAATTCCTCAGCCTTAGGATACGCTTGAAGTTATTTTTATCATTTTCTTATGGTTTCTAATTTCCTGGGAGAAGTTGCAGGTGTCCTGGCCATTTACCAGGAAAACAATTGTGAACACTTTGAAAATGCTGCGTGTCCCAGCAAATAAGATTTTACTATTTACTCATTAAAGGGGCTTTGTACTGACATAACAAAGCAGGGTCTCAGTGTTTATCTGATCCTGTCTTGGCTTGAGCTGGTTTATACCAGTCTGTAAAACTGTCTGGTTGCCAGGTGACCTGTGCCTCGCCTGCTTCAGCCGAGGCTCTGTGAATGCCTTCTGAGGTTGTCTGACCAAATGAGAGAGTCACCACACAAGATATGACATTTCTTGCAGTTCAGTTAAGATGAGCTGTTGTGCAGCTTCCAAATGATCTATGAATTTATGAGGGGAACAGACTTGCAATAGTGAGGAGAAAGAAAATATCAGCATCATGATCTTCCCACAAAACAACTCAGGCCATTGATGAAAACTTTTAGTCTCTCTCCCCTTTATCTTGAGAAAGATGATCAACTTTAGTACTCTGAGAAACACTGGAAGTGTTAACATACCAGAGAAGATGGATAGATACTGTTTTCTTGCAGAGACGTACTATTAATAAGGTTTCTTCTGCATTAATTTGGGACATGAATGTGCTAGTGTTATTGTAACTAGTCAATATATCTGCTCTATTTGATTAGATTGTTAAAGAGTGGGTTGGCAATAAGTTTTAGCTTCAAATATATGGTATATTCCTGTTGTCCTTAACAACTTTTTGAGGATGGTACAATAGAAATGTTTATTTTCTGGCATTACATAAAGAGTTCTTCAGTCAGAGATCTCCAAATAACACTTTTTCCATGTTGAAATTGTGCAATTCTGCAATGTACGTCTACTGCTCATCTTGGTTCCTCTCATGAACCAAGTGTCTGTACAATGTTCATTCACTCAATGTGTCTGGCCATGCAGCTGGTACCATTAGCAAATTCCATCAAAATGACCATCATCTCCAAGCTAAAGGCAAACTCTTGACAGATTAGTTTAACATTTTTATTTATTTATTTTTAATAATATAGTTTATTCCTAGTCCTTTTATCCTTAAACACAAAAGATCATCTATAAAGTTCTGGATACCTGATGTAATTACTATCTAAATAGAAGGCTACAAACAAATAGTAGCGTGTCAGATACAGCTGCTTCCTGTAACATCTATTGACGTTGAAAGCAGAGTGCAGGAGCAGTAGGGATCTTCAATCCAAATTCTAATTTTCTATGAACTGCCACTGGCTAACCATAGCAAAAATAAGCAGCTAGCTGAAATCTTACTGGAGTACAGTGTGTCATCTCCAAGGTTTTTGCCTATATATAGTGTTTGATATATGATCATGGTAAGCCAGAAGAAATTCCGGTAAACTGAGCATTTAACAGTACCTTGAGTGACCTTCAAGAGTCAGCATGCACAGACAGGATCTCCAAGAAGAAATGGTATCATAGTAGTTTCACGAGATGATCTAGATATGGAGCAATAGAGCTTATCAACTTGTCAAATTTATGACAAGTTATTATTGTGTTAAGTTATTATTTTGTATTTTGTAGACTAAAGAGATGAAAGCACTAAGAAATGGAGGAGAGAACTTAGGAGAACTTCAAGGTGTCAAGATGAGAAGAGTAGTTCTCAATAGAAAGGGGAAAAAAAAACAAAACCATCTCTATCAAGATGTAAGAATTAATTGGAAGAAAGAAGAGACTGAACAGCAAGGCTTTAAATTAGTGAGCATTCTGCAGATTAATAGGAATAATACATACTTATATTGACAGAAACAAGAGATGGAAAATGCGAGAGAGGGCATAGACATAGCAAATAGCAAACAGCAAATGGGGATAGACATAGCAACATAGCAAATGGGCTTCCAAGTATCACACAGGTATCTTACGACGAAAACTTAAGACCCAAATAGGCAACAGCTGATTAACTGTTGATGAGAGCATAGAAGTTAATTAGAATGATTGATATCTCTGAAGGAAAAAGGCAGTGGGACAGATATCTGTTGAAAAAGGGAGATTAAATTAGATAGACATGCCCTCCACCCCTCCCCCCCCAAAAAAAAAAAAAAAAAAGTATTGAGATAGTGCAAAGTATGAAAGGCCTGAGAATAAACAAAGGAGGAAATACCTGGGCAACAGAAAACTGAATGCAAAAGGATGGAATACATAAAGGTCAACCATGTACTGAAGAGAATTAATTTTCATGAAAAACAGAATATTAAGGAGAAGAGCATGCTGAAGATCGAGATGAAAAAGATAACCAGAGATTTCAGATATAAATGTATATATTGATTTATACGCAATCAAATACTAAATATGGAAAATGCTATGAGAGGACTAAATTATTCAGAGGAAATTTGATAAACATATGAAATAAATAATGCATCATAATTCATGGAAACCATTGAACTTAATTTATTCAAAAATTGACTAAACTTCTTATGACTTCTAATATTTTTCTATGTATTATCACACAGAAATTTCATATTTTATTAACCTAAATTTAAAAACAAACAAACAAAAGAAATAATAAGGGTAATGGTAAAAGTAATGGTAATGGCCAATTTTGATCTTGCGAAGCAATAGTTAGCTCTGTTAGCTTGAAAGTTAGCTTTAGTGAAAAAAAATGGGACTAGAATTATTAATAAAATTTTATTTTATGAGAAACTGCATTCAAGGTAGCCTGACATCATTCCAGACTCACCCAAGGCCATCTTCTGCTACTGCTACCTTTTGTTGATGTTGTTAGAATGTGTGGTGGCAAAAAGTATTCAGACAGTCAGTAGAGTGCTTAGAGAGGTTTAAGGTGCATGTATGTATATGGACTGAGTAATCTGTCACGACACAGGAGTGATCAGACCACCACAAACAATGAAATATCTGTGTTACGAGGTAGCACAGCTGTTAGATATCTTCAACATTTTTTTTTTTCCCCTATTTTTCTCATTCCCTTGGCTTTTATCATTATCTTCTTAAGAGAAGAGCAAACATTTTGAATTCCTCTACACTGATTGAAACAGAACCAAATCCAATTTGAAAGATCTGCTGTGAAGGAATCTTATTCTGGGCTAAAAGGTTTTTTTAGCATACTAGAACAGTAACTTTTGGATAAGAACTAAATTGTATACAGACAAAATAAGATTATTTTTGTACTAATCTGACCTATGAAAAATAAAAAATTTTATTTTACATTTTTTTAAGACTTTATTTACTCGTTAAATACTGGGGAAAAAGCAAACAGAACCTTTTATCACAAGTTAATCTAAAAGACTCAATTAAACATTAGGGATTAAAAAGGAGGTAATATTCATTAAACATAGCAAATGTTTCTTAGGCTCATAGAACATCCCAAGCTGGAAGGGAGACACAAATATTGTCAAGCAGAACTCTAGTACTATTTAAACACTGAAGCATATTTCTAAGAGTGTTGTCCAAGTGCTTCTTGAACTCCAGCAGGCTTGGTGCCATGACCGCTTCCCTGGGGAGCCTCTTTCAGTGCTGGACCACCCTCCCAGTGAAGAACCTTTTCCTAATATCCAACCTGAGCACCCACTTTTACAGCTCCATGCCATTTCCTTGGGTCCTATCTCTGGTCACCAGCGCCTTCTCATCCACTCTACCTCATGCAGGAGCTGCAATGAAGTCACTCCTCAGCCTTCTCTTCTCTGAGCTGAAACAACACACAAGGTTGTGAAAAAAGAATTCTGCACAGGTTTGAGAAATCTATTTATAGTTAGTGAATCAGGCCAGGGTGGGTTAAATGCCTCAATCCAAAATAACATTTACCTGTGTAAGGAACACTCTTTAGTGTTACTCTACTCAAGTACAATAACTGATCCTTCACCCATAAATCAGAATGTCCTCCATAATTTTCTGTTCTCAGTCTGCTTTCCAACCATGGAGTTCCAGTGCCTTTGTGTTATGTAGTGTCCTACTAGTTAGAATACTTGTGCAAGATGTGGAATATACTAAAGACAGAAGTGTCTCAAATCAACATTTCCATGACTAGCAGCATATTCTTCAGTACTCTAATCGATGGTATGTCAGTTTACAGTGTGTATACCACAGAATATAGATGCTTACAGGTCTTAGAACTCAGAAAAAAAATGAAGTCTAGGCATAGTTATACTGTTTACAACCATGATTTTATTTCTATTTATTTCAAATTTATTACTTTGTTTCTGAAGTCTAACCATGGATTGTTCTGAGCATATGATTGAGTCAGTTGAAAAATTTTGGAATTTTCATGTCAGCCAATGGAAATTTGTTTTGTTAACATCAAAGAACCATAAACATCACGTAAGTACATATGCTCTGATGACTGTTATTTTTTAACTGGGAAAGTTTCTCCCACCAGCCTTTTTTGGTTGGCTTAGAAAATTGGTGCTTTATTCAACTGAAATGGCTCTCAAGTAGAAATTTCTTTTCTGTAACTGATCATACAAATGATCAGGTCGTGTGATATGACAGTGTAGGTTTATCTCATTTAATAATTAAGAAACTGTTTTGTTACATAGCCATGTCCTACTCAGTTAAAATATAGGTTATATTTTACAATAATTTTATATGATGTAGTTAAGATTCTAAACATATTGTGTCAAGTAGCCTACCTACATGCTTGACATTAAACAGATGCTAAAGTGTTTTACAGGTTTTTGGCATAAATGACTAGATAAGGTACAGTCGTTGAAGAACCATTTGTTTCTGAGACACATGCTCTTCAAGTATTCCCTGTGAGACATCTTCTATATCTATCTTTGTTTAATTTATAAAACAAAAGGAGAGCATTAAAATATTATAGTAGAATAAGGACATTGTAGCTATCAGGATCAAACAGTCCAGCGGTAATTTTATTCTGGATGGATGGTTATGTACTGTCGAAAAAAACTGACCACAAAGTTATTAATGTTTTCTTTAAGATTAATTCCATCTTCTCATTTCTTTTTGTTTCTTTTTCTATAATGTCTAAATGTAGTTCAGTTACATGTACCAGAGCTGCCTATCCCTTTTGTTTTTCAGTTTATCTATAAATAAAGAAGGAAAATAGTGTAGATTTAGACCAGAAAGCCTTATTCCAACTTCCCATTTGGGAAGCCAGAAGAAGATTTGATAAAATCTTCAAATTTTTGCTAATTTATCTACCACAAAATGTTTATTCATACATATTTTCTCTTTACAAATTTTAAAACCAGGAAATGTTATTGACCTTTGGCACTTTTTAAATCATGACTAATATATTCTATGACAGCTATTTTGAAGAGAGCAACAACATCTACTGGAATTAAAACTTGAGGCAACAAATTGTTGAAGGTGTTCTAAAAATTGGTAAAATGCAGCACAAATGATCTGTACAGACAGAATACATTAATTGTAGTAACTTCACCTGAAAATAGTCTTCAGGCGGTAATAAAGTATCTCACTCCTTTTGCCTACATTGCAAGTCCATTAGCTATCAACAGTCTGCATGATGATAGCAGCTATTAAATTAAATCTGTGTTAGTGGAGCCTCCCACTACTCTAGCATGTGAACCAGCTTGTGCTGTTCACTGTGTGGCATTGTCCTCAGTTCTTGCAATCTGAGCCAGTATGCTGCAATAGTGGAGGATATTTTCTATTGATATATTCCTGCCTTTTCAGAACTCATTACATGTTTACCATCAATAAATGGCTGAACTTTTCTTTTAATGATAATTGGCAGTATGAGTGAAATAATGTACAATGAGTTCTCAGGTAAATCCATAATTTAAAGGCCATAGGACACAATATAGGTGGCCTTTTATTGTAGAAAAAAAATTATTTATTAAATTAATTAATGTTCCACTATTATACATCCAATTTTTTTTGGTTAGAAAAATTGATTAGAAAAATGTTCCATACACATATTTTAGAAGGACTGGAATTACAAGTATGCAAATGACTATTCAGTTTCACAGTTAAAGTGAAGAAGAAAAAAAGAAAGCATTTCTGATTTCAATACTTCATATATATATATTTGTATATATATAAGAAAAGAAAAACAAGAAACTAAGAAACTAACTTCAGGGCTGTCTTAAGGAACTGGACAAAGCTACAAATTTCAAACATGAATATAGGCAGCTAAATGTTCAACTAAGAGAATCTTTTCACTATTACATCTCTTCTAATAAATTAGAGAATAGCGGTCCTCATTCCTTCTCTTTATTAAGCAATAAAAAGTTTGCAAAGCATAATTTAAAATAGCAAGATTTATTTCTAATGGGATCTAAATAATGTTTATATTATTAGTAATATACTTTTTTTCCTTTTCTGGTTTATTAACAGCTCTTACCAAATCTCCAACAACCTTTATTTTTTTTTCCCCCACTAAAGCTCTCAAGTGTTGTCTAAAAAAGTGTTTTTCAGAATCTATTTTTTTTAATTAATACATCAATATGAAATATGAAATTCAACAGAAAAACATGAAACATATCGTTACCAAACAACTGTTAACAGTCCATTGTGTGTATTTTCTAAATTTTAGACAACAGTCATATTTTGAATTCCATTTAAAAAGTATACATATTTGTAACATACTTTATAGAAGAGCAACATTTCTTGCAGTTCTACTTTTCAATGGTTACCTAGGTTTGCATATTATCTCAGCTTCAGGGAAGAAACAGTCCCAAATAAAACCATGAAAATAGTCATCAATTTTGACTTCAGTACAAGATTACTGTAACCATTAGAATTTATTTATTTGTTTGTTTGTCTGTTTGTTTATTTATTTTGTTATCATTAGAGTAGCTCTGCTACTTACCAAAACATTCAGAATTTCTTTTGAAAATGTCTGGGAAAATTAAATCTAAAAAAACATACATCAATATTTTCTTAATTTCTCAATTTTCAGTGGCAGACTAGCAATTAAAAAGAAGGTCAGAACTGAGTACAGCTAAAGGGATTCCTTATTTTAGACTAGATTGATTAATTATTCATTATTCTTAATCTTAATCTGCCATGTGGTTCTTATTATTTTCCTCTATTTCAAAATGAAAATGTACATTTTGTTTATCTACCTTTAAAAAATAGGACATGGAATAAAAGAAGAAAACAGATCTATTGTTTGCAACTTCTTCAGAAACATTGGATCTTATTTCAATGTTAAGCAAATATTTGAAGTAGCTTTTGTAAACTGCTGTATGCATTTCCATTAGATCAACTGTTGAATTCTAATCCACTGATTAAAAAATGCAGAAGATCACAGAAGAAAATTGTCAGTAATGTTTCTACTTCACTCTTGAATAACTTTTATTTTTTTTTTAAGGAATCATTCTCAAATGTTAACATACCTTAAAAGAAGACACTTAAAAAAAAAATTAAATAGTAATAAAATAAAAGAAGCTTTAAGAGTTTTATCGTAGCATTGAAAATTTTCTAGAAAAAAAGGTAATGAAATGGATGGTTATTTCTTTTCATTATTTTAATTTGTTTAGCTTCAGTGTCATGAATGTTCTAGAAAGGCTAATATTTTAGATTTCTTACCAGTGAGAGGGAGTTCATCAAGAAAAAAACAATAATGCTATTTCACTCTAAAAAAGGAGGCATATATATGTTGAAGAAGATATATATATATATATATATAAGAAGAAATGTAAATTATGACCTGACAAAACTTTAGAATAGTAACCTAGGAATGTTTTTTTTTCTTCTGATAAAGGTTTCTGAACTGTAATTTTTAATAACAAATATTTTGTTATTATTATTATAGTATTATTATCATTTATATTGAATAATTGGCTAGGATAGATCAAATTTTCTTCATAATAGGTTTTAATGTGCTACATTTTGGATTTGTAATTAAAGCATTGTTGATAATACAGCAAAGGAATATTCTATACGATATGATGTAGTCAGTAATAAAGGCTTGGTGAAAAGGAAGAGGCAGGGAGAGTCTTCCCAAGTAACTACAATGTATGATTAATTCCTGCTTTCCTGGAAATGGGGACATCTGCCCACCAATGGGAAACAGTGAATTAAATCCTTATTTTGTTCTACCTATTAAAATTTTTATCTCAACCTATGAATTTTCTCACTTTTACCTTTCTGATTCCCAATTGTGCTTGAAGGGAGTAAGCAAGTGGGGCTCAGCTGTCTTCTGGAGTTAAACCACAATACTGGTTAATATTATGATATAATTACAAAACAAACAGAAAAGAGCTGTATTGTGTTTATGTGGCAAGGTTTTGGTAGCAAGGAAGCTGAAGATGTGGCTCAGGGAGCCCAGGAGCTTTCCCCATGTCTGATGCAGACAGTTCCAGATAACTCCAAAACGGACACACCACTGGCGAAAGCTGAACCCATCAATGATGCTAGTGGCAACTCTGTGACAATATATTTAAAAAGGGTAAAGAATGCTTCACAGAAGATGTGAGAGGTGAAGTAGGTTGTCCTCCCTGGAAGACCATGTTGATGCAGATGCATAGCAGAGCAGGTGGGTACAGCCTGAATAAAGTTGCAGCTGGTGGAGAGGAGACCATGACGGCACAGGTTGTCTGGCAGTTGTGGCCTGGGGGGAACCCATGCTGGAGCAGTACATTCCTGAAGGACTGCACTGTATGGTATGGACCCATGCTGGAGTAGTCCTTGAAGAACTGCAGCCCATGAGAAGGATCCATATTGCAGCAGTTCATGAAGGACTACATCCTTTGGGAAGAACCATGCTGGAGAAGGTAACAGAATGAGGGGGAAGCAACAGCAGAGACAACATCACAGGCTGACCGTAACCCCATTCCACATTCCCCTGCACTGCTTGGGATGGGGGACTAGGTTGAAGAGTCAGGAGTGAAGAAGAGCCTGCAAAGAGGGAGAGGTGGGGAGAAGTTGTGTTTATTCTTGATTTTCTGTTTTATTTTTTATTATTATTTCTCACTATTCTACACTGATGTTAACTGACAATAAATTAACCTTCTCCAAGTTGGGACTTGAAGAAATCCTAACAGTTATATAAATATGTTACTAGATCTGAAAGACAAAATTACTCATCATTCTGAAAATAATAAAATAAAATAAAATAGATGCTAAATATTTCTAAATAAGCTATGAAGTGATAAGTTTGTAGTGTAAACACTTTTATTTCAGGATTAATTGGGGGTCATTTTAGCCATTAAATTAAGGACTTATTGTTATTTTAAATCATGAAAATCTTATAAATAATATCTATGAGTTCTGAAAAAGTTGAATTTTTTAACGCTTTAAGCATGTTTTCATGAATCTTGAGATATTCCTATAGACTATTGGTCTCATTTTATTCTTTCTTCTTCCATAACCTGTCTCTCTCTTTTTTTTTTTTTCTCCCATGCTCCTTGTCATGTATATATGATTATTTTATTTTGTTTGACTTTCCTGCTTGATTATTGTTTGACCTCTATGTTTACTAGTTGCTTCTGTGGAAAGGGACAAGCTGTTGTTTTAAATACAAAGCATTTTTTTTTTTTTAGTATTGTGCCTCTCAAAGCAGGATTTTTTTTTTTTTTTGGTTTTGGTTTGTCACTGGGTTTGTTTTGCCATATGAATAATAAAGTTGTTAGCTTAATGAGTGAACTATTGTGTAAATTTTAACTTCAATGTTAAAGAGAGTCAGGCTAAATCCTCATAATGGTTTCTTTTGGCCTCAGAACTAATTAAGTTTGCCTTTCTTTATTCATAAGGCAAGCATGACATGAGCAGTTTGTATTGCTGTATAGCAGTGCTCCTTTACCCTTTGGAGAAGAAATAATTATGGATGAAATAATTATCTAAGGTAATTTAGGACACAGCCCATATGAAACTGGGACAAAAGTCTGGCAGGGGGGTTGGAACTAGAGGATCTTTAAAGTCCTTTCCAACCCAAACCATTCTATTATTCTATGACTGTGCCACTGGGATAGCAGATGCAGAATTTTCTTATCCTCCCTTATTCAGATAAAACAGCTCAAAAAAGAAATTTGTGAGAATTACTTGACAGCCCTGCCTGCCAAACTCCAGGCACTTGGACTGCTTGGTTAAGGTAAGCATCCAGATGGCAACTGTGGACTTTTGGGGTAGGGAATGGAGATGGAGACAGCTTTGTGTTTGGCAGAGATTAGCAATGGCATAGGAATATCGTTATCGTTGAGTGATAAAGATTTGTGTTGTGAGTTCAAAGGAGATGTGGGGGAAGTATGCTCATACCTAAAGATCTGAAGTTGGACTAGATGACAGGAGTATGGAGTAATATACTCTATGGTCCTGTAATGTAATGGATCTTTCACGTACACATGCAGCATGGCAGGCAATAAGGATAGGCAGAGAGTCAGATAAAGGACTGTTTTGTCCTCTGTGGAAAGAAAAGTTAAGGCGTCCAAACATCCTCATGAGCCAAAGCCTCTATACTTTAATTCAAGTAACAAAAGAAACGGGTTAGTGGCAACTTCATAGAGGAGTGTGGCAACGAGTGCATGTGGCTGATAATAGGGGAAATTAAACCATGGTGCAAAACAGGGATGAGTGAAAACCTTATTCTCTGACAACTGCAATAAAATACTTTCCAAAATGTTACTGTAGCAGTTTGCATAATAAAACATTATTTGCCATAGCTATTTAAGAACTAGAATAAAATATACCGTATATAGTTAAACATTGAGTGTAAAATTAAAGATACCAAGGAAGGAGTGCTCTTAGAAGTAATTAAATAACATTCAGAATCCTAGACCTCACAAAATATATTCGGTCAGTTTTATTTTACTGGTTTGGAAAGTGAAATAATTTAGATACATAGTATCCAATAAGGTTTTATTGTATAGACAGCTTCAAAAAAAAAAACATACAATGGCTCACAATGTTTGTAAACCAGCAGATATACAACTAATTGGACTATTTTTTGTTAAACACATTTCTAAACTCTCACAGGACATAAAATCTTTGGACCAAGGAGATATTCGACAATAAGAATGTGCCAGGAGAGGAACAGATAACCAAAAAAAACCCCTGATTTTGCAGAATCAAACTTATACAATTAATGTTTGCAAAGTACTCAACAGCACATTTAATGGGAAATGTGGAATCTCAGTTAAAATATCATAACTATTAATATAATAATTGCATAACAATAATAATTGTTAGCCTGTTTAGAATCCTTATGTTGTATTGCTATAACTTCAAAAAGCATTTTTTCTTTTCCATAAATAGGTCTTAATTTTGAACACAATTTACTGAAACATCTGCTAAGGTCTAACACTTAAAAGATCTGATAATGTTACTATCATAAACTACAAGACAAATTTTGCAATTACTTAAGTTAGCATTAATCAAATACTGAAAAAAAAAAGAAAAAAAAATTAAGTATATTTTGCAGGAAAAAATCTGCAAACTTAATCTGTATAAACTTTGAAAATATATTTTATTTTAGCAGTGACAAAATAAAAAAATATATAAAAATTCTCTTTTTATTTTATAAACATGGAGAGGGAGGGGGAAGAGGAAAAGCTGTTTAAGTTGACTGATACTTCAAGTTTTTAATGTTTCCCTTATGCAGTTTTATTTTATAAGTATGTTCCTAAGAAAATGCAATACATTTGCAAAGAAAGCTTCAATACATCCAGGACTTACAAAACAATAATAACAAGAGAATAATAAGTTGAAATAATACTCACAGTAGTAACAACATGAAAATGGAAATGCCTTTGCAGCATTTCAGTTAACTATCTTGCCAGTTATGTCAGGTGGGTGGGGTTTATTGTTTGGTAAGTTGGTTGGTTTAGTATGTTCTGTCCAGTCCTGCATAGCTAATAAAAACCTCTTCATTACATGAAATATTTCTTCTGGAAATTCTGTGGAATGTGGATTTTGCAATTGCTGATCCAGTAAGCAATTACATTTCTCCTTATTTTAAAGACCTGGAAAGTGAATACAAAATTATATGAAAAGGACTTGATAAAATA
The DNA here is from genome assembly GCF_013377495.2 of Cygnus atratus. Classification (NCBI taxonomy): domain Eukaryota; kingdom Metazoa; phylum Chordata; class Aves; order Anseriformes; family Anatidae; genus Cygnus; species Cygnus atratus. Next base: position 57,198,748 of record NC_066365.1, read on the forward strand.
AATAAATAAATAAAAGCTGACAAGCTAGAATTCTGAAGTCTCTTATGTTCATTAGTAGGTATATTTTTTTTAGATATTAACAAATAATAAATTCCTAAAAGGAAATGGTAAGATTTTACTGACAGGTGCAGATATTTTTCTGACAGAATATTGGTTATTTTTGAATGTATTGAAAAATTTAATAACCATGGATTTACACAGAAAAACAAAATGAGACTGGTTTTGTATTTTAAGTTGGCTTTTAAATAAAATGCATATTTTGTTTTGACTTTTTTGTTTTCTTTTTAAGCTATATCATTTTAGAAAATATTAATTTACCCATTAGTTTTCCCATTACCTTTTTTCTCCATTTTTCTTTCCTCTCTCTCTTTCCTCTCTCTCTTTCCTCTCTTTCTTTTCATAGTGCAAGTATAAAACAGCCTATTTATGGAAATGATTGCATAAACAAAGCATTTATAATTATGTATTAATAGGAAAATGCTTTTTGGCTGATATGAATATGATACATATTTCATGAGCTTTTCCTCACTACCTTACAAATATATATTCCTCTTAAATGTTGTATAAAGAGAACACATTGTTCTCTAGTTGTTCTATGAGCATTTCATGAATAAGTTGTTTCCGTACAGGGAAACAGTAGTGAAGAGTTTTAATCCTACCCTTATTTTCACTATAATTACACTAAAATGTCTGAGAACGAAAAGATGAATTAGGGAAGTGTCACTTTATTTTTAAAGCACAGTTAAAACCTACACTTGATTGCATTGTTTTTAAGAGTATTTGTGTTTATTAATATTGGAAGGATGGGCCTTTGATAGATGAGTTCATTCCTAGAATTTCAGTTCATTGAACCTATAAGTTAAAAGAATGATGAAAAAATGGAACAATGGATCACATACAGCAATGAGAATACCTTGTTACCAGGGTTTGTTTAATATTTGAAGATGTGCTTTGGAATTGTAGAGCTAAAAGTTATTTTACAGTGTGTTTTACTCCTCATTCTGAGGGCTTTAATTATGGCCCGAACTACAGAATTTCAAATGGGATCACAAAATCATAGAATCATAGAATGGCCTGGGTTGAAAAGGACCTTAAAGATCATCTAGTTTCAATCCCCCTGCTCTGGGCAGGGTAGCCAACCACTAGAGCAGGCTGCCCAGAGCCACATCCAGCCTGACATTGAATGCTTTCAGGGATGGGGCATCCACAATCTCTCTGGGCAACCTGTTCCAGTGCCTCACCACCCTCTGAGTGAAAAACTTTCTCCTAATATCTAACCTAAATCTCCGCTGTCTTAGTTTAAAACCATTCCCCCTTGTCCTATCGCTATCAACACATTTAAACAGGTGTTCCCCCTCCTGTTTATACGCTCCCTTCAAGTATTGGAAGGCTGCAATGAGGTCTCCCCGGAGCCTTCTCTTCTCCTAGCTAAACAAGCCCAGTTCCTTAAACTTTTCTTCATAGGAGAGGTGCTCCAGCCCTCTGATCATCTTAGTGGCCTCCTCTGGATCCGTTCCAAGAGCTCCACATCCTTGTTTTGCTGGGGGCCACAGGCCTCCACACAGTATTCCAGGTGGGGTCTCACAACAGCAGAGTAGACGGGGGACAATCACCTCCCTCTCCCTGCTGGCCACCCCTTTTTTAATGCAGCCCAGGACATAGTTTGCCTTCCGGGCTGCAAGTGCACACTGCTGGCTCATGTCCAGCTTCTCGTCCATCAGGACCCCCAAGTCCTTGTCCACAGGGCTGCTCTCGAGTTCTTCTCCCAATCTACATAAATACCTGGGACTGCCCCAGCCCAAGTGCAACACCTTGCACTTAGCCTTGTTGAACCTCATTAGGTTCTCATGGGCCCACTTCTCCAGCCTGTCCAGGTCCCTGTAGAGGGCATCCCTTCTCTCTATTGTATTAACTGCACCACTCAGCTTGGTGCCAGCTGCAAACTTGCTGAGGGTGCACTCAATTCCACCGTCTATGTCACTGATAAAGATATTGAAGAGCACTGGACTTCTGAGGGACACCACTTGTGACCGGCCTCCACCCAGACATAGAACCGTTGACCACAACCCTTTGGCTGCGACCAGCCAACTAATTCTTTATCCACCTAACAGTCCATCCTTCAAATCCATACCTCTCCAATTCAGAGAGAAAAATGTGGTGAGGGACCATATCAAGGGTTTTGCTTAAGTCCAGGTAGATGATATCTGTCGCCCTTCCTTTGTCCACTGATGCTGTCACTCCATCATAGAAGGCTACCAGATTGGCTAGGCAAGATCTGTCTTTGGTAAAGCCATGCTGGCTGTCTCAGATCACCTCTTTATCTCGTGCATGCCTTAACACGTCTTCCAAAAGGGTCTGCTTCATGATCTTCCTAGGCACAGAGGTGAGGCTCACTGGCCTGTAGTTCCCCAGGTCTTTCTTTCTCCTTTTCTTAAAAATGGGAATAATGTTTCCCTTTGTCCAGTCACTGGGGACTTCACCTGACAACCATGATTTTTCAGATATGATGGAGAGCGGCTCGGCAACCACATCAGCCATCTCTCTCAGCACCCTGAGATGTATACCATCTGGCCCCATGGACTTACACACATCCAGTTTCATTAGGCAGTCCCAGACTTGTTCCACTGTCACAGTGGGATGGAATCCACTCCTCTCACCCTGTCCTTGAGGTTCAGGATCCTGACAGATATAGGAAACTTGACCACCAGTGAAGACTGAGGCAAAGCACTTATTGAGTACCTCAGCTTTTTCCATGTCTGAGGAAGCCAGTTCTCCCATCTCATTTATCAAAGAGGGTACACTCTCCTTGGCCTGTCTCCTCCTGCCTATGTATCTGTAGAATCCCTTCTTGTTATTCTTCACATCCCTTGCCAAGTTCAGCTCCATCTGTGCCTTGACTTTCCTGATCCTGTCTCTACACATCTGGACAACACCAGTGCATTCCTCCTAGGCTACACAACCCTGCTTCCACTTCCTGTACATTTCCCTCTTTTCCCTTGGTTTAAACTGCAGATCCTTGCTCAGACATGCCGGTTGCCCACCTCCTCTGCTTGATTTCTTCTGCTGGGGGATGGAGAGCTCTTGCACTCTCAGAAGGGTGTCCTTAAAGAGCTGCCAGCTGTCTTCTGTTCCTATGCCATTAAGGACAGTTTCCCAGGAGATCCCAGCAGATATATTGAAATGTCCCATCAGGAATATAGACCTTTGATGTAAACTGCTTGCTACCATTAAAAAAAAAAAAAAAAAAAGTGGGTGAGACGTAGAGAGAAAGAGAAGTTTTCTCCATGCTCCTTCCAGTATAATTTCATGGTTTATAGCCAATGTATATATGTTACAGATCCTTCCTCTGCTGAAATGGAAAAAGTAGGATGGGTCTCTGAGAGGGCTGTGTATGATGTGCATTCATCAGTTATGGTGCAGTGAGATGTTAGCAAATGTTTTTCCCTGTTGCTGAAGACCATAATTTCAGTGAGAAATTATCAGGATTTGCTTTTTATTTTCTCAGCAACCTAGTTCCACAGGAACTAGATTGATATCTTTCTTTATTTCAGACTTGGAAATAATTAAAAACAAATAGTACTTTCTACACTATTCAATGTCTTTGCTAAATACCAGTAGGGTTGAATATTGCAACAAAAATATTATCTTACATTATATGAGCAGTAGGGTAGATGGGCAAGAAAAGTCTTGGTTGGAATCTTTCCTAATAAATTTCATACTACCTTAACACGAAAGTGGAATTCTTAATCTCTTGTGAATTCTGCTGGATGTTGGAATGTTTTTTCTTGTTTATGATCCATTTATTATTTTGCATTTTGTTCGTTTCTATATTTCTTAGCCCACAGTAGTCACATTCTGTATTAAGTTTATCTAATTGTCTGGCCGTTTTGATATTTGTAACTTCAAAGCTCTGATATCACACCACACTTTACCGAGTTCCTTAAAACTTGGACACATAGAAGTCTGTTAACTACAGCTTATCAGCTATAATAGAAGTCTTATTTGTCCTACTGTCACCTGGTTTAAAAGATCAGAAGTAACAACTTGACATGCACAAATGCACATATCTTAAAGACTTTAAATGTAAATATTGTACTACATACGGAGAGAATGGGAAGGCTTTACTTGGTGTAGTTATTTTTCCTGAAAACATTATATTGAGATGGAATTTCAGAACTTCTACGCTTAAAACATAAACTTACAATAGCTTGAATTTAATAAGTGCAGGTCAGTTTCTTCTAACTGAAGTGAGTCATTATTCCATTTCTTAATAATGTATTGCAAGCATGGTATTTACATTGTACATGTTTCCCTTTCACTAATCTTTGAATTTATTGTTCAGAAAACATATTAATGATTGATCTTTTACCATTGTATTTTATAAACCATAGATTTGTTCTCTTCCTCATTCAGAAATCGGTACTATATATAAAATCTCTCAAAATATTGTCTTAATTACTAGCTTGTTATACAAGCAGTTTAATGCACATAACCTGTTTAGATAATTGAAATAAATTAAAATTTCAGAATTTCAAGAAAACAAATGATATTTTAAATTTATATGAGCTTTTGGTAGGAAAAAAAAATATATATATATGTGAAGAAAATACAGAACCAATCAAACTTGGCTTTATTCTGAGTGTCATAACAAACCTTCCTAAGCCACAAGCCTGAAGCTTTAAAAAGTCGTGAAACATGTTAACAACTCATGAAAAAGTGAATCTTTATTTGAGTAAGTGTAATTGAGGGTTACATCCAAACAAAGCAGAAAAAAAATGTGTAACTGGAGATTAAACACTGTGGAGATCTATTTAGGAAAATAACAATTTCACCCAAGCAAGTGATAATTACATTTATATGTGATATGAATATTATATGTTGGTGAGAAACTCAATCTATATTATCTTTTCTGAGGCATTTTATATGGTGTTATTTAGGAAATGGGAGGTGGAGTTTAGATTGGAAGGGTGTGGTAGGCAACCCCTCTCTGATGAAGGTTGTAACTTCCTTCAACAAATATTTCTTTTAATATTAACATGCTTCTCAGAGCTTAACTGTGACACATGAACTTTTACTACTGAAAAATTTTAAATTCTTCTAAGCATCAGAGAGGAAATGTTTCTGAATTATTTTTCATAGATTTCCTAAAAGAAGATATGATGTGACTCCTTCAGCTACCAAGGTGAATATTTGGTTTGGAAGTTATGGGATACAGTGTTGAAAGCCTTACTGAAATCAAGGTAGACAACATCCACCACTCTCCCCTCATCCACTCAGTTAGTAATTCCATTACAGATGGTTGTCAGGTTGGTCAAGCATGATTTCCCCTTGGTGAGCCCATGCTAACTACTCCTGATCACCTTCTTCTCCTCCATATGTTTGGAGATGACTTCCAGGGTGAGTGATTCCATCACCTTTCCAGGGATGGAGGTGAGGCTGACTGGCCTGTAGTTCCCTGGGTTCTCCTTCTTGCCCTTTCTGAAGACTGGAGTGACAATGGCTTTCTTTCAGTCCTCAGGCATCCCTCCTGTTCTCCATGACCTGAAACAAAGAGTATAAAACACAAAATATGTAACATAGTAACCTGAAGGGATTGCTTAAATTGCTAAATTGTTTTATCAGCCTCAGGCGATAAGACTCAGCTCTAGCCAACATAATCAGGGAAGAGCCTATTTTTAGAGGGAACATGGTGCCCTAAAGCAGGACTTTAAATTAAATTAAATTAAAATGGCTGAGCTAGTAAAGAGAAAAACCACTGAAGCAGTTAAATAATGACTGAGCATGTGCAAAGACAGAAAGGAGAAAAGTACAAGGTGAAGAAGACAATGAGCCTTCATCAGAAAGACCATGAAGTGCGACCACCAGAGGGTACTGCACATGCAAAAGTAGGAGACAAAATATAGTAATTAGTTCTGAGAAAACATTAACATAAATCCTGCCCTTTCTTGGAAATTGTGTGAATATGTATATCACTGTACCATAAATAAGTAAGTACTCATTGTCTTGCTTAGGTGTACTTGTTTGGTGGAATTATCCCCCATGTACATGGTGCTGTTAACAAAGAATACCTATTTTCTAAGTCTCCAAAAAGAATCTTGGAAAGTTACATCATTTTTTTGCATTTCAGACCTTTCAAAGATGATGGAGAGTGAGCTAGCAAAAACATCTGCCAGCTCCCTTAGCACTCGTGGATGCATCCCATCTGGGCCCATGGATCTGTGTGGGTCAAGTTTGTCTAAGAGGTGCCTCTGACCTGATCCTTTTCCACCAAGGGAAAGTACTCCTTTCTCCAGACTCCCTCCCTTATCTCTTGGGTAAGAGATTCCTGAAGGCTACTCTTAGCAGTGAAGACTGAAGCAAAGAAGACATTCAGTAATTTTGCGTTCTCTGTATCCAGGGCACCAGGATACAGGTGCCCAGGGCACCCACATCATTAAGCAGTAGGCCCACATTTTCCTTAGTGTTTCTTCTGTTATTGATATATTTGAAAAAGCCCTTCTTATTTTCCTTGACACCCCATGCCAGATTTAACTCAAATTGGGCCTTGGCCTTCTTTGTCACATCTTATTGCCAAATATTTATACAATTGCAATATTTTCTGGGTTTGGTTATTTTAATTGCTCACATTTAAGAATGAAACCACTTGATCTGATGGCAGATATTCAAGCAGATCTCAGCATGTTTGTTCATTCATACAAATCACTGCTACTTCTTATCTGGTAATCCAATTTCTCTTAGAGATAATTCCATGCATCTAAGAGAATAGAGTTTTTTTTTTTTTTTTTAATGAAAGTATAGGGCACAAGCTTGAGACACTATTTTTTTTCTTTTCTTCCTTCCACCCCTTTCACATCACCTTATCCCTGCACACATCCTAAACAGTCTATGAATAGGGTTTCTAAGCCCAGATTTTGAACATCCCGAGATTTACAGAGGTCTCTCTTGCAATTTGACATGGTCTTCTATGTGGTAAATAGGACTTTTTTTTTTTTTCTCCACAAGAAGAAAAAGTAATTTCTAAATATTTTTTCCCCAAATTGTAGTTTAATTTTTTATTTCAATACTGAATATTAGTAAGTATACTCTAAGTATATGAATTGTTTACTACAGATAAAATTTCGTGAATTAAGTAGTCCTTTTCATGAACAGCATGAGACCACCTCTTTTTCACAAGCATGACTGCTATCTGTGTTTTGTTTTGTTTTGTTTTGTTTTCTGTTGGAAAATCTCCTAATGTAACTGATTGATGAGTAAGGATAAAATGGCATGTAATTTTGTTGGATTAGTGGAAATTGAGAAGACCTCAGAGTTAAATATCTTGTAGTGCATTCTTCAGGTTTGGTTTAAAACAAACTTTTGGAAACTATGGGATTTGTAAAACTTAACACTTTAAGACATTAACACCCTTTTTTTTTTTTTTTCCAATCTTTTCAAAATATTTTTATTATTAGGCATTATTCTAATGAAGCTAGAATAAGCCACTCATAAATTATCTACAATACATTTCTGGACAATATTATCTCTTTGATAATGGTGCCAGTATTTTACATCTTTCCTATTTAAAGGTATGCACAATGCCAATACTTACACATGTGTTTTTCTACACAAATTGCATCATTTAATAATTATACATATTTAAACTTTTCAGCATTATTATGAAAGACTTTTATAGACTATTTATATGGAAATGGCCATTAAACATTTGAAATGTATAAGTTAGTGTAACGATCAAATGACATTTAATTTAACAAATAAAAAATGGTCTATCCATAACTTTGCATAATTAAGGAAATTTTAAAAAGGAATAAAATGAAGTGAGGGAAGCATTTATGTGAAGACAGTAAATAATGATTAGAGTACTGCATTTGATGACTAAGTAACATAATAGATTCTATTATTTCTATTTCTTACTAAAATAATATAATGTCAGGCTGATATGAAGGTGAAATCATCAAGGTGAAACTGAGTTTAATAACTCAATGAGAATTGTGACATAAAATGAAAACACTGAAGCAGTAACCAAAACTATTATTCAAGCAGGCTAATTTAAATATGATGTATGTAATCCCCATATTTGTAGAGATCCCTGTCATTTTAGGATCATTGTGATAAACTTACCTAACGCTTTTCCAACATGGTAAAGTCCTAGATTTTTAGGGCTGGAAGGAACAGTTTTGTTCTTTTAAGTTTTCCTGTTGGATACTATGCTATAAAGTTTCACATGGCAACATTTGCATCCAACCCGCAACTTCTGCTTGATCATCATTCTTAATACATATTCTACTTTAATTGTGAAATAAAGGCTTTAATCAACAAAGATTCATTCACATCTTTAAAGTTATTCCTATAGATAATTTTATTCACTGAGAATATTTAAGTGTGTTTGTTTGTTTGTTTCAGATTTCTCCTTAATATTTTTTGTACCTTCTCAGCACGGTTCCTACCGTACCAGAATTCAGTTTTTCAGGAGAGTAGATACTGAATATGATAAATTAATTTATTTCAGTGAAAGTAATAAATTGAGATTTTTTAGTTTCTGTTGAAAGGAAGGCTTTGAAGATCTTAAATAATTGTTGCAATTCTTCTGAACAATTTTTTTTCTCATTTATATCACTCAAGTAAACTGAGCAACACAGAATTAATATCTTACTGTTTAAAGTTCCTAAAAGTATCTAGGAAACATCACTGAGGCATTGTTGAATGGAAAAGAATAAGTAAAAATAAATTCAGAAACATAGAAACTTGCAGAGGGGTGGGGAAGGGCGGGGAGAAGTCATATTGGAAGGAATATATTGCATCAAAAGTGTATCGTGATTCTAGAACGTGCAAGACCGCCTGGTTGGAGAGCCCCATGCATAAAATAAAGCAGACTCATGAAATGCCTAAGCATCTACATTGTTTGGGTAGACATATTTAAGTGGGAACTATGTATATTTTATTTTTTTCCAGAAATCTCTAAAACAAGGATGAATTTATGACAGTGATATTGTCAAGCAATACTAAAATATCACAGTTTAGTGAAACAAATTCCAATAGCATTTACATTTTATTTCCAGGCATCTATTAAGACACATAGATACCACAGAAACTGGCGGTAGCCTAGTGGTTGCACTGCTTACCTCCCCCCTACAGCACTCTGTGGTCACAGGTTTGAGCTACACCCCAGCCTGCTTAGAGGGCTTCTTTTTCTGGTCAATGATTCTATTTTCAGAGACCAGTGACGAGTGATGTCCCTCAGGGGTCTGTCTCAGGATCAGTAGTTTTCACTATCTTTAGCAATGACATAGACAATGGGATTGAGTGTACCCTCAACAAGTTTGCAGATGACACCAAGCTGAGTGATGCAGTTGATGCCAAAGAAGGAAGAGATGCCCTTCAAAGGGATCTGGACAGGCTGAAGAAGTGGGCCCATGTGAACCTAATGAGGTTTAACAAGTCCAAGTGCAAGGTGCTGCACCTGGGTTGGGGCAATCCCAGACAGGAGTACAGACTGGGAGAAGAACTCATTGAGATCAGCCCTGCGGAGAAGGACTTGGGGGTTCTGGTGGATGGAAGGCTCAACATGAGCCAGCAGTGTTCTCTTGCAGCCCACAAGACCAACTGAATCCTAGGCTGCATCAACAGAGGAGTGACTAGCAGGTTGAGGGAGGTGATTGCTCCCCTCTACTCTGTCCTCATGAGGCCCCACCTAGAGTACTGCGTTCAGGTTTGGGGCCCCCAGAACAAGAAGCATATGGACCTGTTAGAACAAGTCCAGAGGAGGGCCAGAAAGTTAATCAGAGGGCTGGAGCACCTCTCCTGTAACGAAAGGCTGAGAGAGCTGGGCATGTTCAGCCTGGAGAAGAGAAGGCTCCAGGGTGACCTCATTGCAGCCTTTCAGTACATAAAGGGTCTAATAAAAAAGATGGAGAAGGACTCTTTACTCGTGTAGATAATGATAGGACAAGGGAGAATGGTCTTAAATTAAAAGAGGGGAGATTTAGACTAGACATTAGGAGGAAATTCTTCACTCAGGGCGTGGTGAGGCACTGGAATGGTTTGCCAAGAGAAGTTGTGGATATCCATCCCTGGAGGTGTTCAAGGCCAGGCCTGGATGGGGCCTTGGCCAACCTGATCTAGTGGCTGGCATCCCTGTATATGGCTGGGGTGGGTTGGAGTTAGATGATCTTTAAGGTCCCGTCCAACCTGAGCCATTCTATATTTCTATGATTTTATGAAGATAAGATAATCATTGAAATCATAGTATCACTAATTTAATGAAAACTAGATGACGTTCATTATGAACCAAAATTAAAATTTTGAAAAAAAAAATTGAAATATGAATATGCATATACAAAATGTCAATAAATTTCATCAACTGTATAGGCTTTGCTGATGCTTTGTTTCACTTGTTTCTTGGGAATTGAGTGTTCAAAACTAAAATTTTACTAAGCTGTAGCCATGTCTACAACTCAGTTGTGTAAGTCAAATCAAATGTCACAAATCAGTTAAAATTTTGGACTTTGTCTTTCTGTTTATATTTATTTTTGATCTCTGAGTGCTTTTAAAAGGTTTGCATACTGTTGTCTGAATGTGTTTTTACATGCATACGAACAGAAGTAGATAACAGAGATATTTATTCTTACTCTTTATACTATAGTTAACATTTCCTACTTCCTTTCTGAAAGACGAAATGATGCACTTCTAAAAAAAGTCTAGAACCAGAGAATGTGAAAGAGCGAAGGAACAAGATACATAGGGTCATACAGAATATAATGCAGATGCCGTTGTCATGTCTTTATACTCAAATTTTTAAAAGATGATAAATTTTTTATATTTTTTGACAATAGGTGACTGCTTTATGATAACTGGATCTATTTAAAACAAGTACTTTTTCTTATGACCCAGGTATTCGATACAAGTCAAAAAAGCATACCACACCATACTTCTTTTCCTCTGAATATGCAACATATTTTCTTAGATTTATCACTTAGAAATTAGCGTTAATTATTAGTAATTAATAATGAAAAAATGAAACAACAACAACAAAAAACTGCATCAATAATCGATCTGGCATTGCCTATGGCTACTGCAAGTTACGAGATAAAATTTTGCATCCACTGATGTGTATTTTATATCATAACACCTTCAATAACACATTGTACAGTTTAAATCTATCAGCAAAGTGAATCCGACAAAATTGTTTTAATCTTTCTGAGATGTACAACCATTGCTTGAGAATCATCACATATTATTTCTAAAATGTCTTAACACTTTATATGTGAGAATTTTAAAAGCTAGAAGTAAGTGGTTATTTTTTAGACCAATGTAGAGATTTTGGAAGGTGATCATTGCTATGTCCCTGAAATCCTCTTCTTTTTAAGTTCACTTTGTATTTTGATTATATGTAGCATAGCCATTCTCCAGTGCCACTGACTAAAAGAGAATTCTTGCACTTGCAGGAAGAGAAGTTATGTCTATCAATTTTGGCTAGCTGCAGAAACTGTAACACTTGGTAACAGATAAATTAAGGTCATGTTTTTGTCTTAGGAAGCGAAAACAAAAGAAAACCCATTCATGTGATTATACTTATCTGAAATAGGTTAAAAAATACTTGAAAACTGAGCAAAGTATTATTTTGACTTTGAATAGTGAAACAATTAAGACTGTGAAAGAAATTCATCTCAGTTTTATCCATTCCTATGTCACTAATCTAGAAAAATGTACTTGGTAAGGCATAGAGAGTCGAGCCAAAAATTTACTTCTGTAAGAAAAACAAGGATTCACTACACCACTTTCAAAAGAAGGGAAAAAAAATGAATTTTGACTTAAAAATTATCAGTATCAGAAACAAACTATATTCCAAATTCCCCAGCTAGAGCAATGATCATTGTTGTGTTTTTTTTTTTTTTTCCTACTTGATGTGATGTTAGTTCTTACTAGTTTTAAGCGTAACGAACAGTGATTTCATATTTCTTGTGTTTATCCAGACTATTCTGTTATTTCTGTTTGGTGCTTTGCATAAGTATTTTTGCTTTAATCCTCTGAGGTGTAAAGATTGTGTGTTGTTTCAAATGCCAGTAGGGGCTAAATGCCATTCTTGGAAAGATATGCTTTTGTACTGGCAGGGAGAGAATAATTGGCACTGAGAATAAGTAGTTTTTGTGTCAAGGTTGTCAAACCTATTTTGCTGCCAGCTCTTGGCTAGAATTCCACTTAACACCAGATGGCATTGTTTTTTTGATGTTCTTGAATAGAGCAGATCATTAATTCCCCCTGGGTTTGCTCAGACACCTTATATGAATTTTCTTGCCCACGTGCCTGTGCACTGTGTAGAAATCTATGTTCTTTCTTTCTTTTTATTGTACAAAGAACATGACTCATTCTTTGAAAAAAATAAATATATAAGCTATGTAACATAACTACATGACTTTAATTTTTGATGTGAACATTTTATTTTTCAACATACAATTATTTGAAGGCACAGTTAGCTCTATTTAGACACCTAAAAGCACACTTAATTACATGATTGTCCCTACAAATCAGGTAGAAATGAGGCTTAGCATTATAAAATATCCTTTCAGTTTTATGAATAGACAGATATCTTGCAATGGGAAAGAGCTGGCCCACAATGGATAGCTAATAAGAAGTCTCTTCAACACAGGACACCTGAGACAGTCTCTAGTGTTTCATACATTGGACATTTGCACACTGTGTGCTTGATACCAGATTGTACTAGCAAATTCCCAGGTTTAGGGTCCATGAAGAAGGGGTTTTGTTAGGAATGGTAGAAATCAATAGCAATGTCTCCTTTGCCAAGAAAATATGCAGTTCAAATTAGTAAGAGGGCTCAGTTTGCCAAGGTAGGCACTGAATTCCTTGTCACTGCTGTAGGTGTTTTAATAATTTAAAAGCTGTCTTTCTGTTTGTACATTCTTAATCGAAATGCTGTAATGTAGAATACTCTGCCCTTTCGGTGGAGGAAAAAAAATCAAACAATAACAACAACAACATGTTTCATTGTATCTATTAAAAGTAATTTAACTGCAAAAATATATTTCAATGTTCAGTCCACTTTATTAATGGTACTATACTTTAAAACACATAAGAAATAAAGCATTCCAAGGACAAAAGTAAGAGAGAGAATAATAATGAATTTCATAGTTAATTTGGCTTTTGAATGATGGTTTTGTTAAATATCTGACGATTTCAGACTATGTATTAGGAAAAATTTCTTTACCGTAAGGGTAGTCAAACACTGGAACAGGCTTCCTAGAGAGGTGGTTGATGCCCAGTGCCTGTTAGTGTTCAAGAAGCATTTGGATAATGACCTCAATAACTGTAACCTTTGAAGTGGTCAGGCAGTTGGACTTTGTAGGTCCCTTCCTACTTAAGTATCTTATCCTATCCTATCCTATCCTATCCTATCCTATCCTATCCTTTCTATTTGGAATTTCAAAAATTGTATCACTAATGCTACTTAACAATCTTAAGCACACACTCATTTATGAACAAATGTTTAATTAAAGACTTTGTCAAATCAGATTTAGTGGAAAGAAAGAATCTGACTATCCTGTGAAAGATATAAAAAGGCTTGAAGAAAATTCTTCATTGAATTCATTTAGCAGAACGTGAAAGTTTGTCTATCTCAAGCAGACAGATTCTGTGAACAGCTCAGGATACCTCTAAGAGTATGCTCTGGTATAACAGGGACTTTATCCTTCCAGTGAACAGAATATACACTTTTTTTTTTTTTCCATGTACACATATTGAACTGTGTTAATTTGGAAAAAAGAGACATCATCAGAGAAAATCTTCTCTTTCATTCATTTTTCTCTTTTAGATTCTTGTGTTAAGGTACACAGTGGCACTTTTCAGAAAGGTTTTTTGTGGCGTAAAGACTACATGGACACCAGGGTTCTTTAAGGATCAGTAACTGCTACACACTCCCACATCTCCCCCTTCTTTATTAACATAAAAAAGTGTGATTAACACAAATTAAGAAAGCACAATTAACACAAATTAAAACACAGAGAAAAACTACCAGGCATACTAATTCTATCTTTAACAAACTTTGTACCACATCCCTGGGAGAGGCAGGCACTGAGTGCTGCCCAGCAGGGGGTGCTCTGGCTGCCCCTCCAGCTCCTGGAGTCCTTGTCTGTGGGTCCTGCATATGGCAGCGGGACCTTCCGACACGTTGTTTTTTGTTTGAGCTGGAGTCCAAACCGCAGAGGAGAGTGCTGTGATCATTTTAAGGCAGATGATGAGGCCAGACGGACCCATCATGCTGACACCCATCTAGGACTGGCTTCTGTTGAAACACAAGTACAACCTCGACCCCAAGTTATTAGAGAGTAGGGCCCTTCCCAATGATTGGTGCTTTAATTTTTTACCATGATTTGTGCCCTTTCTTTAACTGAGTTTCTCCCAGATCTGTCTCCCAGATCTGTCTCCCAGATCTGTCTGTTCTTTAACCGAGATTAAAGTATTGTGATTAAAATGTTTGTGAATTGGAGGACCTTCGTCTGTCCATCGATTTAAAAATTTAAGAATACAGCATGCTTTAGCTATCTTTTCCTGGGGGTCACACCCCTACTCCCCCTTTTTTGTTTTAGAAGCATAGCTTTTACGGTACCATGGGTCTGTTCAATAATTGCTTGACCTGTGGGGAGAATGAGATATACCTGTCAGATGTTGAATGTCCCACTGTTGAAAAAGAAGTGGGTTGCAGGGGCCACATATCCTGGCCCATTACGTGTTTTAATCGTTTGGGGGATTTCTAATATCGCAAAAGCTGACTGAATATGTTTACACACATCGTTTGCCTTTTCTCCTGCATGAACAGATGCAAAAATACAATGAGAAAAGGTATCAGTTGAAACATGAACATAAAAAACAATCCTTTAAGTCTGTTACTATTAATGTCCATGACTGGGGGAGCATAGTTGGAGATGGCAATCCCAGTTGAAGTGCTCCCATATCTTCCATGACTTCATTAATTTTTCTCAGATAACAGTCTCCATTTTCCATTCCTTTTCTTGATTACAAACACCGGAGAGTTCCAGGGCTAGTCGTGGGAACAATGTGTCTCGCTTTAAGTTGTTAAGCAACTCAGCCTTCGGGCCTTATGTATCCTATTCCTCCTGGATCGAAGGGAAACAGATCCGGCTCCTTTTCAGGGCCTATAGGGCTTGGATCAAAAGGAACGTCCAGGTCACCAGGGGGCGCAACAGCAAAGGCCTGCTATGGCAGTACCGGCGGGGGGCGGCGGGGGGGGTTGGTTGCGATGGCGTAGCAGGCGGATCGGTGGAGGAGCCCGCAGCTCCCTCACTATCTGGCAGACCACACGTTTATGACTGTGGTCCCACATGGCACTTTAAGGCCTCAGAGATTGCTTGCCAGGTGCCGAGTAATCCCACCACAACCTTGTCGTTTTTAGTAGCAGAGTCCCACACCTTGACCTCAATTTGGTCCCATGTTTCAGGATCATAAACCGTCTGATTCATAATAAAGGGAATAAGCTGGAAGGTTACCAGGACATTTTTTGTTTCTAAGGACATATGATTCCCCATAGCGTGCAACTGCTTACCTTCGGCCAGTGAGGGGCAGTTGTGTGTGCGGGTCTGCTTCTCTCAGCTTCAGCTTCCTTTCAGCTCGGGTGCGCTTCTTTCCAGCGACTTTCATTACCAGTTTCCTTCCAGCTCGGGTGTGCTTCCTTTCAGTGACTTTCAGTATGAGCTTCTCTGAGCGATTTGCTAAGTTCAGCCAAACCTATCTTCATGAGGTGATCAATGTCCCCGTTCCTGTCCTGGTACCTGTTCTGTTAGCCTGTCCCTGTTTATTCTTTTTTTTTTGTTGTTGTTTTTGTCCCTGTTCTGTTAGCTTGCCCCTGCTCTTCAGGCAGTCCCTGTTCGTTTTCTTCAGGTCCCTGTTCCTTTTCTTCATGTCCCATCTGGGATGCCATTTGTGGCGTAAAGACCACACGGACACCAGGGTTCTTTCAGGATCAGTAACTGCTACTACTTTATTGATGACATAACTTCAACTCTCTCTTATTGAAGACATAACTTAATTTCTCTCTTACTGAGGACATAACTTCATCCCCTTATTGAGGGCAGGCTCCCTTCTTATACCATTCGCTCTACAGCAGTACTTTTCCACTAACTATTCATTGGTCAAACAACTTTGCCCGGCAACAGCAAACACCCAGCAACTTCCATGCCTTAAGGGCTGGAGAACAAGCAGTCCAAGACAGCAAGACGTCTCCTGAATCACCCTTCTTTGTTCCCTTTAAACTCTTAACATTCTTGATGGCCTCATCGTTAAGAGTCCGATGATATCACCAACCATGGGGCTTGTCGACCCCCATAGCCACATTCCCACAGTTTTTCCTGAGGTCTTCTTCAAGGATGAAGCTGTGATAGTATTCCCTAGCTTTCTTCCTGTAAATCTTATCTTTCTGACATGTACACTTTAAACTACATTTAAGACATTAAATATGGTGGTATATGTGTTGCAAAGCCAGTACATATTTCAAAGCAAAATGTTTGAACTTTATCACTCTGAAGTGAGAGATGCGCAGGGGGGAAAATCAGTCTGCTCTGAGCACAGGAAGAAGCTGGTACCAGTTCTGGAATGTTGCCATATCGAGTTCCACTGTGATGATTCCAATTTAGGAGACAGATAATTTCCCTGTTTTTTTTTGACACCTCAGTATCTGTATTGATTACCTCACATTAAATTGGCAGCACGTGAAATTTTATTTGTGGTTCTACAGTCTGGCTTTAGTTGGTCATATCATTAAAATTGCTGAAAATCTCCAGGGTTCTTTCCAATATAGTATCATCACTGAAGACACTTATATTTTAGTTTCAAATATCATGGTATTACAGGCAACTGTAAGGATATCATACCTGCAGGTATTCTCCTATTATTTAGAAAGGTTCACCATTTCAATACTCTTATCTTCACCCTATCCCATTTGTGCTTGATGTACTAGGAAGAATCCTATTGTTGCACTGCATATAAATTATGTATATAATTCCTGGAGGGATATTTTGTCTAATAAATTCATTATGGATAGCATGAAGATTTAAACAAAAAAAGTATTCTTTTCTACTACTAAGGTAGGAATGGAGTAACAATCAAATATCTTTTGAGTCCTGACAATATTGAATTGACTTATATTTGAATTTTAATTAAAAGCAAACAAACAAAAATTTGTAGCCTCTAAAGGACTTAGTGAAATTTTCCTAGAGGCATAAAATCCATTTACTAAAGCATAAGCAGAATAATCATAAGTATGCATTTAAATTCTAAATGAAAAATCATATTCTAACATGTCTTGTGCACATCCATTTCAATCTCTTTAATACCATAAACAGCTGAGATAGCCAACTGCCATCCCAGTATCTCCAGCTACCCATTTATGAACCTCCTTTGCACATAAAAATCCACTCCCACACAAAGTACTCATTTTAGTATTTCCAAAGGTACCAACCTTATTCATATTTCATGATAGTTGAGAAAATATTGCTGTTGTTGTTTTGTATCTTTATCAGACAAAAGCATAATAATCCTAAAAGAAAAGTTAGTTTTATCACGAGTAAATTTTTTTTACTGTCAGAAAATTGAAAGTTTTTGGAATATGAAAACAGATTTGGAAAGTACTTTCACAAGTTTAGAATATTTCTAAGATTTTCTCTGATAATTCATGTAACAGTTTTGTTATTTTAGACTGCCCTCCAGGCTCATTAGCACTGGTCATAAAAGTTTTGCATGTGAAGGTCTCATTTGATGTCCTAGAATGCAGCTAGGAAAGGCAGTAGAAATGACAAGGTTGTTGCTAGAAAGCTAGCCCTCCTCAACCATGTCTGAGAGTGTAAAGGCCCCAAAAGATACGGTTTACTATTGTCTTCTGCTGAGTGTCTCCTTATTATATCCTTTTAGGCAGATGGAGCTGATGATTTATCTTTCCTTGTCACTGTGTATATTTGCCATCACTAACTTGCCTTCTGCAGTCATCCTTAGACTCATCTTTTAAGATTGCTGGGCCAAAACAGCAGTACTATTTTGCTAACAAAGTGTGGTAAAATGTAATGCGAAGCTAACCTAATGCATGTTATTTTCTTTTGGAAGAACTTTCCTTGAAGTGGCTGTATTAATTTATGTAAGAGAATCAGCTGTTGAGATAACGTGAATGTTGATATTACAGGAATATGAGAATGTGAAGAAGGAAGGAAAAAAAAAATAAGAATAAAGAATATAAGCACTGAGACCAAGAGGCCAGTAAGACTTAAATGAGATCATTGATGCTTTAAAACAGTTGCAGTTTCCTTGTCATCTTGGAATACTTCTGCCCTTCTTTTATATTTTTATATATTATTTCATACTCCCCTGCTAAGTCATATTTTCATCTATATGAAATATAGATGATTTTTATGAACTCTGCAGTGGAAAAATATATTCTTTTTGGTGTTAGGAAGTCAGTCTTCCGTTAACTTTGGCTAATCTCAGCTCAGTCTTAATATTTTTCCCCTCATATGCAAAACCAAACCAAACCAAAACACACACACACAAAAACTTAGAATAAACTTACTCCATTGTATTAAAAAACTCACCAACTTTTAAAAATTGCAATTATTATCTTTACCTTTAATATTTTATGTGATATAGATGTTAAGAAATAGATTTAATAAACCAGTCATTCTGAATAAATCTGTCATATTCTTAATGTTGTTGATAAATGATACAGAACACAGATTTGGTAATGCATCAGTTTAATGTATTCTTATAATGGAAGCTCTTATTCACTAGCATTATTTTTGTAGTATGTCTTGTTCCTTCAATAGCTGTCATTTAAACATGAAAGGTTCCTGCAGTGCATTGCCTTAGGATATGATTTTCTAGTTTTATAAATAAATGATATCCAGTCTAAAGTGATGGAGTATTGGGCAAATGGAAGAAAATGTTTATGGTATACTGTCAGTTTGAAGAAAAAAAAAAGTCAGCAGATATAATCTACACTGGTGAAAGATAAATTTAAAATGCAATACAACTGTTCATAATTTAAAAATGAAAATATAGATTGAGAACTTTGGATATTAAAATGGTTTATTATTTTATCCAGTTAAATGTGTTTTTTTTGTTTGTTTGTTTGTTTTTCAGTAGCCTTCCTTATCTTAACTGCATTTCACAGCATAACAGTAGTTGCAGAATGCAGTCATTCAAAATTCACTTCTACATGATTAAGGTGTGTTAGACATTTTGTCTTGTCTGCTGTGGCATTCATGATATTAGACAATAACATTTTTTCCATGTCATTCATTTTTTGCATGTCATCCAAAGTGTCTAGATTTAAGATTCTTATTTTTGGTGCATGTTCATTCAAGCTTCTTAATAAGATGAGTCCTTTGTACCTTATAATTTCTCACATCGAAACACATTTGGTATAAATATGGTACAAATATTGAGAGCCACTTGATGGATCGTTGGTGATATAAAATAAAGTAATGGCAAATAATCTTGCTATATGGAAATAATTTTGCTATAAGGAAAAAGCTTAATGGAATATTTCACAAAATTATTTCCATTTTTTGCAGTGGTTAATTTTTGCTCATAATCCAAGGGAATTCCAAGAATCATACGGAAGAATTTATATTAGTTATCAGGACTATTTGCAAGGCTATCAACTTCTGCTTTCAGTTTTTCACATTTTGAAATGTGCTCCTTTAACCACTGGAAAAAATGGAAATAATTTTGTAAATAGGTACACTTGGGGATGGACACAGTAGAAATGATGGGTTGAAATTATCTGTTGGTACACATCTCAAGAATTTCGTAAGAACTATGTTAAACACTTCCAGAAGTATCTATTGATGTTATAACAACTTAGAGGAAACATATTCCTGAAAACAGTCAATATTAACTGTCCAAAACATGTAAACATAAAAAATTATGATATTGCTAACTCTTTATATTCAAGTCTATTATTCTAAGGTTTCTGTTTTTGTTTTGGCTTTTCCAGTAACCTTGAATACATCTGTTAAATTAACAAAAGAAAGCATTTATAATCTAATAACATCCAAAGTTTATCTTGTTCTTTTATGCACTTCCATTATTGCTGTTTCTGCTTTGCTCTTGTTCTCATTACCCAGAAAATACTGAATTCATGCTAATTATTTTCATATTTTCATATTTTCCCTGATACTTTAACAAATGCAAAAGCAGCTAAACATAAATATCATGTTGTTTACCCACTACTACAGCATAATAAACCCACTTACAGTACTCTCAAAAGCCAGTGATTTTACTATTTGTGACAGTAATTTTGTTAGTCATTGACCACTAATTTAATCGTAGTATTTCATTGTGAGATTGTAGACCAGAGATAAATGAGGAGCAATTTCTGTATCTAAGTTATTTTTAGAGTTATAGAGCTGTCCAGTGCTGCAAAGAATATTTATTTAATCAACTATGAAGCAATTTCCAGTGCTTATTTCCAGATCCTGTTTTAATGACAAGCTTTGAAGGTTTTTTACTTAACCTAGAACTGCTAGGAGAGAACAATATTTTTCCTCACAAACTATGTGCACTTACAAACTAATAATTCAACAAAGACATAAAACAAGATTTCAGCAAGTCGGCAGAGGGGACTGTGTATGTCATAAAGAAATTCAATCACCCTTTAGGAAAGCTTAGGTTTAAAATAACCAATTTCTCTTTTCTTTTGATTTTTTTTTTCCATTTCCAGAAAATATATTTTTTCACAAACATTAACATCTTGGAATGTCTAGTAATAACTAATAGCAATTGAATGTTAAAATATATATATTTATTTAACAAAATGAATTTGTGAATCTGTCTAAAAACAGCAGGGAGTTAATAATGTTATTTAGGGGATACATGTTTGTATTCTTTAAAATCCTTGGAAGACAATTTATATAAAGAAAAATAAAGAGGGAAAAGTTTCAGTCTCAAATAATGTTTGCAGGTAACATAAAGTAATGCCTGATATATATTCCCACAAGCTCTGATTTTTTTATTTTTATTTTTTTGTCTTTAGACAAACAAATAAAAAAAATCACCAACAAGCAAACAACAACAACATACAGGAGAAAACCTGTGAAATTATACCATTTGTTCAATTATAGGATTAATGACCAGCTTACTTAAGCTTTGAATATAAGAAGTCACTGAAAGTATTACCCTAGCTGTATATAAGAGCTAGGCATGGTTTGTAAAGACATGCCTGTGACAAATGGAAAAATGAAAGCTGAAAAGGTAGTGTCTGAACTGCTGTTTCTTCAGTTGAGACAAAATTCTCTGTTCCCTAGATTGCTTGTACAGTGATAAAGAATAAAACTGGATTTGCACACAGAAATTTTGGAAATGCGTATACACTCTTGTGCCTGGATGTAGGATCTTATGCTGACATTCTACTATGTGGATGAACGTGTTTAATATTCAAACAGCAGTGTTGCTTTACCCATGTTTTTCTACCATGCCAATGTGACAACTGAGCAAGATCATTCACTGCCTAAGGGTAAGCCAAAATGTGGCTGAAATATGATATGATATAGATTTATTTTAACAGACTGTTTTTCACAAATACATTGAAATGAGAATTTATGTAAGAACAAATTACCAAAAATCTTGACCTATGCTCTTAGCCTGCCTTTTTCAGTGGTGTGTAGCACTTACTATACAGGTGGTGCTTTGGACATGCCAATGTTAAGTGCTAAGGCATCAGTCAGGACAGACTGTGATGGTATATATGCGGCATAGTATATGCAGAAATTTCTAAACCATTTATAGTATACTTGTTTTGGTTAAGCTATGCTTTTCATCAGACTGTAGATTTGCTTTATATATATATATATGTATAAATATAGATATAGATATAGATTAGAGATAGAGATAGAGATAGAGATAGAGATAGAGATAGAGATAGAGATATAGAGATGATAGAGATAGAGATATTTTCCCCATGGGAAGACATTATAATTTAACACAAAAATCTCATGCAAAATGAAATGTACAAGCATAGTGTACTGAGTAATAACTATTGAATCAGCATCAGTTTTCAGCAAAATCCTCAATTGTCTTCCATTCCAACAACAAATTTAATTTCCTAACCCCAGCTATTTTAGTTTTAAAGTCGTTGCTATATTGCTTGTATTTTTTTTTCTGTAATGAAAATATATACTGTTCACTTTAGAGACAGAAGAACTCTGAAGCTTTATTAGTCTCTCTTCCCCCCACGCAAAAAAAAAAAAAAAAAAAAAAAAAAGTCAACTCCAGCCAAAGACAAAACTCTACGACAGAAAGACAGAAAACTCTAAGTTAAAATCTGAAAAGATATAGCAAATAGTAATAGATTATTTAGATCCATAACTGTTACACAACCTTAACTGTAGTGATCACTGTCATATTTACAAATTTGACTTTTCGAATAGTAAATGTCAAAAATTATGAAATAGGATTTTCATAAAATATTTCAAATAGTGCATATACAGTGTATTCCAGACTTTTAAAAAATACTTTCTCATGTAAAGTATTTGTACTTTTTTATAGTACTTGAATGTAGAAGTCTTTTTAGAGCTCTTGTCTGACAGAAGCAGTCAGAAGAGAAGAGAGAGTGAAAATAGTTGGAGGGTTGCCAATAGGGAAAGACAAAAAAAAATGTTCAATTTCATAAAATGTCTTATAAAGACAGAGATGGCCAGAGAGAAAATGATAATGATGGCACAAAGGTATCCATTACAAAGAGATATTCCTACTTTTCTGTATTTCCTGTGTCTTCCTTATACGTTTTTCTTTGCTACCCCTCATTCAGTGTCCATGTCTATTGCTGTATTCTCTGCTGCTGTGTCACATTCATATTTTTCCATTATCTATCCTTCTGTTTCTTCTTACTTTTCTTTTATTTCCCCTGAACTCATAAACTACTTCGTCATTTCAGCTGAGGTTTCAACACATATCATTTTCACTCTCAAGATTACCTCAGGATCTACTACAAATCTACTCCATGCTTGTGCTATTAAACTGTTTGTTCATGTCCAACATAAGAATTATTTTCCATTTGCTTTCTGAAATTCTAAATAATGAATACTGGAAACAGTAAAATCAAATATCTTTGAACTCTGCTTTTTAACTTGGATTTCTTATTTCTGTGTTTTCGTAGGTAAATGATGCCTTTTTGGTGAAAACAGAATGCTTAGTGTATGTAATAAACTGAATACCAGAAATTGAACATTTACCTTATATAAAGCATATAAGTAGGGGGTCCTGGTGGGCATATGGGTGTCATAGTGGACATCAAATTTTACATGAGCCAATGATGACCCCTTGTACCAAAAGGCTAACTGTATCCTAACATGCCAGCAGGTTGAAGGAGGTGATTCTTATCCTCTCATGAACATTGGTGAGGCCACACCTGAAGTGTTATGTCCACTTTTGGGTTCCCTGATACAAAAGAGACATGGATCTCCTGGACAGAATTCAATAAAGGGCCATGAAAATGGTGAAGGGACAGGAGCATCTCTCCTATGAGGAAAGGCTGAGAGAGCTGGGACTGTTTAGCCTAGAGTAGAAAAGGTATGGGGAATTGAGTAGGGGGAGAGTGTCTTATCAGTGTATATAAATAACTGAACCAAGGATGTAAAGATCCAGGCCTTTTTTCAGTGGTGCCCAATCACAGAACAAGAGGCAATGGGCACAAACTGAAACACAGGAGGTTCCATCATGAAACACTTTTTCACTGTGAGGAAATGAAAGCAAGCACTGACGAGCAAGCACTGTCTCCATCTCTGGAGACATTCAAAAACTACCTGGACATGGTCCTTGGCAACTTGTTCTAGGTGACCCTGCTTGAGCATGGTGGGTGGACAAGGTGACCTCCAGGGGTGCCTCAATCACTCTGTAAATCTGAGGTATAGCAGAGGGTGAGGAAAAAACAACAACAACAAACAAACAAACAAAATGATTTTAGAACATATGCAGAGTAGTGCATCGTTACAAATATGGATTCTCCTGTTTTTCTCTGTGCATATAAAATCTAGTTGTGATAATTGCAAAACATTATGCTGGAAATTGAGTTGTAATTTCAGGATAAGAGAAGACTGGATTAAGGCCAGTGATGCAAAGAGAACAGTATGTTTCATGGAGGAATTTGCGTAGAAACACAGCTTGTTTTATGTTCAGCACTGAAAGCTCAAAGATTTGTTGTTCCTCCTGATTAATTTTTGAATATGTAGTCTGTTTCAGGGTCTTGTTTTTGTATTGATTGTGTGTATTAACAAGATGGGCTTCTGCTGTGTGAGAATTGTTTTTCTTCCATAGGTCACAGCTTTCATATTCACCAGAAACTGGAGGCCACAGAAATCTGATTTTATTTTATTTTTTTCCTGGAGTGGCATTTTTTCTCAAAACTGTGTATATAGCCAGCTACCAGTTCTGCAAGTGGAACTGAGCTACTTAAATTAATGGACATTTTAAGGAGTCACTTGCCAAGGAATTCTTGAAAAGAGTGAACATTTTGGAAAAAATTATTGTTCTCATGGACCATTTTGATACAAATGAAATACCTGGTGGAGATCGTCAGAGAACTTTCAAAATGTTTTAATTCCTACAGGTGTTAAGGATTAAGTGGCAAGTATGTATGTTTCTTTGTTTTTAATAGCTGGGGTGGAACCCAAGATGTGAGTTTGGATCCATGAAGACCAAGTAACCAACTTCAGAAGACAAAGTAGACCAAAAATAATTATTTTGTATTAGTTTGGAATACGGAAAATGATTGACAAATAATATTTAGTACTCCTCTAATTACTGTAAAATTCATGTCACTTGCATAAATGTAACCTAAGGAAAAAGATCTTAATGTGAATTTTAAGTTGCTGTAAAAACACAGTAAAATGTAAAGATGATAATAAAAATAATAATTGCACAACCTATTAAGGATATTTTTTCCAGACCTCAGATGGCAAATGCAAGAGTCTCACTGCAGCGTCAGAGATGAACATCAACAAGAACATGAATACGAACATCAACATCAACAAGTTTAACTGATAAAGCTATGCTATTACAAATGAGACACATAGATGGACTTAAATTGTTAAATTGTAGATTGTGCTAGGTTTCAGTCTAATTTTGCAATCTAATTAGGCTGTTAAACTTTATAATTAGAATATTTTTTCCTATTTTGTTTTTATTTAGTCATCTGAACCTTCTTTTATGACATTTTATGACCTTTTTTTCACTTTAAGGTTGAAAAAGTTTTGTCTCCTTTACCTGAGACAAACTGGGACAGGGACAATTTATTTTGTATTTTCTTCCCTTGCAATTGTTGCTTGTAACTTATCAAGCATTCTATGTCTACTGAAAGGTCGTCAAAGATTTTTTTCTCTGTTTAGTATTATTGCATCTCCTCTAGCATTCTCCATATCTAATTCCTGTTTGTTCTGTAGGATATGCCTAGCATCCCTACCCTGGACAGCATCTAGAATAATGTTTTGACCTATGATATGAATTCATAGGTATTATTAGAAGACTTCAACCTGAATATTTATAAATATAATATATAATGTCTAATTGATAATTCCCAGTGGAAACAGACTTGATAAAACATATTTGCCATCTTTGTGGTATTAAGTCATTGTTATCTTATCCAGAAAGCTCTGCAAAATTGGTGTTGGAGAGGAAAGTAAATGTAAAATTTGACATATGAATTCTACATATTTGATTCATATGTAGAATTTCTCTTTGAATGTAGTTGCTGTCTGTGGTGTTGACTTCTCTGAATTTTTAAATACACATTGAGATGAGCAATGCTGTTTAACACAGTTAAGTACATTCTCAGCTGCAGCTCAAACAGTTCTGTGAGGATAAATAGTACCTGGAAGACATCCAAATTTAGAGCAGTAGCTGATAATTTTCTTACTTACAATTGAAGGTAGGTGAATTATAAAAGGGAAAAATATTTGCAAACATATCTTTGAATTTTATAATGAATTTTACTCTCTATGCACACTCTATTACTTACCATATGTGAAAAATACCAATAGAACAGAAAGCAGTTTCTCTGGGCTCATTTATTCCTGGAATAAGAGTTTCAAGTTCAGTATCTTCTACAGGCAAGACAAAGAGATATATATTTTTTTCTGTCTCTGTTTAGAGAACATTAGAAAGTTTTAATGGGAGAAAGCTAACTAAATAAATAAATTTCAACTTTCACTTAGATACTGTGAACACAACTTCTGTAGTTGAATTTTTCCAACTGGATTTTCCAAATAAGTTTCTGAACTCTGTTGCTCATTATCTATATAAAATATAGTACAACCTGGTTGTGGTTTTACCTGCAGGCTCCAGTTGGTATGTTAATAAAACAGATTTGTAATGTCAGTAGATTTTAAAGCACTAATAGCTGTTGAATATTCAAAGAACAGTTTCCATATTTTTGTCTACTCCACTCTTGTAAGTGCCCATCTGGAATACTGAATCCAGCTCTGGGACTGCTAGCACAAGAAAGGCTAACCCACCTGTTAGAGTGGGTCCAGAGGAGGGCCACAAGGATGATCAGAGGGTTGGAGCACCTCTCATATGAAGATAGTTTGGGAGAGTTGGGGCTGTGCAGCCTGGAGAAGAGAAGGCTCCAAGGAGTCCTTACAGTGGCTTTTCAGTACTTAAAGGGGGCCTACAAGAAGGTGGAGAGGGACTCCAGCAGGGAGTGTGGTGATAGTAAACTGATTATCTTGGATGTAGTGCCCCATCCCTGTACGTGTTCAAGGCTAGGTTAGATGTTGATTTGGGCAACCAGGGGGAGGCATCCCTGCCCATGGCAAAGGGGTTGAAACTAGATGATATTTTTAATGCTAGTAGTCCGTCCATCCTTCCTTCCTTCCTTCCTTCCTTCCTTCCTTCCTTCCTTCCTTCCATATAATAAATTAGTGATCACATTTCATCTGATGATCTCTTTCTAAAATGTACTTATTCTGTGCTTAACTGTGTTATTCAGACATTTAAGTACTCTGATATTTGACAAAGATTGACACTTTGTACATTTAATTCTTTAACACTTTCTTTGATCCTACTTGAATTTTCTAAAGTTGTTTATTTATATTTGTATTTTGAAAGAGTCATTTATGTGACATGTTAGTTAGCAAAGTGTCTGCAGATTATAAACTTTAGAATTTTAATAACCTGGTCTTTTGCCAGTCCTTGTTATGTAGTGAAGAATAATGAGAGAGAAACATGATAATCTTTGAAAGAAGTGGTTAGTTCATAGTTTCATCAGTTCTTATGAATGGCTAGTTTATGATATATCCTTGTTCATGTTTCAAGTGTAAGGAGTAGATAGACAAGTAATTTTTGTACTCTAGGATAGGTAATAAAGGCGTGGATACAGAGCAGCAAGTGAATCTACCTTGAAACTAGCTTCCCCATTCCACTTAGTGTTCTTCATACTTCATTGTCATTTAAGAAAAACAGATTGTCAAAATATTGTATGTGCTGCTGTAACTCTGACTTGGGGTATGCTGAATTTTCGCAATGGTGAATACATTGCTCTCAAGAAATGTTATATTCATCAGAGAGTCTTACTTTGTTTGTTCATGGGAGAATTGAATTTCTGTAACAGACAAAGAATTTTTTTGAAATATTAGAAATGAGAGGGGAAAAGAGAAGCACAAAGTAGAAAGCAGATCATCATTTGCATAGTTCCATTGATTTTATTTGGGAAGCTCTTAATTTTTGCCACTAAGCATCTGAAGCATCCCAGTTGCTCATCTAAGCCCTTTTTTGATCATATATGAACAAATTATTTACATAGCCTTAGAGCTCAGCCTCAGTGGGAGGAACCTCTACAGACTTAAAAAAGAGTGAAGGAACCTCTACAGACTTAAAAAAATTAAATCACAAATATTTCTATATTACTGTTTTAAAATATGTATTTGGGGTATAAAATATGCTCATAATTTTTTTCTCTTTTCATTTTCATTATCTGGTAAATACTATCTAAACTTGGGTGATAAATATAATTTGTGTAAAAGCCATAACTTAAAGCTTGACAGGAAAAAAATCCTATAACTTGTGGCCAATTTTTTATTGTGCTGGTAATTTTACAGTAGGCTCAAGAGGATTACAGTAGTCTTGAAGAGGATTAAATGTAATTTCTTGCTTCTCCAAACATTGATGACTGGCCTCAGTGATGTAAGTTTATTATTTTCTTTCTTTACTTTGTTAGAGAAGGCAAATGTTTTTCATTGATTTTCCAAAAAAAATTATCTTATGAAACCAAAAAATATTTTATGAAATGGTGAAATAATAAACTAATCTTAGCATGTAATATAGCCTAAGTATTAGATGACGAAGGTGACAAATATTTCTGGGGTAGGAGAAAAAGAAAGAAAATTGAGATTTTCCACAACTTACAGCTGGGTAAGAATTTAAAAACGATTACAGTATATAGTTTACAAAATGTAGAGTAGTTTACAAAAGGTGTTCTAACTTTTATGGTTGTCTCAGAAGGAGACAGAAGGAGAGGTTCATAGAGGTTCAAAGTTACATTCTTCTAAGACCAGGTAAAATAAATGGAGAAGTATTATCTAAAAATAGCTGCCCAGTAAGTTTAAGTGCTTGTATGCTCAAAAGCATCTTTTTTTTTTTCTTCTTTTCCTTTTTTCTTTCTTCTTTTTGTTACAGTTTAATAAAAGACACAATTTATCTCAAGCCTTGCTTATTTTAAATAAATATTTAATTTGACATTTAGTGTCCTAACCATGTTTCTACATACCTAAAATAGAAAACATTTTTTCCTCGGTGGTTATTGCCAGTGAAGATTTTACACTTACTATTGTGAAGAAGATAAAAATAGCATAAAAATGTTACTTTCCAATCTAAGAAATATCAGCAAAATATGTTATTTCATAAGGATTACAAAAAAAAAAGGTAAATATACACAGGTTTTAGTCTCTCCACTATAGCTTGGGAAGGAATTGTTTTTCTCTGTTTTGGAGTTGGTTTAATTTTTAGTTCAAAAACATTGCTTTGATATGTCTTTCACAATAAATTTGATTCATCCATAAATTTGATTAATCCATTTTTTATTCATTTGTTTCATCCAGGATCAACAGAAATTAACTGGGAGGATGAATGAGGAAAAAATGAACGGACAAAATAGGTGGAAACAAAACAAAACAAAACAAAACAAACAAACAAACAAAAAAAACAATGCTGTAGTGTCAGAATAACTTTATTGAACAAATATAGTGTGTTTGTATGAGAAAGAAGGAGGGAGAGAGAAAAGAGAGGGAACAGAAATAGAAAAGAAGATTAAAGTAAACTAGCTCTTTTTGCAATTCTTTAGAGCTTCAGGGGAAGGATCTCTAGTGACACGGTGATGAGCATAGATATGTCATTACAAAAAAACTCTAGAACAGTAACTACATTTTTGTCTGATGTTCATTTCCACCTGTGAAGGATTACAAATGATCACTGGTGTAAGGAAGTGTGGTTTAGCCCGGCTGGCAGCCAAACACCACACAGCCGTTCGCTCACCCTCCCCCCTCCCTCTCCGGGATGGGGGAGAGAAACGGGAAAGTGAAGCCTGTGAGTTGAGATAAAGACAGTTTATTAGTACAGGGAAAAGAATAACAATAACAATAATAATAATAATAATAATAATAGTATTAATAGTAATAATGTGTACGAAATAAGTGATGCACAATGCAATTGCTCACCACCCGTTGACCGATGCCCAGCCTATCCCCAAGCAGCCGGCCCCCCCCCCGGCTAGCCACCCCTATATATTGTTCAGCATGACGTCAGATGGTATGGAATACCCCTTTGGCTTGGTGTAAGCACTGCTCTACAACAATTAAAACATCAGCATGTTATCAGCGCTCTTCTCATTCTAATCCAAAACATAGCACCCTGCCAGCTACTAGGAGGAAAATTAACTCTGTCCTACCTGAAACCAGGACAGGAAGAAGAGCAAGAACTTTAATCTCATCTATCCCTGTCTCTTTTGAGTAGATTTCTACCAGAAGTACTACCAAGTGTCATATTTCACATAGTATTTATGAATTGCAACTTAAGAGGAGTCGGCAAAAGGCATTCTTTGTACCATTTTCATACTTTGTTCTTCATGGAAAGCAAAACACACTCTGCCATAATTACAGTCTTAAAGAGAGGTCATTTTTTCTGAAGTTAATGCCCTTTTACCTTGAAAGATGCAAATGTTGATTTCATCCCTAGGTCTTGCACTCAATGTCCTGTTACGAGAAAAAAACAGGAAGTTCTTATGTAAAGCCAAGAAATCGATGGTATAATTGAAATTTTAAAAGGCTAATCAAAAAGTTATTAGTACAGATTTAATTATTATAGAAAAAGAAAGAAAAATAAGAAATTAAGAATATCACTATTACAGAAAAAGTATCAATATTGATACTGTTAAGATTGTTTTACACACACTTCCAGTTTCTACTTCTTTTGTTACTGTTCTACTGCCCATTAAGATCTTAAAGTTGTTTTCTGTCTGGTGAGGTGGGATAGGTTAAGTTATCTATACTCTCTGTAAAGGGAGTGTGATACTAACAGATACTAAACTCCCTAAAGGGAGTTTGATACTGACAGTTTCTTCTTCCTCTTTCTAGAAAATGATCTATTGTCATTTTGTATTCTTTCTAAAATATTTTTAGATCTTGCTCTCTTTTGGTTTGCAAATTCATGTTACATCCAAACTCACCATATATAGAACATTTTGTGTATGTCAAATTCCTTTTCCTTCTTCTCTGTGGTACTCGTGAAACTACATTTGTCCAGCTCCAGGTCTGCACTTATTTCACTTACCATGGACAAGTTGTATATAGTTATGGGGTTTCTGGTGCCAAGCATTCACAGGTCATCCCTTATCTGAGGCCTGTGCTTCCCCATGTCACTTTCTGCTACAGAACTAGGTGTATATGTCTCTACAGTATGTCATTATATTAGTTATAAACATCTCGCTCTGCACAGAATAGCTGCTAGTTACTACTGCCTATATAAAACCTAAGGCCTTGGAAATTTGCCAAAACACTTATAGTTGATGGTAATACTGTACTTATTTTTACAGTGTATTCTTGTTTATTTTAAGTTTTACAAGATTCTTCTTTGTGTTTTCATAATAAAAGGTGACTATGAGTACAATTTTTTGTTGTTGCTGTTGTTATTTTTTCAATGAAAACCAGAGTACTTCTTGTGTAAAAGTTCATTTTCTCAGTTTCAGAGCAAGGCAATGTAAATCTTCTTTCTCACCTGTCTATCAGAAGTATTGATGATAAAACAGTATACTGTAAACAGTATATTCAGGCTTTGTTGTATAGACTGCACTTAAATGAGGGAATACATTATGTTTGAAAGGTATTGGTTCAGTGATTTGTAAGTTTTGAGAAAATACAACATCAATGTATCTGATAAAAGAATTTCTGTTATCCTCTTTTTGTATATATGTGTCATATTGCATATCAGGACACTTATTCTGTTAAGGTCTTTAAAATTATTCACAGGAATTTCAAAGTTGCAAGTTATGTTTAGACTTTTTTATTGTATTTAATGATACATGGTAATAATGTGCTTCCATATGCATAAGTTTCAGAAAGTATAAATTTTGCAGAGCACTAGTAATACTTTATGTTATTTAAACTATCATAAGCAACTATTTTCTTTAGGATCTAATGTACCTATATTTTAAATTAGAATAACTCATTGTTCACACAACAGCTATGAGATTATTACAAACAAGCATTTAAATATACTCTTGCAAATTCAATTTCCTACCAAAGACTTTAGAGACCTAACTGCAAATCCAAGAAGAGGCCCCATATATGAACTCATACACTTCCAAAATGAATCCTACAAAGAAAGGGAAGACACGGTTTAACATATTCCTCCAATTCAAAATTGCAATAAAACCTACCATTTTCTTTTTTTCTCCTTCAGGCATATTTAAGACATTATTAAAACAAAAAAGTATATTTGAAGAAAGACCAAATTCATAAGGATCCCTTTTATACCAAATAAGACACTATATTTCCGGAATTGTTTTAATATGAATAATACTAGTCCAAATTTACTTGGGAAATGGAGATAGCAATCTGTTCTTTTTTGTTGCTGACATTTCAGGAGAAAACTGAGGAAAGGTAAATGCAGCAACATTTAATGGTAAATTTGAATGGCAGTTGACAACTTCATTCTACATCAGATATATAGAAGGAAGTATTCAGTGTCGATACATAATCGTAATAGTAAAATGGGAGTTATTTAAAATATGTTTATGAGATACTTTGCTTTCAAAATTTTTTTAAACCAACAAGTACTGCATCTGTTGCCATTCCTTACTCATTAAACTGATGAAAGTTTCTAACTATCATAAATTAAAATACACTACCTTCCTCATGGATGAAGTGTAACATTTTATAACACTATATATAATAGCATTACTGCAGTATATTGAATTTGTTATGGGGTGAAAAAAATAGTAGAATCTCCATTTGATATGGATCTCCAAAAAAATCCACATTTAAGGGTGGAAACTCACCCTTAAACTCAGAGATACATATGCCAAAATCTTACTTTTTTCAGATACCAAATTTTGTTCTAATCAGCTCTAAAACCTACAGACACTTTTGAAACTGATGTGTGTTATTTTGAATAAAATTCAAGGTTTCATCATGTTATGTTCCCTTTTGAAACACAATATGAAATGAACAT
The DNA here is from genome assembly GCF_013377495.2 of Cygnus atratus. Taxonomy (NCBI): domain Eukaryota; kingdom Metazoa; phylum Chordata; class Aves; order Anseriformes; family Anatidae; genus Cygnus; species Cygnus atratus. Next base: position 57,231,475 of record NC_066365.1, read on the forward strand.
TTTGTGCTTTAAAGTATTGTAAATTCTTAATATATACTGAAACTTGGGTCTGGTCCTAGGTGAAGAGAGAGTGAGTGCTGAATTTGCTGGAGCAAAATACTTTTCAGCCAAAGTTATTTAGTTTAGAAGGTAGTTCATAATATTATAATGGAGAAAAAAAGGTAATATATGTGGTTTGTTAAAAATGGGAAAAAGTTTCAATTCTGGATGTTTAATCAGTTTCAGCTAGAATTCACATAGGAATTAGCTGCTGGGTTTTTTTTTTTTTTTGGTTTTGTTTGTTTGTTTATTTTTTTGTTATGCCAAGTAGTACTGCAGCTCAAGGAACTTAATCATGAATTTTCCAAATCAAAAGTGCCGTTTTTTTTGCTTTTTGACTACAATAAAAATTGCACCTTAGTAGCTTATACAGCTCTAGTTCCAGCCTTTTCACACATGCACATGCATGTGACTTTTTGCCTTTAGTTTTTAGTACAAATATAATGATTGCTAAGGGGAGAAATAAGTATTAGTCAAAAAATAATAATTGCGTACCACCAAACCTAGAGTTCAGCCTGCCTCATTTTAAATAGTGCACACACCGCACTACCAAATATTTTGTTTTATATGCCTTTAGCAAACCTTAACCTTTGTGGAAGAATCATCAATTACTGAAAATAATAAAATCCAGTGTAGAGCTTCCATTTAGTCTGGACTTATTGCAGTGCAACAGACAATTAGCTTAAGTTGGCTCCTTTTTTTTTTTTTTCTTCCCCACATCCGATGAAAACTTCATCACAAGGAGAAAACATTTTGTCTGTATCGCTATAAACTTTTGTCTACCCACACCTTTGCAAAAGTCAGAAGTACTTATATTAGATCTAATTCTAGAATACTTTCAATTATTTGTTAAATGCATGTATGTGTCTCATGGTTAATGAAATTTAACCTAAGTTGTATGACATATTTGTGCAATTAGTAAAATCATTTGTAAAATCTCATTGAAGGAAAAGTCCACAGAATTTCACACTGTTTCTCTCTCTTTCCAGGGCTTTTTGGAGGTTTTAGGACTGATTCTGCCTCAAAAAGAATCAAAAAACAATCTGCCTGTAAGCATTCTTCTAGATTGCTAATATATATATATATATACATATAATATCCTACTGAAGATGTCTATATGTTATTTCGTGTACAGGCTGCTTAATACTCTCATGAAGAGCTCATTCTACTTGCACTCTCACTCAAAACGAATAGATGTACAATAACACATGTACAGTGTTTTGTTCATGTTAATACAGCAGTACTTTTTTATTTTCCTACATTGACACAGTTGTACGCTTCACAGTACTTTTGTACGTGATATGGACATTGTGTGTTCAGAAGTTCTGTGTCCACTGCATACAGGTACTTTCCCCTTCCTCCCTTGCCTGCTTAAATGACTGCCAAAATTGCAGAAGCAAATCAGGCTATTTAGAACTCACAAACAATTCTTGTTTCCCAATATCTTTCTCAGATTGTTAAACCATAATAATTTTCTGGCTTTATTTTTTCATAATCAAAAGTGAAATAAAGAAGTTAATAAAATCTATTCAAAATGTGAAGTAAATTTGTAATGTAAAACATCTTGAAGGAAGATGTTGCACACATCTTACCAAATAGCTTATTACTATAAAAAGTCTTACAATTATCAGAACATGTACTCTATGCAGAAGTTCTGCATAAAAATGTGTTGTAAGGAAATATATAACATGCCAACACAACTATAAAATTAGAATTAAAATTTCCAAAGTTTGAATAAAGAAAAAATAGTAGTGAATATGAGAGGATATAGATAGTAGGTAAAAGCTTTATGCATAAAGTTCAAAACATGCAGAAGAGTCTATGCTAACCTACCAGATGTTCTTTCAGTTTCAGCCTCACATTAGTATCCCATGCAAACTATTTCACACAGTCTGAATAAAATGTTTTAGGAAACCATTAATACATTTGGAGCTTAAATTGATGTCCTTTATATGCAGATATACACATCATATATTTCTTACATAATGTATCCTAATAAGGAGGACGTTTAGCCATTACTAGTGAAAGGTCACAGACTTTGTATTAAAGAGACAGTGCGTAGGCTCAAGATGGTTTGGGGTTGCCTTGGCCTGAAATGGTTTTAATTTGCCTAAACCATTGACTGTTGGCCAAGTGACCTCTTCTTATCTGTTTTAGCTGAAACTTTGTGAATGTCAGCTATGGTAAAGCTCACCAAGACAGTCACTGAGCACCAAACAATATTGTTGCAGCTTGGGCTATTGTGTAATTTCCAAACTATACCTGGGAACTTATGAAAAGGAGATAAACTATGATAAGAGAAGATATAAAAATAGTCCAAAATGGACCCCACTCCTGAAGAGGAAGAGGTAGAAAGCCCCACCATGAACAAACATCATGCTTCTCTGTAAATCTGGCTAATGACTTGTAAAGAGTTTCCTCCCCCATTCATAGGAAGACTAGCACCACTGAGCTCAGGACCATATTGGTGAGTCAGCATAACACCAGGGAAACAGGGGTAGATACTAGAAAATTTTCTGGCTTTAAAGGTATTATTATTATTCTATGTATTAGTTTGGGTACTGAGTGGTAGAATTACCCTAGATGGACAGGAGTTAATTGTAAGTTACTCTGTTTAGAATGTTAAGGTTTTAACTAAGCTAACTGTCAATTCCATGTATATATATAATGTGTTTGCATACAACAGTATTTTGTCTATGTATATGCATGTTTATAGATATGCATATATATACCTATTTATATTTGTCCAGCTCATCTTTCTTTACCTATTTACTGAAATATATTGGTTTGCCTTTAAATATTATATTAAGAGCTTAAGCTCTTCCCTGTTGTTCTGCCTCTACCACACCCCTCACTCATCATCATTTTTAAAGTTTCATTCATTTTCACACATCATTCTGTTGCAGGTGATCATAAATCTGTTTGCTCCCAGGATATATTCTTAACCCCTAGGATTATTAACTCATAGTCGCTACATTCTAAACTAACAGATTTTCCTTCTCTCCCATAAGTCTATTTGCTTCAGCATTCCATATGTTTGTGGGTTTTTTTTGTTTGTTTGTTTGTTTGTTTGCTTTCATCAGTCATGAGGTAGAAATTCCATGTTTGACAGGGATAATCTGCTAAATATCTCCCAGGGAGCTACAAAGGAGGAAAGCAGACCATTTTACTTCACAGTTGTGGAGAGCAAGAATGGGAGATAATAATGAAACAGATTTTATATTACTTGGGATTTAGGTGTGGAACATAGCAGAAAAATCTCCAAAACTATTTTAGACCTATCCAGCCTTATCAGTAGCAACAGACCACACTTCTTGTTTATCCAAAAAATGTGGGTGTTTAGCAATGTTTTACAAAGAGTAAGAGGAAAATAAGTATGTGAGTTGTCAAGCCAGTTGGGGAAAAAACAAACAAACAAACAAACAAACAAAACAAACAAATAAACACAGCACATTAGTGGTAGCCTGTGATGGTGCAATGGGTTAATTGGAATTATCTGGTAATTTGGAGTCAAATGATACCACATGTTCATGATAATTCCAGTAAATATTTTTTTTTGAGACATGAGGGATCAGCAGCTGTACATTGCAATATAAAGAAAGTTTGTAAATAATATTTGAGTAAAGGGGGAAGCATAAAAAAATACAAAATTGATGCTGGATAATGTATATCCTCTCCCCCAGGCTGTGTTTTGGGGCAATGTTTATCAGAACATCCTATAATCACTTTCATTCAGTGACTTTGTACCATCACTGAAAGAGAGTCCTTTCTGCAGACGTTATTAATATAAAAAGCAAGGATACTATAGGAGAGAGATGGAAGAGAAGAGACAGGGATTTTTATTGCAATATGCCATCCTCATATGCTGTTATTTCAGTTTCTTCCTTGTTTCAGAATGTAGGCCTATTAGATTCTAAAAATGGTAAGATTACCCTTTAAAAAATCAGTCATTATGTGGTATCAAGGCTTGGAAGTGAGTCTTGTAAGAGAGTAGTACAATCCAATTTAAATGAGGTCCTGTATTGTGATACTTATAAGAAAACCTACAGACAAATCCAGTTTTAATGAGCCCTTACTATATGAGGAAAGCAGATATATTTTTGAAACGAACCATTAAATGGTGCATCTAACCAATGAGAGGAAGCAAAGAAAAGACAGATTCATTGTCTAAAATAAGCTCCACAATACATGAACACATAAGGCATAGGAAAAAAAAAAAAAAAGTTCATCTTGTTAACCTCTTTACTGTGTTTTCTTCCAAAGGTTCACATGCTTACTATAGATGCATGACACTGCTGAGAATGCTAAATAATAATATATAATCATCTTTTATGCCCACTGTTATTTATTTGCTTAAGAATAAAACCCAGAAGACCTAATTAAGCATTTGTCCTTACCGGAGCTGTGAGCTGTATTGTATCATGATAAGTAGCATGCAAAAAGAAAAGTGAGAGGAAGTAGAAGAAGACAAGGTAAAAGTGAAGTATTTCTGACTGGAATGTAATTGTACAGAGAATATAAATTTAATTCAATAAAAGGAATTTAAGATTTTGAAATTTATTTTGTCTGACTTATAGCAATATTTTAAATGACTACCACCTTCCTTCTCCAGAGACATCTTCAATTCTTTTTACGTTTCACTTTAATCTTGTAAAAACTAGTCATAGAGTGAACATATAGACAGTTATTTCAAAGCAAGATAATTTAGCTTTTAATTTCAAAACCACAAATATTAGATGCTTTTTACTGTCATTAGGGCTGTTTTCTCCTACGACTGAAGTGCTGGCAAAATCAATGCAGTTGCATGAAGCACATTTATTTTAACAGTTCCATTTTCCACAGGAAAATGGGTCTGACAGCATTTTCCTAACTACTTCTCTGAGCAGTATTTTCTAGAAGCATTCTTTTGAAAGGTTTGCAGAAATAATTTGACACATCACCTTACCAGTGGAACCATAACTAGTCCACTGCTTTAAAAAAAGCTCACCTTCCAATAGATGAATCAAAATAAATATGGTAATCATTTAAGCTTTCTCACGGGAGGGTACAAAATTACCAACAGTCAGCAGTGAAAAAAAAAATATATATAAAGGATTTGCAAAGATAAAATGAAACTCCAATAACAAGGCCAGATATAACCCAGAGTTAAATTAAATAGGAACACAACTCCATAGGCTTGTATTAAAAACAGAAAGGGCTGTCTCACAATACCTAGCAGCAGTAATATACAGTAATAGTTTAAGCGTGAAGTGTTCTAATCAGACAGATCAGTTCCTGACCTTGGTCAGGGTATTGGGTATCTGAATGAGGCAAATAAATAGAAGTGAGGTTAGATTAAAGGATGGGGAAAGGTAGTTAGATAGATAGAATATTTTAATATTTTAAGATAGAATATTTTAAGTAAATCTACTTTTAGCAAGTAATGGTAATAACTTGCCTAGCCTGGAATTTTCTGTCTCTCTTGTAGCCAAATTGCATTTCTGAAGTATTGTTTGAGTCCTCATTCTGACATTCAGAAGAAATAAAATATCTCAGTGCATAGGAGTTGGAATTTGTTGGAGTTGGAAATTTTGGAATTTGATAACAAAATAGGCTGTCAAGACTAGGATTATCAATAGGTTCAAAAAAAAAATTGTCAACAAGTCCATTGACTGATAGTAAAAAGACTGTATAGGGAGTATGTGCTAAGAGCCCTGGTGCAACAGCTCAGGAGCACATGGAGAATGAGCTACGGAAAATGGCTTGGTTTTCTTGCTTTTCCTAAACAGCATCTCTTGCCATTGCCTGAAACAGTTATACTATACTACTTCCTGCAAGAGAGAAAAACTGGCATAGACCTTTGAACTGACACAATTAGAATGTTCGTAAGCATTGATAAAACTGGGAAAGCATGTGTATCATCTCATCGTATTCATGGCCATAACTCATAGATATTACTCACTACTTTGCATTTAGATTCAAAACGCTATTACGTGAAACATTCAGAATAAAAATAAAATCATTTTTCCTTATAATAATTAAAACATTATTGAAAATCATGTGAGGACAACAAAAAATTTAAAAGAGATACAAAATTAATATGCATTTAATACAATTTCAATACCAGTTTTACTAAGATTGCCATTTGATACCATTCTTGTGCAAAGCTAAGGTAAATGTTTGGGTTTGAAAATCTACTACGTACAAGAAATTTCTCTGGGCCCAAGTTGTGGTTCTGGGACTTCTCATCATCAAAGTTTAAATACATACATATCAGCAGAAGTTCTCCTGATGGCACAGTCATTGCTCTGGCAAAATATTGTCTGCAAAAACAAAATAGAGCATTCCTACTTGGCTGACACATGATACCAAATATGTGCATACTTTCTTAAATAGTCCAGATGTGGTGCAGGTATTGTTCTTTATTACTCTTGTTCATTGTATCTCCTCTTTATGACATTTGTAAAAGAGCACAGTATCCAATGCACTTCATAGTTCAAGGAGATGCTTTTCTCAGGACTTGCAGCCCAGGAATGCCAACTAGACTGTCTGGTTCACTCTGGTGGTAATACTGTAGCACTATATGAGTACGACGTCCATGTTTGGAGCCTGGTCTGTGGCATGCTGAGGATAACTTAAGTCATTTTTTAAGGTAAATTTTCAGAATGATATACTTTTTCTTAAAAGTTCAAAAAGACTTGGCCACATTATTAGCCAAGAACGGAAGTTTACCTTCTAGTTATAATTTCTTCACTTCTCATTTGTGCAATTTAAATGTAATGTTATTTGTAAAATTTATAGCTTCGCTTACTCTACTTTTTAATTCTGTATACTTCACACATCCATATTTTTAACATATGCCAGGGCACAAAGACAGGCATCTAGGAATTAACAATATTTTGTCTCATTTCTACCTTTGCACTGCAGTAAATGAGGTGTTTTTGTTGCACAAATCTGTATTTCAGATTGAGCAAATGGTTATTTTCCACGAATAAGACAACACAAAAAGGTAAATCACCTTGGAAATAAATATATTTATGGCTATATAGCCATACATATTACATTATGTCAGTAAGTTTTATACATCCAGAATTTGTATCCATAATTTATAAATTTTGTTTTTCTACATGAATGACATAGATGTTGTCCTGGTTTCAGCTAGGATAGAGTTAATTTTCCTCCTAGTAGCAGGAATGGTGCTGCATTTTGGATTTAGGATGAGAATAATGTTGATAACAAGCTGATGTTTTAATTGTTGAAGAGCAGTGCTTACACTAAGCCAAGGACTTTTCAGCTTCTCACACCACCCTGCCTGAGGGGAGGCTGGGGGTGCATGAGGAGTTGGGAGGGGACATACCCAGGACAGCTGACCCAAACTGGCCAAAGGGATATTGCATACCATATGACATCATGCTGAACAATTAATGTGGGGTGGCCAGCCAGGGTTGGGGGGGACTGCTGCTCAGGTACAGGCTGAGTATCATCATTATTATTTCTCTTTCTTTTCTGTCCTATTAAATTGTCTTTATCTCAATCCACAAGCTTTTACTTTTTTTTTCCTCTTTTCTCTCCCCCATCCCACTGGGGGTGGTGGATTCGCTGGGAGTAAATGGTTTTTTGTTGCTTAGCTGCCAGATAGGTTAAACCACAATTGATACGAGTTCTGTTTCTCAGTCATTTAAATGTTGTCTTTTCTGTATATGAAAATTACTTTGAAAAAAGTTCATTGGAATGTTTCCCAGTGAACACATTGCAGCAGCATGTATTTACACAAGTCCATGATTACAAGGAATGCTTTCTAAGTACCTATAGGCATTCTTTCCTTTTAGTTCTTCCATGATCTTCACTTTTAAAAAGTGTTAGTGATGAATGAGGACAATGATGAATATTTTTTTTCCAGGTTTTCTTAAAGAAGGTTAAGTGATTGCAATCTTGTCTAAGTTACTATGAATCTGTTGATCTTAGCTCGTTTTTATACTTCTTACAAATAGTATTTGAGACCCTCAGAGCATTTACAATCAAAACACTCTTGTGAGATTTAGAAGTGCTTCTAATCTCATTTTACAAATAAGAAAAGTAAGACACAAAAGTGAGATTGTTGTGTAGAACATGAAAGCTAGGTAAGTGGTCTTGAAAGTTTATATTTGAGTGATTCAGTCATGGACACAGTGGAAGACTACGGCAGAGCAAAAAATTAGTTGCAGAGTTTGAAAACTGGGGCTAACGCCCTGACTGCTGGAGTACTTTTCTAAATAAAGGTATTATATATACAGTAGTAATACTTCGAAAGTTCAATTTCTTTTGAACACATCTCACATGCAGTATCAGCAAGCAATACCAGGGGACTTAAAAGTTTGCAAAGGGAATGGGTATCATGATGTTAAATATATAAATTCATTGTGCTGAAGTCATGTTCCATGTGTATGAAGGTCAATCATGTACAACATATTTTAAATAACCATCTAAATATTCATCTTCTTTTGTCAAACATACTTGTATAGTTACTTTAATACATACATTCATAAAGTAAACTAGTCACTTAAGACATAGAACCATAGAATCAGAGAACCATAGAATGGCTTGGATTGGAAGGGACCTTAAAGACCTGACATGATTCAGAATTTCTTTCATAAGTTTCATTTTCTTCCACTCAGTTCCTGGTTTTGGAAGGAACAAGATCCCAATCTTGTTCTGTTTAGGAAATGAATTGTGAAGGGGTTTCTGACTATATTAGTTTTAAGCAGGGAAAGAATATCCCGTGGATAATATTTATGATTTTATCACGTGTTCCAAAGGACTGGAATCATGTTTATAATTCAGTAGGCAGAAAGCCGTTCTTTACTTAAAGTTTTTTATATAATCCAATTGACATATGCGTGTTAAAATATTAAGTGTGAAGTATTTAGGCCAGATTTAAATACAGTAATAAGTAAAAAGATTTCCATAATATTGGGCACTGATTCCAGCTTTGAAATGCCATCATCATTTTTCACAATTGGAAGCACAGTACCTTTAAAAAGAATCATTTAAGACCAAACCATGGTTTTGATAAAGCATTAGAATTTCCTGCCTAGAATAGCCCTTGGGCAGCTTTCAGAAGTAATAGTGAATTGCTATTCTAATCCACAATGGAACATTTTAATAAGTGTGATAAATGGCTCACAAAGGGCTTGAGGTTTCAATGTCAGTAGAATTAGAATCAGGCAAAGGCTGGATCTGGGTGATAGATGTAGAGGACTTTTGTGGTAAACAGTTTGCAATGTCAGGACAATACCAGCTTATTGAACTCTCAGAGGCTAAATTCCTGTCCATTTGTCACTTTGTTGCTGGCAGACATGGATGCACATAGAGCAATAGACTTACATTCTTTATAAGCTGATACATTTCTGTAACTCCTGGATCATTCTAAAAAATGGTTAACAAATAAGAGATTAATAATGATAATAATAATAATAATAATAATAATAATAATAATAATAAAAGCCAGAAATACTTTACATTAAAATATACAAAATATTGATAAACATTTTATACCTGTAAAATGCAAAGCAATAGTTGTGCAGCTAATACCCTCATTAACCCACTTGGTGTTTTACAGTAGTTTTAAACTTCTATTAAATGAGTCTGAGTCTTTTTGTTTGTTTCTTTGTTTCTTTCTTTTACTTTTTTTTTCTTTTCTTTTTTTTTTTTTTTTCCCAAGGGGAAAAGAAGGAATTAAATGGTCACAAAATTTTTTTGGTTTTTAAGTTAAAAATAATTTTGATATTTTCTGTTGAAGGAGAGTAAGAAAGAAATTTTCTGAAGCTTTCCATCTAGTGTTATATTGGAGGTAATAATATTAGGATTTCAATATTAGGATTTCAACAATGTAAATGGCAATAGAATGAAAGACAAGAAGCTACTTACTCAAGAATATAATTGTGTGAATGAATTTTACATGATTATGTAATACATTGAGAGTAGATTCATCTCACGTAACTTTAGCTACCTAAAAATTTGTCTTTGAGTGCAAATTTGTTGTTCAGGTTCCCCCTGTCATTATGGGAAAGAACAAGATGCGCAGTTCACCTTACATTTCACACTTTCTCTAAAAGTGCCCATTCCTCTCCTTTCACTATACAGGAGGCCTATCTTAGACTTGATTGCTAAATGTACAGCATAAGGATCAGTGAGATGAAGTCATAATAGGAGAAAATTTTCTGTTAGCATTGTATTCCTTGGTAAAAACTTCATCTTTCTATAATAGTAGGCTAGTAAGCTAGTATATTTTTTCTTACCACAATGATGGAACCAGATGAATATTAAAATGTTTACTGAGTCTAGTAGTGGTGATTCATTAAATTAATCTTTTCCAAAACTAGTGTTGAAATACTTAGAATTAAATCCTGCAATATTTCATATTATTGTCCCACTTTTTTATAGCCTTACATAATGTGTGGAAATTTAATGTATACAGAGGATGTCAAAGGCAAGAAGAGCTTCTGCTATTACATTAGTAACAAAAGATTAAACAAAGAACAATTTAGGCCTGTTTCTGAATGGGACAAATGATTTAACAACAGTGGTTTTAAGTAAGACTGAGGTACTCAATGCTTTTTCTGCCAGTTTTCCCCTATGTCTTTGGGGCTTTTTGCCAGCACCTGTGACACCACATTTGGAATACTACATCCAGTTTTGAACTTCCCGTATGGGGAAAATATTGATAAATCAGGATGAGTTTAAAGGAGGAACCCCAAGCTGACCAGGAGCTAGAGTACTTGCCTTGTGATGAGACACTGAGGGAGTAGGGCTTGTTCAGCCAGAACAGAAACCTTTGGAGAGACCTAACATGAGAACCTATGGGGTGGTATTTTGTACCAGGAGGTGCTGGTCTATTAAGATCCTAGTAAGAAAGGTGCTCAAAAGTATCATTTACAATACTATTTATTAGACCTAACACTGATAAGGAGAGAAAAGGATAATCTGGTAATTTTATGTCCTTTCTTGGAATCCTGAGCACCACTGTCCAAAGCAGAGATTCCTTCCTTTCTGTCATTTGGGATATTATAGGATTTTCTTACAAAGAAACGGTCATATTAATCATTTTTATAGTCAACACAAAAATGATATACAGAAAAAGGTTTTCCCTGTGAGGACAGCCAGGCCTCTCCGAGGCCTTATGTTTTGATGTTTAAGAACTTAACATGATCCTGCCCTCAACAACTTGGTCTGACCTCAGAGGTAGCTCTGCTCTGAGCACAAGTTGGACAAGAGACCTCCTGAGGCTCCTTTCAGTCAGAGTTTTTCTATATTTTGAGCCTATTAAAACAGTTCTAATATGCATGATTCTTATCATTCTTAACATTTTACCCATACTTTCTGTTCATGCTTTGGAGGAAGTAAAATTTACAGCTGAGTAAATTCACATATAATGCATTCTTCTCAACACATTAAAAACAAACAAACAAACAAAACACAACAACAACAACAAAACCAACAAGGCTGATAATTCTAATTTTGAGTTTCTCTTTCTAAATTGCACATAGAGAAAAGAATCTAATGATCAAGAAGTATTTGAGCTACCAAAATTGGAAAAAAAAAAATCCAATGGAAGTGCAAGATGTTTATAAAATATTCATAGGACTTTCTCTTCATCTCAAAAAAAAATCTATATAACTTTACTTGTGAGTTGAAAGATACTTGATACTAGATAGTAGAATTTTAATTAACATTTTTGGACTTCTCTTCAATAGACTTGACAGAAATGCAAATGTTAATTGAACCTATTAAATAACAAATGCATTTTTGTGTGCCAAAACAGACTTTTGATATGTAATTTTCACAACATCCATACACAAATTTAGATATAGACATCTATTTTTATTTTTTTCACTTATCACTTTATTGTTAAAATTAATAAAACATGGCCAGAGAAGAAGTTTCTGACACATATACAAAACTTAGTGTCAATAATTGAGATTATTTTAACAAAATCATATGGATCATTATAATAAAAAAATATAACTATTGCATGTAATTTGACATATTAAAATATGTTTTTCATCAATTAGTAGAAGAACAGATGCTTATGAAACTTTTTTTTTTTTTCCTGAGGAGTGTCTGTTAATTGTAATTCTTTTCTCCTATTTTTGGTTTTCTTTTTCTATGCTTTTCATACTTTTTCTTTTCCTGCCTTTTTTTTTTCTTTTCTTCACCTTAGCCATGCCAGTGATGTTTACACTTTATCTTTCATTGTCTGATTTGGCTCCAATAGGATTTTTCTCCTTCTAAATATGAGGGGAAGAGAACAGGTGAGTTATGCTGTTGTTATATATGCCCGTTTATTTCTGGTACTAGATTCATGCTTTCTTTAGTCTAGTTTTAGATGTCTGAAATAAATAGAATAGTTCTTTACAGACAGTCATAGATAATATGAATGCAATAAATTTCATATTTGGAAGGTTTTTCAAATATTCAGAATAATTCTTTCCCCATTTTTTTTTCACTTCTGTGAAGTATTTTAGAATAGAAAATTACAGAAAAGCAAAGTAGATTATTCAGAAGACACACACTTTCATTATGCTTATTACTCAGATCCAGTTTGATTCTTCCTGAAGTAAACTAAAGTTAAAGTAAACCTCATTTATGTCATGCAAATGTCATTTTGATAAATAAGATTGTATAAATTCTCAAAATTGGTCTTATGTACTTATTAAAATGATTCAGTTAAAAACAGCCTTTTTGGTGGATTATAGAAGAAGCAGAACAGAGTAAACACGTGTAGTGTGAAGATATTATTAAAGGATAAATCTACATTTCCTGCCTTCATCATAGCCTCAAGATCTACAGTACTACTAAATAAGAATTTCTGAATCTGGAAATGTGCAGGTTCCATTTTAGAAATTTTAGAATATCTGAGTAATATAATATGAATGTGGTTGCATTGTCTATTTCTGTGATTTCTCAAATATGGGTGTGCGGGAGTAGAGGCTGGAGGATATAGCACAGTGATAATGCAGTGCTTAGTGGTACAATAAGAAGAACAATTCTTTTAATCTGTGTGGGCATCAAAAGATAATCAACACCTGCTTTTGCCTCTCTCGTTTGCTATGTACGCTTTCATCACTAGCATTAAGCAGCCCAAAGTCATTAAACAGAAAGAGTAATTGTAAATCTGAAAACACATCTGTAAGACACCTGGGAAAGTAGTTTTGTGGCAGTAGCCTCATCCTAACTCAGAGTTCCAGTGGCACATTTCAGGCCATGATATTAACTGTGCTAATGTCACTCCACTGTGACTGACACAGATTTACCTGCATAGGAGACATGTACCATGTGCCAATAAAATATGTTTTGTGTCCCAAGAATATCATTAGGACTTTCCTATTTGATCAGTCAGCTTGGATTTTTTTTTATTATTATTATTATTTTTTTTAATTTGGTAGGAGGATGGGGTTATTTATTTTAAATCCCAGCTCACACAGCAATTTCAGCTAAATGTGTTTCACCTAGACCTGCTTATCTGCACCTGAAGTCCTGACATGCATTTATTACATGACTGAAGAGATCTGATCCTAAGATTTTAAAGTTGGTCTTCTGATTTTTAAATGTCTGTTAACAACTGATTTGTTTCAAGGTACAGACTTCTGCTGGCAGTCCTGTGCCCCAGGCAAACAAACAGATTAGTGATAAAAATACAAATTCTCAGTAGGGTTTTCAATATTTCCTTACATTTCCCACTATTTACCTAAGAATTTTACTAAATAGGATTTTCTTGCATAAGAAACAACAAATAGGTCCTATTGTTTTGTCCAAGTGTGCCAGGTGTTTGTTACAGCCTCTTAGAAACTGCACTTTTCAGAATAATAATTTAGATTAATATCTGAATATCTGAAGAATATTAGAAGATATGTATATATTTATGAAGAATATTTAGATTAATATCACTAAAGAAGTTCAAAGCCTACAAAATTCAGAATCTTAACTTTTGGCCATGTCACTGAGAATTACAATATTGCTGTCAAATATATTATTTTAGATTAGTCAAAACATATATTTATTTATTTATTTTTACAACATTGAGTGTTTTTTAAGAACGATGCTAGAATATTCTCCCTATGATAAAAACAACAGTTTCTAATATAGTGCAGGCAGATGTTTATTCAAGGAAAAAAGAATTAAATGGCCTTACAGTTTTGGCTTCCTACAACCACAGACAGCTTATTGGTTAGAAATTATTATTAATAACTTAGGGGAATTAGAGAGTGCACAAAAACATGTGGGCAGAAAATAATGGATTTCTCACCTGCAGTGCATTGATGATTAATTCAGTGCAACTCTGCTTTGGAAAGGTGTGATAAAAAGAAAACTTACTTCCACTGTTTATGTGGCTTATTGGGTTTATTTTGCCATGTGCAGAAAAGGAGTTTATATTACTCCCATGGTATGTGAGATGAATTGATAGTAATTTAAATCATGTGTCACATTTATAATGGTCAGAATGAAGAGGAACAAAAATTAATAAAAAGCATAAAAACAGTATTAACCATTCCTTGAGTTTTAAATATTACCTCAATTCTGGTATTTGTTTCTGATGTTTCTGCTGTTCTTCGGGACAAGGACTTAATTAGCCTGGGAGTTTATCCCAAGAGATGTCTGTACCTTCCTGAATTGTTTAGGGTATTGCCATGCAACAACAAGAACAAAAGATAAAAATCAAAATTGTTCTGAATGATCCAGTGATATTAATTTCTCATATACTGTGTGATCTTTTCTATCTTACAGTTTATCCAGAATAAAGAAATTTTCCATTTTCCCTTTGCCACATGGGTATTAAGTCTTGAGCAGTCTGGTCTAGTGGAAAGTGTTACTGCCCAAGATAGAGGGGTTGGAACTAGATAATTTTCAAGGTCCTTTCCAACCCAAACCATTCTATGATTCTTAGTCATTAAAGAGTTTAAGATGTTGTATTCATCAGACATTCCACCCCACCCCCCTCTTTTTTTTTTTTTTTTTAATTCCCCCACCGATTTTTGCTGTCCGCACAGGATGACAAAGCAATACCGTGAAAGAACTATGAAGGTCAAATTTTGTCATCTCAGACATGGCATTTGAAGATAATAATTCCGTAATACCTTACTTAGTTTTAAATCATTAAATCTGAAATGGTTATATGAGCTTATAGTTAACACATTTTCTTACATTATTTGCCTTCATAGTTCTTTGATGTGAACTTGAATGTTTTACTATGTAAAATAGATGAAGGGAGGTTTTGTGATATCTAACGCAAAACACATCTAAATTTGGTTTGGTTTAATATTAAATTAAAATATTCAAGTTCATTAATGAAATGATATTTTCAAAATATCATCCACATTTAAGTTTGGGGAGAGAGCTCTCTGTATACTGTTCATGGATTTTTAAAATCACACAATTAAACAATAAATTTGAAAGTACTGTCCACAAGTAAGATAGAGTAAAATGAAAGTCATGGCTGGGAAAAAGAAGAATGAAAATGCACTTTAAATATTATGGATCTGTTGAATGTTTGTGTGAACGTAAAGTAGCTCCAATGATATTGAGTTGGCTAATTTATATTCATTATCTGAAAACAAAAATTATTACTTTGTGAATATGAATAAAAAACTTTCTTCTACACATCTTTCCTCCCTACTGTAGTACATATTCCTCTTTTTAAAGAAATTGAGCTTGTCAATAAAAGGATCTGAAAATCATTGTTATTTGTTACTTATATAGCAGTCTTATATCAGGATATATCAGGTTTTCCTTGGCCTTCTCCTTGGTGACATAACTCTCTAGAGTGTTGTCCTGTTACTTACCTCTTTCTCTCTCTCTCAAAATAAATAAATAAATAATAAAAATAAAAAATATGAAGGGAAAGAAAAAAGTCGGGCTGGCTACAGAAGCATTACATCTTTGGGTATTCGTCTCTGAAGTAAAGTTCTCCCTTAAGCAGGCTGTGTCTGGTTCCTACCTCCAGGATACTCTGTTCATCACTCTCTGAGGAAACAATACTTCTGAAATATTGTTTGAAAGAATGTTATAACTCCAAGTTATAACATGGAAGGACAGCATCAGAGTAGTGAAAGAAATATATAATATTCTATGCAAAGTAGGAATCTGAACTGCTTCTTAAGGTAATGTTTGGGCTTTTTAGGAATCAGTTTCATCCATGCCAAGTTTGGGCAAACACCATGATGCTACAGAATTCTACTATTAAATATTTTTGATAGTATCAAAATAATTCTACTATCTATTGTATTTATCATTAAGACCTAGATGATCATTTTCTTGACTTTAATTGTCAAGAGAACTGTGCTTGTTTAGGACTTTGTACCTACAGGTCAGAACTTTTGTATTTTATATAATATCTATGTCTGTCTATATGGACACACATACACTATTAACAGCAACACACATTTGAGATAAAAATGGCAGATCACTTGCTATCTCTGTCAGCTTTCTCTCTTATGATTTTTTTATAATTAATGCTATCTTTTTCATTTTATTTATGTACTTTATTTTTTTTTTCATTTTTATTATCACAGACATGGACACTTGTCTATTCCAAAATAGATGTGGAGTAATTAAAAAGTGAAGATTTCCATCAATTAATAACAGTCCTCTCTGACTTTCCATGTACTGTGTCCCTGGAAATTATAGAAAGCAGGGATCTAATCTTTTGCCAATGTAAATTTAGAAGCAAGAAACAGGATTTCTTACTTTCAGCATGTGTATAATCTGTCCACTCTAAAATAAAATAAAATAAAATAAAATAAAATAAAATAAAATAAAATTAAATTAAATTAAAAACCATATAGCATGAGTGCATGCAACTGCCACATCATCGAGAAGGCCTTTAAATAGCTTTCACTCTATTACATGCAAGTGCACTGGGTACCTGAAGGATTATACTTTACAGATGGTCATGGTTTGTAATTTATTAAAGAAAGGATTATACTACTTTTTTATTTTTCAAATTCAAAATCCAAAATAAAAATTCAGTACCCATCTATTTGGTCATATAAGTTTAAGAGGACACCTTTTATTAAAAAATGTTAATTGCCCTTTAATCTCCAGGGGAAAAAAAAATCTACAGAAGAGCATATAGCAACAGTTAATTCAGCATACTGCTGATATGATTCTAATCCTGGAGAATATTAAATGAAATCATGAAGTAATGGAAAGGATGAGCGTGTTAAAAGGTCTGAGGCAGAGACCAAGAGAGACTGATGATGCAATTACCCTGCTTCTAGGCTGTGTAGTACTAATGTGATAAGGGTCTGCATAGTTCAACGGGAAGGAGGAAGAGGCTAACATTAATTCTCAATTTTAAGTAGGTTTTCTTTGTGTTAGTAAAATACCATGCATCTCAACGATTAGAATGCCAAAAAAAGAAAAAAAAAGTTTTACATTGTGTCATGCTATTTGCAAACAAAAAATTTAAAAGAGAAGTATTCAAATACCATTTAATGAGAATAGAGAAAGCTAAAGGATGGAAGTTTAATACCACCAATACATTACTAACAACAATCCTGTACTGAATATTTATAGCAGCACTAGGTTAGTAAAGCTCCCTCCAAATCCTTCCGTTGTTCCTCACAGGCAAAATTCACATTTAAAACATGCCTTGCTCTCTAAGAATACTTGACTTGTATTTTTGTTGTAACTGTTAGACTGACCATTCACTTGCTGCGTGTTATAATTTGTAAAACTGAAGCCTCTTTTAGACCTCAGACAGAATACACAGGGTTGGATAATGAGTGAAACTGATGTAATTTCAGTGATATTTTTCCTGATTTATTTCACTAGAACTGAGTGCAGAGTCAAGTTTGTAGTTCTTGCTACAGAGTAAACTAGGCCCTATGTCATATAAGGCTTTTGCAGTCATTGTGAAAAAGTTAAGAGAATCAGAATCAGTAATGTTTCACATGAAAAGCTATATTATACTATAAGGAGCTACATTCTACTTTCTATAAACCCTAGAGAACTTCTTCAGTTCTCAATATCTTCTTACAGTAAAATTTGGAGAAGTTGGCATTATTTTATGCAATGTTCAATAATAGGTTGAGTGTTTCTTTCTAAAGTAGATGTTATCATGGCTTGGTTTATTAATGCATCAGTCTCTGTATGTATATATATACATTTTTCCAGTAATCTTCTAGTAAAATATATGATATAGTACATATCATGAACATTTATTGACAAGATTTTTTGATGGTCTGGAAATTCACCTTAATACACAGAAGAGAGTTTCTGTCTTACAAGAGAATCAAGACTGAGGGCTCTGAAGACTGTCATGATCAGCTGTTTTTTGTTCCTGGGTTTACTAGTTGGTACAACAGTTTTCCTGACCCCTATATGATTTCTGGTTTCTTACAGTCATTGCATTTATTGGGAAATAATTTTGCCTACTGGGTAAACACAGTATTTAATATTGTGTACTACTGCAATTTAATACTGCAATATTGTGCAAGAATATAGGATGCAAGAGGCATCTTAACCTTTCATGCTTAAGTAGTTTACTCTAAAGCAGATTTACAGTTTTAATTGACTGAAGGTTATTACCTTCTGATACCTCTTTGGCAGTCTAGAACTGAGTCTGGTTTGATTCCAGGTTCAATATCTATTTACACTTACATCTCCAAAGCTCAGACTTAAATTCTATGATTCAAATTCTATGATTCTATGATTCTGTGAATTGTAGGTGATAATCTAGTGCTTTTGGCAATTTCTTCCACAAATTAGGAAACTAAGTCCAAGACATAAAATAAATGCTTGCCTATAAATCCACCAGACACTTGAAGGAAAAGGAAATAAATCTACGCTGGGGGGCTGGGGGGGGTGGGGGCTGGGGGGGCAGGGGGGCAGTGTTTCCAGAACTTTAATAAATCCAAACATCTGTAGACCAAAGCTATTCTTCCCTGGCCTATGTGAAATGAGTCCTACAGGAAAAAAAAAAAAAAAAAAAAAAAAAAAAGCACATTGTGATTAATGATAATCAATTTATTTGCAGGTTCAGCAAATACAGAGAGATGATGAAGACTGTCCGGCTTCCCACGCACAAAGTCAGACATTAGGCTGACAAAGCATGTCAGACATTAGGCTGACAAAGTCAGACATTAGGCTGACACGCACAAAGACACATTAGGCACCATGGAGATGTACATGAAATGCTGTCTGTACTGCACTTGGATATACTACGCAGATGACTTCAGTTTTCAGCATCAGCCATTGTTGAGACCACTCTTTCACAGACAGTGAAAATACTCACCCAGGTTGACATTCTTTTCCTCATAAATATCTTAAGCTGATCAGTTGAGCTTAGTTCTTTTAAGTTGTGCCTGAAAAGCATATGAAGTATCTTGTTTCTCCAGAACCAGTATAGACCTAGCTGTTTTGAGGTCATGCTGACAGTGTGTGTTATGACTGTACATAATCCTTGGATTGAGAGAATGGAGGACCTGCTCATTTTCTTTAAAATCAAGCAGAAGTGGACAAAGTTACTCAATTACTCGTACAGAAAAAATATAGCAGGGTATGGTTAACTACTTAACTTAATTACTTACATCAGTGTCCTGGAGTACCAGTTTTCCATGTTACATTTATACTAATTCATGCCTGGGTTTCACTGAAGGGCAAACTGAATATTTTCCTCACTAAGAAACAGTGAACAAGGGTGAGATGGGATAGGTAACTACTATCACTTCAACTGGATTCCTCCACTTTGCTTATTGTCTAGGATGAAGACAGGACTGATAAATCCTGACTCTTGAAAGCCTTTTGAAGATCTCAGTTCCTCACCAGAGAATGTACTTATCTCTGCAGTTTGATCATTGTCAGAATTACCAGCACTGATCACTGAATACAAAGAGATATTTTCATTGTATAAAGAGCAAAAAGGAGGATGCTAATTTTGCCAGTTTGGGGGATTTACCCAGAACCTTCCAGTGTGATCCCAATTTAAATTTCGAAACAGAAAAATGGAGTGAGATACCCCTATTAGAGGAGTCCATTGTTGAGGCAGGGAGTGTTTTGGGATAATTCTTTTACCTTCCTTTTGGATGATGGTTTAGGCAAAAACAGTTGTTTCCAAAATATCTTTTTCCAAATAGCACACTTATGGAATATGAACAAGACTCCATCCTGTACAAATAGAAACAAGAACAAAAGGCAATCCCTGAGGTAACTTCTACAGGTGGTAGCTGAAGTGCCAGCAGAGTTGGCAACACAGCTATGTGGCATAAGCATTCACTCTCTTACTGCTGTTACAAGGTCTTGCCTTTCATTAAATCATTTTGTGTGTTGTTGTACTGTTTTTGTGACTAAGTCTTCTGCTCCTTTACTGTCTCAATATTGTACATGAACCTCATTATGATCAAACATACTAATGTCAAATTCAAATATTTCCTTTATTTGGAATGAATAAACTAATAAGGAAAACTATGTATAGTCTCAAACAATGCCATTTAATGCATGACAGGGACTGTGACATGCCTAAGACTTGAATTAGCTGGAACTGAAGGACGTAGTTTTGGATAATTCTTCTGAATAAATTTCTAGTTTGATCTCAAGCATTCACATCTTTTCTTTTACAAGATATTTAGTAACATGAACTCAGAGTAGGAATGGAATTGACATCAACCAGAAAATATCACCATGACACTTTATAAAGGTAATGTGGAAATGCATCAACCTAATATCAGAAAAGCTGTTTGTATGTGTGGTAGCAATCTCTAAAAGTATAATAGAGAATAAGAAAGAGTAGGAATTATTGTAACACAGCCCATATGAAATAAAATCTTATATGAAAGTACAAATACTAGGATTATTCATTCTGAAAATAAAATCTATAAAATAGAACTATATTTAAGAGCACAGTGAAATCATAAACTGTGTAATATAATTATAGAAGACTGGTATCTATATGTTTATGTATTACATTCCAGGTGACTAAATCATATGTCAGGCAACATTCTCTACAAAAGGGAATACTTGCTGCTCATTAAGGGGGAAGGACAAAGGCAAAATTTCTTCTGGGAAAGGGAATTAGAATCTTGAGTGTTAGCTCTGTGCAAGAAGCAATATAGATTTATGTTGTGTCATATTAACACTGAATTTGCATGCATTGTTTTATGGCCTTTTTTGTGTGTGTGAATAAAGGAGTTACTTTTGATTTTTTATGTTCAGAACATTTTCTTTTTTAAAACACAATGACTGCTAAGTCTGTAGTGAAGCTTGCATACATTACTCTTACGTATGTATTTAAGGAAAAACAAAATTATTTTTTATGATGTGATGATCATTTCCAAGTGACTGAAAACAAGAAATTTAAGATAACATGTATCAGTGACAGCAGAAATGGCAGCTCCATCAGAAGAAAGATGAATAATACAAACAGTGGTGACTGTTGTGTGTTGAATTTTTATAGAGAGTCATGATGATATTTTCTGGTTTGCTCTCGGTTCCATTCCTTCTCTGAGCAGGTACATCTAGCAAACTACTGCTGTTCAGAAGTCACACAAGTTCTGACAACCAGTCTTGCAGTCTGCCCAGGTAACTAACTGAACCAACTATTTCCAACCCAAGGATCCAGAGGTGACTGACTCACACATATGTGCACATGTGTATGTGTTTGTCAGCCATCATATTTTAACATTGTATTTTAACGTGTTGAAGGAAAGACAATTTCCCTTGATTTCAGGCTACGCTTGAGGAAAAAACAAACAAACAAACAAAAAAAACCCATGAAACTTCTTCATCCTGCTCACAAATCCAAAAGAGAGCTGCTGTCTGTGTCAAAAATAGCTTCTACAACTTCTAAAAGTTGCAACATTGTTGTGGTTTAGCCCGGCTGGCAGCCAAACACCACACAGCCGTTCGCTCACCCTCCCCCCTCCCTCTCCGGGATGGGGGAGAGAAACGGGAAAGTGAAGCCTGTGAGTTGAGATAAGGACAGTTTATTAAGACAGGGAAAATAATAACAATAATAATAATAATAATAATAATAATAGTAATAATGTGTACAAAGTGATGCACAATGCAATTGCTCACCACCCGTTGACTGATGCCCAGCCTATCCCCGAGCAGCCGGCCCCCCCACCCCGGCTAGCCACCCCTATATATTGTTCAGCATGACGTCAGATGGTATGGAATACCCCTTTGGCCAGTTTGGGTCAGCTGTCCTGGGTCTGTCCCCTCCCAGCTCCTGCTGCACCCCCAGCCTGCTCGCTAGCAGGACAGAGCGAGAAGCTGAAAAGTCCTTGGCTTGGTGTAAGCATTGCTCTACAACAATTAAAACATCAGCATGTTATCAGCGCTCTTCTCATCCTAATCCAAAACATAGCACCCTGCCAGCTACTAGGAGGAAAATTAACTCTGTCCTACCTGAAACCAGGACAAACATCTTCACACTTATCTCATTTATCAGGTAAGTTTATTTATTTATTGCTAGCTATGCAGATCCAAGGCAGTACACAACTCACAACTTCCCCAACACACAGGCATACACAGTAAGTTTGAAATATTATTTTATCAAAATAAAAACAACAGAGCCAGAAGAAACAATAAAAAAGAAACACAGTTGGAGGGAACGTGCAGATAGAAAAATTAAACCAAGCTCCACACCTGGAGTGGGAGAACCAAAATGGGTTTGAAAAATGATTGACAAACACCCAAAAAGATTTGGCCGGAAAAAATGCAATCACTCCATTTGTGTAAACAATTAGACTAATTCTGCTCTCAAAAATACATATCTAAGTAGTTATTTTCTATAATAACAATCTCATATGATGTGACTTCACAATGCTTACTGAGCTCTAAGATAGTGTAGTAGGAAAACAAAGTACACAAGAGGAAGGATTGTAGAGGCCAATGTCTGATATCATTATGCTGAAAAACAGATATTTGACTCCTACATAGTTTAGTGTAATTACTTTTGGAATAAATTCATATTCCATATCAGAATTTCAATCTTTATACCAAAAACTTGGATAGTTATTTATATAAATATATAGTTACTGAGAATACCTTCCAGTGGAGTTCATGGAAAGTTTTTGGTCATTGGTGGAAATAGCAGTTGTTCACTTGGTCCTCTGCAATTAACCCACAGACCTAATCTGCACAGTTGTTTGTTTGAAAAGATGTATTTATATTGACATTTATATGTTTGGTAGTATGTTTACAAGGACCTGAATCATTGCAAATGATTTTTACTTTTACCAGTAGGAGTTTATGAGATAAATGAACAAATAAATGAAATAAACTTATTAAATGTGTTCTTTAAAATTACTTATGAACAAAAGGGCACAATTTGTACTCTGGGATACCATAAGACTTCCATTTGCCAAACTGACTTTTAAAAAACTATATGTATAATACTAAGTGACAGGATCAAATTCACCTCTTGTATCCATTCAACCTTTCATTCTGTATCCATTTATCTTGACCTACTGCCACAGGTAGACCAGTAAGATCACTTGTACAGTATAGTGTTTGCAAGCCTAAGCCAGTTTAGCCAGGTATAGATATCCAAACAAACCTGAACTGCAACAGAATGATGAATGTTCAAATGTGTACTCTCTAAGAATACAGATTTTTTTTAATATGATCCTTTTATAGGACAGTACAAGGCCCTAGAAATTATATGATAATTAGTTCTCCCAGATTAAGTCAACTTCACATACAAATAT
This sequence comes from Cygnus atratus, assembly GCF_013377495.2. Taxonomy (NCBI): domain Eukaryota; kingdom Metazoa; phylum Chordata; class Aves; order Anseriformes; family Anatidae; genus Cygnus; species Cygnus atratus. The sequence continues at coordinate 57,255,183 of NC_066365.1, forward strand.
TGTGTGTGTGTGTATGTGTGTGTGTGTAAACATTAAATATCCACAGGAAGAACAGCTATTATTTAAAAACAAAAACAAAAAAAAACAGTTTCTTAGAAATTTTTGGACAACCTTTCAAATAAATAAGTGTTATTAATTCAATTTAAATGAAAGTTAAAGGTGGAATAGGGGAGATCATTAAACACTAGAAAAGGAAAAACTATAAATTGCCTTATTTAAACAGTGCTGTAAAGCCAACTCTTTCCTTATTTATTATCTTCCAAAGAATGTTCATATGTGAAGAACATTTGAAAAGTCAGTCTCTTTCATGAAAATAGCTATGGCTTTATAGCCTCTCTATTGTCACGCATTTTATTTATTTTTTAATTATTATTATTATTGGCATTCTGTACTATTATAATTCTTTCCTATTAAGAACATATCACAGAACCACATAGAATCACAGAATCATCTAGGTTGGAAGAGACCTCCAAGATCACCTAGTCCAACCTCTGACCTAACACTAAGTCTTCCACTAAACCATATCACTAAGCTCAACATCTAAACGTCTTTTAAAGACCTCCAGGGATGGTGTCTCAACCACTTCCCTGAGCCGCCCATTCCAATGCCTAACAACCCTTTCAATAAAGAAGTTCTTCCTAATATCCAACCTAAACCTCCCCTGGCGCAACTTTAGCCCATTCCCCCTCGTCCTGTCACCAGGCACATGGGAGAATAGACCAACCCCCACCTCGCTACAGCCTCCTTTAAGGTACCTATAGAGAGCTATAAGGTCACCCCTGAGCCTCCTCTTCTCCAGGCTGAACAATCCCAGCTCCCACAGCCGTTCCTCATAAGACTTGTTCTCCAGACCCCTCACCACCTTCATTGCCCTTCTCTGGACTCGCTTGAGCACCTCCATGCCCTTCTTGTAGTGAGGGGCCCAAAACGGAACACAGTACTCGAGGTGCGGCCTCACCAGAGCTGAGTACAGAGGGACAATCACTTCCCTAGACCTGCTGGCCACATTGCTTCTTATACAAGCCAGGATTCTGTTGGCCTTCTTGGCCACCTGAGCACACTGCTGGCTCATATTCAGCCGACTATTAACCAGTACTCCCAGGTCCTTCTCTGCCAGGCAGCTTTCTAACCACTCATCTCCCATCCTGTAGCACTGCCTGGGGTTGTTGTGCCCCAGGTGCAGGACCATGTACATTTGTATGTATTATCCACAAATTGTCTTAAAAATTCTATATTTTTTTTCTACTTGCAAATGATCACAAACAAGATACGAAAAAAGTAAAAGTAACCTGATAGCTTAAAATCATACCCTAACAATTCCATCCACAAAATTTTGACTTCAGATAACCTAAGAACTGAAATACTAAAGATTCAGTACAATCTATATTATTATAAAACTTAAAATTATGTAATTATGATTAAGATGGTTCTGCTAATCTAATACAATATCCTTCACATGTGGTTTCTACCTGAGATATGAAGTCAATTAATATTGTACTTGATAGGTTTATGTATTTACAGATGTATTTAAACTCAATTTGCAGTGAAAATAAACTATTAACTGCCAGAAAATCATTGTATTCAGTAATCTTCTTTTTCCACTATAGTTATTCCGATTACTTCAAAGTAGATTTTTAAGTTATTTACTTATTAACTACTAGTAAATTATTTTAGTGAGTACAATACATGCAACAGAATAGGTGGCTGTGAGGACAGGAGATGAACTACCTAATTCCTATTACTGATAATTATTCAGAAGCAGGACAAATTAGATTAACTTCATAGTTCCAGGTTTAGTTGGAAGGCTAGAAAAATAAAAACAAACCATTTAATGAAACAAGTAGATAATTATATTCATAAAAATAATTATTCTATTTGCATTATTTTTTCAAATTAGTCATGTAAAGATTACCATAGTCAATCTTAAAATATTCTGGATAACAACACTTCTAAAAGTCTGGGAAAAAAAAAATCCCAAAGTAAAAAAGACCATCTTTATTTAGTTTCTCAAGTATTAATATTGTGAAATTTGAACTATCATAAACAGAAAAGTACAAGTAAATATTGAATACTAAACAGTTTTCTCTTGAAACATTTTAGAAACCATTCGACATAAATAACTTCATACAAAAAATATTTTTGATCAGGGTTTATCTGAAAATCAAAGAATAGTTGTGTAGAACTTGCCAGCTTTGTTTATAAACATAGTTCATGAACTAAGAACCAGAGAAAAAACTTTTGAGAAGTAAAGGCTACCCGTCCAACCCCATAACTGGTTATTATAAGGAGGATTCTTGCAAGTTGTTTAAAAATAGCAGTTTTAAAAGTTTTTAATTATTTCCATAAGAAAGAATTATCTAATTTTCTAAAAAAGAAAGAAGGTTAAAATGATAGGAAAAGATCTTACCTCAGCTTTACTGGCAATGCACAACCCAATAAGTATACTAGAGTATATAATTAGCAGTCTGGTAACATATTCTCTTTCATACTTCTTTTTCTATGCTGGAATTTGCAAACCATATTTTTATTTGTAAAACATATTTACAATTCTTTTGACTTTGACTGAGTTGTTCATTTGTGTATCATTTGGCAAATGCAGTTATAGTACATGCATTATTTTGCAAATACACATTTTGATGTTCAAGGCATAAGTCATAAAGAGTAAGTCAAGACTCCAGAGAGACCTCATAAAGAAGCAACTTTTTACTTAGGTAGATAATGAAAGAACAAGGGGGAATGGTTTTAAACTAAAAGAGGGGATATTTAGATTAGATGTCAGGAGGAAATTCTTCTCTCAGAGGGTGGTGGGGCACTGGAACTGGTTCCCCATAAAAGATGTGGATGCCGTATCCCTGGAAGTGTTCAAAGCCAGGTTGGATGGAGCTTTGAGCAACCTGGCCTAGTGGGAGGTGTCCTTGCACATGGCAGGGGGTTTGGAACTAGATGATCTTTAAGGTCCTTTCCAACTCAAGCCATTCTATGTTTCTGTGATTTATGCAAAATCCGTTTCTGATATTGTTTTCCATTTATAGATAGAATACTCTTTAATGTCTTTGGAAGAGCAATTTTTCCATTAATTTTCCAGTAATGGTTCCAGCACTATTACCTTCTTACTATGCTGAGAAATGCATGGAAATGGGAACTTTGCATATTTATCTGAAAAGCAAAACTTCTTTTCTATTGTTTTAAAATAAATTAAAATATCAGATAAATGTTTCTAATTTATTTAATGATAATTTTTCTCTGTTTCTCATTTAATACAATGGCAGATATACTGTCATGGCATTTAAACATTTCTACTTGTCCTGCAGCACATTTTTGTACCTGAAGAGTGAATTTCAGAGATTAATACTGGTTTTTTGTTAAGGAGACATCTTGCCATCAGGACAAGTTGATTTATATTCTTCTAATACTATAAGAGAAAGACTGCCTTGAACTGCATTGAATTGTTTTGTCAAAATTCAGTAGAAAAATATACCATCACAGATAACTCAGAAAAAAAATAAAAAAAAATAATTAAAGAGACTACTTTCAAGTGGAGGATGAAGTAATCATGCCCTGCTAGAAATTATAGATCAACTATGACCATTTTTTTCAGGTAATCTGGTAATCAATCTTTATTTTCTAGGTAGGCATGCTTCCTTCTCAAATGAAAGATCATGAATATACTGACAACTTTTTGTATAATAAGTAGTTTATTTTGTGTCTAGGAAAAAAAAAGGAAGAAACAAAACAAAACAAACAAACAAAACAACACAACAACACACACGCACACACACAAAAAAAAAAAAAAGAATGTGGGCCTTAGGTGCCACAGTATCTTCCACAGTCTTATCTGGAATCACAAAATACAGATGGTTAGTCAGCTACCACATTGACTTATCGACTCCTTCATCTGAAATAATGATTACTAAATGTTATCATTAATTAACGGTTTATACAATCAGATCATTGTGCACCGTTGACAACTGCACATTTGATTTATGTTGAAAGACTTTAATAAATGCTGTGAAACAATGCAGTGAACCCTAATGCAGAAAGTGAGGGAGAAAGAAATGCTTTTACCCATAAGACAGCTACGTTTTTCTTTTTAAAGGTCAATCAATGACACTGTGAACTTTTTCTTTTTCAATATTGAGAAGTAGCAATAAATTGCTTTCATCATACATGGTGGATCAGGTACACTGCTGGATGAGTTTTAATTCCAAAAATCATAATAAGTGACCTTCTTTATAAAATCACTGTTGTTGATCTTAACAGAAAGATAGCTTATATGGCAGTTTTCTTAAATTTCCACAATACTGATATTTCTTGTCAAAATGTCAATCAAAAAGAATTTATATTAAAATCCTTTATTCTTCACAAGTCTTCTGATATACAAGTTCAAATATTGTCCACGGTGAGAGGGAGATCTATAAAGTTTAAGTCATGCTATGTACCTTAAGATCAATTTTTAATCAAGATAGGTAAACATTTGAAGAAAAGAACCAAACCAACTTATGTTGTTTGCACACTTGGACAAATCCTAAAGTGATTACAAACCTATAGGAGTTTGAACTGAGGGAAGTCTGAGTGGAAACCAAGTAAGAACTTAATGATATGATTCATATAGATATTCTGTCATTGTTTGGGAATATCTTGAACTACAACTGCTGAAATTGCATCACATATTGGCAGATGTGGTGGAAGTGCTTAAAGTGAGTTTCATCCTGATGTAAAGGATAATGAAAATCTCAAATATTTCGTTTGAGAAGTTTTGCAAAGAGACAAATACTTTATAGCTATGGAGACCACTTTAAATCTAAAGTTACCTTAATGCTTTGGGAACGTCTAAACTCACAGCAATCACTGTCCTGGGAGGAAGATTTCTTGTCTTGACAATGCACAGACTAGTTATTCAGGCAAAGTAGTAAGGAGTTTTAGTTACTGAAGCTAATCATAATTTCAATTTACTTACACCTGTCCTTTAAATTAAATTTAAAATACCTAATTTGATTAATTTTGTTGTCTTGTTATGAATAATGAAAGCAGTGATAACATGTAGTTAGCATATATGCAAAGCCAGAGAGCATTTTTTGCTAAAGCTGATGGTGGATTTGGATGCTTATGCTAGTTTATTCTTCTGAAACTTATAAGTTTTTAAAGGCAGCAATGGGAAAATGGGGATATTCAAATATACCAATTTGGAATATGATAATAAGAGTGGATAAAAAGAGAGATAATAAAGGTGGCAGAGGGAATTACAAAAAAAAAAAAAACAAAAAAAAAAACACTCTATTTTCTGAGAAACTCCAAGAATATGTTTTACTGATTAAACAAGACGAAGAAAAAAAAAATAACCTTTACTATGGTGAGACAATAATAATAGTACAAGCCACTTTCCTGGTACTATATTCTAGTTAATTATGCTGCCAGTTACAATTAAAAGAATGAATACGGCAGTTAAAAGTTCATGACTGGTGCTCTCTGTCTGTTCTACACAATGGCAGCCAGGAAATTGCCTCGTCAATTACAATTAAGGTGTTAACACAATGTTTTAAGGTCACAAATGCTTTAGCAGAGTGTAGTAAGATAGACACGTGGTTCTAATATTACTTAAACAATGTCTAGATAAAGGTTATTTAAATTTTTAACTGTTGGTTAATTGAGTTTGTGACCAACAAGGTGTCTTGATTAAGTGAGCTCTACAATACTTATGTTAGGGAAAAGAGATAAAGAAAGAATGTCAGGTTGCTCCCATCTTTCAGCTCACTGAAATAGGCTGAAGTCCCAACAGAGGAGCCATAATAGTTTAGTTACTGGCATGCATATTTTTTGCTGTGATGTACTTTTGGTGAAGGAAAATGGGAACTGAAGCATTCCTATAACCTATTTATTTAAAATAAATATGGTTTATTTAAAATAAATATGGTTTGATTCCATACAACTTTTTTCTCTCCCTCTATCTCATTTACTTACACACAGTAGTGGTAGCTGCTTGATGATGGAAGATTAGCTCATTCTTATCTTTGAATCTCTGTATCATTTCCTGGTCTATTTCAGGATAAATAATAACAACGTAAAGAACTTACATTTTTAAGACCTGATATACTTGGCATATTTAGTAAATGCATATCCAAAATACGTACTCCAAACAGTGCCTGAAAACCTACATATCATTTAACATATGCCAGGTAATAAAAATCTATTAATCTGCCTTCTGATGTGTCTTCTGTTTCTGTATTCATTTTAAGGTTTGTGTAAGATTGCTGTTCTTTTTTTTTTTTTTTTAATGTACTTTATAGAAAAAGGCATAGTCATCTCCTTGATCATTTAGCTATTTAAAAGCTATATAAACTAAGACTTTTTTTTTTTTTTTTTTTTTTTAATTCTTTAGAAATATTGAAGGTTCTTGTGGATATCTTCATTCCAGGAGGTTAGTTGGGGTGAGTTACAGAGTTCATCTGTGGTCACCTCCTTCGCTGTCAAAAGCCATTATGAAGGAAGCTGGAAGAAAGGGTTTCCTCGTCTTTTACTTGGGAACTGCATTTAAACTGAGGTTGTACTGCTGTCCACTGCCACTTCTATACTGTAGCTATGGCTCTGCCTATTCTGCCTCCCTGATTCTGACCCACCAGCTTGACTTCCTACCTTTCCCTTGGACCTGACTCATCAATGTGGACCTGCTGGCTGATCACTGTGCTATGTCTGACCTGATCCCTGTTTCCGGACCTGCTCCTGACTGAGACTTGCTGTTATGCATCCCAACTCCTTGTTGGTGTAGCCACTTTTGCCCCGGGCCCTGCTACTGTGCTCAGCTCCCGGCTTACCTTCTCTTGTGAAGGAGCTGGCCCTGGCAATTTTGTTATATGCTCTCAGTTCTCTGAATAGATGCATCTGTTTGTCTCCCAACTTTATATTATCAATAGTAACCTGAGATGTTATGAAAATCTGCACTTTATACTTACAGCTGGGAGGTTCATAACACGTGAATATCTTTCATTTCTTATTGAGGAGGTAATTGTTGTCCTTCTTTATGTGCTTCTCAAAAATATCATGCTGTTCTTGCTCATGCCCTTGCTCCGTCATCTCTCCTGATCTTTCTGCCCCCACAGGCTCCTGTCCCTCGTACTTCTGTGCTCATACATTTCCAATTTCTTTTCTATAGCTTCGTTTCACATGAGGGCACATAGGGAATGAAGATTATAGTTTAAGCTTCTGAGTGCTATAAAGGAACATAATTATTTTTGCCATTTATTCCAAATTAAGCTGTTTTACCCACAAACTTTAACAAGGTAACACATCATCTAGTAATACATCAGTAGAAAAAAAAAAAAAAAAAAAAAAGTGAACTCCTTGTCTCTGTAAATGAATTTTCTCTAGTTCTTGTGTGTAGATGTAGGAGCTTCTTAATTTATCTTACCACAGAGACAAAAATTTGGAGGTGCTCTTCATACTTCTCGAACATCTGTTCGAATTTCTTGCACTTTAATTAAGTAGAACTGAAATGACTAAATAAGTGACTTCTGAAAAAAACAGTGAATGAAAACACTCATAATAATTTAGTAAGAGAAAAGAAGAACCTCTCTGCCTCATCACTTGTTCAATAATTTTCAGTAACTAGTCCAAAAGATAATCAGAACTAGAGAAGAACTGCTGTATTTAATAATGTAATATATGTATTTTTCTCATTGCTTTCCCCCCCCCCTGCAATATGAAGCTCATATGATGCAGCTAGTTAATATCCAGTTTTACCCAGTCATATCTGAAAGCAGAGAACCTTTTCCCTCATATCACAAAATTTCTACTTATAAAAGAACAAAGTAAAACTCCAAGGCTTGCAAGTGATTGTAATACATCAAACTCAAGAATATGTGGGTGGTTCTACTAGATTTTTTGAGTGCTGTGGATCTTTTGTTCACTTAAGGCCAGTGAAGCTTATTACTGCCCTCTTAAGTTCAATCAAAATGGTTCAAAGATGATAATTCAGTGGGAGTGAGGCAAAAGGACTTTGTTTGAACGCCTATTTATTATGCAGAGAGCAAAATTGTGGTGTCATGACTATTTTATCTGATCAGCTACATCTTCTAATGAGAACTTGAAGACTGACTCCAACAATTAATTCAGGAAAGGGGAATTGTGAATCTTCACTTTTACATGCCTGGTCCTTAAGGTAAAATACTGTATTAAGTTTCCATACCTATTTGAGGAGGTTTAGCCACTTCAAAATTATGTTCAAAAGAGACAACACCTGAACCATCTTCAAACAATGCGAAGACTGTGGTGCTGCACAAATTAGCCAATAGGGGCAAAAATATTAAAGCAAAATGAACTGAAATATAAACTTTAGTCACTTCAAGAACTGATTTTTTGTTGTTGTTGTTGTCATTGTTGTTGCTTTGTTTTGTTTTGTTTTCTGGAGCTAGAACTGATTCTGAGCTTGAAGTTTCTGCTCAGCCTGAGATGGAATATAACCAAAAATGTATTTTCAGTGAATATCATTTTTAGTATATACATTTTTACTTTGAAAGAGTAATAGGACTAAACATTATTAAAGTTGCATATTTAATCATGCTAGTACTAAAACCTCTGTCTTTTGAGATATAAATAGACATTTCAGGATTCTTCTTGGTTCTTTTAGTATATTTTCCTTCCCTTGCAAGAGGAATAATTCCTCTCTACTTTGCCACATATTCCCTTCTCCTGCAGCTTGTTGGGATTAAGAAGGTAAGAAACTTGGGGAAGGATAATAACTAAACCATATGAAAATGAAAGAAATCATATTGGATACTAAGGAATTCCATACTGGGAACAGAAAGGGTGGGGGTTTATGGAAGGCACTACTACCGAGGGAGAATGGCTCCAGAAGACCATTTCTCTGGCAGAGAAATGAAGAACAGGAAAAAAAAATAAAAATAAAATAAAAGTTCTATTTATTTTTCATCATATTCTTTAAATATCAAATTACATTCAGAACATAAATATGTAGGTTTTATTATTATTATCATTATTCTTTGTATTCTCTCTAAACTAGGATATAACTAAACTCACTGACATTTCTGTCTTGCAGTACTGTAGAGTTCAGTATCTAGTTCCTTTGCCTCAGATTGCAGCTTTCCTCCCATGTTGATAAAGAATGAGCTGTTGTTGTGATTTTTACTGTGAAAGTCAAACAACTCAATTGTCAGAATGTTTAACCATTACATCCAAGACTGAGACACCCAAGAATTCCATAAACCGGAAAGTGAAAGCAAGTGCCAGTCTCCATTTATATTCCAGAACTGAGGGTTCTTAATGAAGAAAATGACCCTGTTCTATGAGATAATTTTCCTGTGAGTGAAACAACTAAAGAGGACAAATTTACTGTCTTCATATTTTGAAAGGTTGTAAGGTTTTGCTTGACTGATTACAACTGGAGGGATCAATTTTCATTCTGTCCTGTCAGATTTCTAAACTGCTTGTTATGGGGGTTAGAAATGTGTGTTTTGTTGTTGTTGTTGTTGTTGTTGTTTGGTTGTTTGGTTGGTTTTGTTTTGATTTTTTTTTTTTAGATATATATAAAACGATTGATGCTAAAGTATAATTTAACTTTAAATCATTCTGTTTTATTTTCTGCAATTTAAAGAGAAATATTTATATATAAAATAAATTAAAATCACATTTCCTTGTTTCTATATTATGGCAGGTATGTCACAGTTTCTCTGATCTCACTCTGTGACATTCAAAAAGCACTTTTTATGTCAGAAGCTTAATTTGCAAGATCTTGTCAGAGAGAAAAATAAGAGATAATGCTATGCATTACTGAAAGTTGCTGGAGAAAGAGAGAAATAATATCTTTACAGAAATAACTTAAACTTTGCCTAGTACTTAAATAATTCAGTCTATCAATTCTCATAATTTGTACTGGTACTTAATAAAATTACACTAATATGAGACAGAAGAAAAACAAAAAAAAAACATCTCCTATTTTTCTAGCTGGGATTTCAGTGAAGAAATAACCAGTGTTATTCAGGTAAGAGCATGAAGGTTATCAGTCTACTTTGAAGGCGTATATCTTTCTTGTTTTATAATCTCTCTATACTTCATATTTTTTCAGTCACTTATTAGAAAAAAAAAAAAAGTTTCTCCAAATAATTTAATTATCAGTTAAAAAGAAGCATATTTTCATGATCTAGTCACTTTTGTTAGTTGTGTCATTAGTTAAAATGCATTGTAGTTGTTTCACTTTTTTTTGTTAGAACAAATTATCTGAAGAGTAAAATGTGAAATTCCACGTATTTCAGTATCCCCTTTCTAAGATCTCTTCTTATTCCTACATTGCTATTCTTTTATTTTAAATGTTAATTTTAAAGGTTATCTCTGGTTAAAAGAATGATGTCTAGTTTTTAATTATAATATAACATAAAAGAAAATTTCCTTGTATTATAGGATAGTAATAATATAATGGAAAATGTAAGAATATAAGTGTAAAGCTTGTAGAATTATAACTAAAGAATTAGATTAAACTACTGTGTAGGATGAATAAAAACAATGTAGTTAAAATGACTACATGAGATTAATTCTAAGAAATATGAATACTTTTTTTTTTTTTTTTTTACAAGCTCAACTATACAGAGTAAAATAGAATTCTTGGCAATTATACTTTTTATTAGACTCTTTGAAAATATCAATCTGCCTTTTCTGGTATTGTATGTCATGGAGTAATTCAAGGAAAAAAAATCATAATATTATATTAAATTATACATCAGAGAAATTTTATGAAGATATTCCATTGTATTCTGCTATTGAAAGCTTAAGAGTTTATAAGTAGTTTTACACATTTAGATTCTAGCCATGCAACCACTTGCACATATGTAGCTTTACATATTGTTGGATTCAATCACAGGCTTCAGGGGTCAATTAAAGAATGTAAGAGATTTGAAGCTATAAGCCCATACTGTGCACAGCTGGCAATAGGTAATTTATTTCATTTTAAACACATACAGATAGAAATGAGGAATAAGCTTCTAGGTACAGAGGTACAGTTTGGCGTTAAATTTTAGTCTTATTTTTGTAGACAAGGAAGTGTTAGGTTCTTAGAATTTTGATCTTAATATTAATTTACACGATAGAAAGCAAACCTTGTATTTGTATTTTTAAATTAACATTATGTACACACAACATTTCTGATGAATGATCTTATCTGAAGTTGTATTTGTAATGGGACAATTACTGATGTAAGTAACTATAGTAAGTATAAGTATCTGCCTGGTGAGTTTTAAATATCATTTAAAAATAGAAAATTATTCCAAAGACTTCCAAAGAAAAATCTATTGAATTCCTAAAATTAAAAGGACATTTAAAATAGATACCAAAACAGATCATGAGGATAAACAAACTTTAAGAAACACAAATCATGTTCTTTGGCACATTGCAGACTTCAAATATGGTTTATATTAAACAATTTTTTCTGAAATAAAATCTTTTACAGTAGTATTGTTGATGTTATTAATCTTTTTATTTATTTGTAACTCTATAAGAGTTTCAGACTACTATGTCCTCTTTACATGGATTTCTAAATCAGTAATTGTTCTCAAATGTCTCAGCAAGTTATTTCAAAAGATCACTATTAATGATTGTTTTTTTTTTTCCAGAAGAAGATAACCTTAAAGCAACTTTCTACCCTATCTTTTGTTTTGCCTTCTCTTATATGAGAAGACATACTATGGGAATAGAGTTGCTAGCACAAGTATCACATAATCATTCTTCAATAGATTACTGAGATAAAAACAAATATACGATGAGATGAGAAAATATTATATGGTATATGAGTGCAAAAGCATGTAGAATTCAGCTTTTTGTACCTCAGCAGTCTGTAGAATGCTGAGAATAAAGTATCAGTCTTCAATCTTTCCTGCTTTTGTTGTACTTCTTCTGTTATCAATAAAATAATATTTATTCTTACCAACAAAGAAAGCTGGGAGTTGTCAGCATAATTCCATAGCAGCTCAACAGATGGATAATGATGCCATATTGCTTGAGCCCTGTGGACACTTGGTTGCCCTTTAGTTGGACAGAATTTCTTCTGCTTTATGCATATCCAATTTAGAATTAGATTTTAACCACCAAATATGCAAATGTATTCATCTCTTTTTCCTGTTTGTTTCCTTCTGTCTCTTCTAAAGATTCTACTCTGCATAACCAAGACAATGCTGAGGTCAAGCTAGGAGCATTAATCATAATTGCCTCCCTGACAAGTAAGGTAAGATAAACAGAAGACATCAGTTTTCAACTCAGTCTTTCCATAAGTGCATATTCTGTTTAAAGGTGTATAATAACAGGTTATGTAAAAGCTTCTTTCTGACAGAAGTATAAACTAAGTAATCACTGTAAAGAGGATCCTGATTTTATGTATAAATAAAAATATATGAATATATATATAAAATGTATAAAAATATAAATTATTAACTCAGATTACTTAAATAGAAACAATGAATCCAGCTTCATATATAATATGGGTGTTTAACTGTTATTTTTTCTGCCTTAAACTAAACTGAAGAAATTTCAGCTGAAGAAATTTACTCCAATCAGATGGTTGCTGTCTTCTTAGTGCCCAATGCTTCCCTTAAGCTATGCATGTTCCAAGATTATACTATTTTGTCTCCATAGTCAATGTATTTCATTATTTTCAATACACCTTCACTCAAACACTTGCCAGCATTCATTGTCTGAGTCAGTGGCATTTTTTTTACCCCTTGGTTTCAAGTCTAAATTGCAAATTTAATAGAAAAAGTAAAATGTGCCAGTAGTCCAAATTAAATCTCATTCTACTTATTCATGATATAATCTACACAACGTTGTCTGAATTCTCTTTCAATTTAGCAGAAGTATGAATTATTTTATAGCAAAATAAAGAAATTTTACTCTAGACAAAGTATTATTTTAATAAGATGGCAATAACCAAGGATATTTTGTTGTAAAAAAAGTTATGTTTAATTGTCACTGTATTTTTTTTTGTTTAACATTTCAAAAAAAAAAAAAAAGTTGGTTTGGTTTGGTTTGGTTTTCTATATAAAATAATAATAGGTGGAACAACAATAGCTGTTACCATTGAAAATAACAAAAGCATTGAAGAAATATCAAGCCAGCGGCTGCAGGCCAATATTACAGGCACATTACTTGTGAATTTACTGTGTTGGGTTTACATTATGCACACGGATTAAGTCTACGTCATATATCTAATGGGTTATTTTATACTTGAATATTAAACTCTGTTCCAGGGTAATTCAACATGCTCAGTCTCCTTCAATTGTTTTGGGAAGAGATGCTATTAATTATTGGAATATGATTTAAAAGTCTGTAGATTTTTATCTAGCACCTAGGCAAATAAGGCATCATTTAGCTGTATGCTTAATGAGGAATTAGTGTTATGAAGCTTAAAATTGTTGTGTTGGGAGGTAAAGAGCTTCATATAAGTTAAGGCTCTAGTGTGTATGACCTATGCTATGTAATATTTATAGTAATGGTGTTTTACACATCAGATAAGTAGTAAGAGTGGTGAACTAGAGATGTCTTGACTTTTTACATGGTTTCTTGGGTTTGAGTTAGACATAGATCGCTGTGAATAGCTGTTGTTGTGGTTTAATCTGGCCGGCAGCCAAGAACCACACAGCTGTTCGCTCACCCTCTCCCCAAAGTGGAGAGAATCAGAAAAAAAAATAAATAAATAAAAATGTAAAAGCTTGGCTGACCACCCCTGGCCAGCCACCCCACATTAATTGTTCAGCATGATGTCTTATGGTATGGAATATCCGTTTGGCCAGTTTGGGTCAGCTGTCCTGGTCCTGTCCCCTCCCAGCTCCTTATGCACCCCCACCCTCCTCACAGGCAGGGCGGTTTGAGAAGCTGAAAATTCACCGAAAAATTAATAACATTTATGCATTTATAACCCACAATAAAGTATGTGCTACTTTGTTTTGGTAAATAATACTTACCCCTCTTGGCTAAAAAGGGTGCATATACTTAAATCCTATCTTGTGTCCTATGAATAGTTTATTTTATGAGGAAGCTTTCATCTCTCTTTTTGACAAGACAACATAGTGGCAACTATATTTAAATGCTGTACCGCGTAGTATCCCAAAGGGTTGTTATTAAAGCTCTCTGCAGTAGATGATAAAATGAAAAGAAAAAAACTACCTTACACTTTGTATGAAAGCAAATCTGATTATAAGTGTACATAGAATCCATTTGCTATTATCATTTTATACACTGTATTACTGAGATAGCTTCACCTTTAAAAATAAATGCTTACAATATATCTTTATCAGAAAATAATTACAAAATTAAAAAAAAATGTTTCTTATACAATTACAGATTATTTAAGTGAATGAGAAGGTTTGTTTTTTATAGCAATATTTAATAAGTTACAAAAATAAGATCAGTTTATGCATGCAGTGCATTTAGACAGTCATCAGTTGAATTGTGACTGTCTATCAATACACAACAGTGATATATTTATCCATTTGCTCTATTATAATTACTGTCAGCTATGAATAGAAGACTGTGACAACTTTACACGAATGCATAATGTAGAGAGAGGACACTGAAAAAAAATAATAATAAAAAAATTCCAGTGTTCAGTGGTATTAGCTAGGACTCAGCTTTTGGGAAGTTCTGCACAACACCAGTCACAATCTATCAATGAGCTGATTTGTCTTTCAGAAGTACTTCAGCCACAATGATGTATGGCTGCATTTTAGGTCCAATAATTTGAACCAGATTATAAATATCTTCATTCAATGTGTGGTATGGGGATGACATATACAAGGAAGTATCTGAAAACATGAATCTGAGAAGACCAAATGAATCAGCTTGCTTTGGCTGCGTACAGGCTGCAAAGCATGCTACACTTTGCAGTAAATACTACAGTCCTGGTTTATTGATAATATGTTCAGAACACTACTTTTTAATCAGATTCCTGGGCTTCCTTTTCCTGAAACTGAAGTCCTATAAAACACAGTTTCTGTTACCTTAGGGCAACTATTTTACATTTCATTACTTTAGTGCTTCCTCTTTTAAATAAAGATTCCTTATTTACCTACTTGGAAAACTTGGAGAAATGTGGGAAGCAAAATCAAGGCTAAATATGGGGAAAGTCTTATTATTTATGGGCAAAATCTAAATATGTGAAGAGAGAGATTCTTCCCTGTTGAAGCCATGTTTAACTGGTCACAGTCTGCTTTGCAATATGATAATTTACAGCATGGTGTGTGTGTCAGCTTTGACTTCTGCCAAAGAATTTCCATTATTCCATGAACAGACACTGTCACACATCAATAAATAAACATAAGTGAATATCAAGAATTAAAAGTGAGTATTTCCAGAACCAGAACTTCAACCTGGAAAGGCTAACCTATCCTAAGCAATTTAGTAATCTGTTTTCTGCTGTGCAGAGCCTAGTATAAAAAGACAGGTAATATGCTCATTGCCTGGAGGATGAGCAAGTCTCTTGTACCATTCACCTGTGACCGTGACCTTTCTGGCTGAGGAATAATAGAAGATCTCCAGAACTAAATAGCACCTTTCAGATGAAAAAAAAAAAAAAAAAAAAAAAAAAGGTTGGAGGTTGGATAATCTTCAGGATTTAAAATGTGTTACGACCTCTTTTGTTTTGTCTTTTCTCCTTACAAATGGTTTGAATTAAAAGTGGCACAGTGTTACTGATACTAAAAATGTTTTCTTAATGTGTAAAAAAAAAAAAAAAAAAGAGAGAGAGAGAGAGGAAATGAATTTCTAAAAGGACTGTGATGTACTTAAGATAAGGCATTTTCTTCCAAGCTCACTTTCATTGTTGGTGTTTGATGTTGTGCAGTGGATAAGGACAGCATCACACATTAAAGAATTAACATTTAAGAAGCCATGCCGTTTAAGAAGCTATGCCATCAAAAACCACGCCATTTGTCCAGTTTGCCATATCCAAAATAAACAATGAATGAGAATGGTGTCTTATACAAATTCCTAGATCATTCACCTTGATTGTGTCAAGTTAAATGAAAAGGAAGAGTTTTAAAGGAGTAATTTCTATTTAACAGTTCAGCTAAAGCTGTATTCTTTTAACTCCTGTTAGGCCTATTTTTAACTTCTAAGCTTTAGTTCACTAGATGCATTTGACAAAAAATTGTTTTGTAAATTTCAACCACTCTTTTGTTTATTCTTTTTCTCCTTATTTATTTGGACTATGTCATACATAGGTGGAGTAAAATCGTGATGGAAAAATAAATTATGACATAACGATCAGCAGGGATTAATATAGAATAATATTCATAGTAATTTTTAATAACAGTAAGTCAAATTGTACGTATTCCAACATCAAAACAACTTTATTTTGAAACTGTAGGATTCCCCACCTATAGTTTTTTGTTTGTTTGTTTCTTTGTTTTTATGAGTGAGTATCATTCAGTTAAAATAAATGTGTACAATCACAAGCTGATATATGTATGAAGATAGATTTTGAATTGCTTCATCTGGCATATGTATTATGTTTAAAAATATAACATATCTATATTATTTTATTTATAAAGTGCTTTGATTTAAAGGAGTATACATTGCTGTAAATAAGGGTTCTTTATCTCTTATTTATGTGAGATATTTATTTCAAAAGCCATTACATCCTTTGACTAAATTTTTCTTTGGGATGGTAGAGAGCATGTTTTAGTTCTTTATATAGTATCTAAGACTAGTGACCTAGAAGTGGTTTATAGAGTAGGTCTCTACAGGTTTTTCAGAGTAGGTTTGAATGCAGAATAGCTCTAAATGCAGAGCAGGCTCTCTGATCAACTTTGCCTGACGATATCATAGAATAGCTTAGGTTGGAAGGGACCTTAAAGTTCACCTAACTCCAACCTCCCTGCCATAGGCAGGGATGCTACCCACTAGATGGGTTGGCCAAAGCCCCATCCAGGCTGGCTTTGAACACCTCCAGCGAGGGAACATCTACAACTTCTCTAGGAAACTGTTTCAGTGCCTCACTACCCTTACAATTAAGAATTTACTCCTAATGTCTAGTCTAAATCTCCCCTCTTTTAAGTTTAAAACCATTCCCCTTTGTCCTATCATTATCTACCCAAGTAAAGAGTCCTTCTCCATCTATTTTAAAAGACCCCTTCAAGTACTGAAAGGCCACAATGAGGTCTCCCCGGAGCCTTCTCTTCTCCAAGCTGAACATGCCCAGCTCTCTCAGCTTTTCTTCATAGGAATGGTCCTCCAGCCCTCTGATCATCTTTGTGGCTCTCTCTGGACTCACTCTAACAAGCCCACATCCTTTTTGTGCTGGGAGCCCCAAACCTGGATGCAGTACTCTAGTTCAGCCTTACAAGGGCAGAGTAGAGGGAGACAATCACCTTCTTTGACCTGCTGGTCACTCCTCTTTTAATGCAGCCCAGGATGCAGTTGGTCTTGTGGGCTGCAAGCACACACTGCTGGCTCATGTTGAGCTTTCCATCCACCAGAACCCCCAAGTTTTTCTCTGCAGGGCAGCTCTCAATGAGTTCTTCTCCCAGTCTGTACTCCTGTCTGGGATTGCCCTGACCCAGGTGCAGTACCTTGCACTTGGACTTGTTAAACCTCATTAGGTTCACATGGGCCCACTTCTCCAGCCTGTCCAGGTCCCTTTGAAGGTTCCTTCTTTGGTATCAGCTGCATCACTCAGCTTGGTGTCATCTGCAAACTTGTTGAGGGTGTGCTTAATCCCATCATCTATGTCATTGATGAAGATATTGAAAATCATTGGTCCCAAGACAGAGTCCTGAGGGACACCACTCATCACCAGTCTCACCATCTGGACATAGAACCATTGACCATTACTCTCTGGGTGTAGTCATCGAGACAATTCCTTTTCTACTGGATGGTCCACCCTTAAAATCCATATCTTTCCAATTTAAAGATGAGGATGTCATGTGGGACTGTGTCAAAGACCTTACAGAAGTCCAAACAGATGACATCAGTCGGTGTTCCCACGTCAACTAATGCAGTTACTCCATCACAGAAGGCCACCAGATTGGTCAGGCACAATTTGCCCTTGGTGAAGCCATGCTGGCTGTCCCAGATCACCTCCTTATCCTGCATGTGCCTTAACATTGCCTCCAGGAGGATTTGTTCCATGATCTTCCCAGGCACAGAGGTGAGGCTCACCAGTCTGTAGTTCCCCAGGTCTTCCTTTCTACCCTTTTTTAAAATGGGAGTGATGTTTCCCTTCTCCAGTCACTGGGAACTTCACCTGACTGCCATGATTTTTCAAATATGATGGAGAGTGGCTTGGCAACTACATCTGCCAATTCCCTCAGGACCCTGGGATGCATGTCATCAAGGCCCATAGACTTATAGCTGTTAATTTGAATCAAGAGGTCGTGAACTTGCTCTTTGCTTACAGTGGGAGGGACTCTGATCCCCCAGCCCTCGCCTAGAGGTTCGGGGACAGGAGATGTGCAGTGCCTGACCACCAGTGAAGACCAAGGCAAAGGAATTCTTAAGTATCTCTGCCTTCTCATCTGTTGTTACCAGTTCTCCATTTGTCAGAGGCACTACACTCTCCTTATTCTTTCTTTTGTGTCCAATGTAGCTGTAGAACCCCTTCTAGTTATTCTTTGCACCCCTTGCCTAGTCTAGTTTTGTCCGTGCCTTGGCTTTCCTGATCCTATCCCTGCACATCCAGACAGCATTTCTGTACTCTTCCCAGGGCACATGGGGCCTGTTTCCACCATGTGTGCACTTCCTTCTTTTTCCTAAGTTTGACCAGCAGATCCTTATTCACCCATGCTGGTTTCCTACCTTTCATGCTTGATTTATTACACATGGGAATAGAGAGCTCTTGCACTCCAAGGAAAATATTTCTTTGAGAAAAGAAGACTGAGAGGGGATCTTATCAATGTTTACAAATATCTTAAGTGTGGGAGACAGAGGGATTTGGCCAACCTCTTTTCAGTGGTTTGTGGGGACAGGACAAGGGGCAATGGCCAAAAAACGGATCACAGGAAGTTCCGCACCAATATGTGAAAGAACTTCTTCACAGTAAGGGTGACAGAGCACTGGTACAGGCTGCCCGGGGAGGCTGTGGAGTCTCCTTCTCTGGAGATATTCAAGGCCTGTCTGCACGCCTGCCTGGGCAACCTGCTTTAGGGAACCTGCTTTGGCAGGGGGGTTGGACCTGATGATCTCTTGAGGTCCCTTCCAATGCCTACAATTCTGTGATTCTGTAATTTTGTGATATCCTTATAGTTGCCAGCTATGATCAGATCTTCTGTCCCTAAGGACCGTGTCCCATGGGATCTCATCTACTAACTCTTTGAACATCTGGAATTTCGCTCTTCTGAAGTTCAGGGTCCTGATTTTACTCTTTTCCAGGCCCATATCCCTCAAGATCACAAGTTGAACCACAGCACGGTCACGGCAACCTAGGCTTAATCCGATCTTAACTTCTTTAATGAGCTCTTCTGCACTGGTGAGCACCAGGTCCAGTAACGCTTCTCCTCTGGTTGGTTTGTCTAATACCTGGATGAGGAAGTTGTCCTCAGTGGACTTCAGGAGTCTCCTGAATTGCTTACTTCCTGCCACATGGCTTTCCCAGCAAACATCTGTGTGGTTGAAATCCCCACAGAAGGATGAGAGCCTGTGAGCATGATGCTTCCTGTAGTTGGAGCAAGAAGGGCTCATGAACAGCCTCTTCTTGATTGAGTGGCCTGTAGTAGACCCCAACAACAAGATAAATAACCTGGAGGCTACAGGTGAATAGAGTGAGCTATGCACATCTTGCTTACACACCCCTTCTGTGAAGAATCAGGATCTGTTGGCTGGGATAACTGATCTAGCACTGGAGGTCTTGTAGACTACAGAAAGCATGAAGAAAAAGTAAATTACTAGGTACAAGGAGACAGGAATTATGATCGTCTAAATTATCTTGTCCCTCGAGGAGTGAAATTCATAGTGGTATTTTTTAGGTCGCTGTGAAAACAAAACTCACAATCTATCCAAAAAACGCAAGTTTATTAGGTTAACAGATCTAACATCAAATGGAAATATTCGAAAAAAATGAAATGATTTACAGGAAATAATTTTATATTGAGAAAAAAAAAATCTGCAAAGAAATAATATAATTGCTTGTCCCTTGAACTGAGTAATTTTTAACTGCCATCACCATACGTGTTCTCTCAATGATCGCATTTGCCTAATTAATTTTGTCATTTGATTTTACTTTCACCTTTCTTTCATCCATCAAACACAATTCAGAGAGTCAGAATTAAAGATCTGATATTCATCTTTGTTCAGATCCTTCTGATTTCAGTTAGTTTAGTACTCAGAAAACAAACAAGCAGAAAAAAAATACCATGTAAATGATCTAATAATCAGCAGTTCTTAAGACAAAATAAACAAGTGAGCAATATGGAAGGAATATTTCAGGTGAGTCACTGTGAAAACACTAGACTCTTAGATTTTTCCATATTGTATGGAAACATGTACTGTATGAGGAAAAAGAATAAACATTAAATTAACGTTAATTTAATTAATTCATTATTATATAAAAATGATAATTGACGGTAATAACTGCCCTTTGGAACCTGCAATAATAATCAGACTTTGTTCTTTGAAAGGATTTTAATTCTTGCATTCATGCTTTGCTATTGCAAGCACTCACACAAGAAGAATAAACAAGCACTTACATCTCAGCCAACACCTTTTTAAGAGGGATTGGAGGAGGGTATTTTAAATTGCAATGATAAGTTTCCAAAGGTATTTGAAAGAAATTTAACTTTATCCACTGAAGAACAGAGATGATATGGTGAAATGTTTCAATATGTTAGAGTGTTGAATTTTTTCCTGGTGTTCTGTTCACTATATTTCCACTTGTGTGAATAATCAGAAATTTATGCATCTGTTTGGAATCCTGTTCTCCCTTTTTCAACAGGTTCTTTCGGTACAGCTTTCTCTGTGTGAGCTAGATGGAAAATCAGAGATACTGATTCTGTCTAAGTTCCACTTATGATCCGTGGGATCATTTCCACAATTCAAATATTGTCACTTCTGGAAAGTTGCAACACTTAATTATGAAAGATTCCCACAGCACTGTCATGGTCAGAAAGTTAAAGTCTAGTTTGAAGGCCCTGTAAAATGAGTTTGAAATAATTGGTAACAGACAAAAACCTCATGCATCTTGAGTGTGACTTAGTTTTATGTTGGCCCAAAACAGGAAAGCAGATAAAATCTTAAAAACTTATGGTCTGATCAGAAGACTGATTCCCTGGTAGCCAAAAATGTATTTGAAACTCAAACAAAAATTTATGGTGAATCCTAACAAAGACTTAACTTGACAAAAAGTTTGGGTTTATTTGTTTATTTTTTTGTTGATAAGAATAAATTTTCCAAGTTCACTTTATTGACAAAACTTTTTGTGCAGCCTTAGCATCTTTCCACACACAACAATTTGCTGGAACCAATACTGCATGAGATAATTCATTAGGGACAGATGATGCAAATTCACTACCTCAGCATATCCCCAGTGAAGATGTTGCACTATTAGATGTATACAATTCTTTTGTTCTTCTTTCTCAGCAGTTATCCTTACTGATACAGTCAGTGTTTCATCTCAGCATGAAATAACATTAGATAACATTGCATTCCACGGAAGCAGAAAAAACAAGAGCTACACAAATGAGAATGAATTAGAAATGCTCTTGCAGTGGAAGCCCTGGAGTTATAAACGAGAAACTGAAGAATGTACTTAG
This sequence comes from Cygnus atratus, assembly GCF_013377495.2. Classification (NCBI taxonomy): domain Eukaryota; kingdom Metazoa; phylum Chordata; class Aves; order Anseriformes; family Anatidae; genus Cygnus; species Cygnus atratus. Next base: position 57,276,914 of record NC_066365.1, read on the forward strand.
TAAGGGACTTTACATAAAATCTTTCTCCTGCTGTAAATTTCTTGTACTTCAGAATATTCAGCTTCCAAAAGGCATTTTTGAAAAGTGCTGAAGAAGAATTTCCATACATTATCTGAGCTTTTGTAAATTTTTTTTTTTTTTGCTTTTTATTGGAAAGTACCTTACCAGAAGACATTTCAGTACTACTGATATTCTGAAAATGGACACGATTTTCTTGTAGACTAAGTTTCTTTTGTAGAAACACATGCAGTGAAAAAGTAAATGAAACGTTTAAGAATCAAAGCAATAGTGACATAGGGGATTGGATTAATCTTACCTAACTTTAAACATCTTGTAAGGTAACATCTCAGCTAGCTAATCAGGAACCATTTGTAATCAATAATTTTTTTTTGGGATACGCTTAATTTAATATATTTTCGGTACATACAGTAGAGTATAATGAACAGCATCAGAACTATAGCTATAGTACTCTAATATCTATAAAAACAACTTACGATGACCAGCTAAGTATTAACATATACAAAAGGCCAGATGAGTTAAACCTACACATTCTGCTAATACCTGCTACACAATTGTAAGCTATTTCCTCAAAACAATATTTTCCAGACAGAGGTGTTTTCTTACTTCAGTTCATTCAGTCTATGGCCATAGATGACACATGGAATAATTTTTTCCAGCTCTGTAAAAATCTTAGGCTTACTGACAATGCACTAGAAGGTACTATAAATACACTATATACGTATGCTTTATATCTGTGGCCAAGTACAGATTAATAGAATGGTATTATTTCATCATTACAAAGTCAGAAATTATTTTTCACTGTTTTCACTTGGTAACACCATGGCATGCAGTATAGAATCATAGAATATCCCGAGTTGGAAGGGCCCCATAAGGATCATCGAGTCCAACTCCTGGCACAACACAGGCTCGCCAAAAATTCATTCCATATGACTAAAGCACAGTCCAAACGTTTCTTAAACTCCAACAGGCTTGGTGCCATGACTACGTCCCTGGGGTGCTTGTTCCAGTGCGCGACAACCCTCTCGGTGAAGAACCTTTTCCTGATGTCCAGCCTGAACCTCCCCTGTTGCAGCTTGACTCCAGGTCATATCACTGGTCACTAAAGAGAACAGATAGGTGCCTGTCCCTCCAATGCTGTAGTGGGTTTACGTGGCAAGGTTTTGGTAGCAGGGGGCCATAGGGGTGGCTTCCGTGAGAAGGATCTAGAAGCTGCCCCATGTTTGGTAAGGACCCCACTGCTGACCAGAGCTGAGCCAATAAGCGATGTTGTTTTGCGCCTCAGTGAGAGCATATTTAAGACAGGGGAAAAAAATGCTGTGCCATACATAGCAGCTGGGAGAGTGAGAGGAGTGAGGAATAGCCTTGTAGGTGCCAAGGTCAGTGAAGAAGGAGGGGAAAAGGTGCTCCAGGCACCGGAGCAGAAGTCCCCTATGGCCTGTGGTGAGGACCATGGTGAAGCAGGCTGTCCCCCTGCAGCCCATGGAGTACCACGGTGGAGCAGGGTTCCATGCTGCAGCCCGTGGAGGAGACCACGGTGGAGCAGGTGGACCTGCACCAATGGCGGCTGCGGCCTGTGGAAGACCCCTGCCAGAGCAGATTCCAGGCCGGACCTGTAGCCCGTGGAGAGGAGACCACGCAGGAGCAGGTGACCTGGCAGGAGCTGCTGCCCGTGGGGGATCCAGGTTGGAGCAGTTCACTCCTGAGGGATGGACCCTGTGGTACGGACCCATATCTGGAGAAGTTCTTGAAGAGCTGCTGCCTGTGGGCAGCCCACGCCGGATCAGTTCAGCAAGACTGCATCCGGTGGGAGGGACCCCACAGCACAGGGGACGAGAGTGACCGAGAAGGAGCGGCGGAGAAGAAGCGCTATAGATTGACCATAAGCCCCATTCCCCTGTTCTCCTGTGCCGCTCGGGGGGAGGAGGTGGAAGAGGGTGGATGGGGGGGAAGGTGCTTTTGGTTTCTTTCCTTTGTTTCTCGCTTGTCTAGCTTGTTAGTAATAGGCAATAAATCTTACTATCTCCCTATGCTGAGTCTGTTTTGCCCGTCACAATAATTACTGCGCAATCTCCTCGTCGTTATCTCAACCCTTGAGCCCTTTTCATCGTATTTTCTCCCCATTCCTCTTTGAGGAGGGGGAGTGAGAGAGCGGTTGTGGTGGAGCTCGGTCGCCCACCCGAGTAAAACCACCACAAATGCATGCTCCAGTATGAATGTATACATACTTACATGCACTAACAGAGCATGTATAGTTTCATACACAGGCTTTATTTCATCTATTACAAGACCACATAAATTCTTCAGACTTTGATCAGACTTGTTTTGAGAATCACATCGACTACTATCCCATGAATACCTATGAAAAATCTTCCACAAAATTCACTCATTTTCCCTATATAAACAGTTCCCTATTGCCTCAAACAGTGAAGCATCTAACATTGTGAGATATCTCTTTTTTTCCCTAACAAATAAATAAATAAATTTACCTTGACTGTCTTCAGTTTGCATAACATCAATATAAGAGTGACATAACTAAAAGTCATTAAAATGTTTCTTTACTTTTCAGGAAACACAACTGAAATCCTTACCCTAGGATTCTCAAATCATTACCGTAGAATCTCCTCAACACTGTTTCTACCACAGATTTAAATTCTAACCCTGTTTTATGGTGTTTTTGTTGTTGTTATCATTTTTTTTTAAGATAAGCCAGAAAAACTGTGAAGATTTGAGGTGCTTAAACAAGAGTTTTTTTCTGAATCCTGAAAAAAAAAAAAAAAAAAACAACCTGTCCGAAGTTACTTCAGATCAGGCTTAGCTTGTTGAAGTTGTACAAGGGGCACAAGGTTTGAAACAATGCCCTTTCTGTAGCTTTGCTGTGATTTTTTTCACATACACAGAACATTTCTTGTACAGTGTCAATATCTTGAATGCTGCTTTGTTCAGTTAGTCTGGAATTTATATTTTTCCTGTTTAACATACAGCCATTCCTATGTTACAGTATTTCTCTATGCATTACTTCATTGTCACAAAAAGAGACAAAAGTTTCTGAATTTCCACTATTCTGGTTTCCAGAAAGATCTAAGCATCTTTCAAATAAGAATATAAATGAATATAGCTCTCTAGATGACTATATGACTATGTCATTACAGATACAGACTCAGGAAGATGGGTTTTTGATTAGTTTTGTTTTGTATTTTAGTTCTGCTTACTGCAGCACCAACAGATTCCCGAAAAGAAGGCTTACTTCCCAAATTCACGATTTCTGCAGAGGTTTGGGCATCTTATCATGATCAGATACCAAAAGGTTTTTTAGAGCTTGGTTAGGAGATAGTAAATGCCTTGGAGACCATTATGATTAATGTTTATTCTTAACTAATCTGCATTTTTCTTCTAAATGTACTTAAGAAATGTAAACATTTTCTGTTATAAAGACTGTGACTGCAGGGTTTTCTATAAAATAATGAATCTGTGTATTGAATAGTTATTTTATGCACAGTTTTGGAATCTCACTTGTTTAAGCATTGAGTCTCTATATTGAAAAAAAATCTTGAGAAAAGTTTTTTAAGCTGAATGGAATGCTTAGCAGAAAAGAGGAATTTTCATCCTCATCAGTGAAAGAGTGAGCCAAGACAACAGTCTTGCCAAAGATATAGATTCTGGCTACAGAAGCTGTGCAAGTATCCTGACAGCTTTTGAGTTGAATGAGAGAGAAAACCTCTTTGGAGCTGAACTTAGGTGTCAATAGTGATAAGTATAGTTTTCATTTAGTTCCATACAATTTCTAGACCTCATAATACTATTTGGATTGCAGGATGTAAATTCATCTTTAGTCATTACCTCATTCTAATAGTTATTACAAGATTAATAATTAAATTATAGGAACACTAAGCTCCTTTACTACTGTGTAACTTCAGTTCAAGATTTAAGAACTACAATCAGATACTAGAGTACCCCTCAATAAACTGGGTTCAATAATAAAATGATTTGGGAAAAACATTCTACAGATGTAGACAAGAGTACCTGAATCTTGCAGAACTGCCTCTGTTAAGCTTCTATGTAATTCTGGTATGGCCTGGGTCTTTCCCAAATTAGACAGACTTTTAAAAAGTGAAATGTTCTGTTCAGTAACAGAAAAATATGTTTCCACAAGAACACATTTTTGAATGTGGGGTCACAGTTCCCAATCCAATCAACTCTGAGAATATGAGTGGTTGCTGGAGACCTTCCAAAAGAGTTCCAGCAATATGGTATGTGTACTCTGAGCAAATACCATGTTTCTATTCACAAGGGAAAAAGGAACAGGAGACCTTCAAAGAAAAGGAAGTTTAACTGTATAACCAAAAAATCAAGAACATGCAGTTGATGATCGAGGCAATTTTCTTACTCTTCTTTTCATTTCCTTCCTACCTTCCTTCCTTCCTTCCTTCCCTCCTTCCTTCCTTCCTTCCTTCCTTCCTTCCTTCCTTCAACTCTGTGACTTGATGACATCAACTCCTAAACTCTGTAACACTCCACACCTGGCAGAGCAGATCAACTTTGAAGTGAGACTCTGTCCATTAAATTATACTTCTTTTGGGCCCATTCATGGGGGAGGTCGGTCTTCTGTTGGTAATTGTTTTATTTTGAACATTAAGTTGTCAATTCCCTTTTAATAATTGCTTTACTCTGACCTGTTCGTTAGTTGGATTTCTTTTGGGTAATTATTTTTGACCTGTCTAGTGGTCGGTTTTCTTTTGGTTATTGTTTTATTGATACATACACACCCTTCTTTTTATTTTCTAGGATCTGTTTGATGCATTTGATAATTCTATGAATATGTATGTATATAATCTGTAATAAGTCTAGTCTTGATAAGTTTGTTTTTCACTGTCATAGTATTCTTGGTAATGGTGATTTGGGTTGATTTGTAATAAATAGAAAACTTTAATGAACAAAGCCTCTGTGTCTTTGTGTATAGTGTATATAGGTGGCTCAGAGACTGGTGCCGGCTCAGAAATTTTGGGTTTTTTCACCATGGGGAGCTTTACTCGGCACCCGGCCTGATGGCCTCAGACGGGTCCCTATCTCCAAGGGGAAAACGGATCCTAGGCCAGGAGCTGGCGGGGCTCATAGAGAGAGCTTTAAACTAGGCGAGAAGGGGGACGGGGCTCAAACAAGGCTTGTTGGAGCCGTGCCGGGGGAAACAATGGCTAGGCTGGGGAAGAAGGCGATGGCCCAGCTGAAGTGCATCTACACTAATGCACGCAGCATGGGTAACAAACAGGAGGAGCTGGAAGCCATCGTGCAGCAGGAAGGCTACGACTTGGTTGCCATCACGGAGACGTGGTGGGACCGCTCCCATGACTGGAGTGCTGCAATGCCTGGCTATCGGCTCTTCAGGAGGGACAGGCAGCACAGAGGGGGTGGTGGCGTGGCTCTCTACATTAGAGAATCTTTTGATGTTGTGGAACTCCAGGCTGGGAATGATAAGGTTGAATCCCTGTGGGTTAGGATCCGCGGGAAGGCCGGCAAGGCTAGCGTCCTGGTCGGGGTCTGTTATAGACCGCCGAACCAGGATGAGGAGACGGATGAGGAGTTTTATAGGCAACTGACAGAAGTTGCAAAATTGTCGGCGCTTGTCCTCGTGGGGGACTTCAACTTCCCGGATATATCCTGGAAACACAACACGGCACGGAGAAAGCAGTCTAGGAGGTTTCTGGAGAGCGTGGGAGATAGCTTCCTGACGCAGCTGGTCAGTGAACCCACCAGGGGTGGTGCCCCGCTAGACCTTCTCTTCACAAACAGAGAAGGACTGGTGGGAGATGTGGTGGTCGGAAACTGTCTTGGACAGAGTGACCACGAAATGGTAAAGTTCTCTATTCTTGGCGAGGCCAGGAAGGGGACCAGTAAAACTGCTGTATTGGACTTCCGGAGGGCTGACTTTGAGCTGCTCAGGACACTGGTTGGCCGAGTCCCTTGGGAGGCGGTTCTGAAGGGCAGAGGAGTCCAGGAAGGCTGGGCGCTCCTCAAGAAGGAAATCTTAACGGCACAGGAGCGGTCCGTCCCCACGTGCCCAAAGACGAGCCGGCGTGGAAGAAGACCGGCCTGGCTCAACAGAGAGTTGCGGCTTGTGCTTAGCAGAAAAAAGAGGGTTTATAATCTTTGGAAAAAAGGGCGGGCCGCTGAGGAGGACTACAAGGATGTAGCGAGGCTGTGCAGGGAGAAAATTAGAAAGGCCAAAGCTCATCTGGAGCTCAACCTGGCTACTGCCGTTAAAGACAACAAAAAATCCTTTTACAAATATATCAATGCGAAACGGAGGACTAAGGAGAATCTCCATCCTTTACTGGATGCGAGGGGAAACCTAGTTACTAAGGATGAAGAAAAGGCTGAGGTGCTTAATGCCACCTTTGCCTCAGTCTTTAGCGGCAATACCGGTTGTTCTCTGGATACCCAGTGCCCTGAGCTGGCGGAAGGGGATGGGGAGCAGGATGTGGCCCTCACTATCCACGAGGAAATGGTTGGCGACCTGCTAAGGAGCTTGGATGTGCGCAAGTCGATGGGGCCGGATGGGATGCACCCGAGGGTACTGAAAGAACTGGCGGAGGAGCTGGCCGAGCCGCTTTCCATCATTTATCGGCAGTCCTGGCTATCGGGGGAGGTCCCAGTTGACTGGCGGCTAGCCAATGTGACGCCCATCTATAAGAAGGGCCGGAGGGCAGACCCGGGTAACTATAGGCCTGTCAGTTTGACCTCAGTGCCAGGAAAGCTCATGGAGCAGATTATCTTGAGGGTCATCACGCGGCACTTGCAGGGCGAGCAGGCGATCAGGCCCAGTCAGCATGGGTTTATGAAAGGCAGGTCCTGCTTGACGAACCTGATCTCCTTCTATGACAAAGTGACGCGCTTGGTGGATGAGGGAAGGGCTGTGGATGTGGTTTACCTTGACCTCAGTAAGGCTTTTGACACCGTTCCCCACAACATTCTCCTCAAGAAACTGGCTGCTCGGGGCTTGGACTGGCGTACGCTTCGCTGGGTTAGAAACTGGCTGGATAGCCGGGCCCAGAGAGTTGTGGTGAATGGAGTCAAATCTGGTTGGAGGCCGGTCACAAGTGGTGTCCCCCAGGGCTCGGTACTGGGGCCGGTCCTCTTCAATATCTTTATCGATGATCTGGATGAGGGCGTCCAGTGCACCCTCAGTAAGTTTGCAGATGACACCAAGCTAAGTGCGTGTGTCGATCTGCTCGAGGGCAGGAAGGCTCTGCAGGAGGATCTGGATAGGCTGGAGCGATGGGCTGAGGTCAACTGTATGAAGTTCAACAAGGCCAAGTGCCGGGTCCTGCACCTGGGCCACAACAACCCCAAGCAGTGCTACAGGCTGGGAGATGAGTGGCTGGAAAGCTGCCTGGCCGAGAAGGACCTGGGAGTATTGGTTGATAGTCGGCTGAATATGAGCCAGCAGTGTGCTCAGGTGGCCAAGAAGGCCAACAGCATCCTGGCCTGTATAAGAAGCAGCGTGGCCAGCAGGTCTAGGGAGGTGATTGTCCCGCTGTACTCGGCTCTGGTGAGGCCGCACCTCGAGTACTGTGTTCAGTTTTGGGCCCCTCGCTACAGGAAGGACATGGACGTGCTCGAGCGAGTCCAGAGAAGGGCGACCAAGCTGGTGAGGGGTCTGGAGAACAAGTCTTACGAGGAGCAGCTGAGGGAGCTGGGCTTGTTCAGCCTGGAGAAGAGGAGGCTCAGGGGCGACCTTATCGCTCTCTACAGTTACCTTAAAGGAGGCTGTAGTGAGGTGGGGGTTGGTCTGTTCTCCCACGTGCCTGGTGACAGGACGAGGGGGAATGGGCAAAAGTTGCGACAGGGGAGTTTTAGGTTGGATGTTAGGAAGTACTTCTTTACCGAAAGGGTTATTAAGCATTGGAACGGGCTGCCCAGGGAGGTGGTGGAGTCGCCATCCCTGGAGGTCTTTAAAAGACGTTTAGATGTAGAGCTTAGCGATATGGTTTAGTGGAGTACTTAGTGTTAGGTCGGAGGTTGGACTCGATGATCTTGAGGTCTCTTCCAACCTAGAAATCTGTGTCTGTGTCTGTGTCTGTGTCTGTATCACAGAATCACTACATATCTGTTGGCCAGGTAGCTTCCCTCCTGTTTTGGATTATGACACCTGCCTAGAAAGCTGAAAAATAAGCAGGCACAGCTGAATTGCCTGGAGTGGAATTTAGAAATCTAGAAGTCGCTTCACATCAAGTCTGGATTTACTTCTTAGTTATAAAATAATAATTGTATTATTTATTATTATGATATTAATATTTTAATTGTATTAAAATATTATTATGGTATTAATATTTTAATTGTATTTATATGTATTTAATTGAATTTATATCAAGGAATCTATAGATTTATAACTCCACTGTCTTGCTTAAGTGAAAGATGCTCACATTCTCAAAAATATGCATGTTCAGTAATGCTTATGTTATTGTTTTATCTTTCTGCTCTAATTTCTGTGGGAGTCAGGTAACTAGTTTTCAAGATTTGGGCCACACAACTGATAGTGTGAGAAAGTACTAATTTTAGCTAAGTGAGGCTGTCTGGAATGAATAAATGCATAAGATCAATATTGTAGTAGGGCTAGGAGGTTATAGGTTACTGGAAGAAGACTATTTAATGTAGTGTACCAAAATCAATTGGAAAAAAAAATAAATTAGTAAAAGTCAATTTTTTACACTCTGACTTTTGAGTCTTAAAGGAATTGGATTGTGAAAGCACCATAAATGAAAAGTAAAATAAGATGCTCTTCAATAGAATGGAGAATAAAGGTTATAAAAAATCATTTATTGGGAGTTATTTGTAATTTGTTAGGAGTAATTTGCATCAGTTTATTGATCAAACAAACTGTGTAGAGCAGTGGAATTTCTGTCTAGTGCATGATATTTGAAATATCTATTGAACCAGCTTTAAAAATTTTAAAGTAGCTCAAGCACTTGAGAAATTTGTATCCTAGTAACGAACTGGCCTCTTTCATACCTGAGATATCAGGCCAATTTACCAGCTGATGGACTATAGCATTATATTTTGCCACTAAAAACGAAATCTGAAAACGACTCATTAACTTGCCTTACTTTATACAGTAATGTAACAAAGCAAGACTTTGTGGAACAACAGTAATATAGCTGTGCTACCTCTTTTGAATGCAAGCGTTCAAACATTCTGTCGATTCAAATAGACTGTGATGTGTGGTTCTATTCTAATCTTCAGTGGATGTTTTGTCCTATTATATAATGAATAACAATCTGACAAGATTAGCAGGCTTTGTTCTTGAAACACTCAAGACCAAAAGAACAGAGGTGTTGGGAGGCAAGCCTGCAGAACAGAGTGAAGCATAGGAAAACAGTGCACAGCACATGTAAGTCAGGTTTATTAGAGCAAGATGCCTCATGTAGAATCCAGACTGGCATATAACCAACAGAAGTCTGAAAATATGAGCCATATGCTTTCTGAGGACTGTCTTTAGGCAGTGTCCGTAACTCCTACTATTACAAGCACTCAAATCATTCTACCAGCAAAAATGAAATCTGATAGTTGCATTGATGAAAAAGATACATATGTCATGGAGTTTGAAAAATGCTTTTTCAACATAAAGTAAAAATGCATAGTAGTTGCTATGCACATAAAGAATTGTGATTTTTTTTTTTCTTGGCATCATTTAAAAATGAAGATACTGCTTCTGAGTGATAAGATAGATGTGTTATGCCAAAGAGATGTCAGTAAAGTTTCTGCGGTGCAGCACACATTATCATGTTTAGAAACACTATCTCCACATTATTAAAGATAAATAGTCTTGACAAAGCTTTAGATTGATTTATAAGGATGTTAATTAACAGTGGGGCTTGAATTCTTCTGTCAGATATAAAGGTTTAAAGGTTTCTTCAGAACAGTTTATGTTCTATAATAATACTTTAAATTGAACAATTTAAAAAAAGTTTTTGTTGATAAAAACATTTTTGTTCTCACAATGGACTCATCACTGATTTTGAAATAGGATCGGAACACTTTTACTAAGAAAAGCTCAGTCATGAACACATTGCAAGAACCTTCTACCTAAGAAAACTTAGGTGAAACCACTGAACATAATGTTTTTTGGTTAGTGGTTGTTCATTGAATTGTATACAAAAACTTGAATGCTTTTTTTTGATGAAATTCCACTCATAGTCATCAGAAAAGTCATGCAGAATGATAGCAACAAAGTCTAGTCTTTTATGAAAACTCATGAGAACAACATTAATACACCATTAATTCAATTGCTACTAAAGGTGACTGCTAGGTACTACATAGCAGCTCACTAAACTTTTTTTTTTTTTTTTGGATGTGCAGCTTAATGCTAGTATGAGAACTGTGATTCAAATTTCAAAATCAGTAGCTAATGAATTGCCAGTTCTCCATGAACTGTCACATTTATTCCCTCTCCAGAAATGTATGACAGTCAAACATGACCACTTCTATTACTTAATCAGTAATCCTGAACTTTTCAAAAAAAAAAAAAAAAAAAGGAATTCCACAACCAGTTTTAACACTGAGTAGTATGTTTGTATATTTTTAAATGTCTTAATGTTTTGCTGAAATGCAAAGTATTTCAAAATTTGAGGAAAATGTTAATCTCCTAAACATAGGAAAATGTTCATGTCCTAAACATATGCCTGTTAACTAAAATACCAATAACTCGTAGACTTATATTTGACTGGAAGCAGTGGACCATATCAAAGTACTTTGCCACATTACAGGACTCTTTCAGATCTGTCTCCCGTATGTAGCAGAGAAAAGTCTGCACTTCTGGCTGGAACGTTGTTTCAAGTCTTGTTTCATCATTTGTTCATAACATTTCAAACGTGCACTAAACCATTTCTGAAATAACTTCCATGAACAGTTTTAATATAAAGAGCTTAGATATTTAAACATTGCTGATTAATATTTCTTTGCAAAATAAAATGTGCAAAATAAGTGTTTAGAAATTATTTAAGATCTTTTTTATTCATAACATCCTATTGACTCAGGTTGTTTGGGTAAACAGAAGGTAGGTGACACAGAAGTATCAGGAAGTGAAATATGATTTCCTCTTAAAAACCTGCCTTTAAACATGACACATGTGAATGCAACCCAGCTTATTCATGCTGCATAGTATGTAACAGCTACACAAAGTAGTTTCAATTCTTCTTTAAAGTTTTATAATATTCCAAAACCTCGTTTTCTTTCTTTATTAAAATACTCCTTAGATTGTGTGTGCTTCAGACATTCACAACTAAAAATATATTATGAAGAAGACTTTAAGTATTAAGATCTTAGTCCTACAAATAGCTAGCTACTTCTGTGCTTAACTGTATGCACTTATACTGCATCTTTAAAATTACTTAGGTAATTAAAAGAAAATGTATATATTCTATGTTTAAAAGATTACAATATTATATAAATGTCACAGTACAGTAGTGATTTCACTGGCAAATGAACATGCCTTCACTAAGGGCAAATTGTGCCTAACAAATTCTATGGCAGGGTTGCAACATTGATAGGTAAGGGAAGAACTACTGACATCATCAACCTGGACTTATGCAAAGCATTTGACACTGTCCCGCATGTCATACTTGTGTCTAAATTGGAGAGAGGTGGATTTAATGGATGGACCGCTCAATAGATGAGGAATTGGCTGGATGGTCACACTCAAACAGTTGTGGTCAATGTGGTCAATATTCAAGTGGAGACCAGTGACAAGTGGCATTCCTTGGGGGCCGGTATTGGGACCAATGCTGTTTAACATCTTTGTCAACGACATGGACGGTGGAATTAAGTAAACATTCAGCAAGTTTGCCAACAACACCAAGCTGTGTGCAGAGGGTGACACACTGAAGGGAAACCATCCAGAGGGCTTGAGGAGTGGGCATGCATGAAACATGAAGTTCAACAAGGACAAGTGCAAGCTCCTGCAATGGGGTCAGGGCAATCCCAAGCACAAAAAGAGGCTGGGCAGAGAATGGATTGAGAGCAGCCCTGAGGAGAACAACTTGGGTTGTGTTGGTTGATGAGAAGCTCAACATGAGCTGTCAATGTGCTCCTGCAGCCCAGAAAGACAACTGTACCTAGGGCTACATCAAAAGAAGCATGGCCAGCAGATCAAGGGAAGTGATTCTTCCCCTCTGCTCAAATGAGACCTCACCCAGAATACTGCATTCGGCTCTGGGGCCTCCAAAATAAGGACATGGACCTGCTGGAGAGGGTCCAGAGGAAGGCCATGAGGATGATCAGAGAGCTGGAGCAACCCCCCTATGAAGACAGGCTGAGGGAGTTGGGGTTGTTCAGCCTGGAGGCTTCAGGGAGACCATATTGCAGCCTTCCAATACATTAAGGAAGCCTACAAGAAAGCTAAAGATGGACTTTTTACAAGGGTGTGTAGTGATGGGACAAAGGGCAATGATTTTAAACTGAGAGAGTGTAGATTTAGATTAGATACAAGAAAAAATCTTCACTCTGAGAGTGGTGAGGCACTGGAACAGGTTGCTCAGAGAAGCTGTAGATGCCCCATCCTTACAAGCGTTCAAGGCTAGGTTGGATGGGGCTTTGGGCAACCTGATCCAGTGGGAGGTGTCCCTGCGCATGGCAGAGAGGTTGGAATTAGATGATATTTAAGGTCCCTTCCAACCCAAACCATTCTCTGTTTCTACGATAAACACACACATTTGGAATCCTTTGAGAGAAAAATAATTTGCAATACATAACATTAAGATGGAAAAGAAATTTGGATGCAAGGCATTTTGTTGTCTTGCTTCCTCTGACTTGTTACCTTTTCATTATTTGAGTTTTTACAGATGTGACTGGTATATGTGAGCTTAGTGTCACTGTATATTCTCAGAGTAAAATCTGTAAGTAATTAATTTGCAACTTGATTCAAATTTAATATCAGATGGGTACTCAGTGGAAAAAAAAAGAGAGAGAGAGAGAGAGAGAGAAGTAAAACTCTTTAAAAATTATTATTTTTATTTTGTTGTACACAAAGGCACAAATTCCATAGGTTATAGTTTAGTCTTTTTTCCTTTATGATCACAGAAAACTCTTGCTCATTGCTGTTACAGTAATTAACATTTCACTTTAATGCATAGCCATCAAAATCTTACCTCTAATGCAGTTGCAAATATTTCTGCTCTCTTAAGGGAAGAACAGCTTGTATATTGTATGTTCCCATTCTGCCACTTGAAAAATCCAGATTACAGCTAAGTAAGCATACAATAACTTTTTCTTTCTTTTAGTATTTGTTTTGGTATTAATCAGAGAATACTACAAAGACCACTAAAATTAGCAGCTCTCTCACGCATTAGTGTAAAATGCTCAATCTTTAACAGTGAAAAGGGCTGCTGAACAAACTTGTAGTCTGGGGGACTTACTAGATGGCCAGATTTTAAACCAGTGTTACAAAGGTTAGCAGGATTTTTTTTCTCCCCTCTCTGTGTGGAAACCTGTAAAACAAATACACATTTGAGATAGTTCTTACATACTTGAAAATACCATTTTACTTGCTCTTTAATAAGATTAAAGTAGGTAAATCATAGAAATGTCTAAAAATTCATACTTACTAGTACCATATAGTTTCTGCAGATTCATATAGTCTCTGGATTGTGAACTACCTGTGAAACGGTGGACGTGCCATAGATCATTGTAACTGCTATGGGTTGATGAGATTGGCTTGTGAGGGATAACAATCTTCCAGTAAACACATGGAATACTGCATATAGTACTAACTGAGCTGTTCTCTGTAGGATTCTTGGGAGCCACTCTTTCTGCTCATAGCAAAGATATATAGAATGAGGGATCAGCTGGAATTGGCAAAACAAGTATACAAAGAGATGCTCAGATGCTTCCCTTCAGGTCTCCTCAGGAATACTACAGTAGTCTTTGACATTTCAAATAAAAGTAATGATTTTACTTTGTCAAACAATGGGCCTGACAACTTCAAAGTTTTTTCCTGATTTGTTCAATTATTTGTGCATTTACCATCATGAGCAGATCCATAAGAATGACTGTCAAATAGAGAAATAGCAGGGACTTCAAACATTTTGATTAGCACTTATGAATTTTAAATCAAAACTCTAATAGACATATTTTCAGTATGGATATTAATTTACCCTTTTTCTTTCCCTTAGTAATTAGTAATAACATGTGACCTCTTAATGCAGGAATAGATTTTCCTCACTAGCAATTTGGTGAAGTCTGCAACATATTTTAAGGAAATACATGCAATAACTACATGGTGAATGTGGGTTAGAAGTGGTATGTGGTTAGAATGTGGTATGTGGTATGTGGTAGAAGTTAGAATGTGGGTTATGGAGTGGTAAACTTTTTTCATATCTCCACTGGTGGCATTATTTCCCAGTTTCATTGTCTTTACATTGTTACAAATTATTGATAAATTTATGATGTCAAAATGACTCCACAAGAAAAGCTGATGTATTAGACACTATGTAAGACGATCTATTGTGTTTGTGTATATTTTGGTAATGTCTCCGTGCCATAGAAACTTCAGCCTTTTATGTTCAACTGAAGTAAATACTGTAAATTTTCTCAATAATTTTGATACCATGTCCTATGGTCATCCTGTAGTTATCATAAGCTGTGAGCCTTACATTTTTCCTTGTTCCGGATAATGGCAACGTGTGTATTCACTCTGAAATGTGCCATCACTGATCAATGATCATTAATACCTCAAAAAGGTATTAGCTGCAGAACCATTGTAGAAGAATATAATTAAGACATTTCTTTCATACACTCAGTAAAGATAAGCCAAAACTATGAAAAATATTGATTAAACACAAATCATTTTTGAAGAGTAGGGAAAAAAAAAATAAAGAGTCTATAAACAATGACATAAAAGAGTTTTAAAATTGAATTTAATGAAACCTGCATAATGTATTTTACTGTAATTTCTTCTGTATCCTTAGTTTTTGGGAAAGGCAGAGAAATACTTTTAAAAGAATCTATCCTTGACTAGCACCATTTCTATTATTTCTACTTTGTCTTTCTGGTCTCACATCTGACAACTATTACAGACTGATTTTCAGATTGGGAGACAAAGAACAAAGAAAGATTTCTATTTTAAAACACCCAGTGAGGTAAGGTGCTAGAAGTACAGCTAGTTGATAATGCCTCTAGTATTATCCCCCATGGAAAATCTAAATTTTCTAGGAAAACCTGGAAGCAAGATTGCATGGTATTTGAGATAAGACAACTAAACTGAAATTGTGCTACAGCTTCCACTTATTTCCTGATATTCTCTTCAGTTCTCAGGCTACTTTATATAACTATTACAGATGCCCTGAGTTTTTACATGCCTAGCTTCGTATGTACCTTTTCTGTCTTTACAAAATACTGAAAGATGAAAGTTATAAATATCCACATTTATTATATATAACATCTAGTTACTCTTAAGGAAAAAAAAAAAAAATAAATGTCACTTTTTCTGTTATTCACTGTCCTGTTGATGAGGTAGTCATTATATCCATATTTATATTTTGCACTTTAATAGTATTTGCTGTTACTTAATGACAAAATTACAGGATATATTTTCATATGTTATGTGGCAAATATTTAGTTGGTATCAAGTACAGTGTGCTCTGTCTTTACTAGAAGCTTAGTTCAGGATAAATGAGGTTTTACAGTAAGATGAGGTATAGAGAAAAATATTGTTTGCTTAAAGAATCAGACATCAGAACTGTGACTGAGTTTTGGGACTGTATTTTGACTGCATTGTGCTTCACTGCTATAAACATTTTACATTATCCCATGTATTAATGATACTTCAGATTAAACTGTGTATACGTAACTACGGAGATGGTTTAATGAATTAAAAAAGTAAGAAGTCATTTAAACAAAACTTTTCCTCATCCCCAGAAGATTATAAAAGTTATAAACAAGCAACAATTCTTGTAAAATGTGACCAGACCAAAAATGATTTAAAAGTAATAGACAAAATATCTCAAAAATAATAGACATTCTTATTGTTCAGCCTTGAAGAGTTTTCAATTCTTTGTGCATGAATAACACACCTTAGTGTACTTCCAGATGATTACAAAGGAAGAATCATTAATGTCGTTTCACACTCCAGAGGTTCTGAACCATATCTCCACAATGATCAGTGATCAATTGCCTCAGAACTTAGGTGTGAAAGTTAGATGATGTGATTTATATTCAATAACAAGTGTTTGCAGACTCACTGGTTATTGCCTAAACATAACTTTACTCTTAAAATTGAAAGAACTCATTAGCTAAACCAGTCATCTTTTTGAAACTATACATACAGTGGAGGTAAAGTAGGACGTCATGCTTCCTGTTTTCTTTGCAGTTTTTACAGTCGTAGGATTCCATCTAATCTGATCAGATTAGGCAGCAAAAAGAGGATGATAAATGTCAAAGCATTTTGCCTTACACAGCACTCTTCAGTCATACTTCATGATGAAATAGTTTCCAGAGAGGAGGAAAAAAAAATAATAAAAAAGCAACAGCTGAATATAAAGTTACAGCCAGTCTGGCCAATGTAAAATACTGTTCAAGTATTATATGTTAGACATTTTGCACACTCAAAAATGCCTTTTATTTAGGCATTAATAACCTTAATGGTTAAATAAATTGTTGTAATTTTCTAGGCACCTACAGAAGCTGAACATTCTGAAATACCACTCGTGACACTACACAAGAGAAGAATCAAGCTGCCTACAGAAAGAAGTAAATAAAATCATTTTGACTATTTACATTCTAAATAATGAAAATAAGCTGTTTTACTGATAAAAATGCTACATAAAGATTCTTTTTCAAGTGTGGTATTGTCAGTACTGCATGTCATCACACCATTGTTACAATCACTTCCAAGACTATTTCTTCTTCCTAATAAACCTACACTCTGTCAATATCACTGAGAAACTATTTATTTAAAATGAAAAGGCATTCAGAAATGAATATTTATGTTGAAATTCAATTTGGAATGTGTTTTTGTAAAATGATAACATGAGAAATGTCACACTGTGTCAAATCAGTGGTCCATCTAGCCTGTGACTGTGCGTCCAGTGCCATCAAGAGAGGTTGTTGAAGGAGAGCACACAAGCCTTGCCAATATCCTGCAGGACATTCTCCTTGTTCTTGTCCCAGCACGTGCAGCTACTTGGTTTATGGATGCCAGATACCCACTCCCGTTTTTATCCGTTTACGAACATGCTGTTCATGAAAGCGTGTAATCCATTTATTAAGTTCACTGATATTGTCTACCTCCACAGCTTTACGGGGCAGTAAAATTCAAAAGGTCTGGTTCAGTGGAATCTGGTGAGTAACAGCTTTATCTTCTCCAGAGCCAGGTTCTTTTCAGTGGTGACCAGTGCCAGGACAAAAAACAATGGACACAAATTGGAACACAAGAATTTCTATCTGAAAATCAGGAAGCACTTCTTTATTGTGTGGGTGATGAAGCACTGGAATAGCTTGCCTGGAGATGTCACTGAGTCTTCCGTCTTGAATATCTTCAAAAGCTGCTTGGAAGTGGTCCTGGGCAACCTGATCTAAGTGTCTGTGCTTGTGCAGGGAGGTTGAACTTCCAGAGGTTCCTTCCAACCTTAATCATTCTGTAATTCTGTGTTATGGAAGAAATGACATCTGTGGAAATGGAGTAGGGGACAACTCTGCATTCTCAATACCCTTCCTCATCATGTCTAACACTATTTACTTTTGTGTTGTCACTGCAAATTTTGTTGATGATTCTAGAGAAATGTCAGAAATATCTTCAGGATCTCTTTCCTGAGATGTAAATGCCAGTGACATATTCAGCTTTGTATAAATGTGGCTTAGTTTATATTTCCCTCACTTTATACAAATACATTAATTTATATTTATCCAAACTGAAGCTTATCTGCCACTACGTTCACTAAGTTTTGTGAAATCTTTCCGGAATTCCTCATTATTTATATGATGTATAAATACTCAAAAAAAAATATCAGTATTATTAAACAAACAGCATTAAACAAAAATTAGATACTTGTCTATTCTAATCACAGAATATATCCAGACTCTGAAATCAGATCTACATCTTCTGGGAGAAAACAAAACAAAACAAGACAAAACAACCAACACAAGAATAAACAAACAAATGTGTTTAATGACCGTCACAAAGAGAAAAAACTGCCACAGTGGAGAATGCACAGAAAGGAAATATCAAGAAAAACAAAACAAAAATAAAACATTGAAGGCCTTGTCATTTACAAAGACAAAATTATATCTGCAAACGAGGAATTTTTGTTTATTTAACAAAATCTTTAATGGCATACTTTGAAAAATCTAAGATTCTCAGTAAGAAAAAAAATGTGGTTTTCCCTTTTTTCAAAAACTGACAGGTTTGTGCCTTGAATCACCATGATTATTCTTTCCTGGACACCTTAAAGATATAATCCATGTACATAACTAGTAAACTATTTGATTATCAAAATGTGAACACATATGTGTAAGTCTAGAACAATTTTATGTTAATGTAGAAATTTAACCATGATACCCAAGTTTGAAAATGTAGCTATAAATCAAGATATAATTAAATTTAAGAATTGCAGACATACAGATACATGCACATTATTGGTCAACCTGATACAGCCCTGAACTGAATTCCCATGACATAATGAAAAGACTTCCACTGACATCAAGAACCTGTCCTTCAATTAGTGCTTCTTCTTTTTTTTTTTTTTTCATATTCACCTCTAAAATTATCATAGAAATACAGAATCATAGAATAGTTAGATTCTAATTATAGAATATGCTCTTCTTCTGGCATTTTCATACCCCATATACCTACTTTTGAGGCCCTAATCCAGTTTTTAGCACATATCTCTGACAGTTCTTTGCTTCTAATGACACTTCCCCAGCCAAAAGCACACATATCATTCTCATCCTTTTCTCTTGGCTCTGCTGTTACTGTTAAACTAAAATATACAAGTAATGGGGTGCAAAGCAGGAAGAAAAGAAGATCAGTCAGTGTGAAAGATCATTCTCTTCTTGCCATTCTCTAAACATTATCAAAAATTGTAATATGTCATATCAGCCTTTTGAGGACTGCCATAAAGGGCAGTTGTTCTGTAATACAATCAGATGAAGCTCACTGCTTTCATGTGTTCCCTTGTTTGTCTCTGCCAAAGCTGCAACATACTTTTCTTTCTTAGTCTTTCAAATATAGAGAAAAGAGGTTTTAAGACCATTATGTAGTTCATAATGCCATACAGTAGCTTAGAAATAACAGAATCTAGATTGTCTGTATCCCTTTTTGTGAATGCCATATTACAGTTTTTAGGTTTATGACATGCTTCCAAATCCTTGCCTCATTCAGTTTAGAGGCAGATAGTCCTCATTAATGAGCAGTTTTCCTTGTCTTTGCATTCATCTTGTTTAATAGTCTGTACCCAGACTTATTCACCAAAGATTATTCAAATTCTGCCCTGAAGACAGAATTATCTATTTCTTCATAGCTTTTATGCACACACACACATATGTATATCGATCATCTACAGTGCTGAATTCTTCACAAACATTACAAAACATGATGATCAAAGTTATGGAATGTCTTCCATACTGGGAATGATCAATAAGCTGGGATGTGTAGGCTGTAAAGAGTGAAACAAGAGAAATATGTTAAAAATTTACAAATCGATAATGGCTCAGTGAAATTCCATAGGAACAGACAGGAACTGTTTCTTCAGGTATATGAACTAAACGATACTGCTGGGAATTTTTATCATACCCCTTGAGACACATTAAACGCATTTGTGTTTATTAAAAGATTTAATGAAAAATGTTTTGGATAGAGTCTTGCTAACATAAGTAGTTCTAGAAGGAGTCTGCAAAGATGCAACACAAGCAACAATCATAGGAACATCTGCATTGGCTGCCTTAACCCGATGTTTGGTTCACCCCCCACAGCCATATCTGCTGACCAAAGGTGGCCCCTGAGCACTAGAAGTAGGAAGTAATGGAATGTTATAAAGCAATACTGCAGCATTTTTTTTAATCTTTTTTTTTTTTTTTTTTTTTTAATCATAAAAGGAATCTTTCTGCACCTCCCTTAAAGGGGCCTGTTCTGTCCCTGGCATTCCTGCTTCCAGCCAGTTTAACTGGCTTTGCAGGGTGTCTTGCCCCCTACTGTATACCATTTCTTGGTCACAAATTACTATTAATGAGCAGTTCCAGTTTAAATTTGCCCTTCATTAACAAATGAAACTGAATGCCAGGTTCAAAAATCATCCACACTGTCTGTGAATAAAAGAGCAGAATTTGTACCTGAAGGATATTGCAAACGAGATATTGCATAAACCCATGGATGAGAAACCCACTGTCAGTTACTAAATACATAATGATCCAGGCCAAATCAGGAAATTCCAGAGCCTTAACTAGTAAGACTCTGGGAAAATATTAAAGAAGTGGATCATGCATACTTTCCATGTTCTTATTTGTTCCCAAAGCATGTGTTTTTTGGTTCTGACTAAGTTAGGATTTGGAACTAGTTGTACCTCCAATTTTACCCATTCTGGCCATTCTTACATTCTAATGAATTAACAATCAGATGAATGGGCATTCTTCTTATTCTTTTTTCTTTTTATTTAAATCAGGAAATGAGATACAAAAGAATACAAAAGTTTTCTTAAGGAAAGTTTGCTGAACTAGATGTTCACTTGACGTTTTGAAACTTAATTTCTGTGACTAAGGTATTTAAGTTAGAGGAGCTCATTTATTTAAACAACAACAACAACAAAAATCATATAATGCACTGGAGTTGAAGGAGACTGTTCAGACCATAAGAAGTAGATTGTAACTTCCTTACATATTGTAATAATCAGAGGTACTTACAATACTTTAAATGTGGTATCATCTTACCCAGAAAGTGGATCTGTATATTATTGCTTCTTTTGACCAGTATAACACTTCTTCTCCAGTTTTGAAAAGGGATGCTATCTTATTGTATAATTCTTAGAATTCCAGTTTATCATCCAATCTAATGTCCATTCAAACCTTCTTTCAACCAAGAGGACATTCCTTATTAGATTTTCAGCAAATTTGAAATGAGCAAATAGATGCATGCAAGGTGCCTGATGAAAGTATGATAAAGACACTGCAATTCCTCCTCTACAAGAGTACCATTTTGAAATCAGGTATTTGTATCAGTGGATTTTCAATTCCTTTTCTCTATAAACCTGGCATTTTCCAAGTTTCATAAATGAGACTACCTTTATTTCTGCAAATTGGGCCATCGGTTTCTAGTCCAAAGTGAAATAATTTTTATACAATTTACAAGATTTAATGGAATATGTTAATTGTGAATATTATCTTTTCCACTCCTTCTTGACTATGTCTCAGTTCCATATTTGTCTTGTATATTTTCTCCTTCCCAGAGATGCATATACGTACGCTGTTAGATTGTGCCCATTATAGTGGCAGATATTAGACCATCATCTTTTAAAAATGTTCTTTTAGATATAAGACTTTTTTCAGCCATCTGCAAAAGGTGCCAAAGACCTTGTAATTTCTTGATGCTCCAGCAGCCACAGAAAAACATGGGTTCCCTGTCGTCAAAATCAAAGCTCCTGCACACATGTCATTTAAGAATGAAGGTTGAGGGCCTGGAGGAGAAGATTGTGAGATTATTTTATGGAGAGAAGAGATAGTGTGAGAGATGTGTGTGTGACAGTCTGATGCATTTTTCAAGGCACCCTTGTGCATAAAGATTCACAGATTTGCATTTATATTCATAATATAATTCTCCTTAAATGTATAAAACAGAGGGAGATATCCCTCTACCAGTACTTTTTCAGTGTTTTACATCATTATTTCATTGTTCAAATTCTGAATATTTTCATTTTATGTATGAGAATTACTAAACCAAGAAACCTAGCAAAGTTCTAGTGAAAATAATAGTAGTAGTAGTAGTAATAATAATAATAACAACAACAACAATAATAATAATTTGAAGAAAAAATGGTTGCTTTATCTAAAGCACTTATAATTTTAAAGTTACCATAGCCAGTGTCAGTCACTGGCTTGAAGTGCTAAATGATTTTGGAAGCTCTAATAATGAACATACTTACATAAGAACTATGCATCACCTGTAAGCTTCCAAGAGACTTTTTATTCATCATTATTTGTACCTCTTTAATCTGATTTTGGCTTTTTCAGGTCCATTTCATTTTGTGCTTTCTGTCTTAAAGTGTTTTACGAATTCTTCAGGTTCTTAATTGTTATCCTTTCAATTTGTGACATTTGGGTATGAATTCTCTTTCATTTGACAGATATATGATTTTTTTTTTTTCCATAAAGAAAGGCTATTATATTTTCAACTGTTTTCTAGAAGTAGATCTCAAAAAAAAATTATACAGATACTAACAGTGAAGTTGCAGTACTTGGCTTCACATTAAAAAATTAAGAAATTTAAAAAATCTTTTAAAACACATTACACACACACACACAATATATATATATGGAATATATATATGGAATATATATATATATATACTATATATATATTCATATATATATATGGAATGTGATAATTCTGATATCTGTACCAGTAGAGTTGGAGAAATATCAGCCTCCCTTTCTGAGGAGTTCTTCTTGATGTTGTTTATTTGTTTTCCATTTTTGATTCCCATGCTATCAGGTAAGGTTTGGCACTACATACCAGCAAAATAAATAGATTAGAGGTGAGCATGGTGAGAACACAGTGTGACAAACAGCCATGCTTTTGCTGCTTGCTCTGCTAGTGTCAGCTGCTTAGAAAACTAAACTGTTTTCCTACTGAAAGAGGTATGTGTAGGGACAGTTGGGATAGTAGGTGGGATATAGCTCCTACCAAAACTACCATACATTGCCACTGTCCCCCACAGCACCATGAGCAGAAAATACACCTTTTGGTGTTCTTTTTCCTAGAGACCTCTTCTTCTCTTCTTCTTTCTCTCAAGTTCTTCTATGATCTTAAAGCTTCACCTGTTCCCTCTCTTATGATGTCCTGATTTAATTCATGTATAATCTGTGGACAAAAATCTTTCTATGACTAGTTTACTAATACAATTAAGATAAACTAGCTTCTGCATAAAGTACTGTCCTACCCAACCTCTCACTAAGATGCTTTCTACTGACCATGTCTGTCTGCCTATATATAATGCCTATTGCATTTATATAATGGCTGGCAAGAAAAGTCAGTCTTGCAGAATGAGGTTTCAAATTATAACTCTTTGCAGATGTGACAATGGGAGACGGGCAGTTACTGTCAAATTATAAGAAGTCTTGGTTCAAGATTATTCCGGTGTTCTTACAGGGAAGACAGCAAGAAAATACAAGAGAGGTATGGGGATGAGATGTTTCTTCCCACAGTAATCAAGCTACAGACTATAGCTAAAGCTACAAATATTATCTCTCATAAAAAGCTCCTGTCATTTATACAAAGTAATGAATACACTCAGTTTGATTTCAGTAGACATAAGAATAATCTGTGAATATTGGTGTTGCATTTCACAAACAGCACTGACCTATGCATCACAGTTGCTATGGACAGTGGCATAAACAAGGGAAAAAATAAAAGTCGTGTTTGAGAGAAATCAATGGCACAAATTATTTGCAGACTTAATAACTGTACTTAGCCATGAACTAGCCTGTGATTGTTTTTGAGCTGCAAGCAAGCACACTGCAACAGATACTCGATTAAACAGGCCTGTGACAGAGGTCTCAAAATTTGTATCTGTAGCTTAATTTACATACGGAGAAATCTTTTAAAATTTGGAATGTAAAAGCTAAGTGCATATTCCATGAGGGCACAACAGAAGGCCTCTTACTTGGCTGGCGGGCTCAGCTTTGCCCTAAAGTGTAGTTATTACAGCCACCTAGAACCGGATGCGTCCAGCACGGGAAGGCCCAACCCCGCCTCTTAGATGCCCCTGCAGCCCCTGCTGTTGGCAACTGACAAAGACAATGGATTTTGTATCCCATTTTCTAGGTCAATAGAAATGTGTTTAAACACATTGTCCATAGTGTTGACCCTTGGGGAACTCCCATTCACAGCTTCAAACCACTCTTCACACCTTCCAAGCCTTGCGGTGCAGCCAATTTTTCATCTAATTCATATACCTTCACATTTTTTCTTAAAAGTAGTTATTGGTTATCAAGTGTTGACTAAAAGCACTGTTCTTTTAAATCCAAGCTTATCAGTAAAGATGAGAGCAAAATCTGGAAAACACTGCAAGATAAAATGGTAGAAATTATGTATTGTTATTGGACATAGAAAACAATTAAACTAGTTATATCAAAGAAGGTTCTTTTAACACTATGATGGGTATATTTTATTTCTCCTTTCAATAAAATTTGGCTTATATTCAGCCCACAGTTCTCTAGTCTAAAACCTGTCATCACTTCTTTCAGTTTTCTCATGGGGACAAAACAAACAAACAAACAAATGTGAAAGTTCTTCCTCAGAACCAATTAAAACAGCATTTTTGTTACTTTTATTAAATTCTACTAAATAAATATCAATTAACAGGAATGACGTAGATGCATTTTTATACGTGTTCCCTCTTTCCATTTTTCTTCTTGGTGTTTGCTGTTTTGGGGCAGTTTTCTTCTTTTTAATGTAATGAAGTCCTCTATTATTGTGTGAATAAGCACACAAATAAGATGTGCTTAAAGGGATTTTTGTTGTGAAAGTGTTGTCCTAGACAACAAAGACAAATTGAGAAAATTTATTATATTTCATAATAAAATGATACAAAATTTGAAAACCAAGTTGCAGTAATGACTATAAAAAGGAGTCTGGGGAATACCAAAACTGTGAGTGTAGGAAAAAGAGGAGAAATCCAGAAAAAAGGGTTCAAAAATCTTGTGGTGCTGTATACTTTCTATCTGTTTCCAGACAAGAGTTGTGAATAAATATGTTATCCTTTTCTAAAAAAGATACACAGAACACTTCTGTTAGTCTCATGGTTCTCAGGACTGATTGGGTATTCATGAACAAAACATCTACACGTGTTGCTTTTATGATAGCATGTGATAATGCTTAACAGTATGGGTTTACAAGCAATAAGGCACCAGAGAAAAAACAAACAAACAAACAAAACAAAAAAACGTATTTTGCCATAGTGAGGATGACACTTTGAAAATTACCATTTTGCTGTCAGTAACTGATCCATCTATTGACCACTAGTCCTAGACACAGTGGAGACAGCAATGCTGAGGTAGTCTGAAAGTCAGCATTCTGATTTGTTAGCTGTGCTTAAAAAATAACTACATGAACCAAAAATATTTTGGAAATGAAGTCTGGGTTCTGGACCACAGTTCTGGCAGAAAAAAAAAAAAAAAAAAAAAAAGCCAATCGGAATTTATCTAAAAAGTTCCAAGTCCAGAAAGTGGACTCATTGAGAGCAGTCCTGCAGAGAAGGACTTTGGAGTTCTGCTGGATGAAAAGCTTGACATGAGCCAGCAGTGTGTACTTGCAGCCCACAAGAGCAACTGCATCCGGGGCTGCATCAACAGAGGAGTGACCAGCAGGTTGAGGGAGGTGATTGTCCCCCTCTACTCTGCCCTTGTGAGGCCCGACCTAGAGTACTGCATCCAGGTTTGGGCCCCCCAGCACAAGAAAGACATGGATGTACTAAAAGGAATCCAGAGGAGGGCAACGAAGTTGATCAGAGGTCTGGAACACCTCTCCTATGAAGAAAAGACGAGAGAGCTGGGCATGTTCAGCCTGGAGAAGAGAAGGCTCTAGGGAGACCTCATTGCGGCTTTTCAGTACGTAAAGGGTCTTACAAAAAAGATGGAGAAGGACTCTTTACTCGTGTAGATAATGATAGGACAAGGGAGAATGGTCTTAAATTAAAAGAGGGGAGATTTAGACTAGACATTAGGAGGAAATTCTTCACTCAGAGGATGGTGAGGCACTGGAACGGGTTGCCCAGAGAAGTTGTGGATGCCCCATCCCTGAAGGTGTTCAAGACTAGGTTGGATGAGGCCCTGGGCAGTCTGATCTAGTGTGTGGCATCCCTGTTCATGGCAAGGGGGTTGGAACTAGATGATTTTTAAGGTCCCTTCCAACCCAAACCATTCTACTATTCTATTATTCTATGACTCCTTGAGCAGAATATCTGTTTTGTGGATTTACCTTTCATAGGTATGACATAAGTATCCAACCAAAGTCTGGTATATGAATTCCTGTTCACAAGAAATGTTGAGGTTTCTATTTTCTTTAGCATATTTTGTTGACATACTGTTTTGTGTTATGGGCATTTTCTATGGGAAAAATAAAATATAGAACCACTGTGCTACAATTCAAACGTTTTTTCTTTGTTCTGTTTTGTTTTGTTTTGTTTTAATCTGGTGTAAATGTTTGGAGCATTTTTTTTTATTAGCTTCTACTTTGTATGACTTTGAAATAGCTCTGTGCAAAGGGAAAACATTTGTACAAAACCATGCTATTCTACGTACTGACAAATGTTATCTAATACTGAAAAAAAATACTTTTCAGGAAAAGGTTCTTCTCTGAGAGGGTGGTCACGCACTGGAACAGGCCCCCCGCAGGGATGTAGTTATGGCACCAAGACTGTCGGAGTTTAAGTGTTTGGACTATGCTCTTAGTCATATGGTATGAATTTTTGGTGAGCCTGTGTGGTACCAGGAGTTGGACTCGATGATCCTTGTGGGTCCCTTCCAACTTGGGATATTCTATGATTCTATGAACTTCTCTTATCCACAACTCATACAGTTCTGATCTCCCTCACTTTCTTCACAGTCTGGTGCAAAATCCTTCTGTTCTGATATCTGAAACAGCAAACCTTTACCTCTCCATTTAATTTCATTTTAAAACTTAGCTGAAATCTTATATTTTTTACACGTTTACACCTCCAACTTTCTCTCCCTTGCTGATTTGTTAGATTTGTAGTTTTACAGCATGCAAAGCATAATTGCATACTTTATACTGAAAGTACTAGGAAAAAAAAAATAGAGGAGTCTTCCTTCTTTTGATAGTACTTTCTTTCACAAGGCACCCCACTTGCCTTATGCTTTTCGTTTACTGCAAGTATATGGCACTAAAAACTCAATTATACTTCTTACACAAAATTAGCAATTATGCTTGAATTGGAGTAATGGAAAACTAAATTATTCTCGTGAAAAAAGAAAAAAGCTCGTCTGCATAGTTTTGTTCTTAATCACAGTTTTCCTAATTTATGTAGATCCAAATCTCAGCTATCTGAAAAAGCATTGCAACTAACATGAGGTGTTCTTCATCTCAATTCTTTGCTTTTAACCGGAGATGAAAAGGATAATATAATTTTATCCTTATATATTTCCATGTCCTTGACACCTGTGACAGCACTGCAGAGAATGGGAGATAACTGCTGCTATATGATATTTACGATACAAATCAGATGTAATAAAGTGATTTTGCTGTTATAGCTTCTGGATTTCTTTGTGCCTGCCTTCTTTAAGAAAAATGGTTTCCTTTGTTGTCTTATTTTGTCTCAGGAAGCCCTTCTTCAGACACGTTTTATTAGAGCAGCAAGCATCTCTCTACATTCTTTGGTTAAAATATATGTTGCTGGTGCATATAATTAACTGTGATACTGGGTTTCACTGGTTTTCTGATTTATTTTTTATTGTTTAATAAATCTTTTGCTAAAGAAGAAACCATCCATTCTCTTCTTGAAATGCATAGACATTTATGCGTGTGTTCCCAACCTCCATCTAAGTGATAGAGGGCTAAATATATATATATGTTTCTTTTATGGCAGCTTTTAATTGAGTAATGGTGTATGAAGCTCACGTGGCACAGTGGGAAGCATAGAAAAAAAAGAATCTGAAAGAGTGTAATGACAGCAGAACATCCATGCATTTCAAATCAGGAAAATGTAAGAAAAACCTAAGTCTTGTCAGTTACATTACATGAAGTAATGGGATTATGCAAAATATGTGGTTAATAATGCTTCACTGGAAATGCACCACAACACAGTGTTAAATGTGCCCTAAACTATGATATAATATTTAGAATAAGAAAAGTGATCTTATTATTTTAAAAATGATTAAACAGTTAAATAGTATTCCACTTACAGAGAAAAAGCCAACTACACAGAGTATGTGGTTTGTATTTCCAGAATGTAATCTGCATTAAATTTCTGAGTTTATTTGTCCCACTGATAACAGCTAATTCATTTTTCTATGATAAATAACTAAAATTGTGGCTAAAAGCTCTGAAAAGCTATAACAATAGCCTCCAAGTAGGGTATGTTTGTGCATACAAGTGTGTACACGTGAGAAAAGTTACAAGGATGTCTTTAGTACTTCACAGATATCCTGCTGTGAAGAGGCAAACAGATCTACATTTTTTTCCTGTCTTTCCTTAGAAGAAGAGAGGAATTGGATGTTTTTTTCCTGAGACTATATCACTGTAAGGTCCATCAAGAAAAGTATGTTCTTTGCTTCATCTTGGATTTCTTTTGTGCCATAGTTGTATTTTTCTACACTGTAAGTCTGATTCAACTCCCTATTTTCCTTCAGAATCCCCATCTGCAAATTGTTCACAACTGTTAATTTACTCCCAGGCACAGTTTCAGGAAAGATGGAAGTGGAAATGAAGACAGTTTCTGCTAGCACATAGTCTACAGAATTTACAGATATGGTCTTAGTCTGTTTCCTCTTTTATTCCTCTTTAAATTTTCTGCCTGAAAACTATGAACTATACTTCACAGGTATAATTTTATCATCCCATCTAGGTATCATTTTGATTATCTAGATGTGACAGTTCCAAATACTGTATGAGTAATAACAAATGAATGAAGAGAGCAATGACTTCCTATACAGACTATCCTATCAAGCCATTATTTTATTGCAGTAGCATCACTAGCTTCGCCAAAGAGCTATCACTGCAGCATTCTGCCTTGCAGGGCTATTTCTAAAAAAAAAAATTATTCATGCATAAATCATTCCAGCATCTTGTAGTATATGTACTTTCACTGAATATATACATTTTATTAGTTCCTAGTTTCTTAGTATATTTGTTTTGTTTGAAGTTATTGAAATTGAAATTAGTCTAAAGGCTAATCACCATAAAAACAATGGCCCATCAAGAATAAGCAGAGCAATGTCAGGCCAAGAACCTGAAGTAACCTGATTACTGAGGGAGTTCACTGAATTGGCTACTCCTAGGACATGATTTTGAAATCATTCTCAAAAGAAAATGTTTTTTCTGTTGTCCCTGCAGTGAAACCCACTGAGCTGAGACAATCAAAGAAGTTCTTCCAGTAGGATCTTGCAATGGTTAAACTTAACAGAGATACAGCATTCATTATGGAAAGCATGTGGGGAGATATCTGAGGACCATGTAAAACTTGATAAGGGATTTTTTAGGGAGGTTGCAGGAATGTAGGAAACCTTTTATGGGATGTACAGGGAAAAGAACAAAGCCAGAGAAAGGAGGGATAAAGCTGGATTAGGAAGAAATGGGTGTGGGAAAGCAGAAGAAAAGGGAATAAAGGGGCTGGTCAAGAATAAACAGGTGGGTCAACTGGCCAACTCCTGCTTCTAATCTCCACAG
Organism: Cygnus atratus; assembly: GCF_013377495.2. NCBI lineage: Eukaryota > Metazoa > Chordata > Aves > Anseriformes > Anatidae > Cygnus > Cygnus atratus. Next base: position 57,306,528 of record NC_066365.1, read on the forward strand.
TCTGTTCTACCTTCATATTGAACTCAGTTCCTAGCTACTTTCCTTGGTGAGGTTTCTCCTTTTGTGCACGTCAGTAACCTTTAAACTGGATTAACCAGCAGTAGAAAAAGAGGTCTATGAGCCAGATACCAGAGAGATTATAGGTCTGAGGGCTGGATCCTGGAGTGAAAAAGGGTCTGAAAAGTGGCTACTGGAGGATCCAAAACTACTACTGAAGAAGTGGGATACCATAGGTCTGTACTAGCTACTGGAGATACCTGTGGGTGTCCATTACTGGACTTCAGTCCTGATCAGATATAGAAAAGGAACAGGTTTAGGCTATTCATGCCCTTCATGTCTGTGTGACTGTTGCATGTTTTCTGTCTGTATTGATCAATATGTCTGGTCTTGTGTGAGTAGAGTGTATGTGCTCCGGTCCGGAATATCTGCTGGACCTGAGGACATGGAGCTGCACCAGCTTCATATCTACTTGGGCCAGTGGACTCAGAAATCCCTATGTTGTAAATCATTTTAATAGAAATTTAATATTTCACAAACAAATGGCGGTGAAAAAATGAAACACTGAAACAGTTCTTGAGAAGTTAAGTGCTGGTTAGAGGAACAGTATATAATGAAAAATGACGAGGCTAAAGCTATGTAGTTTGCAAGATAAGATAGTTTAAGCCACTCCGGATGGGAAAAGGCTAAAAGCTGATGTGAAAGCAGAATTCTAGGAAAGTAAAAAGTGAGATTAAAATATAGATAACATTGCAAAAGTCTCTGATTTGGCAGTCAGAGATATGAAGATAAGAAGAAAAACGTGATTTAACGAACTGGTGTACATTACAGAAAATGCGTTTTAACTAAAACATATTGTCTATGTATGATCTGAGAATAAAGTTTCACTTCTCAGCATGCCCCTATCTCTTTAAGGTGTTATAGGCATCACAGCAGAAATGATTATGCAAAGACAGTTTGGAGACATCCTCAACCTAAGCACTGCATAATTTTTAAACTGTTCAGCTGTCAGCAAAAGGACAGGAAAAAAAAAAAAAAAAAAAAGGATACATCTGCAAATGTTCCTTTTTGTGAACAAATTTTAATGTTCCATAATTATATAAATGCAAGAAAGTAAAATAAACTAGGATGATGAGTAATTTAATCCAGTATAAACCATTCAACCCAGGGAAGAAAAGGTTCAGGTGGGGAGGGGGGAGTATTTTACCAATGTGTAGAAATATCTGATTTGTGAGAGTAAGGAAGATGTTGTAGTGACAGGACAAAAATTAATGGGAAAACACTTAAACGCAGGAAATTTGATCTGCACACAAGGAAATGCTTATTTACTGTGAAGGTGACTGAACACTAGAAGGTGTTGTGCAGAGAGGTTGTGGAGTCTCCATCTGTGGAAATATTCAAAACCTGACTGGACATAGTACTGGGCAATCTGCTCAGGGTGACTGCTTTATAGCAAGGGGGTTGGACCAGATGATCTCCATAGGTTCCTCAGTGATTCTGTGATTTTGTGGGATTGTGTTAACTGTGACACAGGTTTGCAACTACATTTAAAAACAAGGACTGATTCTAATCCTCACCATCCATGCCAATCCATCTGATAATCAGCAAAATCTTTAGATTAATTCTTTCTACCAGGTTGTCCCAAGAATGCAACAAAAGAAAAATCCTGTGAAAAGTCCACATTCTATCAGTTTCTCAAGTAAAGCTTGGGAGAACTGTGACTTTAGTTGGAATATTTATTATACACAAGGACTATTTGGCTTCAGACATGAATTAATAAGATAATGAGGATGAAAAATACGTTTCCAATTCCTTTCAGAAACTGGGCATTACCATAAGAGCCGAATGTTTCTAGTTATGCAGAGTAAGCAGTAATATTTACATATGGTCCACAATATATCATAGCAGATTCCCTAAATTTTTTGATTGTTTATTTTTATGCTTTAATTTCTGGTTTATTATTTATTATTTTAGTTACCGTCTCAAGAAGTAAAATCCAGTTGGTAGTTGATTTTGGAGAAATAAATATGACTGAATTCAGAACACTACAGAAATAAACTGAACTGTAGCAAAGAATAAGTAGTATAAAACAGATATATAGAAAATATACTTTAAAATGCAAAAGAACATAATATATACAGAAAAAAAAGTGCAAAATTTAAGATACGTAACCAACTACAAAAAAGCAGTACAAAATCTCTGAAGTTTTTAAACTTGAAGTTTTTATACTTGTAATTTAATGAAGAAGCAAAATTAGGTTCTTTTTCCTCACAAGTCTATTCTAACATTTCTTGTCCTTGTAATATTTAATTCATGTGTTTGTCCTGAAAATTTCAGTGACTTCACCTTCAATTGTCTGTCCTCCTTTTACCCTGCAGATGAATGCAGCACTTGCAGTTATGAGCTTTCTCCTGAGATTTGTTATAAAAAGTCTCCCAAGATGAAAAAGATATCTGTTGTTTGGTAATTTTATCTGAAAAGTTGTGTAATTGCAAAACTAAACTTTAAAAATATTTCAGGGTTAGGCAAATAAACAGAAAGTTTTGCATTGAAAAGACACACACTGAAGTTGCAGTCTATTCTTACTTGAAAAGGATTAGCTGTATTCCAGCTGAGTTCTCTGGAACTAGATCCAGGTCATAAAGCAACTATTGCTTTTACTATTTCATTTTATTTTTTTAATAAAAACGAAAATTACAACTGAAACCTAAGTTTCATTGTGACATTACTGTAAATGGAAAATACAGTGAAAAGAAAAAAAAAAAAGCTCTATTCTGAATAGACAAAAGAGAGAGAAAAAGAAACATTGGTATGCTCATTTTATCAGTAGGAAATTGAGATAAAATTAGTTTAAGTGCATTATGTGGTCCTACAGGAAGTCTACTTTAGAATTGGAAGTTAAATTAAACCACATAACCAGTACTGGTCTTTGCCTTACACACACACACACACACACACACACAAAGTCTCTTTTGAAATCGTAAAAGATAAAGGCAGCATCAGATATGCAGACAAAAAAAAATGAGTGTCTGTATAAAAAACAGAACACTGAATCATAAGAAACTATAGTTTACTTGACTGTCTACCTCTGAAGTGCTCAATGATTGCTGAAAAAAAAAACAGACAATTTAGATTGTACAACCACACAGATGAACAAGGCTTTCTGCAGTTCTTTTTGTCTTTTGTTTTTTGTTTGTTTGCTTTGTGCTGCACTAAGATTATATCTCCCAAAAATATTTCAGTCCATATCTTTCAAGCATGGATATTTCATTTCAAGGCACTATGAAAAATAGAGCATTTCAATTTATCCTTATTTATAAATACAATAACATGGTACTCTGTTGCTGATTATCATGAATAAAATATGAGCTTCAGACATTAGAGATTTCTAAATCATTAGTCCTATTAGGGGACTCTCTGGCAGTTCCACCATTCTTTGGCAATCTTTGGATATATCAGGGAAATAAAAGAGGGACTTCCTACCTGAGACTTTTTTCCCCACTAGTTCTCTCTCATTTGAATCCCTTAAATAAGGAAGTTTTCCTGAGCCCATAATATTCTCCCTTCATCTTCCATGTGCATTCCTACTCTGAACAGACTGGGAAGCACAGCTATTTTTGAAGCATCTTGGAGTACTGACTTACATGAAAAAGATGACAGAGAGAGAGGGAGAAAGAGAGACTGGCACATGTTATCAGAATGAAGACACAGAGATACCAAAGCGCAGACTACATAAAGTGACAGGGATGGTTATTGTTAAAATTATTGAATGACAACAACTTGTAAAAGCAGACTTATGTCATACATAACCACTGAGAAATATTCTCTTTATTTCTTCCTTCCCACAAGTTTTCTCTTTCATCTTCAATTAGTTTATGTAACTATATATGTAATGTAGAAGTCTGAGTGGGTTAGGGTTTTTTAGAGAATACTGAACTCCGAAAACTTCTACTGCAGAGGGTTCTGTCCCGTAATTTGTGACGTTTATGATTCGACAGCTAGAAAAGGCAGTTTGGGCTGTTTCTTCCTAATGTCTTTATCTTCTTTTCTAATTCTCTTTTTATCTTCTTTTATCTTCTTTTATCTTCTTTTCTAATTCTCATTCTCTCTAATGCTCATTGGTATTTGGTGTGGTTTAACCTGGCAGAGAGCTAAACACCACACAGCTGTTCACTTGCTCCCTCGCAGTGGGATGTGGGAGAGAATTGAAAAAGGTAGAAATGTGAGAACTTGAGAGAGAAAGAATAAAAAAAAACAAGTGATGCACAACACAATTGCTTACCACCCACCGACTGATGCCCAGCCTGTCCCAGCAGCCCCCAAAGCTAACTCTACCCCCATTTTATTGCTCAGCACAACATTATATGGTGTGAAATATTTCCTTGGTCAGTTTGGGTTAGCTTTTTTGGTTGTGTTTCCTCCCAGCTGCTTGTGCACCCCCAGCATACTCATACCCAAGGGAGTTTCTCCAGTCTCCATCACATAGATGTGGCTGCTGTGATTGCCAGCCTCTAGATATGAGGCCAAGATACTTTGTATCTTTGTAATTAGGCCAAGCACTAATTACAAAGATACAGTTACACACCCCTTGACTAACATGACCAGTCAGATGCATGGATCAACACAGAGAGCAATCCTTTATCAGCATTCACAGAAACAGAAACAGCATTCACATGAACTACAGGACAGCGCCATCCTGTTCTTTCTGTTCGGCTACTCAGGACTGGAGCTTGCTCATGGTTACACACATGCGTGTACACACACACACACAGACACACATACAGACACACACACACATGCCTCCAATAATTGTTCCTATTGAGCCTCCAGCCCTTGGTCTATCAAAATCCCTCAGATCCCAGTCTCTATAGTGCTGATCTTTAGTCTAAAACCCCTACTTCAGTTACAAGTACACAGACTTCTCATCTACTTTCTCATTTGTCCAGCTTAAGTGCATTATAATTCATTCTCTTTCACACACACATGCACATGTACATGCACACACACACACACAGAGAAAGACAGGGATAGAGTTTAATAAGCATGTAGGGTAACTTTCAGTGATCAGGTGTAGGGCTCAGTCAGGAAACTGTACAGACTAGCAGCCTGCTTATGACCAGACAGTACCTTTTGTTCCCCTCCTCTCTCCATTTTCTAGTGCTTGCTCTTTTCTCATCCACCTTCCTCCTTCCTTTTCTTTGTCCTGATCTCCTCCTAGATGAACCATCCAACCCTAATTATTTTCTTCCTATTGGTCCCAATTTTGTTCCCTCTGTACACAAATTTGCTATTTCTGATAAGGTGACGTAGGTAATCTCAGACCTAGACAGTATTTCTGATAGGGTTATCTAGATGCCGTGGGATTCCAAAAAGCTGTCCTCCAACTACATGTGATATTTGGCCAACACTTCCTTAACTGTCTCTGAAATCAGCCTTTCTTCAACCTAGTGGTACTAGGTTGTAAAGTGTAAAAAAGTTTAGTTTAGTTTTACCTAGTGGTAAAAAAGTTTAGAAGAAAAATTGTCTATCAGCTATATCTACCACTAAATCACTATCATCATAAATAATTAACAAAATTTTGTCATCGTAGTACCTCTAATAACAATGTCCTTTTCCCCTGCTATCTGTGAAAAACAGTTTATGAGAATCCAGCCAGATATCCCAGTTGTTTCATGCATGTATGGCATGCATTAGCATTTCAGTTTTGTGCATTATGCTGTAATTGTCGTATAGTGCTGAAAGAAAAGTTGTTGGAATTTGAAAGTGGAAGATTTACTCATCCACATTTGGAGAGTATAATGCATGTTCTCTAGCTGTCACATTGTAAAGCTGAGAAGAAGCTATTAAAATATTATTTCAATGAGGTTAAACTAAGAAACAGCTGATGTCAATGAAGACTGATGTTTTGACCATATTTTTGTTATTTTTAAGAAAGACATGCGAAATGAGGCTGTAAGCAAAAAAATTCTGAAGGCAAATGGGACCTGTATTGAACATATGTGCTTGCTTTTTTTTTCTGTTACTAAAATGTATTTGTTAAACTGGTGACTGTGAGTGATTTAAGGTTGATTGTTAGGTCTAATAATAGCAAACCAAGCAACATCTGGTATGGTGGAAATAAAATGATTTGGTAAAACACTTAAAGGAAAAAAAAATAAAAGGAAAGAAAAAAAACAAACAAACACAAACAACCCCAAAGACAAACAACCCCAAAAAAAAAAAAAAAAGCATATGGAAGTAGGCATCTTCTGTTTTTCATCCTTCTAAAGGACATACTGAGCTATCATTTTTAATGGATGACATAGCAATAAGGGATGAAGATTCTTCCTGAACTTTTATTACATTATTAATCCAGATTTTTATTTTATTTTTTTTTTAACTGGGAAGCTTATCACAAGCACAGGTATTGTTCCTCTCCAAATATTCTCACTCTTTCCAGGATTTGTAGTAAGATGATGGTTATTTCTGCTTTACTCCATTTTCTTCTGCTTTCTTGAATGTTTAATGTTAAGGCTGTATTCAACAATGGTAAAGATACACCTGGAAGTATCAGAAAAAGAACAGAGCTTTGTCTGAAAGTCACAAATTTGTTTATGAACTGCAAAAGACTCTAACAGTATGTAAGAGTGAAGTGCTCAAATTCATTGATAACGATAAGGGTAACCTCACCAGGGTTTTTATTGTATTTCCTTCAACATTACTTGCTCTAAGACCTGCTTAAAACCTCAAATCTTCTACTTTAATTATAGTCTATAAATAAAATATTCCTAATTCTTTTTCTTTTCTATATAGAATTTATAATAGTATTGTGTCAAAATTCTATACATGGTCATGGAATGCCAATAAATCTAGCAAAAAAACAGAAGTGGAACAAATATGCCTATATGTTCTTAGCCTTGTTATATAAAATTCTCACTATGCACAAGACCTTATAGAAACCTATCTTGGTCCATAAATAGAAGCACATTTGGTAAAATACCATTTTAAAAGTTATTTTTACATGTCCTGGTATTTAAACCAGGACACAGGAAAATCTCATAATATAATAATTGAGTTTGTAAGATTTATGTCACAGTTTACAAACCAAAGATCAATATAGATGAGTACGAATAAGATTTAAATAAACAGGTTTATTTAGTCAAACAGAACCTCAAATTTTAGGAAATTCACCCATTCATAAACACTTTGCTTAATGCTCTGACAACATCCTAAAAAAAAATACTTTACCAAAGGTAGCTTGAGTTCCTTTCCAAGCTATTCTGACTCCTCCATTTCATCATATTGAGATGACTTTTTTGTTTGGATGTGTGATTGGCTGAATGATTGTGTGTGTGTGCACATGCGTACATTTATTTTAGCTGGGGATGTAAAGACTCTAGAGGTGAATTCAGAATCTAAGTCTGAAATAACATAAAAATCCATTGTTCTTTTGATTAAATAAAACACTATGATTGTTAATATCTATGAAAAATCTTAAAGCTTGCTCAAAATAAGTTTTATATGTTGCACATATTACTTATTATACTTAACAAGCATAGCTAATTGGCATCACTGAAGTACATGAATAACAATATGTGGCTTAAAACGACAAAAGAAAATGAAATTATATTTATTTCTTATAAATAAATTATTAGCCAGTATGTATTATTTATATTACACAAATTTAAACAATGTATAATATATGAGGATAAATTTACTATATTTGGAGCAAAATTAACTGAGCTGTCTCTTAGGACCTTTATTAATATTACAAACCCAGTATTATACTACTGTATAATTGATTTTTGAAGACTGTTTTGCATATGTTTTTCTCAATCACATCACTTAAGTTAGAAAATGTTACATATCATGTGCTAGGCTGATAACACCATGGCAAAGGTGTGCTATGAAGCATGAGACAAAGTACTTTAAAGCCTGGGAAACAATGTTAACTTTGTACAAAATATTAATTTCTTATTCCTCTGTGGAAAAAAATAATCTCAAAGTACTTAAATCTTCTTAAGACAAAGCATTTTCCCAGATGTATAGCTTCAAACTGCAATATGTTTATTCAATGCAAATTTTATTAATACAATTTCAGGAAAATTATTCTACATCTAAATGAAATCTTTATATTTGAAAAAATGTCTTGAACATATATTCGTCTTTCAGTGCTCAAATTGTAATTACATGTTGATTAGATATCTACTTCCTTATATATTTACTGAAAATCTCTAACTTGAATCAGGGAAATAACGCTGCTGGTTTCTTCTCTATTTTCTTCCAAATAGTTTGTGACAGAAGCTGCAATGAAGTTTAGACTACTAGGAGTGTGAATATTTTCTTAGAAAAGTAATGGTGAATGTTAGTAATATCTTTGAGAGAGATTCTGATATCTAAGTGGTTGCGTGAGTACTTCTGTGAAACTAAGATAGTGTGTGAATAATTTCTTCAGCATAATTTTCTTTACTCCATCCTTGAATATTTAAAAATGGGAAATAATTGATTATTAGTAGGAATTTTATTGAAAATGAGTTAGTCATTAAACTAATCTCATGCAAGACAAAATATTTTTCACTGGCAATGAAAAATGTTTGTTTGTTTTTTTTAAATCATTCATCTCTGGTCTAAATCTATATAAATACATACCAAATGCACATCTAAATCTATATAAATAAATGCTAAGAATGCACTTTAATATATTTTTATACATTCCAGCTTCAATATTCACTTGAATACTTACAGTTAAGTGAGAGGAAATTGATAGTTTCAGAATAGCTTTCAGTGTGAAAAGTCCTTTTTCTCTAAGAAAAGCAGTTTTTTTGTTTTTTTTTTTTTTTTTTCAATTTGTGTCCATTTAGGATCTGGTACAAAGCATGTGTCCATTATCACACACATAGACCATCCCAAACAGGTAGTTCAGCCAGGACCTGGTGAGATCCAGACATTATAATTCTCTAATAATAAGAAAAATGACACTTTTATTTTCATCAGATGTACTAGGTGAATTAAAGCCAGATGAGTAAACTTTTTTTGTGGCCTTTTGGAAGTCTGGACCTAGTGGACAATGAAGAAAAAGATTTCTAGATTATGACACTAGCTTTTGCATTTTACCTCCCTTTATTCCTTTCAATAAATTACATCAAAAAGCACAATTTTAGTTCCAGTAGCTGCTGCAATATTTAGATACCAGAATATGTGTCAGTTATGCAATGGAAGTATGGTCGTGGCTGCCAAAGAGTTAAAGTTAGTGCCTTATCTTTAAATTTAAACTACAAGGGATTTTTGATGTACAGTATTTTCAGCAGATGCAGATCTTTAGTGAGTGGACTTATGAAAACCTCTGTTGTCTACTGAGAAATGATTAAAGTCCTATGATTTCTGTCCTTCCCCTAGTTATCTCAAATGTCACAGTGATTGATAGCAAAACATTTTTTCTTCTGTACTGTTTTAGACTTTGTTGCTTGCCTTGAAACAGATAATGTAGCCATGGCAAAATGTGCAATGGCAGATAAACAATTTGTCTTGTTTCCTCTCCTTAGCTGCAACTAAAGTAGCCAAGATACACTTGTTCACCTACCTGAGATTTTTATTTGATAACATTCTGGTGGCTGACACCAGTCAAGTGCAACATACAGTAGGAAAACTGCAGGAAAAGGCTGCCTTCCTCCTGGATGCCCAAGGTATTTTATTGCCTGGAGAGTATAGCAGTGAGTTTCTAACTCAGTTTTTTGTAAATTTCATGAACAAATAAATAAAAGAAAACATCACCAAACAACCAAATAACCATAAAAAAATCCTAAAACCAGAAAAAGTTGTATTTTTTTTTATTTCTTCCAAATCTGCTTGTTCAAGAATGTTGATGTATCTGAAACATTCTGCTGTACTAATAAACAAGCTTTTATGTTTTATAGTTGTTTTTTTTTTTTTTTCCTGATTTAAGTTAGCACTGTAGTACTACCTTGCTTTATAAAGGATATAGGTGCCTAGGTGCCAGCTGATAAACTTCTAAGTTTGCAATAGACAGACAATTAACAACGACTGACAGATGTGATGAACATCCTTATTTTCTCAATAAGCCCAGTTCTGATCTCTTCATCTCAGAAACAGTAAGAACTAGAAATGACCTTGAGAAGGGTAACAGAGAAGATCAAAGCTTTGATTGGCTTCTGTACTGGGAATAATTAAATAGACGAGTCTTTTAGACTGAAAAAGACATGACTGTCAAGTGATACTTTTAAGTATAAAATCATGTGTTGTGTGAATAAAGATGAATATGGAACAATTGTTCATTGTTTCTTCAAATTAAAGAATAAGGTGACTAAAATATACTAGCAGGTGTCATGTTGAAAACATGTAAAGAAAGACAAGCATAGTTTAACTGTTGAACTCTTGTCACATGGCATAAAGACTATGAGTTCAAAGAAAAGTGACAAAATAGTGCAAAAAGACCATGAAACCCTATTAAACATAACAGCACAAAATTAGACACCTATATTTGAACTAGTCAGCTAGGACTGCTCAACAATCAGAAAGAATGAACATATATTTTCAGGGCAAAAATGATATTCTAAAGTAGTGTCTGGACTCTGAGTGAAACATATGTCTTAGTGGTCCCAGCCAGCCTCACCTGAAACTGTCCCCACTACATGCCCTACTGCTTTGTCCAAGAGTACCCAGTCCCTTCTGCTGATCCTGACTCACTTGGCCTTTCCTAAATTAACCTCAGACCTGACTTACCATCTTCTATTCGTTTGATGATTACTGAACTGTTGATAGGACCAGCAGCTCTCACCATCCCTGCTATATTCACCCTGCTTAGAGGCTGTGGGACTGTGCCCAGCTGGGGAGAGCACTGCCCTGCATGTGCTGAGTTCATCCTTGACTCCTGGCTTGACTTTGTTTTTCAAAAGCCATGCTTTTGTTGGTCTCCAACAAATGGCTGAAATAGGTCAGAAGAATAACTCTCTCAAATGCCTATTTTTCTAGATTTAGATGGTGATAACTGCATATTGGGAAAATACAAATTTTTGGTTTTACCTAGTCAATCAAATTTCTCTGGAAATACAGTGATGCTCCTTGCCAGAGACAGGCTATCACTCTAACAGACTCTTGGGCATTCTTCATCTCTTAAGTAACCAGAAACTCCCTGATAGAATTCTTTGGGATGCCTTCTTCATTGGTGTCTATTTATAGCATCATTTTGTTCTTGTTAATATGAGAACTGACATCAGAGAGAAAACTACTTCTAGGCAGACACAATTCATAGTCTGAGCATGCTGAACAAAATATGCTTTGCACACCTTTTGAATTCTGTAAAACATTTGAATTCTGTAATTTCAATGCCAAAAGTATAATTATATGTTGGTTTCAATTGCATTTGCTGTTTTATACTACGAGAAAACAGTAGGGCTCCTATTTGTGTAAATAACACTGAAAGCTACCAGTCTGTTTACTTAATTTTCTCCTTTTCCTGAATTATCCACAAACCAAACTTTCTGTCTCAATCTATGATACAAGTTTAAATAGCAGGAAAAATTATCCTTGTAAAACAGACACAACTCTATGAAGCAAAATATTAAGTGATAAGACAAGCAACTTCCAGCTGAGTGGGAGAATATATGTAGATAGTGTGTCAGTCTGTACAGAAAAGAATAAAATCTAATGTCATAGATTGACGGCATAAAAGGCCTTGTATAACAGTGAAAAAAAGTTCTCTATGTAGAACTGAAAGATACTTACAGACTTTGTGTCAATCAGACCACTTTTCATAGCTGACAGTTCCTAAACGAATTAGAGAAAAAAAAAAAAAATTCTCGTATCACAGACAGAGGCTCTAAAAGCAAAATGTTTCCCTTTAGATTCTTCTACCTCGATAGGCTTCTGATGGGCTTGACTAATCCTTCTGAGCACATGAGTTTGATTTGGTCTCTTAATAACAAAGAAAAATCCTTTGATTGATATCGTATAACTTTTCTAGTAAAATTCATGTTAATGAACAAACACACCTATAGACTGACAATAAGGAATGTCCTGAAGAAAAGGTTAATTGTATGAACAAATACATATTAGTTTGGAAAAAAAAAAAAAACCCTTTGCATAGTTTAGGGACATAAATACATTGTGGAAAAAACTTATTCTAGTTAGAGAAAAAATGAAATCTGAGCAGAAATCTATATTTATCTGGGTGGAAATATAGTTAAAATTTCCCTATTTAATGACTGCTTTGTAGGATTTTATTTACAATTTGTTCAGTATGGAATTAATAATATATTGTGTTATGAATGGGACCATTAGGTTACTCAGCAGTTTAGGAAATATAATCCCAGGTATTGCTAAAACTATATTGCCTGGATTATCCAGGAGTGTGGAAATATTTATATACTACTAACTAGTTATCTCATTATTGCTAGTCCCAGTAGGTTTTAAAAAACTATTCAGGTACTCTTTCTTTCTAATAATCACAGGAGTTGTTGATTCAAGGTAGCTCTCTGCTGATTGGGAATGATTATTTTAATAACAAATTTTACCTGATAGCCTAAAAAAGTGTATGGCTAACATATTTCTCAAATCTGTGGGTATTCACTGGTATAAAATGATTTGTTAGCTATTAGGAGGAGTATTATGGAGATACAATTAATCATGTGGTCATCTTTCCTTCAAAACTCATGCCTTCTTGATTCCTATGGGATTTTTAGTGTATTACCATTTGACACAGCCTTCAGCATGACAACTCGGGGACAGAAATCTTAATCAAAACTTTAAATGAGGGAGTGCTCAATATGTCCTGTATCTTTCTTCGCATTCCTTAGAGGGCTTTGCTTTCTTTGGAGAATTCCTTCAACTTCAGAACAGTTGAAGTTGTTTCAGTTGACCCCAAGCTTACATCAGATCGAAAGTGAAATTTGAAAGGACACAAAATTATAATAAAAACAAGCAAACAAATTTAACTAATACAAATACACAAAAACAACCATGACATACAGAATATATCTGAATCTTATTCTTTGAAAAAAACATTTTGTGCTTTTAAGCATTTAGTTTACTAAACCTGTTTTCTAATGTTCTTAGGCCATTTTTCTTAGAGTGCTTTTTTATTTTTATTTATTTATTTATTTTTAAAACACTATTAACTTTCTTCTTTTGGCATAGTAAGATACCTATATGTACAATTTAGATAATGTCTCAACCCTTAAGTTTTCACGTAGTTGCTATGGAAACCCTTTATTTTCCCTGTGTTAGTTCTTGCTCAGCCATTCCAGAAAGATAATGTGAAGGCCTTAAAGAAGTTTGCACTGAAAATTTCTGAATGTTGCTGGTTCAGACTACAGGTTATTGAAGCTGGAGTAAACAACTTGCTGAAATCAAGTAAGATCTATCTTCTTCCATTCTAAGATGATTCCTCCAATTACTCCTCTACACAAAGTATCCTAAGCTTTATTTCTTCATGTAAAATTATCTCAGAGATAATAATTTTTTCTTTCCAATCTGTCCCGAGTTGCTAGACTCTGTGGATCTTGATCATATACACATAAAAATATATATGTATACCATATATAATATATGTATATATTTAATAAAATATATTTAATAGCTTCTAATAAACTGAGATATGCAAGTATATTGTCATGAATTTCATAATATAATTCATGGAATTTTATACTTAATTGTATTCCACAATTAATATTAATATCAGACAGATACCAGGCCCATTGCCACAAAAATCAAAATATTACAACTCAAAATATTGGCCCCTTTTCACCTTTACACAGTCATTCTTGGAGATTCTGGAGACCGTCCAGCAAATTTCCAGCATACCTTTTGCTCCATATAACAGATCAGAATTTGTCGATTTGTTTCAATAGAGCCAAATTTTCATCCATGTTTCTTTGCTAATGCCATCTTCAAACAGACTTGACAACAGTTGCTAAAGACATGCAAAACCTTCAAGTTTCTGCCTCTATTTTCAGATGACAGGAACTACAAGACTAAATTGGTTAGTCTTGAAGCCACAACTCCACAGCTTCCTGCAGAATTATTTAAAAGGTCAAAGAGATTAGCTGACTTCGGATAAGGGTTGATGAGGAAATTTCCATGCACAGGAAAGAAAGAATAGCAGAGAAAGAAAGAAGGTAGGAATAGCCACTGCAATACTGTAAATCATATCTAAAATGGTATTCCATCAGTGAGAAAGGAATAGGGAGGAGGTTGCTGCTGAGCTGGTTTCTTAATGATGTAATAGGTAAGTAATCAGTATCAACTTTACCTGCATTAGAAACACTGAATGCTTACTACTTTTGTTTAGAAATAACTATCCTCCTATCACTCCTGATTTGGCTTTCGGTCCCAGTAAAATAAATAAATAAATAAATAAGATCAGAAAGTCAACTTTATTATTTCTGTTTTGTGACTAACATATCATTTTGTCTGTAAGTAAAAAATCAACAGGAAAAGAATCATGGAGTTAACGAAAAACAAAGCCTTGCAAATAATAGATGCTGTGAAAAAAATATAAGAAGAATTACAAAAAAAAAAGCAATTTTGAAGATGCACAATCTACAGAAATTGTTTCTCAAAGAAGTGGCAGATTGTAAATGTATAATTCTAATCAGCCCAAAAGACAACCAGATATATGCAATATAAATTGTAAATAAAGTTGATTCCAGATTTTGATACATATATGTATTCTGTTCTCTGTAAGGTGAGAGATAATGTGCTCTGTTTACAATAAGGACCTAGACCAAGCTACGTTTTGGATAGGATTTCTAAAATCTTTGTAACCTTTACCCTTGTCTTAAGCACCTAAATGAAGACAGCATCCTGAAGTTGAGCTAAAGGAAAATGCAATTAATCCTGTGGAAGTATCCATTCCATATTTCTGACCAAGAAAAATCCATTAAAATGTCATTGAATGCAAAATGTGTGATTTTGAAAATTCCTACTGAACTAAGGAAAAAACTATCTAATAAAGCTAATTTTACACCAGATTCTAAATCTTACTGTTTTGATTTGAGAGTTTTGCTATAAAATAAATGAAATTCATGATAGCGGTTAGGAACAACACTGAGTGTAGACTATCAAGTATTTTTGTGAAGATAAATTATTGTAGACCATAAGAAACAAGTTTTTGTTAGTATTTACTTCATTTTACTTCATTCTGTGTTCTAATTTGATTGTAACTAATAGAAGTTAACATAACTTTTGATTTAATGGAAATCCAATAAAATAACTTGGGATTTCTGATTACCTACAACTAGTTTTCCAGAAGTAGCCCATGTATTTGAAATAAAAGATGATTCAGAGTATGTTTCATAAATAAATCTGGTAAAAACTAGTTAAATTATACACATTGAACTTCCCTCAAAACAGCAAATGTATGTACTGAACTTCCTAAGTTAATGAACTTAAAATTACACGATCTAATACTGGAACATTTTGACTTAACATTGAGATGGTAAAGCAATGAAACCTACACTTTTTCAGGGGAAAAATATATACACATTATTCCATATTCTGGTGAAAATATGTTTAACAAAATATCCCCCGTTTTATTAATAAAGCTGAATTGTCCTCAGTAGTGTTTCACAAACTTTTTTCATCCGTATAATAGAATATTGACAGCAATAATAACAGATATGTGGGATGGCAATGAAGTATGTCTCAAATAAGAAATCAATACCAAGACACATTTGAAGAGAGGAACTCTCTACATTCACAAAACTTGTTAAAGAGGCTACATAATGAATGATTCCCTCGTCACTCAAGGTTATAGAGACTACTTGTGTTTGCACAGCACAAGTCTATTGAGCAGTGAAAATGATAACATATTGTGAACCCACAGTACTGAAGCATTGATTTATAAAGGCAATAAAACACACACACAAAAGCTATTGTTTGCTAATTATCATTTTTATGGTAACCAACAAATTCAGAACTCAGTGCAAGTGAACTTGATATTTCTTCCATTAGAAGAGCAAAGTTCAGCTGATGTCTCACAGGACTTCCTGACCTGAGGGAAGAAGTTGTTATCTCAGTTAATTGAATTCTTTGGTGGAAATCCAACTAATTATTCTTCTATTTCCCCAGCAAAAGGAAAACAGCTCTTCTATGCGTGGATGAGAAATAGGGAGCAACGAAGGTGAGAGGATGTGACAAATCATACCAGCAGGATAATGTGGAACACTTTAGCTTGGAGAGGAGAGGAGAGGAGAGGAGAGGAGAGGAGAGGAGAGGAGAGGAGAGGAGAGGAGAGGAGAGGAGAGGAGAGGTTTCTGAATAATCTGTGTACTCCAAGTTTATTGAAAAATGCAGATTTGTCTTATGACTAAATACAGTTCTACAAATGATAATATATACAAAACTGTAACTTCTGTTCAGATGTCTAATGGAATTGATAGCCTAGCGTGCATGTTGCATACACTTATCAAATCAGACTCCTGCCTGATTGGGAGGCTCTTTGTGTTATCATTTGCTTATATATGAAATGTCATCAATAAAACTGTTTTAAATGAAGATTGACTGTCTTGAAATAAAGCACGCTGAAAGAAAGAAGATCCTGTGCAGAAGGACCTGACTATCAGTCCACTTAACAGAAGCTTAGCATGCTGAAGAACATCTTGTATTGTTTGGATTCAATCCATCATTAAACATAAATGAGAGAAAGACTGAGATACACAAATGTGCAAATGCCACATGGATAGATATATTAAAGAATGTGTAACCATCTGGACTCAATATGGAACCTAAAATATGCCCATTTATCAAATTATAATTCACATGCAACACATCACATTGGTATTTCAGTGTTGATTAAAAGTAAATTGTTTGGAATTTATCAAACTGGGTTCAGAAGCCATCACATATACTCTTATTTATACACTCAGACTATTATGTTTCTCAGAGATTAGGTTGTGCTCCTCCACTAGAAATCTTCACTGACTATAGCTCTGGTCCTGCAGAGAATTGCGTATGTGCTTTATTGGCTCAAGGAAGTAGTCTTATCAATTTTAAAAGGACCACTCAATTGTGCATTCATATGCCTCTATTTTAGCAACAACAAAGACTGAAAAAGCAGCATTTTAACAGTGAACTGTGTGTAAGGGGATAACTCTCAAGGAGCACTGAGATAACAAGAGGCCAATCCAAAAGTTGCCTGTCACCATCTTTCTATATTAGAAGATGTAAGGTAATGAGATAGATGTTGCCTTACTTCTGAAATCAGGAGAATGGAACAAGCCACTTCCTTTGCCTATTCCTCTTGTCTCTAACTCCTCATTCTGACTGACTTTACAGCTTTAAATTAATTTAACATTTTAACTAAAAATTTGCCTTTGAAAAGTATGTTTGCCTTACCAAGTAAAAACTGGGTAATGGTTTGGCCTTGTCTATACACATAGTACAAACAACCTGGTACCATATATTCTAAAATGGAAATGCAAGAATCATACTTGCAACATGAGTTTTGTTGGACAGTATAAGATTATTGGACAAATGTCTAAAACTAAACTTTGGAAAGGAAATTACTTAAGCAAAATAAAAGTTTGAGAAGAAGAGAATGAAAATATTTTGTTATTAATAAAGACTTAAAACCCAGAATTCCAGCAATCTTCATTTTAAAACCATATATAGAACAATTTCTCTACCACAATTAGATATAGGAGTATAAATGTCAAAGTACAGACTAAATATAGTGGAATAAATAAAAGTAATTTACTTTTTAAATGCTATTACGGAATCAGGCTCTCAATTGCCTTGTAGAAAAATAAGTAAATAAATAAGGTGAAGGGTTATAAGAGAAATAAATCTAAAAAACTTGGATAGTTGCTTAAAGCAAAAGATTAAAAAATGGCAATATGTACAAATGTCCCAGAAATAAAAGGACTTATAATTACAGCAACAATTTCTTTATAAGTCATGGCTCATCAAAATGATAATGATCTGAGAATTAAATCCACTCCAGGAAATGTGCTAACTGAAGAGGGGAAGGAGGGGTGGGGGGGGTGGGGGGGGGTGTTGGGGTGTGTGGATATGGACGGCTATTCCAAAGCAACCTTTGTTTTGTATGAAAAAAATGTATATTCCACTCGCTACAGGACTGCAGAGAATGACAGAAACATTAACTATATTTTCTTCTGTGGAGCTTTATATTGATGGAGGTTTTCATCACAACTTTGGACAAGGCTAGATTTTTTCTCTAGTAATGAAAATCTTCAGTGTCAATCAAGTATTGTACTTAAAAGTATCTTCTATTGACTGACAGCTTTTAAACCAATACTAAATTGCCCAAGGAACTACTGAGACATCAAACTTCATTGGGAAGCATCAAATCTCATTGTTAAGAATGCCATTTAGGAGCTCCAGGGGGTTACCTTGTTCTTATTGTTTAACAAGAAAGCACTGACATAGCACTGTTGCACAAAATAATTTTCCAAGTCCATTTAATCTTCTTTCCTCTTTAGCTTCTCAGCTTCACTGGTCACTTGTTCTTTAGACTGTTTTTCATGCCTTTTATCACTTTAAGCAGTAGTGATAGCTATCATGACAGATGGAGTAGCTGGGCAAGTAATTTAGACTGATGAATTTTTTCTCTGTATAATCAAATAGCTGGCAATGACAATATAAAATGGACTACATTTTGCTCCCAATTACAACAGTATAAAACACATTTAATTCCCTGGACTTAAATTACCATTAATCTTCATTGGGTGATGCATCAATGTGTCAATGAATTCATGAGTAGGATAGAATTTGACCCACTTTTTGACAAAGGGCTATTATATATTTTTAAATAGTGCTGTTGATCTTGACCTTATTTTGATGTTTGACATTTTCATTGGTTTGTCTATATTTACTTCCATCTGGCCATTTTAGTTAAAACTTGACTTCAGTAGCTGTCCCTAATTGATATACAGCTCATTTTGTCAAATAGTATGCTTTATTTTTTCCAGTGTGTGTTTAGAGAATACATACTGAGCTATGTTTCCTCAGCCTTAGTGTGATTGTTTTACATTCTACTGTTTAAAGCTAAAAGAAAGTATGTGGATTTTTTTTTCTCTTCCTTATCTTTAACAACCATGTTAACTGACACCATTTTTTCAAGTATTTATTAATTTTAAATATAAATATATATATCATATCCATCTGTTTTGTCTAGAATTATATTTAGTATGCATGCATGTTGTATGTGGGAAATTTTGGTGAAACTGATATAATTACAATTTAGTTTAATTTAAATAAATTGTCATTTCTTTCCCCTTCTAAAATCCAAATGTAAAAATAAGAAAAAAATATAAATAATAAATCAGGATACATACAAGATGATCTTATCAAATATTTTAATGAGATAATAACGCAACATAAATTGAATAGAATGGTACCAAATTAAAATTCTTCTTTTCAGCTATTATATATACATTATCTCCTGTTTGCTTTGGCAAAATATTTTTTTTAGTTTTAAAACCTAGCAGAGCTAAAAAGATAGCGTAACTGACTAATTCAAAAACTTTTTGACTAGTTCAAAATGAATTTACAAGCAGGAGTGCTTGGATCAGGTCCTGCATAGTTTATGTAAACCACATTGTAACAGCTTAGAAACAGTTAAAGACCTACTTTCCCCATTATAGAAGACAAAATCTGATTAGATTTTCAGTCCATTGACTGCCTCTCTGGGAATCCATTATATGTTTAATACAATTTACACTTAAAGCAGAATTCACTATGTATCACTGAAACATTGTAATAAATGCTACTAAAAACAAAACAACAACAACAACAACAAAACATTTTGAGAAGATGACAGCTCTGATAATTAAAGGTAGTCTATGTAACCTTGATGTTTTATTATTTTTTAATTCTTGCTTCGGATTCTTCTGAAAAAAAAATATTTTCACAAAATCAGTTGTCTGATACTGACAAATGATGCTTTTATTAAAAATATATATATATTATAAAAGACAATTTATTTTCATAAGGATATTGACTTTTTCTGTTAATTATCGTAATTGGCATTTTGGCATTCCATGGTGCAAACAGACTGAAGATCATAAAAGCTGATGTATGATATTCTGAGCTGAACTGTAAAGTTGGATTTTTCAGTCTATGAACAGTACTGTTTTCATTTTATTGAGTCTACCACTAATAATTCATGTTTCCAGTGAAAACCAAGTTATTCATTCAGGTTCCCTATAGAGGCACAGAGAAACATACTGAGGTAGGAGTGGGACCCAGTTTATTGAGAAAGGAACTGATGGACTTGAGAAAACATTGAAGACAGAACATCTTGGGGCAGGGAGGATGTACCTCTGATCTTCTTTATACCCTCAAGACACACAGCTCTGTCCCAGATTTCAGTTAAGTAATATTCTCCTTTCAAAATTGAAGGAGGTCTCCTGTACTTTCAGTCCAAAAGAGGAGAAGCCATAACTAATTTGACTCAGTTCTTTTTTATGTCTGTGGTTATGGTGCTTGTCTAAAAAGAATGTCTAGATCTCTTTATCTCAGAGGACTTCTACCTGCCTCCTCCATTATAGTGTCTTGTCTATTAAGTTGCAGGTATCTTAGAAACATTTTAATATCCCTTTTTAGAAATAACTTCATTTTGCATGGAATACTAAAAGCTAACTGACCCCCAAAGAAAAAGAGAAAATAAATTGCATAGCTCTGAGAGGCACACCCATTAACAGGCAAAGAGATCAGTGGTTTTTTCCATCCCCACTGTTTCACAGATATATAACATTTCATATTCAGTATTCACTAAACATTATTGTCTTCAGTAACTTGCAAGAAGAAACAAGCTTAGGGATTTGTAAGCTCAACCACAAGAATTTACAAATGTTCAAATAATATGCCACCTACAACAGCACCACAGAGAGAAGCTGTATCATTCAGATTCAGGGCTTACATTCCAACATATTTGAAATCCTGTGCACACATTTTTGTTTAAAATGTTTTTCTTCCTTTTTTTATTTTTTTTACACAGTAAATATTTCGTGATACAAGTCTAATGACCAGTTAGCATATCAAAGAAAAATACTGTTGCAAAAGGTATTGATAGTTATCTTTCAATTGTAGAGGAAGAAGCCAGACATTAAAGAACACCCTCATCCTAGATGTTGTTTGTTTTTTTTTCCTCGGGAATTAGAAAACTCACAGTAAAGAACTATGCATAAAGCTTGCCACAGCTTTTTAAGAAAATATTTTAAATTTGATGACCAAACTGTTCTTAAATACCACATTTTTTTCTCTTTAAATCACTTTTCAAATATTGACTTAATCTGGAAAAAAAAAAGTATATCTGATTAATTTGGCAAGACTATTGGCTGACACAGACAGCAGTAGAACTGCTCTCAAATGTCCTGACATTCAAGGGATAATTAAGAAATACGTCTGGATGTATCCAGTCTGCTCAGTAACTATTTAAAATCTATTTCAGTTGTTTTACTATCACAAACGACACTTATTATTTTCTTATTTCCTAGGGCAAAGGGTATAATATATTCATCAAATGCTATTACCCACTGGGTAATTATGAGGGGTGTATTAAACTCCCTAAAGGACTTTGATAGCATCCTCCCTTGCTTGGTCAATTCCTTTCTATGCTCTTGCATGATCTCTTAAAATTTCAGGCATTGTTATATTCTCTTTGTTACCCTGTAGACCCGTTACCTAGTATTGCTATTGCTAGTAACAGGCCTGAACTGAACTTGCAAGGCTTCAGGACTAAGGCTTATCACGCTTGTTTTATTCTTAAATTTTTTTGAACTACTATAGTCACTTGGTTTACATATAGCAGCTAATTTTCTAACTGTCCGGGTGGATATGGCTAACTTGTTTGTCTTTGTATTGTTCAACCAAGGTTTTACAAGTCTACACAGAAAAACAGCAGAGGCCTTGACAAGCGGAGACATAGGATGTAGCGTAGAGGAACACCATCTCATTATTCCCAATGAAGGATGGATGCCAAAGGCTGACAACTCACCATAATACCCCTACTACCATATGAATGAAGCCACCAGCCTTAAGACACAGAAGTGTAGGGGAAGGATGAGCACACCACCACACAAAGAACTAAAAACTAGGACGTGCACATATAGCAATTCTAACTCTATTGTAAGTAATGAACCTTTCTCTGCATAAAAGTATTCTTTCTTTTTCTTTAATAATTAGACATGGAGTAATTATTAGACTGCTAAGTTTTCAGTTACACTATCAATTAAGTTCCTGGCTTTAAATACAAGATACTTTTTCTCTTCTCCCATAAACAAGACTGCGAGCATTACATCTTGACATAGAGATTGGAGTAGCATCTCTCAAGAATACATATTTATGAAGATTATCCTTTGAACCTGGTTCCTTGAAACCATAACTTCACATATTTTATGTCTGGACTTAAGGAATCAAATTGATGATGGTCATTGCCACCCACCTGGAATGGGCTGGACTCCCTTACACCGGAAAAGGTTTACGCGAAGAGGCTGCATTGGCTTAGATGTGAAGTGAATTTATCCCACAGAATATATTTAAATTAATTCTGCTGGAATTTGTTTAATGAACTATTCATAAAATGTTATGAGCAGCTTTCATCATTGCCTAGAATTTCTGCTGAAAAAAAAAAAAATTACAGCAGTAGATTCAAAGCACTACCTGGACTTACCGAGTCTGTCAATATCTGTCAGAGTTATCACCTACAGGAATACCCAAAAGGAAGATGAGTTAGATGGTGAATGTAAAAACCTGTCTGCCAGCAGAGGTGGAATTTTTATTATCATTCTCTCTTTCTTTTTGTTCTTTTACTTTCTACACGTTTATCTGCCTGTGTTTTTGCATGAATTTCTGTAGCAACAGACAACAGATGATGTAAATGAGAATTCACTCTAATGAAACTGTGAAGAGATCACATTTTTGTGCTATCTATTTCTGTTTCCTACTAAAAGAAACAAGGTATTAATGTCAAAATAAATGCTATTCAATTTAATAGACTAAAAATCAAAACATCTTCCAACATTTCAGCAGTTCAGAATACAGCCTGTTAGCAAAATATATTAAGATAAAATAATCAGAATAATTATCAAAATCTTCATAGTGTTCCCTGAGGCACTGGTATGCGTTAAGATTTATGTTGCTACAATTCCACCCACCTTACTTATCTACCTACTCCATGGCAATGACAGACAAATAAGAGTCTGATCAAGACTGAACTGAATTCATTATTTTAGGGAAAAAGTTTAAACCTGTTCAGTTTAAAGTATAGTCTGTTGCTAATTGGACTTGCATATATATGCAATAAAACATAAATTATAAATACTGATCTCCCTCCCAAGCTCTATAGACAGATAAATAGAATTTGAATACATATGCTTGGAGAAATAAAATTATCACTCCTTTCTGCTCTATATTTACTGATTTACTGATCACTGTAAATCTAGATGCTGAGGTACAACAGAAGGCAGGATAATACTTATTATCAAGCTAGTGGATGTGACCATTAGATCATTATTTTATTTGAAAACAATTTTTCCAACAAATCTTTCTATACATTTTGAGCAAACCTTTGTGCCCAAATATTACAATGCACATTTAAATGTGTGAAGATAAGTGTATTTTTAGCAGTAGACTAAGAGATCCCTAAATGCTACCCTGCTGTAATGTCCACTAAAGACTGAACAGAGCATTAAATTAAACATTGTGTTTGGATCGGTTTATGCTCATTTTGTCACCTTATTAAGAAAACTAATCCAAAAGAGCTTTTAACTCAAAGACTAAGAAACTGTACTACCTTTCTTGCTTTTAATGTTATTAAGAAAAAATCTTTGTCCATATTTTGACTGGGATAGAGTTAATTTTCTTCACAGTTGCTAGATGTGCTGTGTTTTGGATTTAGGAGAAAAATAATGTTAATAACACACTGCTGTTTTAGCTGTTGCAGAGCAGTGCTTACACAGAGTCAAGGACTTTTCAGCTTCTTATACTTCCCCACCTGTGAGTAGGCTGAGGGTGCACAAGCTGAGAGGGGACACAGTCAGAACAGCTGAGCCAAACTGGTCAAAGAGATATCCCATACCATACGACATCAGATGGAACAATAAAAACTGGGAGGGCTGGCTGGGGGAGAGTCAAGGGGGACCCTGCTCGGGCTCTGGCTGGGTATTGGTCAGTGGGTGGTAAGCATTTGCATTGTGTATCACTTGTTATATATATATGTGTGTGCGTGTAATTATTATCATAATTATTATATTATTATTATTTTATTTTCCTTTCTCTCCTGTTGAACTGTCCTTTATCTTAACGCACGAGTTCTACCATTTTTTTCAAATTCTCTCTTTTCCAATTCTCTCTCTCTCTCTTTTTTCTTTTTCCTATTCTCATTTTTCCATCACACTGGGCGGTGTAGAGCAGGGTGGTGGTGGTGGTGGCGGTGAGTGAGTGAAGGGCTGTGTGTTTTTTAGGTGCCCACCACGTTAAACCACAACACAGTTATTCCCAAACCATGCATCAATCAAAAATCTCTTGTTCTTACAGCCATGAAACACGTTATATTTGAAGAGGGTGTTAGCAACAAGTTTAAAAAACTTTGTTATATGGGTCTTTCAGTGCTACCCAAATTTTTTTTATTTTTTTTTTAATCTGGTTCCTAAATTATGAATATAATAATGATATATAACTGAATAATCTTTATAGTAAAAAATATGCATATCGTGGGTTTATAAAAAAGATCTCAATTTAATCTGTGTGTTCCAAAATGTATTTCCAAAAGTATGTTCCCTTATGGGACATAAAGGGCATGTATAGAATATTCCAAAAGAGATCTCTGATGTTCTCCACAGCTTTATCTTTTGCTATAAAAATGGAAACAAACCTAAAGGTTGCACATTTCTAGATGTTGTGATTGCAAAGGAAACCTTTGAAATTCAAGTGGCAAAGTGTTATCTAGAGAGACATTTGCCTGAGGAAGTAAAGGGACAGATGCCATAATTCTGAGTTTTCAAAAGTTCTGCTTATTTCATATGATGCAGAAACTGAGAAAGAGATTTTACAGTTTAACTATTTTACTCATTCTCAAAGTATGTAATAAAGGAGAAGTATCATATTAGGAAGATTATTTTCCAGTGATTGGGAAGGGGTGGAAGGATGAGGGTAGGGTAGGCATGACTACGTAGAGGAAGGATGTGTGAAAGTGTGTAAATTAAGATGAATAAACTTGTGACATTGCATGATGGGATTGCTGTGGGGGCCTTATTGGCTCCTCTAACTGTGAAGTAGAGATAATGATACTTCCTATACAAAAAACTTTCAGATATGTAGATGGATTTCAAAAGGATGAGGTATGAGAGAGCAAGAAATAAAACTGACTAGATAGTTTTCTACTCCAAAAACAGATTAATAAAAAAAAAAGCTTTGAAAACACAGTTCCCTTCCCCCATTGTTTCCTTTCAGTACGAGTCATTTTCTTTGGTCCTTTCATTTCACTCCAGCAAACTTCAGTGATTAGTAGTATATAGCACTACTAGTGCTACAGTGCTAGTGCTATGCTAGTGCTAGAATAGCAGTTTAGTTAGAAATGTACTGTATTAAGGGCTGTAAGAACAACGGCAGATGTTTGCCCCCAGATACTTCTATCTGGCTATGAACTGAAATGGGGAGGTAGACTTGTTGGATGCATAATTTTACTAATACAATTAATTTAAAAGGTAAAAATACAAATTATAAGCTAATTCAATTTCCATGTATGCATTTATGCATACTTACCATACTGTCTAAACTATGTTCTCATTCAAAATTGAGAGCTTTTAAAATATATCATATATAACTATCATATGCAACTAATTTATGTGAAAGATGGAATTATTACTGTTCTACTAGACGTTGAAACAGGCTTATCTGTTGATTTTTCAACATGTGTCTACCGGTTCCCATTTCTACTAGTTCTCCTCTGAGAAATGTCATAACTTCTCTATATATGTATTCCGGAATCATATGATAATACTGCTGATACTAAAAACTTTATTTCATACTGAATGTCTTAAATATTAATTTTAGTTTAGGTGAAGAATAGCCAGTATATGTTATTTAAGACTTTTACTAGGTGCACACATATTCCTAGTACAGTATTTTTGTGTAAAAAATAATGCTTACAAAAAAAAAAAAGACTAAAGGAAAATAGTAAGTTGCAATTTTATTATTTTTCTTTTTAAGCTCTATCACTTGTTACAAAGCTTCAGCAAAAAAAAAAAAAAAAAAAAAAACCTCTTGCCCTTCCCCCCAAAATAGAAAGATATTTTTCTTAATCACTCCTACAATCTTCATTTGTTTAGAGGTTGCTCCTACACATAGAAGATTTGGAAGGTTAAAATATGATACCTTACTCAAGCAGGAACTTAACCAACTTGGACAGTACTGAAATGTCAAGGAAGAAGTGGAACAAATGCCATTTGACATAGAGATAGACACTAATATACTGCCAGCTGCATCCGTTTCTTCATTTGTGTTTCCCAGTCTTGGGGATCCTTGTCTAATATTCTGGTAAGGATTCAAGAAACTTAGTTCAAAATCATCTCTCTGCCTGATGCTGTGAAGAATTTGACTACAGATTCTAAGTGCTCAATTTTCCATGCAGAGGAGTAGTACCCTTCCCAAAATATTTTTGCAGTGTGTCTTTTCTTCAATAACTAATTCAAAAGTTATGCAATGAGAAAAACTGACTCATCATCTCACTCAGGACACCTATAGGAAATG
This sequence comes from Cygnus atratus, assembly GCF_013377495.2. Lineage (NCBI taxonomy): Eukaryota > Metazoa > Chordata > Aves > Anseriformes > Anatidae > Cygnus > Cygnus atratus. The sequence goes on from NC_066365.1 coordinate 57,333,234, forward strand.
TAGGTCCAAGTCTTTCTTCTAATACATTTTGTAACGTCATTCTTCTGCTCCTCAAAGCCCTCAACACCTTTGTGACTAAAGCTATGCAGTCTTCAGGTGCTTTATCTATAGCATTCATGCTAACCTTATGTTAGGTCTTGGAACAATTTTACCTTTTCAGATTATCTTTGAAGAGGGAAAGTATTTCATTTTTTGTTCAGCAGTGAAGGGAGTTGGTGGCATAGGTTTTCTAAACTTTATTGTACCAATGTGGCAATTATCTTATATAGATTCATTCAAAAGTGTTTTGTGGCAAAGACTAGCTCTGTGACAGTTGTATTGGGACTCCTGCTGCTTGGTGTATAAAGGCAAAGTCAGACTGCATAGCTTAGGACACAAAAGCTCCTCATGCAGTTCTGGCCACTTGGCCACTATTCAGATGGGGTCAGGAATCGTAGAGAGTAAACATGCCAGCCACATTTCTGGAGGCATAACATATTTCTACAGTATAAGTTCTTTACAGAAAAGTAGAGAGAACCTAAGGACACAAGAGTAGTTGGAATATGAAGGGAATTAGGTTTTTCCTGCATTCGATGGACAAAAAGGGAGAGCAAGGACATGGCATACTTTTATCAGACAGCATGAAATAAAGGCATACATTCAGTTCTGGAGAAAGCACTGACAGATAAAATATCATCATTACCTAATAAAGTGGGAGTTTAGTTAACTTACCAGTTATCACTGCTATCTCATCTTTCTTTTTGTGGCCTTCACAACAATTATGTTGCCAATGCACAAGGAGATACAGAATCCAACCATATCAGCTTGACATCTTCTGACTCTGCTGTTCTGACAGAAGTAAAAAGCATTATGAGACTATTTTATAGTCAATGAAGTCAGCCGATTTTCTTCATGATACACTTAAGAGAGAGTTCTGATGAGTAAGATACCATTAAGACACATTTACTCTGAAAGAAATGACCCAATTTATGTTTCACTTTCCTTAATACGCTCAGAAAACAGTATGAAGACCCTTGAACAACCAGCTTGCACTATTTCTTAAAATTTGTACTGAAATGGTAATGTCAGAAGAAGAAAAATAATAACCCATATAAACATATTTTGCTGTCAAGATATATAGTGTCAAAAGCCTTATGCCTAACAGGACAAAAAGCCTGTGATCTTCATTCTTAAAATCTCCTAAACCATGCAATAGTATACCCAAGAAACATACCTTGCTGGACTCAACATTTTTACATTCATAGGCTACAGAGTGTTACAAGGCATTTTTCCCTATAAATTGTTCTGACTAGTACAATGACTTTTAATTTCAGTTGTGCAAGAAAAAAGAAAAAAAAATGATCAGAGAAAATAGAGAATGAAAAAAAATAATGTATACATAGTTTAATGAAATATTACCCCAAAGCAACCATCAATGTGGCACCCAAGAGAACAAGCTGACTGATTACAAGAAGACCTTTTATCTTACAGTTGTGAGACTGTAGCTGGTAGCAGGCACTTCTTCAGAAGCACCTTTTCAAAGGGCAAACATCTAATAGTATAAATTTTCTGTTCACTTTCATGTGGTCATTAATACACAGATTCAAGTCATTTAACACTAAGTAAAAGAGAGTAGGTCATAAAATCTTTAGTAACAAAATCATAACAATTCAGTGAGAACAAATTTTCAACACATTACAGTGACATAATGGCTGAGGAAGAAAAATTTAAAGGCAGAACAAGAACAAAGTTATAAAGCATCTGATATTTGCAGTAACTCTATTTCAAGCATGATGTTCTCAGTAGGACAGAGATGTTGTTCAACAGTGTTGGAAAAGAAGAACATAAATGTTGGATGCACTAAAAATCGAAGTACGACATTACAAGTTGCCTTTCATCTGCACTGCATGAGCAGTGATGTAGAAGACGTGATTCACTGACTAACAATAAGAAGTGGCGGAGATGAAGATGTCCTTGAAAATGCCCTTAGTATTCTGGCGGACCTTTCTCTCTAGGAAATAATATGGTTTATGAAACATTTGTCTTCAGGCAAGTCAGACAAAAGGAGGTGAAATGCTGACTGGCTTTCCTGAGAGATCACACCAATTGGCATGCACAGGGGAATGTATTGAGCTGGATCCTCCAATCAAAATGTAAATCATGTGTCATTACTTATTATCCAGGTTCTGAGAAGCTCTCTGCAAGCCAGAACTCATGGCTGACAGATTTTTGAACACTAAATCAGTTGTGGTAGTGGCGGAGATACAGAGTCAACACATGAAAAACAATGTACAATTTATTAGCATACCAAAGGGAACAAGGCTATGTTGCCAGAAAGCCAAGCCTCAAGAAATAGTATGGATTTTGAAATTCTTACAGAAGCTGAAGCAAATACCCTACACTGAAGAAGATATTCCTCTTATATAGTTTTGCTAACACTACTACTACATCAACAACAACAGAAAAATACCTTATGGAGTTCATCCTGTCTCCAGTCAAAATCAGAGAGAAACACAGAAGAGAAAACATGGCCAATTTGAGGAAAAAAAAAAAAAAGTAACTTAATCAAGGAGAATGACAGTACAGATTCAGAAGAAACAAAACATATTGTGAATCTCTCTGAAATGCAATGACATAAAAGCAGAAAGTAAGGGATTAAAAATACTGAAAAACACTCAGGAAATACTAATGTCATTTTGAATATGGTTTTGCAAGAGAAGAATACATGGAAGTTAACTATAAAGAAAAAAAAAAGCTGGACTAAGCTACATCAAAGCCAAAATAAGTTTCAGGAAATTGGAGATTGAAAATACACTGTTTGTGGAAAAATATATGGGATATACAGGAGCAAATGGAAAGATTTATAAAAGGTAAAGAACATAAAGGTTTGGCACATCAGAGTATATGAAAGGATGCACTGTCAAAAATATATCAGAAAATAAAACAGAAGATATACTTCTGGTAGAAATCTGAATATACGCTGATAGTAAACACAAGCAGATTTCCAGGATTTCAGAGAAGAAAACAATGAGATTTTTAAGGGGGGGGGGGGGGGGGGGGGGGCAGGGCAGGGGGAGAATGACAGTAAAGGAAGGTTCAAAAAGTAAAATTACTTTAACTTTCAGTGGTTCACTTGAATTATTAAAATCAAACTGCAACCTTATTTCAAAGAACAAAAAAGGCCAGGCAGCTGGGACAGGACACACTTTCTCTGAAGAATGCCTTGGTGCAAACTAACAAAGATGTCCACATAATCAGAACAGTGACTAGTATAAATTATTATATAAGAATTTCACAGATTTAGGACACAGAACATGACCTTATAATAGTGTTTGATACATGAAGCTTTCAGATGAGCGGAAAAAACAAACAAACAACAAACAAAAAAAACAGCATATAAGTCTTTCGTCAACTTACTTTCATTTCAGGGCTCTGAGGACACTACCTGGCCCTACAGGCCCTGGCACTCCTCTTGCAGGTCTCCTTCCACCCTGCCCAGGCCCCAGGTCGCCATTTCAGCCTCTCAGGGCCCCAGTGATGCTGAAGCCTGGCCCTGCCTCAGCCACGGGCACTGCTGAGCCAGGCCCACCTGCAGGCCTCTGCCTGAGCTCAGCCCTAACTTCTCCCCATGAAGGTGTCTGCACCACAAATCCAAGGTTTCTGGACCCCAGTTACCTGCCAGCCCCTTGTAAATGTTTTTAAACTATTTGAAGTACGTACAGCTGCTGCAGATAGTGCAAAAGTGGTAAGGCATGGTTTCTTATTACATGGGCACTTGATAATTTTTCCCCTGCTGACCGAAACCACAAATCACTGATTCAAAATCAAAAGACTGATGATGCTGTCTTAAGCTGTCATGCTCACGTGGGGTATGCTTCATGATTTTATTGTATAAACTATTCATATTCTGCTGTGAATACAGATTTTTTTTTTTTCTGAATGCCATCGACTAGAACCATGATTTCCCATTTCCTACCAACACTTTTCTAAAATAAGGTAATATAAATATTTTCATGGCGTAGCTTAGATGTGAGATACATCGAAATGAAGGTGAAAAGCACACACTAATTTGGGGTGCATAACTTTAAGTGCTTGGGAGTTCCCTTCCTAGACTAGTGCCATTAACTATATGTTTCAAGCACAAGTTTCCCACTGACTCCCATTAGAGGCTGGAAAGCTAGAAAGTTTTGATTGTCAGATCTCAAGGTCTCAGATTCAACAGTCAAAAATTTCACTATTACTGTATTATAAAACTGGGTAAAATTTTAAGTGCCTAGCATCACACATATACATATATATATATAAAAAATAAAAAATTAAAATAAAATAAAAATTGAAGGTAAGAAACCATCGTATAAGAAACCAGCAGATCAAATCCAAGTCTTCAGATGGATTTCAGCTGCTGTAACTATGACTCAGTGTTTTCTTTATGTATTTAGCTATCTTATTTAGCATATGACTTCCCATGTCTGCAAAAAATGAGATATTCTGGAAGAACAATCTCCATCCATAGGCAATACCATCTTATATTTCCGTAGCTTATAAGTTTCTGCACTGCAAATTCCCATGTCAAACAGATTCCTATAGTTTCATAAAAAGCAAACAAACAGAAAAAAAAAAAAACCTGCCTTTCTATAAACACATTTCCTGCCTAGGTGTATTGATGTATATCAAGCTGCATAATTTTATTCATGAAAGAAATGTATGTGAAAATACTGAGACATTATTTGCAAAGTTTAGAAATTTGGAAGAATATACAGGTCTGTCCTTTTAAAATCTGATGTCCCTTAGACGAATAAAAACATATTTGCTTCTGAAAGATTCTTGATCCTTTTTAGACACTGCTGCCCCACCCCCCCCCAAAAAAAAAAAAAAAAAAAAAAGTTTAGAAGTTTAGTGCACTTATTTGCCTTTAAAATAATCAAAAATATTACAAAATCCCCGCAGAGTTCCACTGATGGCCAAACGGACATACTAGAAAATGGTGGTATTATACTTGCCATGGGCAGATGGTGCACTATAAACCTGAAGACAATAATTTATTTCTTGTCTAGATAAAATACTATTGATCCAATCAAAATGCAACAGGTGGTTTGGTTAAATAATACTAATGGTCCAAATCAATACATAAAAGTTTCATCAATAAAACCCTTAAAATGTTTATACAAAGTAATTCCGTTTTTTCTGCCCCTTTTCTTTGGTGTTGGGCTCACACTTCTGGGTCTTGATGTCAGCAGCATGTCTTCTTTAAGCAGAACTGGTGGGGCGTCCAGTCAGTCAGCAGTATGCCATATTCTGCACAAGAACTCAAAGCTGTTGGCAGGTGCTCCTTTCTCTTCAGTCTTGGGTCTTTCTAGTTTTACATTTCCTTATCACAATTTGCTTCCTTCCTACTAATTCGAATTGAAGTTTGAAAGCTGTATAAATAGCCTCTCCCAACATCAGTTGATGTAAAAGACTGTTGTTTATTATGTAATTACTACCTAGGTTTATCAGATCTTTGGCATGCATTGTATTTACAGAGCTTCAGCAATAGTCAGTCAGACTAAGCAATTGTCACTTGACCATTAGCCAACTGTTAAAAACAGGCAAAATAGATAAAACCACCTCAGGCCCTGGAAGATCCACAAATGTCAGATCAAAAAGAAGACTATGGCTTTTTCTAGTAGTAGAATCATATTAAAAAAGTCTCAAACTTCTGAAAAATGAAATAATGAAATACATAATTGATATTATTATTATTATTAGTGATTTTCATGATCAAATATTTTATAGGCTTGTCTCCTGATTTTTGTTTTCTATTGCAACATCCATCTGGTTTGTATCTGTCAGAACAAAGTATAGTGAAACATTTTTACACTAGTGCAAGAATTTCTTTAAATAAATAATGAAAGCATGACTGTACAGGACATTTAGAATAATTGTATTAATGAGACATAAAAATGTATGATGGCATATATAGTGCCATCTTGTGAGCTCTAACTTCTTTAGTGTCTGCTGAAGTATTTTATCTTTAAGAATGTCAGCTGTGGTTTTTAACTGTATCTTTAAAAATACAGAATGCATTTTGAGATGCATTGTGACATGGTTGTCTATTCCCTGGAAAACAAACAAAACTTATCACACATATATACAATATCAAATATGTCCCTAAGCAGGACACTAGTGGATTTGCTCACTTTCTGAAATGTCTTTGCACAGTGACTTCAAACATCTTCATCAGGTTGTCTGAGAAGACACTGTCATACAGCCTGGTAAGTCTAAATAAAGGTCCAGGTATCCCTAGGTCACTCTTAGGCCACAGAGATACATTTGTGCAAAGACCAGGAGTGCAACTGGGTATTCCACATGACTTTGGTCCTCTTTGAAGTAAAGGGCAAAGAGCTTTTGAGACAGGATATTTGCATTCATATATTAAAAAGTGACCATAGCATGCTTTTGTTTCACAACAAACTGAAAATAATTATGTTGAAAAACCTGAACAGAATCATCAACAAAATCAGAGACAGAAACTTTTTCTCAAAATAGAGACAAACCAAGAACAAAGTCTTAAAAATATAGAATTAATGGAAGATGAGTACAGAGAAATGCCCGAGTCAGGAACATGACTTTTTTAAAAACAAACAAACAAACAAACAAACACTTTGGTCTTTCTAAAATGCTCTGTGCTTCATCTTTGTTAGTTGTGGGGCTTGATGTTATGGCTGATCATTTAAGTTAGTACACATTTAAAAGTTTTGTGCTATTTGTGTAAATAACCAAAATGTCTTTTGCTTTAAGAGGTCATTTAGCTTGACTTAACTAAATAGCAATTCAATTAAATAAATGAAATTCAACTTAATTTAATGAAGTATTTTGGAAAGATTCACTTGTGGTTTGTCTATAGGTTTAGAGTACATATGTGAAAATACATCTTTTCTAATAATATGCTATATGAAATTATGTTTCAGTATAGAGTCCTTAAAATCTAAATTTGCTGAATTGTATGAAATGAGTGTGATTTTTGGTTTGAAATAGATGTTCAGACCCATAGGAAGGATGATTGCCTGTGTGATGTGACAAACAAAAGGAATAAGTGCCTATACTGAAGCTGATGCTGTTTTCATAGGTAACACTGTTTTGGACAGACAGTTGCAGTACATGGCTATCTGAGGTTTCTTCCAGTCTGAATTATCCTATGATCCTATAACATACAGAAAGAAGATGAGGCAAAGATTTCTGGTGTCAGTGGAATGCTGCAGAAGCAAAGGTTGAAATAAGATGTGCCTCAGCCATGAAAACATCTTGCTTCAGCTCTGAATCTGTTAACTGATTTAGCAAGGTAAGAGATATCGTGAACATATGAAAACTCTTATGCTCTGGCTTATGCTTGTGTGTAATTTCAGGATGCAGCAAATGTTAAGAAAAATATCCCAAACTGACAAGTGCCTGTCTGGCTGCTTAGTACATTCCTTAGAGTGAACTGCATAGGGTTATTTTTTGTCTTTCCTATTTAAAGAGGCATATTCTGAACACTGAAAGTTAGTCTCCAGGCAACCATCCAACTCTTTGGTGGCTGACTAGACACCTCTTGAATCATCTCTGTATGTGTAGCAGTTAACACACAACTTACTGTCTGATGCAAGATGAAGACTGAAATTACAGCAATGAAAGAGGCACAGACTTCCTGGCTTAAACTTTCCATTTTATCCTGTATTAACACTATCTGGTGGAACATGTGCAACTGAAATAACATGATGGAAGCAGTTTTACAGGGTTTTCTATTTACAAATCCATATGCAAATAGTTATCATGTTCTGAAAAGTCAAACTATTTAGAATCACATATACATGTATAAGTATAGCATCTACATAGGAGATAAATATATATGTATGTTTATGTATATCATACGCACAACTACAGACAGATATAGTTCTGTAGTTAAATATAACGAGAGGAGAATACAACTTATGGCAGCAAATTCCACTGTATAACTTTGGCATTTATTTTTCACATGTTGAATCATAAAATCTTAAGATTGTGGAACTACTCCAGCAGACAAAAAATCATATTATCTATTTTCAAAACTAGCTATCATAAAACTTTCAAACCATGCCATATTTAATGCCCATAACTGCTATTTGTTTATTTCATGTTATCTGTTCTCATGTATAGTATGATAACGATTTTTTCACAAATGAATAAATACTAATTGAACAGTCCTTGTTTTAAGTCATAATATGTAGACAAGATTGACTAGCTTTGATTTTGCATGTTTTCTCTTTCTAGGGAGACGGAGAGGCTGGTTGCTACCTATGTTTTGTCTTGATCTATTTACTTTTATTACTTTCATCATATTATGCGCACAACATAGTTGAAAGATTTTTTTATTTGAAATTAGGGCAAGACATATGGTTAAAAACATCATATTCCCAGTATGTTTCTTATTTGCTGATTAAATTATGAAGTAACAGAAAATTATTGTTTCATTTCTAAAAATAGTTTCATTTCTAAAAAAAAAAAAGTTTGAGTTTTCTCTTTCAGTTTGTCATTTTGGTGCAGATGAAATACTCTAAGAAAAGAGAAATAAAACTCCTTTTATACTCAGTATTCTACCACTAAGATATCTAAGAATTCTTTCAGATTGTTTTGGATAATGAATAGTACACATTATCATATAAATAAATCTCTGCAGAATTAGTTGTAAGAACAATAATCTGCTGTCCTACTTAAGCAAAACACAAAATCTGGGAGAAATGATTTATTTGGTCTTTTTCTGTTTACCCTAAAATATAGCACAAGGACTTTAACTCTGCTTTCACATCAGAGTTTAGAACAAATACACGTTAAGATTATTAAACTGCAATTTAGCCTGCTTCTTATGCACGAGATGACCATGGTTCATCTGTAATATTCTGTTGATGCCCAACAGTAGAAAAGAGAATATTAGTTCTGATTCCCTACCATAATTATCCTTTTTCTTATCTGTCCTTAAAATATGCAGAAATGGCAGAGGGTTCAAGATAAGTTCCCTCAGAAACAATGAACATAATGGGAAACAAGAACAATCTTACTCAAATACACAGTGCAACTGCCTATGTCATGGAGAAAAACATATAAGATCTTGGAGTGCTAATTAATTTTTTCCTAGTATCTATTGTGAAGGAAAAAATCTCTATATAGTCCACTGAGACAATATGTCAAGACTTTTGCTGCACAAAAAAATGTTCCAAGCCCTATACCTACTTCTCTGATCTCTCAGGATTTGATGTTATGAGGAAGTAGTCCAACCCCCTCCCCACCAAACCTATGACTACTTGTGTTCCCCTACATTGGAGTAACTAGTGTTAGACTGTAGTTTATGCTGTCAAAACTTGTGTGTGTGAGCAGATGCCAGATTTCCACACAGTTGATGCACAAAGGGAAAGTGCTAAAGCTCAAACTGTCAACACCTTTATTTGTGAGCAGATGCCAGGTCTCGGCAGAGTTACAACACAATGGAAAAATGCTTCAACTGTCAACACCCTACATGGGAGCAGATGCTGGCTTTTGGCAGAGTTAAAAGTAAGAGAGGAATATAGTATTAGCACTCAGCTTGCAAGCAAAGTCTGGGCTTTGCCAGAGTTTATATCAAGGAATGATATAGCTTAAGATACCTCCACTGACCATTATCTCAGCTTCTGTGTTGAGAGTAGATGCCAGGAGTGAATAAGTATTTGGCACTCCGCTCCAAAAATTTAAATCAATGTAAATTGGGAGAACAAAAGCAAAACAAGCAAATAGCCAAATAGTTGTTTTCCCACTGTTGAATCTAATTTGTGGTAGCAAGGAATTGTTAAACAATCAACATGTATCATTGTGGCTTGTAATGGCAAGAGAGAGAATACTAAAGTAAAAGGGCTAAAAGACAAAAACCTCTGCAATGAGGTATGAGGGACAATATTTTGTCTTGTAATTCTTGCTTCTCCAATTACGTGTATACCCTTCTGTCTGCAACCACATAGTCTGGGAATATCAATGCTGATAAACCATAAAAGGACTTTTGGTACTTTGATTCAGCAAGAAACATTTTAAAAGAGTGTTTTTAGTAATATTCACAATTGATAAACTAAGGAGAATTTTGATACACTGTTTGAGGCCTGTGTCTACAGCCCTACATCTATACAAAGTCTCTCAATAAATAAAACTTGTTAATATTATTATATTTTTATATGTATACTTAGTACTTACAGATTTAAATGGACTTCTCCAAAATAAATAAATAAATATATGTATATATATATATATATATAATTTTTTCCCCATCTTGGAAGGTAAAAAGTACTGCTCAGTGACCCATACATGATGACGTTTAACATTTCACATGCATGGTGAAAATGACTGACCTCTCTGTTTGTCGTCAAGATAGGTAAGAATCAGACCTAACTAAGCAATGAAAAATATATGTTTATTCTAGAGATAAATGCACAGGATTTACTTAGCAGAGCTGGATTCCTACATACAGTAGGTGCTGATAGGAATAAGCGTTGTGTTTGGGACAGAATATGGTGAATACCTGATGGTAATTAACACAATTAAGTGTAGCTAGTGTCTTAGAAAATTGGAGAATGAATAAACTCTTGTTCATTGTGTATGGGAAACATGGCATTACCCAAATGAAAAGTGGGTAAACCTGCATTTATTCTCAAGTACACCAGTTATGTCAATATGTTTTATGCCAGAGTCGAGACAGAGCATAAACAGGAAACTAACTGAATACATACTGAATAATTTCTGCTTATTATTTGCTGACCTTAGGCAACAGAAGCCAATATAGTCTAACTCTTCATTCACTCATAACTTTCTGAAAATGTCACCTGTCAGTCTGAAATTGTCAAAAATTTATCTCAATTCAAGAGTAAACAATGAGTTATGTTTTTCATTTTACTGAAGAATAATGAAAAATGAAATGTTATACACCTTTCTTATGCTCCTTCTTTCTTTCTTTTCTTTCTCTCTCTCTCTCTTACTCTTCTTTCTTTCTATTTCTTTCTTTCTTTCTTTCTTTCTTTATTTATTTCTCTCTTTCTTTCTAGTGGTAGCTAATTAATATATTCAAGCCTTTCAGGATGAGAATCCCATAGGTAACAGATCAGGAAAAAAAATGTAAAAAAAATAGTAAAAAAAGATAGAAAACTTCATAGAAAACTGTTAGTATCGTAATGATAGATAAAATTGATTAAAAAAATTAGGAAAATACATTCTGCTTTATTTCCTAAATTGTATAATATTCAACCTAGAATAGAATACTCAAGGACCATACATAAAAACTTTCTTCTGATGTGCAATCCAAGATTTAGCAGACTCCTTAAAAATACATCATCCATTTCTAAAACTTGTTCTTTAACTGGGAAAGAGTATTCTATACACAATGGCTTACTAATAAAACACCTTGGACTGGAAAACAGAGCCATAAAACACAATCACAGTTTCAATTCAGAAAAGAGAGTAAAATGTATACAGTTAATGATAAGCATTTCTTATTCTTAATATAGAGTAACTTTTATACTCTTCTAGAGAGTTCAGAGCAATAGTTTCTTTAAGTATCATCTTTCTTTGTTGCTAATAGTACTGTACTTCCTTTTTTCAGATATTCCATAGCGGACAGACTAGACTCTTCAGTGTTCAGTGGCTAGAGTGGATATTTTTTTTCCTTTCAGATGCACAAAACCAATTAGAATGAAGATATGCTTGGTTTAAAAGTATAGTTTACAGCAAATAGAACATAATCATATCTTGCTGTAATAGCTAACTGCTTGAAAAACATAGACAATATACCAAAAAAAAAAAAAAAAAGGCAAGCAAAATCCTCCTCTAATAAGGTCCAAGGCCTCATTTAAAACAATAAAATTATCATAGAATCACAGAATCATAGAACATCCCGAGTTGGAAGGGACCCATAAGGATCATCAAGTCCAACTCCTAGCACTGCACAGGTCTACCCAAAATTTTAGATCATGTGACTAAGTGCACAGTCCGATTGCTTCTTAAAATCAGACAGGCTTGGTGCAGTGACTACTTCACTGGGGAGCCTGTTCCAGTGTGCGACCACCCTCTCGGTGAAGAACCTCTTCCTGATGTCCAGCCTAAACTTCCCCTGCCTCAGCTTCACACCATTGCTGTGGGTCCTGTCACTGGTGATTACGGAGAATAGGTCACCTGCCTCTCCACTCCCTCTTGCGAGGAAGTTGTAGACTGTGATGAGGTCCCCCCTCAGCCTCCTCTTCTCCAGGCTGAACAGGCCCAGTGACCTCAGCCACTCCTCATATGTCTTACCCTCTAGGCCCTTCACCATCTTCGTCACCCTCCTCTGGACACTCTCCAACAGTTTAATGTCCTTTTTGTACTATGGTGCCCAGAACTGCACACAGTATTCGAGGTGAGGCTGCATCAGCGCAGAGTAGAGCGGGACAATCACTTCCATTGACCGACTAGCAATGCCGTGCTTGATGCATCCCAGGATACGGTTGGCCCTCCTGGCTGCCAGGGCACACTGATGCCTTTAGATGAAGGCTATCAAAAAGATTATTTAATTCATCTCTCCACTAGTGCAAGATTTCTTGGAAAACAAACAAACAAACAAAACTCTATGTTTTACTCTGTACTGAGTTTTATCAGTGCAAATTTTAGTATAATTCTTCCGTAAGTGAGATAAATTGTTCCAAAATAACAGTTAGATGTGCTTGTATTTTGGAGAGGATGGTGGAAGGAAGGGAAACCGTCCCTGTATTAAGTCATAATAATGACTTTAATAATCTATGACACAGGTCACAGGAATTCCTTTTCTGAAACAATACATTTTTAACTGACTATTAGTTTCCATATCTGTAGGGTTAAAACACACATACTGAAACTGTTTAGAAACGACACGAAAATAGTCCCCATCCTAACCCTGACTCCTCTTTACCTAGCTAGGGATATTCCGGGTATTATTGATTTTTAAAAGGGAAATGCACTCGTTCCAATTATATGTCACCATTGTTATACCATCAGACTGAGTGCTAAGAAATATCATTAAATATATGGCAGCTATGCTTGCATTGTGATGATTGTAAAATGATTTATAAGCTCATGATTTGTTTTCCAGAAAGCTTTAAAACATTCAGAAACATTTTTTATTTAATGACTGAATGATATTTGAGAAACACACAAATGCAAATATGAACAAATTACTAACTACTCTAAGAATATATTAGCGGTGTTTTCCAGAGTAGAAGTTTCCATGCAGAATGCACTGAAGAACTAACTATTTTTAACAAGGGGAAAACATCATTGGAACATCATTCTTGTTCAAAAAGTGGGAGTATAATTGTTCAGGCCAGTGAAAAATTTGTGTTTGTTTCCATATCATATCAAGATGTTGCAGATAACAGACTCTTCATATACAATTTTTCAGATTCTTGGAATTTTCTGTTTTAATGTTAACCTAAAGTTAATGGAAATTATCACATGAAGAGTTCTGTTGTAAAAGAATATATATTTGAAATTTTATACAAATTAAAGTAGTATGTTTGACAAGTCATTATAGTCCAGATGCTTTTTCCTGATGTTAAGTATACAACTAAACCACTTGCATGACATTAAATATGTCCTTTTATCTCCCTGGAATGGTCTTCTCCAAAATAATGTACAGCTAATGATTCAATAAAGTCCTGCCAGAATACCCCAAAACCAGATTTCACTTCAGTTATACAATCATACAAAGTGGTGTGGCTGGAGAATTTATATGATTCTTCTCTGCATAATATATCAGAAAAAAAATGGGACTATATAAAGCTCATGTATCAGCTTGCTGTCTTTTCATCTACTTGAAGAGACGCACTAGGTAACAACACACACATATGATAACATTTAATTTTCATGGACCAGGTGCTCAGCTGTGAATAGAAGTGAATGGAACTATTTTATCTCTTGAACTATTTTATCTATCTTTTATTTTATCTCTTCAGCTGGTGTAAATAAATATTACTACCACCAAAGACTGCTTCTAATAAATAAATAAATACATCTAAATGGTTCCTCAATGGGCACCTAATCTAAATGGTTAGAGATATTCAAGACATTCAACAGATGGATTCAACTTCCTAAAAACTCTTTAGCAGGTGAATGTGGGAACCTTCCACTTTCTCATGGCACCAGGTATACTTCAGGTTAAGTAACATGCTTTTAGCTGTGCTATGGAGAGGCTATTCCCTGCTTCAACTTAGATATTTGCTGGATGTGGCTTTACAATGAAAAACAAAAAAATAAGAACATGTGTTAAGCATTCCAGACACTAAACCATCCAGATAGCAAAATATTCAGACACATAACAGTACTTCTCACTATACTGATTTTCCTTTGCATACAGTAAAGAACTTGTCCATACACTCAGCATAATTTCATAATTAACCATAATATAAACGTTTGAACTTTCATTACACCCTTCACAGCATTCTGTAAATTAATCTGTGTTGAATCACCTACACGAAATTTATAAATGTTTAACAGATTAAATGCAAAGATTATTAAGGTACAACATAGCCACTAGGTCAATATCTAATCTAATTAAAAGTTAATTTAAAGTTATGCAGAAATGCAAGGTTAGCATTAGAAATTGCTTTTGCTTTACAGCATGTGAATGGAAGGGAAAAGAAAAAGGAATTGTAAAAATAAAATAAAATAAATAATTTAAAAAACATAACCGTAACTACAAAGTTTCAGATCAAATGTTTGCCAAGCACAGTTTTACAGATAATTAACAGTCTGTGTTTTAAAAAAAAAAAAAAAAAAAAAGAATTTCTGTGCTGTATGCAGATGATACTTCACACTTGCTTTTTGAGGAATCTAATTAATCTTCACAGCATTCCTGTGAAATAAATCAGCATTATTATCACCATATGATAGATAAAGAATGGCATGGATGACAGTCCAGGTAACATAGCTAACATCATTTAGGAATTTTGCAGCAGAACCAATACCTATACCCACATAGCTAACTAACTATGGCTTTTTTTGGAGACTATTGCTGTTGCATTCCCCATAATGATATATTTTTTTTTTTCTGTTCTATTTTAAATTTCTTTTGTCCTCTCTAATTCTATGGCTACTGCTTAATTATACGGGTAAATAGTTAAAACAAACAAACAAACAAACAAAAAAACGTAAAGATGCAAATGGGAAACAGATTAACACAGATTAACACAGAAATTACAGTTTAAGGACAGCTATTTTCATGATGGTGACTATATGCAGATGAGCCTGTTGTTCACCTTCAGGCTTCGTTACTATGATTCATTTTTCTAGGATATGTTTTCTGGGATAGTACTTTTAAAACCATATAGGCCTGAGTCATGTTGATATTAATTGAATTTTTAAAACTAAGTTGGTGCAGACAATGATATAAAAAGTCCCACTGAAAGTGTTTCTGTATAACCAAATCAGGCAGGATATGAAAGTTTTTAAAGCTAATGGAGTTCACCTGTTAAGAAAAAAACAAAAACAAAAACAAAATACAGTAGGCCCTCTCATTTCTATTTGATCAGTGCTGTGGTTTGTAACAAAATCTCACTAAAGTGAGAAGCTTCATTTCAGTTACATCTTCAAGACTTGACTAGGCTCTTTGAGAAGCAACAATGAGACACTCAGTTTTCTCTTTCTTGGCCACACGGGTGTATGAAAGACCCCATAAACCAGTCCTAATACTTATTGGAATACCTGTATGTACTGCTGCATGGGGCTGGTTTTGTCAGTTTTCTTCCACTGTGCTTCAGATAGTCCCAGGCAGAAAAGAGCACAGTTCTAATGATTTTACTTGCTCATTTGTGGTTTTCTATCCTGATTTTTTTTAATTGTCTAAATGATGAGACTTAACTGTAAAGTGCTATGTTCTATGTTCAAATAAAATATTTTCACTAGATTGTTCCTTATTAACTAATGATTATAGTTGAAAGGATCATTCTCCATTTTCCAGCAGTAAATTAAAAAAAAAAAAAAAAGAATAAAATCTTCCTGTCCTAAATCATTTAATTAAAGTCTGAGACTATCATAAATTGTAAACTTTTGAGAATCTTATGATAATTTCATGATACCAAAAGCTGTGTTTGCATCCCGTATCTATCTCATGTAAAGTCAAACCTTTTACCATTGCTTGCCTAGCAGGGGTACTGAAGGTCGGGTCTTAGTCTCAGTGGTGAATCCATCAGTACTTTTGTTTCAGAGCAGTGCTTATACAGAGCTAAGGACTTTTCTACTTGTCATAACACCCTGCCAGTGAGGAGGCTGGGGATGCACAAGGAGCTGGGAGGGCACACAGCCAGGACAAATGACCCAAACTAGCCAAAGGGATGTCCCACACCACGGAATGTCATGCTCAGCAATAAAAGCTGGGGTAAAGGAGGAGGAAGGGGAAGATGTTCAAAGTGATGGCATTCGTCTTCCCAAGAAACCGTTATGTGTGATGAGCCCTGCTTTGTTGGAAGTGGCTGAACACCTGCCTGCTGATGGGAAGTGGTGAATGAATTCCTTGCTTTGCTTTGCTTGCATACATGCTTTTGCTTTAGTTAGTCAACTGTCTTTATCTCAACCCATGAGGTCTTGCACATTTACCTTTCCAATTCTCTCTCCCATCTCCTTGGGGAGAGTGAGCGAGCAGCTGCGTGGTACTTAGTTTCCTGCTGGGGCTAAATCACAAAAGTCCTTTTTCTTCTCCAAGCACTGATAAAGCACTGATCTCAGTGGCAATTACTACTTGCATCTATATTCCTGCAACCGAATAAGGGATGGTTCAAGTGACTAACATTTCTTGAATAAAATGGACTGTCTGTGGTTCATGCCTGCCAAATTAAACGCTTTCCTCTCACAAGGACAAAGGTGTTCCTGATTATAATGACTTACAATACACTGAAAATAAACTTAAGGACCTAAGGAGGGTGGTTTTGTTATTGTTTTTGTTTGTTTGTTTGTTTGCTTATTTTTTTTTCCAAAGTGTCTAATTTAATTGCAGAAACCTTAAGCACGAAAGTATTTCAAAAGCTTTTAGAGAAATTTAGGGATACATCCCTGATTGAAACATCAAAGCCTGAGTGCAACTTATAGATCAAGAACATCTAAAATTATTGTTTGTCAGAAGGTGGTAGGAAAGACTCAGTGTAGAAGCCTTGTTTTTGTACTTTTACTTCAATATCCGCTACTACCATCTCTCAGAAAAGGAATATTGGGTTAGATATAACTTTGATGTGACTCAGATGTTTGAACATGGCTTCTGTTTCAAATTCCTAAAGACACTCAAATACTCATCAGACATTCACTCGTGATAGGCCTATAAAAGTAAAGAATGAGAGTAGGAGTTTTTGAAGACCTTGTCTACATTGTAGACAAGATATGAATAACATAGTAATGAAATGACAAAACTGATTTGTGCTGTTATTGAAGAAGCAATAGACAAAAATGTGCATTCATGCATTTCCCTATTGGTTTGTGTAAGTGCAGCATGAAAAAAAAAAAAAGCATCATTTTAATTTGTAAGGTTCTGTATTGGGCATAAAAGGCAGATCTTGGTAACAGGGACTGCAGGGTGTGGGACGAAGCCATGAACTGCCCTGTGCCATTAACAGCTGTTTCCAAATGACTCTGATGGGTGGAAACAGCTGATCACATCCCAAACCTTCAACCAGCAAGAGGAGCACACACTGCCTCTGCTCAGGCATGCTAGAGTAAGGGTGACCCCTGCTGGGGGCAGAAGTCACAAGAAGAGACATAGCAGGACACTCAAGAAGGGACAGAAAAGAGGTATGTGAAGAGGCACATTTGGAGAAAAAGGAGAAATCACAGAATCGTGGAATCATAGAACTATTTGGGTTGTAAGGGACCTCAGGGATCATCTAATTCCAACCCCCCTGCCATGGTAAGGGACACCTTCCACTAGACCAGGTTGCTCAAAGCCCCACTCAACCTGGCCTTGAACACTTCCAGGAATGAGGCATCCACAACTTCTCTGGGCAATGTGGAAGCAGATAGTGCTAAGGACAAAGATGGAGATGGTCCCTTGGAAGGAGTCACTCCTGATGGAGGAGAGATGCTGCTGATGGACTGCAGCCCATGAAGGACTCATGCTGGGGTAGGAGAACAGTAAGAAGCAAGGATCAACGCAAAGAAATGACTGTGCACTGACCATTGCCTCACCGAAGTGGGGGAACTGAGGGTAATGTGGGCGGGTGCTGAAGGAGGGATGCTGAACTGAAGTTTTTCCTGGGGAGGAAAGACATTTTGCTAAGTGTTTCTTTATTTGTGGTTGTTGTATTGTTTGTTTGTTTGTTTGTTTCCTCAATACTTGAATCAATAATTAAAAGTTTGTGTTATTTGGCAAAAAATTAAACTAACTGAAGTTTCTCAAGTTGAGACTGTTTTGTTTGTACATACATTCATATGTGTACATTTTCTTTTCAATGTACCTTACATACAAGTAACATTAACTAATACACATATAACAACTAAAGTACACATAACATAAATGTTTTCCCTGTTAGTAAATTAGTTACACTAGGATTTTTCCCCAGTATGCACCTTTATAATGACTGAGAAACAAGTCTCTTTATCCTTCTCTTAGAAAAGGTAAGACAATTATCCCACCTATAGAATTTACAGTCTCTCCTTCTATATATATTGTTCTAAAACAATGCTTTTAATTTTCACAATGATATTTACTGCTTTCTCATTAAATCATGTCTGAA
Source organism: Cygnus atratus (assembly GCF_013377495.2). Taxonomy (NCBI): domain Eukaryota; kingdom Metazoa; phylum Chordata; class Aves; order Anseriformes; family Anatidae; genus Cygnus; species Cygnus atratus. The sequence continues at coordinate 57,351,941 of NC_066365.1, forward strand.
GTGTTGACTGAATGCTAAATGTTGGAGTGTGGTGATAATTGTACTTCGATACTTGGAAGTATTTTTTATTGTGTTCAGAGGATTTGCATTCCAGAATGTGATTGCAATAAGTGAAGTAAAAGGTGAAAGGCTTACAGAAAACTGATGCTTTTTCTTGTTTACAAATATAGCTTCTGTTGATGAGAAAGCCTCATGAACTGTGCTTGAGAACAATGAAAAGTGTAATTTCTGTTATCACATTTACACAACTTCTTAATCTGTTTATATATGAAAATAATTCTAAGCCTGTATTCATCTTACCATTGTTTCCTTTACACTAAAATGATATAGTATGCTTTAAATAAAGTGAGATTAATCCTATACCATATTAAGCAGCTGCAACTTAATAACTGAACCAATGTTCTAAGTTTCCTTTTTAGTTGATCATGATAAATAAGTATTTTTCAGGCATTATTTAACTAATTGTAAGACAGACTTCTAAAACAAGTCAGATGACTAATTGTAGTAGACTGTTTTTCTTTGTGTCCGTAGAGGAAATCTGTACAACTAGCGTAAAGACAATACATGGATCATAGCTTGTTTTACAAATTTGCTCAGTAGTAACTTATTTAGAAGACTTGAAAAAGAAATTTGCTTTCCATACATTGCCAGTCAAGCTACCTCCATATATGGAACATCTGGTATCAGAATTATTTTAAAATATGTATTCACTTGTTCTGCTAACAAATATCATCCAAGGGCATAAAATTGATGTTTTTTTCTTTTACATAAGGAGCTGTTCAAAGTCTGAATAATATAAAGAACCCCACGATAATTTTTAATTAATCTTCTATATTTTAAATAGAGCTTAATTAAGGTATTTTATTATATTTTAGTACAACCACAGTTTATATCTGTCTTTTTTCTCATTAATCAGATAGTATTAAGACAACCTTGCAGAATAGTAATGCAAGAACTGGAAACTAAAACATCTTCTGAGCTATTAGTTATGCTGAATTAGTTTTTCAGCCACCTTAGAGCTGTAAACTAATAGAAATCATTTCACATCTGCATTGAATTTCTTACCACTTACAAACAAGCTGTTGGCATTTAGAAGTATTGTACCAATCTTTAATACAGGATTTCCAATCAACAAACAATCCCCAATGGAGCAGTGAGTAGTGCAGACCTGTATAACAGAGTCAGCAAGGAGAACTTTATTTTCAGTGTGGGAAAGTTATCACCACAAGACCTCTGCCAATTTTCTTCCTTTTTTATATCTACCTTCTGGTAGATGTTATATTTAAGTCTGCTGCCAAAACACCCTCCATTCTTCACCCATTGGTGCATGAAGGAATCTGTGACAGACGCTGCAACATCATGCAGCACTAAAAGACCAATGTATTAATTTAATAATTTTGTTTGTAGCCTTATGGCTTTGCCAATAACCACATTCCTGGTTAAATGGAAAGAGAAAGATCGCCTCCTAAAGAAACTAAAGAGAATGTTCAATGTAGTGTTAACATATTTTTATTTTTAATGGTATATATCCAATGAAATATCAAAAAAAAATAAATATATATATATAGGCATCAAAGTTGTTTTTTTTTTTTTTTTTTTTTTTAAATCATAACAGCAATTCTACCTAATGAAGTTGGAGAGGAAATTTCAGGCTCGTGGAACGACCTCTTTTGACCTACAAAGTGAATTATCATCTGAAAAATGACACATTTAAATCAGCGACCAACCAAAACTTAAGTTAGAGAATTTTAAATGTCTCAGATTTTGGAACAGTTCTCATGTGGAAGATGAGTTATAATTTCATAAGGCAGTGTATAAGGCCAATGGGATGAGGTTCAACATGGCTGAGTACCGAGTCCTGCACTTTGGCCACAACAACACCATGCAGCGCTACAGGCCTGGGGGAATGTGGCTCAAAAGCTGTGCAGAGGAAAAGGATCTGGGGGTGATAATCAATGGTCACCTGAACATGAGCTGGCAGTGTGCCCAGGTGGCCAAGAAGGCCAACGGCATCCTGGCTTGTATCAGGAACAGTGTAGCCAGCAGGACCAGGGAGGTGATTGTCCCCCTGTACTCTGCTTTGGTGAGGCCACACCTCGAGTACCGTGTTCAGTTTTGGGTCCCTCAGTACAAGAAAGACATTGAGGCCCTGGAATGTGTCCAGAGAAGGGCTACAAAGCTGGTGAAGGGCCTGGAACACAAGTCCTCTGAGGAGCAGCTGAGGGAACTGGGGTTGTTTAGTCTGGAGAAGAGGAGGCTCAGGGGAGACCATATTGCTCTCTACAAATACCTTAAAAGAAGGTGTGGCAACCTGGGGGTTGGCCTCTTCTTGCAGATAACTAGTGATAGGACTAGAGGGAATGGCCTCAAGTTGTGCCAGGGGAGGTTTAGGTTAGAAATTAGGAGAAATTTCTTCTCAGAAAGAGTAGTCAGGCATTGGAACGGGTTGCCCAGGGAAGTGGTGGTGTGACTGTCCTTGGGGGTGTTCAAGAAATAGTTGGACCTGATGCTTAGGGACATGGTTTAGTGGGTGACATTGGTAGTAGGGTGATGGTTGGACTAGGTATCTTGAAAGTCTCTTCCAACCTTAATGATTTTATGATTCTACGATTTTATTAGGTTTACATGGCCACATGGTAGTGGGGGGCTGCAGGGGTGGCCTCTGTGAGAATCCAGAAGCTGCCCCATGTCAGATCAGAGCCAGTTTCAGCCAGCACCAAAAGGGACCTGAAGCAGGCCAGAGCTGAGACAACAAGCAACTTTTGTGCCTCTGTGAGAGCATATTTAAGGGGAAAAAAAAAAAAAAAGCTGCACAATAGCAGCTGGGAGAGTGAGGAGTGAGAAAATGTGAAAGAAATAGCCTTGCAGACACCAAGGTCAGTGAAAAAGGAGGGCAGGAGGTGCTCAAGGCGCTGGAGCAAAAGTTCCCGTGTGGCCTGTGGAGAGCCCCCTGGTGGAGCAGGCTGTCCCCCTGCAGCCCATGGGTCCCACATGGAGCAGATCTCCATGCTGCAGCCTGTGGAGGAGCCCCCGGTGGAGCAGGTAGATGTGGCCTGGAGGAGGCTGCGGCCCATGGAGAGCCCCCCCAGGAGCAGGCCACAGGCCGGAGCTGCAGCCCGTGGAGAGGAGCCCATGCAGGAGCAGGGGATCTGGGGGTAGCTGCTGCCCGTGGGGGACCCGTGCTGGAGCAGTTTGCTCCTGGGGGATGGCCCCCATGGTATGGATCCATATTGAAGCAGTTCTTGAAGAGCTGCTGCCTGCGGGAAGCCCACGCAGGATCAGTTCAGGAAGGACGGCATCCCATGGGAGGGACCCCACATGGAGGAAATGCAGAGTGACTGTGAAGGAGCTGCAGAGGTGAAGAGTTAGGGATTTAGTGCAGCCCCCATTCCCTGTTCCCCTGTGCTGCGTGGGGAGAGGACATGGAAGAGGGTAGATGGGTAGATGAGGGGAAGGTGTCTTTAGTTTGCTTTTACCTTCTCACTGCTCTAGTCTGTTAGTAATAAGTAATAAATTTCTTTAATCTCCCTATGCTGAGTCTGTTTGGCCCATGACAATAACTGGTGAGTGATCTCTCTGTCCTTATCTCAGCCAGTGAGCCCTTTTCATTGTATTTTCTCCCTCTTTCCCTTTGAGGAGGGAAAAAGAGGGAGCAGGTGTGGTGGAGCTCAGCTGCCCAGCTGGGTAAAACTACCACAGGCAGACATAAATATATATTGTTAGTAAGTTTTAAAGCACCTTTTCTGGTGTACGTTTGTTCCAAATAAATAAATGTGTTGTTTGGTAAGACATGATTTACTGGAATTTAATCCTATTATTATTTGGCCAAGATTCGGGTGCAAGACTGAACTCAGACTTGTTGAGATGATCATTGTGACTCACTGGATAATTTCAGGTAAGAAGCAAGGTCGGGAATGAGGGACTCAGTAGATGTCACTTCCATACAGAAAGGCAAAATAAACACTTGAGATCCTGAGTCAGGTTAATGAAGAGTACCTTTGAAAATTGTACCAGTGTACCAAAAGCATGGGAATATATTTTCCTAGCAGCTTAAGTGGCTAGAATTTAATTACAGTAGTTGTGTTGCACAAATACAGGCAAGGAAATACAGTTTCACCAACAACTTTAAGTGACAGTGAAGCTTGATATGTGGGATCCTTTGATGATGTTCTTTTTAAAATGTAGATTTCTTTATACACAATATTTCATCATTTGGGGCTATTTATTATAAAACAGAAGGAATTACAAGCATGAGTCCCCTGCCTTGTTGCAAAGCTCAGAAAATAAGTGTTGTGATTGATTTATTTTTTTATTTTTTTATTTTTTACTCAGTACTATTAACTTTTACTGTACGTGCTTCAAATTTGGACTAATAAAGGGATTTTTGCAATTAGTGCTGTATAAGGATACAGCTTGTGGATTTAATTTTAGAGAGTCACAGGGGTTATTTTTGAATTAGTTTATTCAAGTAAAATAAACATCATTGACCATATTTATTTTATTTGTTTGGCCTTAGCAGACTGAAGTAATGGTAATTCTGAATTTCCCAAGCAACAAAACTGCATTACTATTAAATACGTATAAACTACTGTATAGATACTATACTATAGATATTCTGGAAATAATAATAAAATGTTTAATAAGAGGATAGGATCATTAATTGGTATAATTCAGATGTAAGTTATAGTGATTTAAACAAGACCTTTGTTATTTTATGTATTTATTTTTATATGAGAGGGTTACACATTTGCATTTAGGAAGAACAAGGAAGAAGCAGAATGACAAAAGAGAACGGTTGTTTTTACATGTCCATTTTGATGAGTTTGTATTGTGTTTATAACTTTCTACGTATATACAGACTTTCAAAGAAAATACAGAAAATATAATCTGAGTTTGACAGTCATATGCTTATATCTGTTATGTTTTCTCTGTATAACCTCCTAGAATACGATATTTTAGAGATTTAATTAATAATATCCAAAGCAAAGCCTTTGTAATATAATGAGATACAGATATTTTAATGATGTTCTTTTTCTCTTCTACTACATATGCTTGCCTCAAATTCTTAGTGTTGAGGTTTTTCTACTTTTACCAAATGGCTAACACTAAAATTTTATTATTAGTTCAGCAACTCTTAACTGAGAAAAGACAAGTGGATTGTGACTAATACAATACATGACTGTGTCTATGGCACAGACAGTTAAAAACCCGTCTTCTGTGTTCAGAGTTAAATAGTCACTGTGATAGCTCACTGTGAGATATCTGAACAGAATCCTTAAGTTCAGGTAAATTTGACAAATCATCTGAAGACTGTCTCCCTTGCTAGCGCTTCAAAGGGATATGCAAAGATTTGAGTCAACCAGATCATTAGTTCTGGACATTTAGCTCAGTGTTTTGTATTGTCCCACTTTTTCTGCCTGGATGTATTTTTCTGGATCCTATATTTTCCTCTACCTTTTAGATCATTACTTTCCCAGCACCAACAACTTTTCACCAGACTTTCATGGCAAATTACTACTCCAACTTTATATATACTAACTTTGTACTAACTTTAGTGTCTTTTAATTTAGATACTTTTTCAACCAGAAAAAAAAAAAAGTTTAACAAGATGAGCATGTCTTATCATACTCATTCAAATATGTATTTATTTGCCTAACCTCACTGTTAAGTACTGTGAAAGAAACAAAATTTGTTGCAAAATCTTAGCAGTATTTCACAGATTTGACCTTTTTTTCCCCTTTTCCCCATTTTTTTTTTACTATTTCTTGTATTTTTCATATGACTTTTTTTTTTAAGTGCTAAATATACTGCAATTTTTCTAATACTAGGAACACTGAAAATAAAAATAATCATTACAACTGCTTTATTTTTATGTTTTTAAGCATTTTTTGTGCTTCTGTTACTCCCATGGAATATCAATGATCCCAGCAATATTTGGCAAGTGACAGAGCACATTATCTTTTATAGTACCTTCTTTGGTACTTGCTTTTCTTCATGCTTCTTCAACATTAAGTTTTATTATTCTTTCTGACATTCTGTAAAAATGAATTGTTTTTGTGAATTTGGATATAATTAGGTTTATATCACATAAGTGGTCAGATGTTGAAGGTAGTGGGCAGAGAGTGTGATATTATGTGGGCAGTTTAAAAGCTTTATCAGATTTTTTTGAAGACTTGAATCTTTTCACTGTGGTGACTATCAGGAAGAATAAGAAAATAAAATAAACTTATTATCTCATTATTTCATGTTATCCATTCCTTACTTATTACTGGCTTCAGTGCAGTTTTATGCATAACCAGAAACTGTTTATAGCAATTCAGGTTGAGAAAATCCAGGCCTTAGATTAGACTGCCTAGACAGATCAATTTAAATTTGTTTGTTTGTAATTATTTGGGTTGTAAGCATTTATTAATTTTAAAGTTCTTGTGATAGAGATATTCTGTTGCCCATTCTGTGCAGCAGAATCTTACCTTCAGCTCAGTTTTCAGAGAAATACCACATTTTGTACAGTATCTTTAATAAATATCATGCCTAAATTATATTGCTGGTGTGATCTTTTCCTATTTAATCTAAACTGAAGTGCTGTTGAGGGGATGAAGGGTCAGTGGCAAACAGTGTGTAAGTTATTCGTAAAGGAAAATGGTAGGAATATGAGATCACAGCCTACCTCATTTTATTCTGGCTAATAATAACCAAGGTGGAAATCAGATGCCAAATCACATGACTGTGATGTTTAGAAGAGGCTGGATGCAAGAGAGCCAGATGCAACAACTGTTCAAAAAATGTTGCTGAGAGTTGATGTGATTGCATGTAAGCCTGCAGATACTTACAGAAATAAGATACTTTCCAGAGACGGGAATTAGGCAAGTTGATGAAGACTTACAAATTTTGTTGTAAAGAAATATTAAGATGGAAGTTTGAGGAACCTAAACATATTATACTATTTGAATCTTGCTCTTCTTGCAAATATATCTTAGAAATATATGAATACAGAATATATGAAATAATAAATAATGTTTAGTTATGAAGTCACTTTTTTATGAAAAAACAAGCTTTAGGAGAAAAAGTATGGGTTCAAACAGGAACGTGTGTCCTTTTAGATATATATCTGAATGTCCCAAAAGAGGACCAAAGTCTGTGTAACTGAAACTACATAATAGATATAATAGGAATAATAATATCCATACTAACATTCATCTGCAGAATACATTTTGTTCACACTTCAAAGTTCATCAATAATTAGGTAAGGCTTTAAAAGGGTTGATAGTTTTGCTACTTATAATTAAGGACTGTTGCCCCTCTTACCTTTACAAAATACTGAACAGTGAAATAATTTGGAATTATATTCCTTATCAAAAGTGTGGACTAAAGCAATAAAATTGTGTTTAGTTAATATTTTCAGGACACTTTCAGTAGATCTCTTCTAAATACTTTCAAGTATGTTGATATATTTAGAAAGGAAGTTTAAGTAAGCAAGAAAAATGTATTACAATTGTTAACTGAACCAAAGATTTTTTTATATTCTTTAAATACCTAACTTAATTGTGCACCTTTTTTTTTTTTTTTTTTTTTCAATGTGCTAGACAGCTTCAGGAGAAAAAAAGGCAAAAGAGTAGTTACTAGTGCTGCAATTTGTATGTGCTTCTCTAGAGGCTTGTTAAGTAGAGGCGTACAAAAAAAGGAAAAAATTGTAACTATTGCAAAATAATTTTTCAGGTAATAAACATTGTATAAACCTTCAGAGAAATATGTGTTGATGTAACTGCAACACAGGAATGCATTTTTTTGTCTTATATAAATTAGAGGATTTCAGAACAAAATTTCCATATTGAGATTAGGAATTTAGCAGCTTAACTGTATGTTTAGTGTACTAATCTTAATTTGAAATATTTTGTTTAGATTGTCTTTTTGTTTCATAATATCTGTATTTTATCATTGTACTCAAAAGGTTAACCTATATCTATCTCCACTGTAAAATAATTTACAGAATTCCTGTGAGAACTGGTGTATGCTTGCCTGTGATAATTGTTGCTTTTATTTAAAAGATTATGCCAATTGAAAGCACAGCTATGTGGGTGTTTAATACACATACAAAATATATTAAAATTCATTACTCTTTCATAGTGTTGAAACGTTTTTGAATACTCTTAACTGTTTTTCACTGGTCAGATCACATTTTTTCTTTAAGTTATTCTCAGCATTCCTAAGCATCTCTTTTGTTCCATTTCTCTCTTTTTCCTTCAGGGAAGAAAATACTAGGGAAGAAACTACTGTATTGTGAAGGGTTGTAAATACATAAAAAATAAAGTAAAAAAAATAATAATAAAAAAAATCCCAATAAATAAATAAAACACAAAAGGCCTGAAAAATAGAAAGATGCATCAGAGTTTATAAACCTGACAAAAAAAAAAAAAAAAGCAATGAAAGGTCACCCCATTATTAACAGATAGTACCTTCCTAAGTTTGCCACTCTCTTAGCTACTAAAAGCTGAGACCATGTTTCTCAATTTTAATGAACTCCATGTAAATACAATTTTCTATTTATTTTATTTTGACCATACAAATTCTTCACAATTTCCTTCTCTTCCTAATTACAATTTTATAACTTCATAACCATACATTATGATTCTGTTTTCTGGGTTTCTGTGTATGTGTGCAATATTTTGTGTTTAAAAATAGAAAAAGATAAATGAGAAAATAATTCCATTGTATGAAGTAGGTGAGGTTCAGCACAGAACAGAACTATTCAATCCTAAATGTTGGCCTACTGCAAACACAGGACCTCAAAAACTTGTTTGTGAGATGCGAAGTCTGACAAAATGTCTGTACTTTGAAAAAGTAAAGAAAAAGCTAGCAAAAGTGTATTTTATTCTTTCAAAATTTTAGTGGAGACTTTTTTTCTTTTGCCTCTCCTCTCAGTCATCCATGAAGAAGTAAGATTTTTCAGTCTAGTAGGCCAAGTGATTACCAAAGAGTAGGAAATACCAGCTTATATTTCTTTAGGAGCTGGATGTGATCAGCTTCTCCATTAGAACCACTGCAAAATTTGCTATGGATTGAGAAAAGAGAAACCAACTTCACTGGGTTTCTCTCTCTGCACTTTTATGGATATGAAGGTGGGAAGAATGGAAATAGACGAACTGCACAATTTAACATTATGCTATTGGAAGGTTATATTCCTCTTAGGACTTGATTTATATTGTTGACCAAAACAGTAGAGGATGTAGTAGTCCAGGATGTGATACAGAGCAAAAATATCCTGAGCACCAATATTAATTACATTTCAACTATGGTAAACTTCTTTAAAATAAAGAACTTTATGTCTGCTCTTATAAAGCGTACCCTATAGATTCAAATAGATTAAAATGTCAAATGCTTTACAGATTATTTTATTTCCCAACTGCCAAGCACTTGCACTGCATTTGACCCCAGATTGGAAATGTTTTACAAGTGATTCAAGATTAGCATTCTAGACTGTTCCTTTTTATATTTATTTCCACTTTTCTCCCCCTCCCTCTCAGGTTGCTAGAATACTATGTAAACTGACACAACTGTTTCAGTGGCATGTCTTTGCTTTTCTTAAAATACATGACAATATATTTTGTTTGATGCATGGGCATCAGAATAATTTGATGAAGTTCCACAAAGGCTCATGAAAGTACAGTTCGTACATAATTTGTAAGATAATATAACTACATACAGATGTATGGGTTTTTTTTGTGTGTTTTTGTTTTTTTGTTTTTATGTAAAAGAGATAAATTCCAGGACTGTGAATTAACTGACAGTTTTTAATTTCAAACAGGGAGAAAAGTATTTTTGTATGATAAAAGAAAACAGATTATTCTAAAATGTCATAAAAAATTTCACACTCTTTTCCAGGCAAAAATAAAGGATAAGCACCAGTGAAAGTACATGTTACCTCTCTCCCACCTTTTGCTTCCTAACTAATAAGGCATTTGTGCTTCAAAATATGAACAGATTGCAAATAGATGTCGTAAATAAGATATTTCTTGGAAGTTTAATTACTTATTAAATAAAAAACAGTGGAAGTGAAACTTATGCAAACTCAAACCAAGCTGAACTCAGAAAGTTTTAGCTGCCTATGCTTCATTGAATTCTTTACTTTAGAATTCTTTACCATTTCATTCTTTACTGTTTATGCTCTTGTTTATGCTTAGGCACTGCATACATGACTTTCTTGAGCCCAGTGGGAATCCAGTAACCAGATTTCTAGTGTAGTCCTGTGCAGAAATAAATTGGTATCTCTATGCAGAAGAGTCAAATGCTACGCAGGGAAACTAGCTTGGTCACAGAAGAACAGGAGCTGCAGAATAGCACCATGCTATTTATGCCCTATTTATGCAGTTACAAAGTTCTAGAACTCTTGGGAATCTAGAATCCTTGGGAACTCTTTGATAATACTGGTATTGCACACCAATGCCTTAAAAATGATTTGGAAAAAGCTAAATTCCCACTGGTTCCTCATCCTCCATTCTCAGCTCTGTCCAGCTACAAGCTTGGGGTGAATTGGAGTGCGGGGAGGAAAGATCAGCTGAGCTGGGAGTGTATTTCCCCTGTATCCTTCCTCTCTTCCTCCTCCTGAGTCCACTAACAGCTATGCTTGTCAGGCTGAAGCTTCACAGCACTTTTGTATAACCAAAGTATAGTGACAGGGAAGCAGAAAGGGAGATATCTGAATTCACACCTCAAATGTTTTTTTTCATTTTAAAACCTCATAGGGAGATCCCGATGTTAGGAAGATGTCAAACTTAGAAACCTGGATATTTTGCTTCCAGGCTGATCATCATAAGCAGGAAATAAATGTGGCAAAGAACATGAAAAGTGTTGCTTATTGTTAAGATGGTAGCTTAAAAAGTTTGTTTCTGAAGCTTTATTCTACTACTAATTTTGAAGCAATGTTGAATTTACTAACCAAAAACAAACAAACAAACAAAAAAACAAACAACAAAAAACCCAACCCCAAAAAAATCTCTCCTGAGGGGAAAAAAAATAATAAAACAGTCAAATATTGTGTAATAGTTTTTTTTTTTTAGTTTTTTTTTTTTTTAGAAAACAAATATTTTTCTGGCTCAAATTGGCATTTCATAGTCATTTGTATTAAAAATATATTTAGAAAAAATATACAAAAAATGTTACTGTACTATTTTTTATCTTTTTTTTTTTAATTCAAAAAAGCCTAGTTATGAAATTTTTGAAAAGCAACACTTTCTTCAGGAAAATGTATTAAGAGGTGAATCTTGATTAGCTCTAATTATAATGCAAGAAAGGAGCAAAAATTCAACCCAGAGTTCTTTTTTTTCTTTTAGATAATGAGGAGCTCTTCCATTCATAACCCTGTATACCTGCCCAGCTGAAATCTGCTTTCTGAACTTACTAACACAAACAGGAATTATTTTTTAATGGTCTGACAATATGTTGAAAAATCACAGATATGCATGCAGATAGTAAAGGGGCAAGGTAAATTTAAAATTTTTAAGGAAATACAATTTTATTATGATGATTTCATTGTTTTTATTATTTGTGTTGTCCCTTTTAACAGTTAATAACCTCAGAAATTGTATTTCTGATGATTCAGAAATACATTTTTCCTTAAAAATCTCACACTGTAAGTAACAATTTTTAAAAGTTCATTTAAAACAGTTGTTTTTATTTTATTTTATTTTAATTTGGAAAGAAAATGAATTCTTTGGCCTCCTGTAGAGCTGAAGTCCCAGCTTCCCAGATATCACTGCAAAACTGAATGAGTCTATGCCCAAAGAAACCTTACTCAAGCAGATGCTGCCAGAACATCAGAAATGCAGAGCTCCCTGCCAGCTCAGCTGAAGAATTTAGGTGCCGTGAATATCCTGACAAGAAACCCTCTCTTCATGGAGTATCCTGGCTAAAGATAGACATACTAGGTAGTGAGGTATCCAGTTTTATGGCAGATAGCCGACATTTTCAGATTGCCAAAGAGATAGGCTTTCTGGCAAGAAGCTTTATCCTGGGAAATCTGCCTGGTTTCTGTCAGGAGATTCAAGAAAATCAACACCTTCCTACAAAATATAACAATTTTGTCAAGCTTTTTTTCTGGCACTTTCTGATAGAAAAACAGGGGGGAAAAGTTCATTTTAGTCATAAGTATTCAAAACTAAAAGTGGATTTGAAAAAAAAAATATAAACACACACACACACACAAAAAAAAAGTCTGCTCTTTTAGAAAGATGCCTAAGTATGACGCAATGTCCAAGCTGCCACTCTGAACACTGTCCTTAATGTTGGCTCAATTACATACCTTTAATGAGGTAAAATATGTTGCCTCATATGTATAACTCCAATTTTTCATTATCACTTAAGAAATCATTTAATCATCAATACAGTGTGCTACAATAAATTATTGTTATGCCATTTTTATGAGGGCATAGCAGTTCAGTTGGGAGGGGGGAATTCTTATTAGTTCTTTGGAAAATTATATGGGACTGTCCAACTGTTACAAGTATATCATAAAATCATCAACATAATAAAATATCTTTTTTGATTAAGCTATTTATCTGCTAGTACAATAAATTTTCACAGTACTTCACCCATTGTACATTCTAGCTACCATTGACAGTTTTTCTAAGGTACATCTCAGTCTTCAGTGGAGGAATGTATAATTTCAAATGGATCAATTTAAGCAACATGATTTGGGAAAGAAGGACAACATGAAATCAAGAACAATTTCATAGTCCATCTGGAATTATAAAATAACTTTCATTAAAGTAGTGTAGTTACCACACTTTTCCCAGGCAAAGTAGCAATCAAAATAATTATACAGGGCTTTCTAGATTCTCCATTTTTGATCAAAGTAAAAGACTAAGTGACCCATTAAATTATTGTATCTGTCTGCTCCCCACCCCCCTCCCACCCCCCCCCCACCCCCCATTGGCAAAAAGAAGTGCTTGCCAATTTTATGGTCAATATTGTATAATTTATATTACGTACAAGTGGGTGAACTTTGGATATTGAAGACATTTCAAACCAAGAAAATCCAAAAGTAGACATAAATACTTTCAGAAAAATAACTTTGCTATTTATAATTAGTTCTTCGTTTCTGATTTTGTTCCCTTTCCTAGTGTTAGATGAATTTAACGTTCATAGAATAGATTGGGTTGGAAAGGACCTTGAAGATCATATAGTTCCAACCCCCCTGCCATTGGCAGGGATGCCACCCACTAGGTCAGTCTGCCCAGGGACTCATCCAACCTGGCCTTGAACACCTCCAGGAATGGGGTGTCCACAACTACTCTGGGTGACTGTTCCAGTGCCTCACTACCCTTTCAGTGAAGAATTTCCTGCTAATGTTTAGTCTAAATCTCCCCTCTTTTAATATAAAACCATTCTCTTTTGTCCTATCATCTGCCCAAATAAAAAGCTGCTTTCCATCTTTTTATAAGCCCCCTTTTAAGTACTGAAAGATTGCAATGAGGTCACTCTGGAGCCTTTTCTTCAGGCTGAACATCCCCACCTCTCTCAGTCTTTTTTCACAGGAGAGGTGCTTCCACCCTCTGATCATCTTCATGGCCTTCCTCTGGAACTGCTCTAATAGGTCCACATCCTTCTTGTGCTGGGGACCCCAGACCTGGATGCAGTACTCCAGGTGGGACATCAGTTCGCCTTCTTGGCTGCAAGTGCATACTGCTGGCTCATGTCAAGCTTTTCATCCACCCCAAGTTCTTCTCCACAGGGCTGCTCTCAATGAGTTCTTTTCCCAGTCTGCACTTGGGGATTGCCCCCACCCAGATGCAGCACCTTGCACTTGGACTCATTGAATCTCATTGGGTTCCCGTGGGCCCAATTTTCTAGCTTGTCTCCGTCCCTCTGGATGGCATCGCTTTCTTCTGGTGTATTGACTGCACCACACAGCTTGGTGTCATCTGCAAACTTGCTGAGGGTGCACTCAATCACATTGTCTGTTGTTGATAAAGATATTAAATAGCACCAATGCCAAGATGGACCCCTGAGGGACACCACTCATCACTGTCCTCCACCTGGACATAGAGCCATTGACCACAACTGTGTGTGGCCATCCAGCCAATTCCTTATCCACCTTTCAAATCCATATTTCTCCAATTTAGAGATCAGGATGTCACGTGGGGCCATGTCACTCTCCTTTTCGAGTTCAGTTCCATCCATGCCTTCACTTTCCTGATCCCATCCCTACACAACTGGACTGCATCTGTGTACTCTTCCCTGGCCACGTGTCCCATCTTCCACTGCCTGTGCATTTCCTTCTTACACCTCAGTTTGACCAGCAGGTCTTTGCTTAGCCATCCCAGTTTCCCACCTTCCCTGCTTGATTTCTTACACATGGGGATGTAGAGCTCTTGTGCTCTAAGAAAAGTGTCCCTAAAGAGTTGCCAGCTCTGTTCAGTTATTTTATTATTACATTATTATTATTATTATTACATTATCACAGGATGTACTGTCCTTGGTGTGTTTATTTTGTAAAGAACCTGATTGTGTTCTTCATGAAATTTTGTATGTTCAGACAATGTGTAGGGACAAACGCCCTTTAAGAACTCCAGGGAAGAATTGCAGCATCAATAAGGAGGCCTCATTTACTGCAATATTTGTTTTGTGATCACAGCCTGTGCCAATGAAACATAAATGCTCATAGTACCGAGGACATGACTCATTTATAACATTTAATTCCTTTAACAAATAAATTACAGACATTCAGCTACCCACAACTCCAATAAAGGATGGGAAGATTTTGGCTTCAAATATTCCTGGGCTATCAAAAATAATGTATTTCTCATTTTATTACTTCACTCCAACGTTTAAAATCAGAGACTGTAAAAACAAGCAAACAAACAAACAACTATATAGATTGTATAAGTAGTTCAAAAGTGAAAATAAAATGTGGGTCCATGTCAGATCAGAGGCACAAGGATTCTAGATGATTTATATGTTCCTCATATTGCAGAAATAGGTTTGAAAGATAGACTTTGGTCTTCACGTTTCCTATATGGTATAGGAAAGCCCAGCAGAGTGTGGAGTTCCACAGAGTCGAAAATATATGAATTTTCTTAGGATCTTTAAGTGTGTTTATTCATTTAGTTAATCTAGCACTCCATTTTAGATTGGCTTGTCTTGAGCAAGGGCTGTAATAAAGTTATACAGTGAATTATTCATTTGATAGTATTTCTTTGAAACTATCTAATTCAATTTCCAACACAAGTTGCCAAAATACACTCTATGGTGATCTACAATACTAACACTTGTTCTTCGAGTCTTGCCTTCAGCTTCACCAGGTAGTCTTTCAAATCCTCTTTGACCTACCACAGTAGGCATCTCTGATATTCTTTGTATCAACAACAGTGTTAATTTGACCCATTAATTTTTCATTACTTTCTGCACTGTTCTTGGTTTCTACTTTTCTACTGGAGAGCAATCTCATAAGATACCATTCTCTAGTAAAACTATATTTAATCCTCTGTTGTTTCACTAGGTAGAGGATGTGTTCAGGGCTGGTAAGTGATAAGACCTCTATTACTTTGAAGGAAGAAAGATAAGACGGCCAAGAGTCTTTTGGTATGAGATCATGTTCATTAAAGCTTGAATCTGCTGCAATTTTCTTCATAAACCTCATACCAGAACAAATATATATATATATTGAATAATACCTCAGACCCCCTACTAACAATAAAAGTAAGAAGAGGAAGCTGCCATTTCAAAGTGCTTTCCTTTCTTCAAAGCTTCTGTACAGGTTTAATAAGGCTTAGCAAGCTTTAAAAAGCTGTTTTTTAATATAAAAATGTTTCTTCGGTCTTTTCTAAATTTAGCTTTTTCTTCCTAAAAGATAGTTGATTATTCAAAGAAAGAAATTCATTCTTTGATACCCTTTTATTCCTGAATTCTTTATTACTTTATTTTTCTATTTTAACCTCACTTAAAGTGACCAGTATGATAAAATGGCAACACAGCTTTCCAAGAAATCAGATAAATAAGATTAAAATCCTGTGTTTTTTCATGTACTAATGGTCTGAAGTTATAACAATTTAGATTCTGAATTGTGAATCTGTTCAGAGATACACATGGAATCAAAATGACCTTATGTTAGATCCTAGTGAAGGAAACAGATATCAGAGTTAACAAAGAGTATTGTGTTCCTTTCCACAGATGCACTGGATAAATATTCTGGTATGGTTAGGAGGAAGGTTCTGGTTATGGAAATAAGAGTAATGAATGCTGTTTTAATAAACTGTGAGCAGAATTCACTTTTTGGTATAATAGTAGTGATAAAGTACCATTTTCCACAGAAGAATTTGGCATAAACAGGAAATGGCATGCTAACATTGTATTACAATTAAATAACTGAACTTATTTTAGTAACTACTTTTGTAATATCCTACTGATGAGACTTTCATAATTTTTACAGTTGGAAAAGTTTATTTTATAATTTTAAAAATACAAGTGCTCATTATTATATTGTGAGTGTCCAAGTATAGGTTGAATATTTAGCATTAATTTTCTTTCAGGAGATCTTTGGAGGCAGTAAACTTAAGAAGCTTATCATTAGGCTCCTTTTAATTGCTGTTGATACATAGGTATTAAAAAATGTGTAATGGTGACATAGAACATTACATATAAAAAAGTACTCCCAATCCTCTGTACACTGTTAAGAACAATAGAGTAAAGTATAAAGAACTTATTAAGGAGAGGGACAATCTTTTCTATCTTTCACTATACATGTGAAGTAAAACTGCTTGGCTTTACTGCATCAGTTATTAATGATTTCTTTCTATCTGTCTTCTAAAAAAATATTAGATTATCTATGCCTTTTTGCATGCATTGGTTCTTCTGCCAGCACCTTTCAGTCTATTGCTTTTTAGCTCTCCAGAGTTTTTATATTATTTTAGGGGGAATTTATATAAATAATAATAATAATAGAAGACGCTCTTTAGGTCTTTACTTTGGTCATATAAACCAAGACAGTCAATCTCCTCTCCATTCTCTTGGCAATCCTCAGAACTCTTTTCTGTGTTAGTTCTTATAAGACCTAACATGAATTTTAAGTGAATCTTTCACGAAAATGGTGACCATATGGTACATTGTACTGTGGAGGATGTATTATGAATATGGCTTCATATTAATGTTCTGAAATACCTCTCCTGATATATTTTAGGGTTTATGTTTATACATTTTACAGTTAGCACCTTTACAACTTTGCATTAGAAAGTCATACAGTAAGAAAAAATCTGTCCAATTCATCATACTAATTTTTGGTTTTGCAGTCTGCATGAGAAAGCATTTACTGACATCAGGAAAATCATTGTAAAATGAGAATGCTATGAATATAAAGCTTGATAGGATTTTGAAAATACCAGCAAAACTATTAAAATCTTAGAACTGTATTTATATTATTGGGCAGTACTCCTCTCCTAATAAATAATACTGAAAGAAATAGAAAACTTCTAAATATTTACAGAAAGTACAATGTTTGTTGTTGTTGTTGCTGTTTTATTATTATTATTATTATTATTATTATTATTATTTTACCAGCAAAAAAATCACAAATCAAACAAGACAGATTAATTTGGATACTGTAGAAGGAAGGCCTTTTAGGACATCTGGCATGTCAAAGCTGAGAATAAGTCAAAGCTAAAATATAAAAATAAAATAAAAATCAAAGTCAGCATAAAAAATATGTATATAAAAAATAAATAGAAAAAGGCCAGTAGGTCATTGGCTTCTGCTACACCTACGTATGCAGCACACTAAGTTAATTCTACATGGGCTTTTGCTGCAGATGAAATTATATATTTTGCTCATAAGAGAGAAGCAGCAATGTATTTATTGATCTAATAATTGGTGTGATTTAATAATATTGCTTTATTAGTGTAGTGATCTACCAAAGTTTGATCATAAATAAGACGTTGACTGTATAGGGGATACAGTAAGTCAAACAAGTCAGGGAGACCCTCCCATCAAGTCAGAGTGCATCCTCTTCCTTCCTAAACTTGAACTGAAGAGGTAAGGAGCCTAGGTATGGCTGAATCCACTCCTAGTCCCAGGCTTGGTCAATGGTTTATGTCTAAAGGTTTGAGGATTATACATGCACAATCAAACTAAGATATAATCTTAGTGAAGCTTACAGAGTTTAGCAAGCTATCAATCACTTACCAAGGATCTGTTGCAGCAGGGAATCTCTGGTGAGGAGTAAGGGATCTCTGCAGCAGGCGTGACCTTGAGAGGTGTCCCTGCCCAAGGGAAGGTCCTGTCCTGTGGCCTGCTGACGTGCAGAAGAGCTTTAAGGGCTCTTGGCCTGCTTACTATTTATGGGGCAAGATGATGGACTAATAGTCACATTGTTTTTTTTGTTTGTTTTTTTTTTTTTTTGGTACATGATCCATCAGCCTTCAGCTGCTGTCTCCGCTTCTCCAGCACCCGGGTTGAGCCAGTATCTTTTGGGTCAGCCAGTATCCTGAGGTGCAGCCAGGACACTGGTCACCATCTGCATGAGCAGGGCCTTGCATGCAATGGCCAGTGTTTGAGCAAGGCAGGGGCCAGACAGGAGGCAAGAGGTGTGCCTGTGGGGAGGGGGGAAGCACACCATCACAGTTTTACAATCTAAACAAGACAAACTTTTAAAAACATATATACATTGCAAAGAAAATAAAGTTTGAGCATGGATGTTAATGCCTTTTTGTGGTGGTTTTACCTTGCTGGGCAGCTGAACTCCAGCACAACTGCTCTCTCACTCCCCCTCCTTAGAAGAAGAGCAGGAGAAGAAGGAGTGTGACACCACATGGTTTGGAATATCCCTTTGGTCGGTTTAGGTCAGCTGCCCTGGTGATGTCCCCTCCCTGTGTCTTGCCCACCCCCAGCGTGCTGGCTCTAGAGGTTTGGAAGGAGTCTTGGTGCTCTGCCAGCACCGCTCAGCAATAGACAAAACATTGGTGTGATACCAATGCTGTTCTAGCTCCAAGTGCAGAGCACAGTGTTGTATAGGCTGCTGCAGGGAAAGTTAACTCCATCCCAGACAGACCCAGTACGCTTTTACTGGATTATAATACCAGTTAATTTCCTGTAATAATGTGAGAGCTGATTTCAGAGGCTTTTAAATGGTGTAGGGTGTTGTGTGCTTGCATGCGTGTTTGTGTGTTGCAACGGGTCAAACTCAATGTAGCTCTAAGCACAGTTGGTCATCTAGTGATTCATAAGCCATGAAAATTTAGGGGCAATTCATATACATAAGTGACTAAATCTTCTGTGATTTCATAGTTACATAGTTCTATTGGAAGTCTTAGGTTATTAACTGTTTTGAAGTTGCAGCTGCTCAGATAATTTCTTAAAGAAATTATCTTCTTAAAGGAAGCCTAGAAAAGTTGGGAAAAGTTTCAAATTTGTCAGTACCAAAAAGCAAGTGGAAAATTTAATTTGTCAAAAAATTTATATTTAAAACGATCTTACTCTTTTTTTTGTGAGTTTTTGAAAGCTCAATTCATATATTTTCCAAATCTTAAGTTTAATCATCCTGCCTGGCCATTAAGGGGAACACAAAGAAACAAAGACTCTTTTAGTAGGTATGTTTGGTTGCATAGATAGTTACAGGTAGTGAGGAAAGGAACAAAGAGTATTTCTTGTTGTTCTCTGTTCTTGGAAAATTTACTCTGCTTTCAGAGCACTGAATGAGCTTCATATATGAAATTAAAGTGTGAAATCTGGCAGGTCTTTCAAAGTCATTGGTCTAAAAAGAACCTCTCAGTTTTCAGACTACATTATATATTCTACTGCTGTTTTTAAAACTGAAAGGTTTTTCATTCTTTACCTTTTTTTTTTTTCCCCTATGAATTTTTCTTCCTTTATTCCATTTTAAATCCAGGAAACCTCTTTATTTTTTCACATCTTTGAGCACTTTTCAATCCTTACATTATGTTTCATTTATCTAAATATACTCTGTATACTTTAAGAAGCTATCTTTAGAGATATTAAGCAGCTGCAGCTCCCAATGATTTCTCTTAAGAAAGAATATTGCAAAAGTATATCTAATCTGTTCTTCCTGTCATTGTTTTTGCAGGGAGAGCTGATGTGGAGACATCTAAATTACACTTTATATGTAAAAGCTTGATTATAAAAGATGTACCAAATGCTTTTAAGGCTTTCCAGTATACCAGTGACTATGATGACTGTGTTTTAGGGACACTTATATGAGTTTTAAACTTCCCTCTCACATCCATTTTGGAGGGATGCTCTTGCATACCAAAAGTTATAAAATTTGAGGCTTCCTGGTTCCTTGTTGACATGTCTACATTATGGTAAAAACAGGCAAGTAGGTAAGCCTTGTCAGTGTTGTTTGTGCAAGTCACACCTTGACTCCTCTCCAAGATATAACTGTGCAAAAACTAAATATCTACACTAAGCTATTCTGATATGCTTCCTTCCTGAAGCTCTCCTCTTCCTAACACTTCTTACATATTGAATTTGTATATACGGTCCACTATATATTTATATATATAGTCCATGAAGATTCAGAGACCTCCAGGGCAAACGGCGATTTGCTGTTTATATGTTCATTTTACTGTCAGTCTGTGTCCTAAGCATTTCCAAACAGATGAGACAGGTTACAAACAGGTTAAAGTGAGGTGAGGGATGCTATGTTTAGACAATTTTTATGCATTGATAGACATAGCAAAACATTTTTTCTCACCATTGACAGACTGTAGGTTACTAATAATTTGTTTCTAATTTTAACTTTCTTAAAAAACATATTTCATTGCAATTCACATCTTACAATTGTATAAAATTGGCAGGTGAAGAAACTATAAAAACATGGAACTTATTGTAGAAAGAGGTATCAAGGCCTCTTTAAATATATTTTAATTGTCATTTTGCAAGGCGTTTGTAGTTCAGGAAGGGCTGTTAAACTGTAAGATTGGAATGCCTGAAGCAGACTAAGTTCAGAGAAGTTTCTGAAATAAAAATTTAAATCCCTGCTTAATGTTTTTAGTTAGAAGTGTAAAATAGGCTTCAAGTTAGGTAATTAATACTGTATAAATAATCATCTCTACGGGTCTCTTTTTTTTTTTTTCCAAATAGTCCAGCACAGATCAAAATTGCTTCCTCCACCACCTCCACCTCCTTTCAAGGAGAGGTTAAGGTAAAAATTCTTACTGAGCCCCTTAGGGTTCAATTCACCTGAAAAGTAGCTGTGAACTTCTGTACTGAGCAGGTCTATAACAAAGAGGCAGGTGGTGTTTCTGTGGCACTTTGACCTGTTCAGCTGCAGTGTTACTTGGCATGCAAAGTACGCGGGTGTTATATTGATGTAGGCCAGTCTGATCTTGGTGAGGGGAAAGGGAAAATAGACTGAGTTGTAGAAAATGGGAATAACAGACTTTTTACCAATGCAGTTTAAGGAAACTCTTAATATGGAACAAATGGATCTTAAAGCCCCTCTTATGTCTTTCAGCAAAAATAGATTGCCTTAATTTTTAACAGATTTTATGTAAATGTTTGGCTCTGCATGGATGACTAACAGTAAACCATGGAAGGAATGGGGTGCAACAATACATACAGATATGACCTCTGGTGGACCTGATCTAAAACATACCAAAATAACTAGGAATCTCTTTGTTCATTTAATGAGCTTTTGCAATAGCTAATGTGTCTTTTAAAAATGCACTGGCTATTCCAGAATACAGCATTAGAGGATTCTGGCCATGTGCCACAGGTACAGGTCCAAAACAACTTTTAAGCCATCTTTGTGGTAATGTGTCCTGTTCTCAAACAAAAAACGGTCCTGTAGTAGTGAAGATGTCCACTGCTGTTTGAGTGCTCTGCATTCATTGTCCTGCATAACATACATTATAAAAAGGAAAACAAAATATCTCATACAGCTTTTTTAGATGAATTGGGCATAGGATTGTAGCTGTTGTACAGTCAAATGACGTGATTATTTGCAGAAGTTAAACTTTCAAACCGCATTATTTAATGGATCTTTCCTGAAACAGTTAAAACATTATATGCTTAACTGCTATAGAGCATCTTTTTAAATCATAGCTGTGAAAATAATGAAAAGGAAAACTGTTGTTGTTTTGTTTCCCTGAGAAAGAGTTTTCTCAGATAGATTATGTGGTTCTTGCACAGCGATTTTAATTGTATTGTTCTATCTTAACAATTCTAGTTTATCTCACTGGAAATAAGGCTAAATAAATATCAGATTAATTTTGACCCCCCTACTGTTCATACTGTTCATGCCTGAGCCATTACTTGGAATCACAGTATTTATACTTTTGGACTGTACATCATTATTCTAGTTCTAGTGGAGATCCCTGGTATTTACTGGGGGGGGGGGGGGGGGGAGGAAGCAAATTAAAAAAAATAATTATATATATATATATTAAAAAAAAAAAGATAAGGAACAAGTCACAGTGATGCAGCAGCTGTAGGCAGAGGAAGAAGATCAGAAAAAAGAAGCATCTCTATTTGATCATCATTGCTAGCTGTACATAATGGTAATCTCTTTACTGTCTTAACATGTTTTATTTGCTGTTTACATATCAAATCTCAGAATTAGTATCATTGAAAATACAGGAGAAGGGAAAGAATGACAGGGGACAAAAAATGTCAATGGCATAAAGGGTGTATTTTTAAGAAAACACTAACATCATCATTACAAAGCTAAAGTATGAAGATCTTTTTTATCTTTAAAAGAAAATAACCAAAGTGAATGCTAATTAAATATCTAATTTTTCAAATTATGTTTCTATTAAGCAATTATATTCAACTTAAAATAAGGAAAGTGCCTTGTAGAATAACTCAGAGCAATTTCTTACTGTTACACTAAGTTTCATTTTTTATTTGTTGGTACTCACACAGATATTTGAAATACAGCTTCATTATGAGAAAATATTTTCTTTACATGCAAGTGTTTTAGTGAAAGAAAGTTGCATTACTTGACAGCTTGATATTTCTGGTGAACGGGAACCAGTAAAATAAGTATATATAAAAGAAACTTTCTTATGGCTGGAAGCTGTGGGACTTCTCATGAGAAAAGTTGCAGCACTGAGATCACTGCCAAAGCTGATTGGTTCTACATTCCTCTTTGCTGGGATGTGAAGAATCAATATACTTCTAGGTCAGATCTATTTTAGCAAAAGGAGAAGTGGAAAAGAAGCTAGAAAAAGAAATGACAGAAGGCATGAATTTACCAGTGAAAACATAAAATCCAAGGTTTATTTTTTTTCTGAAAAATATATGCACTTATCGTAGCTGAAACCATACATTTCTAAATATGGCATTTGGTCAATCTTCCTTATCTTAAACTCATGCTTTTCTGAGAGCTGTTCCCCACCCCCTCTTTTTTTTTTTTCCTTTCCTGCTGTTAAGACTGGATTTTTTGGAGATTTTTACTAGCTCATTGAAATGAATCAGCTGCTGGTATACAAAGCTTTAATATGGAATTAGCACGGGGTAACCTTTTACCAGGAAGACTTTATTGTTTTGCTGTAAATGTGTGTTCTGATAAGGTCTATCATATTTTGACCATGTGGAGATAGAAACTAATGAGGATTAACACATAGGTACCATAGTGTTGATGTTGCAAGATGCAGTCCCCATTTAAGAAGAAACTGAGAACTTGCACACTTTAGTATGGGATGTACATACTAAAGTACATTCAGTTTTTACATTTGGGATGTAAAATATGCTGAGGTGCAAGTATGTATGTCTGTTATAAAGCATAGACATCTCTGATAATCTTTCATCAGCAGTGAATGATCTTATAAGGATTCTAACTCCAACAGTGGTGTCAGTATCCTTTTAGTTTAGTCACCATTTCATTAAGCTTCCTGGGAATGAATCCCAAGTCCTCAATCACTGGATGTTTCTGACACATAAATCTAGGGAAAGAGACCTAGACAATTTCAGGAGCTTGATAGACACTGCCCTTGCTTCTGAGCATGAAGACCAGTGGAGCTTTCTGAAGCCTGTCGAGCAGTTTTGTTGAGTGTTTTGGTTGAACCATTATTTTCAGAAAGGGAGAGCAAGGCAAAGCAAGACTGCCTCCAGTCTAGGGGTGGAAGAGAGGTCTCCTTCATGGGGAAGGGGACAGTGAAAAATTTGAGAAGGATTTACTACATTGGGAAAAGGTAATAAAGGAGATTATTAGACTACATAAGAATACCTGCTGAGCCTTGATCAAAGTTAAATGATCTCCCCCCTCCCCCCCCCCCCTTTTTTTTGTTTTTAAATGCTTACTAATGAAATAACAAGGAAACAAAGGTCTTTTAAGAAGTCTTTTTGTTTGTTTGCATAAGTAATAATTGCTTTATGACCATAATAAACCTTTCCAATCCTAAGATCAGCTGTTATGAAACGTAGAATAGGGTTTATTGAGCATTGTTCAAGTCAAGATAATACTAAGAAACCTTAAACAAATAATGTATTTTAATACTTCTCTGAGTAGCTTCAATTTAATGCCAACCATGTTCTTCTGCATTTTAGTCTAAAAGCATTTATTTTTAACAAGAATTGTAAATTCTATAAACTCAAAAAGCTTAATTTATTTTGGAACAAAATATTTCATATTTTTCAGAAATAATTTAGCCCTTTTTTTTTTTTTTTCCTGGGTTCTTGTTTGTTTTATGCTTATTTCTGTAAAGAACAAAGACATTTTCAAAATAAATAAATAAATAAATAACATGCATTTTCAGGACATGAAAAGAAAGCATACCAGCATTTCCAAATAGAGTTGTTTTATTGAGAAAGTAAAATGTTTTGATATATGATCTGAAGTGCTATGCCTTTTTTTTTTTTTTTTTGTGGAGGGTCAGCTGAAGCTATTTATTGAGTTCAGTATATTTCATAGACAAGTCTAATTAACTTCTGTTTTGGTAGATTTAATTTTTATTAAAAAATCAAATTTTAAATCTAAAAGTAAGAAAAGTGTGTATATACTTCTTTAATTATTAAAGCACAGCAACAGTTTCATGTTCTTATATTTATCACTTCAATAGTACTTCAATAGTCGATCTAATTCAAAAATAAATCTTCACATTCTGTTTTATGCATGCTACATATATCATACATTACTCTCCGTATGTAAATGATTTACACATTCTTCTCAATCATAAAATATTAATTAAATATTCAAATAATTTTATATTGCTTTTATGGCATTGTAATTTAGTGTTAAAGCAATTGCAAGCACTTATGATAGAAAATATGAGTTCGGGAAGGAATAGATGGAAATTAAAAAAAAAAATAACAGTAAAGCAAATTATTATTCTCCTTCTCTTTGTCTGGCATATAGTTGATATTGTTTGTGAAACCCCATTGGACTGTACAGTAAGTACTGATTTTGTGTCTTTAATGGCTTCTTTAATTCTTTTAACTGTATCAAGAGCATTAGCCAAATTTAAATCTTACTCTCTTAATAGGTTTTCTCTTTCTCTCTCTAGGCTTGAAGTTATTTGTCTTTTCAGTTATTTAAACATGAATCATTCTATAAGCCAGTGAACTAAAAGTCCACATAAAGATAAATTCCTGCAAAACAGTTTCCTCCTTATCATTTGGTTCTCAGGGGTTTTGCTTTCCAAAGGCAATAACAGTTTCTGCCAAAATATTTGTCCCTAGTCCAAGTATTTATCAAGTGCAGCAAATGTTTTATCCAAAGCTGTAAAATTAGGAAGGACATTTGATATGGCAGGTAAGTTATAAACAGTCCTTTCTTGATCCAGACTTCCAAAAGTGCAGAGGAACTAAAAGTGACAGAAATCCCACAGAAATGATTTTGATTAAGTGAAAAATCAATTAGTATATTCCCAGGGCTAGTATCACTCATCCATCTGTTGAATAAGAAAGCTCATAACCATTTAATGGAACTTCCAATATTTATACCTTGCTATGATGTTAATACTGCTGCATATGAGCAGGACAAAAGGTGCTAAAAAGGGTAAGATTCAGAAAACAGATTAACAATGCATAAAAAAAAATGTATTTAGGAATTGAGAGTATATATATATAAATTATGATTATTTATGATTTTTCATAAGCAATTTATTATCATAAATCATATGGTAACATTATTTCGATATATTATTACATTATTAATAAATTAAATCAAGATGAAAACATGATTGTAGCTCTTGTTAATACATGTATTGGTAGTGTGGATAGGCAAGATTGGGTAAGTGACAAACCATGGCATGTTAGCAACCCAAACATCTCACAAAATTATGGTACTGATCTTTATCTCCCAGGTTTGTCATAGGACACATGCTACTCTGTGGTGGTTTTACCTTCCTGGGCAGCTGAGCTCTGCCACACCTGCTTTCTCACTCCCCTTCCTCAAAGAGAAGGGGGGAGAAAATACGATGAAGAGGGCTCAAGGGCTGAGATAAGGGCAGGGAGATCACTCATCAATTATCTTCATGGGCAAAACGGAATCAGCACAGGGAGATTAGTAAAATTCATTACCTATTACTAACAGGTTAGAGAAGTGAGAAACAAACAAACAAACACATTAAAAACACCTTTCCCTCATCCACCCTCTTCTACGTCCTCCCCCCACCCAGCACAGAGGAGCAGGGAATAGGGGCTGCGGTCAGTCCCTAATGCTTCATCTCTGCTGCTACTTCACGGTCACACTCTGCCCCTGTTCCCCGTGGGATCCTCCCACGGTATGCCATCCTTCCCGAACTGATCCTGTGTGGGCTTCCCACAGGCAGCAGCTCCTCAAGAACTGCTCTAATGTGGGTCCATACCACGGGGTCCATCCCCCAGGAGCAAACTGCTCCAGCACGGGTCCCCCACAGGCGGCAGCTACCTCCAGACCCCCTGCTCCTGCGTGGGCTCCTCTCCACGGGCTGCAGCTCTGGCCCGTGGCCTGCTCCTGGGGGGGCTCTCCATGGGCCGCAGCCTCCTCCAGGCCACATCTACCTGCTCCACCGGGGGCTCCTCCACGGGCTGCAGCATGGAGATCTGCTCCATGTGGGACCCATGGGCTGCAGGGGGACAGCCTGCTCCACCAGGGGGCTCTCCACAGGCTGCAGGGGAGCTTCAGTTCCAGTGCCTGGAGCTCCTCCTGCCCTCCTTTTTCACTGACCTTGGTGTCTGCAAGGCTATTTCTTTCACTCCTCACTCTCCCAGCTGCTGTGGCACAGCAGTTTTTTCCCTTTCTTCAATGTGCTCTCCCAGAGGCCCAACTAACATCACTCACTAGCTCGACTCTGGCCAGCGGCGGGTCCCTTTGGAGCCGTCTGAAACTGGCTCTGATCTGACATGGGGCAGCTTCTGGATTCTCCTCACAGAAGCCACCCCTTTAGCCCCCTTATAGCCAGACCTTACCACATAAACCCAATACGTACTCTTCTGTTTTTATGGATGGAGACTCTGAGAAAAAGTCTTTTTGAATGTTTTTTAAGTGTGATTTTAAGTGAGAGTGAGAGAAAAAAGAACTTTTCTTAAAAGATGTAGAGGATTCCTGAGGGAGCCCATTGATGAAATAAAATGTTATATCACTAACAGATAAGTGCAACAATTTCATTAGTAATGCCATGTGACTATAATTTCTCCCTAGGTTATATTTAAAAGCTGATTTTACCTTAAAAAAAAAATCAGAAAGAACAAAATGTTTAATCCCCAGATACTTAATGTTTACCTCAAATAGCAGAGAAAAAATAATTGGAACATTAGTGAATAGGATGGCAAACTATGTATGGTGATATGAATATTAAATATACCTAAATATAACGCTTAGATTTTCAACAGGACTTTAGCAAGAGTTATTTAATGTAGCCTGAATCTTTACTTTCCCTATGAAATCTAGAGCAGATACGTTACTAAGGACCACAATATAAAATATTAGCCTTATCATAAAACAGTGAATTGTGAAAGAGCACAGCACAGGTTGAGCTTGACATATGAATTGTAGCCTCGTTTTGTAACTTGATGACTATTGCTATTTTTAGTAAATAGGATTTAAGCACCTGCTTTGCTCTCTCATAATTTCAACATCTGTGGAAGCTTTTTTGTGCTTTATAATTCAGTAAAAGTCCCTAGCAACAGTCTCTGACTGCTTCATTTATCACTGTAACACTTAGTACTGCATTTTGAATTGATTGTTTCAAAGATGCAGCCTACTTTGAGTTCAGTAGGTAATTTTATGCATTGTTTGAAATGTCTTGCTTCATGGTAATAATGAATTCTTTTTTTTTTCTAAGTTATTCATTAAGGTCTAAGTAATAAAACAGTTTGGAGTAGGCCTCAGCCTCTAAATTAAGATACATACTATTTTCAACAGAGACTGAAAACCCTGTATGGTGTTCCTCTAAGGAGCATCTCAGCTGTTTGAACTACACTGGTTAATTTGCAGCAGAAGTTATGATTTCTAAATTGCAAAGGAGAAACATGTGCACTATAGCACTGACTGATAATAAAATTCCTAATATGTTCCCTCTTCATAAAAATAAAGAATTTCTTACAACTTAATTGACTTTGTCATCTTTTCAAGCTTCTCTAGAGGCTGCTTTTTAAACCTTGAAAGTTTGCCTGCTGCAGAGGAGACTGTTCTTTGTATATTACATATCACAGAAAGAATATATATTTTTTGGAAATATACAATGCAGCATTTTGTGCTGAGGTGAACATTTAGAAATATCATACCCATAATGGTGCAAATTGCCAGAACTGTTTTGGATATAGGAATTTATATTCATTAACCTTCAAGAAACCTATTTTTAAGTCTAGTTGTACAGGCCAGTCATATTTTTCAATGTTATTGAAGAGTCTTTTCAGTTGAGAATTACAGGGGGTTTGTGTGCTTGAGAAAAAGATGTCTCCTCACCCACCTCACCCTGTCCTTGAATCCTGGTCTTGTAAAAACTTGCATGTTTATGAAGCACTGTGTGTTTGCAAATACTAATCAACATATATTAAAGAGAGGGAGGAAGTAGGATGAAACTGACAGTTTTAAATTTTAAACTTCCCTGCCTTTTTTATGATAAATAGTACTTAAAAATATGAATAATATTTTTATCTTTGACAGCAGGTAATGGTTGGTTTATTTGAGGCATTACATTAGTGGCAATAATATCTTCTATGGAAGTCTCAAAGTTGTGATTTTTTTTTTTTAACTTTGAAAAAGAAAAAAAAAATTCATTCCTTAGTAATTTGTTATCAAGCTATTGCAAAAAAAACAGTCTTTCTGTAGGACTTACAGTTCCTAAGAAATCAAATACATGGTAAAAGTTCCGTTAGCAAGGAACACTTAATATACTTCTCAAGTCAGGAACAGGAAGAACATAAGATTTGGATATATCTTTCAAAGAATCATAGAACCATTTAGGTTGGAAAAGACCCTTAAGATCAAATCCAACCATCAACAATCAGCCATTAATCTTTTCATATTCTGTCTTTTTCCTGATGCTAGGATGGTAGAATACAGATGAAGGACTAGGTAAAGTTAATTCAGGGTTCACCAGTGCACAAACTTCAGAACCATTCTTAAGTATTAATAAATCACTGTGAGTTCAAATGAAAGTGGAATTACTAAATTTAAAATGTAGGAAAGTATTTTGCTTCAGAATAAAGGTCAAATTGTAGAATAACTAGTTTTCTTTTATTAATCTTTAATCCAAAACACCAGACATAATATTCTGAGGAAAAAAAAAAAAAGTAGCCAAAGTAGATGTTAAAATACTTAAGCACTTTTTTGAAAAGCCTGTAGTGTTCTATAGACATTGGAAAAGGGTGAATAAAAGTTAACCTACCAAATTCATAATTTATTATATATATTTTTATTTTTATTGTCCAGGACATCAGTATGAGACATGACATAATGTAGTACACCCCTTCCCACAAGATAATGCATAAAAACAGTAATTATAAAAGAGTGAAAGATTTCTTCCCAACATTGCTATTGCAGGAAGGAAATTAGTACCGGAGAACAAAGGTATTTCCTGTCTCTGCTATTTTACCTAGAATTTCTGCAAAGAACTCCACTGCTCTGTTTTCTGACTATGAGTTCAAAACATTCAAAATGACTCCATAATTTTATTTTTATCAGTTTAAAGGCAAACTAACCCAAATTAACCATACACAAAACCATCATTTTTCAATATTTTCAGATTTTATCCTATTTCTTTTTCTTTAACAGTACATCATAGCCCATTTCACTAGATTTTATTTTAGAAGATATAAAAACATAAGTGTTCTGGTTTAACCCAGCAGGGTTTAACCCAGCAGGTTATCACACAGTCATTCATTCACTCCCCCCTACCCTTGCAGTGGAATGAGGGAGAGAATCAAAAAGAAAAAGAAAAAAAGAAAAAAAAGTAAAAACCTCTTGTGTTGAGATAAAGTCAGTTTAACAGGACAGAAAAGGAATGGAAGATAATTGCAATAGTAATAATAATAAGATATACATAAAACAAGTAGTGCACAATGCATTAGCTCACCACCCACTGACTGATGCCCAGCCCATACCCAAGCAGCGGTCCCCCTGCACTGGCCAACCCTCCTAGTTTTTATTGTTCAGCATGTCATATACTAAGTAATATCCCTTTGGCAAGTTTGGGTCAGCTCTCTTGGCTGTGTCCCCTTTCAGAAACCTGTGCACCCTCAGCCTTCTCACTGGCAGGGCAGCACAAGAAGCTGAAAAGTCCTTCGCTCTGTGCAAGCACTGCTATGCAACAACTAAAACATCGGTGTGTTATCAGCATTATTTTTCTCATAAATCCAAAGCACAGCATGTACCAGCAACTATGAAGAAAATTAACTCTATCCCAGCTGACACCAGGACAATAGGCAAGCATACTGGGTATTGCTATCATGTAGTTCCAGCTATTGCAAGAAACCACGTGATATAATCCCTTTTGGGGAAGAATAAAAATAAAATCCATCCTCAAAATAGCTAGCTTTACGCCCTCCCATTCAACATTTCCAGAGCATGATTATACTGATGGGTAAATACCATCTTCCTTCTAAACTAAATTTAATGATGGGCAATATATGTCAACTTGTTCCTTGTGCTGGTGCAGTTCTTTTTCTTAAATAGTTCTTCTGCCTCTCTAGTCTTTGCCTTCAGAGAACAATCATATTTCCTCCAACCATTAATTTTCCTAAGCTACATGAACCAATCTTTCCACTAAAACATGATTTGCTTAGCTTTATCTTTAGCTTTAATGACGTAAGGCTTGAATATACATAATGACATAAGGCTTTATTTAGCAGGGAGATAAACTGCAGGAAGATCCACCCGTGGTCCCAAGAGCTGTCTGATCATTATCTAGAGATGAGATCTGGGGCATCTTGTACATTTTTTTTTTCTTTGAGCAAAACAAGCAGAAAAGGACAAGGAGTGAATGGATGTACTTCTATCCTTGAGAAGGAGTAGGAAGAGGAAGGCACAGATCTGCAGCTTCGGAACAGGTTCATTGCCCTGGTAGAAGATAAGGGAAAAAGACTCTGTGTAGGATAGCATCAGAGTCAACCAAGCCTGAAATACAAGTCAACATCGAGAGCAAGCACCAGGTAGATGGAGACTCCTTACCGTGGAGAATGGCGGTCCCCATCTGCCAGTCCCATTTGCTGTCTGGGGAGGCTTGTTGCTAGCCAGATGCTCTGATTCTAGATGTGGAGAGTCTGCTGAGGTTTGTCCAGTAGTCTTGCTGGACTTGTCTTGCAGACTTGGGCTATGTCTTGCTGCTGCACTTCCATGTAGGCACCAGTGCTACTGCAAGGAGAGATGTTATAAAGATCAAGATGTGATCTTGATATGTTATTAAGAATGAGTACACAGCTCTGAGGGTGAGGGTGAAGGCCATGGGAGCCCAGGTAGTGTCTTTTCAATCCTGATGGTGAAAGCGAAAGGCTTGATTAGGAGCAGAGAGATCCTGCAGGTTAATTACTGGTTGTACAGCTGGTGTCAGACAGACATTTGGCTTTTAGATGACATGACCCTTTTGAAGGATTGAGGATAAGGCTGGGGCAAGCTTAATTTTTAGGGTCTCAAAGTGAAAGGAAATAGGAGTGGAGGAAAACTGGAAAGATGTGTGACCCCATGCTTATACTATGCCATTTTAAAATGACAAATTGTTGAAAATTTCCAAAAATCAAATGCCTTCCTGTTTCATTAAAAAATGTATTTCCCACAACAGTTATACCTTTTATATACCATTCAAAATATATCATTTCTTTTTTCTCTGCTTCCTTTTTCACGTAGCTGGAGTGGAAACCTAGTCTTCCAACAAATACCTCAACAGAAAGTGTGTATTATATGGCTTATAAACATTCAAGGATAGTATCACAATTTACCCTTGATGAACAGTGAGAAAGTCATATATACTGGTAATTAGTGAAGATTCTTCTTGTTGGGTATATGATAATCATAAGTGCCTAAGGGTGGATGGTGTGTTGACAGTCACAGGAATGTGTTTAATACAAGCAGTGAAGAGAAGAAGTACAGAGATAAGAAAGAATGCAGATTTAGAGAATTACAATGACATGAAGGAAGGTGCATACTTTCATCATTTGACAGGAGGATGGATTCTTTTTCAACCTCATCTAACTCACATTCTCTGCTGATTCGCTGGTGGAGGGTGCTTGTGGGGAGGCATCTATACTCCACTCAAGGCTGCATACTTCAATCTGTAAGTTTTCCTCAGGGTATCATGATATTGTCCATTTTTTATATATTTAACATGGACAATGCACAATCCATTTAAAAAGGCAATATGTCTCTCCTCTTGCTTCTATGTATCCTACCCCACTCTCCGAAATATCTCTCCACCAGAACTTTTGACCATGAAACCCCTTGTGGGCTTCCAATTGTAGAGATGTTGGCAGCATTGTTTCAACAGAATGTTGATTTTTAGAAGTAACTGAGGACAAGAAAGCAGTGGGTGTGAGAAGCTGTCATGGTATCAATCTGTTTTAACCCTAGCATCTACATAAACCACAATATATATTCATAAACTGAGACAAATGAATTTAACAAGTAAAGATAAACGATCATGTGAAAATTGACTGAGCCACCAGAATCAAAAGGTAGTGATCAATGGTTTGACATCGTCAGTGACTTTTAACGAAAGAATACCTCAAGGGTCAGTGCTGGGACCAACAGCATTCAGTATCTTAATCAATGGATGATGACATGGATTTCACCCTGAATAAATGTGTAGATATTAATATACAAGGGGAATGGTTGATATTCTAGATGTTATAACTGCAGGTCAGAGGGACCTGAAGAAATATGACAACTGAGACAACAGAAATCTGTTGAATTTTAGCAAGTCGGATGTCAAACTTCAGACAGAATAATTACAGTGCATCAGTACAGGTTAGAAAACCATCTGGCTAAATAGCAGTATACCATGCATATAGTTATGATTCCCTGTTATCATCTGCCTGTCTCCAGTTCCTTGAAGTTTAGAGATTATGTCAGCCAGCAGTTTAATCTTTGTGTAATCCTCCTGGAAAGAGTGGTGGGGAGCTTACTGCAGCAGAACTAGCTCCAGGCAAAGTGCATCAACAGTATCCTGAAGCTTTTGACGCCTCTTTTGCTTCAACAGAAATGGGAATATATATGATCTCACAAGTGATGGCTCTTCTTCATTGCCTACCTTCACTTGTTAGAAGAGATACTGACTTAAGCTCAGCTTGGGGGAATTTCACAGAATTCTTATTAAAATATAAATTCTTGCAGTAAATCTCTAACACCAGCAGCCTGATTCAAAGACCACTGAAAGCAGTGTACAGGAACTGGAGTGAATTATGTTCAGTGCTAGTTTCAGTTCATTATTTATATGCATAGACTGGTCAGTAAATCTGTAGTAGCATCAATAAGATGTATTTGTATACATTCATATGCAAAGGGGGGAGCATGCTCAGAAATTGACTGAGGAACCATGATACAAAATCAAAATAATCAAATTACATCCATGTGATATCTTCAAAGTAAAATAACAAATGCATGACTTTTAATGAAAATATTTCTTCTGGGTTTATGATCGGAATGAGTTTTACCCTTTTAGCTAAGTGATCAAGGATATTCTTCTGAAGAGATGAAGAGGGCTAGTGATTGATGTACACTGATCTGTATCAGTGGATTGAATGGGGAAAGCAAGCAAACTGTTTTCTAGTATGACTAAACCTCAGTCATATATCTAGTAATGTATAAAATGTAATTCATGATGGGAAACTCCATGTATTGTTTCTCAAAAGAACTTGGAAGTCACAGGGAAAAGTTAACTGAAGAGTAAGTTCCCGAGGGAACACTGAACAAAAGCATTAATACTGGTTGGCAGTATTACATAATCTGTTTATCTGCTGTCAGTGAACACTGTAGAATATATGTAGTTAACAAGCATGAATGGTGTGAGAAACTACGATGTTTGCAGAAAAAAAAAAAAAGAAAAAGAAAAAAGCACAGAACTGAAGATTGAGTCATTCTGAAGTACTAATAAAATCACTACAATCATTATGCAAAATGAATTGGTGGAATTAAAACATGACTGGTATAGGCTATATTTGCTTTAACAAATACTTTGGTACAAAAGGAGTCTATTGGTAGATCAAAGTTGATTCTAAGGCTTATTTTATTTCCATTCTGTGCTGTTTGGAAGATTTTACTTCAGATTAGGCTTAATCTTCTCTCCTGAGTGGAAAGTCCCCACTACACATACAGTTGGAAGCATTCTGTAGAACTATCAAACTTCTGCTTTTTTGAGTGTAGGTCCTCTGGGGAATCCTCCAGATGTATCACACTGTTTTGTCACCTATATCATGAAGATGATGGCAGCAGATGAGCAGCCATATGTTGGTTGCCCCCACCACCTATATAAAGAACCATGTATAGAAACTTTAATTGTATTCCTGTGCAGTTTTCAAGTGGCACCATGTCCTGCTGCCTGCTCCAACTTCCCTCTGAGTTTGGCACAGGGGCATTTCAGGATGGCTTTCCTGGTGCAAACTACCTCCTTCTTGCAATAACATGGGGACAAATCAACAGGGAGCACATGGATGCTGCAAAACCTCTTCATCAGAGGAGGGTAGAAAAACAAGCTTGTCAGTCCTTGAGTACCAATGAAGATGCAACACAACTTTCTGCTTAACATCATCCTTCCCACAGATCAAAGCTTCTGAAGGACACCATTTCTGTGGAGTATGGGGTCATAGACTGCTTCTGCCTGCATCAGTTTCTGTGAGGGATGGCTAAAGATAAGGTCTGATAGGGATAGATAAATCAGGAAGGATACGTGGTACCTCAGAGAGCTGAGATCCAGTAGATGACAGCAAAGAAAAAGGCATTTGGCCCTCTACAGAAAAGCACTCTGCAGTGTCAGAGAAGATTTTGAAGTTCCAAGAGCTGTGCATGATAGGTGTGAAGTAATTTGATGTTATACAGATCGATGAAATGAGGCATCTCTTGGTTTTTTCATTTCCTCTGGAAGGATTCCAGTGTGGGTGTCCTGAAGCTGATTGAGAAATAACCCAACGTGTAATAAGTGGAGACAATCAAGAGATTTTCTTCAAAAGCTAATTAATTACTGCACCCATCCAGATTGCATATGCAGACACAGTCTTAGAAAACTAGTATAATTCTGGAACTCTTAATGCTTGTATTCTATTTCCTAAGTCTCTGGTGTTCTCTTGTCTTTCTTTCCCTAGCCTATCTACCACTGTGAAGGGTATAAATCACGCCTGAGTTTGTGTTTTTAGTTGCTTGTTTGTCCATTTTAAAAGTTGATTGATGGCTTCATTGATTTACAATAAATATAATCAAGCAACATGTAGGTATTTAGTTAAAAATTGAAATGACTTCTGGAGGAAAAAAAAATAAAGAAAGAAAAACCTAAAAGAATTCCCTTGTTAGCCTTGACTCTATCAGGGGGTTGTTAATTTGTTTGTTTAATGCTGAGGGTAAATAAGCCTCTTCTGCAGTGCAGGTAATACCAGCATATGTACCTGCACTAAATGAAGACGAAGTAGAAGGAAGTAATCAGAAATTGTCAGGATGTAAATTAAGTGTGCCTCTGGGTTAGTAATACAACCACATGCTATTCAAATTAACCAACAGAATATTACAATGCCTTTTGTTAAGTGTTTTGGAAAATAGAAGCTTGTGGGCTGTTTGGTAGGGGTCAGCTGTGAATGAGACATCTGAGAAAAAAAAAAAGTGAACATCCAAAACTTAAGTACCATTTGTTTTTCCATTTCCTTCCAAACAGCACCTTTTAATTTCAAACCACTAAACAATGACATACAGATATGTAAAAATATGTGGAAAGATTGCACATGTATAGAAAGAGTAAATATATTTGAAAAGGTTTTAATGCTATATTGCCTCTTTGTTTATTTTGCATTTAGAAATATTTATTTTGCATTTCTTTTTAAAAAAAATATAATTTCCTCTTTCTTTACAGATTGCTACGTACTTACTGCACACAATCAAATTCATCACACTTTGAGGGGAAGGAGTAAATGTGAAAATAAAACAGGACAGGTTGTATATTGAAACAAATTTGAAGAATCATCTCCATTGGAAAAAAAAAATTAAAAGCTTTAGAGCTTTACAGTGACAGACCTCATAGGCCACACAGCCTGTGTGAAATTGGATTCAGTGTGATTATTTCTGGGCAATAATTCAGAGCAAATAACATCAAGAAAGGCTTGCATAAATCCTGACAGAAAAAGTGGATTTAAATCAAACTAATAGGTTGCAAAACATATGAAATATGCTTTGTACTGTGCCTTGGAGACACATGGCCAAATCCATATTCGAAAAGTAAAAACAAACCAGAGTGATTTGAAGAATAAATTACTTGTCATCGTGATCTTTAAAAATGCCAGAATTTAATGCAAAAATATAATCCTAACATTTATTGCAGCAAAAATAAATGTCAACATATTAGACTTAACTGGCTAAGCCTTGTGGTAGCATTTCTACAAAGTGAAAGGAACATGACAAGTTGTATTTCACATTTATTAGAATGAGATTTGGTCTTCTTTATCATAAGCAGTAGATTTAAACACTTTATTTTAATTTACTTCACAGTATTGAGAAAAACATTGACTCAGATAAGAAGTGGAATACCATATACTCTTTTCTCTAAAGCTATCAATCAATTTTAGAAGCTAAATATGTGATATGACAACACTAGAACTTTGCAGTAGAATACAAAATGTAACATAAAATGTTTGTGACATATCGCAGACACTACTTAGAAGCATATCTGCTTTATGTAGAACATGGTAAAAGTTAGTCTACTATCAGCTATAACAGATATATCCTCATAAACATGTAAGTCCATGTTACTTTAGAGAAGGACTCTGATAGCATCTTTTGACTGCAGCATGGTACCTATCCAGAAACAATCATTACTCTAGTTCCTTCTTAAACTTTTATGTTATGTAACATCTATGTGCAGTTCCTTTCCTTTCATTATTTATGACATTATTTATACTTTGCAAAGTATATTCTTAGACATCATCTTTCCATTACTAAAATACGAAACTTCAGCATCACACATACGAAACTTCAGCATCACAGAGATGATCACTGATGATCAGATGATTTGTTCTTAGAAAACTCATAGGAATCCTAAGACAAGGCTTAGAAAATCCTGTCTTAGGATAGGATTCCTTGTTTAGGATAGGAAACCATCAAAATTCCTTGGAAATATATATAATTCTTCCTGTTATAATAGTGGCAGCATAACCTTTAAATGTTTTAACTTATTATTCACTGCCTCACAGGGTTAAAATCTTTAGATCACTTCCTTTCAGATAACAAAGAATATATATGTAAATCTTTTATCTAGGGTAATAAACATAGATATTAAAACATTAATATCATAACTGCATTAAATAATGCAAAATAAATCTGTGGAAAAATGTTTTGTAATTGACACTTTAAAATAAATTAAATATGTTTAAATAAATTGCAAAATTAAGCGCTTATGAGATGCCAAATTTGTACTTTTTCATTCCTATATCTCCTGAGTGATTTCTACCTGACAAGGAAAGAGGTAGGTAGTTCTTTAAGAAAACAAAACAACACAACAACCAAATGCAAATAATGGAGAATGTGGTCATATAACTGATGATCAAAAGCATGCAGCCTGTCAGAATACAGTGTTGTCATCTGTATGTTTATTTCTATTTTGTACAAGCTGTTCACATTACAGCTTTAAAAAAAAATATTTATGCAGTGATACACAACAATATCTGTAGATAACTTCTAGTTATTCTTGTTTTTGGTTATTATTATTATTATCAATGCTAAACATTCTACTTGTTTTTCAGAAGACATTAGCAGAATCAAGTATGTGGACAGGCTGGAGAAGGTCCAAAGAAAAGCCCATAAGACGATTAAAGGACTGGAGTGTCTGCCATATGAGGAAATGCTGAGGGAACTGAGTTTGTTCAGTCTGGAGAAAAAAAGACTCAGAGGAGATCTCATCCCTATGTTCCACTGTTTAAAGTGTGTCTACAAACAAGATGGAGACTCCATTTTGACAAGCAGTCACATGGAAAAGACAATGGGCAATGGGTACAAGCTGCACTGGGAGAGATTCCATTTGGACATAAGAGGAATTTTGGTAGAGCTCACTGTGAAACCTAGCCCATGAATTGGGGAATTTTACTGGTTTACCAGAGTGCATAATAAAGGAGTTGTACAGGGAACTGGATGTTTTCAACATCATACCTAGGGGCTGGGGCAAGCTTTCTCCTTTCTGGTACTTACAGGCAGAAAAGTCTGTTACAAACGAAGTGCTAAGTCTAGTGGAAAGCATCTGCAATCTATGAAACTTTATATAGCACAGATCATCTCCTATCACTCCTTTGGCATTTGGTAGTGGTCAGCTTTGGCTCTCAAGCATTTCAATGGATTTCACTGCAAGTAAATGTTTCTCTTGGAAGACAACTGCTAAAATGGGCACAATGACTGACATAATTTCTATTTTCTTTGTGGGGATGCTTTAACACCCTTATATGTAAGTTGCTCCCTTCCTCCTACTATAAATGTTTTCCATCATTTGAGCAGACAGACAGTATGTGTATAACATCAGTAAAGGGATGTCTTTTAAAGGCCTGATATTACAAACCTAAGGTCTATCATACATTACACACACAAGCCACTATATGACACAAAAGTATATGCTATACACTCAATGTCTTAGTAAGCTAAAGAAGTGGGTAATATTTAATTTGAATGACAAAAAGTACAATTACACATTTTATCTCTGAAATATGGGCTGTGAAAATGAGTTGCAGCATATATGGATAATTGCATTTAAATTTGAAACTAGTTAGCACTTTTGATAATAAGTAAGGCTCCCAAATGTCTAAGTACTACACTGTTTTGTATAAATAAGAAGAATGACAAAAAATGTAATTAAATACACTAAACATATGCTGCAATGAAAGAGTGATAAGTTATTATAACATGCTTTTTTTAGAGGAAACCAAACTTCTGTTTTCAGCAGAATCTTATTTCCATAGAACTTTCATATAATTCAGCTTACAAATACTAGAATATGTTTATAGACCTGAAACTGGTAGCCACTTAAAAACTTTGAAAGATTTCTATGTAGCATATTTATTGAGCTTCATACATATCACACACTATATATACCTCTGGTCATATACTTTAGTAGGTTACATGAAAAATTCTCCTTTCTCATCCTCTCCAAAAAATCCCCATTGTATTTTTATCTGCTCATAAAACATTCACTAAAGCAAACAGAATGTTCAGGTAGTAATATTCTATTTTATGTTTCATCTGGTTTGTAAAGAACCTTTTTTATTTTGATTTATGTTTCATTGCCCCCTGCTGTTTGAAAAAGTCCTTAAGTCCTTTTTTTTTTTTTTTTTTTTTTTTTTAAGTCAACATCTCTATCTACTTTACTAGTGCATAAGGGGTTGGGTTTGAAATTATCTTTTTCTGCTATGGTCTCAGATTCAGTATGCTATTCTTTTTTTTTCACCTGAAGGACTGAAGTACTCAAATAATGCAATAAATGCAATTAAACTATTATGACAAGGCTGCAAAATGACAAAGATGCTTTCAAGTACATTTCCTGCCTTATAAGCAATATTGACAAAAGTTAATATTATTTTCATATGCAATTTCTTTTCTATTTTTAGTTACTATCTCAGGACAGAGAATGCCTCACAGGACCATGTGTGAAGAGAGCTTTCCTTACATATGCAGCTCTTCAATTATCCCCTATTGCTTGAAGAGGATTCTCAGTTGCTTGATGAAACTATTCATCTAGACCTGCTCATCACTTACCTGAACATAGTTCTTTTGTGTTTTTCAAAACATTTACCTAGGAAAGCTGAAGAAATTAGGAGTAAGCATTTTTTTTTCTTCTGGAAGCTGTGCAGAAATTTTGCCCAAGCTATATTTGTTTGTTCATGTGAAGACATTGAAGGTTGGACAGGAAGACTTCTCCAGTGATACCTAATATGACACGTATTGATTGTGTCTGCCAGCAGAAAATCCATGCACCCTAGGAAGTTCTCCATTCTATAAAAGTCTTTTGTACTAGGGAAGGCTCTGCTGTAACAGAATGAGATATTTTATGAATGAATGCATAAGTTACCTAGGTAATAACGGCCAAAACTTGACGCAAAAAAAGCTTCCAGAAATCAGAAAGTCATGTCAGTGTCATCAGAATTGTGGGACAGCATGGAAAAGTTGTGGAATTGCTTTAAGAACTGATTTTGGAAATGTTACTTGGGCTTATTTGCTGTGGTTTTTAGAATTTTCAGGCTTCTGCTCTTTAGCTTTTCTCTGCGACAATAATGCAAAAAGAAAAAAAATCTTAAAATTATATTTTTTAAATACAAACCCACAAAAATTTCATAGGACTATTGGAGCCCATGCAGAAGAGCAGTGGCATTTGTACCATTGTCACTACACCCAACATGTAGGTCTCTACCTACCTGAAGAGTAGCCTTAAGGCATATACTAATGTCTGGTTTATCTCAGCTGATAAACTCGTCTGACTTCAAAAATCTGGTATCTGGCTGTACGAAACTGAGAAAGCATGTCTTAACTTCTTTCATTGAGATGCCATTTCACTTCACATTTGTCAGAGATGAACAAAGAACATGGACAATTAATTAGCTCAGGTGACTCGGATGGCTTGAATGTTTGTCTGAGCCCTGAAGCTGTTCAGTAAATATCCTTATAATGAAGCACAGAACTGGTATACCCAAACCAGATCAGGTGCTGTGTAGATGAGATACATCAGTATAGATCCACAGCTCTCTACAAGCTAATTTAGAGTATTCAAAGCTTAAAGAAAGAAGTAGCTACAGATAGAGCCACAAATGAATTGCTCTGCTTCTCAGCTAACCAGAATCATAAGAGCCCCCCTCCCCTCCTTTTTTTATATTTTTTAATAAAACAGATTAACTGCCTCTATCAGTCTATCAGTCTATCATAGAAGAGTGAGGAACTAAGTTAATTGCACAAAGAATTAATCATCACTCAGTCAGCATCTATGCTTGGTCTGCAAGAAATGAAGAAAGGAGCTCAAGGCAAACTAACTAAAATAAATGAGAAAGAGAGGATGAAATAGAGGAGAAAAATAAGTATTTAGTCTGATGGAAGACTGTAGGAATGTTGTTAAACATGTTGCTTTGTTTGCAAACTTACTGGACTGGATCCAAACCTCATATCCATACAAATAATAATAATAATAAAAAAAAATGTCTTCCTCAGAACTTCCTCCAACAGTTTTTGGTCTGGTTTGGTGTTGCTTTGATTTTCCTGCAAAAGAGCAGAATGTGTTATTTTTTCTCATGTTTGTTTAAAATATCTTGATGTTATTACTAAGTTTGTTTGCAGTCTTGTCAGAAGCTGGAGATTGTAGCTTGCAAAGCTTGAAAAGACAAATTATGTGTGTTACTTGTATAGAAAACTTTAGCATATTATTACAAATCAATGATGTTACTGTTTTTCTTTTAACATTCTGGGTGTAGCATTTATTGTTTTGACATTTCTTGACTCTTAGTTTAGAGTCCTGGAATTCATTTATGCAAGTATTAAGTGGTATAGCTATTGGCATTGGAAACTTGACTCACTGGCATAAAGGCTTCCTTTTGGATTATTCGTAATTAATAAATGAACATCATGTTACACAGTGTAAGATAGATGTGTTTTTCCACATTTGGGATAATTTTTCAATCGATTCTCTTCCTCAGTAAATCTATGACACATTGCTTTTTTTCATCCTGATCATTCTGAAGCAGCCTTCACTGTATTACACTTTTTTTCTTCCTATTTTACTGGCAAAAAGACAAACAAAAATCCCTCACTTTCTGTGCTGCATAAATATGATATATATGCACTAGCATATGATACATATTTTTTGCAAAGAACATTGCAATAACATAGAGCTAATAGAAGTTCCTTCCATGTTTTCAAAAGTACAGTGAAAGCAGAATGTATTTCTGGGATACAAAAAAGATATTTCTAAGGCAGGAAAAAAATAAGAAAACCTATTATTTCAAAACTATCTGTAAAATGAAATAAAATAAAATAAAATAAAATAAAATAAAATAAAATAGTAATATTAATAAAAAGTATTTGAATTACTACCCCAATAGGTATTCAAAAGATGTGTAAATGTGGTGCTTAGGAACCTGGTTTAGCAGTAGACTTGGCAGTGCTAGGTTAATGGCTGATGATCTTGAAGGTCTTTTCCAACCTAAATGACTCTGTGATTCTATGATTCTATCAAAATAAAATAAAATAAAATAAATAACGAAAAGGAAAAAAAAAATCAAACCTTTTCAATGAAACCAAAGAATTGCACATAGAGACTTTGACTAGAACTTAGAATCAATTATTTGTGAAGAATTGTGATTTTGTGATTTTGAAATATTCAAATCTTACCTCCTTCCAGGTGGTTTCTGCATTCCAGGTCTTTTCAAAGTTGATCATGGCATGATCCCACATATTCTGGAATACAATTTAGCAGTCTAATACAGTTCTTGGTAAACTCATTTTCTAAGAACATGAAGGAGTCAAGTTAAATTCAAGGAATGCAGGCCCACCATTTATTTTAAAGTGACATCTGATTGAAAACAAACAAACAAACAACAACAACAAACAGTAAGAAATGTGTAAATCTTTCATAACTTTTTAGAAATATGTGTTCTGTCTGATTGGCCTTTCCTGGATGCTTGACAGCTTTCCTGAGAATTATTTTCTCAGCA
This sequence comes from Cygnus atratus, assembly GCF_013377495.2. Classification (NCBI taxonomy): domain Eukaryota; kingdom Metazoa; phylum Chordata; class Aves; order Anseriformes; family Anatidae; genus Cygnus; species Cygnus atratus. The sequence continues at coordinate 57,395,168 of NC_066365.1, forward strand.
AACACCATTTTGTGCCACTTTCATATCCCAGTCTTTCTCTTTTGCCTCTCTTAAGGTTCTGTGCCTCTCAAAAGAGTTGTCTATCTTATCTTTACATACTAACTTAATGTTTTGTTTTTATTATTTCTAGTTAGTAGGGCAAGCATCAGAGATTATTGCCTTCAACTATTATACAGAACCTAAATATTAGGTCAAATGTGTGTCAACTGTGATACTAAGCAGTGTGGAGACTTGGTGTCTGATCATGGTTTACAGCAGCTACAGACAATTCTAAACAACACTTTCTTTGATGGCAGCTGAAAATGTTCCTATTTTCTAACAAAGCCAGTTGAATGAAGTAGGAAAGCTTTCTATTTTCTATAGAAAATGAGGAAGTAATCAACAAAATGGCTTCTGTATAGGTTTCATTAGGGAGGTGATTGTCCCCCCTACTTTGCCCTCATGAGGCCCCACTGGAGTACTGCGTCCAGACTTGGGGCCTCCAGCACAAGAAGAACACGGAAGTATTAGAAAGAGTCCAGAGGAGGGCCACAAAAATGATCGAGGGGCTGGAGCATTTCTCCTATGAAGACAGGCTGAGATGGATTGGGTTGTTCAACCTGGAGAAGAGAAGGCTCCAGGGAGACCTCATAGTGACCTTCCAGTACCTAAAGGGGGCCTACAGGAAAGCTGGGGAGGGACTCTGTCAGGAAGTGTAGTGATAGGACAAGGAGTAATGGCTTTAAACAAAAAGAGTGCAGATTTTGATTAGATATAAGAAATAAATTATTCCCTATGAGGGTGGTGAGGCAATGGACCAGGTTGCCAAGAGAAGTTGTGGATGCCCCATCCCTGGAAATGTCCTGGAAGTGTCTTTGTCTGAAAAGCAGATCCTTAATATAGTTACAGATATGTCAGTACAAAAGAGTTTTCAGATTAAAATTTCACAAGACCAGCTAAATATTCATTTAGAATATATCAAGGGATATATCTTGGCAAGTTACTCTATTTTCTTTAAGTGAAAAATCCTACATAGCTGGATATCTTGATAAAATAAGACAAAAGACAAATATGCTTTATTATTATTGTTTTAAAAAATTTCTAGTCTAGATCACAGCCTTACTCTTCAGATCATAATGTATTTGACAATGGGGGGGGGGAATGTATTGTTACTAGTAAGGTTAAGGAGAAGTAGTTAGTCACATAAAAATAATAAAAATATATGCCTTCTTCTTTATATACCTTCTGTTTTTTTCTTGCCTCCAGATATTTCAGTTCTAAAAAACAACAACAACCAACCAACCAACCAACCAACCAAAAAAAGACAATCAAACTAGCTCCTTTTGTGGAAGTTAACAAAAGTATTAATTATAACAAGTATTATAACAAGTATTATTCCAAAGCCAATATTGAGTTCCTTTTTTTTTTTTTTTTTCTTCTTCTTCTTAATTTACATGAGAACAGCAGGGATATGAGATAAAGATAAAGCACAAGATAAAGTTTTGATGGAGAGCTATTCCCTACTCAGGGAGAGTCTTAAACAGATTATAGGTAGATATTCCAGATGCTTAGCTTTAACTCCGTGAGTTTGGTCTTAAACTGTTAATTCATTTTTAGGGATTGAAAGTCCATATTACCTGGATTGACGTTTACAGTAATGATAGCCTCTCTTTGTAATATTTGCAGAACTGGAGTAGATGGATGCTCACAAGATTTGGACCAGGATGCTCTGGGAAATCCAGGCACCAAGCTGAAAGAAGAAAACCTTTTCAGAAATGTCTGCTTCTTTACATTTACAACATTTCTTTTTTTTTTTTTGATTGTTTATTTTTTTGTTGGAGATTAGGTCTCAGTTTGTGATAGGAACTTTTTTTATTGTTTATTTTGGATTTGGTGTGGAAAATAGATCTTTTTCTCTGGAATGTATACTATGTGTGCCAAAAAATAAAGGGAGTGTATCTGGATACTACACATGTATGTAAGATCTGTAGATACATGTATAAATATATATAGGTACTTTCCTATGTGTACAGACACATAAAGTGAGGGAAACATGGTTTCTGTTTGAATATAATAAATAATGTAATAAATACTGAGAAAGCAAGGCAGCTGAATAGTGTTTCTCATTATCTTCACTATTCAATGCATAATTCTAATGTGTCTGCATGGTGTCAAAGGTCTGCCCTGAGTGCAGAATTATTATTTTATTCATGAAGTTCTCCTTTAGCATTATATTGTACGAATTTTTGCCATATCCTCCCTGTGAGGTAAAATACTTACTACAGATACAGAAACTGACAAAAACCTTTTGCAAACTCACTGTCAGAGCGAGAGTTATGCTTCCTGATGTTCTCATTCCTATGTCTTTATTCTCCAGACTGCCAGTCATGCAAACCATTGGTTATACCCATTGGTTATGTTTGCTGTGTATTATTCAGGAAAATTTCTCTTGGGTGTGGCAATCCATCCAGGAAAACGTAGCATAGATACAACTTGCTAAAATTTTTATTTAGATGACTTGACTAGTCATGATACCGTGACAGATTTTTATGTGACATCTTTCTATCTGATTTTAACAACTGGATGTGTTTGTTGTTGGCTTTTATATACCTGCTACATTCTCTATGCAACTCTCTAACTTCCAAAGGAAAACCTTCAGTACTTACAAAGCTGTGTTGGCCAAAGGTCTCATTTCGCTTTCATCTCAAATTCTCTCAGCATTGTGTCCTGATAGAACTCCAAAGAACAAATTCTGTGATATCCACTTCCTTTCTTTTATGAATGTGCTGGGTTGACCCCAGCCAGCAACCAAACACCCACCTTTTCTTTGACTCACTCCATTTTGGCAGGGAGTCAAAGAAACTGAAGGAAGGCAAAAAGACCTATGCATTGAGGTAATGAATGTTTAATAACAAAAACAAAAACACTTTCCGGAAAGCAGGACCTCAGCATGTGCAATGGTTACTTGGGAAGACAAATACCATAACCACAAATATCTCCCTTTCCTCCTTCTTTCCCAGAGCTTTTATTGCTGAGAATGATATCATATGGTACGCAATACCACTGGAACTTTTTTATGGAATACCATTGGAATTTGGTCAGTTTAGGTCAGATGTCTTGGCTATGTCCTCTCCCAACTTCTTGATCATCCTTAGCCTACTTGCTCAGAAGGGGGAAGAGATAAAGAGTAAGTCATGATCCAGTGCAAGCACTGTGCAAGTGCAGCAATAGTCTAAACACTGGCATGTTACTGACATCATTTTAGCCACAAATGTGAATCACAGCAGCATATAGGCTACTATGAAGAAAGTTAACTCTATAACTTCATCCCAGCCAGATTCAATGCAATGAACAATAAGGTCCAAAACTAAAAGTGCAATGAAATTCTGCATATACAGAGACAATATTCCATCCACAAGAAAAAATATTTAGAATATTATTTTAAAATGAAATGTGACAAGGCAGTCAAGACACATATTTTTAGAATCATAAAATCAGCCATTAGGAGTTATTTTAAAAAATGTTAAAAACAAGCAAGAATGTTCTTCAATAGTTAAGTTTAAATAGTTTAGTTTAAAAACTGAAATTGAGATTTTCAAAATTATTGATAATTCTCATAACAATGAGTACTTCCATTAAGATGGTGAAGGATTGGGTCTTTTGTTTTGTTTTGTTTTTTGGTCTATAACCAGTAAAAAGAATAAATTGTAACTGACAAATTATCAAAATTAGTTTTATCATTGTTGTTAAGTATGTTTAACGCTTCAACTTTTTAATTAATTATTTTTTTTTTGAGATATGGAGATTTCTTGACCTTCAGAATAATCAGAACACTTGTACTGCTATGCTGAATTACACATTCTTCATCATCCCACAGAATCATGCAGTATCACACTTGGAATTAAACTGACTTTAGTAGGTAGCGTATGCTAATTTTTAAGCATAGTTTTAACTTAAGAATATTTTGAAGGTGACAATTACCAAAGATAAAGTATGGAAAATAACTTAAGGTCATGGCTGATAACAGTTGAACATGTGATCTTTGTCTCATGCTGTAGCACTGAATGCCAATGCAATTTCTGAATTATATTTCTAATACCCTTGCATGAAAATGGAAAGTAAGCATTCTGAAATTCTATTACCTCTGTACATTAAATTAATGAAACCAGTATGGGATTTGAAATCTTGAGGAACTGGAGAGGTTTCGATACAAGAATTACAGCAATAATTTGAAGTTAAGGAAATCATGTTTTATAGCAAGAAACTAAGACATTTAATTTACATTGAGATGACTTTATCAATGACTATAAGAACCCACAAGAACCAAGGACTGCTGACAGCATGCTGGCTTTTAATGTAGAAGAAAAGAACATGACAATCCAACTCCAGAAGGTAAACAAATTTCAGTAACATCTGCTAAATAAGACAAAATGTTGTAATTAATCGCTGAAATAGCTTATCTGGGAAGTAGTAAAATATAACTTATTTGAAGACTTTAGATGCAGATGGACTGTAGCTGAGACAGATATTAGAAGGGCATGACACCAAAATCACTAGACATGGGTGAACAGAGTACATTATTCAGGTCACCATTCAGTGGCTATAACTATTATACCCTTGGAATGTCTAACTATGTGAAGACATTAATTTTCCATGTACTTTAATGGACTTTGCCTTACGCAATTTCAATGCACTGTACAAAGATTTGATTATTTTGCAGTTTTCAAGTTTTCCAGTACCAAAACACTGTATTTTTTCTGGTACTTTTAAAAAGAATAAAAGTATATAACTACAAAACCCAATCACAGTATTCTTTGACTTCCACTTCATATCACACCTAATATGTTCACAGAGTGGTCTTCTCATAGGATTTATACAGAGCTCCTTGAGTCATCATTTGCTAGTCTCATTTTGTATTTTCCCCATTAACTGCAGTGTATCTCTCAGTGCTTACTGAGTTCTTTATATACTGACTCACAGAAAACTTGCTACATAATCATAATTTACTGGTCTTTAATGACAGTTTGGATGCATACCAAAAGTATACTTTCACATTTGTCATGGTGATATGCTTTTATGCCTGATTTTACATAGCATTGATTTGATTTCCTCTATTAATGACTGAAGTCACTATAAGAATCCATGTGGAAGACAATAAACCAATTTTCACATTTTTTTTACCAACACCACTCTGTCCTGAGAGCTCAAAAAACATTTAAATATATAACCAAATTCTGTAATTAAATCACACCATCCCTCAAACACAGTAATCAGAAGGAGTTAGTAAAAAGATCTCACTGTTATACTCACATATGACCTGTCAGTCAATTAGAAACAGTTGTTTTCCAGGAAGAATGTGATTAAAATAGAGAGAAAAAAAAAATATTCCAATATAAAAGCAAACAGAATGCATGGAAAAACTTTTTGTGGAGAAGCACTGGAAGTAAGGTGTTTTTTTTTTTTTTTTTTAAAAAAAGTAAATGGGCTGTAAACGAGCTCAGGCTCGTTTCCCTTTCCTTGGAAATAAAGAGCTAGAAAATGTAACTCTAAAGTGACATCAGAGCAGGGAGTGGTTGAGGAGCAGACAGCAGGCTCTTTAGAGTTAGTGGCACGCATTTAAGTTTCCTGCTGTCTCACAAGTTATAAATATGTGCATAGCTTCAAACAATTGTTCTTTATTTTATTTTATTTTATTTTATTTATTTTATTTTATTTTATTTTTATTTTTTGTATCAGGAACACTTTCAGTTGGTTAAAATGTAAACCATGTAAACCAGCTCTTGTCTGGAAGATACTTTAAGTGTATTAAGGAAATACACAGGTGATCCTATGCATCCTATGTCTAGTGTTCAGCTTGGTATTGCTTCATTGGGGTCAAGCTACTTTTGGACTGGTGCTGGCTCATAGTTTAGTTGGAGAGCTCTTAAGATAAAACTGCTACTAATTTCCCTGATGTGTTTCTATGATGGCTTTCAGCATGATAACTAGGAAAAAAATCACCTGTCGTACTAAGCAACTGTGGAACTTGAAATTCTAATGAAATTTGATGTTGCTGGATCACCCTGAAATCTACAATCAGGAGGTGCTCTAGAAAAGTCAAGTGGTATTTTTATTCTCATATAGAAATACTGAGACTTATTAACAATACTTAAGCAACTTAATATAAATGTCTGTTGTGGTTAAAGAAAACTACCATAGTTTATAGAATCATAGAATATTCCAAGTTGGAATGAACCCACAAGGATCATAGTGGAGCTCTTGGCTCCACAGAGGACCAAAAATCAGACCATATATCTGACAGTGTTGTCTAAACTTAATAATAATAATAATAATAATAACAATAATAATAAATAATAAATAATAAATCAATAATTTAATAATAATTTGATAACATTATTATTATTGTTATTGTTATTGTTATTGTTATTGTTATTGTTATTAAGTAAAACTTCCTTACTCTTTAATGTGATATAAAAATGGGGAGGATCATTGCAATTTATTCATGGCTTAAGCACACACTATGCATTTCTATATGCCAAGCATGGACAAAATACAGAAAGATAACCAGTATGATATAGGCTTGTATGTATAAAACATCGTAACGTTTAAAAAAAAAACAAACAACACTTTGTAGTTGTTTTTCTTTTTAGAGACACTTAAATGTTTTATCTTTTCCGTGGATAGAGTTGACCCCAGCCTTTTCAGTGAAAAGTCTCAAGTGAATAAGGAGAAATCAGCCTATATTTCTTCACTGCACATAGCTACTGTTGTTAGAGAATCACTAGTTAACTAAATCATTATGCTATGTTCCTCTCTGGTGCAATGTCATTCATAGTATGTTTTAGATCTTGACCACAATTATCTCTGTAAGTGTATGTAGAAGGAAAGTGTCTGCTCCTTTAAGGGTATCTGGTCAAGGGCCTTTTCCAATGCAACAAGGGACAATAAGAAAGGGAGGCAGTGATAGGAACCAAGTCTGGGCAGTCATATTAACTGATAAGGAAAGAGATGGAATTTGTGAATATTAATTCTACTACATACCAGCTACTGAAGAGACCTGTCTGTGTGTGTGTGAGTGAAACTGGCGGCAGCTACTGGAGTTAGGCCAGGTGTGTAGGGCCACAGACTGCTGTGCCAACTACTGAGTAATTAAGGATCCTAGCATCAGCACCTGCAGGTGTGTGTGGGGGCATAACTCTCCGAATCTGAAAGGTCCTACAGACTTTGTGCCCAGAGTGCCAGCTACTGGCGTGACTGGCATGTGTGGACTGGGTGCCAGCTGCTGAGTCGGTCTGGGACATAGCCCCTCAGACTGTGGCGCCAGCTACTGGAGTGAGGTGGGGGTCTCAACGCCAGCTGCTAGAGCGAGTGGGATTTTCTAGTCCCAGCCATTGGAACAGCGATGGTATGTGCTCCAAAACCAGCTACTGGGGAGGGGAGACTGGTATGACTGTGGGCTTGTATGTGTGTGTGTATATGACTTGAAAGGATTAAAAACCAGCTACTGTGGGGACTGAGTGTCTGTATCTTCCCCAAACCTGGTATGCATGGTGTGTGTGTGCATATTTGCTAGCAAATATTAAGCAGGACCAGCTGGTGAGTAGCAGGGGCCTTAGGTTCGGGTTGGGACATCAGGCAGGTGGTATGCCCATGCTGGTACACCCACGGGGACTTGCAAATGTGTTGTACATGAGGGACAAGAGTGTGAGTGCTGCATTTTTGCAGTGAACTTCAAGCCAGACCAACTGGTAAACAGAGGACCTGTGAAATACATAAGAGGGCCCAGGGGTGCTAGGTGGACAGAGGGTCCGTGCCGGTACCCAAGGGATCTGGAAATACGTATGTGAAGCAGTGGAGTGCTGTGTGCCTGCGCCAGTGTGTGGCCTGTTTATCTGCCAGCTTGAGAGGAGGAAGTGGTCTCTGCTGTCCATGTCTGTGTTTTACACGAGTCCCGGGTGTAAGTGCTGTTTAAGGCAGTTTTTGGCTGGGGCAGTCTGTGTGACCAGCTGTGTCAGTGTGCTGTATGTGTCTCTGGGACATGCTCAGCTTCACCACTGGTTGAGTCTGCAAAGGGGAAAGCAGCAGCTGCTCCCACCTGGGCAGAGACCCTGGGTCCCCAAGGCACTGGGCTGGGCCCCATCCGCCAGGCAGAAGGGGCCTGGGCTACAGGTGGCAACTGCACTCTTTACCTCACTTAAGCATCTTTCTTAGCACTTAAAAGATCAAATTACTTTAGAAAATACTTAATAACCTCATGCCCAACTTCTTAACAGACATAGATGTATTTTGTTCCTTCAAAAAACAAGGAACAACTAAAAACACAGGTTAATGAAGTTTATTTTCAGTGTTGTGCTGTTATACACTTCAATATTCTTTAAATCTTAAAATATGTTTATTTTTGGAGTGTCTGTAGACTATGGATTACAACATACTGCTTGGGAATAAGAAAACAATGACTTAAAATGGAGATTGTTTTTTCTTCTGTTAAATGCGGTGGGATCTTTTACAGGTGGAATGTGGTAAGGGTGGGGAAGCACAGTGTCCCTCTCCATTGCTATAATTGAAATTAACAGCTGTGTTAAATGCAGAGGCATTCAAAAATTGATGGTCCAGAGCCCATGTGGGGCTTTTTCTCAACTTAAAATAAACCTGTGACTTTTTGATTTCTTAGTTTTAAGACTCCTTTCTTTATTTGTCCTGTAGAACTTGAAGATTCATGGGGACCTATGTTCCTTCCAGCACACTCCGTGCACATCTATTGTACTTTGAGCATGGATTAAAGTCAGGTCTGTGCCTAAATCCAAACCTTTTGCTCATTCATGCTGGGTGAGTATAGACACATTTTCAAGCATATATGTGTGAGGTTAGTCTCAGAGTGCCATACGGCACCCCAAAGATTTTGCATCAATCTCATCTTTTGGAAATGTCTAAAAAATAATGGAAAAATCAACTGTCGTGTGCCAATTCACATCTCACCAGGGATCTCTTCCTATATTTGTAGAAAATTCTTTTTGTTGGTGTTAAATAGATAAAATCATCTGAGCTCTTTTTCTGGAAGTTTATAAACTTTGTGTGGTGTGAAAAAAAAAGTAGAAACTCAAGAAGTATGAAGGCCTTTAGCCCACTTTCTCATTAAGAAGATGAGGTATGGCATAATTATTGATTTAGATTTACAGAACTTTATGCAGTATTAATATTTTGTTATCCATTCTCAGGTTACTATCTAGTTCTTTGTCATCTATATGCAGAATACACCTAAGAAGCTAATTTTTGGGGTGTGCATAGAAAACCTAGCAAGTTCCCTTGCATGTAGAAAATGATAATGAAGAGTGAAAGTAAGAAAATGGAAGTTTAAAAGAGGCTGAAATATTTAACACTTCCCTTTGGATTTCAAAAAAAATGTGAAAGCATACAATTTGTAGTCAATGCTGTCTTTCAGGTGCACAGTTATAGAACAGCTGAATTATGACAGGGTAGCTCTAGATGACTAATTTAAATCCCCTGTTGAGTCTGAGCTAAAAGTGACCAAGATATACAGTTTTTTGGGCTTGTGAGAGGAAGGTGATTTGGAATATGGTAGTGTTCATAAAATTGTCTGATATTAACTGTATGCCACTTTGATAGTTTAATTATAAATCTATCACTTAAATCTTTTTGGAAGAAGAGTTGTTTTTCAAGAAAATTCTGACTCCTGATGGTAATCAGGTATTTTATATTTTTGCACAACTAGGGCTCAGACTGTCTCTAACCCTTTCAAAGCTATCTCAACTTCTTGAATATTTGTTTAATCATAGGAGTTTCATACTATTCTTTAAGGAAATCATTATTTACTGTGATAACTTAGAAATTTGAACTGATGCTAATTAATATAGCAAAGACAATGTATCATGACCTGGCTTTGATTCAAGTCTGGAAGCTTTGTAAGCAGTGTGTTACAAGAAGTGGGTTGCTGGGAAGGACATGCTTTGATGGTGCATGCTGTGCAGAATATGTCACCAGTGACTTCAAGACCTTCTCTTAAAAGTTGTTGGAAATCTGGTCAAGGTGACTCATACAAGTACTGGAGATTTATTTACTGCAATAATACCTTTGTAGTGTTTTAAATACATAGTATGTATTTTATTTATATATACTATTTACATATTTATCTTTGTATGTGTATTACATATATATACACATTCACATGCACACACAAGTTTGTATTTCAATTAATTTTCTGAAGCAAGACTTCCACAGAGCAGTATACTAGGATTCTGCTAATAGGCAGCTCTGAGGCTGCCTGTTAGATAACTAATAGCTTGGCTACTTAGTCTTGTGTGTGCCACACGCTTTCTGTGTGCTTGGGAAGTGTTGTAATTGCCAGAATTCAGTTGACTGAGGACCTTGATCCAAACTTTTCCTCAAAAACGATGAATTCTCCCAGGTGCTCTTAAGGCTACAACTCCAAATCTTCTAGTACACTTTCCAATTATTGAGTTTAACAGATGGCCAGATATCTTCACATTTAACTAGGTCTTTGGATTTTCCATCCAAAACTGGAAGTTTTTAAGCTAGTGGATTTCTTGGAGGAACTGAGACACCAGGTCTAAGAATGGCTAAGGTGCCTGTGGCCCATGTTTTCAGTAACAATCAACAGAAGTTGTCTAGGAAAGATCATAATGGAACAAATTCCATGATGTTTTCCCATGATGTGTTCCTGATTTTAAACAATTTTTGACTAGGTCTTTTGGACCAGCTCTAGTGTTAACTTTTAGGGGGGATATACAGTATCTAATATTAGAGGTTAATATTAGATATTACCAGTTCAATAGCAAAATGAACTATAAATTTCAACATATGAAAGCAAGGACTCCCAGGACAAATATTGTTTCTGTCAGTGTCCATTCACGTAACCCTTTATTGCGTGAGGTTCTTGTTATGCCTTAAAAATAGTAGAAAATATAAAAATGTTCACTGTGTCTGTTTCATCTATGATGAAAAGCAAGGGCAAAAGCTAAATAATGATGAATTCATTTGCAATGCTTTCTGTGTCTCTATGGAGTATTCTTAGTACAGATCTAACCTTTCAGTATGGTGATACATTGGATGAGAATGTCATTCTTTATAAAAAATAAAAACCTAACTGCATGATTTTAAAGAAAGGCTATTAGCATATCATAATTACTGAAAATACTTTACAAATGTCTATTTTTAATACTTGAAACTGGAACAATTATGATATTTTCCACCAGGAAGTATGAAAGATTGACTAAACAAAGAAAAACTAAAAGACTTCAATTCTTTCTTTTCTATCTCCGCTGCTTCCCTTCATAAAGGAAAAATTGTATTGATCATTGACATTCTTCTCTCAAGAGATGCTTGAAATGTCTGTGTCCTTGATAGCACTTCTCCTAATTTGAAGTCTAATTAAGAGCCACATATCTATTCTTTACTCTCTCCCCTTTATCATACTTTTAGTGGTCAGGGCTCGGGATATTAAAGTTCTTATCTCAGAAAGATAATGAAAAAAAGAATAATGAAACTTTTTTCAAAAGCAAAACAAGCAAACAACAACAACAAAAAATCAACACTTGCCCCCAGAGAAACAACACTGACAAAAGTAAGAGTGGAAATATCTGCAAACAGCAGAACTTCTAACTAAATCAAGTTGGTTAAATTGCTATATATCACGTTACTCTCTCCATGATGCTGCATTAACAGGAACTATAAATAAGCACTTCCATTGGAAAGTTGGCTTTACGGAGTTTTTTTCAGGTCAAAAATTGGCACACACTGCCGCATCCCTTGTATTGGATTCATGTGGCAAGGTTTAGGTACCAGAGGATCTGCAGGAGCTGTCCCCATGTTGGACACAGCTGGTTCCAGTTGGCTTCAAAACAGACCTATTGCTGGTCAAAGTTGAGCCCCTTAGTAACACTGGAGGCACCTCTGTGATAACACAGTTAAGAAAGGGGAAAAAATGTTGTGCAGCAGCTGTGAGAGAGAGGATTGAGAAAAACATATAGAGAAACAACCATGTAGACACCAAGATCAGTGAAGAAGGAGCAAGAGGAGGTCCTCCAGGCACCACAGGCACCCTGCAATCCATGGAGAGAACCATGGTGAAGCAGGTTGTCCCTTATGGAGGACCATGCCAGAACAGATACTACACTGCAGCTTGTGGATGACCCCACGCAGTATGGCTATGGCTTAAAGGAGTTATATTACAGCCCATGGAGGAGCAGGCTCCTGGCAGGAACTGTGGCTTGTGGAGAGGAGCCGAAGCAGGAGCTGCAGGAGCTCCAGTCCATAGGGCGCTTATGCTGGAGCACTCTGTTCCTGAAGTTCTGTACCTTATGGAATGGACCCACACTGGAGTAAACAGTTCTTGAACTGGAGCACCTCCTGCCCTCCTTCTGCACTGACCTTGGGGTCTGCAGGGCTGTTTCTCACTCCTCTCTCCAAGCTGCTGTTGCACAGCAGTTTTTTCCGTTTTCTTCAGTAGTCTCTCCTAGAGGCCCAGCCAGTGTTCCTCACTAGCTCAGCGCTGGTCAGTGGCAGGCCCCTTTTGGAGCTAGCTAGACCTGGCTCTGGTCTGACATGGGGCAGCTGCTGGACTTTTCTCACAGAGGCCCCCCTGTATCCCCTCTGCTATCAAGTCCTTGCCATGTAAGCCGCAAATTATGAAAGTGCCTCAGTTCTTAATAGTTATAATGAGTTGTTGGTATGACAGAGCAGGTCTTACGTTTTTTTTACCATCACTGTCAAGTTCAGTGATCAACAAGAGTGTTCAGCTGGTCTCATCTCAATTACTGCAAGCAGTAGAAGAGATGTTGTTACTGCTGGAAGCCAGCACCTGTAATATGTGTATTTCAAAGAATTTTACTTCAGTCTACTTTAAGTAGCTGAATACTTGTGATCAGTAGATGTGCTTCTGGAGCATATCTATCTGGAAGGAATCTATTTCATTCATTGTAAAACTGAAAGCTAAACACGATAAGTAGGAATGATGACACACAACATCCTCATCTCTAAATTGAAAAGATATGGATTTGAAGGGTGGACCGGACCATCTGGTGAATAAGGAATTGGCTCGATGGCTGCACCCAGAGAGTAGTGGTCAATGGTTCGATGTCCAGGTGGAGACCAGTGACAAGTGGTGTCCTGTGGGAAAGGAATTCGCAGGTGGCTTTGCGCTGTTTCACACGTCCCTGAATTAGAGATAATGAGGAAACAAGTGGTAGAAACAAAAACTTGAGCAAGGTTGAGATAAAGTAAATTGGCTACATTGTTAAATATGACCTTTGGGCAGTGGCCAATGTGGCTGGCTCAAGGCACGTGTCTGAGGATCTCTAACCAATTGTATGACAGATTCGGGCACATGGACAGCACGTGGGGCTACGGGGAAAGTATATGTAGTAGTGAAAAAGGGCAATAAACGTCTCCTGTTCAAGAGCCATCAGGAGTCCATGTCTTTCATCCCCTCAGTGTCCCTCAGGGCTCTGTCTTGGGACCAGTGCTTTCCAATATCTTCATCAGTGACATAGATGATGGGATTGAGTGCACCCTCAGCAAGTTTGCATATGACACCAAGCTGTGTAATGAGGTTGATACCAAAGAAGGAAGAGATGCCCTTCAAAGGGACTTGGACAGGCTGGAGAAGTAGGCCCATGTGAACCACGTGAGGTTCAACAAGTCCAAGTGCGAGGTGCGGCACCTGGGTTGGGGCAATCCCACAGAGGAATATAGTCTGGGAGAAGAACTCATTGAGAGCAGCCTTGCAGAGAAGGACTTGGGGGTTCTGCTGGACGAAAGGCTCAACATGATTCAGCAGTGCGCGCTTGCAGCCCAGAAGGCCAGCTGCATCCTGGGCTGCATCAACAGAGGTGTGGCCATCAGGTCGAGGGAGGTGATTGTCTCCCTCTACTCTGCCCCTGTGAGGCCTGACCTGCATCCTGTAGTGCATCCAGATTGGGGGCCCCCAGCACAAGAAGGATGTGGGCCTGTTAGAGCAAGTCCAGAGGAGGGTCATGAAGATGATCAGAGGTCTGGAACACCTCTCCTATGAAGAAAGGCTGAAAGAGCTGGGCATGTTCAGCCTGGAGAGAAGGCTCTGGGGAGACCTCATTGCAGCCTTTCAGTACTTAAAGGGGACTTATAAAAAAGATGGAGAAGGACTCTTTACTTGGGTAGATAATGATAGGACAAGGGGGAATGGTTTTAAACTAAAAGATGGTAGATACAGATAGATATTAGAAGGAAATTCTTAATTGTAAGGGTAGTGAGGCACTGGAACAGGTTGCCAAGAGAAGTTGTGGATGCCCCATCCCTGGAGGTGTTCAAGGCCAGGCTGGATGGGGCCTTGGCCAACCTGATCTAGTGGGTGACATCCCTGTCTATGGCAGGGGGGTTGGAGTTAGATGATCTTTGAGGTCCCTTCCAACCTGAGCCATTCTATGATTCTGTGATTCTATGACATAGCCTTTGACATTGTACCCGGTAAGATCCTCATACAGAAGTTATTGAAGCATGGAATGGATGAGCAGACAGTAAGGTGGACTGAAAACTGGTTGCATGATCAGGCCTAGACAGTAGTGGTCAGTGGTGCAAAGTCTAGTTGGAGGCCAATAACGAGCAGAATACCCCAGGGGTCAATACTGGGTCCAGTCCCGTTTAATATCTTCATTAATGATCTGGATGATAGAGTAGAGTACACCCTCAGTAAATTTGTGGATGATATGAAACTGGGCGGAGTGGCTGACTCACCAGAGGGCTGTGCAGCCATCAGAAGGATCTTGACAGGCTGGAGAGGTGGGATGACAAGATTCTCATAAAATTCAACAAAGAGAAATGCAGAGTCCTGCACCTGTGGAGAAACAACCTCAGTTACCAGGACATGCTGGGGGTGACCCAGCTGGAAAGCAGCTCTGCAGAAAAGGACCTAAGAATCCCGATGGACACTAACTTGAACATGAATCAGCAATATGCCATGACTGCTAAGAAGGCTAATGGTATCCGTGGCTGTATTAGGCAAAGTATCACCAGCAGATCACAAGAGGTGATCCTTCCCCTCTACTCAGGAGTGATGAGGCTGCACCTGGAATACTGTGTCCAGTTCCGGGTCCCCCAGTACAAGAGAGACATGGAAAGCATCCAGCAGAGGGCCACCAAGTTGATCAAGGGACCGAAGCACCTCTCCTGTGAGGAAAGGCTGAGAGAGCTGGGACTGTTCAGCTTAGAGAAGAGGAAGCTCAGGGAGGATCTCATCAATGTACTGATGTACTTTAACGGAGGGTGCAAAGAAGATAGTGCCATACTATTTTCAGTGCTACCCAGTGTAAGGACAAGAGGCAATGAGCACAAAATGGAACAAAGGAGGTTCTGTCTAAACATCATCAGGAAGCATTTCTTTACTGTGTGAGTGATGGAGCACTGGAACAAGTTGCTCAGAGAGATTGTGGAGTCTCCTTCCTTGGGGATCATCAAAAGCTGCCCAGACGTGGTCCTGGGCAAACAAGCTTTAGGTATTCCTGCTTGAGCAGGGGGGTTGGACCTCTTATTCCACAGGTCCCTTTCAACCTTCACCATTCTGTGATTATATGATTCCATAATTCTGTGATGAGGAAACCTGCTTAAAAACTTGCTGATCTAAATTCAGAAACTTGTATAGATACAACTTGACTGAGGGTGAATCTAAGTGTATAGTTTGTTTTCCAATGTGTTTTGTACCTCATATTTCTGTTATATGAAATAAGGTACTGTTTGTCTTTCACACATACCATGGGTTAGTCTGTGAGATGATATCAAAATATCATTGTCTATGAAATATCAGAAGGATTATATGATATTTCACGTCTGATTCACCTGGGCAATCTTACAAGGCCTGAGCTTACTGCTACAAACTGAGATCCATAGACACGGCATGTAAACCGTACAATACTAAGTTTACATATTTCTCATGTTATATTTAACATTTGTTCTGTGGTCAGTCTGATTTCTTCATTTACAGTGAAATTATGTCATCTGTTTGAAGGCTTGAATCTTTATAACTTTAAAATGGCTTCTACAAAAGTAGAAACATCTGACATGGCATAATAATATCTCAATAATATATCACTTTGATAGAAGACAATAAAGCTTTCTTAGCTTTACATATGTGTACATATTAGACTATGAATGCAATTTTATCTGCATGAGTTTTCTTATATTCTTTCTATTCCGTTTTGAATTGTATTTTCTTCATCTTCTCCTCTTAAGGGAAGTTCTCCAATCCTCTGACTAATCTGTTTGTTGTTTTTTTTCCCCTTCATCTCAAATCCTTCAAGTCTTCCATTGCAATTAAAAATATGGAAGCATGAAACCTATGTTCTTGATCTGATGCAACTATCCATCATTCCACACAGTAAAATCTCACTTTCTCAATCCTTATCTTCTTGTAACTTAAAGAAATTCTTGTATTCTGTAAGCTTTACTGAATAACTGCTTTACTACTAAGCAAAATGTATATAACATTTTTGCATAGCATATAGCAGTCTGCAACCCATGACTTCATTCTATTAATGACAGACAATAAATAGAACTATTAATATTGCATGCTGATCATGAATAGAAGACTATTTAATAAGGATCAGAAGTTTTAAACACATCTAAATATACAGGAACACTTTCTTAATGGGCAGATGTCTCTATATAATCGCTTCAATGTTCTTACCTTACAGTTCTGTACGGAAAGTTTTTACCCTACTTCTCCCAGAGTCCCTTGAGTACCTTTTTCTTCTTTCAATTGCATCTGAATGGAGGGATTTACATATTGTTAATTTGTTGTTTGATTTTTTTCAAGCTTCTTGATTCTCCCTGAACAATACTTCTCAAAGTAAAGAATGGAAAGAGTACAAATTGGCAGAGGTTTGGGACTCTTCTTCCAAAAATTAGAGACTTTGCAGTAGGAGAACATAATCAAGTATCATCCTCAGGGCATAATGTTCAAAACTTCATTTACTAGCATTATAAATGAATTCATTCTCTAATTAGCAACTTGGAGTGTGAGAAAGAAAAAAAATTACATGATTGGTAACATATGATGGAAATGAAATATGATTTTTTTTTCTGAATTAATACTGCTGATATATGAAAATCTGGTACTATAGGCTGTTACTTCTCCTGGATCCTGCAGCTGCAGGCTGATTAAAACCCAGCAGGAAGAACTATAATAAACAAATAACACCTGCTGCAAGAACAGGTGTTTGTGTCTTCATTTAGAAACCAAAGTAAAACAGAAGATGCCAAGGGGCTGAAGTAGATCAGTATTTGGATTGACATAATTTGTTACTACTTGTCCTTGAACTTAAAAGCATATTATTCTGCTTTCAAGACTCCTTGATAGGGATGCAACACTTGCTTCTAGTAATTAAGCAGCTCTCTGCCTTCTCTGTGCAGCTGTCCATTTTCCATACTACGTGCATTCACTGAAAGCTGAAAATGTTTCTCCATTCACTGGTGTATAATATAATGTATTTGACTGAGAACACTATATGCACAAAAATAAGGAAAGACAGAATTTATTATTTTATTTTATTTCACTAATCTCATCAGTGATTTGTTTAAGATTGTAGTCCAAATAAATCAATACTGTCATAGAAAACTATCATATCTTACTTGTTCCTTGATGGATTGTATACATGTTAACAAAATAAATTATATATTTTTAAAAGAAGTAAAAACCATTCTGCTCCTGATATTTACCTCAGTGGCACCTCTGATGCAGATGAAGCAAATACTTACCTCTCAATAAAAGTGAAGTTTTGTTCATTGTCTTTCATGTTTGCAGCTTCTGGGTGGTGATTTCTAATTGCAGAATACTTTATTCATAATAGCTTAAGCAATGACTTAAGCAATAATAATCAGAGTAGTTTAAGTATCCACATCCATTTTTCATAAATTTTCAAGCTATGTATTTGCTCTTGCAAATGAAAAACATAGTAGAGCACTTACCAATGATTGTGATAGGCCTTTAAGGAAACCCAGTATCAATTGGACTAATTGGGTTCAGTCTGTTTCAAAGAAACTACCAGGCAGTGACTTCCATGTTATAATCATAGAATCATAGAATATCCCAAGTTGGAAGGGACCCACAAAGATCATCAAGTCCAACTCCTGGGTCCCCAAAGGACCACTCAGAAAATCAGACCATGTGCCTGAGAGCATTGTCCAAAAGCTTATTGAACTCTGGCAGACTCGGTGCCATGACTACTGCCCTGGGGAGCCTGTTTCAGTGACCAACCACCCTCCCAGTGAAGAGACTTTTCCTGATATCTAACCTGAACTGCCCCTGTTGCAGCTTCAAACCATTTCCCTATGTCCTATTGCTGGTCACCAGAGATCAGCACCTGCCCCTCCACTCCCCCTAGTGAGGAAGTCGTAGACCACAAAAGAGTTCTCCCCAGTCTTCTCTTCTGCAGGCTGAACAATCCAAGTGACTTCAGCCACTCATATATCTTGCCTTGTACGCCCTTCACCATCTTTGTAGCCCTTCTTTGAACTTTCTCTAGCAGTTTTCTTGCTTATACTGTGGTGCCCAGAACTGCATACAGTACTCTAAGTGAGGCCACACCAGCACAGAGTAGAGCAGGACAGTCACTTCCCTTAACCAGTTAGCAATGCCGTGCTTGATGCACCCCAGGATACAGCAGGCCTTCCTGGCTGCCAAGGAACACTGCTGGTTCATGTTCAGCTTGCTGGTCGATCTCCAGCATCTCATCCCCCAGTCTGTACATATTGCCAGTGTTGCCCCTTCCCAGGTGCAGAATCTGGCAACTGTTCTTGTTAAACTTCATACAGTTGGTGTTTGCCCAGCTCTCTGATATGTCTAGATCTCACTGCAAGACCTCACTACCCTCAACAGAGTCAACAGCTCCACACAATTTGGTATCATCCTTGAAGAAGTCTCAAGATATTTGGTAAAAGATTTTTCTCTTTTGAGACCGTAGCTAACAGTGGATGGCTTTAACATAGTTCATGGCAGCAGATAATACTCAGAGCCAGCAGGGAGAGAACTCCAAGGTAACAAATAAAGTTTCTAATGGCTCTATTTTTTTTCTCTTTTGCAAGCAATGTCACACATAAATAAGTGCTGAAATCCCATAATACCTAAAGCGGATGTAAAGAGTTATTACTGAGTATAAAAGCAATATCACAAAGTCATTTAAAATCTACACACTGCCAGAAGTGTGGATTATAAAATAAGCTGAGAACTGGAAAACTGTTGGGAAGATTTTGCATATTTAAGATGTTAAAATTACTTTCCTGTCTTATTTAAGGAGCCTGCATAGGTTCAACAGCAGCTGGAGCAGCATCCTGGTAAAGGTAGGATTTTCTGGGTTTTTGATATTGTTGTTGGCTATTTTTGAATTTCTGACAGTCTAGATGCTTAATAATATTGGAGGTAAATGATGTGTAAATCATTTCTAGATCAATATCCTCAGAGGAACAGTAGAAAGTCTAAATTATTTGCTAGAAGAGTGGGTTTGATAAGATGATAACTGGATCTCTCTTATGTTATTGGGTATTGGAGAAAAATGTCCCTCAGAGAGAAAACAGGCAAATTTCATCACATGGGTAAAATGTACTTATGCTAATATTAAGGATTCCCAAAACTTATTTTAAATGTCATTTTACATATTAAATATAATAATTTATTAAAAGTTGAATAGGTGAGAAGGTATTTATAACAGAACTAAATACCACTTATAATTCTGTTAATAAAAAATAATTGCTATTGTTGTAGATTCCTTAGAAATTTACAGCTATTATAGTCAAATTAATAATGTAAACATATTTTCGAAGAGGGTTCTTTTTGGGGGGAGGGGGGGAAAGGGGGAATAACATTGCTAAATATAACTATTAAACAAAGACCTGTGATTGAACTTAAATAGATTTGGAAAACTAAGGCGTAAAAAAAATAATTGTTGAAATTGTTCTGATATAGATTATAGAAGGATGTAGCTAAACTGAATGGAGATTCAAATACATATGGAAATATAAGATATAAAAATGAGACTTTTAGTATTGAAATCAAACTACATGTTTAGTTTAACAAAATGCAAGTTAAGAGAAAGCTCTGTAAATTTATGAAAATAAGTAAAACTGATCTGTCAAAGAGCTATTCTGTAGGCAGAAACTTAAAATAGATGTGTCATAAATATGGTTGAAACTTTTAATTTTAGGTGTAGTTAACTATCAGCTGATTTATTTTTTTGGTAGATAAAACTTTTACAGTGACATGTAAAGTTGTTGCACAATTTAACTTAGGTCAACACTTGTGTAACTTATGATCTATGGAACTTTGAAATAATTTATTGGAAAATTAAGCTTCCTTGAATTTGTAAAATGATATTAGTAGGTAGATGAACAGTATAAGACACTCATACCACTCTATCATCTAATGGAGTACTAAGAAATATCTTGTGCCCACTGCCAGCATATTTCAAATGTTGTATATTTTAAAATCACTTTTTATGCTTCTTGCCAATATGTTTTCCCCAATTAAGCTTCCTCTTTTGCTCTTTTAAAGCTATCTCGTTATTTCTCTGAAGCTCTTTTCTGTGTTATGTATCAAAGAGGATTTCAGAGATTTGGGGATAATGGTCAAGGGTCTGGGGGTCCAGGTCATTTTCTCCTTGATCCTACCAGGATCAAGGAGAGTAGGAGGAGTAGGTGGATTCCCCAAGTAAACAACTGTTTGTGTCACTTGTGTTGGCAACAGAAGTGGAAACAGAAGTTTCTATCAACATGGGACCCTGTTTGAAGGTTGACTACTGATGGGGATTTATGGGATCCACCTGTCTAAATGGGGCACAAGGACCTTTGCCTACAGACTAGCCAACCTGTTAAGGAGAGCTTTAAACTAGGAAAGATAGGGAAAGGTAGAGTTACAGACCATACAGACAGAAAAATAAGGCTCAAATGGGGATACCTCCAGCAAGTGCATGCAGCCAAGGAAAAACCTACAAGACATGACTATGGGGTATCCTCTTGCACCCCTCCTGGGAGACTGAATACCTCTCCGAAGTGCCTGTACAACAATGCACGTAGCATGGGCATAAACAGGAAGAATTAGAGATCTGTGTGCTGTTGCAGGGCTTTGATGACATTGCACTTATGGAGACAGGGTGGGATAGCTCACATGACTGTAATGTTATCTTGAACGGATACATGCTTTTTAGAAAACACAGGCCAGGTAGGTGAGGTGGTGGAATTGCCCTTTATGTGAGAAGTAACCTGGAATGTGTGGAGCTCTGCCTCAGGCTGGATGATGAGCAAGTAGAGAGCTTAGGGGTAAGGATTATAAGGATAAACAAACAACAGTGACAACTGTTGTCAGTCTTTGATACAGGCCACCTGAACAGGAGGATGAAGCCTTTTACAGACAGCTGTAAAAAGCCTCGCAATCACAGACCCTGGTTCTCATGGGGAGACTTCAACCACCCTGACATCTGCTGGAGGAGCAACACAGCAAAGCACAAACAATCCAGGAGGGTCCTGGAAAGCACTGACTATAACTTTCTGATACAGGTGGTGGAGGAGTCAATGAGGAAAGGTGTGCTGCTGCACCTTTTACTAACAAACAAGAAAGGACTGGTTGGACATGTGAAAGCTGGGGGCAGCCTTGGCTACAGTGACTACAAGATCATGGAGTTCAGGATCCTGCGAGGAAGAAGCAATAAGATCACAACTCTGGACTTTAGGAGAGCTAACTTTGGCCTCTTCAGGGGAGAGAGGGGACCTTCTTGTAAGAATCCCATGGGAATGGGCCCTATAAGGAAGAGAGCTGGTTAATATTCAAGGATCACTTCCTCCAGGCTCAAGAGTGATTCATCTCTATGAGCGAGAAGTTGAGCAAAGTGGGCGGGAGACCTGCATGGATGAATAAGGAATTCCTGATAAATCTCAAACATAAGCAGGAGTTGTACAGGATGTGGAAGCAGGGACAAGCCACTTGGTATGAATATAGGAATGTTGTCAGGATATGTGGAAATGCAATGAGGAAGGCCAAGGCCCATTTGGAATTAAATCTGGCTAGGAATTTCATGGACAACAAGAAGTGCTTCTTCAAATACATCAATAACAAAAGGAAAACTAGGGAAAATGTGAGCCCATTACTGGGCTCAATGGGGCAATGAAGAACACAGAGAAGGCAGAGATACTGAATGCCTTCTTTGCTTCAGTCTTCATTGCCAAGGTCAGCCCTTGGGAATCCCTGACCCAGGAGACCAGGGAGAAAGTCTGAAGAAAGGAAGACTTTCCCTTGGTTGAGGAGGATCGGGTTAAAGATCATTTAGGCAAACCTGACATCCACAAGACCATGGGCCCTGATGGGATGCTCCCACGAGTACTGACAGAGCTAGTCAACACCATTGCTAGGCCACCCGCAGTTGTCTTGGTAAGGTCATTGCAATCAGGAGAGGTGTCTGAGGACTGCAAGAAAGCAAATGTCATCCCAGTCTTCAAAAAGGGCAAGAAGGAGGACCCGGGGAACTACAGGCTTGTCAGCCTCACCTCAATTTCTGGAAAGGTGATGGAACAGCTTATCCTGGAGGCCATCTCTAAGCATATGGAAGTCAAGAAGGTGAACAGGAGTAGTGAGCATGGATTAACCAATGGAAAGTCACAGAATCACAGAATCATCTAGGTTCGAAGAGACCTCCAAGATAACCCAGTCCAACCTCTGACCTAACACTAACAAGTCCTCCACTAAACCATATCACTAAGCTCAACATCTAAACGTCTCTTAAAGACCTCCAGGGATGGTGACTCAACCACTTCCCTGGGCAGCCCATTCCAATGCCTAACAACCCTTTCAGTAAAGTTCTTCCTAATATACAACCTAAACCTCCCCTGGCGCAGCTTTAGCCCATTCCCCCTTGTCCTGTCACCAGGCACATGGGAGAGTAGACCAACCCCTACCTTGCTACAGCCTCTTTTAAGGTACCTATAGAGAGCGATAAGGTTGCCCCTGAGTCTCCTCTTCTCCAGGCTGAACAATCCCAGCTCCCTCAGCCGCTCCTCATAAGACTTGTTCTCCAGACCCCTCACCAGCCTCGTCGCCCTTCTCTGGACTCTCTCAAGCACCTCGACGTCGTTCTTGTAGCGAGGGGCCCAAAACAGAACACAGTACTCGAGGTGCAGCCTCACCAGAGCTGAGTACAGCGGGACAATCACTTCCCTAGACCTGCTGGCCACGCTGCTTTATACAAGCCAGGATGCTGTTGGCTTTCTTGGCCACCTGAGCACACTGCTGGCTCATATTCAGCTGGCTATCAACCAGTACTCCCAGGTCCTTCTCTGCCAGGCAGCTTTCCAACCACTCATCTCCCAGCCTGTAGCACTGCTTGGGGTTGTTGCGCCCCAGGTGCAGGACCCGGCACTTGGCCTTGTTGAACTTCATACAGTTGACCTCAGCCCATCGGTCCAGCCTATCCAGATCCTCCTGCAGAGCCTTCCTACCCTCGAGCAGATCGACACACGCACCTAACTTGGTGTCATCTGCAAACTTACTGAGGGTGCACTCATTCCCCTCATCCAGATCATCGAGAAAGATATGAAAGAGGACTGGCCCCAGTACTGAGCCCTGGGGGACGCCCGTAGTGACCGGCCTCCAACTGGATTTGACTCCATTCACCACAACTCTTTGGGCCTGGCTATCCAGCCAGTTTGTAACCCAACGAAGCGTACACCAGTCCAAGCCACGAGCAGCCAGTTTCTTGAGGAGGATGTTGTGGGAAACGGTGTCAAAAGTCTTACTGTAGTCAAGGTAAACCACATCCACAGCCTTTCCCTCATCCACTAAGCGTGTCACTTTGTCATAGAAGGAGATCAGGTTCGTCAAGCAGGACCTGCCTTTCATAAACCCATGCTGACTGGGCCTGATCGCCTGGTTGCCCTGCAAGTGCCGCGTGATGACACTCGACATAATCTGCTCCATGAGCTTCCCTGGCACTGAGATCAAACTAACAGGCATATAGTTCCCCGGGTCTACCCTCTGACCCTTCTTGTAGATGGGCGTCACGTTTGCTAGCCGCCAGTCGACTGGGACCTCTCCTGATAGCCAGGACTGCCGATAAATGATGGAAAGTGGCTTGGCCAGCTCCTCCGCCAGTTCTCTCAGTACCCTCGCGTGGATCCCATCTGGCCCCATCGACTTGCATACATCCAAGTGCTGTAGCAGGTCACCAACCATTTCCTCGTGGTTAGTGAGGGCCACATTCTGCTCCCCATCCCCTTCCACCAGCTCAGGGTACTGGGTATCTAGAGAACAACTGGTCTTGCTGGTAAAGACTGAGACAAAGAAGGCATTAAGCACCTCAGCTTTTTCCTCATCCCTTGTAACTAAGTTTCCCCCCGCATCAAGTAAAGGATGGAGATTCTCCTTAGTCTTCCTTTTTGTGTTGATGTATTTGTAAAAACATTTTTTGTTATCTTTAACCGCAGTAGCCAGATTGAGCTCCAGATGAGCTTTGGCCCTTCTAATTTTGTCCCTGCACAGCCTCGCAACATCCTTATAGTCCTCCTGAGTGGCCCGCCCTCTTTTCCAAAGATTATAAACCTTCTTTTTTCTCCTAAGATCGAGCCACAACTCTCTGTTCAGCCAGGCCAGTCTTCTTCCGCACCGGCTCGTCTTTGGGCACGTGGGAACAGACCACTCCTGAGCCATTAAGATTTCCTTCTTGAAGAGTGCCCAGCCTTCCTGGACTCCTCTGCCCTTCAGAACCACCTCCCAAGGGACTCTGTCAACCAGTGTCCTGAACAGCTCAAAGTCAGCCCTCCGGAAGTCCAAGACAGCGGTTTTACTGGTCCCCTTCCTGGCTTTGCCAAGAATAGAGAATTCTACTATTTCGTGGTAACTTTGCCCAAGACAGCTCCCGACCACCACATCTCCCACCAGTCCGTCACTGTTTGTGAACAGAGTCATGCTTAACCAACCTTTTTTGCCTTCTATGATGAGGCAACTGGATGGATGGATGGATGGATGGATGGATGGATGGATGGATGGATGAGGGGAAAGCAGTGGATGTAGCCTACCTGGACCTCAGCAAGGCTTCTGACTGTCTCCCATGATATCCTAACAGGCAAGTTCAGCAAGTGTGGGCTGGATGAGTGGATGATGAGGTGGATTGAGAACTGGCTGTATGGCAGGTCTCAGAGGGTTGTGATGAGAGGCACAGAGTCTAGCTGGAGACTTGTAGCTAGTGATGTTACCCAAGGGTTGATACTCAGTCCAGTATTGTTTAACTTACTCATCAATGACTTGGATGAAGGGATAGAGTGCCTCCTCAGCAATTTTGCTGATGTCATAAAACTGGGAGGAGTGGCTGATACACCAGAGGGCTGTGCTACCATTCAGAAAGATCTTGACAGGCTGGAGAGATGGGCAGAGAAGAACCTCTTGAAATTCAACAAAGGTAAGTGCAGGGTCCTGCACCTGAGGAGGAATAACCCCATACACCAGTACAGGCTGGGGGCTGTCCTGCTGGAAAGTAGCTCTGCAGAGAAGGACCTGAGGGTCCTGATGGACAACAAGTTGACTGTGAGCATGTGCCCTTGTGGCCAAGAAGGCCAATGGTATCCTGAGCTGCATTAGGAAGAATATTGCCAGCAGGTCAAGAGAGGTGATCTTCCCCCTCTACTCAGCCCTGGTGAGGCCTCACCTTGAGTGCTGCATCCAGTTCTGGGCTCTCCAGTACAAAAGAGAGACATGGAGCTCCTGGATGCCAACAATTTATTTTTTTTTAATGGTCTTAAACATTAAAGCAGTTGCTGCTGGAAAATAGGCAAACTTAGGCAGTCTAGGAATGTAGTATTGCACACTTACATCACTAAGATAGCTGGACAGAAGAGCCCACGGTGAAAGCAGATTACCCAGTGATGTGATGAAGGCTCCAACCCCAAATAAAACTGATCACAAAGAGCCAAAGGCTGTCTTGATCTACCTTGATTTTGTTTATACATGTATTTTCTTATCTTGCCTCATAGTTGACATTTTTAGAACTAGCTAGGGTGAATCATTCTGCCTGACTTTATATCCAGTGGTGTAGTTGGACAAGGTTATAAAGGATTCTTATGATAATACAGCTATTTAGATGTATTGGAATGTTAAACTACCTGAATGCATAGTGTTCATGACAATGCAAAAGTACCAGCATCTTATTTTACTAAGCTTACTTTTAGGGAACATCAGAAAGCTTGATCTCACAGTTAGATGGCTTATTTTCAGTTTAAAAGGCTGTAGCAAGTTTCATTTTAAATGTTGTCGTATTGTGAAACCTAAGGTACTGCACAAACAAATGAGGCATTGACTAGCCTACCAAGTCTAACTAGATTAGTTCAGTGTGCACTGGAAAACAAAACAAAAAAAAGTAATAGACACATTTTTTTCTAAGTGATTTCTGCTGACTTCACACCTTGGTGACATATTTGAGTCTGCAGAGCAGTAAGTGAGAGAAAGGCTGGTGGAAATGGTTACAACTGCTAATTGGTGTCAGATATAGAGCAAGTCAAAGACAATGGCCTTGGGCTACAGGATTAGCAAGGCCATTTGCAACTTGTGCTGATGATCTAGTTTATAATGCAATAAACAGAGAAGACAATTGCCCAGTATTACGCTGAGAAAAGAACACCACTAGGTGTGGACCTCAGACACCATAGGAAGAGCTGAGCCCAAGGTGGAACTGGTTTGCACAAAGATATACATTACCACCCAGGAAGCGGTATTACAAGTGCAGGGTGGTGTTTTTTGTTGTTGTTTTGTTTTGTTTTGTTTCTGTTTTGTTTTGTTTTAATTAAATCATACAAAAGATAGAAAATGGTGTACAGAATAGTTCTGTGTTTCTTAACCATGGTCCTTTTTCATATTCTCTTTTTTTGTCCAGAAGTTTTCATGCACTGTATTCGCTTGAAAGACAAAGCAATGAACCTGCCTCAGTCCTCTTGAAAGCACAGTGATATCTGATTATTAGGTAAAGGTTTTCTGAAAGAGTTGTTCAAGTTCTTCAAATGCCCAGAAAAGTATTCCTTCTTTTCTTCTTTATCTAAGTTTATTAAATTGACTAATTATTTTAGTCAAACTATTAATAATGACTAGCTGTTTTATTCAGCAATTGTCCCCTATGAATAAGATGCCAGATGCATTGTTTATTCTGGCAGTGCCTGGAATGCTACTAGTGTCTCATTGCTAGTATATGATATACATCCTTTTGCATGGATATAAAGGTTAACCATGTGGCTGGTTTTCCGTCAACATTTTCTGTAAGTTATCTGGGACAGAGTCAAAAAATATTATTGAAGTCTACTGTTAGAAATAAACATTCAAGATGGTGAAAGACTTTTTATCTGAATCCTATTTTCTTATCTTCTTCTGAGAAAAACTGATACCAGCTATAGTTGTTTGGTTATGGTTGCCTATGGTTTGTTTATTGGATTTGCTGAAAGAAGAAAATAAGTTAAGCTGCTAGATTTCTTCAATAATCATGTACTGGGTGCATGGTTCTAGAGTCCATTTATGCATTGGTAATGTTTCATATTTTCAGAATGTGTGTCCTTTTTGCTAGAAAGTGTTGAATTTGATTTTAAGGACTTAAAGCAAACGTTCTCGTTTTCACAAACAGCATGGAAACCTTAGGAAATATGACCAGTATTCTGGCATTTGGTTCAGTATCTGAAATTTGGGAGGGCTTCCAAAACCAGAGAATATAGTGATTTGTAAGGCTGTGGGGGTTTGTACTCATCTGGGAAGCTGAGCTCCACCACAACTGCTCTCTCACTCCACCTCCTCGAAGGAAAAGGGGGAGAAGATACGATGAAGCTCAAGGGCTGAGATAAGGACAGGGAGATCACTCGCCAATTATCATCATGGGCAAACCGGACACAGCATAGAGAGATTTATGTAATTTATTACATATCGCTAACAAGCTAGACAAGTAAGAAACAACAACAACTAAAACTAAACTAATGACACCTTCCCTCCATCCATCCTCTTCCACCTCCTCCCCCAGAGCAGCGCAGGGGAACAAGGAATGGGGGCTGCGGTCAGTCCCTAGCGCTTCATCTCCACCACTACTTCATGGTCACTCCCTGCCCCTGGTCCACGTGGGGTTCCTCCCACGTGATGCCATGCTTCTCGAACTGATCCTGTGTGGGCTTCCCACAGGCAGCAGCTCCTCAAGAACTGCTCCAACATGGGTCCGTGCCACTGGGTCCATCCCCCAGGAGCAAACTGCTCCAGCACAGGTCCCCCACGGGTGGCAGCTCCCTCCAGACCCCCTGCTCCTGCGTGGGCTCCTCTCCACGGGCTGCAGCTCTGGCCCAGAGCCGGCTCCTGCGGGGGCTCTCCATGGGCCGCAGCCTCCTCCAGGCCACATCCACCTGCTCCACCGGGGGCTCCTCCACAGGCTGCAGCATGGAGATCTGCTCCATGTGGGACCCATGGGGGACAGCCTGCTCCACCAGAGGCCTCTCCGCAGGCCGCAGGGGAACTTCAGCTTCAGTGCCTGGAGCACCTTTTGCCCTCCCTCAGCACTGACCTTGGAGTCTGCAGGGCTGTTTCTCATTCCTCTCTCCAAGCTGCTGTTGCGCAGCAGTTTTTTTCCTTTTCTTGAATCTGCTCTCACAGAGGTACAACCAATGCTTTTTTATTGGCTCAGCTCTGGCCAGTGGTAGGTCCCTTTTGGAGCTGTCTGAAAATGGCTCTGCTCTGACATGGGGCAGCTTCTGGACTTTTCCCACAGAGGCCACTCACTACCAAAACCTTGCCTCATAAAGCCAATACAAAGGTTCGTTTGAAAGAGGATTTCTCTGAGAGGTAACCACGGTTGGCTGAATAGGTAGCTTATGCCCTAGCACTATCCCAGTTGCAATTATTTTACTTTCTTCTAACAAGTTCTATATATGTATACATGTTCTATATATGTATTTATGTATATAGGGCCCCTTCTGGCCCAGGCTATTATCTTTTTCAAAGATAGAGTTTTTATTTGCTAGTATTAGTTAACTTATTTAACATTTGTCCTTCTTTTCCCCATTTGCCCCTGTTGTGATTATTTCTTAACTATTATAGGCTTATTTCTATTTAAACTCTAAGTACCCCAAGTTTTAGCACTGCATAAATATTTATTATTATTTTTTAAATAACAACAAAAATAGTAAGTGCATCAATAGATTTATGTATGTATAAAGCAACAGAAATGGATTTTTTTTGTGTGTGTGTGCATGATTGTATATCATATGATAAAAAATTGAACAAATGCATCAGATGCATAAATGTCAATAACATACCACAAAAATATCACACAGGTAAGTGAAAATATACATGGTAATATTACTGAGATTACTGCTGGGTTTGTGCTTTCCAAATCACATATTGAAGATCGAGTTAAATCTTACAATAGCATGCAATATGATCAAATTAAGGTCATAGTATTTTAATTTTGCCATGATAATGTAAAGATCATCATTGGCATGAACATTATAGCTTTTATAGAGGAATACATTGTGGAGCTAAAGATACAACATGTCTTGTCTTGTGCTGTGATGAGACACTGTGGAAGTTATTCCCCTGGTTGCCTTATGAAAGATTCAGATTTCATAACTATGAAATCTGGTGTATGTTCTAGTGGCTGGAAATCTGCCTGGCCATGGGAAGTAATGAATGACTTCCTTTTTTGCCTTTCTTACATGACATTTTTTTGCTTTCCCTATTGTTATCTTAATCCATAATCTTCTTTCCATTTTCTATGAGTTCTATGGGAGAGGACTGGCTGTAGGACTTCCAAGGAGAGCAGAAATGAGAAGGTGGCAGCTATTTCATGCATTTCAAAGAGTGCCTCTCATACAGATGATCACTATCCCTATCAAAGACAACAGCATTAATCCACAAACAAGAAAAAAAGAAAACTAATAATTCTTTAATATTGTGTTCTAGTAGTAGAACAGATCAGAGTAGCTCTAAATTATGTTCATTGTCAGTAGAGTGCAAGGGACTGTGTCTTCCCTATGGAAAGCTTAAGTATGTTTGCAGATGCTGACTTTGTAGAGCCTCTGAATTTTTCTTGTGTTGGAATCTGTCCTGAAGCATTGACTGCGTTCCCTTTGCCTTTTAGCAGCAGTATGTGTTTCCTGAAAAGGCATAGGATGACTGCAGTGGAATAAAATTTCAAGAGTTTTGATGGATATTGTTTCCTGTGTATGTATGAAATTTGATAACTAGATATGCTAATAGATAGTAGACAATCAATCTGAAAATCACTGACTTCCTTCACTGAGAAATGAAATATGATGTCAGTACTACTACCCAATGGACAACTGCATTTAACCTTCTATAATCATGTTACCTCTTCTCTACAATAAAAAGTAGATTACAATAGCTAAGTCCAAAGAGGTATTTTTACAAAATAGATTAATTGCTGACATCTGTAAGCATCTTTGACAGTTTAGACAGAAGTATTAATATATAAAGATATCTACTTATTCTATATATGTCTTTATCATATGTATATCTAAAAGGAAGGATGGCCTTTAAATCACTGAAATCAGTTATATAACAAAGCAATGTGTTAATGAAATACCACAATATTTTGACCAAATTAACCTATTTCTAGCTTTACAGAAATTCAAGCAGAGGAGATGAGATCCCTGAATGATCTAGTTAACTACAAATTCTGTTGGCATAAGGTGGCTGATTGGCACAGATAACTTAATTGGGGGCATGGTTACTATACACTGACCTTGTTTCTTGGCTGAAATGATGTATGACGCACATATTATGTTAAAAGACTGACTTGATAGAGTAATTTTTGACTATGGGCCATTTTTAAATTTAAATTCTGATGGTAAGCAATATAAATTATATTGTACGATTAATTATGATATAGTATAATTTAATATGCTTGTGAACAAATGTTTTTAGGAAATGAGATGTTACTTTCAAGTGACAGTTTCTTTCCCAGAAAAGTGTTTATTAGTTTCTTACTGTCTTCTTTTAGTTTACCTTGATAGAAAGGATTAATGATGTCTTTAACATTGTAATGCTTATATATAATCAAATAACTTTAACATTATTCCAACAGCACAGCTCAGTGAAAAAGAATGGAGAATTCCGTTACAATAACAATTTATTAAAACTGAATGTAGGGGAGAAATTAAGACAATGAAATGAACTTTCAGAAACTGAAGACCAACCAATGTCATCTACGTGGTCTTCTGCAAGGTCTTTGACATGGTCCCACATTACATCCTGATCTCCAAATTGTAGAAATATGTATTTAATGGGTGGGCCATTCAGTGGATAAGGAATTGGCTTGAAGGTCGCACCCAGAGAGTGGTGGTCAATTGTTCTATATCCAGGTGGAGACCAGTGACGAGTGGTGTCCCTCAGGGGTCTGTCCTGGGGCTGGTACTGTTTAATGTCGTCATCAATGACATAGACAGTGGGATTGAGTGTACACTCAGTAAGTTTGCAGATAACACCAAGCTGATCGGAGCAGTCGATGCAACAGAGGGAAGGAATATCATCCAGAGGGACCTGCACAAGCTTGAGAAGTGGGCCCACATGAACCTGGTGAGGTTCAACAAGTCCAAGTGCAAGGTGCTGCACCTGGGTCAGGGCAATCCCAGACAGGAGTACAGACTGGGAGAAGAACTCATTGAGAGCAGCTCTGCGGAGAGGTACTTGGGGGTTCTGGTAGACAAAAAGCTCAACGTGAGTCAGCAGTGCGCACTTGCAGCCCAGAAGGCCAACTGCATCCTGGGCTGCATGAACAGAGGTGTGACCAGCAAGTCGAGGGAGGTTATTGTCCCCCTCTACTCTGCCCTCGTGAGGCCCCACTTGGAGTACTGTTTCCAGATTTGGGGCCCCCAGCACAAGAAGAATCTGGATCTGTTAGAACAGGTCCAGAGGAGGGCCGCAAAGATGATCAGAGGGCTGGGAGTGTATAGCCTAAAGAAGAGAAGGTTCCAGGGAGACCTCACTACAACCTTTCAGTACTTAAAGGGGACTTATAAAAAAGAGAGAGAGCAACTTTTTGCTCAGTCAGGTTATGATAGGAGAAGGGGGAATGGTTTTAAACTAGGAGGGGAGTTTTAGATTAGAGGTTAGGAGGAAATTCTTCATTGTAAGGGTAGTGAGGCACTGGAAGAGGTTTTCCAGAGAAGTTGTGGATGTCACAGTCCCTGAATGTGTTCAAGACCAGGTTGGATGAGGCCCTGAGCAACCTGATCTAGTGAGTGGCATCCCTGCACATGGCAGGGAGTTGGAATTAGATGATTTTTAAGGTCCCTTCCAATCCAAGACACTCTATGATTCTATGAAATACATTGAGATTAATCTCCCACTGATGATTAAGGAGTTGTAGTATTAGATTGTACCACAATGAGGTCTTGTGTCCTGTTTCTGGCCTGGATGTCTGTATGTGCCTGAAAGTAGAAAATTGAGTTGGCCCTTTTGTCCTTTTTCACAAGGAAAGCCTAAAAAATTGTAATAATAATAATAATAATAATAATAGGGGGCAAATAAAGTATTAAATCTTTTATTGTCTCACTTCTTGTCATTTCTTCCTATAGAAACCCAGCTCCTCTTAAATTTAGTCCTGGGTTTCATTCATGTGTTACCTGGAATAGTTAACTAGAGTTTGTAGTGGTGAATTAGAATTATGTTAGTAGGCCTTAATGTAACCAGAGTACAAGTGGAAGTGTTGACTGGTGGATGATAAAATGTCTCCTTTCTCTGTTATTTTACTGTGACTGAAGTCTTTTTAAGAAATAGTAATATTAAACAGGAACTTAGAAGTAGATTTGGAATTTAGGGTTCTTTAAGAATTAGCCTAGTGCTGATCTCTAGACTGAGATATCAATCTTAAAAATACTATATTTGATTCATTCATCTCCCATAATTTACACAAGAGCTTTGAAAATACCTCAAGAAGCAATTACTAAAATAATTGTTGTACGATATACAATTGTGATAACATGCAATTGAAAACCTATTTCCTATTTTCTATGAAGTCTCTGAGGCAAAAATGGGATTAAATGGAAAGCATACAAAAAGATATAAAAGTATAACATGACTGACTAGGTCTGACCATTTACCTATATGTCTGTCTTCTACAACATATTATAAATGTCAGTTATAGTGGTATATGAATGGTAATAGCTTTTAAAAGCCTCATACAAAGCTATGGAGAAATGAATATTCATATATATTTTTTCCAGTTCATTGGATTTCTGAAAGAAAACATCATGGTCCATCAACCAGAAATATTGTAAATTACATATATTTAGAGTTGAGCAATTTTTCTCTCAGGGAAAAAAAATGGTTATCTTGGTATACTGGAGTTACTATTATAGTTAATAAAGCTGTATTGTATACAAGGTAATAAAGCTTTATTTTGTACTATAGTACTGTGTTCAGCTCTGGGACCCCCAGCACAAGAACGACATGGAAGTATTAGAATGAGTCCATCACGAGGGCCACAAAGAGGATCATAGCACTGGAGCATCTCTCCTATGAAAATAGGCTGAGAGGGTTGGGGTTGTTCAGTCTGGAGAAGAGAAGGCTCTGGGGAGACCTTAGAGTGACCTTTCAGTACCTAAAGGGGGGCTACAGGAAAGCTGGGGAGGGACTCTTTGTCAGGGAGCATAGTATTAGGACAAGGAGAAGTGGCTTTAAACTAAAAGAGGGCAGATTTCAATTACATATAAGAAAGAAATTTTTTACTATGAGGGTGGTGAGGCACTGGAACAGGTTGTCCAGGGACATTGTGGATGCCCCATCCCTGGAAGTGTTCAAGGCCAGGCTGGATGGTGCTTTGAGCAGTCTGGTCTAATGTGAGGTGTCCTTGTCCATGGAAGGGGGGTTGAAGTTAGATGATCTTTAATGTTCATTCCAACCCAAACCAGTCAATGATTCTATGATTCTATGTTATCTATGTGTACATATTGTTATTGAAATTAATGAGTGGTTTTCAAGGGATTTTTTATCAGAAAAAAAAATGCAAGTTTAGTAAGTGATCATTTACAAAAGAGTGGAAAACTATAAGGAATGTGTTACTCCAGTCAAAAATATAAATATCCTATTTTCTATTGTGTCCTACCCCAAATTAATCAAGTTGGTTAAATCTTTGGTATCAAACCCGTTTTGACCTACATATAGTCTGAGAAATAAGAAAGTGCAGGACATCCTCTGTGCAGAAAGGAACAATTGAACTCAAGCATACCATTGTGGGGAGGAGAAGTTGATTGATTAAGCTTCCTTGTAGAACAAACCTAAAGCCTAAAGTCTTCAGGGAAAACGGTAGACTGGATAGTTTTGACATACACATAAACTGTTGAAAAATTACTTTAAGCTGCTGCCGCCAAAAGTATCTTTGATAAACACTGTATTGCAAAAGCCTTTAACTTAACTACTCCCTTAAAGTAGACTGGAAACTCCTGGAGTTTTCTATAAACGTGTCTGTCTGTGTACATTTATGCCACTTCATTCAATTGCCAGGTGGTTTGATCAATAGCTGAGTCACTAAGATTCAGAAATCTGAACCTTTTCATTATGCCCTTTCTGTGGCAGTGATGAGCTTAGTATAAATGTGAACAGAAAGATAGATGGGGAAAAGCTTGGTCAGGTAGAGTTATTACTACCCATTAACCTTTTCCAAGAGAATTTCAGAACACAGCAAGTGTACTGGCTTCAGTTTAATGTTGTTCTAGAATCCCTGTGATAACACTGAGATGATGTGCTGGATTGAAAATTGCTTCCCAGAGCTTGTGCTCCTACCTTTTTAACTGTTAAATATCTATCAATAGGTCTTTTGTTATATTACATACAAAGTGATTTCCAAATTTCCATTAAAATAATTGGAAAGCCTCCTAAACGTTTCAGTGAAACTTGGCTCAGACAAACAATGCATGCATCCAACTGCACCAAAAATAGTCTTCAATATAGTTGTGGAGTACCAAACCTTCAACAAATTGAAAATCTTGGCACTTGAAACTAAATAGTTTCTCACTAGCAGATTTCATTCATTAAAAGCAGATGTGTAATGTCTTCAGCTTAACCACTGTAAAATTTTTGAATGGCATAAAACTTAATGTTTCCAGGTATAGGAAAGTTGAGAAAACATGCACAAATCTTGGCCCGTATAGTGATTCTTGCCCTTGCATTAAGACCAATAGTATCCTGTAATTTTCTCTTTCTGTCCATATTGAATGATATTTGCACATAGAAAACACAAATATGAATATGCAAGCCTTATGAATGCTTGCTAAGTACTCTAATATAAATATCTCATTTTCAGCAGGTAGAGAACATTTGTCTTAACTGGCAACTGAAATTCTTATCTAATAAATCATAACTGGCCTAAGATGTTTCACATCATCTTAGTTGTATTCAGTCCAGTAATCTAATTAAAACTAACAATAATTTAAGGTTTCTCAGCAATTAATGAATCTCTCCAGAGGGGAGAGTTTGGCCTCTCTATATTCTCAACTCTACATTGAGTGATGAGAGGAAGGCAACTACCTATGATAGAATGTCTGGTTTTAAGAGACCTGTAAAAAAAACACTGTATCCTGAAATTTTTCAAACTGAAAAATTGCCTGGCCTTATATTTTTCCATTGATAGCAAATTCTTTATCCTATCAATAAGTACTAATAGATGCTAAAATGTAGTGTGGCTGCTGGGAAGGAGGGGATGGAAATATAATCTGAGAATAAACTTTGAACTCCATGTGTTCAAGCTAAAGTACTGGAGTCATATTTTAGCCAAATAAGAAATCAGACCTGTAAAACCACTGATTTTGAAACAATATGTACTAGTTAGCATTTAGAACTTGAAAAGGTATTACTGGGATAGAATAATCAATGAAATTAAATTAGTAGTGGGATAGAACTTCATACATGAAAAGCAAGATCACACATTTAGGAACTGATTTCAGAAAGGTTTGCTTTACACTGGGTGTCATCATGTTGAAACAGAAGAGTTGAAGTGTCAAATAAATTTCAGTAGGAGTATAGGCTAGCAATATGATAAAAGTAAAATGCTGTTTATCCTAAGGTATATCAGGTAGAATATTTCCAGTAGCCAAAGAAAGTCCTTATTCCTACATCAAAAATCAACAAGAGCTTTCAGAAAATGTAATAATAATAATAATAATAATAAATATATTATATATTATTAATAATATTGATTATTATTATTGATAATAATAATAATAATAATAATCTGTATTATTTTTTTAGTTTAAATAGTAATGCAGGATGACTTTCACCAAGTTGAACATGGGCCAGAGTGTGCCTTCCTGGCAAAGGAGGCCAGTTACCACTGGCTGCTTTCAGAGGAGTGCTGTCAGCAGATCAAAGGAGGTGATCCTTTCCATCCACTCTATACTGGTGAGGCCACACCTGGAGTGCTATGCCCAAGTCTGGGCTCTCCAGTACAACAGAAACATGGATACACCAGACAAAGTCCAGCTAAGCACTACAACAGTGACTAGGGTACTGGAACATCTATCTTATGAAAGAAGGCTGAGAGAGCTGGGACTGTTCAGCCTAGAAAAGAGAAGATTCAGTGGAATCTTATAAATGTATATACACCTGATATATGTATATATATATATATATATATGTATACACCTGTATATACCTGAAGGAAACGTGCAAAAAATGAGGCCAGGATCTTGGTGGTGGTACCCATTGCCAGGATAAGAGGCAATGGGCACAAACTGAAACACAGGGGTTCCCTCTGAACATGAAGAAACAATTTTTTACTGTGAAGGTGACTGAGCACTGGAACAGGTTGCCCAGGGAGTTTCCATCCTTGGAGATATTCAAAAGCCACTATGGAAAAAATAAATAAATAAAAAATAAAAATAAAGCTCTGGGTAACCCTTCTTGAACAGGGTGGAGGTCAGATGACCTCCAGAGATCTCTACCAACCTCAACTACTTTGTGATTGTCTGATCTCTGACTGGTCAGATCCTTGGCCAAAGATCCTGGGGTAGGAAGCTTTCCTGCTGCCACTTGAACAAGTTTCAGTGGTGCCTGGTTTAATCTAAAATAAGCCCCTTCAATGGCCTCAGCTTCTTGACAGCTGATTCAGTAGTATGAACTAAAACTGCTCACAAATGTGTTTTCCATATTTCAGACTATTAGCATCACTGTATATTTTTTTCTTTGTAATGCACAAACCATTTTAAAAATCCAGTTAGATATAATTAATCTGTACACTTTTTCTTAATTTTAAATTTCTCTCACAAAGATCAGCCGATTAAGCAAAATCCGTATTCTCATTGACTGAAATTCTCAAAATGAGATACAGAATTATACTTTCAACAAACTTTTAAGCAAACATATGTTCAACTTGAAAGCAAGCATTCCACCAGCAAGCATTTGCCTTTCTGCTTTCTGCTTTTTTTTTTTGCTTTGCTTTGCTTTTTAGAGCTGTAACCTTATTCATAAGAACTACAAATGTATTTAAAAGCAACGTAACATTAAACTAGTATCCCGATATCTTTCTAACACAGTCTTTACAGTGTTTCCCGAGCACTGTTGAGAAGATAGAAAATAACGTCTCTCTGAAATTGACTTTTTGTCATATTTCCTTATGAAAAAAGGATAGAATTATACTCAATAATTGCATATTCTATAATTTCTAGGATTATTGAAATGACAAAAGCAACTTCGCACCTAACAATTATCCAATCTCTTATTCTTTATTTATAATGTGCAGCTTGATTATTTCGATCAGGAGGCACATAAAGCCCATCTACAATAGCATATGGCTAATTGCTGTGAAAATAAGTTAATAGAAAAAAATGCTTCTATTGGGCAGTATTTAATAAAAGGATGTTTTTTGTTGTTGTTGTTGTTTTTAGAGGATTCACAGCAGGAGGTGTTTCAAGGTATCAGGAAACACTTTCAGTTTCTAGTATAATGTCACTGCCAGGGTTTTTCTTCATAAGTCTTTGATACAGAAGAAATGCTTGCTCCATGATACTTTGGGGAGCAAACCATGGTGGTAGTATGGGAAAGAATCAAAGTACTGTGATGTATAAGTAACAAACATTTGAGCAGTATATCTGCTTAGTCTTCCTTTCATATGAGGAAGTCAATGTTTCTAGAATGTTGACTTATTTATATTGCAGTTGTAGAGGAATAATAATTTCCATAAAGTCGTTCCATTAGCTTATTTATTTATTTATTTATTTATACACTTAACAGTAAGATTAATTTTCCAGAGAGACTCCTGTGAATCTGCTTACCTGCTATTTTTTATACAAGTGCTGTACAGTTCCACAATAAATTAATACATAAATAAAATAAAATTCCCATTGTGATGATTTTATCTTAGATTTTCCTTTAGGAAGATATTTTTAATCTTTAGAAAATCTTCATGTGTTTGAAAAGTGAATAAATTCAACCATTTCATTTCTACCAGTTTCACTTTTATTATAGAAAGCAACCTTCATGATACAGGTGTTTTTTTCATATAAAAATAGAAAAAATATTCTCTTGCATAATTTTCTGCAAATGTTCTTTTTGTGTATATTTGTTGTTGTTGTTTTGCTTGTTTTACTTCACAAGCTACAAAAATATAAGAAATAATTCCTCATCTACTAATATCTCTGACATTGGGAAATCACGGAAACTAGAATTAGCAGTTTTTGAGTAGCCTCTTTTGGAAAACTCATTCAAAAACTAAAGGACTACAGATTAAATTCCTGTTCTTTATTTATATGCAAAGTAGCTTTACAATTCTGAAAGTACATTTGGATGCTGTAAGAAGATAGACTAGCTATAAAGTTGAGCATAAAGAGCTAAAGTGGTATGTTTACTGAGATGCTGGAAAGCTTCTTTTTGATTGCTACGTATGCCTATTATTGCACCTAAATCTAGCAAGCATCTGGCTTTATACCCTGCAATTTCAAAGGACCTAAAAAAGTTTGATTTAGAGTGTGCATATATCTCTCCTAAAGATAAAGGTAAGAGTAGCTAGACACATGTAGGCCATTTGGATCCCTTGACTCTTGAAGTAAACTGATTAGTCCACAAATCATTTTAAAATCACAGTCAACATGTTGTTTACAAGTCCCATTACCTGGACTGCTTAGAGAATTGATTTCAGAAAGGAATCCAAATTAAAGTTAAATTTAGATGATCCTGTACTTGAAAGAGGAAAAATAGATTCAGAAGAAAAGGAAGTCTCATCCATGTGCCAGTAGACTTGCAACAGCGCCATATGACCTACCATTTAGGAATTCTTTTGTGGTGGTGAAAATTTGCTTTCTATTTAGGGAAATTATAGTGTCCTATTCATTTACATTCTATCCTAATATTGTCTGTGCATTATACCAGACTTTCTTTTAAATGAGTAAGTGTCATAGCCAGAAGTGTATGGTTATGCACATTTATTCTCTCTTGAGTCTGCATGATTTTCCTTATATAATGTGGAAAAACTTCACAGGATGAAAATCAGAAAATGAATGGTTTGGGTTGTAAGGTACCTTAAAAGCCATCTAGTTTCAAACCCCCTGCCATGGGCAAGGACACCTTCCATTAGACCAGGTTGCTCAAATCCCCATCTAACCTGGCCTTGAACACTTCCAGGGATGGGGTATCCGCAACTTCTCAGGGCAACCTGTTCCAATGCCTCACCACCCTCATAGGAAAGAATTTCTTCCTTATATCTAATCTAAATCTAAATCTACCATTACCCCTTCTCCTATCACTACCTGCCCGTGTAAAATGTCGCTCTTCATCTTTTTTATAAGCCCTCCTTAAGTACTGAAAGGCCACAATGACATCTCCCTGGAGCTTTCTCTTCTCCAGGATGAACATCATTAGCTCTCAGCCTTTCTTCACAGGAGAGGTGCTCCAGCACTCTGATCATCCCTGTCGCCCTCCTCTGGATACACACTAACAGGTTCACATGTTTCTTGTGCTGCGGGTCCCAGAGCTGAACACGGCAGTCCAGGTGGGGTCTTATGAGGGTAGAGTAGAGGGAAACAATCACCTCCCTCAATAAGCTGGTTACACATCTTTTGATGCAGCGCAAGATGTGATTGGTGTTCTGGGCTACAGGTGGACATTGCTAGTTCATGTTCAGTTTTTCATCCATCAACACCCCCAAGTCTTTCTTTGAAGGGCAGTTGTCAATCCACTTATCACCCAGCCAATGTTCATGCTTGGGATTGAACCAGGTGCAGAAACTTGCACTTGGCCTTGCTGAACTTCATGAGGTTTGCATGGGCCCACCTCTCAAGTTTGTCCGGGTCCCTCTGGAAGGCATTCCTTCCTTCTGGTGTATCAACTGCACCACTCAGCTTGGTGTCATCTGCAAACTTGCTGAAGGTTTACGCGATCCCACTGTTTATGTCATTAATAAAGATATAGAACAGTACCAGTCCCAACATAGACCCCTGAGGGACGTTACTCATCACTGATCTTAATTTGGACATTGAGCTGTTGACTGCAATTCTCTGGCTGCAGCCATCCAGCCAATTCCTTATCCTCTGAGTGGTCCATCCATTAAATTAATCTCTCTCCAATTTAGAGACAAGGATGTTGTGTGGTACTGTGTCAAAGGCCTTACAGGAGTCCAGGTAGATGACATCGCTCTGTCTTCCCTTGTCCATTGTTGTAGTCAGTTCATCAAAGAAGGCCACTAGACAGCCATACTGGCTATCTTCAATCACCTCCCTGTTTTCCGCATACCTTGACATAGCTGCTCCAAGATCTTCCTAGGCACAGAGGTGAGGCTAACCAGTTGGTAGTTCAAAAGGGTATCTCTACCCTTTTGAAAAATGGGAGTGATATTTCCCCTTTTCCAGTAACTGGGGACCTCGTCTGACTGCCATGACTTTTCAAATATGATGGAGAGAGATGTTTGCCAAGTTAGTTTACCATTCCAGTTCTTGGGGGAAATATGTGTTTATTTCTATGTAGCACCACTGATCATATGGGTGATTGTTAGCTTTACTCTCTTATTAAACATAAAACAGAAGTTGAGATTGTGTGATAGATGAAAAAAGACAGTAGCTCAGCTACTGATTTATGTTTTTGTGCCAGAAGTGCACAAAGGATTTGAGGGAATTCTTATGATTTTTTTCCTTTAGTTTTTACAGAACAGGCATAACCCAGGGAACTTTCCTCCAGTAACTGAACTTAAAATCACTCCATGAAATCACTACTTTTCTGTTCAACAATTGTAGGTCAGGACCTAATCATTTCTGCAAGACTGACAGGCTTTGAAATACTTTTTGTAAGGTGTGAATCTAGTGTGAAGTGGGAGTGAAATACAAACTTCTGCAACATCCAGAAGTATTACGTAAAATCCCTTTTGTGAACATCACAAAATGATTACTCACCTATGACTACAGAAGTTTTCTCTGCTGCAGAGTGTGAGCCTGTGAGGTACAGACAACAGTTTTGAGATATAAGGGCTGAACCTTCATTTGAAGACCTGTTAAACAGGTAGGCCAGTGTGATAGGTTAAACTTAGGAAAGCATGTTCTAAGGTCTTGTAAGCTAGCAAGAACTCATAGCCTATTCATCTTTGAATATAAACAATAAAATAATGGGCTGGATTATTGTAGTCTAGTAAATATGAATCTGATGCTGCTAGTATCAGGTTACAGGGTTTGTATGACTTTTCAAGGCCTTAGTACTTTGCAAGTTTTTTCTGTGTTCACCTTGGCCTCTATGGAGCTTTTATTAACTTGTGTAACCATACCAGCAATTATCTAATAACAAGGTAATTATTACCCAATTTCTTATTTTTAATTTAGCTCTATAAAATCAAGTGATACAATTTTTATATAGACAGTAGTAAAAAGTACTTCTGTATAGTATGAAACATTTATCACACTAACAGTGGTAGCAGTGTAGAGTAAAATGGTTTTCATTTGACAGCAACAGCCTTGAAAATAAAGGCACAATGTAGTGTAAAAAAATATAGGCATGGTACTACATGAAAAGGAAGACAAAGAATGATATAGGGATCTTATAGCTATGAATCACTTAGCAGTGGTCAGATAAAGAAATGCAGATTTGATTGTTGGGTGAAAATAATTTTAAGGTTAATGAAGAAAACTAAGAATAGTTATCTTACATATGTAAGATACTCTATATACGGTGCATTTGGTTGTAAAGTAGAATTTCAATGAAGAATAAACAAAGTGTAAAGTCTGTAATAATATTAATTTCTTTACTTTTTTCTCTTTCTGTAATAACTAGACCTGACCTCATTGGTTAGACTATTCAGATTTCAATTCTATGGATTTTTGTTGTTGTTGTTTGTTTCTTTGCTTTGCATATAAAACTATCTTTTCTAATGTCTGTAACAAGTTAATGTCCTCAGCTCTTGCCACACATTGCGTTTAACTTATTTCAGAAAAGCTGTGCTGATTTATAGTAATTGAGAGGCCAGTTCATGTTGCTAGAACTCTTGGAGAGTTTTCAGTGTCAAGAGCTGACTTCTGCTGTCAACAATTCAAGTTCTAGGACTAGTTAGGTATCTTGGGATCTTCTGTTTGAAAACAGAAGGAACAATTCCCCTCTACCTTCAGCCCTTGCTTAAGGAATAAATAGAGCTCTTTATCACGTGTATTCATAAACCCTATCTCCCTGACACCTTTTTGTTCTTTTGAACGCCAAAAAATAACAGGTAGATACTAGACAGTTTAATGAGTTTTGGCTGTGTCATGAGTGGGAGTTCCAGTACTTGGATACTCTGGTCTGATGTTACTATCACTCTATCTGGACTAATTTGCTTAGATAATGAATACTTTAATTAGACTATCAATAAATGTTTGGTTTTGAATATATTTCTCTAGGTCAGACAAAATTCATGCTGTGTTTGGTCTGGTAGCAAACCTCAATGTTTGGCTGTAGTTTGGATAAAACTGTGTGTTGCACTACCTCTTATTACATGAAGTTGTATGAAAGCTAAGTTGAAGAATGATATGAATGGAAAAATACAGGTGACAGGACTATTTTGGAGCATTACTTATTTTATTTCAGACTTCTTTCCAGTAATCAATTACAGATATGGTTCTGCTGACACTTGTAACCTTTCTATTACTACCTCATTACTCATCATAAAGTCTCTACAATATACAACCATTGTAGAATGATAAGTAATTTCTCTGGCAGTGATCTCCAGTCATCCTTTAATTAACATGGGATATTGGAAAGAAAAAGCACAGCCTTCATACAATTGCTACTGAAATAGCTATTTAAAAGTCGTACAAGCTTAAATGATCTTCTTCTGTATAGTAGCAACACAAAATTACTTGTAGGTGTAGATAGTGTAAGTTAAAGCTTTCAGCATCTAACATGTTCAGAAAACATTTTTCCTCTTTGTCTTTTCTTTTTTTTCTTTTTTTTTTTTTCCCCACAGAGATATTATACCCTCCACCTCCCCAAAAAAAGGAAGAAAAAAATCCATTTCATGAAGGACAGTTAGCATACAAATATATTGTGACAAATCACCATCTATCTGCAAGTCTTTATTTTGGAGAAAAGTGAAAGCTGGGAGAGAAAATGTATATCAACTTAGTTAAATGAGTGGTTACTGAAAAATATTCATTCACAGTAGATTTACATTAAATCACACACCCCTATATTGCAGGACAAATTCATGGGTTTGGTCAGATTTTTAGATATTTTGAAAAGTTTAGAGGCTTTGTCTAAGCTTTGCCATAACTGACAACTAAGATGAAATAGAAGAAATGAACAGTGTTCATATGCAGCTGGCAGAACTGCTGAATACTGTTTTATTTTATTTTATTTTTTTTTTTACTGAATAGAGTGGGTTGGCAGCAGGAAGAGAAAGGGACTAGAGGGATTTATGTATTATAGGAAAAGAAGGTACTGATAGCTAAAAGATATAATGAAAATATAAAATATCATTGTTAGGCCTTAAAAGGCATTAAATATTAAAGCATTTTTAAATTTACGACATCCATTTTCTAATCTTTATT
This sequence comes from Cygnus atratus, assembly GCF_013377495.2. Taxonomy (NCBI): domain Eukaryota; kingdom Metazoa; phylum Chordata; class Aves; order Anseriformes; family Anatidae; genus Cygnus; species Cygnus atratus. Next base: position 57,439,145 of record NC_066365.1, read on the forward strand.
CAGAATATTGCTTAATAAATTAATTTGCTTGCTTAAATGATATGACATCTACTATTTAGTAAAATCTATTGATGTATCACCAGCTCCCAGAAGTATTATAGCCAAATTACAGAATTGAGAAGTTCAGACTAACTACTGGGAGACACAGCAAGTTAATCCAATGAATTGCCTGCTATCTGATTCTGCTGTTATGATATAGGCTGTTTTTTCCTTCTTCTGTGCAATGGTGCTCCATTGCGCAGGTGCAGCAGCTCCCATGTGTTTGGAAGCACCAGCATTTGTTACTGAATTAGTACTATGTCTTTCATTTAAAGCCTGCATAGTAATTTAGCAATACTAAACTTGAGATAAATATTTTTTTCTTTTTCTTTTTCTTTTTTTCTTTTGTTACTGTAATAAGGAGATGGGTGGGAGGAGAAACACTTTTGATATCATCACTATGAAAAGTAGGTTTCTATATAGCTTTGTCCTGTCACCTCTGTAAATGATGTTTGATTAGCACTGTAACTTTGTACTTTTGATTTTTGAAATATACTTGCTGTCAATTTTGCCTTAAAGCATTGGATTACATTCTCCCTACTAGATCAGACTTTGTCAGGTATATATTATATGATATATAATATACCAATCTAACAGTCAGACACTGCTGAGAAGAGTGGTCTAGCTCCATTAGCTTTCGTTTGACTTGGTTTGGTGATCTTTTACTGCGAGATAAGTCACTTTAAATCTGTAAGGAAACTAAGCAAGGTGGGAGGGAATCTTTATTAATCCAGCATTATAACTAGTATCATGCATTGAATACCCACTTTATTAAGGATATTGTACATGGAGATGTTGGTTCACTTACTTGTGAAAAAAAATAATTTTTGAGTTCTTATTTTCTTTTAGGTATGGCTTAAATGTTTAGTGTCTTTATCAAATTTGTTAATTTTTATTCTGCAAAAAGAAGATTCATAACAACAATGCCAATAAAATTGACAGAAATTGACAGAATGTCTTGCAGTGCAGTCTCTCACCTGAATGGCTAATAAGCACATACTAAAAATGTCAAAATTTAACACTGAAGATTGGAATAGCTTCAGGCAATCTGCAGCATTTTGGGAAAAGCTCTAGAGAGACAGGTGGAAATAAGTGCATATAATTACAAATGACAAAGTCTAAACAGTTAAATAATAAACTTACTGTAGTTAAATAATAAATTTACCATTCTTATTCTATTGCATCACTATTGAAATTTATTTAATACAGTATTACAATTTCTTGAAAGCCTTTACTCTGGAGATTTAAAAAAAAATAAACCATTAAAAATTACAACTAATATTTTGGTGACAAAACATGTATAGTAAATCTATGCATTATAAAGATTTGCTCTTCCTTTTTCACATGCAGATGTGATAAGATAAGCTAACTTGTTTTGCTTTCTTGTATCTTTCATGTGTTTTTCATCTTCTGAAACAATGAAATATTGAAAGGCATTTAATTCAATGCATCTGCATCTGAGGCATTGAATTAAAAATAATGGGGGCCTTATAATCTCTTATAATGACCAAAGAGGCACAAGAAAGATGAAAATATATGAAAATCTCTATCAGAAAACAAAAATAACTTTGCACATTTAGTATTTAACATCAACAAACAACTTAAAGAGATTATAAATAACTAAATTAAATTGCCTTCTTGATGAAGAAAATAAAAAGAAGCATAAACAAAACCTGGTCTTACCTGGGAATAAAAAAAAAAGATAAACACAGTCATAGCATTGGCATTAGAGCTCACACAGCAGTTCTTAGAACTGGTGAAGTTTTTTCTTTTTCTAGTACACTTAGAATGAATAGATATTATTTGGAGAAGAAAGAGGAAATCATGCTGAAGTGAAAATACTCAATGTAATATTTACTACTGTAGTCTTTTTGATATACAATGGGGTCTAGTGTTGGATAGCCAAAGAGGCAATTACTGGTATTAAAGATACAAATCAACAGCATAAAGAAGTTCTTGGTGGCGATTAAACATATATATATATATATAATATATATATATAATTATATATATAATTACATTTATATAACATATATAGCATATAAATATGTATGTTATATATATATACACTACATATAACATATACATATGTTTATTTAAACATATATATGTGTGTTTAATTTTGAGGAAAGTGGAAACTGATGGTAGAGATTTATTGGCAGTATTTCTTATTTTTCTAAATAAAAAAATAAGAATAATAAATGTATAGTGTTATTGTAGGGGGTTGGGAGAGGAAAAATAAATCTGGCAAGCTCCATGCCTGTGTTGAAGGTGATTATGATGGTTTTAGTAGCCATAGTGAGCTAGTGTGTACTGACTGAAGGAAAAGGCATAACAGCTACATCCACTAGTAGCAAAAACCATGACAAGGCATGGGCCAAGACACTGAAACTCAAATGTTTTTGGTGTTAAAACATTGCAATAGTTCTTGATATGGCTTTGGCACAGTGTGCTCTCTCAAATGAATCTCTGACAGGATTAAAGGTTGAAGGATTTTTCAAATTTCATGCACTCACCCTGTTTTAAGAATATGTATATATATATAGATATATACCCACAGATCCCATCATGGCATCAATCCACCACATCCAATTTTAGATATTATAGCGTTCTTCTGACCTTATATAGTCTAAGGAGGACAAATCAGCCAGATTTTAGATGAACTGAATCATTCCCTAGATATCTGTGATGTGCTGGTGGTGGCCTTGTTTTAACATTACAGGTATCGTCATATATGTATATGCCTAACTTTTGTCAGCATTAACTGTGTAGAAGAATATACACTGTTATTTAAAATTGTAGTTCATTTTTAAGTGAGGACAATCCTTTCCCACCCTTTTCTTCTAATGTAGATCCTTTCCTACCTGAAGTCAGCTGGAAACAAAAATAAATAAATAATTAAATTAGTAAACTGTTAATTTAGGAAGCCAATTCAGGAGCAAATTACCAAGAAAAGTGTTCTGGATTAAGGAGGGATTCATACATAAAAATGAATATACCTATTAAAAAAAAAAAAAAAAGCTCTTTTAGACATAAAAATGTTTAAATGATAGTTTGTTAAAGGCACAAATCAGTTAAGACTGCCTTTTGTGAACAAAATATGTTTTTGTTTTTGTCCTTACTGTATTTACAGTCTTTTTGCAATTGCATTCTCTCAAAATAAAATTTTGTTAATTTATTAGGAATTTGTGCAAAGGTTTATCTTATTCATAAATCACTTTCTTGCAACAGCTTTATGTTCGTGAAGATGTTTGTAAGCAAGCCACTTAATAAGACAGTTCTATGCAGGATTCTTAAAAAAATTAGAAATAAAAATTTGAGTTCTTACATTTCACTACATTTTTGGCTTTCATTTTTACACAGATTAAATAGGTAGTATTAGAAAAAAGAATCTCATACTTCTATTTTTCAGAATGTTATTTTTTTTATTTTTTATTTTTTAATTATTTTTCCCTTGGCTTATGTGCATTGTCTCTCATTTTCCTATTGGCTATGAATAACATGTTTTGAGGTAATAACAAATAAGGAGACTCTGATTCAAATGTCAATGTGATTTGGTTTTGAATTCAGGCATATTGCAATGTCAATGGGTTACTTCAAAACAGGAAGCCTAGCAAGTTGAAATAAATGTCTTTTTTTTTCATTCTCAGGTCTTTTCTGTCTTGCTTATTAATGTTCATAATCAGGAAAAAAAAAAAGAAAAAAGAAAAAAGAAAAAAGAAAAAAAAAGCAGTTAGTTTGTGTCTATTGACTATTGAAGTACTCCATAGCTGCACTTTTAGATTAGCCTTAAGACTTTGAATTCAGCCTGTGAATGCATGGAATACATCCAACTCTGGCATGCAACCAGTCTTCTTTATAGAGAATCTCTTTTATGCAAAAACAGCTGAAACTTTCATTAAGTGTTTTCATGCAGCCAAGCAAGACTGAATAGTCAAAAGCTAATGAAGGAGTTATAGAAATGATGATCTCCATTATAAAATAATCACCTGAGAGAAGGAGTAGCCTTCTTCTCCTGCAGTGGCATTCACTGCAATATCTGTTACTGAAAGTAATAGAAATTCAGAATGAAATTGAAACTAAGTGGTGACTTTGCAACTGCTTGATATTTTTTGAGGACAAAATGCAAAGAGACCGTAATACTAACTTCAAAGCACCAGTACTTTGGGTACCATCAAATCTTTCTCTGGTAAAGTATGAGGCAACTCTTTTGAGCTGCACAAATACTTAAGTCAAATGCACTAATGAATATTCAAAAATCTGAAGTTGCAGTTTAAAAAGTAGTTAATCACTTGCAGTGACCTCTGTAAAACAACTTTGCCCTCCTGATGCCTGTTCCTGACAGTCTGCAATGACATGTTATTCAAAATTAGAATTTTCTGTGACCTTATGAAGTTATCAAACATTCTGCCAAACAATGTATTTTTGTTCCAACTTCAGTATGTTGGGCGTGTATAGTCATCAATATAAAATGTTAGAATAGCTGAACACCATATACTCCAGATGGTTCCTCCTACATAGATACAGTGGAAATTCCATCACATGTACAGTAGATGAGTCAAATGTAGGCTTTATATTGCAATGAGAGGCTCTTAATCATTATATTGAGTTGCAATTAACAAGGCTCCTTTTAAAGTTTTCATATTTTCAGTGCTTGATTATTATCAATTACATTAAATTCACTACAGAAAGTTGTAACTCTTTCAGGAGAAACCAGTAAGCAAAGTTAACATTCTTTAGTATCATAATCCAAATGCACTATTACAAAATGATTTGTGTTTCACATTCTTGATTTGCAAAACAAAATTATCTTCAAATGTTAAAAGTATTATCTAAGAAATCATAGAATCATTAAGGTTGGAAAAGACCTCCAAGATCATCTGGTCCAACCATCACCCTACTACCAATGTCACCCACTAAACCATGTCCCTAAGCACCAGGTCCAACCTTTCCTTAAATACCCCCAGGGATGGTGACTGCACCACTTCCCTGGGCAGGCCATTTCAATGCCACTCTTTCTGAGAAGAAATTTCTCCTAATTTCCAACCTAAACCTCCCCTGGCACAACTTGAGGCCATTCCCTCTAGTCCTATCAATAGCTGTCTGTGAGAAGGTCCCCACACCTTCCTTTAAGGTATTTGTAGAGAGCAATAAGGTCTCCCCTGAGCCTCCTCTTCTCCAGTCTAAACAACTCCAGTTCCCTCAGCCACTCCTCATAGGACTTGTGTTCCAGGCCCTACACCAGCTTCATAGCCCTTCTCTGGACACATTCCAGGGCCTCAATGTCCTTCTTGTACTGAGGGACCCAAAACTGAACACAGTACTCAAGGTGCGGCCTCACCAGAGGAGAGTACAAGGGGATGATCACCTCCCTGGTCCTGCTGTCTGCACTATTCCTGATACAAGCCAGGATGCCGTTGGCCTTCTTGGCCACCTGGGCACACTGCCAGCTCATGTTCAGGTGAGCATCGATTATCACCCCCAGATCCCTTTCCTCTGCACAGATTTCAAGCCACTCTGCCCCAGACCTGCAGCATTGCATGGTGTTGTTGTGGCCAAAGTGCAGGACCCGTCACTTAGTCATGTTGAACCTCATCCCATTGGCCTCTGCCCATCAACCCAACCTGTCCAGGTCCCTCTGCAGGGCCTTCCTACCCTCCCACAGATCAACACTTCCCCCCAGCTTGGTGTCATCTGCAGACTTACTGAGGGTGCACTCAATTCCCTCATCCAAATCATCAATAAAGGTATTAAAGAGGATGGGCCCCAACACCGACCCCTGGGGAACACCACTGAACTGTGTGTGTGTGTGTGGGGGGGCGTGTTCTTCTGCTCCCCGTCCCAGAATTCCAGGTCGGGAAGCTGACTACTTTGAGGATAAGTGGTCTGACTAGTAAAGACAGATGTAAAGAAGGCATTAAGAACCTCAGCCTTTTCCTTATCCTCAGTAGTCATGTTCCTCCCTGCATTTAATAAGGGATGGAGATTCTCTTTGGCCCTCCTCTTACTGTATATATATCGGTAAAAACATTTTTTGTTATCCTTAACCGTAGTGGCCAGGTTGAGCTCGTGCTGGGCTTTGGCCTTCCTGATTTTTTCTCTGCATATGCTGGCAACTTCCTTGTACTCTCCCCGAGTTGCCTGTCCCTTCTTCCCTGCCAGCTCATCTTACGGCATGCAGGGACAGCCTGTTCCGATGCCTTTAAGACTTCCTTCCTGCAGAGAGTCCAACCCTTCCTGGACCCCTCTGCCCTTCAGGACTGACCCTTCCTACCAGTGTCCTGAACAATTCAAAGTCTGCCCTCTGGAAATCCAAGGTAGCAGTTTTACTGACATCCCTCCTGACTTCACCAAGAACAGAGAACTCTACCATTTTGTAATCACTCTGCCCAAGACAGCTCCCAACCACCACATCTCCCACCAGTCTTTCTCTAACTGTAAACAGGAGTTCTAGTGAGGAACCTGCTCTGCTAGGCTCACTAACCAGCTGAGTCAAGAAGCTATCTTCCACACACTCCAGGAACCTTCTAGACTGCTTCCTCAGAGCTGTATTGTACTTCCAGCCTATGTCTGGGAAGTTAAAGTCCCCCATGAGAACAAGCAATGGTGATTGCATGACTTCCACCAGCTGCTTGTAGAACGCCTCATCCATCTCTTCATCCTGGTTTAGCGGTCTATAACAGACCACTATCAGGATGTCCGCCTTGTTGGCCAACCCCCTGACCCTTATCCGTAGGGACTCTACCTTATCATTCCCAACCCCAAGCTCAACAACATTGAAACACTCTAATATAAAAAGCCATGCCGTCATGCCTCCTTTGTTGCCTGTCCCTTCTAAAGAGCCTATAGCCATCCATTGAAGCACTCCAGTCTTGGGAGTGGTCCTACCACATTTCAGTGATGGCAACTAGGTCATAGTTTGCCTGCTTCACAATGGCTTTCAGCTCCTCCTGTTTCTTGCCCATGCTGCATGCATTAGTGTAGCTGCACTTCATTTGTGCCATTGCCCTCACCCCCAAGCCTGGCATTGCTCCCCCAGGCTCATCTCTAGCGAGCCTCATTTCATCCCCATTCCGTTTCTGACATAGCTTAAAGCCCTCTCAACAAGCCCTGACAGCTCCTAGGCTAGGATATATTTCTCCCTTTGAGATAGGTGGGACCCATCTGCAGCCATCAGACCAGGTACCCGCCTCATGTTCAAAAAAAAACAAAATTCCTGCAATGGCACCAACCTCTCAGCCATGTATTTATCAGCTGGGCTTTCCAGGTCGGCTCAATATCCATACCTGTCACTGAAGGGATAAAGGAAAACACCACCTGTGCTCCCACTACATCCACTAATGAATGATGATGAATTAAGATATCTTTTAAGACTACTTTTGAAACAGGTTTTTCAAAGATGGCTTTTTTTTTTTTTTTTCATTATGTGAAGGAATCTGTTAATGCCTTTAAAAGGTATCACCTACTATGCTTGCTTATTACTTTTGCTTTGATCTTAATAATAGTGTTAACTCACATCTGGTGTGGTTTCTCTTGCACATAAGTACAGCAATAATGTTGACATAATTGTTCAGAGGAGGGACCTAGTAAAAGATTAATTTTACTTTCAATATATATCAAATCAGTATAATTAGTTAGAAAGGACTTCGTTCTGTTTTCATTAGAGAAAATTCTATATAGTTGAGCTGTAAATGCCTCACATGTGCATCACTGTGGGATGAAAACTCCATTTCATCTCTCCATAAAGTTCTTGTATATATAATACTATGTGAGCTATCATTGCCTGTAAAAATCTTTTATGAAAACAATGCTTAGTTTAACATTGTGATCTTGACCTTCTAGCAAAATCACTGAAGTTGGATTTTTGTTTGTTTGTTTGCTTGTTTATTACTTCCAAGACATCTATGAAATGTTTGTATCTGTATTAGTAAAGATTGATTTTTGGTCATTGTGATTGTTTGGCCCATATGTTGTCTCATTTTATATGAAATTGAAGATAAAAGAACAACAAAAAAAAAGTTTTAGCATTCCCCTTTGGTATGTTATATAGAAGATTTTAAATACATTGTTAATGAAACACCTATTAAAAGAAAGAGACATCTTCATATGTTATCACAGAATTACAGAATGCTCGAAGTTGGAAGGAACCTTTAGAGGTTATCTGGTCCAATCTTCCACTCAAGCAGGGGGCCACCTAAAGCAGTTTGTCCAAGACCATGTCCAGACAGTTTTTTAAGATCTCCAAGAATGGAGACTCCACAAATTCTGGGCAACCTGTTCTGGTGCTAGTCACTCTCAGTTAAAAAGTGTTTCCTGATGTCCAAAGAGAACATCCTGTGTTTCAGTTTGTGCCTGTTGCATCTTGTTCTGTCACTGGGCACCACTGAAAAGAGCCTGCCTCTCTCCCGTAGTGACAAGGTCTAGATGGGATGTAGTTAACTTTTTTCTTAGCAGCCTGTCTGGTCTATGCTGTGATTGTGGCTGAACAGTGCTTGCACAGCACCAAAGCTTTCTCTCTAACACCCCAACACTGTCCCTACCCCACACTCCCAAAGACTAGTAGGTTGTGGCTGAGCAAGAATTTGAGAGGCAACACAGCTGAGACAGGTAATCGTGATATATCAGTGAAGCTATTGCTGTTGTTTGTTAAAGCCAACCAATATATATTGCTTTTGCATCTTTATATCTTTGCCTTCGGAAAGTTGCTAGATTGATGCCATTAAAAATGCATTTTCGTGTATTCTTGTAGAGCGGAAGGAAATGAAAACAGTAATTTATATATGGTTTAAGGTACAAAAGCTAAAACTTTCAAAAGAACAATAGTCAAAGTCTCTGATCTCAAAGACTTCCTCCTTGAACAAAATGGATTTGACTTTCCTATATGCAAGAGAATATGACTTTGTTTGCATGTCATTATGCATATACAAATTCTTCTGTGTCTTCCCAAATACAACCCCTGTGTGGTAATATCTAGAAATATTGTGTATTGCAGCAGTCTTTTGTAGTCCATATTCAGGACAGCTAAATTAATAAATACATAAATAAATAAAATAATAATGACAGAAAAATAAATGTTTGCTTTCTCATTCCATCGCTGGAAATCTACTCAGGAAGAGATCTTTAGAGCAATCTTCAGGAAACAAATACTGGCAGAGAACACGTGGCTCCTGTACTTGCTTTAGATATGGGAGAAACAGGTTTAAATAAATAGACTGAACTGGGCAAAGGGCACACTTCAGGAGAAGATCCTGATTCCTGAGCTATTAGTTCATCTTGTTTGCCTTTAGCTTCTATTTTAGGATGGCATAAATTACATGCTGGGATTGCATGCTAGAGTGATCAAAAGGAAGTAGGTTACCAGTTTAAACTAAATTCTTAAATTTTGACAGTGTAAGTCAAATCAGACAGTTGTATCTTTGTTAGGTGGTTTTAGTAAGTGTAATATACCTGAACTTCACATTCAAAATGAGCAAATTGCTTGGGGGTTGTGGTAAGCAAGAAATAACTTATTGTGAATGCTGACAGGCACCAGGTAATTGTGTGTGTAAATGTTCAAAATTGAACTTTTGAACTCTCAAGCAGAAGCCTTCTACTTGCTAGCTACAACTGGTATGTACCGTCTGTATTTTTTTTATAACACCTAGACTAAACAAAATGGCAAGTCTTTAAACCTCCAAATAATATAAAATGAGACATTATTGTCAATTATTTGTCTGATCATGTGTTCTGCATGTATACTATTTAGATCAGGAAAACTCTGGTCACAGAGTCATAGAATCATAGAATCATAGAATGGCTTGGGTTGGAAGGGACCTTAAAAATCATCTAGTTCCAACCCCCCTGCCATAGGCAGGGATGCCACCCACTAGATCAGGTTGGCCAAGGCCCCATCCAGCCTGGCCTTGAACACCTTCAGGGAGGGGGCAGCCACAACTGCTCTGGGCAACCTGTTCCAGTGCCTCACCACCCTTTGAGTGAAGAAAGAGTCCTGGAAAGATGATGAAGATCTTGGTGGAAGAAAAGATCTAGGAAGCGGTGGAAGATCCTGGAAATCAGGAGATGTATGAAGACAAATACCAGGGGATGTCCAGGATCTTGACTAGTAATATCTGAGACTAGTAACGGCAAACAGCTGCACAGTAGAATTCAGCATGATTTTCTACCCAACTGGCAGCAATCTCCCTGCTTGGGAAGACAAGGCTAGGTCTAGGAAATATAACACTAGCGAGGGAGATAGTCTAGTACATTAACAGGTCTAATCTTTTGAATTCTGAAATTAATGTCAGTATCTCCATCCATTACAGGTTGTTTAACTTATTTCATCTATACAAAGATATTTTTTTTTCTGTTATTAAAAAAATACAAACCTGAATCAAAATAAAAAAGGGGAAAAAAAGCCTAATACCCAGATTAAGTAATTTTCTTGCAAACAATATCAAAGGTAAACTTTACTGTTTGAAGAATGAATGACTCCTGCTCATAAGTTCCTAAATCAGACACTCCTGTTGAATTACCAGGCAGAGAAAACGTATTTCAGTCATGAGCTTTAGGGACTACACCTAACAGAGTGACTATAAGGCTGAATTTTGGCTGGCAGAGAAATGCATAATGCTTTATGAAACAATTATAAGTAAATATTTTTCTAGAGATACCTCTATGTCTGCAATTAATATTATTCTTGTAATTTTATTCTTGGAAACAATATTTAAAGGAAGAGACAGAGAGGCAGACCCAGCTGATCAATCTGTGGCTGCAAGGCTGGTGTCACTTGCAGAATTTGGGGTTTCTCAATCATGAAATGATCAAGATGCAGCACCAGGTCTGCTGGTGCCTGATTGCTTGTACCTTTCTGCGGGGGGGGGGGGGGGGGGGGGGGGGGGGCAGGGAGGAGATTTGAGGACTGGGGGGAGGGAAGAGGAGTTTTTTTTTCTACACAAATTAACAGGCTGATTAATAGGGCTTTAAGCTAAATTTGGAGGGTGAAAGGAATAAAACCAGGTCTGCTGGTGGTAAGTTATGGGATGGGATGCCAAAATCTGAGGGACTGAGTACTATTGAGATCCTTCACTCTGCTCCGCAAGGTGCTGGGTACAATGAAGCACATTTGAGATGTTTCTACACCAGTGCACACAGCATGGGGTACAAGCAAGAGGAGATAGAAGACTTGATTCAGTTCCTTAACCACAACATCATTGGCATAAGTGAAACCTGGTGGGAAAAGTCCTGTGACAGGTGTGGTTATAGATTCTTCAGTAAGAATGTACAGGGCAGGCAAGGTGGGGGGTGACACTGTGTGTTGGAAGAGATGGACTTTATGGAGCTTTAAGTTGGCAATGACAGTTGAGAGCCTCTTGGTAGGGGCTGAGGGACAAGCAAATAAAGTGGATGTTGTTGTAGGAGTCTACTATAGGCAATTCAGCCAGGATAATGACAGTGATTAAATATTCTTTAAGGAACTAAGAGATACTTCTAGATCAGCTGCCCTTGTCCTTATGGGGGACTTCAACTTTCCAGACATTAACTGGGAATACCACACAGCAGATACAAACATATCCAGGAGATTCCTAAAACATCTTGGTTATAACTTCTTGGTACAGGTACTAAAGGATCTGACTAGGAAAAGTGCACTCCTAGAGTTGCCTGAAAGGATGCCTGTGAACAGAGAGGATCTTGTGGGTGTAGTGGTGATTCTTGTCTCTCTTGGCCATAGTAACCATGAAGTAATCAAGTTTAAAATCTTTCATGATAGGAGGAAAACTGCCACCAAAACTTCAACTCTGGATATGGGGAGAGCAGACTTCTCGCTGCTGAGGGAAATTGTTAGTAAGGGCCTCTGGGAAACTTTTTGATGACATCAGGGTCTATCAGTGCTGGTCAATTTTTTAAGTACCACCTCTTAAGAGCACAGGAACAGGCAATCACAAAATATCAGAAGTCAAGCAGGTGGCGCAGGAGGCCAGCTTGTCTAAGCAGGGATCTTTTTCTAGAGTTTAAGCAGAAAAAGTAAGTGTATGACTGGAAGCAAGGGTGGGTGACATGGGAGGACTACAGAGATGCTGTTCACCTTTGTAGGAAGCAAATTCTTAGACCAAAGCTCAATTAGAGTTGAAGCTCGACAGTACTGTGGGGACATTGTTTTTGTTTGTTTGTTTGTTTTTTAATATGTTAAGAACAAAAGGAGGACCAGAGAAAACATTGGTCCGTTACTTGATGAGAATGGTCACCTTACAAACTGGGACATAGACAAAGCAGAGATGTCTAATGCCTTCTTTGCCTCTGTCTTCAACACCAGTGATGGGCTCTGGGACCTCTGGAGCTCTGAGTTGAAATACCATGACTGTGGTAATGATAAACTATCAGCCAACCCCCAACTTGTGCAGGGTTTGCTGCTCCAGCTGGATGCATACAAGTCTATGGAGCCCACTGGAATTCATCCCAGGGTACTCAGAGAACTGGTTGATGTCATCATGAGACCTTTCTCAATTATTTTTCATCATTCTTGGGAATCTGGAGAGGTCCCAGTTGACTGGAAGCTGGCAGATGTTCCAATTTTCAAGAAGGGCAAGAAAGAAGACCCCATTTCTTACAGGCCTGTTAGTCTCACTTCAGTGCCTGGTAACATTATGGAGAAAATTATTTTGGGAGTTATTGAAAAACACCTGAAAGACTATGTGGTCAGGGGTCATAGCCAATATGTGTTCACAAGGAGAAGGTCCTGCTTAATTAACTTAATTTCCTTTTAAGACAAGATCACCCATCTAACTGACCAAGGGAAGTCAGTAAAACTAATATTTTTGGATTTCAATAAAGCTTTCAATACTGTTTCTCACAGTATCCTTCTGGACAAAATGTCCAGCATACAGCTAGATAAATGTATTATACAATGGGTGAACAATTGGCTGATGTGTCAGGTTCAAAGGTGGTAACATCAAGGTGACATCAAGGTGGAGGACAGTCACTAGTTGGGTCAGTCACTGGGGCTCCATTTTAGGGCCAGTTCTCTTGTGTTTTCATAAATGATATGAATGCAGTGCTTTTCCAATGACTTGGAAGTAAGTTTGTGGATGACATTAAATAGGGAGGAGCTGTTGACTCCCTCAAGTGTAGAAAGGCCTTGCAGAGAGATGTTGACAAATTAGAGGGCTAGGCAATCACTAACAGTTTGAAGTTTAACAAGAGCAAGTGCCAGATTCTGCACCTGGGATGGGGCAACTGTAGATATATGTACAGACTAGTGGACAAGAGGTTGGAGAGCAGCCCCACAGAAAAGGGTCTGGGGGTTCTGGCTGATGGCAAGTTGAATATGAGTCGACAGTGTGCCCTGGCTGCCAAAAGGGCCAACCATACCCTGGTGTGCATCAGGCATAGCATTGCTAGCTAGTCAAGGGAAGGGATTATCCCACTCTGCTCTGTGCTGGTGTGGCCTCACTTCAAGTACTGTGTGCAGTTTGGGACGCACAATGTAAGAAAGGCATAAAACTGTTAGAGTGTCCAAAGGAGGGCTACAGAGATGGTAAAGGGTCTAGAGGGCAAGATGTATGAGGAGTGGCTGAAGTAACTTGTTTTATTCAGCCCAGAGAAGGGAAGGCTGAGGGGAGACATCACGTTGGCCTACAGCTTCCTCATGAGGGGAGCAGAGGGGCAGGTACTGATCTCTTCTCTCTGGCAACAGGACTCGAGCGAATGGCATGAAACTGCAACAGGGGAAGTTCAGGCTAGATGTTAGGAAAAGGTTCTTCACCAAGAAGTGGTTGGGCACTGGAACAGGCTCCCCAGGTCACAGCACCAAGCATTCCAGAGTTCAAGAAGTGTTTGGACAACCCTCTCAGACACATCGTCGATTTTTGGGTGGTCCTGTGTGGAGCCAGGAGTTGGACTCAATGATCCTTGTCCCTTCCAACTCAGGATATTCTATGATTCTTTGAAATTTAAGGTGGTAATATTTGTTTCTGCAGAGGAATTGGTGGGGCTTTTTCCTTGCTAAATTAAGTTGTCCAGAGGAATTATTAAAGTTTTCATGTTCAGGAAATATGTTATTAGCAGTTGTGCTCATTAACCTGTTACAGTTAAACTGTAAACGTAAGACATTCAGGAGATGCTGTTGATGACCCAGTGTTACACATCATATTGCTAGACTGTTCATTAGAAACAGGAATATGACTTAATGAATGGAGTAAGGGGAAAAAGACGTACCGGATGTTTTTCTTATCTTTGTAAATACTGAATATTTCCCTTTATTTATTTCTCTCATTACATTACTTCTCTTCCAAGAAAATATTTCCTATGGAGGTATTTTCAAAATTCGCTTCATTAAGCACTTTTGAGAAATTGTGCGTGTCATTAAGCCAGATAACTAACATAAGAATATATGGCACAGATAGGGAGTATATTGCCTCAATAACAGTACAGTTATTACAAACATAAATGTCTATTAAGATCAAACATGCTAATCTTGTCAAAAAGAACTTGTACAAATTCTTAACAGGCAAAGTATAAAGGAAATACATGAAGACAACGAGGGTTGGAAGGAAAAATATACTCTAAAACTGCTGACTAAAAGCACTTCTTGAGGGAGTGGGCCAGAAATATGATCCAAAACAAACAGAGAAAATACAGCAAAATGTTTCAAAGAAAAATGCTCTGAAATAATTTGCTGCCTTGTGGCTAGAGATGACATTGAAAGTAGCATGGACACAGGTTGATTAAGCTGCTGTCAACATATTTGGCCCCAGGAATCAGTTACTATTGATCTACAGCTTACAGTAAAGGAAAAAAGGCAAAATCTTATGAAAAGAGCTGTATTCGGTATATTCCCTTAGCATATTCACTGCAAAGGGTGAAAAAAGCCAAGATGGAATTAATCTAAGGAAGACTTCACATCAAATGACTCTGATAGAACCAAAAAATGCTTTCTGTTGCAAGCCTATGAGAAAAATGGAAGCATAAATGATAGTTTAACATTTTTATTTTGATGTTTTTTGAGTTTCTAAAATGATGTTGAGTGAGTTTCTAAAAATAAAACAATTGTTTCATTCACAAAACATTCACATTATGTTTATTCAAACATTCTAAAATATAAAACACAAGACCTCTCTCTGGATAAGTGACCAGCTTCTCAGTTATTTAGACCAAAATACAAATATAAGTCAATCAGACTTTCAGAACATGCTGTTCCTGTTGCATGAAGACCTGTGTCTGTAGACAATAGGAAAGTATTGTGTAAGTATCACAAAACCTATTGCAAAAATATATAGAAAGTTTGACTGTGGAAATGCAAATAAAAACACAGGAGCTATCAGCAACGTTACGTCAAATAAATGGGCTACCAACTAAAAATGAAATTAAAGTACTGACAGCAGAATCAGAAATATCAAGACTTGTTAAATTGATGCTTCAGTAAAATTTCATTAGGTGCATTTTATACACAATCCTAGAAGAGTGTTACAAGGCCATTTCCTCCTTTTCTACATGTTATTATATATATAGAAATACATATATATATATTAATTAATAATTAATACATTTAATTAATTATTAATTAATACATTAATTAATAATACATTATATATATTATATAGAGAGAAATACATTGTTATACTTCAAGTATGTGTATAAAGGTATCATTTCACAATTTAAGCACACTGTTTCACCCAGATGCAGCTCTTCTTGTAGTTCATATTTTTCCACTTTATTCTTTTAGCAGCCATAGAGGCATGGGTAGCACTGCATTTTCTTTTCTCTTGTTATTTTTTTTTTTCTGGTTGGATGTTTGGTCTGCAAACTATGTGGTGAATGACTGCATGAGACCTTTTGTTTCTTTGTTTGTTTTTTCCTTTTTTTCTTTAAATAAAATACAAATTATATATGTGTATATATATATATATATATATATAACTGTTGCAATGTTGAATATATGTTGTGTTTCTTTGTTGTTGACTATGGTTATGGCACTTATAATTCCCTAATCCCAGCAGATGCAGAATAGAAAGGAAACATGCAGTTGTCTGTTCTTGCTTCTAAAATAAAGAAATACTTGAAACAGTTGGAGTTCTCTTTACGTGGAAAAATGACTTGGCAGAACTATTTACAGGTCATGGGGAGAGAGAATGAATGGTATCAATGGAGGCTGTTAAGGAAAAGAGAAATTGCAGAGATGGAAAACATTTTGATTCTTTTTTTTATTTGTGCCAGACATCTAATTTGTGATATTTTCAAGAGTATTTTAGGGATCTATGACAAAAATACAGTGGATTTGTAATCTTAAATACCTCAATACTCCCATAAAATGTTCTCTACTTCTGAACACTATTCAAGATAAAGCTGGAGTAGAAATAAACGTACCATAATGAACCATTATGAACACACATAGAAAGAAAACAAACAAACAAAAAAAAGAAAATAAACATAATTAATTAGAAATTGATATTTCAGAAAAGTTAAGCATAGTTAGTAGTAGGTTTGTGTCTTAGAATATCTTTTTTTATTTTTTCTTGTAGTTATCTTTGATAAAGAAATGGATGGTATCATTTTTCACATCACTTAACATTTAGATAGAGATTTGGAAAATTCAAGGTAGAGTTTTAGAATATAATTTACTGATGATAAACTGAGTTATCTATTAAAAAGTATTCCTCGATATATTAGACACATTGGTATGTACGGTGGAAAGAAGGTAGTTCGCAGAAGGCTCTCCTTCAGGTTGAATAGGCTATTTTTTTCCCGAACAAAAAACAAAATGAATAATATCAGCTGCTTCAATTGCATTGTGGAATTTGTGTTTGTAAAATGCTTTCATTTAACTGCTCAGATGAGAGGTTATAATGAACAGGGGGTTGGAACATTGGCCAGAGGTCTACTGTTACATGTTCAATATAGACAAACTCAGATTGGATAGTTTGCTGTGAAAACTATTAAGATGTCTGGGAAAATAGACAGTCCAACAAAAGAAGAGTAAAAATACTCATTTTGTGAAACCTGATAAATAATATCTCAAAAGGGAACCTTGGGATAAATTAGGTTTTATTAGCTTAGGATAATATTTTGGCAGCACTGTCTTACAAGACAAATAGTCCTTGCTGAAGTTTATCAGCCTAACCCTTCACTTAGTATGGAGTGCTAGATAAATATAAACCAGTATCTCTGAAAAGAGCTAGTCAGTATATGCGATAGTAAACTACACTGCTTTCTGAGTCATTAAAGCTGAACAACTTTGATAAATATAGCCTCAAAAAAGAGTGACAGTGCTGGTTGACTAAATTATATTATTATACTCAGAAATAGATTTTAGGTGGTATCAATCAAGTAATCCCGTCATCGTATGCAATCCTACTTCACATAAATAGCTGTCTGGAGTAACATGTGGCTTTAACAAATTTGCTAAATAACAAGTTTACAACTTCAGGAGCATGCTTGTCTGTTCCTGCAGGCTTGTTTCGGTATATTCAATGAGAAGTTCCTACTTCAGAGTTTGCTTCTGTAGGAAGGCTTTTCCTTTTTTCTGCAAATTCAGTGTATAGTTTCTGCTAAGCCTTGTAATTCTTCAGAAATTGAACAGACCTTTCATCCACCATACAAGTTTAGTTTTCTCTCTCTCTCTCTCTTTTTTTTTTTTTTTTTAATATGTGTGTTTGTGTGAATACTTTTTGAGTAACTAGACCTCACTCATGTTTGTTGAAAAGAATTAACTGAATGAAACACGAGCATCAGAGAAGAAATCTAACTTAAAATTAGGGTCATAGGGTAGTTTTTATTTTGAAGTGTTCACACCTTTCTAAAAACAAACTGTCAAAAGGTACTTCAAAGGCAGAGAAACATTCTCGATGTATGTCTGGATTGTGACATTTCACATTGCATCACACAATACAAAAACATTTTCTGAAGTCACAATGGTACTTATGACCATAAATACAAATATAAATATAAAACATCTAACAGCATCTAGATACCTGGAGGTAAAAGCAAACAATTGACTTGTCAACCAGTTAAATAAATAAATAAATAAATAAATAAACACCTCATATTTTGTTCTCCCGGAGTGTTAGAACAATTAATAGGTTATTTTTGCATAGGTAAATAATAGTATATTTCAAATGAGAAAGGAAAATAGAATATTACTGAAAATAAGGAGTGACTTTCTGGAAGGTTAAATGATTTATTTACTTTTTTTAATTCCCTTTTACTATACACTAGAGATCATTGCCATTGGTTTCTGAAAGATATACTCCTAAATAAGTGGTTTTCTGGGATTACAAGGAAGAAGGGCGTTGGCTGGAGTTCTGCTCTTTGTTTCTCCATGAAAAGAAAATGTTCCTACAAATGTACAAAAATTGTTGATTTTACAGATAGTGGTATGTTAGGCCAAATCATTCACCTGTGTTCCATGAAGTGTATTTTATACAGTATTGTCTATTGTGTGAAATGTTGGGCAAGCATTTTCAAATACAAGTATTGAGAGAAATCTGCTCCAGAAAAGTGTAAACAACTACAATATAAAATAAATCTGTATTAGAAGGTGTGCAAGGTCCAAGATTTGTAGAAGATTTATAATGCAAAATAAACAAATCTGCTGGGTGAAACCCAAGACATCCTAATTAAATATGTCTAATGATGGTGAATATTGTGGATGCTCAGGAAAAAAAATATAGAAGAAACAAGTTTCTAGCAATAAATTCTCAGCATGTTCTTCCTGTTTCCAGTAAAGAGTGTTTCAGGAACTTCTGAACCATAAACTATGTCTTTGCTAAAGAACAAAAATATCAACAAATCTAATGAGAGTTATAGGATTTATCCAAACTAATTTTTTAACCCATATGAGTTTTTAACAACATCTTGTGAGAAGCACTTTTGCAGCTTACCATAACATTGTGTATATCTGCTTTTCCTGTTTACCATAGTTACTGTAATCATTGCTTTCTTCTTCTAATGTTAAAAGAGATGGTTAATTGTCATTTCTTATCCTTGTTCTTTGCCTAAATCCCAATTTTATAGGCTTTTTCTTCCTCCCAGGTTGTCTTTCCTTAGTTTGTTATAGCTAATCACATTGTGCACAAAAGCCATTCAATTCCTTTGTTTAAGTATCCTTTTTTTCCCCTCTATGTGCCTATTCTAGGTCTGCCATGTTCTTTTTGTACCAGGGACACAAGTAAATTGCTTGATACAACCAACTGTAGCCAAGTTGTTAAAATAGAATATTGTTGTATGGTGGGTTATTTTTGTTTGTTTGTTTGTATTTTGTTCACTTTGATGGCCAAAGCATCTTAAATATTTATTTATTTATTTATTTATTTAGGAAAATCCTTTTTATAGAATAATGTTTTGGTTACTTATTCTGTAATTATCCTCATATAATACTCTGTTATAATAATTTTCTGATGTTTAGAAATTTATTTAATATGTAAATACCTTTGTTTAATATTTGAATATTTTATATTAAATATTTAATATTTTAATCTGTTTAATATTATTTAATATTTTGTTTAATATGGAAGCCTTTGTTGCTGTTTCCTAATTGTTTGCCACAAAGTGCTCTTACAATATGCATCTACAATTTTAACTCCAATTTCTACTTTTCCCACAGGGAAAACCACAATATATCTCTTCTGTAAATAATAAAGCTCACAATAATATAAATAATACAGCTCACAAGCTGCGACAGGGGAGGTTCAGGCTGAATATCAGGAAAAGATTCTTCACCAAGAGGGTGGTCAAGCACTGGAACAGGCACCCCAGGGACCTAGTCACAGCACCAAGCCTGTCGGAGCTTAAGAAGTTTTTGGACTATGCTCTTAGTCATATGGTCTGAATTTTTGGGTAGACCTGTGTGGAGCCAGGAGTTGGACTTGACAGTCCTTGTGGGTCCCTTCCAACTTGGGATATTCTATGATTCTATGTTTCTATGCTTCTAATATTGATTTGTTTTAATTGTAAGGCACATATGCTTATTCATTTTTCCCCCCAAATGCCCATCAACTAATAAAAATAACCTCATTTTAAAACTGTAATCTTTAGCAAGGATGTCTTATTTCTTTTTCAGATACTTAATATATAATAATATAATATGGAGTAATACTATATAAAAATAATAACAATATCAAATTATTCAACTTCTTTAGCATTGAAAATTATTTCTCTCTCTTTTTTTTTTTTTTTTTTTTTCCTGTTATTTCATCTGGCTCTCACCTCCAGTATTCCATCCTTATTATGTCTAGATTAAAAAGCCTTCTACTATTTCCTTCTCATTAAGTACTTGATACTGTGGTTACATTGCAATCATCTTCTTCATTTTAAAACAAAAGAAAACGGATTGAAATGCAGTTTCCAAGTTCCATTGGCAGTCCATGCCAATTTAAATCTGGACTTTGTGTTCTTCAGTCACGTGATCCTATTCCTTTCTTACCTAGTGCATCCTGCAGGGAGCCAGAACAGGAAGCTGAGCTTAAAAAATAACCTGGCATGAAAAGAGGTTATTATTCTTAACCTGAATAGTTCCCTGAGCCAGGTTACTGCACATTCACATGAATGTTGCTGCTAGCAGACAGTGAAGGGCAGTAACAGCAGAAAGGAAAAGGGGTATAAGAAAGGCAGAACTGTAGCAGTTCAGTCAGATTAGTATGAAGTGCAGTGGAACTATACTGTACAACTTCACCACATGACTCTTTATTTTGGTCTTCAGTTATTTCTGACATTTCTTCCTGTTAGTTCTTTTTTTTTTTTTTTTTTCGCCTCTTGAAAATGTCAACATTAGAGCTCTATGCAATAGTCTACTCAGTCTCATGGGAACATATATAAAGCTGTATCCCCTGAATTTGCTGCTTTCCTTCCTATGTATTGAACCAACACAGCACCATTTCTTTTCATACATTGGTGCAAAAAAAAAAAGTGTTATATAAAAGTTTTCCTAGTACAAACCCTAGATGGCTTGTAGCCATCCATTCTGAAAACACAGCCCACATTCTTTGCTTTTCAACATATAACTTCACTTGCTTTAACAGGCTTAGTTTATCAATGATAGTCTTGTTTTATACAGCTACCATTTTCCATAGCTACCATTTTTTCATAAACTAATTATATGGTTTTCTTTTGATAAGTTTTTGGTTATCCAGACTGCGGATGGAAACTTTGAAATATGTTAGTCTTAATAACTATCCCGGTAAAATGTTAATAACGATCTCTGTTTCATTGTCATCTCTTATGGATGGGTATTTCCTGAATTATTTTACTTAGTCTGCTCTTAGCATGTATGCAATTTGTCTTCATAGCCTGATGACTGTGTTTTTCAGGTACAAAAATATTAAAATCAGAACTAGTCTTGAGGCTGAATTTATTTTAAGAGGGATCACATAAAAGCCACTTATAGTAAACTTCACTCAGGAGGACTACAGAGATGTCATGAGGCTATGCAGGGACAAAATTAGAAGGGCCAAAGCCCATTTGAGCTCAACCTAGCTATTTCTGTTAAAGACAATAAAAAATGTTTTTATAAATACATAAACAAGTAAAGGAGGACTAAGGAGAATCTCCATCCTGTATTGGATATGGGGGGAAACATTGTGACAAGAAATGAGGAAAAGGATGAACTACTTAATGCCTTCTTTGACTCAGTCATTACCATCAAGACCAGTTGTTCTCCGGGTACTTGGCCCCTGAGCTAGTAGATAGGGAGAGGGAGCAGAATGAAGCTCTCATACTCCACAAGGAAATAGTTAGTGACCTGCTACTGCACTTCAATATATGCAAGTCTATGGGGACAGATGGGATCCACCCAAGGGTACTGAGGAAACTGGCAGAAGTGCTCACCAAGCCTCTTTCCATCATTAACTGCAACCCTGGCTATCAGGGGACATCCCAGTTGATAGGTGGCTAGCAAATGTGACACTCATGTACTTCATCCAGAAAGGATGGAAGGAGGATCTGGGAAACCACAGGCCTGTCAGTCTGACCTCAGTGCCAGGGAAGCTCATGGAGCAGATTATCTTGAGTGCTGTCACACAGCACCTACAGGAACAAACAGGTGATCAGGACCAGTCAGCATGGGTTTATCAAAGGCAGGTCTTGCCTGACGGACCTGGTCTCTTTCTATGACAAGGTGACATGCTCATTTGATGAGGGAAAGGCTGTGGATGTGGTCTACCTAGACTTCAGTACGGCTTTTGACACTGTTTCCCACAGCATTCTCCTGAAGAAGCTGGCTGCTCATGGCCTGGATGTGTGTATCCTTTGTTGGCTTGAAAACTGGCTACGTGGCAGGGCCCATAGAGTTCTGGTGAATGGAGTTAAATCCAGCTGGAGGCTAGTCACTAGTGGTGTCCCCCAGGGCTCAGTACTGGGGCCAGTGCTCTTCAATATCTCTATAAACAATCTGGATGAGAGGATCAAGTGAAACCTCAATAACTTTGCAGACGACACCAAGTTAGGAGTGAGTGTTGATCTGCTCGAGGGTAGGAGGGCTCTGCAGAGGGATCTGAATAGACTGGACCAATGGGCTAAGAACAACAGTATGAAGTTCAACAACGCTAAATTCTGGGTCCTGCACCTGGGGCACAACAGCCCCATGCAATGCTACAGGCTGGGGGAAAAGTGAAAGCTGCCCGGCAGAAAGGGACCTGGGGGTATTGGTTGATAGCCAACTGAATATGAACCAGCAGTGCGCTCAGGTTGCCAAGAAGGTCAACAGCATCCTGGTTTGTATCAAAGAAATTGTGACCAGCAGGATGAGGGAGGTGATTGTCCCTCTTTACTTGGCTCTAGTGAGGCCACACCTTGAATATTGTGTTCAGTTTTGGGCCCCTCACTACAAGAATGATATCGAGGTGCAGAAGCCTGTCCAAAGAAGGACAATGAAGCTAGTGAAGGGTCTAGAAAATGAGTCTTACAAGGAGTGGCTGAGGGAACTGGAATTGTTTAACCTAGAGAAAAGGAGACGCAGGGAAAACTTACCACACTGTACAATTACCATAAAGGCGGCTATAGCAAGGTAGGGATTGGGTTCTTCTCCCAAGCACCAAGTGATAAGAAGAGGGAAAATGGCCTCAAGCTTCACCAGGGGAGGTTTAGGTTAGATATTAGAAGTTTCTTTACTGAAAGAGTTGTGCGGCATTGGAGTAGGCTGCCCAGGGAAGTGGTTGAGTCACCATCACTGGAGGCCTTCAAGAAACATGTAGACTTAGAATTTAGAAACATGGTTTAGTAGTGGAATTTAGTACTATGTTAAAGGTTGGACTAGATGATCTTAGAGGTATTTTCCAACCTGAATGATTTTATGATCCTATGAGGAAAGAGTTTTATAATACAATGTGATTATTGCTTTAAGGAATACAGGCAACATGAAGTCATAGGAAAGTAGAATAGATGGGTAAGACTAGGATGAAGAAAACTTTTGGAAAGAGAGTCAACTGTACAGGGGCAGCTCAGGAAAAGCAAAATGAGAGGGTATGTATAAATATGAAGAGGAAATAGGAAAGACATGCATTGAAAGTGTCAGATTTTCCTGTCTGATTATTTATAACATGGTGGAAACAGGTGTTAGAAAATATTTTTTACTGATGTACTCCTGGATATTATGGAAAGTAATGGGATTTTCAAATAACATTAGAGATTATTTAATAATGCTTAAAACCTGCAAATGTGCTGTACTTTCTATTATATCTACATCATGTCTAGAGCCAGAAGAAGCAGCAAGGACAACATGTTTTTATAGTTTGAACCCGTTAGCATCTATAAACCAAACATTCATGCCATGATGGCAGAGTATCCCTGTTTAGTGCTTACTTCAAAATCAGTACACTCCTGTTCAGATTTTCCCATAGTATGTTATTATTAACAGATTGCCAGAGAAGTTGTGGATGCCCCATCCCTGGAAGTGTTCAAGGCCAGGTTGGATGGGGCTTTGGGCAATGTGGTCTAGTGGATGGCAACCCTGCCCATGGCAGAGGGGGTGGAACTAGATGATCTTTCAGGTTCCTTCCAACCCAAGTCATTCTATGATAAGTCTATGATTCTGTGAGGCTACATTCCTACTTAGAAATGTCATGAAACTTCTCATTATTTAGGAAGGATTCCATTATTTAGCATAAAAATTGAACAATTCTTTCCATCCTTAGAGAAAATCACTGAATGTTAACGAAATCTTGTGAAACATATACTACTACTACTACTACTAATAATAATAATAATAATAATAGTAATAAAAGAACAAAATGATGAAATGCATATTTTTTAACAAGGCGAAATAATTCTAATTTTTATATATTTTCAGGAGGAACTATTTTAAAGAAAACACATATTTCTATGTTATCATTTTCTTGGTGGATTTGTGCAATAAAACTTTAAGTAGCTTTGTCCTTGAAGAGATCTGGGTCACCAAAACTGTCACCTGTGCTCCAGTGTTTATATTTACAAATATAACCTGAGCTTACTAAATAAAACATCATGTTGACACTTTACTTACAATGTTGTAGTACAACCAGTCACATCAATATCTGGGTAGGTATCTACTATCCAACATGCAAACACATACTGATGTTTATACTTTATATTAGGACTTAATTTATGATCCTAGGCTCACTCGTGAGTCAGTAGATGACAACCCTAGAGTTGGAGCACTTCATTTTTTGGGGGTTCGTATCAGTTTAAAAAAGGTGTTGATCACTTTCCCCTTAAATTAATAAGTAAGTAAATAAATAAAAAGCTAGCTCAAATAACATGATCCAGAACTTGCAGAGATCAATGTATGTATTCGATATGTATCAAAACATAGTTTTGATAGATTGACATTTCAGGATCAAAATAAGGCAGTCCATCCTGATAGCATAAGAATCCAGTAGCATAAAACCTACTGTTCCATTTAAAAATTGGACAGGTCACGAAACTGTATATTTCTCCTGTGTGTACTAACTTTATTTTTAAATTTAAAATGGATTATTAACTACAGTAGATCTGAGAAAAGAGGTTCCAATTGAAGTGTTTTTGAAAACATTCTATTATTCAATCAATTAATAATGCTACTGCTCTAAGGACCTCCGTACAGAGCTAACATACATTGTCCTTTTATCCAACTGTATACAGCCAAAAACTAAGTATATATCTTCTCCATTCATTTCATACACCTACTTACAACTCCAATGATGTAGAATTTACTTCAGATGACTCGTAGGCTTATCCACAATTTTGATATTCTCTAAAAATATATCAAATATTAAAAAACAAAAAACAAAACAAAACAAAACAAAATGAACAAAAACCTTCATGCTTGCTATTTCTTGGCTGGTATAGATATTTTTTTTTGGGGGGGGGGGGTCTTTCAAAAATTATTCATTATTCTTCAGCTTTGGTCTTAGGTGCTTTAATAATCTATTGTAAATTGAAAGGATCTGAACTATTATATTACCACAGTGGAAAAAAGAGAATATTTCAGAAATAATTAAGGAAAATAAAAGTGTTTGTAGGACATATTCATTTTCAAAAGCTCCCATTATAGCTCTGTCCTGATCTCTTGGCAGGGCAGAAAACAAAGCCACAGATAAGCCACTTTTATATCAGATGGCAACTGCTTAGGTGACAGTCTTAATTATCAGCATCCACTTATGAGAGTTAACATTTCACTTAAAAAAGAAATTAACCTAGAATGCTTTTGGCTAAAACTATGTATTAGTTTATTTCTTTTTATTTTTTTTACATAGTTTTACATATATAACCTTCTTTTTAGCTATAGGACCTCTTAAGTTTACATACCCTAATATCAAGATAAATTTATACATAGAAGTTTCAAAGCAGCAGTACTAGTCTTGTGTACAGTGTACTTCTGCATAAATAGAACCTATGATTTGGTCCATTGGCCCCATTTAAGTCACTGGCTCTCCCACAATTGTACAGTTACTTCTGAAGTATAATTGTTGAACAAGTGATAACAGCATTTCCAGAACTTAGTATTAAAGTCTAGTTTTGAAGTGTTGAAAATACACATAAAACAGAAACATCAGAGTAATATATAATGTGAAGTATAATGTATACAACACAATGAATTCTGTGTGTTAATTTGTAGAATGATCCCATTTACATTTTTTTCAGTCGGCTTTTCGTGCTTAAGAACACTTTTCCTGTCCCTCACCTCTTCACAAGACAAGCGGTGTAATATTTGTCTTACATAATTTCACTCTGCTTCATGTGTTCTCCCACAGTGACCAAAATGACAAATACATTTTATAATCTGATGTAGAAATACAGCATTTTTTAAATTTCAGATCCTCCAAAAGTTATCCTTTTTAGAAAGTTACTCTTTTCACTTGTGGCAAATGCAATTTAGTCTTTCTAGAGTCTCTCTCTCTCTCTTTTTTTTTTTTTTTTTTCTCAAAGCTTGTATTAAATATTAACCTAATACAGCCACATCACAACCGTAAATAATTAAATTTACTATAGTAATTCAAACATCTAATTCTTTCCAGCTGAATAAAATTCTAATTCTAAAGGCTGCTGTAAAGAAGCATGATATTTTCTCATTTCAGAACAACAATGATGACAGCAATGAAAGATATATCACAATTCACATTTTATTTATTTATTTATTTATTTTATGTAAAATCAGTTATGGCTTTAATCTTTATGGTAGTGTCACTTGCCGCTGCCAATATGCTTAAATATCTTTTTTAAATTTTCCTATAACCTCAAAAAGTTTTTATTCTTATACATATCACCTGTAAAAACCATTCCTAGCTTAATAGGGTTCTGACACTCTGTGCAAAGCTGAAGACATTTTCTCCAGCTGTTTACTAAGGAAAAGTACTTTATTCAATCTGCCTGGCTGTCTAATACCTTTCTGAACCTATTGTTTAATTTCAACCAATTTTAAATGAAATTACAAGAAAAAGTGAAAGAAAATTACCACTTATGTGTAGAGTAGTGTTAGGCTTCCCCTGAGAGGGCAGAACTCTGCATACTGCTTTTAGTATCAGCTCTCTGTCCAAAAGCACATACTTTCTCATCATCTGATTAGCTTGTATGTGTCTGTTTACTGAAGAGCTGTATAGGTGACTAAATATGTGAAATCATAGTTCTTGCTTCCACCATTCAAAAACACTCTGGTCTTTTAAGCATTCTTTTCACTGTTTCACGCTATTTTAAAATGAAGGAAAGATTCATTAAAAATATATATTTGTCTGAAAGCCTTTTATTCATGAAGTGCAAGGGAAAAAATCCCAAAGTTTGAAAATATTTTCTGGTTTATTACTACAAGCAAAAATGCATAGTTCAGTGATCAAATGTGAATTTACTACTTTTGAAAGAGATGCAGAAATCAAGCTCCTCACATTTCCAGGTTCATTAAAATCACTAATACTTTGAAAGAAATCAATTATAATAGTTCCTCAACACTGAGCATATCAAAGTATTTACTAATGTCCCATTATTTTATTACTTATACATTATAATGTTTGAAACAAAGTTGTGTTCATACAAATCATGTAAAATAATAATAATAATAAAAAATCATGTGTAACAGCATTTATTGCAACTGGAATATAAAATCCATATGCATTGGGAGGTCCCATGCTGTATTATTAAAACATGTATTATGCTAATATGCTGTTAATGAATTTCTGTAAAAAAAAGGAAAACTAAAAAAAGTAAGTTAGTGAGCAAACCTGTTATTTGTTTATAATCATTATATCCAGAACATGTAGATTTAGTGAGAATTTATTGTCAGTTACCAACTAATCTACTATTGTGAAGCATCAGCACAGTGCTATACAGCTCAGATTCCTCTTCTGTGTCTTAGCAATGAATCACATTTGTACACATGTATCACAGTCCTGAAGAGGCATCAGTGTATCTTATAATTCTTCAAGATATACAAGTATAGTCTCTGGCTTATGTTAACCCAGTTATAGTCTTTCTGTCAGAGCTGGCTTACATCTGGCATACTAAGGTAGGTGCTGCTGACTCCAACTGAACATATTGACCTACACCGTGTGTACAGTTGTAGTACAAACCCCATGGCTAATGGAAGCTTCTAGTTGTGAAGAGTAACTTGATTGGACAAACCAGTACTGGAGAGATCCTTTTCAGAAGGAGCCTGTGAATGTGGCATAAGATTTTTAGTTCATGAACCCAAATGAAATGCTGAATGCATGAAGTTGCTGCTGAAATACGCGGTTCAGTTCTATGAAAACATATTTTAATTTAGGATAGTTTATAAGCTTAATCTTTTAGAAGCCCAATTATTTAGGTGGAGATTGTATGAACTGTTGGCCGTCTTTAACCCTCAACATAAATTCTAGATAAATTTTACTTTAGTTATCACACTCCAGTGTTTACAGTCCTTTTGTTTTCCAATTCCCTCATTTTATATTGCTTATATATAAATAATCAGTCTTACCCTTGTAGGTGTTAGGGGGTCACATATAGTCACAATTTATAAGCAACATTTCCTTACTGAAAATAGTTTTCTTCTAAAACTAACAAATACTGTCTAGCTATCTTGAAATTTTAATCCATTAGATAATTCATTTGAGATAAAGGTATATATTTACTGCTTTCAATTCTTGCTTAAAGAAAGTAACCATATAAAGAAACAACTGAAACATCTTGAACTTTACTTCCTTTCAACAACAAGAAGACTCATATTAGGACAATTATTTGATCTTTTAGTAGCTCAGAGACCAAAAAAAATTTTACTTTTATGAAGTAGTTTTCAAAAAAGCACAATAAGTCACTTCCCCCCCCCATCCCTACAGAATAGTGCAAGGTAAGATATCTCCAGTCAAGGAAGAAAGACAAAGAGAAAACACCTATTTAGGAAAAGGTTTTCCTACTATTCTGTTAGATAAACTGTTATAATAGCTCTAAAATCCACAAGAAAGGAAATAAGCATGAGGAAGATGGCTGGAGGATGATAAAAGAATAGGTTGAGGTTCAGGTACTATATAATTCAGGTAAAGGTTCAGGTTCAGGTAAAACAATATACTTACTCAAAACCTTTGTATGGCCTCTTACATGTAAAAATAATTACGGTATGTAGAATTAAATCCTAATATAAACTTAAGGAAATTTTTCATAAAATAAAGCCCAATTATAAATTTTGGAGAAATGCCACATTTCATACTTGTATGCTAACTGTTATGTTAATGAAGGCAAAGCACTATGTTATTAGTGATACATGTGATGAAAACATGAAGCTGAGCAGCTACTAGTATTTTCACAAATATAGGCTTATTTGTCAGTGAAATCAATTGCCTGAGGGGTATGTAACAAGCCTTATTTATATTTTCAGAGGTTTAGCCATCTTTAATATCACAGAATCACAGAATCATCTAGGTTGGAAGAGACCTCCAAGATCACGTAGTCCAACCTCTGACCTAACGCTAACAAGTCCTTCACTAAACCATATCACTAAGCTCGACATCTAAACGTCTCTTAAAGACCTCCAGGGATGGTGACTCAACCACTTCCCTGGGCAGCCCATTCCAATGCCTAACAACCCTTTCAGTAAAGAAGTTCCTCCTAATATCCAACCTAAACCTCCCCTGGCACAACTTTAGCCCATTCCCCCTCGTCCTGTCACCAGGCACATGGGAGAATAGACCAACCCCTACCTTGCTACAGCCTCTTTTAAGGTACCTATAGAGAGCGATAAGGTTGCCCCTGAGTCTCCTCTTCTCCAGGCTGAACAATTCCAGCTCCCTCAGCCGCTCCTCATAAGACTTGTTCTCCAGACCCCTCACCAGCCTCGTCGCCCTTCTCTGGACTCTCTCGAGCACCTCCATGTCCTTCTTGTAGTGAGGGGCCCAAAACGGAACACAGTACTCGAGGTGCGGCCTCACCAGAGCCGAGTACAGCGGGACAATCACTTCCCTAGACCTGCTGGCCACACTGCTTCTTATACAAGCCAGGATGCTGTTGGCTTTCTTGGCCACCTGAGCACACTGCTGGCTCATATTCAGCTGGCTATCAACCAATACTCCCAGGTCCTTCTCGGCCAGGCAGCTTTCCAACCACTCATCTCCCAGCCTGTAGCACTGCTTGGGGTTGTTGCGCCCCAGGTGCAGGACCCAGCACTTGGCCTTGTTGAACTTCATACAGTTGACCTCAGCCCATCGGTCCAGCTTATCCAGATCCTCCTGCAGAGCCTTCCTACCCTCGAGCAGATTGACACACGCACCTAACTTGGTGTCATCGACTTACTGAGGGTGCACTCATTCCCCTCATCTAGATCATCGAGAAAGATATGAAAGAGGACTGGCCCCAGTACTGAGCCCTGGGGGACGCCCGTAGTGACCGGCCTCCAACTGGATTTGACTCCATTCACCACAACTCTTTGGGCCTGGCTGTCCAGCCAGTTTTTAACCCAACGAAGCGTACACCAGTCCAAGCCACGAGCAGCCAGTTTCTTGAGGAGGATGTTGTGGGAAACGGTGTCAAAAGTCTTACTGTAGTCAAGGTAAACCACATCCACAGCCTTTCCCTCATCCACTAAGCGTGTCACTTTGTCATAGAAGGAGATCAGGTTTGTCAAGCAGGACCTGCCTTTCATAAACCCATGCTGACTGGGCCTGATCGCCTGGTTGCCCTGTAAGTGCCACGTGATGACACTCAAGATAATCTGCTCCATGAGCTTCCCTGGCACTGAGATCAAACTAACAGGCCTATAGTTCCCCAGGTCTACCCTCCGACCCTTCTTGTAGATGGGCGTCACGTTTGGTAGCTGCCAGTAAACTGGGACCTCTCCTGATAGCCAGGACTGCCGATAAATGATGGAAAGTGGCTTGGCCAGCTCCTCCGCCAGTTCTCTCAGTACCCTCGCGTGGATCCCATCTGGCCCCATCGACTTGCATACATCCAAGTGCTGTAGCAGGTCACCAACCATTTCCTCGTGGTTAGTGAGGGCCACATTCTGCTCCCCATCCCCTTCCACCAGCTCAGGGTACTGGGTATCTAGAGAACAACTGGTCTTGCTGGTAAAGACTGAGGCAAAGAAGGCATTAAGCACCTCAGCCTTTTCCTCATCCCTTGTAACTAAGTTTCCCCCCACATCCAGAAAAGGATGGAGATTCTCCTTAGTCTTCCTTTTTGTGTTGATGTATTTGTAAAAACATTTTTTGTTATCTTTAACCGCAGTAGCCAGATTGAGCTCCAGATGAGCTTTGGCCCTTCTAATTTTGTCCCTGCACAGCCTCGCAACATCCTTATAGTCCTCCTGAGTGGCCCGCCCTCTTTTCCAAAGATTATAAACCCTCTTTTTTCTCCTAAGTTCAAGCCACAACTCTGTTCAGCCAGGCCAGTCTTCTTCCACGCTGGCTTGTCTTTGGGCATATGTAACTGGAATTTCTATTTGCTTCCCAACTCTGCCATATAGTGGAGATTCATTGTGCCTAATAGCTATTTTTGGAATTATTTGGCCAGAAAAATTTTTTCTTTTTGTCCTAAAATCATAGAATAATTTAGGTTGGAAAAGACTATCAAGATCAAATACTCCTAAGTAGCAAACGTAACTCCAAACATGAATTTAGCTGGGATTCAAGAAAACACACAAAATTGTAACAATCCAGGATTAACTTGGAAATACAAACCCAGAATAAAGATACTGTGGATTCAGAGATGCAGAAGGATTTTTCCTGCTCATCAGTTCTTACTTATCTCTTGGTACTCAAATGCAAAGAAAAATGTCCTATTTGATGTTTCTGTAAGATATCTGTGAAGTACAACCCCTATTGTGTAAGGAATTTTGCTATTTGCTGAGGTGATTTTTTTTTAAACATGTCCATCAAAAGTCAGTGAGCCCAGGAAGATATATACTACTTAAAGGAGCTAATTAATTAAACCAAGTGGTATAAAACAGTATGGAAAAGAAGATTTTTAAAGTACCTTTTTTTCCTCCCTGTTTCTGCACTATGGTGACTGATGTTTATTAAGTCCCCACAGTGAGATATTGAGAGATTTTTCTCAAGATCTCATGCTGTTTTAAAAGGAAACAATGGCTTGTGGTAAAATCAACTCTTGCTGAGATACATTAACTGCACCATGTTATCAGTTGATAATGGTGCTATTAACACATGTTACCCACTGTGTATATTTGTGAATTAGGATATTTCCTTGTTAATGGAATTGAACCATTTTCTTTGAGATGGTAAGTCTTGTTCACTTGGAAGAGGCATGGGGAATACAGCCTTCTTTTTTTTCTTTTCCTTTTTTTTTTTCTTTTTTTTTTCTTTTTATTTTTTGTGTGTAATGTCTCTTTTAATTCCAAGAAGTACATTTACTTTGATTCTGTTGTTTTGCTTTGAGATTTCATTGAGACTAGTCAAAGGGCATAATTTTTGCTTTGAAAGAAATATACCATGTAGACATATCACCACACTATAAATTCTGAACATGCCAAAAAGGCAGCTATCTAATACCAGAATAAAGAGTGATATCTAGATTGCATAACGTAAAGGCTGTGCTTAATTATATATATATATATATATTTTTTTTTTCTTAGTTAGGTAGCACTGGCCAAACTTTGGAGTGTAACAGAATGTCCACTTATTATTCATTAGAGTTGGAGATAAATAGAGTTACTGTAAATTCAACATAATGACTAAGCCTACACAAAAACACAGCTTTTCCACATGACCAAATAAAACAAAATGTACTATTCCTAAAAACATTAATTCAAAACATGCTGCTGAGATTTTCATCCTGAATTTGCTTCATTCTGAAGCAGAGAGTATTAGTATTAACGTAACCATTCTCCAAATACATGGAAACAAATGACAGTATAATTACATGATTACAAATGAATGTTATTTATGCTTTTCCATGAAATATATACTTACTGCTCAATTTCTAAACATACATTATCAAAACCAATGCAACATTTTCAATCTGTGACCACTTCGTGAACTTGGAATGAGACACATTTTAAAGTGCTTTTTAAAATTTGACACTAAAACAATCCAAGGAATAGCATTCCAGACTAGTAAACTCTATGATAAGTCTATTTATTCTATATTTCATAAAATAATGAAATTTTAGCTCTTGGTCCATTTACTGCTTCATAAATTCTCTTGAAAGTATTTTGAGCTGAAAATAAGTAACTAAATAAATAATATGTCTTAATGAAATACAGATAGGTGCATTTTCCTGGAAGCCATATTTCTGTCTGAGGTTAATATCAAGGTTGCTGTCTTCCAGTTTTAATGTAAAGAGGATAAAGACTTAAAAACAGACAACAATGGATGCTACTATTAAACTGTATTATATAATCTGTCATATCATAGAGGTTCTTCACATTTCAGTACCATAAACCTATAAAATGAGAATATCTAAAAGGTGTAGCTTAAAAATTATCCTATAAAGGTCTTCTGAATTATTACTAAACAACATTAAGAAAATACCGGATTATCTTCCTAGTTCTGTTATGAATATTCTTCAAGATCTTGGGCTCCTTACCTATTCTCTTGTTGATTGAGCTCCTCATTTGTGTTAAGAGTGCAATAACTCTGTTTTTGTTTTGTTTTATTTTGTTTTGTTTTATTTTGTTTTAATTCAGGTTCCCTCTTTCTTGTATGTTTGGATAGTAAAAATTACATCTCCACACAAGATTCTAAAAGCTTCTGCAACGACAATAAATCACAAAGGAGTATCATTCTCATTGCAAACAGTGATACTTGAATAACCAAAGTTTACCTGGAAGTCCTTGGATAAGCTTCTGCAACGACAATACATCAGAAAGGAGTATCATTCTCATTGCAAACAGTGATACTTGAATAACCAAAGTTTACCTGGAAGTCCTTGGATCTCCTCAACAGATGAAATGGAGATATGAAAACTGTCTTTATATGTTTTGTTTTTTTTTTTTCCTGAAGTGGGTGTTTTGTTTGCTTTGTTTTGTTTTCCTGAAAAGCTCTGCTGCAGTCTGTACAGTTCTAGCCATTGTTTCATGCTAAATAGAAATGTTCTGCTTTAAGAAATTCCATGCTGGGACTAAAGCTTTGTCAAGGGTTATAGCCCCCTTCCTGACATTCAAATGTGAAGCTCTTTACATATTTTTTTTCCCATCCTGTATAGTAAAGTACTGCCTCTCTAATTCCATTGCTAAATATGAGGACATGTTTTTTAAACATTTTGTAATGACTTATTATGTATAAATATATAGATAATCATTGTATTTATATAGATACAGATGTATTATATATACATATATATATGCACATACACACACTCATATATATATAATGCATAATAAAAATAAACCCATCACTACAAGAGATTTTTAGTTTCTATAGTTTGTCTCTGTTACATTAGATGTAATTTTCCTGGTGCTTTTACTGATATTGCTATAGTATACATGCCACTGGGGAAACACCTTGTAACAAAGTACTTTCTGAGAAAGGACGCCCTTCTGCAATGTTGGTGCTAAGTCTGACTGAGGGAGAAAAGTTATACTTTTAAGTAGAAACTTTTTATTTATTTTATTTTATTTTATTTGTGTGTGTGTGTGTGGTAGTTTTTCTTCTTTGAAATTGAGATAACTAAGGGATACTTTACACAGAGAGCACACGAAGAAAAATTTGTGTAAAATAACTTTTCTTAGGTTAGCATCAGTGTATATTGCACCAAGGCACTGTAAAACACCTAATTGTGAGAGATCTGCACATCTGTAATGATTTGTAACAAAATAAGATTGCAGCAAGTATTTCAGAGTCGGCTAGTGACAACCATTTTAAACATTCGGAAAATATGTTGCCTTTTGTCAAAGCTTGCCAAATGGATTTTAAACAGCATCCTTAGATATTACATTTGGAAAAGAAATCGGAAGTTGAAACTGCTGTTACAGCTGCTCTGAGAACTCAAGGGCTCTGCATGCTATCCAAAATGATCTTTTAGTTGAAGTTAAAAGTTGTAGAGAGAACTCAGAGATCAAAGTGGTATTAAGAGAATGACCCACAATGAAAGATATCACAGGTGTCAGTAATAAAAGATCTGATTATCAATCAAATATGGTGAAACTCAAGTTGCAGAAATTTCGCTAAATAGATATTACTTCACAATATACATTTGCTTTTTCGTACATTGTGATAATCTGGAAAAAAAATGTCTTTTTGTTCATGATACCTAATAAATGAAAGGTAAAGTATCATAATGCCAATTCTGGGTTTTGTTTGTTTATTTTTCTTGAATATCTTTTAAACCGTTTAATTTCTTCTTCATATGAAAATCCATTACCAACTCAGGAAAAGCAGAACAGAAGTTACGGAAAGCTTTTAATTCCTATCTATATCTCCCTTCAAGTGTCTACTTCTGGATATTATCAGAGGCAAGATAAAAGTAGATGAATGTTTGAACTAACATAGCCATCCTGATTTTCTGTATTACTGATCACAAGCAACATAGGAACACAGGAATACTTAAACACATCATCAACACCTTCAGGTTCCTTATCAAACAAAATTTACTACTTGGCGTTTGAAAACAAGATGAAGATATTTTAAATATATAAAATATCATTTTCTTTCTTCTGATTTTCTAAGTTAGAATCACTACTATTATCACTGGAAAACAGAAATAAAACAGTAGGAATTCTGCAGTAAATTAAAAATATATACATTTTGTACCTTAAATAATGTACAATGTAATTTATACACTCTATACATATGAAATATTGAGTGGTTTATTCATATTGATACTGTTCAAGCATATTTTAAAATCTACTGGAAGACTGTTGCTAGTAAGTTTGACAAAACACTTATTAGTCTAGTTTCATATCTCCAAGTCCACATAAACTTAATTCATTATAACTTCTCCTCTAAGTATGAAGAACTGATCCTATGATAATTTACAGCTCTATTAAATTAATTTGGTTTTTCAAATATCTGATTGGAGTCTTACATAAAAGCATCCTCTGAACAGTCATCATTCTTAATATAGCCCAAAGTGTATATTTATTTATATATTTCTCTGTTCATAAAGTTTCCCAAGTGTACCTGCCTTTTTTTTTTTTTTTCCGTTTTTTTCTTTTTTTCCAGAACAGGATTGTTTCTGAGCTGCAGTGTTGCAGATTATGTATGATCTATGGCCTTCCACCATCTGTATGTAATTTTAATCAACCACTTTTTGCTGATGTATGTAGTCAGAGCTGAAAAAATACATCAATACAAAACACAAGTGAAAACAACAAAGAAATGTGATGTTTAAGCATATTTGAAGCATATTCTTTCTGATATCATAAGTGATTTAGTATTTTGCTTTTATTTATTTGTGAATAATAATAAAAAAAAAAAACACTCTATATGCATTGGGAGGGCAGAGTGAACATGAAATAAAATGTAAAATCTAATTCTTTTTTTCTCCAGGAAACTTGGTCCTGCTATTAGAGCTCCTTTCCAAATAGAAATTTCTTACATAGAACCTCTCAAGCACAATTTTAACTGAGTCCAATATTCCTTTCTGATATCATCCTGTTTTTGTGGACCATCTGAAATTGTCTTCAGATTCTCTGAGGAACTTTTCGTCTTTGGGGAACCTACGGACTGCAATGTGTTCTCAAGGAATAAATATGACCCTAAGAATTTCACAGGTAGCTGCTACCCACCAGCAAAACTACTTGTTTATCTGGGAAAGAACATGTTATCAAAACAGATAAGCCATAGATGTTAGTGTAAGAGAGAACTTAGAGCAGCAGAGAGAACTCACCAATACAAGAAATAATAAAAACTAAAGAGTTAGGATGAACAGGAAACTGGCACATCAATGTACATGAGATAAGGTCATTGAGAGAATAAGATGAAGAGGGTTAACATGGACCTAAGACACTGAAATTTGAAGATAGTAAGGAATTACTGTTAGAGGGGCATATATTCATAAAAAGAGGAGGAAAAAAGAGGAAAGAGGAAGACTTTGACTGCAAAATAGGAAGACACTGAGATAACTTGGGCAAAAGACATAGGGAATAAGGGGAAAAATAGATCCTTAAGAACAAGATTGGAGGCTAGAATTCAAAAACAAGAAGGGTAGTCAGCAGGATGGACAGAGTGAGGCAGAGAGCACTGGATGGTAGGATGGAAATGTTATCATAGTGGTTCTGTAGAACTGCACTTCTGAAAGTTATCATTTGACCCAAAATGGTTACTAAAATTCAATGAAGAAAATGTTGCATGATCCAGGTTTCACATTAGAAATCAGAAGATACAGAGTATATCAAGGTTAAGAAATTCAGAAAAGATATTTTAGTATAACGGTTGAATATGATAAAACCAATATATATATTGGTTTTACATATATATATATAGTGAGGATATATTTATATATTTATATATAGATATGTATAGTGAGGAAATAACAATGTGAGGAAATAAAAGAAAATGCAAATATCATAAAATTTATAGGGATTTCATTACAGAGTGGTTGCTCTTGAGATTCATAGTTTCTCTGTTGTGGCTCATTGTGTATCCCATTAAGGAAGTGATGGCTGGAATATATTTTGTAAACAGATAGGTAACGATGGTCAATCAATTTCTTGTGCTGCTTGATTGTGTATACACATCTGTGACATCATTCATACATAATTTTTCCAGCAAAAATGGCAAATCCCAGAGTGTTTTATTTATTATTATTATTATTATTATTATTATTATTATTTCCTTCTTTTTGAAGGAGAACCAAGTTCAAGATCTCTTTGACTATCTTTCACTTTTAGTTGAACATTCCAGATAACAAAATAACAGGAAAACAACCAAATAAATAGCCAAAGTATCAACTAATTTTCAGGACTAAATGAGTAACTTTTAAGCACTTTCTGGCAGTGTTCACCTGCTGCACAATGTGATATTATCACCTTAAACATGTCCCTTGTAGGTAACTTTCTTAATGGCACTGCACTATATTACAGTATGTACACTATGTGACTGTAGATAACACTGAAAATCTTTATTGGCTGATAATTTGAATTATATTAATTCTCTATTCACTGAAAATGTATTTAACCAAATAACACCAAAGTATTTTGACTTGAAGATATCATGAAGCAAAATGCTCAAGAATTTCATGTCCATGAATAACGGAAGCCTTTTCTGACGATTCATGTCATATATGTAGCAATTCATTTATCCAAAGAATGGATTGCATGCATAATTCCAAGAAATAGGAACTTGTGACACATTGGCATTTATGTTCTAAATCTGTCAAGTTCTTTTTTATAGTGATGCTAGTCTGTCAAATGTTTTTCTGTTTATTTCCACAATATGGTTCAAACCTGAGAAGTTTTACATATAAGACCATAAGAACTTCTCTATTTTAAGATAAAAACACTATGCATTTATGGAATGGTTTCTTCTACCTGATGGTTTCTCAATGATTGTTTTTATGTTCTTTGTGCTTCTACATTTAATTTCATGCAATAATTTTAAACACAATTATATAGAATATTCACTGAGATTTGAGTCCTAATAATGGAAAAGAATAAAACTCTTCCTTTTCGCCTCTTGAGGCAAGATAATTGGTGTCCATTGCTCATTCTAAAACAGATCTTTCAACATGACTTTGCCACCTACTCCCCATGGATTTTAAAGGCCAAATCCTTGGTAGCGGTACCAAAAAATTGATTCCGTATTACAACTCTACTAAGGGGCATTGTTTGTTATTGTTTAAGACAAAAAACAAAACAAAACAAAGAACAAAAAAACAGTTTTTGGAGTTACCTTCCAACAGGTTTGTAATATTCCTAGTAATTAGGTCATAGGAAGTGGTATACAGAAGAGATGGATCTTTGCAGCCAAAAGGGAAATCTGCTACAGACTGGTTGATTCCAGTGTTTTGGCACGGAAAACATGCCATTAGATTGTTAGTTTCCATACCTCTTATGCCAATTAGTTTTATTTGTTTATAAAATATGCTACAATTGTCTCTCTCCCCTAAGGCTCAGGAGAACGAATGATGTGATTATAGGCAGTTGCTGAAAGTATCAGTACTTACATTTGATATGAGTTAAAGGTCAATAAAAGTTAGAAATATTATGCCTAATAAAGAAAGCCAGCCAGCCAGAAAAAATGAAAGAAAGAAAGAAAGAAAGGAAGGAAGGAAGGAAGGAAGGAAGGAAGGAAGGAAGGAAGGAAGGAAGGAAGGAAGAAAGAAAGAAAAAATGTTTTTTAATTTCAGTGAATTCCAGGACTTCTGACCACACACACACAAACAAAACAAAACAAAAACATTACAACAGTGTTGACATTGTCAGTATTTCATTTTGAAAAATTTTATACACAAAAAAAGATTTTTTTTTCCCCATTACTTTCCACAACAAACCATGCAGGGGCTGCAGCTCTAACTGGTAGAAAAAGATGCAATACGCCATAAAGCAAAGCCTTGTGAGATTCTGTATGTTCTTCAGAAGATCTTTTTGTTTTTTCTTTTAATGGAAATCTTACTGAAATACTAAATGAGCCTATGGAGTCTACAAGAGGATTCATCTTACTTCAAAGAAAACACCCACGTTTAATTCAAAAAATTCCATTCAGCATTTCTGGTAGCATAAATTGGTGACAAGACTATGATTAAAATCCATGGAAATTGTGGGGTTTTCTTTAACACCTTCAGATATGCTCTGGCTTTAGGTTTAGAGCTTAGAGAATTCCCTGTCTTTTGTTTATACAGAAAGGCCATTAATGATTATCCATACGCTCTTTAATCAGAAGAAGCCTTTAGTATAGTATAGAATCACTTATTTAGTATAGAATCACTTAGCCTTTAGTATTCCCACTAAAAATAATAATTTGAGAAGTTTATTTGAAATATTTGGTACTTTATACCAATTACTTCTGTAAATTGTTTTATATTTATGTTTGAATTTATATATAAATGTAATGTTATTGATTTTGCAGGCTATGGAAGTTCCGTTATCAGAAAATTCAGCAATATAGAAATAACTTGAAAAATATTTCAAAGGGTGACTTGGGCACAAATTGATGGCTTGAATTAGCATTGAATACTTTCTTGCAGTTTGCATACCACTATATAAAATAGGATATATTTTTTTTTAAACAGAATTATGATTTTCACTGCTGTTCTACGTTATAGCTATGTAATGTATCTTTAGTCTTACAAAAGTATCCATATAAGTTTAGGAAAAAAGTTTATAAAGTTAATTAACTTTGCAGAAAATTTAGTTGTATAATTTGTTTCTTTCGAACTTCCATATCAGAAAGGCTTCAAAAATTCCTCCTGTACACATAGGTACATAGGTTTCATATTAATTAACACCAGTTTGTACGAAGGATTCCTTGAGAGTACAAGCACAGATAAATAGCAAAGGCTGTGAAAATACAGTGATAAGATGATAACAAATGCCTCAAGAACATCACACACAAATCACATATGGTCACTGAAAGAATGCAGCCTTGCGAGCTCTGTAGAACTGATTTTATGCCATAGCGGTGAGCAGGAAGAAATCATTATATAGATGGTGAATCCTTAAAGCATAAAAGACAATTGCAGCCACGTCATGAGCAAAGGAAGAACAGAAAGAAAGGAATTACACGAGCAGTCTGTCCCCTGGGCGGGGATGTCGAACCTTTCTCTTCTTTCTCCTCCAGTGAAAACAGTACTGTTTACTCTTTTGCAGTTTATTACATTTTGAAACTGTAACTCAGCACTCACAGTAAAGTGACTTTTAATATAAATTAATTAATTAAGTGAGAATTGTAAAGAGCTGTATGTGCTTGCTTCTGCTTTTTGCTTCAGCCTTTGCATATAACAAGGTTGTTGACTATCACAGAGTAATCTCGGATGCAACACGAGCAACTGAAATCATTACTGCAGTGTAACAGAATATACCCTGGATTTTTATTAAGTAATCTGATACCAGAATCTGATCTCAGCTTGCTCACAGCTTTCACAGCTACAGATTAGTGTCTGAAACATTATCTTTCTGTATCTTACAGCAAGAATATGAATGATGATTTATGAAGAGTGACTTATTCATGTGCCAATATTACAAAAATAACATTAGAAGATGTAGAATTCCAATGATGAGACTATTTTAACTACTGTTTTTGGCTTGCTAAAACAAGAAAGAAATATCTTAACAATTTTAAATCATCATAATTTTGTGTAATTCATTGAGAGAATATTAGCTTATATCAGCACTGTATAGATCACTTTTTTTTCTAGTAGTTCAACACCATTATTAACATAACTGACACCACAAATGAAATAGAAGTAGCACATAAAGTTAGTAGTTTTGATCTGATATCTTGATATTATCAGATTAAGAAGAGATCAAGAGAAAAAAAAAAAAAAGTACCTTCTTGAAATCTATGGATGATTTAATTCCTGGGAATCGAGAGACTGATGAATGATCCCATATCAATACATTAGACTATTACAGAGCTAAATAAGTCTGGGGAACAGTAAAGCTCCTCAAACGGAAAATTTCATAGTAGCATCTTCATCATCTGGAATGATAGAGCCTGATGATCTTTATGATACAACAGTTTGGATTGTCTGAAAATAAATGTAAAACAAGGGATAACGTGACCTAGCATATAAACTATTTGGGAAGGAGGGTTTATAAGGAAATATATATTTCCTTATACAAGGGAAAACTGCTTGAGACAACATACAGAGTGTATAGTGAGATTGTAGATCTTTTTGTTGCATTAAAAACAGCATAACCAGCCAATCAGACAAGGTGATTCTCCCATTATATTTAGCAGTAGTGTGGCCTCACCTTGAATATTGTGTGCAGTTCTGGGCACCACAATATAGAAAGGATATTAAGATACTTGAATGCATACAGAGAATTGCAACAAAGCTAAAAAAAAAAAAAAAAAAAAGGCATGTCCTGGAGGAGAGCGTGAGGACACTTGGTTTGTCTAGTTTGGAGAAGAGGAGATTCAGAGGTGACTTCATTGCTCTCTGCAGCTTCCTGAGAAGGGGAAATGGAGAGGGAGGTACTGGTCTCTTCCTGGTAACCAGTGGTAGTATGCATGCAAATGGCACAAAGCTGAACCAGTGCTGTTTCAGACTGGACATTAGGAAGAATTTCTTTACTGTGAGGGTGGTCAAACACTGGAACAGGCTTCCTAGGGAGCTGGTTGATGCCCCATACTTGTCAGTATTCAACAGGCATTTGGATAATGTCCTTAATAATATGCTTTAAATTCTGGTTAACCCTGAAGTGGTCAGGCAGTTTATCTTGATGATCTTTTTAGGTCCCTTCCAACTATTCTATTCTATTCTATTCTATTCTATTCTATTCTATTCTATTCTATTCTATTCTATTCTATTCTATTCTATTCTATTCTATTCTATTCTATTCTATTCTATCCTATCCTATTCTATCCTATCCTATCCTATCCTATCCTATCCTATCCTATCCTATCCTATCCTATATCCTATCCTATCCTATCCTGTTCTGTATTCTATTCTATTCTATTCTATTCTATTCTATTCTATTCTATTCTATTCTATTCTATTCTATTCTATTCTATTCCATTCCATTCTATTCCATTCCATTCCATTCTATTCTACTCCATTCCATTCCATTCCATTCCATTCTATTTTATTCTACCATAAATGTGTACCAAAGACCAAAGAAATGCTGCTAATTAAGGCAGAATATCTGGATAGAAAACTGTTCAAAAATATCAGTATTTCTAATATATTAAGCATAAATATTATCTGATTCATATCTCTTATTAGTAATAATATCTCATGTTTCAAAAATTACTTTCAGATTTTCACATGATTTTGAAAAGATAAAATAGAAAATGGCTTTGAGAAAATAGTGTAAGAATTAAAAAATTTTGTCTATAATGGACAAAATTGAATCCCATTATGTAACTAAATTTATAGGAAATTAAATTCAACTGGGCAGGCAAATGAAAGACATTTCCTGTTTTCCAGATTCTTTTCCATGAATATTGATTTAAGATTTTCTGTACATATGTCATTAAAATATGTCAGATTTTTTTTTATTACAGAAGTAGAAATCAGAAAGTATATTTGCCAGGTCTGTGTAGCTCTGACAGTTTGCAGTCTCCAACTCTTTTCAACTCTATTGCCTATTCTGAACTATTCCACTGACACACACCTGTTAAAAATGTCAACTATTTTCACATCTTGGAGCTCTAAACATCTTCTGGTGAAATTTCATATAAATAGTGAGCT
Source organism: Cygnus atratus (assembly GCF_013377495.2). Classification (NCBI taxonomy): domain Eukaryota; kingdom Metazoa; phylum Chordata; class Aves; order Anseriformes; family Anatidae; genus Cygnus; species Cygnus atratus. The sequence goes on from NC_066365.1 coordinate 57,482,315, forward strand.
TTATAATTTACATGAACTTGTTTTTGTAGTCACTTTTAAAAGCCCCTTCTTCAATACATTTTCTGCAAAACATTAGCCTTCAAATTAAAACAAAACAAACAACAACAAGAAAAAACACAACACAAGCAAACAAAAACAAGCAACATAGTGTCAGTGTAGTAAGCAGGGTAGGACTCCTTCAGGAGCATAATTTCTCCCACATGTTGCTTTTATCTTACAGTTAGTTCATTACTATTCGTTGTGTTACCTAACACACATTGTAATGATTTAGCATTACTTTCTGTGCTTCCAAGAACTCTGCACAGAAATGTTATTTGAAAAAAAAAAAAAAAAGTAGATATGAGAAAGAAAAAAAAAAAAAGAAAAACAAAAACGCAGTAGGGCAGAATAACTAGTAAAGCAAATTTCTACTGAATAACTTTTAAATGGTGACTTTTGCAATTTTATTATGTTTTACAGAATTATCCTGAAATTCATTTGGGGTATTCTCTCCTGGATTATCATTTCCAGTGTAATCGTCACGTCTAGAATGATTATAGAAGAGCAACAAAAAAAATATTTTTTATAATGATCTCACAAAATTGCTCTACTTTTTCCTCTGTTAAAAGCTTGATATTTTTCCCTGTTGGGTGGTAAAAAGGGATAGTGAGTAGGTATACCTTGCATATCATCTAGCTATTAAATTGATAATCCATATCTGATGTATGGGAAGGAAATCAACAGCAGGAGGCTGTTGGAGGAGGTAATGGGATTTTGCAGATTATAGTGAATGACAGACATAAAACTCCCAGCACATATAGTAATTCATAGGACAGCATCCAAGACATTGTTTTTCCCCAATTTTGCTAGTTTTTGTAATTGAGGACTCCATTGTTCACGTGCAACTGTTGTGAAAGATCTATAAGAACTAGCTAGCTTAGTTCTGCATTTCTGTTTTGCTATATGGCCTGACTCTCTTACTTTAATTAGCTTCAATTTACATGTTTCTACTGATTCAATATTCTTAAATTATATTACTGTGTAGCAATTGTATGTGATAGAATAGGCTTGTATGTTAGTAACTAGCAAAAAAAAAAAAGGCAAAAAAAAAATCATTGTCATTTACACATTACTCAAAATCTACTGAATACTACATATGTTGTCAGTTCTATCTTTCATACACGAATCAGTGTTTTGGTCATGTTGCATAATGTAATAATAAAACATGGCTGATGACAGAAAACTTGATAATTATTTTATCACTTCCATTTTTAAAGTAAGAAAAGTTAACTCCCAAGCAATGCGTACTTGACAAGAAGACTAAACTGAGACATACTTAAAAAAAAAAAAATCTGTTCCCAAGCAATTATTTATCATCAAAATATGTATTATTTATTTAATCCAATAGAGTTTCAAAACTGTAATAAAATATTTACTGTCTTTAACTGATAACAGCATTACAAATGAAATGTAAATGAGTATGGCTTATAAGAAAACCAACGTGATTTAACCACACCAATAGGTTTCTATTTATAATTGTCATGAATACCATTTATGATTGCCAGCACAATATGCTACACGTGCAAACTGTTACACAACAACAATACATTTACCTTGACAGAGTACTTTTTTTCATGTGAAAACTAATTCATTACAAATAGTAATCCCAGGTTGCAAAACAAAACAGTTTAGGACAAAACAGAAAATAAAACATGTCTCTGCTGAGACTTTTTTATTTTAGACTGTGGGTTTCTTATACATGATCACGTTTTTTTAACTTCCCTTATTTTAAACTCATGTATGTTTTAATGTATATAATGGAAAAGTGGATGTTGCTTTAGGTTCATGCAAGTCATTGTCAAAATTCCATCTTTTAGCTAAAGACAGAATACAGTTCAAGAAATACATATATTTATTGTATGTTCACAAGCACTGATGGTAAAATATATTTTTCCAATTTAATTAAATACTTATTTCTTGTTTATTTGAATTATCATCAAGGCATTGATAATCTAGGCTGAGTAAATAAACCACATCTAACATTTATGTTGCATAAACAGCATAAAAAACATAATGCTTTTGTGACAAATTATGAACAATATTTTGCTTGTGTTACAATCCTAGCAGTCATTTTATTTACGATTTTAAAGTAAGAAAGTCTTGGAAACAATTTTTATTTTATTTTATTTTATTTTATTTTATTTTATTTTATTTTTCAAAATTAGCATGTAGTATCTCATTACATTTCTTTTTTTTTTCTTGGTTATTCTTGGTTGTCTTAATTGCCAAAGGATTGTTTTCTGTATTCCTTTTACGTATGACAAAAAATGTTTTCTGAGAGGTGTTGAAATGGTTTTACTTAATTTGTCAGCTTCCTCTAGCGGTGACTAGTTCCATCTGTTGTATGTCCTTTACAACTGAACAAATAACTTTACAGTTTCCAAAGAACTAATGAAGCAATACTAACATTATGAATATAAATTAAAGGATGATAATAATATGTTCTTTGTAGTCATCTCTTCAGAACATCAGTTATTATCTATTTTAAGACACATGATTTTAAGTAAGAAAAAATATTCAGAAGTAAGATTTTTGTTCTGAAGTCCCTTCTCACCAAGTGCAGGTTCAATCTCGTTTCTTTTCTCTCTTTTTCACAGTCCCCAAGAATTAGCTTTAATTGCACTACCTCATAGGAAAAGACAGCAATTTGACAAATCTGCCTTAGATTTTGATAAGAGAATATAAAGGTACCTTTATTTTATATACCTAATTACCTTGGTACCTTTATTTTATGTACCTAATTTATATACTTTATTTACTTTAACTACTTTATTATTAATTATATACTTTATTAATAATTTATATATTTTATATAGCTAATTTATAAACTTTTATATACCTAATTACCTTGCTATAAAGGTAAATATTAAGCACATAGACTCATAGAATGGTTGGAAGGGATCACCTAGTTCCAACCCCCCACCAGAGCAACCTGTTCCAATGCTGCACCACTTCCACAGTGAAGAATTTCTTCCTCATACCTAACCTAAATCTACCCTCTTTTAATTCAAAGCCATTACCCCTTTTGCTATCACTACAATCCCTGAGAGACCCTCCCATCTTTCCTATAGGCTGTCCTCCATTAAGTACTGGAAGGCTGCTATAAGTTCTCCCTAGAGTCTTCTCTAGTCTGAACAACCTCAACATGCTCAGATTTTCTTCACAGGAGAGGTGTTCCAGCTCTCAGATTATCTCCATGGCCCTCCTCCGGATTCACTCCAACAGATTTATGTCTTTCTTATGCTGGGTGCCCCAGAGCTGAACACAGTACTCCAGGTGGAATCTCATGAGAGTGGAATAGAGGGGGAAAGTCACCTCCTTTGACCTGCTGGCTTTGCTTCTTTTGATGTAGCCCATGATATGGTTGGCTTTCTAGGCTTCAAACATGCTCTGCCAGCCTATGTCAAACTTTTCATCCACCAGTACCCCCAAGGCTACTCTCAATCTACCTGTTGCCCAGCCTGTATTCATGTTTGGGATTGCCCTGACCCAGCTGCAGCACCTTGCACTTGGCCTTGATGAACCTCATGTTCTTCACAGATGGCCAATTCTCAGTCCTGTCCAGGTCCCTCTGTACAGCATCCCTTCCCTCCAGTGTGTCAACCACACCACTCAAGTTGGTGTCCCTTGCTATTTACTCCTACTTACATGCTATTTACCAGTTACATTCTACTTTTGTTTTGATAGCCATGTCAAATTAATGACATTTTTTATGGTTTCCAGAAACTGTTAGTACAATGAGGTTTTCACAGAAGCTACAAGGGATTTGTCCCTAATGGTTACTCTATTTGATGTAATTTGTAATACTTCTTCCTTATTTGCCCAGTTCTGACAGTTACCAAACTTCAGTCTGGGGTGTTGTGTATTTCATCCTTGCCAATGTTGAAACCAAGATAATTGTCTTTTCTATAGCAATTTATGTTGTTCTTTGTCCCCACATATTTCCAGTTTTGTGACTATTGAGTGTGTAACTAATACTCTTAGTGTCCCTTACAAGTAGTTGCCATTGACATATTTCTGTTTCAGATTCCAGCAGAATTTTTTCTAGTTAAGAACAGAAAAATAGTTGTAGCACGACAATGTTCACAATATTTAGGCATCTTTTCTATTTATTAACTTGGTGATAGGGCAAGGAAATATTTGCACTGGTAGTCTCCCAGTGGTGAGTGAAAATGAAATCTCCATGTTTTTGGCAGGATTAATGTATCTACCCCATACATATGCAGGTTGCATGCTCAGGAAAGTTCCACTTGGTGGACCACGTATTGATCCATAAGAGCATACTCAGTGCAGTCTGTTCTGCCTTTTTTTTTTTTTTTCTTTTTCCACAAGAATATAAGCTTTTCCAGGCTTAGGAAAACCATGCCTTCTCTGAAGAGAACTGAGTCTGACTTCTTTTTTTTTCATGAATGTCAGAAAAGCAAAGCACACAGTAAGAGTTTTGCTGCTTTTTTTTTTTTTTTTTTTTTTTTTTTTCTGCTAAGAAATGCTTTGCCAAATTTGCCTAGGTTTCAACTGGAAATTTGCTGTGGGATTATTCAGTCCTAAAATATCTTGAATGACATCTTTACAATTCAAATAGTAATAAAAAGAAATCCCCAGAAAATTTCTGACCAGGTTTATTCTTAAATGCCAATAATGTTTATTTCTCTAACTTAATGAGAGTTTTTAGCCATGCAAAATTTGTTTAATTTGTTTTTACTAGGAGAAGAAAGACACAGGAGATTATGCCCTAATATAATTCTCTCTTCAATGATTAAATGCAGTCCAAATATGTGTGACAGAACTTAATAATTTCATCAATAACTTTTTTTTTTTTTTCTGTTCTTGTTGTTCAGGTCACAACCAGTAAATATGTTTACTCCTTTCTTTTCTAGAGTGACAGAAAGCTCTCAGTGACACATGTAAGTCTTAAATCTGGGAACTACGTACTGCTTTGGAAAAAAAAATGAATACATGGAAAGTAATTCTTGTTCATCATTCATTCATACTTGCTTGCCTGCTCGGGGTTAAAATTCAAGAATGTTTCCAAAATTCTATATATCCATTTTTTCCTAATGCATGTTTTCTGGAAAGAGATCTCAGGTTTGAACTCCTAATGGAAAATCACGCTGTGGCACTTGCCCTTCTTTCATATTGATACTGATCTGGACCACCACCTCATCTTCTCTCACCAGAGCATTTTTTCTAAATTTTTTATATAACTGCCCATTCAGTGCAAATTCATCATCAGCATATTCCATCAGTCTTCTTAAAGGAAGCTTTTTATGTCATTCTGTAACAGGTCAGTGAGAGCATTAGTTGTCTTTCCTTGATGTTTTCTCACAATATATCCAAGAAATTCCTGTTATATTCTGGTATGCTCAGAGAATGAAGGGCAGAACTTCTATGATGACATTATTGTAGCAATTGAACCTCATTAATAACATGATAGAGAAAGAAAGAATATATGTAGCCTTTGTATAAATGTCGAGATATACAATCTGAATAAAAATTTTCATACCAGAATGTTTATGTTAACCTATTTGACTGATCACTAAAGAGAAACATGCAAAACATACTATTTTGATGTTGTAAAGTGCAATATTTTCCTGTTGTTGTGTTTTATATTCCTGATACAGTAGCATTATTTAAAAGTGTTTTGTTTTTTTTTTCTACATCCATAGCTATGTTACTATGATTTCACATATCATCCTGGATCCCAAGAGATATGGCAGTTTAGAACAGCTAATGATCTGTTTCATAATTATCTGGAACTGAATATTGTGGGTGTTGACATATTGCAATAAATTTACATACCCAGAAGCTAGGAGGGCCATATGTTTGTTTTTTCTTCTTGGAGGTGTACCCTGATGGAATTTCTTATATTTCCTGATTTATCAGAGTTCATATTTTACAGTGTATTCTGCCTGTCTTACTGTATGCTCATTTCAGTCTTCGCTCTGTTCCCCACACTTGGAGATGTCCTCTGGGCTTCTTTTTAAGCTGTATTTGCCACTGTGCTTCCAAAAGTGGAGAGCCCATGAGGATGTAGGCAGACTTAATTTCTCTCTGGAATAGTACAGGAATTGAACCTATTATACTGGTTTCCATTGAAGGAGAATACTTTAGTAATCTAGGGCCATAGGTGTGTGAGCATTTTTAGTGCTATACTTGGGTAAATTTTTAGGGGCATTCTGGATTATAATTTATAATCTGAAAAAAAAATAAATCATATGTATTTCTAGTGTATCCATCAAGCATGGGATTTAGATTTATTTTTTAATTTTTTTTCAGAGACAACTTGTATTCTCCTGTGTGATGTTTATAGGACATTATTTGTAAAGTGGCAGAAAAACAAATGCTATGTGTAGTGGTCAAACAAGAGAAAAAAAAATAAAAAAGGAAACTTCCTAGAATATTATTTTATGAATGCACTTTAAAAAAAATGACTGCTTTTCTTTGGTCATAGACAGCAATATTATAGTTCAATGCAAATAATTTCTAATGTTTGTCAACATTCCTTAGAAATGATGTATTTAAGCATACTATTGAAAGAAGTTTTTATGATAAAAAAGGAAGATTTGTACATCTGGCTGAAGAATGTGTTGTCTGAAGTAGCATGGCCTGCGTCAGAGAAATACAGAGAAAGAGCTTGTTTTTTTTGTTGTTTGTTTTTTTTTTCTCATTAATTAAGAATTAATTAATATTTTAGACTACAAGGAAGAAAAGCATTTCTTTTATATTTTATTTACATGCTTGCACTCACTCATATTATTCCATTATGAAAATAAGCATTCGTATTTCTAATATTAAAAGTTGTAAGCAACTGAAGGCCAGGACCTTCTTTTTCTGTTTACCTATAAAGTGCAGTTCCTACTTAAGATACTTCATAAATAAATGATGAGTTTGATGTTAAATATTGATATTTTCAGTTAGTTGCTCAAAACATGAACAGTACATATGACAGAAAGTTTTCACTATCCTTAAGGGAGTGCACTACTGGGATGCATTATACTTGACATTCACCAGTCTCATTATTTGCTGGAAATATGGACAAGCAGTCAAATTTATTAATATTTTTTATCGATAGACTTTTAAAATATTTCATCATAAAATGTTTGGTTTTTGATTTCTTATCTGACATGCTTGATACAGTATGTCACCATAGACTGCAACAGCCGCAGTGTGATATATTATGGAAAGTAATAAGGTGATAATCAATACAATATTTATTTCCATCCCTCCAAATGGTGTGGTCTTAGGTGATATCTTAGAGAATCATGGAATATCTTGGGTTGGAAGGGACCTTAAAGATCATCTAACTCCAACCTCCCTCCCAGTGACAGTTATGCCACCCACTAGATCAGGTTGGCCAAGGCCCCATCCAGCCTGGCCTTGAACACTTCCAGTGGTGGAGCATCCACCACTTTCCTAGGCAACACCTCGACATAGAACCATTGACCACTACTCTCCGGGAGCACTCTTCAAGCCAACTCCGTATTCACTGGATGGCCCACTCTTCAAATCCATATCTTTCCAATTTAGAGATGAGGATGTTGTGTGGGACTGTGTGTCAAAGGCCTTACAGTATTCCAGGTAGATTACATTGGTTGGTCTTCCCTTGTCGACTGATGCAGTTACTCCGTCATAGAAGGTCACCAGATTGGTCAGGCATGATTTACCCTTGGTGAAGCCATGTTCTTCCCTCCAGGGCCTTATCTCATGGGACTGTACCAAGTAGATCCTTGAAGAGGCCAATGCCTGCTCTCCCAAAGTCTAGGGCTGTGAGCTTGTTGTACATCCTCCTAGCTCCCCTAACTATCTTGAATTCCATCATTTCATGGTCACTGCATCCAAGGCTGCCTTTGATCTTCATCATAGCACCTACCTTCACTGGCTCCTCTATCACTTGGAGAAGGAAGTTACATAATGCATTCCAGGTACCTCTAAAATTGCTTATGGCCTGCTGTGTTGTCCCTCCAACAGCTGTCAGGATGATTAAAGTCTGCCATGAATATCAGGGCTTGCGAATCTGAGGCTACTCCTATTTGGCTATAATGGGCCTTATCCACTTTTTCTTTTTTGCCAGGTGGCCTATAGCAGACCCTGCAGTTACTGAGTCCCTTCATTGGCGTTCAGTGTTTATCAGGTCTCAGTTTATGTATTTTCCTGTAGTTTGGGATTTTATGTTTGAGAGCATTTAGGTGTGACCTATGCTCTCAAGATGTGTACTCTAGAAGCTTAGGACCAGACTTTGCTTTGACAGAAATCCACATCCAGTGCAGAAGTTGTCAGAAAGGCCTAATTTAAAGCATACGTATGATAGCCTATGTTCCATGAGTCCAAAATATGACTCTTGCATAATGCTCTGTGGTTCTGTGATCCAAGCAAAGAGATTGTACTGCAGTCTTCCTACTGAAGCCAACAGCCTCAGTGATTGTCTTCAGTGGGTTCCTTTTAAACAGTAAGACAATTGGAATGTATTTATCATTTTAAATTATTTTATACAGTGTGAACAATATTTCATCTGAATCCATTTTGCTCTATGTAAAGAACACACTTAAAAGTGAATCACAAATACAGATAAGCCACATGTGAAAAAAAAAATATATATATCAACTTGGCAGTACTAATGTAGACTATACATGACAGTCAGGCAAATATTTATCTACAAATGCAAGTTCTCAGAAGAATGGATGGCAAATGATAGATTTCGGCATTTAACACTATTTCAGTGTTGGCTTTCCTTTATTTTTCCCTTCAGAGTTTTTAGTTTCAAAAAATAGATTTTAATAGAAAACATTCATTTTCAAAGGTTTTGACAAATGGTCTCCTTTCATTTCACAGTTTTCTTTAGAAATGTCATAATGCAATGTTCAGATGATGCAGAGAAGTAATTTGTAGCTGAAAAACAATAGGTAGCTAAATTGGAGATAACTAATTGGTTTCTAGAATAGGAGAAAAATTAAATGGAGAAAATTCTTAAACTGGACATTGTTCAAAGATGGATCCACCACAAATTAAATACTGTAATAATTTGCTTTTAGAGAATTAATATGTGTATAACTGTCTCTTTCTGATAACACAAATTCTCAATATTTCTTTCTAAGCCACTTCTTTTATTTCTATACTATCTTGGTATTTTATTATTAGCTACACGTTTTTAAAGATTTAGCTGTTTCATGATATTTTGCACAGGGCTTATATTCCTTAATTCCACTGTTTTGCATAAAATACCAACCAATTTTTTTGAACTTAAGTTTCTTATTTCAACTTTTCCATATTACTGAGATCTTTAGTGTCTACTTACCTGCAGTTCTGAAGTACTCAGGAGTCTGTCTTTCTGCCAGGACTCTTCATGCTTTTTATAGTAATAGTCACTGAATTAAAACAGAAATGACTGTAGGAGTCCCCCAAACTAATGAATATTTAACTATTTTAAATAAAAGGTGAAGTAGCTTCAACAGGACAGATTTGATGGTACTTACAGAAACGAAAACGAATAAGGAAAAAAATAGAGAAAATGTTAATATTAATGGCATTTGGAGTAACACAGTGACAGCTGTAAAACTGTGCCCAATCAAGCCAAGAGACAGGCTATTGGGAGTAAAGCAATGCAAAAAAGCTTGAATTTAATTACAAGTTTATGGTAAAACATAAAGGAGGAAGTTGAACCAAATGCTTGTTGTAGGGATGACAGAAACATGAATCTCACGGTTAGAAAAACATCACTCTTAAAAAAAAGTATTGAATGTTTTCATTTCAACAGTAAGAATGTTTTCTATACAAAAATAAAAGACAAAAATCTGCCTATAATGCACAACAGTGTGTTATAATCTATAACAGAATTAGAATTGCTAAAAGATAGAATGCATTTAAATCAGTAATGCTTTGAGTCAGAAAGTGAGAACAGGTGGTTTAGGAGTATCTCTGATAGCCTTTTTCAGTTTTTCTAGGATGGATTTAACTGCTATTTTGAAGGTAGATTGTAAAATCTATTAGAAATGGGTGGCTCAGATAATTCTGTATTTAATAACTCCTTATCAATACTTATTCATCATTTTATCAAAATACAACAAAACAAAACAAAACAACAACAAAAGCCACCACAGACCACTGTTAATATTGATGTAAATTATGGATGTGTATTTGGAAATAAAAGAGATTTAGAAAATAGTCTTTAGACTGAATTATTTTGTGATAAGGAGAATAAATATATCAAAAGGGCAATTTTTAAGAAACTTAGGCAACCAAATAGTGATATTAGATGGAAAAACATAGTCAATGATTTCAGGTGAAAGTCAGAATAGTAAGATCTATTCCAACCATAGTGGAAAAAAAATGTAAACAGAACTAAATATCAAATGCTTAAAGAGACTGATACATGAAGAATGATATCTCTGACAGGTCAGTGAATACAGAGATCAAAAAAAAAAAAAAAAAGCACCAACAAATGGCAAGGTGATTTAGTCCTTGTATGGTTTGCAAAAACAAATAACAGAAGACTTTTCAGTTGCATACAAAAAGATGAGAAAATGAATTGAAGCCATTTACACTGTAAGGACTGGAATTAAATATAATCTTAGTAAAATCAAATCAATATTACTTCTGTTTTGAGAAAAAGCGAGTGGTAGAAATTTGAATAACCATCATTCTAAACATGAGTGTGATTCAGCCCACAGTTGTGTTCTCCTTTACTGATTAGGAAACCTTAGAATCGGGTAGCACTATTTCTAAGACATAAGTCAACCAATTAATATCCTTATTAATCCATATAGAATTCTCAGATAGTTTAGGAAATCGCTAGTTCACTAGCTAGTAACTTCTGAATATGTGCTATATAAATTTTATGTAAACAGTTATATAGTTCTGTATTTAGTCTGACATAAGAACTTTTATTTTTTATTGAAAGCATAGTGAGAAAAATATCACTGTAAAATTATTTATTTATTGTCTGTTCACTTGACATCAAATTCTGTTTTTCTTCACCAGAAATGTAGAACCTAATGAGAGTGAAGCTGTAATGTAATAAATTATTCTATCACGTTATATCATGTTATGGAAACCCTTTCTGAATGTAGGATTTTTAATTTTTTTTTTCTTTTTCCAGAAATCTTCCTAAATACATGTAATTAATTCTGGTAATTAATAATAATTTTTAAAAAATTATAAAAGCTTCAGTTTCATATTTTTAGTCCTAAAATAAATTAATTAAAGTGCATGTGTTAATTAGTATTCCTGATTCTCATTCATAAATTAAGTATTTAATTTAATCTCTAATATTCCTCTTTGCAAGCATTTCTGATTAGAGAGATTCTTTTTAGGCTGATGCAAGATTTTATTTTTAAATTTCTTAGGTACTGCCAGCTGACACACATTTGTTTGCATTTCTCTTTTTAAAAGATTTTGTAGGGAAAGATTGAATATGTCACTCCAGTACTAATTTGTAACATCCCTAAACATGTTTTATTTATTAAAAAATCTATTACAATGATTCATTTGATTGATAATAAAATATAGATACTAATTCCTTTCTGAAATACTTCCATGTAACTATTTATTTATAATGTCTTGCAGAAAATCCACTGTTTCCAAGATATCTATTTTAACCAGTCCTTTTTCAATGCATAAATTTACAAAATTTGAACTTAGTATAGCTTTAATTTTACTTAGTTCAGAATCTGCTCTGTCATTTGCTCACAAGCTCATTGATATCTTCTGTTTGTAGACCTCTACCTCATAAACAGCTTGTAAGATTGGAAAGAACCTGCCCAATTTCCTAAGCATTTTCCCTAAACCCTATCAGAGACAGATTAAATGAGCAAATAAACCTTCGATCTGACTGTAAGATTTGACTTTTCCTCCTTATGCAGAGATGTATCATTTAGCACTTCTGTGCCATTCTGTGCTGAAAAATGTCTGTTTAGAAGTAAGGCACTCCATGCAACTAATTTTTACCAGACACATCTAGTTTGTGTTCTAGTACTTTATTGCACTGCGCAATGCAGCAATTCTGAAAGAAAAGCACACTTCAGAATGGGAAAAATATGCAAATCTAATTCTTCAAGTGTTCTTCACTAAACATGGGCTTGCATACAAATGAGTAGATCATCTTTTGTTGTCGTCCTGGTCCATGTATTCATCTTTGAATCATACTGCACTCATTCCTCATGAACAACAAAAACAAACAAACAAAAACCAAACAACAATCTCATGGCCTAATGAGGTTTGTTGTCATGCCTTGGTTCACTCCTTGATTTCAAATTAATAGTTCACTGATAGCTGTGATATCATATTGTTCTAAAACAAGCCTCATTCTTCTCTGTCATTTGTACTTTCTTGCAAGAATATAGATGGAAAAGTGTGCTGAGGCAAGAAGTCTGCTGGTAGTGTCCTTGAGAGAGCTCTGCATCACTTCTTATTTTAGATAACTGCAATAAAATTTGGTTTAAGATAAAGAAACCTGATTTTTTGAGGATTATTTATTATGTTCCTTTGGGAACACTTTTCTCTGTCTGTAAGATGACAGCTATCTTTTTAAAATGATCTAAAATCTGGAACATAAACATCATTTAAAAGCACTTACATTGCACAGTTTTACTTTAAGTTGCATATACTTAGTGGTTTTTATTGTGTTACTATTACTTGGTTCCTGGTTTACTTTCATGTTCTTAGAAGTATTCTCTTCTGAAAAGTTCATGTGAAAATAAATTACCAATTACTCAAACCTTACATCCTTTATGTGATATATCCTTAGACTGTTCCAGCTACAGAAATATTAGTTACCTTTGATAATTTTAAGACTGTTTAGTTCTTTGTTACTTAACAACAATATCCTTATTTTATATCCTTGCATTTCTCTTTGTGTTTATTAGCAGATCATTTTTACATAGCATTGTAAAATATTTTGGATTTTTTTACTAAAAAGTTAATACAAACAGGTGAATAAATATTTAAACCTCATATCGTAAAAAAATATGATTCTTAATTCCTCTGCCTTTATATACTGATATTTTATGTATATATATCTGTTCCCTCAAACCCTGCCTTAGTTTGTGACAAAAGGCAAAGATAAATTAAACCTTGGATTGATGATTCTAAATAAACTGATTCAGTACATGATTACTATGCTTTTTACAGGCTGGCAATAATTATGTAATTTATATGTCATAGAATAGTGTTCCTAAATGTTCCAAGTATCTTATTTCTACTTATTTTTACTTTATTTTTTATTTTTTATTTTTATTTTATTTATAACATTTTATTCAATTACAAAGGGGGAAAATTCTAGAATTTATTGTAATATACTTAATTTTCATCACCTTGGAATGTAGCCAAAAAGAAAGGTTTTAAAAAATATATTATTGTATTAAAATATTTATTAATATATATTATATAGGTTTATTATATACTAGTTATTATATATTGTATATTATATGCTGTATATTATGTATTTTATATATTATATATTATATAGGTTTATTTTCTAGTGAATAAGCCCTGATACAAGTTAACCTGAAGTATTATCAATTATCCCTAAATCTTACGTCATGAAGATTTTTTAGCCGTTAGTAACGCAATTCTTTAGCCATGTAAAATAATTCAGCTGCCTTAAAACAAACAAACACAATCAATCAAACAAATAAACAAACAAAGAAAGAAAAAAACACCTTCACTCAGCATCAGATTGTTACATTCTAAAGCATTAGGAAAATTATATTCTAATGTCTGGCAATCAGCATTAGCAAGTGCTCATTGTGTTCAAGACCAAAATATTACTATCGAATTCCAGGCTATAAGTGAGAAAATGAGAAACTATAATTTTGGAAGAAACAATAGTAAGCCATTAAGGAACATAATGCCTAGATCTTTGACAATCTTTTCCTCTGATGGATTTTTAATTGGATTTTCATCTTTATTGGAAAACACCAAAATTAAGTGAACGCTAGACATATGAGTTCACATTTGGCCATATTGGAACATACACTTCTAATTAGAACTTTGTTTCATATAGTACCAGTGAAGTGTCTTTGTTGTTAGACATTCTTCCAATATTTCCTGCAAACTTCAAAATTTAAATCTTAGATCTAATCATTAAAAAATATTTATAAATGTTTCAGAATTGTGTCTGCTGTTTCCTATGTGGTCTCTAGTGTTGTTGCTTTATTTCCCTTCAAAAATATTATTCAATATTACAAATCTAATGTAATTAACCAAAACATGGAAAATATAATAATGAATTTTCCAAGTCAAACTCTCAATACTCTCTGGCACACCTTCAAGAGATTAGACCCTCAATAGGAAAGTAGATACAATGAGAAAACATCCAGAGATAACCATTGAGGCTGTCTGAAGATGACTGAGAATTAGGACTAAGAATGTTAGGTATTAGCAGAACAAGAGAATTAGGACATACATTGAGGTGGTTGGTCCTACACTGTAGAAGACAGTGAAGTTTTAATGTCATCTCCCTGGGTACATCCACATGAAGACAGCTAGAAAGCTTGAGGAGACTGAGAAGCAGATGCTCCAGTCCCTTAATCATCACTGCACAAAAGCACAGAAGTTCAAAGTACAAAAAGATGAAAAAAGGAAATTGACATTTCAAAATTCAGGATTTGTTTAGAACATTATCACAGATTAATTTCTATCCATGTGGTTCTACATGGCAATTTGCACATTGTGCAAGAAAGAAAGAAATGTGGGAAATTCATGTAGCATATTTAATTTACATTAATATCACATATAACAAACCATGGCACCGTAAAGGTTAATAAAATAAATAAAGTTCTATTTAAATCCTGGTATCTAGTGAACCACAGCTTCTCAAAGTTCTCAATCCCAAGGGGTCATCAGAATGATATATTGTTCACTGTTATGTCAGCATGCTGCATTATGCAAAGAAACACAATGTTCTTTTGTAATGGAGTGTAACAACAGGTCATCCCAAGAAAGATGCATCAAGTCAAGGAATTTAGAAAATTCATGGTTCATTGGTAGAAGCGGTTGAAATATTCCCATTTCCTTTTACAAAGTGAAGAGAGTAGGAAGAGTTTAACTTTAAAATATATTTTTCCCTTTCTCTCCTCATAGAGATTTTCTGTACTGTATTAGGAAATTCAGTAGTTGCTGTGTTGTGTATTCATATTTCAGGTTTATTTATTTATTTATTTATTTTGTGTTTTAGTCGTCTTCTTCAGGATTTCAGGATTTCATAATGATTAAAGAAAGCTTCCTGAGAATATTTTAAACCCTATTCTGTCTGATTTTGCCTGTTTTTGTTATCATTCACTCAATAACATATTGATGTGGATGGTTAATAAATCTATAAATACATTCCTATCAAGATTTTTCCATTCATGAATCAAAATTGATCTCAAGCAGTTGCTAAGAGAGAATACATATCAGAGTAACTTTTGTGTGTGTATGAATTCCTTTTTGATTCAACAATTTCTGGAAAATTCTGAAATATATTCTATGTGAACTGGTTTTAAGTTAGCTAAAAAGATAAGAGGATGTTAAAGCTTAGTTAGTCCATCATAATCTTTAAAGTTTATCTACTCTAATATTACAGTACTGTTAGTCTTACTTCAGTGAAGGAAATGATTTGCTGCCCTAAGAAGCAGCATGTTCATTAAAAACGGCTTAATGTAAATAACATCAAAATCATATATTTTCATATGATTTAGTTTAAACTGAAACAGAGGACATGCACAGGCATAGGACTCTGTTGTATATAAAAATGTTGCCTGTCAGAATCCCATGATGACATTTGATGGCAGTACATTTGTCCTAGTATTCAACTTCCGTCCAAAGTCCTGATAGATAGATTAGATAGATAGATAGATAGATAGACAGACAGACAGACAGATAGATAGATAGATACTTCTTCCTGAAAGAGAGATGATTTAAAGAAGTAAAGAAAAATCATATGCAACCAGGATACATAAATGCAAAAGCTACTGACTGTATCTGATTTTGGCTTCCTCAGACAAGTGTTTGAATATGAAATGATAAAACGCAAGAATCTGTTGTGGTTTAACCCAGCTGGCAGCTAAGTACCACACAGCCATTCGCTCACTCTCCGCACCACTTACTGTGGGATGGGGGAGAGAATCAGAGAAAAAAAAAAAAAAAAAAAAAAAAAAAAGCTTGTGGGTTCAGATAAATATAGTTTATTAGGAGAGAAAAGAAGGAAAATCGCTGCACCCCCAGGCTGCTCACTGACAGCACAGTGTGAGAAGCTGAAAAGTCCTTAACTTAGTGTAAGCACTGCTCTGCAACAATTAAAACATCAGTGTGTTATCAACATTATTCTCATACTAAATCCCAAACACAGTACCATACCAGCTACTAGGGGAAAATTAACTCTCTCCTAGCTGAAACCAGGGCAGAATCACAAATGTAGAGTTTTGTGCCTCAGACAACACATGTAATAGATCATCTAAATCATCTAGTCATCGACCAGTTGCACTTCTTCAGCTTTGTTAAGTCACAAACAAGGCAACATATATTTTACAATACCTTCTGGTTTATTCTGTCCTTCCAAAACACATTAGAGATAGCTATTTTTTGAATTTAGAAAATCTATAGCATCTTAAAAATCTATAAAATCCTTGCTATATTTTTTTTTCATATATGTATATAAGTATAATGAAAGCGATATAACAAATGCTTTGGTTTAGCATATTTTAAGCCATTAGTGACATGTCATCTGCAATAAATAACATTCCAATCCGGGAATTGAGACATAAAATTATAGGTCTTTTGATTTAATTGTGTGATTGGATTAGCAAAATTCTTACACTATCTGGTTTAAGATACTATTCTGAAGTTTGAAGAGTCCTCTGGTTCTTTTTCGAGACTTGTTCTCCTGCCAGAAAATAATTTAACAAATGTATTCATTAGGACAACTGAATTGGAACAAGTATAGGCTGAAAACTCACTCAAGGTAAATTATTTAAAAGTTTCAGTGAATAACTGCATACAACATTATGATAGCGGACATACAATTCTATTTTATAGCTTCTTTTTTTTTTTTTCAATCTAGATGCAACATTTGCCAGACTGTGTGGTTTCATGTAAAAGAACTTTATTTTGAAAAGTATAGTATAAATGCAATGTTAATGTTTGTTGAGATTAACCTCATAATTAATCAAGCCTTTCTTTTCCTATTTGAATTTTTAAAAAAATAAATAGCATTTTAATATCCCTTCCATTCTTAAAGCAACAAGAGAATATCATCAAAAAGTGTAACTGGCCATGCATTGTTACTGACTGAACATTTGTAGAAGTTATAGCTTTGTGCTATATGATTAGAAAAGCAGCATAAGTTAACTTGGAGGGAAGATTAAAGCCATAGCAAAAAAAAAGAATCAAGCAGCCATACAAAAACCAACCAACTGAACAAAAAATCCCACACTGTATGTCTGCATATTTTTTAAAAAAATATTTTATTTTTACTTTTTATTTTTATTATGAATTTGAAAAATGTTATGCATCAGGATAAAGGAACTTAACCTTTCCTGTATTTTTTTTTCTCAAGCTATGCTGAGCAAAACTCTGATATAAGTGTTCAGGATCTGTATTGCTTTTCTTCCTCTTCATTCCTATTCACAATGAATTCACCTACCACTGAAATCCAATCCTGTGCAAAGCCATAGAAACTCTGAACATTTAGAATTGCCTAACTCCTGCATGTTTGTTCAGCAATGGGAAAGGAAAGTACATTTTGTATTGTACACCATCATGTGCTTATGTAGTAGCAGACAATATCCATGGTTGTAAACAGCAATATGAGGAAAAGCAGTAGCAAGAACAGCTGATAATTGAAGTGGTTTTCTCAAAGAACAGAGGTATTTATGTTCCAGCATAGTTGATTAAGGAAAAAGATATGAAATGTATTTTCCACTGTGTGACTAATGCTGTTCTTCTGTAAAATCAAAACATTATTTCTGTCTGCCTTGTATTTAAAATCTGCATTCATACAACTGACTAACTTTGAAAGTTAGTTTTTGAAAAAAAAAATTAGTTTTCTTATTGAAAAATACACAGCTATAAATTTCTGTCTTTAAAATGTATGTGTGTGTGTATATATTTCCAGGGCCATAAAGTAATGTAACATAGAAAATATTAGATAGAATAATGTGTTTGGCTTCCTGAAGCCTTTAAAATATCACAAATAGATGGATTGTTCAGGTGCTAAAATACATTGACTCTTTGAGAAGGGCAATGTGCTGAAGTTTTATAGATCGAAAGGGGATGCGGGACAGAAAATAGAATATGTATATTTCATTATACATTGCAGCATGCACAAAGAATATTTCTCCCATATTTCTCCCTCAATAAAATAGATTTAAGCAGGCAGGCAAATTATAATATAATGAGTTAGTTTTGCTAAGCTCTGAGATGAAGTGGTCTGGCAGTTACTTATTTGGAGGAGAAATTGTAATCCATCCAAAGGAAAATATTCATTTTCAGGCCAGATTTTTTTTTTTTTTAATTACTGAGACCAAACATACTTTTATTGCATTTCAAGAATTTGTGTATGTAAAGCATACATTAAATTGATAAATACTGTATTATGTGCAAACCCAAACCAACATACAGGATTCCTGAATACAGGTTATTCTCTCTGTCTGTTCTTGATCAATCAAAGCATGTACTCTGAAGAAAACATAAATATTGACATTTCAATTGATTAGTAGTTGAAAAATATCTGTCTGAAAAGTCACAAGAAAAAAACAGACATCTACACTATTTTAGGTGTTTGTCTTTACACACATGTGCAAGCTCTATTTGTTTTACAGTTGAAGCTCAATGAGCAGTTAACAAAGCACTGAGCCAATATACCCAACTTTATCACTACTTCTTAACACAGAATTTAGTGATAAGTGCTGTGTTGAGATGGTTTCACACATGAAGCGTAGACATAGGCAGAACGAGACCACACCTGTCTATGAAATTTAGCAGAGCTACCACTACCACAAGTTATGTAACGAGTTACCAGTAAGGTAAGCTTTCCATCCACCACAGAAACATTTGTTCCTTAAAAGAGTAAAGTAGTGGTGTGTGTTCATCAGTTGCATAGAGAAACACAAAAGGGGACTTACTGATATTTGCTGATAAGTTTCACAAATATTTGATCATAGCTGAGGAGTAATAAGATTTCAGAATCCTGGTTACCATTGTAGATAACAGAGATTTTCTTGGCTGTGGGTTCATCTGTCAGTTACTGTGATTTTTTATTTTTTTCCCATTCTCCTTGAATCTATTCTTTGTTTTCTCAAACACATCTTCTTACTCAAATAGTAAGTTCAGTTAAACAGTGTGGCATTTATAACATGTGACTCTTCATAAGTCATTGTTACATAGTGGATAGTTATGTAATGTATCTCTATAGAAAAGGGATTAAATTAGAAAGAGTAGGGGACAAAATGAACTTTATTTCAATGGAAGGAAAAGATAAAAAGAAATTTTTTGTAAATTATTATACAACAAAGTGAAATATATAGGTTAAGTGCTTATGGGAAAGAGAACAAAATATGATTTAAACAAAGAACATATAAGTATAAATTTCTTCAGTCTTCACAGAATTAATCATGTTCAAACACATAACAGTGCTAATCCTAGCACAGAAATAGTATTGTAGGCCAAAATATGGAAAGAAAATGTTGAAGAATAACTGTTCAAGTCTGCAGTGTTTGAGTAACCAAAGGAGCACTACATTAAAAATGTCAAAATAATCTGAACGTGTGATCATACTTGAGAACTTCTGTATGAAAGAAAATAACACTGAAAATGAGAGGGAAGGGGAAACATCAAAAACAACAAAAAATGGGAAAAAAGAAAAAACTAGAGTAGTAACCCAACTGTTTTCATCACAAAGTCTATGTTATTAAATAGCTAGAATACACTGAAGAGGTAAAAAGCACCTACTGTTTGTTTGACAAGAACATACTACCTCATATCAATCCAGTTTCTTCATCTGCTATAGTAACAAGATAATGAATGAGGCAGAAAAAAATTCATCTACAATAATATTCTCATGAGCATCCTGAAGAAATATAGTTCATGTTTTATCTGTATAAATTTGGTGTACAGTTGGATGAAAACCTACACTTGGTATTTTTTATTGAGTCACTGTCTATTGGAAAGATTTCAAGTGAAGTCCTTCCAGGGTTTGTTCTGTGACTGATTCTGTTTAATATTTTCATTACTGAATTAGATGTTGATATACAACAATATGTACAGATGGCATCAAGATAGGAGGGGTTATAAGTTCTCTGGAAGATCACAATTCAGTGTGATCCTGAGAAAAGTGAAAACTGATCTGAAATCATCAATAAAAACAAAGTATGAAATGTCACAATTAGGAAGCTTAAAAAAAATGTGTACAAATATGAAATGAAATTATCTGTCTAGGCATTAGAGCTGCCAAAAAGAATGTAAGACTGCATTGGGGCCACAAATTAAACAAGAATATGTGTTGTTGTGGTGAAAAAAAAAAAGGTGATTACATTCCAAGATTCACTTACATTTGAGAAGTACAAGTTAACACCTGTAACACATGTGGAAGATAACATTTCTGTTTGTACTTGGTCAGTGATGCTGTCTAAACAGGAAGTTTTATTTATGTTGACCATACTGTATGTCTTCTGAAGAAGAAAATGGGATATGCACTCATGTCTGGGGCTGTCTGACATCAAATGGACATTCTGTCATGATTAAGATCCTGTATGATTTGGAAATCCCAGGCAGAGTATAGTATTAGTAAGAAAAACAAAGGTCTGCTACTTTTACCAGTAAATCTTTTTTTTTTTTTCCAAAAATTTAAGCAATGAAGAAAGTTTGAAGGAACAAGATGTCAACCTTAAAAAAAAAAAAAAAACAAACAGGAGTGTTGTATAGAACGAGAGAAATGAGAGCATAGTAATAGCCTTCCAAAATGAAAGTTCTCCTTAGAAAGGAAAAGTTTTAGTATAAAATAAAAAAAAAAAAAAAATAAAAAAAAGCTTAACAAGTGACAGAATATTTAATTTCAATACAAAGAAAAAATGTTCTAACTAGTACGTTGGTGTAGAAGAGGAATAGGCTACATTGGAATGCATAATTATCCTTAAATAGATGGGATTTAAGTGAAAATTATACTGTACTCAAATACTCTCAAAGTTGATTCTGAATATAAATAATTTTTAGTGAAGAGGAACGGACCGCATGGTATCTTGAGGTCCTTCCTAGGGGCCTCTTCTGACTCTATAATAAACTTACTTTTGTTATTCTATAACATCTGTGATACTAACAGAAGAGGACCTCTATTGTGAGTGATTTAGTTTTATTAATGAGGCTTATAAGTATGTCCACTGTAGAAATATCACAGAATCACAGAATCATCTAGGTTGGAAGAGACCTCCAAGATCACCCAGTCCAACCTCTGACCTAACACTAACAAGACCTCCACTAAACCATATCACTAAGCTCGACATCTAAACGTCTCTTAAAGACCTCCAGGGATGGTGACTCAACCACTTCCCTGGGCAGCCCATTCCAATGCCTAACAACCCTTTCAGTAAAGAAGTTCCTCCTAATATCCAACCTAAACCTCCCCTGGCACAACTTTAGCCCATTCCCCCTCGTCCTGTCACCAGGCACATGGGAGAATAGACCAACCCCTACCTTGCTACAGCCTCTTTTAAGGTACCTATAGAGAGCGATAAGGTTGCCCCTGAGTCTCCTCTTCTCCAGGCTGAACAATTCCAGCTCCTTCAGCCGCTCCTCATAAGACTTGTTCTCCAGACCCCTCACCAGCTTCGTCGCCCTTCTCTGGACTCTCTCAAGCACCTCCATGTCCTTCTTGTAGTGAGGGGCCCAAAACGGAACACAGTACTCGAGGTGTAGCCTCACCAGAGCTGAGTACAGCGGGACAATCACTTCCCTAGACCTGCTGGCCACACTGCTTCTTATACAAGCCAGGATGCTGTTGGCTTTCTTGGCCACCTGAGCACACTGCTGGCTCATATTCAGCTGGCTATCAACCAGTACTCCCAGGTCCTTCTCTGCCAGGCAGCTTTCCAACCACTCATCTCCCAGCCTGTAGCTCTGCTTGGGGTTGTTGCACCCCAGGTGCAGGACCCGGCACTTGGCCTTGTTGAACTTCATACAGTTGGCCTCAGCCCATCAGTCCAGCCTATCCAGATCCTCCTGCAGAGCCTTCCTACCCTCGAGCAGATCGACACACACACCTAACTTGGTGTCATCTGCAAACTTACTGAGGGTGCACTCATTCCCCTCATCCAGCTCATCGAGAAAGATATTGAAGAGGACTGGCCCCAGTACTGAGCCCTGGGGACGCCCGTAGTGACCGGCCTCCAACTGGATTTGACTCCATTCACCACAACTCTTTGGGCCTGGCTATCCAGCCAGTTTGTAACCCAACGAAGCGTACGGCAGTCCAAGCCACGAGCAGCCAGTTTCTTGAGGAGAATACTGTGGGAAACGGTGTCAAAAGTCTTACTGTAGTCAAGGTAAACCACATCCACAGCCTTTCCCTCATCCACTAAGCGTGTCACTTTGTCATAGAAGGAGATCAGGTTTGTCAAGCAGGACCTGCCTTTCATAAACCCACGCTGACTGGGCCTGATCGCCTGGTTGCCCTGTAAGTTCTCCCCTTTAGAAATATTCTCCTCAGTAGTTGAGGCTGGCCACCTCGGAGACGGCACAGCCGCAGCGCACAACCACGAGTTACTAGGGGATCTCAGGCACTTGCTTCACCAGGGGAGGCCCAAGACAGCAGCGCGACCAGGCCGCACCCACCAGCTCTTGCGACAGAGGCTGACAGGGAGTGGATGTTGCCAGGACACTGGCAGCTGCGCCCACGCCCTCTGCCTAGAAAAAACCTCCAGGAGGACAGGGCACAGGGAGGGGTGCCCAGCACATTAGAACCACCTGCAGCATGCAGCAGTGTTGGGTGTGGGAGCTTGTGTGGCAGGGCACAAGAATTCCATCCCTCCTCCCTTTCGAGTCCATCCTATCTACTTGCAGTCTCTGTGACCGAAGTTTTTGCCACCAGACAGAGAGCTTGCCCCAGAAAGACTGCGGTGACCCAAACGGAGAGCCTGTCCAAAACCGTGGCCATGCAGGTCTCTGGCTGCAGGGAGTCCCTGAGCCTGCTGCTGCTGGGAGAGAGAGGCAGGTATTCCATCTGTGTGAGGTGTGAGCGGGTGGAAGATGTGGTCAGCATGGTGGCAGAGCTGAAAGAGGAGGTTGAGAGACAGAGGGCCATCGGGGACTGTGAGTGGGAGATCGACTGGTGGAGTAGCTCCCTGAGGTGCCAGAGGGAAAGGCGCCAGGGAGATACCCCACAATTGGTGGTAGACCCCCTAGTCTGTCCCTGTCAGGCAGAGGAGGGGGACCTGAGGGATGGGGAGGGTTGGGAGAGGGTCCCTGCTCGGCATTGTGGGTGAAGCCCCCTCTGCAGTTGCCTCTGCAAGATAACAACACTGCTATCTTGAACTTCCGGAGGGCAGACTTTGATCTATTCAGGACAATTGTTGCAGGGGCCCCCCTTGTGAGTCACTCCTGAAAGGCAAAGGGGTCCAGGAAGCCTGGACGCTCCTCAAGATGGAAATCTTAAAGGCACAGCAGCAGGCTGTTCATGAGTCCTGTAAGGCAAGCTGGAGGGGAAGAAGGCCACCATGGATGAACCGGGAACTTCTGCTGAGACTCTGGGAGAAAAATAGTCTACGTCTGCTGGAAGAAGGGACAGGCTACTTGGAGCAACTACAAGGTCTGGAGCACAAGTCTTATGAGGAGTGGCTGAGGGAACTGGGATTGTTTAGTCTGGACAAGAGGAGGCTCAGGGGACACCTCATTGCACTCTACAACTTCCTGAAGGAAGGTTGTGATGAGGGGGGGGTTGGCCTCTTCTCCCAGATAACCAATGATAGGACTAGAGGAAATGGCCACAAGTTGTGCCTGAGGAGATTTAGATTAGATATTAGGAAAACTTTTTTTCTCAAAGAGTGGTCAGGCACTGGAACAGCCTGCCCAGGGAGGTGGTGGAGTCACCGTCCCTCCCAGTGTTCAAGAAGCACCTGGACAAGGTGGTATGGGATATGATTTAGTAGCTTAGTGGGTAGTATTAGTGATAGGAGGACAGTAGACTAGGTGATCTTGTAGGTCCTTTCCAATCTTGTGTTTCTATGATTCTATGACTCTAATATGAAAAAATGCAAAGTATTACCATATTTTAACTGTTAATAGTATTTAATTTTCCCAGAAATGTTCCTTGAGGCTTTGTAATAGGTATCTCTAAGTTTCTTGTTCATTTCTATACATTGTGTAAAATTGCATTGATGTCTAAAGATATTAGTTGATTTAGGGGCAATAAGAAAGAAAATTGGTACATTTTTTAACCTGCAACTTAACTCAACCATTCATCATATTGAAAAACAAAAGTATCAATGGACATCAATTATTTCCTATTTTAATTCTGAACTGTGTTTTTAACTTACTTGGAATAAAATGAATTCTTATTTAATTACATATAACCCAATTAACTGTTACATATATTTTCATTGTAGATGGTTAAATTTGCTTTCACAACAGTTTTGTTTTGTCCTTCTGGAAATGACACAAAATTATTTGTAGTTTATTTACCTTTAATGCATTAAGTACACACTGATGAATAGGTAAATTATTTCAAAAGGAATACCCTCATGTGTACACACTATTTCAATTTAATAGTAAACCACCCTGGAAATTGTTAATAGGTTACAATGTATTCTTTAAAATACAGACATTTTCTTAAAAAAAAAAAAAAAAAAAAAGATTCAATAACAGTACTGTGAAGAAAACATTGTTCTGACTTTAAATCATATTAGGTTGTACATTGTAAATAAACATGAAAGAATATAACATTAAGTAAGCTCCATTTGGTGTTTTATTAGACTTTAGAGGACTGATGACTGGCAGAGGCAGGAGGTATGTTGTTATAGGTGAGAGAACAAATTCCTTGATAGCACAGCTTTGTCACTTTTACCCATCACACTCTATCCACAGCTTATGTTAAATGAGTAACTAAAATGTTCCCTTGGGAACACTCTGAAGACTGCAAGCTTCCTTGGCAACCAAAAGCGCCTACAGCCAGCCCTGCCTATCACATTTTATAGCCTTTCTCTTTTCATATTATCTTGTCACTCTGAAGCCCCAGTGCAGTGTTCTTCCTGCAGGGGCATTTTGCAGTTAACAGATAACACAAGATATTTTGCAATTCAGTGCTGTTGTCTGCCTCCCATTCCTGTCTTCCAGACTGTTTCCATTCACAGACTTTATATTAATTCTTCCTACTAATGTAACAAATATTACTAGAAAGGAAAAGGGGATTTTTGTCATTGTTTCTTTTTGTTATTGATGGGAAAGACTAAGGGCTTGCTCTGTACGAGTGCCTAAATGCAGTTTGTCTTCTCATACCTTCAAAACTGTTTAGACTTTTCAGTGTTTGATCTGGTGGATTTCCTTACAATACAGGTCCTCAAAGATATTAATTTTGTTGAGAGTAAAGTACATAAATCTTTGAGGAACTGGCTATCACTGCAAATACTTTGAATATCTGTGGGCTTTTAAATGTCTGAGGATGTATTACAACACCTGAGAATTCTTACTCTTGGTGCTGAGCCCTAGCTCAGCCCTACACCCTTCTGAGTTCTCAGACTGTATATTATTTTGTGTTTTCCCAGTCTTGCTTGGAGGCATTTCAATAAATCATGAAAAAAAAAATAGAATAAGTTATTTTAGGCAAGTTAGTACTATTTATATTAGTAGCAACAGCTACACTGCTTCCTGAGAAATGTAAAAACAGATATACCTTCCATATACAGTGATATCAACGCTTACTGTTGGATACTTGGATATATTCTACAATAAATCTTTCTTAGTCTCTTCCATAAAGTTCTTCCAATTTATTAAAAAAAAAAAAAAAAGTGTTCATGATAATCTCGGAAGATGTTTCAGATAGCATAGATTTTGTTCAGATGTACTGCAGCTTAGTTACAATTAGTAATGACCATTTTTATTGAGTGCTTGTATTGCTGTCTGAAAGGGTTAGACTAAGTAGTATATATCAATCAATAAGCATAAAAAATGAGTGAGAACATTTAGGAAATAGTATTTTCCTTTTGTTTTATGTATCAGATTCCTAGTCATCTGTGTGATCCAGCCACTAGAGTAAGATAATTAGATCATGTAACTATTAATCACAATTATTTCAAATTATTTTCACAATTGTGAAACAAGTTTATAAATATTTATAGCTTTACAAGTTTATAAATATTTATTTTTTTGTTTTCTTTTGCAGATACAGGAAAGACTCCTGAGTTCCATTATGCTGCATAATGTTTATGTGAAGTTGTTTAAGTTACCTTTTCTTAACAGAATATATATTTAATTTTTCTATCTGAAACTGTTTTCTAAATTTCAGCTTGCAGTAAGTTTTTTGAACTGATTTGTAAATATCTACCCAAAACAAACAAACAAACAAAAAAACTAATATAGTACATGAAAATACTGACAGATCATCAACTACAAGAACACCAAGGAACAGTGCAAAAATTAGAACATAGCAAGTTTTCCTACAGAAATGTATTCCTCCTGCTCTCTCTAAAAAACAACAACAACAACAACAAAAAACACCCTTATAGTTTAAATTAAAATATATTTGAATTGGATTACTGCCAAATCTAGGCCATTGACAAATGTCAGTGATGGAATAGGTATACCTACATTAACTGCAGAGGCAACAAAGTATTTTCACAATAGTCTGTGAAAATCTATTTTTTCTTATAAGAATGTGTGTTCTTGACTTCTATTATCATTTTATCTACTGCAATTCTTCAGAAATATGTAGCAGTAAAGTATCCCAAGAGTTGCTAATTAACTGAATAGACTTCCTATATGTTGGAAAAAGAATAATGAGACTATGTGTATATCGAGGTAACTTTGAAGAGAATAATAAAATTTCTTTACTGATTTTTTTTTGGAGTTTGCACTGGAATAAGAATAAGTTTAGACTGTGTTTTTAATTGCATAGTTACATGACTTATGTAAAACAAAAGTGATCTCATGACTGGAATATCAATACCAGAACACATACAAATGTGAGAAGAGTTGCATGATAAAGTCTACTCAGAAAACTTGAACATCTTTCTGACAAAGTCTAAAACAGGGATTTAACTTGATCCACATTATTTTTAAAAGTAATCCTCAATAATAAGTTTTTTGTTATGGAGAATATGTGGCCTGAACTATACCAAATAGCCTTTTTTTTTTTTTTGCTTTTTTTTTTTTTTTAAGGTGAGGAATACCGAAGAACTGATATATTTTAAACAAAATATCTATCAGGATATTTTTGGTAAGCTAACAGTCTTTTCAATAATTCTTTGGAAGTCTGCTGCTTCCTGGCCATTTTGGGAGGCATCACTCTTACTCAGGAAAGAGGAGAGGTTGATAATATTCATTTGCATGCTTTCTTCTGATAACTTCCTCCCTTTATAACAGAGAAGATTTTAAAAGTCTGCATTAAAATGTCAGGAATTTGGACACTTACAGTAAATATACAAATTAGAAATAATCACAGAATAAAGATCTTAATCATATGCCTCTGCCTTCCTCAAAATATTTTTTTTTTTTAGGAAGAGAGGCATAAGAACTAGCTATACTATATATGCCCATGTTAGAAATGGTCCATAGGATGTCTTGCTGAACATTTATGTCCACTTTCATGTGGAGTTGTAGAGAGTAATAAAAAGTATAGATTACTTCTTATAGCATATGATAATTCAGTCTTCTGAAAATAATATATTTAGACTGTAATTAAAAATGTCTGGATGTCACTGTTTCAAGAAAAAAAAAATATATATATATAAACTGGTAGAACAACCTATTTTTAACAGAATTTAAGGAATATGAAAAGCACTTGTTCTGGCACAGTGAAAAATACTTCTTCTAGTCCAGAAACAGGTTATGATTTTCCTTCCCCAGTTATAATTTCAGAAGCAAGGATACTCACTTTACATATGCAAAACTGGATGAGTATTTCACTGGTTTTTATTATTATTATTATTGTTATTGTTGTTGTTGTTGTTGTTGTTATTATTTTGGGGTGGGAAATAAGTCATGCACTGACAAATCCAGAATCTAGAATTTCCAACTTAGACAACATTAAGACAAGCAATCATTTTATAAATATATGTGTGGAAATAATGAAGAAAAAAATCGTGAAACTCTTGTAGATGAGTCACTACTGGTAAGTAAAGTGACTGCTATTCAGAGAATCTTCCTCAGGCGCTTTTTTTTCATGACATGCTAGTCAGTATTTCTCAGTTCACATATGGTGTTAAATTAAGCTTTGTGTCTGCCTGATTTGACTTTTTGACTCTCTCCCTTTTCCATCAGATGCAGTGTTTTTGCCCCAAAGTGCTTAGATATTTCCATTATATGTGCAGTGACAACTACAATAGTTTCTTAACATTTTAGTTTAAAATTCACTTTCACCTTTGACCTCATGGGTTGTAGTGAACTTATTAGATTCAGTAAGAAAAATAAAGGATAAAATATAAAGATTTTAATATATTACTCTTAGCATAGAAATATCAGCTTGGTCAGTTGGATGATGCTCAGTTTGAGGGCTGTTCTTTTATTAGGCATTATCTCTGACAGCACTGCAAGGATAACTCTGCTTAGATAAAGATATTGTTCTTACTAACAGGATCCTTTCTTAGAATTTAGGGTCCTGCCTAACAAAAGTTGTTATTAAGTATATGCCTGTCTAGGACTTCAACAGTGAGTGCAGGTGGTACAGTTGCAATGTTAGTACAAAAAGTTTATCTCACTATAAGAGAAGGTCTTAGTCTTTAAGTCCCCCAAACGTGGAGAATTATACCCAGTAATATGTATGCTTTTTTCTGACTGAGCACTTGGTTCATGCAGCAGATGCACACTTAGCATATGTGCATATAGCACCTAATTGAGGTGAGCTGTCAATATGCAGGAGGGCAGGGCTGCCGTCTAGAAAGATATCAGCAAGATGGAAGAATGAGGCAACAGGATCTTCTGAAGTTTGACAGACGCATGGGAAAGTCTTGCATTTGGGACAGAACATCTCTGTGCATTAAAGTAGACTGACTAGAAAACAACTCTTCAGTAAAGGACCGATGTGTCCTGATGGACAAGAAACCAAACAAGTTAGCAATGTGCTCTTAAGATAATTGCCTGCTGGACTGTATTAACAAGAGGGTAACTCAGCATTCATGAGGCCAAACCTGAATAACTCTGTCAAGCCTTGGTCCTCCAAGTACAAGATATGTACACAACATTTCGGCCCAGTGGAGTGCCACTAAGCTTGTCAGGCACCTGGATCAAATGTAATATGGGAAGAAGCTGAAGGAGTTTAGTTTGTTTATCCTGCAGGAGCAAAAACTAATGAGGACAACTAATTACAGTGTTCCAAAAAGCTGGGAGATCATATTAAAAAGCCAAAACCAGATGTAGAAGTGCACACAAAAGGACAGGAGGCAATGGTAACAAGGAAAAAGTACTTCACAATGAATTACTGGATTGTATGGAAAGGCTGGGGAATCTCCATCCTTAGATATTTTAAAGACTCAATTGGATATGGACCTGAAAAAAACTGAGCAACTTTAAAATTAGAAAGATTTTGAGCAGATGATCTCCAGAGAGCCCAAACTAAATAAAATTCTGTGATAAACGTCAAAAATGGTAGGTCCTTACAAGCAGCTCAGCAACTTTCAGTGATATACAACCTTTCTGTCATTGTGGAAATAGATGTGAAAAATATAAATGCACATTACTATCTCTTTGAAATTTTCCTTGATAATTTGACATTAAACATTAAAAATGAGTCCAGAAGAACTAAGTATAATTTTACTTATATTTTTTTGTTTTGTTTTGTTTTGTTTAGCTGAAGGACAAGTCCTTTTTACTTCCTTTAAGAAATAAATTGGGAAAAAATGGATAGTAATGGATAAAAACAAAACTTTTAAGATCCTCTATTAATGAGAATAACATTTGCATTCATTTAGGTATATTTTACAAAGGTGGTTTGTAATTCTATTTCCCTGTATAACTGAATAATCAAAATGCACATAACAGCCAAACTGCACTGACTAAATAGTTCTGATATCAGCCAAACACAATATAAATTTAATTCTGTTTTCTATTTCCTTAGTTTGATTTTACCAGTTATTACAGAAATGGATTTCTCACTTAACAAGCAGCAGAAATATCTTTAATGTGCTGGACTGTATGAAGAAAATCATTAACAACAGATGCAATAGAAATAATAATAGAAAGTAAAGGTATTGTGTAGGGGGGAAAAAGAAAAAAAAAAAAAGTTGATAGAACCTCTGTGTTTAAGGGCAGAGAATGTGATGGTTATGATGGGAGGGGAAAGAAGAACCTTTCAGAATATTGTCTCTGAATAAAATCTGACAGCTTTGACTAAGGATGAGTAAAGAAACATGTATTACATGCACAGTATCTCATTTGTCTTGAAGAATGTAAACTATTTCAGAAATACAGATTCTGATTGAATAGATACCATT
The DNA here is from genome assembly GCF_013377495.2 of Cygnus atratus. Lineage (NCBI taxonomy): Eukaryota > Metazoa > Chordata > Aves > Anseriformes > Anatidae > Cygnus > Cygnus atratus. The sequence goes on from NC_066365.1 coordinate 57,512,953, forward strand.
AGGAAACAAACAATATGTAATGAATGACTAGAGGTTCAAAGGAATCAGGCAGATTGCCAGATGCCACATATGGCAAATGAATTTTCAAACAAATGAAACCAAATAAATTCCAGCTATTAATTTAATTCTTGGTGCAATTGTATAACAGATAAGTATTAGCTCCATGTAGGATATTTTTACTTGAAACATTTTGTTTCTTTTAGTTTCAGTATATTAATTCAATTCTATGACTAAAGAAAAGAGACACAGTCAAATTCTGTTTTTCAAATGACTGAGCTCACATTTGGTTACAAGTCTAAGTTTTGCTGAGTGTGATTAGGAAACTGTAGTATTAATGCAATATTTTGGGAATTACACTCAGTTTAAATTAATTTTTTATTTGAGTTGTTGATTATTTTTCATTCAATTTAGTGAAGAAATACCAATAAAATGCAACAGAAAGGCAACATTACTCAGGTATTTTTGTACATAAGATTTAATTCTGATATAATTCTGATTCTAATGTAGTTAAGTGCCTATATACTATTATATCCATAATGATTCAAGTACACTGATAATTATATAACTTGAAATGTTTGCCTCTGTAATTTCTCAAATTCCTATCAGTATAATAGACAAAAGAGTGACTAGTCTTTAGTGCCTGTATGCAATTCAATACTGACATCATAAACACAGATATGTCAAATATAATTCTCAAAAGATTTAAATGAATTCTAATGGAAAGGATTATAACCTGGAAATCATGGCACTCTCATTGTATTTGGCAATAGACCAGTTACAGGATTAGTGGGAATCAAACAAACAAACAAAAACAAACAACAGCAACAACAACAACAACAAAAACCCACAACCCTGTAGTGTTACTTGTGGGGGAAATAAGACACCACCTTTCTGAAAGATTATGTTACCATCAGTTTCAGACATTTTTCTTGATATTTGCTTATGTTACATAGCAGAGTATAGCTTCAGCATCAAAGTACTGTCACAGCTGAGCATCCTTATATAACTCTAATGAAAGTGGATTCATTCCTGAAATAACATATTTCGTAAAGTTTTTAATCCATAAAACAGGTAGAAACTTTGAAGCAATATCCAAAGATATTCAGAGTAATGTAAAAGGTTGATGGGTCTAAAACATATTCAATGCCTGATGATCAGAACAAGTTGCACATTTGTCTGTATTTTAAGGTTTTTCAAAAAAAATATTTTGAAATTGTAGCAATTTTGCATTTTTTATGGTTCAAATCATCAAGTACATTCAAATAGAGAAGAATTTTTGCACAGACTTTAATATAGGTGTTAAAGTTCATTGACAGAATAGGAATGAGAAATGATAGAAACAGGTCATCAGATGTGCAGGGATAGGATTGGGAAAGCCAAGGCACAGATGGAACTGCGCTTGGCAAGGGATGCAAAGAATAACCAGAAGGGATTCTATAGGTACATTGCTCAGAAAAGAAAGGCCAAGGAGAATGTACCTCCTCTGATGGATGAAAAGGGTGAACAAGCAACAACAGACATGGAGAAGGCTGAGATACTCAGCAACTCTTTGCCTCAGTCTTCACTGCTTACCATGTCTCTTGTTTCCCTGAACCCACAGATGAGGGCTGAGGGAGCAAAGTCCTTCCCACTGTAAGTGAAGAGCAGGTTCAAGACCACCTGATGAAACTGTACAGGTACAAGTCTATGGGACCTGATGATATGCATCTGAGGGTCCTGAAGGAATTGGCTGAAGTAATTGCCAAGCCTCTCTCCATCATATTTGAAAAGTCCTGGCAGTCAGGTGAAATCCCTAGTGACTGGAAAAAGGGAAATATCACTCCCATTTTCAAAAAGCATAGAAAGGAAACCTGGGGAACTACAGACTGGTAAGCCTCACCTCTGTGCTTGGAAAAGATCCTCCTGGAAGCAATTTCAAGTCACATGAAAGACAAAAAGGTGATCCAAAACAGCCAGCATGGCTTCACCAAGAGCAAATCGTACCTGACCAATCTGGTAACCTTCCATGATGGAGTGACTGCATCAGTCAACAAGGGAAGACCGACCAATGTCATCTGCCTAGAATACTGTAAGGCCTTTGACGTGGTCCCACATGATGTCCTGATCTCCAAATTGGAGAGATATGGACTCGATGGGTGGAACATTCAGTGGATAATTGGCTTGAAGGTTGCACATAGAGTGGAGATCGGTGAAGAGTGGTGTCCCTCAGGGGTCTGTTCTGGGACCAGTATTGTTTAATATCTTTGTCAATGACATAGACAGTGGGATTGAGTGCACCCTCAGCAAGTTTACAGATGACACCAAGCTGAGCGCAGCAGCTGATGCAATAGAAGGAAGGGATGCCATCCAAAGGGACCAGTACAAGCTGGAGAAGTGAGACCACATGAACCTAGTGAGGTTCAACAAGTCCAAGTGCAAGGTGCTGCACCCGTGTTGGGGCAATCCCAGACAGGAGTACAGACTGGGAGAAGAATTCATTGAGAGCAGCCCTGTGGAGAAGGACTTCAGAGTTCTGGTGGACAAAAAGCTCAACATGAGCCAGCAGCACATGCTTGCAGCCCAGAAGACCAACTGCATCCTGGGCTGCATCAAAAGAGGAGTGACCAGCAGGTCAAGGGAGGTGATTGTCCCCCTCTACTCTGTCCTCATGAGGCCCCACCTGGAGTACTGCATCCAGGTTCAGGGCGCCCAGCAAAAGAAGGATCTGGATCTGTTAGAGTGGGTCCAGAGGAGAGCCATGAAGATGATCAGAGGGCTGGAACACCTTTCCTATGAAGAAAGGCTGAGAGAGCTGGACATGTGCAGCCTGGAGAGGAGAAGGTGTCACCCAAAGGGTGACGTAATTGCAACTTCAATACTTTTATACTTCTTATAAAAAAGATTGAGAGCAACTTTTTAGTCAGTCGGATAATGACAGGACAAGGGGGAATGGTTTTAAACTAAAAGAGGGGAGGTTTAGATTAGAGGGTAGGAGGAAATTCATTATTCAGAGGGTGGTGAGGCACTGGAACAGGTTTTCCAGGGAGGTTGTGGTTGCCCCATCCCTGAAGATGTTCAAGACCAGGTTGGATGAGGCCCTGGGCAACATGATCTAGTGGGTGGCATTCCTGCCAATAGCACGGAGGTTGGAACTAAATGGTTTTAAGGTTCCTGCCAAGCCAAGCAATTGTATGATTTTTGATTCTGTGATTCTGTGATTCTTTTCCTGTTAAAATGCTGCCACTGATTTTTTTGATTTTGTTTTTATTTTTCCTAATAGTATTATCTGCTTTTTATGTCTTTATAGGTGTTATTTATTGTTAAATTTTTAAATTGCCTTGTCTATTATTTGTGCAAACGCATTTAGCTAGATTCCAGCCACTATTCCTGTGATACTGATTGAAAATTTAACATTAACACGAAACTAATCCTAAATTAAATTAGAGATTTGTTTTTTGACTTCAAATATTTGCTGACTGTATAAAATACCTACACTCAACTCTGCTTTGCCTGTGGACATGGTTTTTAATCTGCTAATGGAATATTTCTTATTATCTAAGAAATATTACCAGGTTGAGATCCTTTCTCAATATGAACAATTTGGAAGTACTAGTAAGGAGATTTGTTGCTTAAGGGGCAGATTATCACACGTTTCACATCTTGTCATTTCTCAACTATAGCTCATCTAAAAGGCAACAGCTTAAATCTTTATCATAGCCATCTGTTTTGCTATAACACTATAGTTGTAACATATAAAATTTGTGTCCAGCAATTTATCTTTTTATATAAGGCTGATTTATAATTAATTATTGCCAATCCACCACTAGTATATTTTTCATATTTCAGTGATACCCAAATTAGAATGGCATTAATATTTTCTGTCTATGCTCTCATAGAAGTTGTGGAATTGCTTCACAGAAGCTGTCATAATTTTTTGCCTGAACATGATTTAAAATTCTGTTAAAGAGATCTAGACTTACCACAGTTTATAACTGATTACAGGCATTTCAAAGTTTATTAGTAGCATTTATTACGAGAACAATTGTATCTTTTGGGGAAGACTGAAACAAAAACATAGTTACAGATATTATTGTTTAGGGATAATGACATCCCTCTTTTGGAGTTATCAACTGTGAAAGAAGTAGTAGGCATTCAGTAGTACCTTTGAGACCCTAGACAGAATGGAAATATGATATGAATTCATCAGACTGGTTATTGTCTTACATAAATTTGAAACCACATGAAGGGAATTTGAATTCCTACCAAGAGTAGTTGAAGTTGTGGTGCAATTCCATCATAGTTTTTAACTGGAAGTTTAACAAACACAGAAGTAATATTTAAAAATTCATGAACTTTTAATAGTCTTCACTGAATTGTAGCAATACTATATATGCTCTATGGTAAATTAAATTTCAATTATTTAGTATTCACTCTCTTTATATTCCTTTCCAACCAATAAAATAAAATGCTAATTAAAAACCACATTTGTCACCGAGGAAACTTGAGATTTGTCTACAGTTTCAATGATTAATTAAATTTCTGTATGTCCTTAGGTAAGTTGTGCCTTTAGACATACTGATAATCAGTATAAACATGCATCGGCAGGGATGGATCCTATTAGTGGGAATGTGCGGAGGCCACCTCAAAAAAAAAAAATTATTTTTCCTTTCATTGAAGTAAGATTTCCTGGAAAAACAAACAAACAAACAAACAAACAAAAACACATAGATGATATTTCCATAAGCCAACTAGAGGAATATTTGAGGTTGAATGACCCTTTAAATCTGACTGTAAAACAGTGCTCAAACAAGCCTGTGTAGGCATTCTGAGTTTGGACTTTTTCTTCTGGGGACAGGTATGTATAGTGGGAGAGCTTATGATTTTTATCTGAAATTTTCATTGATGTCTTACATCTTTTATTTCTCCTAAATCTCTTTTTGACACATGTCCAAGTTTCTCATCCATTGCTAGTTTCTTCATTAGGAAAAGAAAATATTGTGCACTAACTAAACAGAAATATAATATGGCTACAGTGAGAGCATGCTAAACCCTATATAAAGAATAGCTCTCAGAGGGGATATTAAGGCCAGAGTAGATTTTGGTTCATATTTCTTCAGAATGTTTTACTCTGTACTGTTCCGTTTTGAGATTTGTTTTCTCTAGGGAAGTCATAACATGTGCAGTTAAGTACATATGTGCTCTATAAAATAATCTTAAAACTAGATAGCAATCAATCAGTCAATTTGTGTTGAAATAAGTTACTTCAGGAAAAAAAAAAAGTGAACAAAAATTATTGTACAAAATTGCCAGTTTTGCAAAATTCATGAGTTGAAGATTTCAGTTCAAATAGTTTTAAGGTCCTTTTATATAAAACAAAATAAGCAACAATAAAAACAGTCCTTGGCTTTTAACAAGTTGAGAACTAAACATCCACTTTATTATAAAATTCTTTTGGCATTATGTTTTTAACTGCAGTGATCAAGAGATTGCAATGTTCATTCGTTTACTTCTTTGTGTTGGGGAAGTGGAGAGAAGGTGCTCCACAGGAAGTAGAATTGAAACAAAGCAAAACAAAACATAACATAAACAAACAAACAAACAAACTGGAATGAACATTTCTATGTGTGCTTCTACTTTCACCCCACTGTCCCTACATTATTAGGTATTAATTCCAGTTAATGTTGATATAAATAAAATTTAAGGTCTTTTCATTTTAAGAAAAAGTTCTTTCCCTATCAAAGTTCTTATTTTTGTCAAATTAATATTTCTGTTACTCTGCCCTTCCAGCAAGTAAGCTGGAGATGCACAAGAGGTTGAGAGGGACACAGCCAGGACAGCTGACCCAAATGGACCAAAGGAATATCCTATACAACATGATGCCATGTTCAGCACTAAAAGCTCAGGGAAAAGAAGGAGAAAGGGAGGGCCATTTGGAGTTACAGTATTTGTCTTCTCAAAAAACTAGTACTTATGACGAAGCCCTGCTTTCCTGGAAAAGGTTGAGCATGTCTGCTGATGGGAAGTAGTGAATGAATTCCTTATTTTACTTTGCTTGTGCATGCAGCTTTTGCTCTTTTGCTTAACTTATTAAACTGTATTTTCTTCATCCTGAAATTTTTCACACTCTTACCCTTCTGATTCTTTTCCCTATCCCACTGTATTGGCAGTGAGCAAGCAGCTGTGTAGGGCTTAGCTGACTACCAGGTATAAATCACAACACTTTGTTCACTAATATCATCATATGCATGAAACAGCTAGAGAAATTTAGCTATCCATTGTCAAGTAATTCTTATTCAGGTAGTTGTAACATTTTGATTAGAAAACACTTCTGAAATTCAGTCACCTATGCGTGGGGTTAAAGATATATGTTAATAATTTCAGGTTTGAAAACATTAGCTTATGACATTGCCTGCAGGAGATTTTTTCTCCTGGCACTTTGAAGGACTGAGGGGGGGGGTGGGGGGGGTGGAGAAGGGAGGAGGGGAGGGGAGTAAAAAAGTGAAGATAATAAGATCTTTCTAGATTACCCAGGTGTATCAGAAATCTTTTCTGTGAATTAGTGACCTTTAAAGATCAAGCGATTGCAAGAATCAGACAGAGTTAAATGTTTGGACAGTTATCCTATGCTAAAGAGTTGCTTAATTTTGATGTGATCTCTGAAAAAAAGGAAAATAGCACTACACTATATTTTATTTTAATGGTTATTATAATTTATGATGAAACATTTAAATCAAATATTGGATTTATTTCTAAAAGTTTACACAAGGTTGAGCATAAGATATAGTTTAGATATTGGAGCTACCAGATTGAAGCAATCTGGTTGCATACTAGTTGGGCAATTGAGCAACGTAGCATATCTGGATTCTGTCAGTAGGGATTGAAAATTTTTCTAACCAGTATTTCAGTTCTTCTTTTAACAATTTATTTTTTAACATTTTAGAGGACAACTAAGATATTTTGCATTACTTTTTCTTTATCATGTACAAAAATTTTTATTTCCTTTTATAAAATGTGCAGAGGTGAACCCTTCTGACAGCATTTTCAAACTTCAGTTTGCAAAGGTCAGAAAGTATTTTATTTTCTACTATGCATTTGATTTTTTATATACTTTCTACAGAAACATTTGTGTAAATAGCTTAGGAAAATGTATGTTAAATGACCAATTTACTTATTTATAAAATTTGAAATCGCTTCTAGAAGCTTTCCAACCAGTAAGTAATTCCACCCAAAATGCAATGCAGAAGAAAAGGCAACATTGGAAAAAAAATAAAAAATAAATAAAAGAAACGGCAGAGAAAATCTGATAAACACTTTTTCAGGAAATAATAGGGGGATGTGGACTTGTTTGAGTCAGCATGAACTATTGAACATTAGGGCTTTTACCTGTAATGAAGTAATCATTTCTTTTTGATTTTAAGTACTACATAAAAGTTTCTTAGAGGTAATGTGAGCTGCAAAATCAGATTAATTTTTTTTGTATTTTTTTTTTTAGCAGTTTGCAACTAAAAATGATATTCATCTTCTTGATGCCTAACATTAAGTATAAACTACTTCAGTAGTCTCAACATTAATGGAGAGAGAGAGCTATTTCTGGAAGATGAAGGTACATATACCTTCAGATACATGTGGTGACTGTGCATTTCCTAGGCTGATACTGCTAATAGGATTCATCTTACTTAAAGTTGGCCATCAAAACACTGGGCAACTAGTGCAAGCTATTTGTTATGACTTTCCCTACAGTCAGTGAAGACAGATAAATATTTATCACTTAGTCTCTGTGAAGACAGATGTCTAAGGTAGGTTGAACAGATCACCTTCCAGAAGTGCCATTATGCTACTACTGGCCAGAGAGAAATCCCAGAAGTGTAATTCTGTCTAGACACTCAACACACAAAGTTATGTGAAAGTTTTAATTAGCCATTTTTTTAAAGGACTGTTAGAATTTGACTGTAGCTAATAGTTCTGTGTACAGATATAAGTGGTATAGATATTTCTACATAGACACTTCACATATTTTTGTATATGTGATAAATATATGTAATTGAGAGCAGGTATACAAATGCTAATAAATATTCACCTTTTTATTATTTTCACCTCTTTCCCAGGTGCTTCTCTCCCCACACTACACCAATAACAATGAATTAAATCATTGACAAGCTCTATGACAAGTCTCATTGCTCATTTTCTTCCCAGCAGGTGAAGTCTTGAATCCATTGACTTGATAGCTTTTAGGAAAGGATGGAGATCTTTTTTTCCTAGAAAATGTTTTTCCACCCCATTCAAAATTCCTGTCAAAGTTTCTTTGTGTATGTGAGCTTCAGACACCTTTTTACACAAACTACTGAATGGATGAATATAGCTGTCCCTACATTATTGTTACAGGAAGCAGAAGGAAGGAATTTTCCTAGGAAAAGTTTGTTTAAATTTTATTCTTTGTTATTTCTGACACTAAATTATTGCTGAGTGGCTGAATGGGAACTAGGATCAGATCTGGGCAAAAGACCATTCTTAGGAGATATTTCTTCCAAGAAGTTTAGAATTCTATTGCAGTAAGATGGATGATTGGCTATATCAGATAGAGAACAAAGAAATTAAAAGATGGTGGTATTTTAGTGTTCAGTTCTACTACAAAAATGGATTCAGTCATGAATCAGAGCTAGGTTCAACAGTATACAAATAAAACAAAAAACAAAATCCACCTCTTTTACTTAAAAATGGCATTCAGTTTTCTGTCCTAGGGAATACAAGTTAGGCTTGGGACAAAGAGGAGAAATGGAGAGACTGATGTGATGGACAGATAACTCATATTTCAGTAAGAGGATCATGCTTTTCATTACACAAGTGCACATTTACTTTACTATTTATTTAGTTACAATCAGTTGGCAGTCAGCATCAAAGTAGTTCCTCAGCTGGTTACTTTTTAAGAGCTACCTTTTAAGAGTAAAGAAGCAAGCAATCCCATTGTGTCATAAGTCAAATAAGAAGGGCAGAAGAACAAGTTGGATGAACAGGGAACTCCTCTTGGAACTCAAGCAGAAAAAGAAGGTGTGTGATATCTCTAAGCAAGGTCAGGTCACGCAGGAAGATTACAGAGCTACAGTAAGGAAGGAAGGAAAAAGACAAAAGGACAAAGCTGAGCTAAAGATGAAACTGGCCAGTAACATTTCAGATTTACAAAAAGGATTTTTTTTTTTAAGTATGTTAATAGCAAGAGGATGTCTAAGGAAAATATTGAACTGTTACTGGATGAAGCTGATCACATGAAAAATAGGGATGATAAAAGGCAGAGGCATTTAATGCTTTTGTTGCCTCAGTCTTTAATATTAATGATAGGCCTTGGGTTGCCCAGTACTGCAAGTTGAAGGACCTTGACTGGGGGAGCAGCGACATTTCATTTGTTGACATTGAAAGTGAAAGGAATCAGTTGTATCATTCAAAAGTAATTACAACAGTCTTTCTCAAAGTAACCAGACAAAAGAAAATACAAGTGAGGAAATGAAGGTGAAATAATACTTGCCTTGGATCCAAGAGAACTTGGTTGCTGAATGTTTATAAGTCTACTGGGCCTGATGGCATTCACCCAAGTACAGAGGGAATTAGTGGATGTTATAACAGGACTCCTCTCGATTGTCTACCAAAGGTCTTGGGAATCTAAGTAGGTCCTCAATGACTCAAAGCTAGATAACATTGTTCCAGTTTACCAGTGGACTAGGTTAACGTGGCAAGATTTTGGTAGCAGGGGAGCTGCAGGGATAGCCTCTGTGAGAAGTCTAGAAGGTTCCCCATGTTAGATAAGAGCCAGTTTTCAGCCAGCTCCAAAATGGACCCATCCCTGGCCAGAACTGAGCCAATGACCAATGCTGATTATGCCTCTGTGAGAGCAGATTTAAGAAAGGAAAATGCTGCACAACAGCAATTGGGAGAGAGCAGTGAGAGAATGTAGACAGAAGCAATACTTCAGACACCAAGGCCAGTGAAGAAGGAGGGGGAGGAGGTGCTCTAGGTGCTGGAGTAGAAGTTCCCCTGAAGCCTGTAGAAAAGACCGTGGTGGAGCAGGCTGTCCCCCGGCAGCCCATGGTGTACCACAGCAGAACAGATATCTACATTGCAGACTGTGGAGGAGCCCCTGCTGGAGCAGGTGGATGTGGCCTGAAGGAGGCTGTGACCCATGGAGAACCCCTGCAGAAGCAGGCTCCAGGACAGGTCTCTAGCCTTGTGGAGAGGAGCCATTCCTGAAGGACTGCACCCCATAGTTAGGACCCATATTAGAACAGTTCTTGAAGAACTGCACTTTGTGGGAAGCCCATTAGGATCAGTTCAGGAAGGACAGTATACTGTGGGAGGGACCCGACAATGGAGCAGAGGAAAGAGAGTGACCAGGGAGTAGTGGCAGATGGTGAAGTGTTATGGAAGGACCACAACCTCCATTCCCAATTCTCCTGTGCTGCTCAGGAGAGGTGGTAGAAGAGGATGGATGGGGGGAAGTTGTTTTTATTTAGATTTTGGTTTCTCATTGCTCTAGTACATTGGTAATAGGCTATCATAATTATATCAATCTCATGCTGAGTCTGTTTTGCCCAAGAAGGTAACTGGGGAGTGATCTCCCTATACTTATTTCAGCCCTTGAGACCTTATGAATTGTAATTTCGCTCCCTCTTCCTTTGAGGAGGGGGAGTGAGAGAATGGTTGAGGTGGAGTTTATCTGTCCATCAGAGTGAAAACACCACAAAAAGAAGGGCACAAGAGAAGACCCTGGAAATTACTGACCTGTTAGTTTAACTTCAGTAGCTGGAAAAATTATGGATGAGTTTATCCTGGATTCCATTTAAAGACTCTTTTAAAGAATAGCATAATCTTCATGTCCAGCCAACATGAGTTCATGAAAGAAAAGTTTTGTCTCATTAATTTGATACCTTTCTGTGGTAAGATCATCCACTTACTTGGAAGGCAGTGGATGTAGGCTTTTTTTCTAGATTTTGGCAAGGCTTTTGATACTGTATCCATCACAGTATCCTTCTGGAAAAATTGTCCAAATCTGAGATGAGCAGGTACATGGTACACTGGGTGAAGAACTGGCTGGACAGTAGGGCACAAAGGGCTGTAATTAATTTGACTACACCTGGCTGGTGGCCAGTCACTAGTGGTGTTCCCCAAGGCTCAACCCAGGGGCCAGTTTTTTTCAACATGTTTATGAGTGATCTGGATGCTGAGTGCATCCTTAATGAGTTTGCTAACAGTAATAAATAGGGAGGTACTGTTGTCTCTTTTGAGGGATGAGAGGATTTGCAGAGGAATCTAGATAGATTGGAATATTGGGCTATCAGCAACAGCATGAAATTTAACAAGAACAAAAGATAGATCCTGCACTTGGAATAGAGTAATACTGGACACAAGTATAAACTGGAAGATGAGTGGTTGGAGAACAACCCTGCTGAGAGGGTCTGGGGGTGCTGGTTGACAGTAGGCTCAATATGAGCTAGCAGTGCACCCTGGTAGCCAAAAGTGCATATTCTGGTATACATTATCCCACTGTATTTAGCATTGATGCAGCCTCAGCTGGAATATTGTGTCCAGTTCTGGGCCCTAAAATTTAGAAAGGATTTTAAGATACTTATTTACAATTCTTATGTGGCTGAACTAAAATTCAAAATTTTCAAATTTCTCCACAGATGGGGTTTAGTCAGATTTTTACAAAGAATGCCACACAGAAGTGTGTAAAGACTTATCTAACAACAAAGCAGTCGACATTGAACCTCAGAAGTTCTTGTCAATCTGAGTCAACATTAGCATTTAGAAATTTCTCTGTGAAGTCCTACTGTCTCTTCAGAATGGTTTGACTGCCTGAAGGTCTCCCTGACATGCTTAAAAAACTGAAGCTGAAAAAAATTGTGCAAGATGTCCAAGTAAAATTTACAATATTAACATTTTCTATAAGGTAAGTAGTTGTTTTTTATGAAGATTTGACCATGGATGTGAAATGCCATTTCTGTAGACTGTGTAAGCTACGCCGTAACAAAGAAACACAGAAACATAGGGGAATGTGGACAACAGAACACTCAGTGTCTTGAGTCAAAATCAGGATACTAAGTTTTGACTAAATAATGACAGCTCACACCTCTTGTCATGTTTTATTGTTCACATTGAATATTTTAATAAAGCAGTTAAAAAAGAATTTTTCAATATTCGTTTCTAAATCCTTCTCCCTATATTTCATCTAGATTCATACATAGCACATACACAAATAAACACAGAAACATTTTTTAATAAGAATATACAGAATAATAGATAAGCAGTCACATAAAACTATGATGTTAGTCTGTCACAGGATCTGCTGATATAAATCACTAGCACTTTGTTTTGCATCTCAGTTTATTTATTTATTTTTTATAATTTTAGATTTTTTAAACCTGCATAAAACATTCAAATGACTGCAAGAATAATAATTGTGTTTCATCTCTTTTATTTTTTCCTGAGTGATTTTCAGCTTCTTTCTCATAACATTCTGTCCCATCTTGTTCTGAGAATAATACCCTTTTGTTAAAGATTTTATTATGGTGATGACCTAAGAGACCTAACACTTGTGAGGATAAGAGAGGACAATGCTTTTTTTCATACGTTGGCTCCAAGGCAACTATTACTTTCTGTTGTTTCCTCACTTTTATTTTCTTTGGTCTGCTTAATAAATACTTTAAGAAAGAATGTTGTAACTACCTGTTTTAATCTTTCCCTTCTTCCCTGGTTTAGCTGTTGGGGGTTCAAGACTCCGATGATCAGCTGCCCGATCTTGATTCACACTACTCAGAAAGAGCTGTAAGAAAGTCTGTAGAGAGATAAGAAAGGCAAAATTACAGACCTGGATTTGTTAAAATTGAATTGTTTTGTGATGAAGGATACAGGAAGGAAAATACCAGCATGGAAGGGTGTAAAATCCTAAATCAAAATAACCAGAAAGGGTAGTCAGGCTAGGGAGGAATCCTTGGGTCAACTCATCTGTGTCAGCAGAGATAGTGGATGATGCCAGTTGAGTAACACTGAGGATTTGTTCCAGGGGGCTGCAAAGGCTAATCGTTCTCCTCCCAGCTGATGCCAGTCAGGGCAGCAAAGACTCTGGATGCCTTATCAGGGTGATGAGTGCATTACTCCTAAGCCTAATAGCTGATTTAAGACCTTGAGTTACATTTTTGATATAGAAAGGCACATTTGTATTTTTCCATTCTTCACATTTGTGTTTTGTTCCACAAGTTTTCAAAAGTGTTAAATGTAGAGAAGCACAACAGTTGCCAGTGAGTACAACAGATCAGGTATAATGATCAGCCTATGAATATATTGCAAATTAAATAAAACTTAGAAGATCTTATAAATATAGAGACCTTACTAGGAATAAAGATAAAGAAGAAATTCCCATTAAACCCTTAGAAAGTTGTTGGTTCTTCCCAGCCTTTCCTATCTCATACCTTTTGGATTATATTGCTTTGCTGAATCACCATAGTCTTTCATTTAACTAGATAGCTTCTTTGCTGTAATTACTAGGTTTTTCTCTTACAACTTTTTCTTAAATAATTATAACACATATAGGTAATTTTACAGGGTCTCAGAATGGCCTAGCTATCATAGATATCCCTTTTCAGAATCAGGCCAGACGTATTCCTGGAGCCATATATACAAACTGTTACAGATTCAGATTCAACCTTTAAAAAACTGGAAGTCTTCAGCTGTTCCTATGGTAACCAATTGGCTCACTGGAGTGAGAATTACAGTACATTTTTTCAGGGCAAGTTTTAAAAATGGACTCCATGCACATTTAAATACCAAAATACTCCACTGTCACTAATAGAAGACAAATGCTCTGTCTCTTGTTTGTGGTTTTTCTCTGCATCTCTTCTCTCCCTCTCTCTATGCCTTTTCTCATGCTCCTCATGTTAGTTGACAAAGCAGCTATGTGTGAGACTTTAAGGTGGGTGAACATGTGACGTGGAAGTGTATCTATAAGATAAAAAATGTTGTGATAAGATGACTTTAAATAATACCTTCAAGACAAAGTAATTGTCTGATTTTTCATTATTGTTTTCCTTTTAAATGTATTTGAATATATAAAACTCAACTCTGTTTATTAGGTAAAGCTCAACTCTGTTTATTAGGTACTTGGGAGCTCTTGAATACAGATAGTTGATTCTTTTGTGCTGCCTAAAAAAGAATGGATTTAATCTTTGTAATCCTTATTGATGCTCTTGATTTGGGAAAAGATAATTTTGGTCAGTGCTTTCTGGCAGTTTAATGGAATTAAAAACATCTAGATTGTTTGTGGCTCCCATTAGTATTCTGATTTGCTCCTTCTGTCCTAGGTCACTTTCTGTTCCTTGCTCTGAAATCTTATCTCCCCACAGAAATTACACTAGTTTGAACAATTGTTGCATTGATATGGACCAGAAAGGTAAACAAAACAGTAGTTTATCACCTTCATGACAGCAATAGTCAGTGGTCTAATATTCTTCATGTTCTGTAGTTCTCAATGTTGCAATTGGACAGATGGGATTTTAATTATCTTTTTTCATGTGGTTTACTGGTTTTGGCTGGGATAGAGTTAGTTTTCTTCGTAGTAGCTCATATGGTGCTATGTTTTGGATTTATGACAAAAAATGTGTTGATAACACTCTGATATTCTAATTATTGCTGAGCAGAGCTTACACAGAGTCAAGGTCTTTACTGGTTCTCACTGCTCTGCCAGTGAGGAGACGGTTGTGCATAAGAAGCTGGGAGGGGACATAGCCAAGACAGCAGATCCAAATGGACCAAAGGGATATCCCATACCATATGATACCATGTTCAGCAATAAAAGCTGGGGTAAAGAAGGAAAATACAGAGGAACATTCAACGTGATGGTGTTTGTCTTCCCAAGTAACGATTACATGTGAAGAGCCCTGCTTTCCTGGAAATGGCTACATATCTGTCTGCTGGTATGAAGCAGTGAATGAATTTCTAATTTTGCCTTGCTTGCACATTAAGCTTTTGCTTTACCTACCATACTGTCTTTATCTCAACCCATGAGTTCTCAAACTTTTACCCTTCTGATTCTCCCCCCAGCCCCACTGTGGGGGAGTGAGCACACAGCTGTGGATTAGCTGCCTACCAGGGTTAAGCCACAGCATGCAGGAAATGTCAACTTTTGGGTTTGCACAGTATGTGCCAAATGGTTTCTGAACAACACTGTTAGGTAGGTGCTTATATATTTCTGTCAACTTTTAGAAACATGTTAACACTGGTAGCTGTGGTTATAAATCTGTAAATAATGTACAAATTGTTACATCTCATGTCCACTTTTTTATCCTAAATGGCAAAGGTGTGCTTATTTTAGCAAAAGAAATTAAAACCATAACTAGTGTGTCATAAAAAAATATATAAAAAAAAATAGTGGAACAACTCATTACCATAGATCTTTATTGTTGTTGTTAACAATAATGCCACAATTACAGAAATCTCCCAAAAACCCACTATGTGTCTGGCTTAGGATATACAAGTTTTATACAGAGTCAGAACTCAAGGATGATAGCTATTAGGTTAAACCCTGAAGGATAAGTAGAGGCAAATACCTTGTATTTGAAACATTCTATGTTTAAGAATGGGCCTTATGTGGACATGGTCAGTATTTTAAAAACTGATGCACTTCTAAGGAGTTTTTGGTACCTAGGAATGCTAGCTCTGAACTGTTGGAGGGAGGTCTATGTACAGTTACAGGGTGTAAGGGCTTAACATTGCGCTGACAAATTTATAGATTTGGGATACAGTAGTAACAGACAGCAGACCAACAGCTTTAGGAATAAACAATTTGTCCCCCCTAAGCAATACAGTAACAAACATAAATCAGTATTACAACTATCTGGGTCATTTCAGTAGATGAGTTATATGGTTTCAATCAATACAAAATTCTGTAATCCAGTAATACTGGGCTAGACTCAATATTTGAGCATGCAAAGACTTATATAACAATGGTTATCAGGCAGGCTGGCAGGAAACAGGACATGGTGTCTTCAAATGAGTGACTCAGCCCACAAGCTCAGGGAATTCCAAATTTAATGACTGGACTGTCATCTATTGTTGAATTGTGGATGCACTATGTGGGTGTTCTCCTTGCTGTGGATAAGTGGAGAGCAGTGGATATTGTTTATCTTGACTTTAGTACAAACTCTGACACTGTCTCTCATAACATCATCATAGACAAATTGACAAAATATGGGTTAGATAAGTGGGCAGTGAGGTGAGCTGAAAACTGTTTGAATGACTGGACCCAAAGAGCCGTCATCAGTGGCACAAAATCCAGGTGGATATCAGTCACTAGTGATGTACCGCAGTGGTAAATACTGTGGCCAATACTGTTCCGGCCTCTTCATTAGTGACCTGGATGATGGGACAGAGTGCACCCTCAACAGCTTTGCAGACATTACAAACCAAAAAGAGTGGCTGATACACTGCATGGTTGTGCTGCTATTCAGAGGGACCTCAAGAGGCTGGAGATATGGGCAGAGAGGAATCTGATGAAGTTCAGCAAAGGACAATATGAAGTAAGTCCTTCAATGGAGGAAGAATAACCCGAAGTGCCAATACATGCTGCAGGTTGACCATCTAGAAAGCACCTTTGCCAAGAAGCACCTGGGTGTCCTGGTGGATAACAAGATTGATCATGAACCAGCAGTGTGCCCTAGCAGCAAAGGTGGCCAACAGCATCCTGGGCTGCATTAGGCAAAGTATTGCCAGAAGTCTGAGGCAGATGATCTTTCCCTTCTACTCAGAACTGGTGGGACCACATCTGGAGTATTGGGTCCAGTTGTGGGCTCCTGAGTACAAGAGAGACTTGCACTTGCTACAGTGTGTGTAGCACAAGGCCATGAAAATGATCAAGAGTCTGGAACATGTCACACAACAAACTGAGCCAGCTGGGACTACTCAGCCTGGAGAAAGAAGGTTCAGAGGGGACCTTAATATGGATGGGAGAGCTTGAACAAGAGGGACTATGACTCTACTCAGTAGTGCCCACTGACAGGACAAGAAACTATGGACACAAAACACATGAAGTTCCGTCTGAACACAAGCAGGTGGTCAAACATTGTAACAGATTGCACCAAGATGTTATGGCAGAGATATTCAAAACCAAACGTGATGTGGTCCTGGACAACCTACTCTAGCTGATCCTGCTTGAGCACAGAGCTTGGACTATATGATCCCAAGAGTTGCCTTCCTACCCCAACCATTCTATGTTTTTTTTGATATAATGACCTCAATTTGATAGAATAGCTCAACAGAGGGTTTCTGAATTATTGTTTATAAGTCCCTATTTCTACTTCAAATCTAATTCTAAATTTCTACTTCAAACTAGATTTTTCAGCTTTTGATTTGCATTTACAAGACTCCACAGACCTATGACAGGATTTGTCTCATGTGAGTCTTTCAACAATTCCAAATCTGAGGGAAACAGTTTTCGTAGGATATACCTATACATATAGAGACAAATGTATTTTACTAAATTTAGTCGTATGTCATTCAGATATGCTGTTGCAGCTCTTGTCTCTAACACTGATTAACGAAATAGTGTAAAATATTTTTTCCAGTGCAAACATATGCAAATCAACAATTAAAGGTAAGAGGGCTATTTTTGTCAAATCAATCAGGTATTGTATCTATTTAAAACTGTAAAAGCATAATCTGCAATACATAATTTATGATTAACAAAGACTATTAATAATTACATGGTAAGATGATATAGTATGATCAGAAATGTAATTTGTATTTGAAATACAGAAGTTTCTTTCTATGTGTCTCCAATTAAATAGTAGGTCTGTAAAATAAAATTATTTTTATTTTGTTCGCTGTGCGTAACTGTGAGGGAAAGGACATTCTCATCCTTATGGAACAGTCTTAAATGGCCCATATTTATCCAGTAAACATAACTGTTAAATTACACAGTACAATAGCAAAGCACAAGAACAAGTCAATTATACTGAACAGCTTTTTCAAAGTCTGTTACTTTCAGTGTACTGCCTTATGTATGAGGTTGCCTCTTTGCTCTGGTAATAAACTTGAAGTTCAGTGTTTCCTTTAAGAAGGACCATGTAATTACTCAACCTCTTTTCATGTTGAATGGCCAAAACAGCTGTACCTATACCTAGAAATTCTAGGGGAAATGCAGAAGTGGGTTTTCAAAAGCACACAGTTTCCCTGTATGCTTCTATTGAAACTGCTGATAAACTCATGTGTCTAGCAGGCAGGTACAGTTAGCCCTATTCAGGAAAATTAGTTGTCAGAGACAAATATACCTATGCCTAGGAGATACTACTTGGCTCTGGGAGGGTGATTTCGCTACTGTTCTTCCCCTTTTCGTCATTCTCAGTTCAGTTAAGAACGAAGAGGAAATATATAAATACATTAAAAAAAATTAGATTTAAAAAATATTCTTTTGCAATGGTCTGATTCATCATTTTGCAACATGGTTCTAAACTATGATAACCTTTAGTGAAATGAGTAGAGCTACACTGGTGTGAAACGGGTGAGATAATAGAGTCATATCCTGTGATTTCTGTTTTCTTAAAAGATAAAATAACAAAGTGTAAGAAAAAATCATGTAATTTCTACATAGTTTCAGCATTTCTACAAGAAATTCTGTTTAATGATTCTATATGTTTTTAATTTCATAATTAGATCTTTCAAAAGTCCCTAAATTCCATATGCTGACTGAATTTAGAAAAAGAAGAGAAATATAGAAAATTACAAAGGTAACCTTTTCCACCTAAAAGGAATTTGACTACAAATGACAAAAGCAGATGAATGTGCATATATTAAAAAATATATATATACTAATAAATGTGCAGATTTCTTGTTGGTACATTTTTCTATTCTTTAGATGGCAGAAAAGCAGAGGAAAAGGCAATCTTCTTATTGTGCAAGTTCTTTAGTACAAAAGATAATCTGCTGAGTACTGGAGTGCTCATAATATAAGCAACCCTTTTTGTAACTTTCTATTGCTGTAGGTTTGTAATGGTTCAAGGCACTTTAATAATTAGTCTACAGGGAGCCTTAATAGAGTAGGGCAACTCTTAATTAACTTAATCCTCAGTACATGAGTTGACCATGAGACATCAAACCACATTTTAGCTTGAACGGGATGTGAACTCAGAGGAAATCTCATTTTTTAACTACAGTAGTGCTGCATTTTGTCTTTCCTTCTAGCACAGTGTGGTGTGTAGCTAAACACATTGTGCTATTCTGGCCTGTAGTATCCTAGAGCCTTTATTTTCAGCAGAATTACTAATAACTGAAGATGGCAATTTCAGCATAATTATTTTAAGATACAAACATTATCATAGAGTGAGAGTCATATCAGATAAAACATATAATTAAGAAGTGATTTTACTTAGTTTTTATTATCTCTCTATTGTACTTTATTGATACTCAAAAGAACTGGAACTGTTTAAAATATATAGAAGATGCAGATAACATTTAACTAAAGCTTTCACAACATTTTTTAATTAGAAATATTCTATGCTCTTAGAAATATTCTATACTTTTATAATTTAGTATTGAGGAAATTATTCCATTATATGATTACGCTGCAAGCATGCTTTATAACTTTATATTTATAAGAATTTGTTTTGTATTTTATATTATATTCTTGCTTCTTATCAGGACATTTGTGATGTCTTAATAGCAGGAAAAAAATTATATATATATAAACATTCTGAAGAGAAGCAGCCAGAAGTCTTCCCGTTTTAATTTCTTTATTACTATTCACATCTCCAGTAGTAATATTTTTGACAAAGTGAGTGCTGCTTTAGGACTATTTTATTGAGGTACCTAAGACTGCATGAAAACACTGATTATCACTGCATTGTATGGAGTGCCACTATGGGCAGCCTAACACAGCTGAAAGAAAAAATATCAGTACAATCACAAAGAGCCCATGTGAAAGACATAGGTATACTGTAAGGTCCATATTTTTCTGAATTTTAACAATAGAATATATTAAAGATACCTTTATTTTTATTGTTTACAAAGGATTATTTTCGACATTGGTGTTACAAGTTTCCAACCAAGCAAATGAGGGACGTATTTAAACAAAAAGAATCAGCAGATAAATCACTTCACAAAGTGTTTTAATACAAACCATGGTACTGAGTTGTGTTTTAGCTCTTGGGGGAAGAAGAAAAAAAAATCATTTTATTTACCTCTACTTACTCCTGTCCTATTATCTGTCCCAATTGCTGAATGTTTTGGGAAACACACAGTTTCTTAAGATACATTCTGTTGGTATGTTAGCCAATACCTCTAATGCTACAAATAAGGTTAAATCCAGTCATATTCAGGTAAGCCAAATCTTCAGCTGAACAATTGCATTGCTCATTGTCATCAAGGAAAGTATACCAATTTAACAATTGCACAGGATCTGAATCAATGATAGAGCTCAGGACATAAATGTGTTTGTGGTAAATAATTATATGATTTGTAGGATATTTCTTGACAAATGATTTTAAACACTATGGAAAGAATCAAAAATCTTTGTGTTCAGTATGTAGTGAATGAAATTAAGTAGTCAAAAATGGTATTATTAGCAAAAATAAACGTTTGTTCTAGTTATTACAGTCAAATTTAATTTTTCTCATTAAAACGTTTTGTTTTTATTCAGTACTGTTGCATGTATCCAAAAGCACAGTATTTCGTAGTGAATTCAATTTCTTTTACTAGTAATCCTCTTAAAAAAAAAAAAAAGAAAAAAGAAAAAAGAAAAAAAAAAAGAAAGAAAATTCAATCTCTTCAAATATCTTGGTATAGCCAGGTTAATTTCCATAGCTATAAATCTTTTATAACAAATGAGTTTTAATTAGTCCCTTTACTTGGCCATGTACAACAGGAAGGAATCAACTTGCAATCCATCTATTGTTAGGTTATAGTGAATTAAAAAGTCCCATAAAAGTCCCATATGTTTAAGCTGTTCAGGTTACTATCCTTCCAACTTAGCAGATATAAACTGATCAATTTCAAAGTGGTTTTCAAGTGTTTGTTTCTGTTTCAAAATAAAGCACAATTTTCTGAAGCTCACTGAGGTGAAAGAACAGTAGAAAATAATTCCAAAGAACTCCAAATATTTACACTGCTACAAACTGAAACAAAATCTCCAAACAAATGTCCCTAAACTTGGACCACCTGAAACTTCTTCCAACCTATTTTTATTTGGAGTATAAAATCAAAATATATTGTCTTGGTACTGGGTCCAGCTGCATTCAGGAGTCAAAGAGAATTCATTAATACCCATCTTTAATCTGTTTTGTATTTTACCATTTTCAATTTGCTTGTAGTCTCATAGTACAGTTCAGATTGAAAGATACCTCAGGATGTCATCCAGTCAAACCTCAGGCTCAAAATAGGGCCAGATCAGGTTTCCCTGTTTTTTGTCCAGTCAAGCTTGGAAAACCTCCATGGGTGGAGACTGTACAACTTCTCTGGCAAGCCTGTTCCACTGCCTCATTGTTCTTGAGGAAGAAGTTTCTCTTGTCTCATAATATTTATCTGAAATTTTATGTTTGATTTTACTGAGACCATAGAGTAGAAAAGGCACAGCAAGCACATTATGTGGAATTTTTTATATGACACTGAAAAACAACCCGAAATGACTGAGTCCTTCAGAAAGTCAGCAATGTGGTAAAATGAGCTGGAGCACATAGGATGTAAGAAGGTGTTAAGGGAGCTGGGTTAAGGAAGGAAGGCTAAGCGGGGAGTTTATTGTTCTCTTTGTTTGCCTGGTAGGAAGTTATAGAGATGATAGAGTCAGTTGCTTCTCAGAGGTGCACAGAAAAAGGATATGGGGAAATAGACAATAATTGCAACAAAATAAATTCTGATTACATATGAGGAGGAAAAAAAATCACAATAAGGTTGGTCATTCTTGAGCCAATTATATCCACAGAAATGGAATTTTACATACATGAATGCTCAAAAGGCCCAGCGCATCAAAAATATTAAGTATCATTCACAGTTGCTTGATTTTGGTTAACAAATGAACCTCTATATTTCTGCAAACTTTTCTGTGAACCCTATTTGTTCCTTCTTAATTTAACGCTCAATATGTACTAAATACAAAAGTCAAAAAGTAACTCTGTGAAGGAAAAATGTTATAGTGTGTGCCTGTCTATAGCATACTCTTTTTCCACATTTTATAAGCAGGTATAATTCTAGATGTGATTAAATGTAGTACCTGTGATAAGATCAGAAAAAAAAATAAATAAATCAAGAACATTATCTCATCTGTTTACTTGTTTGCTTGTTTTTTATTTGCTTGGAACCAAACGATTTACAATTTACAATTGATTTAACCAAATGATTTTAACCAAATTGATTTAACCAAATGATATACAATTGTTTGATTGTTTAAAATATCCTGTATTTTAACTTTTTTTTTTCCAACATTTTTCCATAATATGAAGCCTGACTGAAATCTCTGACATTGGAATAAAAAACATTTTACAGTACATCATGCAAATCCTTTGCCTGAACAAGTCATAATTCTATCTTTAAAGACGCTAACCTACAGTAGATTTTTTTAATAAAACTATTTATTTATTTATTTTTACAAACCCAATTATGGATATGTCTATGGATCTCATGATTCTCTTCAAAATGGTACTACAGTGGAAACCAAAGGCAAGTGCATAAGAGCTTTTAGAGTTCTCCATAGTTCAGTTCAAATTTGTAAGGGCTTGTACCTTCCTCATTAGGAAAGGGGGAAAACAATACAGACGTGACAATTTCTAAAACATCTGGAAACATGACTATAAATGACTCCTTTGTCCAAAATAATTCAGTACCACAAATAGCCAGGCCATTCAGACATCTTCTATTAATGGTGCCATTAAAATATCAACTCTGGATGAATGTATATGTCGAGAACAAAATAAATGGAAAGAGGAAGAGACTGCTAATGAATCAGGACAGAAAATTTTACACAGATTATGTTATCCATAGACCAAGAATTTTTATTAGCTGACTGCTCACAGTTAATGATTTAGATGCTTGGAGACATTAGCAATTAAAAATAAGTTATTTTGCCCTGTAATTCAAAGGATATATGTATGCTTTGAAAATATGGAGGAAAAAAAAAAAAAAAAGAACCACACAACAACAACAAAACTACAATTTATTCTGTTATAATTGGTATTAATACTATTAATACTTTTCAACCAAAAGAAGAAGCTGCAGCTAAGACTCAGCAGTCTATAAATCCAGATGTAACATTTCTTTTTTCACTACACTTAGCAAAATACCTGTTAGGAAGTGGCAGTTTTCATTACTACTCCAAAAGTCACTCAGGCATCAAAATATATGAGCTTTGGCAGTGCTGATTCATCAGCTAAGAAATCTGCTTCCTGCATTAAAATAGAGACACAAGAACAAAGAATTGCAATATACAGGAAGATAAGTGCAAATGAAAAAAAAAAAGTTAGTTTCTCTGACGTAACATGCATGAATATATTTCTGTGCTGTTATCTATTGAAAGTATCATCTGTTATGAGGTGAAAAAATATTGAATAGATTGACTTAATTATATATATAGACGAGATAATAAAGAAAAGAAAAAGAAAAAAAAAAAGTGAAAACCGATATATTTCTGATTAAAGAGCATTTTAGCTAAAACTAAGTTACATAAATCTTTCTAAATTTAAACATATGCTTCCACTAGAATCAATAATGCATAATTACATTTGTATTGACAAGAACATGCTAATAATTAAGTTATTATCATAGTTTCACTGTATGAAATAAAAAGGGAATGTACTTATTCATTTTTCCCATTATGAAAAGTAATTATTCTGTTTTACCAATTTCTGTGCTTAACAGCACACATAGTAGACAAAACACCATCAATAATCACCTGTCATATGCTATTCATTTCTTTAATGTAATCTTTTCTTTGTTCCATAATTAAAGATTAATGTATGTGTATAGTTAGTATTCTGTAATGGCACTACTTTATTACCACAGTAGGATGTTTGTTTTTATTCTGGAAGAAAATTAGATAAAACTGAAAACATCACTTGGTGGATTTTGTGAATTTCAGCAAAATTCACCAGCAGGTTTTTCAGTTACGATTTGAAAATATTCATCCTTATCTAATTGTGAGGCATATCTCTACATTTTATTACTAGTAATATACTTTAGATTGCTTTTCTTTTTGTTAGAAATGTATAAGTAATAAAGTTGTAGAAAACTTTTACTCAATCAATAAAGTTATTTAATTAAAAAAGTTTTAAAACAAAATCCTCTTTTCCTAGTCAGATATGAACACCTTCACTATGCCTATTATACATAGTTAGGTGAAATATACTGGTGATGATAATTCAGCTGGCAAAAATGGAATTTGTTTCTCAGATTCAAAGTGATAAGAAACATTTTCACTTATGAAGAACATTAACTTAGATCACAAATTAATCAGGTTTGTTCACTTTTGCTAATGAGTGAAATCTGTAGAGTTTGGATAGAGACCAAGGATTTAACTGTGAGGGCTAGATTGTGAAATAATGGCCTTATTTCCCTTCCCTTCCCTTCCCTTCCCTTCCCTTCCCTTCCCTCACAATAAGAACTTAATTTTCACAGGTACCGATCATGTCTTCTGAATTCAATGGGAATTACAGGTCATTAACTTATTTCTAAGTTGTCCATAGATACATGTACAAGAAAATAAGATTTTAGTGCATAAATATATTGTTTGCACATGAAACTTCTGTTGAAATCAATGAACGAGTCTATTAGGATTTGTTACTCTACTGTAGATATTCAGATAGTAAATGTCTGGCCTAAACACTACCAGCTTAATTCACTTCTTTTTATCAAAGAATTGCCCTCCAAGTTTAGGAAAGTATTAACTTTGTATATATATTTTAGGAATATTTATTTCTGTGTACTGTTATTGAAGTTCCTGAGAGTTCAGGTATTCAGCCTTTCTAAACATCATCTGTTTAGATAGCTAAAAACACAGAAGCATTTCACCTTTACCTGCTGCTAGTTTATCATTTTTTGCTTGACACTGCTAGCAGGCTAGCAGGGATTCTTCTATTATAATCTGTTCCTAGCTTCCTAATGATTCCCTTTCTATTACTAGTCTAGCATAATTTCAACAAGTCTGAAAATTTCTAGTGATAGGAAAGATGTACATTTCTACAGAGAAGCCAAAAAGTAACATTTGCCTTGTTATGTAAAACTAGTTTCTGAACAGGGTCCCATGTTAAAAATGGATATGCTAAAAGTCAATAAGCCCTTAAGAAATTATGAAGGATGATGTTTATGAGTTAATAACCTGTTTCTTCTAAAATTTTCCCCATTGGTAAAACATAATTGGTTTTATAGCAAAATGGTGCCAGTGCCATGCAGGACCATTCAATTCTCTACTTTAAGTCAAGTGGAAATGGTTTTAAACTAAAAGATAGGAGGTAGGTTTAGATTAGATACTAGGAAGCAACTTTTCACTGAGAGGGTGGTGAGGCACTTTAATTGGTTGCCCAGAGCAGCTGTGGATGCCCCGTTCCTGTAAGTGTTCAAGGCCAGGTTGGGTGGGGTTTTAAGGAACCTGTTCTGGTGGAAGGTGTTCCTGCCTATGGCAGGGGGTTGGAATTAGATGATCTTTAAGGTCCCTTCCAACCCAAACCATTCTGTGATTTTGTGATGTCAAGGCACATAAGAGGGAGTGGAATGCTAGGGAAAGACACATGGTCAAATATCTTCCTTGTACTCTCTAGCCTCTTATCTTCATGTGGCGTTATTAGTCACTGTTAGAAGGCTAGAGTAAAGAATAGCATTATTTCCACAACTACTGTAAAACACCATCTGGTGTTTTGCATAAACTACATGGTAAATCATGGTAACACTACGGTGTTGTTTTACAATAACACTATAAATAACGTGTCAACCACAAATTTGTATCACCAAGAACAGTCTTATAAGCAATAGTAACTCTGAGACTTAAAAAAATGTTCTTTAACTGTGAAAATGTTTTTGGTGTTCTGGCTTTGCTCAGTGACTTGTAACTGCAACCTCATCCGCTCTATGAAAATGAGCTCTGAAAAAAACCTTGAAAAATGTTTAAATACTTTACAACATTTGTAGTCAAAACTCACTATCTTTTGATATTTTGTGATTCAAAATGAATGCATGCAGCAACATCTTCCTATATTGCTATTTTACTGTAATTTGAATTCTAACAATACAAAAATAGCATCCAGATAATGAGTTTGATCACAAGAAAAATTCTCTTGTGATCAAACATTTCTCAGCTTTGGTCTACAGTTTATTCCTGGAGTTACTAAGAGAATTTGAGGAGGAAAATGAAGAGACAGAAAAGAAATGGATGGTCCTGGATAGACTGCTTCTTTGCTGCATGTTACATTATGCACCTACTAGGGCACTAGTAGTTGTATCCAGTATCTTTATGTTGTCCAGACTGCCATTACTGGAAAACTCATTAACTTTATACCAGATAAGGTAACCGGAGTGTACAACTTTTTCATGTTTAATATTCCACTTTTTATCAAAACAAGTATATAACATAACCAGCCATTTTTCAGCAGAAGGCATTTTAACTGTCTTCTTCAAAATTTAATGTTTCTCAACGTGCTCCTGAGAAAGCTGTTAAGGGAGTTATTAGAACAATACCTGCCACTTTCTTAGTGTCATTCTATTTAGTATCCCTTAAATACTATAAAAAAAATCTGCTAAAAATTCAAGACTATCCTAAAATTAGCATATCACCTTCTGCTTTACCTGATCTGACAATCTGCGTTTTATTTATGGTTAGCTTCTTCTTTGTCATTAGTCATTCCACAAGGAGTTAAAAAAAGGAAAAGTGCAGAGCTTTCAATTATTTCATGTGTCAGTTTGCACGTAAGGAGACTTTTTTCTTGTATTGAATTTAAAGATGCATGCAAGCTTGTACTGAGTGGCTAGATTTTTTTTTTTTCTTTCAGTTTTAGCAAAGCCCTGCAAGGAGACTTTTAATGCTGTCATTGATATTCGCTCTACTGTCAGGGATATTACACTGAGAAGAAAGACCTGGCACACTGACTTTCTCTTGAAGCTTTGATAGTACGTTGGCTGCAGTTTAACAGTGTGAAAATAATTCTGCACTGCAAGCAGAACTAGGGAATTTTCCTCTTGTTAATTTAGAAAAGTTGTGAGGAAAAAAAAAAAGTCTTTAAACCACATAGGCTTTAATATATATATATAAATGATTAATATTTATGTTTATTTTTAATAAGAGTAAATTAAAAGAAGTTCTGTGAGGGTGGCTGAGCACTAGAACAGGGTGCCCAGAGAGGTGGTGGTGTATCTGTCCTTGGAGATATTCAATATCTGACATGTCCCTGATCAACCTGCTCTAGCAGTCCCTGCTTTATCAGGGGGTTGTGTCAGAAGATCTAGGTCCCTTTCCACTTCTGCCATTCTGTGATTCTTCTGTGAAAGAAGAGAGTTTCTGTATGACAGTTTTAACAGACTATTTATATGGATTTTCTGTACTTAGGAATGAGTGACTTTAAATATTGCAAGTATGCAGAAAGAAGTGTACCTTGATTTAAAGGCTAGAGGGTAGAAATATTTCCTTTAACAGTTTGACATATTTCCTTGACAAATTTAAAGATAAGATTGTGAGATAACAGCTAAATTGAGATTAAAAATATGCTGGCTGTATCACCTATCTAATGACTCAAAAATAGTTGAAAGTCTTATTTAACCACAAGCTGAAAGTTATAGAGACCACATCAACCAAAGAAGATAAGCAACCCCTTCTAGTCATCTTTACTTGACCTTCTAGCTAACTTCTTAGACATCTAAGCTAGCTTCTATGTCTTTAGACATCTAGCTAACTTCTACAGACATCTGGGGATTAACACACCCTATTCCCTGCTGCCTCCCTTAAACTAAAACTTCTATTAGATGCTCGTAATTCTCCCCCCAACAATAACTTCTGGGGTATCATTCAAATTTCTCAACACAATGGCCATATTTTCTCAGAACATGTGAAGGATACACTAGCTGTGATAACTGGTGACCAGGAAGATGCTTCTTTCTGTGCTGCACTGGGGAAGTGAAATGTTCTTGATTCTTATCTGCTTTGTTCCTATCTGCAGACTCATTTATACTATTATAACACTGACATCAAACTCATTTTGTGGACTTAAACCAAGTAAAGGGTAAAAGTGTTTTGCTTGTTTTGTTTGTTTGTTTGCTTGTTCTCTTTTCATCAACTCTTTTTTTTTTACAATAAATTCTGTGATGACACTGTAGTCACTTCTTTAACTCTTTTTACTCTCAGAGGCCAGATTGTTGGCTGAAGTAAGCTGCCTTTGCTCCACCCTGTCTTTGTTGGCACTCTTAAGAACTGATTCTGAACTTTTCACTGCTATGAAACAGATGATATTTTGAGGGATTAATACTTTGTCTAAATGAGAACTTCTATGAACTACAACAAGAAAAAAATGTAAGTCTTCACTAGTCTTCTAATGTTGGGTTTAAACTAAAATCTTGAAGAAATTTATTGTTTCTATAGTTTTATTTCATTTTGGTTTCAGGCTGGAAATTAGGAGAAATTTCTTCTCAGAAAGAGTGGTCAGGCATTGGAATGGGTTGCCCAGGGAGGTGTGGAGTCACCATCCCTGGGGTGTTTAAGGAAAGGTTGGATGTGATACTTAGGGATATGTTTTAGTGGGTGATATTGGTGGTAAGGGGATGGTTGGACCAGACGTCCTTTTCCAACCTTAATGATTCTATGGTTTGTACATGTCTTAGCAATACTATCTTAATGTTAAGAAGTGGAAGACTTGATAACCTGAGAATAAATGTGAATATTTAGTCCTCCTTGGCAAAGAATTATTTATTGTAGTTATAAAATTAAAATTAAATTGATTAGCTAATTGAGTTAATTTTAAATGGAAGATATTAAAGTGTTTAGAAGGAACAACGGGGTTGTAATATTACAATCATTACCAACTATGGAGGTTTTCCACTGTTTTTAATTTTACCAAAAACAGGTTAATGATGTGATATTTCAGGTTTCATTTTTATTATCCAGAAAAAAAAAAAAAAAAGAGACTGCAATATCTACCGTCTGCTATGATTTCCTCTGTAATTTAAATTATTGTGATTACCATTATGAATCTCTCAACTGACCGTTCCATTTGTGTGCTTTGCAAATAATTCAAAACTTAGAGAAAAAAAAAAAAATCATGGAAATGAGACAGTATCAGAACGGGCTAAGTTCCAACAGTGTATTAGCAGAACTCCTAAAATATATTAAGCATAAATATTTTAATATATTTTGTTGGCAACCAAGCTAAAAGAGAACTAATTTAATGAAACAGATCTAGTATTTTGACAAACATTCAGAAGTGAGTCTGAATCTCAAGACCCTCTATTTCTGTTTTGAGCTTGTTTATCGTAAACTGAATTTTCTCTATTGAAATTCATAATAATCAAATAAAATATATTAAGAACTGTCAGTATTTTTGCATTCATTATGCGTTACTATTATTTTTACTATTTTTTAAACAGACCTGATACAGTGCATTTTTTTTTAATGGTTTGCCAGATCTTTTTATCCTTGTGGATGTGAGTTGATCTAATGTAATGGATGAATTTAAATATATATATATATATAATACGTTAAGAGTTTTCAATTGTTTGCTACAGTGGGAATAGAGCTAAAAGTCTTTATAAAATCAGAGTTAGAGAAGTCTACTAGGGATTGTCTTCCCTCTTATGAGCAGAAAGCAGAACAAAAAAAAAAAAAAGTTGTGTGAGTTCAGAAGAAGGAAGTCTCAAATTTCCTGCATTGCCCCTTCTACACTTTTTGTGGGCAATCAAAGTAAGCAAGACTTTAGGGCTGTTTTGTGCTGATGTTTGTAAATTTCTTCTTTCCTGGGAGTCAAATGAACTGATTCTCTGATGCAGTCTTACCTCCTGCCCCAGGACCTGACTGTGATCTGCAGCAGGAGGGACAATTGATTAACAAACATTTCTGCAGGGTCTTAGTCCCCTTGACTAAGCAATGCAGTAATGCAGTTGACTAACCGATGCAGTTTCACAGGAACACAGATGGTCCACAGGCTGGTACCCTGGCCCAGGCTTGTCTTGTCTCTGTGTGGTGGTTTAACCCTGCTGGGCAGCCAAACTCCACCATAACTGCTCTCTCACTCCCCCTCTTCAAAAGAGGGGGAGAAGAAAGTATGATGCAAAGAAAAAGGCTCACAGGTTGATAATTTTATTACTTAATAATTGATAAGGACAATTTAATTAAGGGGAAAAGAAAAAGGGAGAAAAAAAAAAAGAAAGAAAGAAGCAGCAGCAGCAGCAGCAAAGGCCACATAGAAGCAAAGACAATTATTTTATACTTGCCATCAGTGAGCGATGTCCTGGGAAGCAGAATCTCAAGACACATAGCAGTTGTTTGGGAGAACAGGCGGCTTCATAATGAGAGCTCCCCCTCCCCTTCTCCTTTCCCACTTTTTATTGCTGAGTGTGACATCATATGGTATGGCATATTCCTTTGGTCGGTTTAGGTCAACTGCCCTGGTGATGTTCCCTCCCCACTTCTTGTCTATCCCCAGCCTGCTGGCTCTGGGGGGGTTAGAGGGAGTCTTGGTGCTGTGCCAGCACTGCTCAGCAATAGACATGACACTGGTGTGATACCAGTGCTGTTCTAGCTACAGGTGCAGAGAACAGCACACTATAGGCCACTGCAGGGAAAGTTAACTCCATCCCAGCCAAGCCCAGTACAGCATGTCCCCATGGCCCTGCCCAGACATCCAGAGCTGTGTCTGACCCTTGCTCCCCTCACTAGACCTGACACTGACCACCACCCATGGGCTGACATTCCAGCCTGGTCTCAGCCCATCTCCATCCCCAGGAACATATTCTGGTTGTTTTGCTGCCTGTCTGGGGCTGTGGAGCAGGAAGCTTGCTGCTGCCTCGACTCTACACAAACCTGTGCACCAAGAGGGACAAAGACAAAGAACAGGAAACCCATGGAGATCTGCAGAGATATGATGTCTCTAGGATTGCAGAGTTTTGGTGGGTCAGCACAAAAATCTTTCAAGTGTGTTGGGAGCAATTTTTGACAAAGGTTTTGATGGGCATACTGGACTACATGCTGTACTGGATGTGCTGCTTACAAATTAAAAAAGCTGTCCAGTGGTGTGATGGCTCGTGATAGCCTTGACTGCATTGATCATGACATAGTAAACTTCAAAATCCTGAAGTGATACCTAAATAAACTCTTTGGACCTTGTGAGAGGCTTTTACTAGTGGATTCTCAGGAGGTCTGGCCTGAAGGGCAAAAGAAAGCAAGGTAACAAATTGAGCTTCAGAGACAGCCTCTTCAAACAAGAGATTCTAGATGAACGTACAAGAAAATGAGTGGGTAAGGCACATGCCACCATGGCTGAACCCAGCACTCTTTTCTCAGCTTGAACACAACAAATGGGTTGTAGGCTTTTGCTACCAAGGAGGACAACAGAATAACTGCTTCAGCAAACAGGGATAAAATTAGAAGAACCTGTCTTAATAATTCGCTAAAATTGCACAAGCTGGCAGACAATTGTCTAAATAAAAGTAAGGAATATGTGTCTCTTTCTGGATGAAGTAGTCATGAATCAGTTTTTGATGAAACGTATCAGTGATGAAATGAAAAAAATGCATCAGAGATGCAAAAAATGCAAAAATGAATCAGTGAGGAAGGCTAACTACATATTGGGT
The DNA here is from genome assembly GCF_013377495.2 of Cygnus atratus. Lineage (NCBI taxonomy): Eukaryota > Metazoa > Chordata > Aves > Anseriformes > Anatidae > Cygnus > Cygnus atratus. Next base: position 57,544,708 of record NC_066365.1, read on the forward strand.
TGCAATAGCAAGAGTGTAGCTTTGATGTTGATGGAGGTGGTTATCGATGGTACTTAGTATTTATTGAGCCACATCTGGAATATCGTATATGGCTTTCAGCCCATCAACAATAGAGAGATATAAAGAAACTGGAACAAGTCCAGTGGAGATGAACTAAAAGTGTTGAGGGCTGTAGCACACACTGAACAACAAAAGACAGAGATATAGGTTGTTTAGCTTGGAGAAAAGAAAGATTAGGAAAAAATTAGTTGAAATATTCAAGGGTTACAAAGATGATGGTGCTGCTCTTCATGGAGCTGGACAGTGACATGCATGAGATAACTGGCAGTAGCTGCAGCAATGGAAGTTTTCATTGGGTATAAGAAAAACACCAAATCCCAGTGAAGGTGGCCAAACACATGAGCAGATTTTCCAAAGAGATTTTGAAATATCAGTTGGAGATATTTTATTTTTGAATGCTAAAGGTCCTAAGCAAACTGAGTTATATTTGGGATTTAACCAGAAGATTTCCAAAGGTCCCTTTCAGTGTCATTATTTTCTCTGATTACTCTATGATTATTCCAGTTAGGTTAGTACTGAGCGCAAAAGATGACAAAGAGTTAACAGACCATGTAATAAATTCCTTTCAGGCACTTTCTATATAGTCATGGAAGTTAAAGAGTTAATAGCACTCAAAATTGGAACTGTTTTTTGCAATGTATTTTTTCATATCTATGTCAAATATATGAAACTAAACTCTTTTACAGGGTGGGGCTCAGTGGAATGTCCTGTAAAATTCAGCGTGGCAGAATTATTTTGGGAGATATTTGCACTCTAAAGGGACTGTAGACTGGAGAAGAGTATCAGGATTTTATGCGTATTCAACAGAAGCTGAAAACTCAGAAGAGATATAGAAGAAAAAAAAATATTTCTTTTTAGATAGATAGACTGAACTGCTTATCTAATCAGGCCATTTTAAGATGCAGCTGAAGCAGTTATTAGGAGACTGGTAGAATTTACTTAGGTATAATTCTACTATACTGAACTGAAATAGTAATAATTTTTTCTGATCTAGATGATTCTATGGTTCTAATTTTAAAAGTATTTTAGCTCTCTGTGAGTCTACATTTTATTGCAGTACTTGCAGAAGATAATGTGTACCATTTCTTAAAGCTCTTTAATTTTATTTTATTTTTTTGACAAACAGTAAAGAAATACTACACAGCTTTATCACAAAAACAACAACAACAACAACAACAACAACAGACACACAACATTTTCTTCTGTCTTTACAGAATTGTTTCAGTCATGTATGTGCATGACCATGTTGAAAATATACCTATCTGCCAGGTCTCAGGAACCAACGGGGAAACTGAAAACACAGCATGCTGGACGGATAGGTTTGATTAAAATTCATACTACAAAGGTTCAAAAACCAGCCGAGGCAAGAACACAGTTCTAAGGAAATATTTAGAGAAGCTGTAGAAAACCACCCATGATGATACAGGTACAAGTTGTTATTAAGCTGTAGTGTGAAATGGCAGAGTTCCCTTCTAGCTATTGTAGTCAGGCAGATTATTTCATTCTGATAGAGCTGGTTAGAGGGACAGAAATACTGAAGAAATGATGAAGCCAGCATTCCTTTTAAAGGAGGCTACCATGGGAAAGGGATATTAAGAAATGGATAATGTAAGACGTTTACTTAGAAAGCATCTACATATTAAAAGTCAATAAGATATATTCCCCAGCGTCCAGACAGAGCTCTGATTCTGCTGTCAATGTACAAAGATATCAATCAGTGCAGTATAGAAGAAGAGGGAAAGCAAAGTGTATGGAAATCATAATCCAAATTTTACTGTCTTGGTTATGTCAGCCCAAACCGTGTTCAGTTATGGAATTTGGACAAGTTCCCCAACAGCACTGAATGTAGGTATGTCATCATACCAGCCCTTCTTCTCATTCACAATGTAGGCTAAGTCCACTTCCAAAGTCATGGTGACAATAAGAAAAATGTTTTGTTTTGTTTTGTTTTAAAGCTTCTCCCAGATCCCCTGTGCACATCTGGCCTCAGATCACACAGAACTCATTGAGAGCTGAATGAGAATTCTCCCTTAGAGAATATAAACTGCGATCTAGAAAAGGGGCCAGCTAACTACATATGTACTTGAATTTTCCTTCCATACAGTGAAGCTGACAGTACTTTGTTATCCACCATCTCAAGTCCCAAAATGTTTAATTGATACGTACTAAATAATTCTAACCAGAACTAGACCTAGACAGTAAATCTGTTCTTATGGCATGCCATGCTCAACATCTAATGGTCCACAGCTGACAACGAGTGAAGGTCACTGCAATAAAAGTCCCTGTTGTGTGTGCACAGAATACTCCAGAGATGGTTACTGTAGGACACCACCAGAATTTCAGTACTAAAAAATATATAAACTGCATAATTCTAACATAATCATATTTAAATGTGGAGGGAACAGTTACTTGATTTGGCTTTCTTTCTGCAACTGTGTTGCCCTTTAATTCTGTTGAGCATTAATTTCCCCAAACATATCTGAGCAGTTATTTTCTTAGATGGTGGTAATGCCACTTATTTTTAAGATAGTCTGATCATTTTCATTACAAGGTTCTGCTTTCAGTTGCTCAGAATATCAATAAACTTCATCTATTTGGGTATACATTTTCCATTTCAAATGATTGCTTCAGATTGATTTTCTTTGTGTTTTTCTTTTCCTTTTTTAACTTCAATGTCATATAAAGCAGCTTGTGTATTTCTGAGAATGAAAGCAGAAAAGAATATATTGTTTGCCAATGTTAAATGAGCACCAGCCTTTTTTTTTAAGATGTAGAATATCATCATATTTTGGAGCAGTTATTTAGAAATTGATTGGGAGTGGCCTTTGTTTGAAAGATATTCCTTTAGTCTTCTATATGAAAATCTATTCTAATCTTTTAGAGGCCTTTCAGAAATTAAAGTTAATATACAACATGAAGATGGTTAGCAACTATTGCCTCAGACATCCTTGCTTACACCAAACATTCTCTATTCTAGTGTAAAGGAGGACTTTTTTTTTTTTTTCTTTTTTTCCAAAGTCCCAGGCTTTTGTTAACCAGCAACTGTAAATTGTTGCTGGTATGCTTCTAGAGAATCTCATAGTAGATTGTAACAGAAATAAACTGTCCAGTTCAAGTGAAATTCAGTTCAGACCAAAGAGAGTAAACGGAGAATAGAATGGAAATGAAATTTTGGATTTAGCATGGAAACAGGCAGAATGAGAATAAGACAAAATCTAAGCCTTGAATTTTAACAAATAATTGGTCATGGAGAGCAGGAGAGAAGTGAAAATTGTGAAAAGCTGGAGGGACTGTTTTTTCACAGATAGCCTTCCATCTTATATGTAGCGTACCATACAGATTCAGCAACAGAAATATCCGTTGTTCTTCTATATTATCTATTCCCTATTTATCCCTAGGCCAAAAAACAAAATTCCTATGGTAAAGACTCTTTTAAAAAATATGTCAGGTCACAGAACAGTTTGGATTGGAAGGGACCTTAAAAATATCTAGTTCCAACCCCCCTGCCATGGGCACACACACCTTCCACTAGACCATTTTACTCAAAGCCCCATCCAGCCTGGCCTTGAACACTTCCAAGGATGAAGCATCCACAACTTCTCTAGGCAACATGTTCCAGTGCCTCACCACCCTATGAGTGAAGAATTTCCTCCTGACATGTCATCTAAATCTACCCTCTTTTATTTTAAAGAGAAAAAATTTTGCCTTTTCCCTTATATTCAGTAAGAGCACCAATTGATTCAAATTAACTTTATTTTTTCATACTCTTAGACAATAAGTGATTAAACAACAATAAAAATGGTTTACAGAGATAAACAACAGCTAGAAAATAGGAGAGTTCAAATGACTCAGAAAAACATCATATGTTTAAGAGCAGTAATTTAAGTTATTGGTCTCATGTTGTGTATAGACAGTAGATATTATACATCTAGATGACAGCTTTGCTGTCTATATTCACACTTTAGTATATTATTTGTTATAGCACTTAGTGGTTTGAAACAAAACTGGACTATTTGGTTGATGAATAATAAGAAAAAAATACAACAGCTCATATAACTCTTAAAAACCAGTACAATATTTAATTGTTTATTAATAAATCTGATAGAACCTTTGGATGGATTCTAATTCCTTTGTGTGTTGAATAGCACCGTACCCCAAGAGAAAACCATCCAGCACCAGTGGGGGAAACTCCTTTGACCAAAGTGAAATGTGGAGGTGTTATGAGAAGGTCTGGATCGTAAGGTTCAGTGGAATAAGACTCAGTTCTTAATGAAAAAAGATGTCTACATTTCACCCTAAAGAAGTTCTGAACATTTTTTTTCAATGAAGGGTAGTATATTTAGTAGATTTTGTTGATACCAACATTAAACCTACAGATCTTGCAATTTTCTTTTTCTTCCTTTTAGAAAGTCTTTAAAAAAAAAAATGCCATGCTGTCTCCAACATGTACTGGTCAACTGGAATGAATCTCAAGCTTTATCATTATTAAAACAAAGAAAAGTCTTTTTTGTCTTCTGCAAATTACTATATCTGGGATGGGTTTACCCTTCTGATTCAAAAAAAAGTAGAACGTAAATCCATAAAATAGAAATTATTCATGGATTAAATATTGCCATCTCACTGCTAATGGTTTAAATAAATTATTGGTATAGAGATTCCCTTAGCTGTTTAAAAATAGCAAAAGTATCTCCAATTATTCGTGTTTAATATTGCTCAGTGAATGAGAGTGAATCTTTGACCCTGCTAATGCCTCAAATGCCTTGTTAGAAATAAGAAGGATGTCTAGAGTTTTGGGGTGCACACAGTTCTACATAGCAGCTATATAAGAGTACTAAGGCAGAGGAATTAAAGAATAATTAGAAACTGTTAAGTCTGTTTTTTTTAGATGGTGGGGTTCTAAACAGAAAATTTTGTAGTAGTCTTTGTATGCGTACATATAAGAATGCATATGCATGTCATGGCATATAATACGACAGAGGTTTAAATGAACACCACCATACAAAACAAAATTAGTACAGGTTATTTGCTATTAAGATAATGCTAACTATCAATTTTTATGTGTTGGAAAATAAATAATGGCCTCCTTGTTGAAGGATCTTGTAATTTACTCTCATGTGTCCTTTTTTACAGTCTATGTGAGTTACCAAATACCCAACTCTGTGAGCATGGGGATAACCAACTAAATAATGACTCGGGACTATGACAAAGGTAAGTTTTCTCGTATTTCCTATGTATCGTAGTTCCCAGATGTTGCAAAAGCCCCTGCAAAATAGGCCTCAACAATAGGAAAAAAAAATAATAAATAAAATAAAGGATTCTTTCTTATCTCTTGTGCTTTTCTTGTGTTCCATTATCCTGTTTCCCTGAAACAGAATGTTCTGGGTTTCAAAGGTGGTATACAAAACAGCTTAATTAACCAGATAAATAGACAATGGAAATTTTTTGAAAGAAGATGAAAAGAATTTTCATTAGACTGTCTTTCTCTGAGCCATATCTTTTGATGTAGCTCAAAAAGTGACTTGGTATATAGAATGTATCAGGCTGTGGAAGAAATCGTATCTGTTTGGTACCTGCTACTGTAGACTTTGAACTATAACTGTGTCCTTGGTACTGTTTTGTATTTCGGAGTTTGGATTTCAGGTTACAATTGCTCATATCTTTATACTTTTATGTCATTTCTTTCACACCAGAGGGTTATTTCATCACTTTACTCTTAGATCTGATATATAAATATATGAGCAGTTGTGCGAAATTGTGTGATGATAAAGATACGTTTATACTACTGAAAAAAAAATACTAAATTCATTGACAAGAGATAAAAGCAATTAACTTGCACTCTTATTATTATTATTTTTTAATCTTTTAAGTCCCTGGTTATGCTGATTGAATTCACAGATTAAAATGTTCTGTCCCTGTTTTGTATAATTGACAGTTTAGCTGTTAGGAAATCAAACTAAAAAAAAGCTTGCACAGTACTGCTGCCACCAACAGGAAAACAAGAGTATGTGACTTGCAGAATTGTGAAAGTTTTCTAACACTTTGTGTCTTCTCTCCCCTCCTGTACGTCTCCTAGTTGCACAGGGCTCCCAGGATGCACCTACATCACGTACTGTAGAAATCCTTCAGCAAGTAGAAACTTTCTCTGCTGTAAATCTAAGTGGAAGGAAGATGACTATCCTGACTCACAGTTCAGGGTGCTTCATATTTTCCTAATTGTGAAATGTGATACCCACCTTGATGAAGGTAGGTAAAAGCATACCTTCAGACTTTAAGAAATTAAAGACAATACTGTTTTTCATATTTTGCCCTCCTCCAGGACTGGGCTTCCTAGGCATTATAATGACTATCATAAACAATAGAAAGTATGAACACATTATTTTCCTGTTGAGTATGGTATAATGTTTGTGGAATTAATTATGTAACAAGGAAAGAATAGCCTCAAACAAAATGCTATCAACTTCGTAATTATCAGTATTTTCAAACAGTAAAAAGAGGTTTAGAAGGCATTTTATGGCATTTGTGTGGGCTTCTGTGTGTCTATAAACATAAAATTCCGTGGTGAGTACAATAAGTGCTCTTTTACATGGGGCTCATTTAATTGTTTGTTTGTTTGTTTGTTTGTTTTATCTTACTTGGAATTATGTAGCATTCATTTATCTTTCAGACAGGCTTAAAAATTACTCCAAAAAGTTGTGAGAAAAGACTTACAAATTTTCTGTACATCTGCATATTTATCCAGCATTATGATTCAACAAGTAATTAATACTCTAGGTTAAGCAATTGGCTGAAGGGTAAAAATTTAATGGCTTTTGTTACGGAGAAAATACCTAATGTGTCTTTTAAACTGTAAATGGAGAAATATTGCTAGCTCCTCCAAATTGCAATGCCCAACAAGTTTTATATTTTTCATCATGTTTTATGTACTTTCAACCATTATACAGTGGTAAGACTTTTTTTTTTTTTTTTATTTCCTGAAGGTATTAATATTTATGTACTTTCATTATTGCCAGACAGCCAACATCTTCTCAACGGTCAGATGAGGTTGTCTGGAAATTGTAGAGCTACAACATTAGTTCATTTATTATTAATGGAGCTCATAAATACTCACACTATCCAAAATAGCCTTAAACAATTGCACTTGAGCATGATCTGAATTCTTTTCTTCCCCAGGGAGTTCTATTTTCTGGTGTATAATTAGGTGTCATCAGCTGTGACGGGAAGAACTATACTCCACCCTATTTCTCACAATAAATGACAGATATTATAGCCTACAGCTACTAAAATATTTGTCTAACTAGAAAACAAAAACAATCAATATGGAGAGGTTATTATTTTTGACAAAAATATAATTAGGTTAGTTTCTAATAAACTTTTTTAAAGTCTGTTTTACAAAATACGAAAGACCCTTCTTGGAAGACATAAAGTCCAGCAAAACCCTGCAGCAAATTTAAAGTCATTGCAATGAAGACTATTGTAAGTGACCTTGAAAAATATTTGATCTGTGAATTACACTAGTCATTGTATATACGAAGGATCAGATTCATAAACAGTTAGAGAAAATTTTATGTACAGCTGTATACTCTGCCCCTATTTTGGAGGTTTGCACTCCTGCACAGAGAGCAGAACTCATAGAAACCACAGACTCATAGAAAGAAGAAAATTTGCACTGGGGCTATTTTTCTTTAACACACCAAGATCCAAAGTGAAAATATTTCTGCATTATTTGTTGGGTGAACTGCTTATGCATGAAAGAAGAAGAGAGAGAGGCAGGCCACACAGTAGGGTCAAGACTTACCACAACAATTCAAGGAAGCCATCCTACTTGTGAATGAGTATTCCTAAACTCTGAGACCTGTAGAAAAACTGTAGAAGCCTTAGTTTAAGTCTAAAGCCAGACTCATTATTCTTGCCGTTTTTAAGCACTTACTTATTTTTTGAAAGTGACTCTTTCCACTTATGAGTTATGAATTGAATGTTTAACAACAAATTGAATCATTAACATGGAATATTAGCTAATTATTTGTTAAAGTTTTATTTAAGAAACATATTCAAACACTATAGCTAAGACAAACATTTGTCATACACAGAAAAATTAGGTCAGACAAGACAATAATAAAAATGTTAAAGTATGGAGCTGAGGGGGCAAATATACTTTAACAGGCTGATAAGATGAATAAGCCACATACCATTTTGTCAATACAAATTAATATTTAAAGTCAAACAGATTATTCCTGAAGGAAAATAAAATAAAATAAAATAAAATAAAATAAAATAAAATAAAATAAAATAAATAGTAATAATAAAAAAGGAGGTAACAAGCTTAGCAGTGAAACAACATGACTTCTAACCCGGCATTGAAATAACAATATGAGCAGTTTTATCCCAAAGTCATCCAGAAACCTTTTAAGTAGTACTTGAGATGAATGTACATAGTCCCTTAAAATGGTATTTAAAATAATGCAAAGGAGAATAAATGTTTTCCTTTTACAAGGAAATTTGACTTAGTTCTGCTCATAAAACAATGAAAATTTACATCTATTGGGTCTAAAATTAGTTATCAGAAAACTGCAAATTAGAAGAGACAAATGAGGAGGTGACTGGCAAATGCCATTAACAGCCAAAGCCCTTAGCTGTATAATATTTCAGAATTATGAATTCTGTGGCCTTGTCCCTATTGACATACATTTCAATTTCAACTGGATCCTATTAATATATTGCTTAACTTTTTTTTTAGACTGAGGATCAAATTTGAAAATGTTTGTTTTCTGATATTTTAATACAAAATCAATCTTATATAAAAAAATAAAAATAAAAATCCCTGTACAGGAATGACAAATAATCGATGGCATCCACTTGAATGCACTACACAGAAGAGTAGACTTAGGTCTGATCTAATCACATTTGCAAGAATCAAGATGACAAAAAGATGAAGGAAAAGGAACATACTGAGAAAATGAAAAATAACTGAAAAGATGTGCAGCTGACATTGATTAAAATCACTGAAGAACCACCAAAACAAAAATAAATGCACAGCTTCTGTTACTGAGATTCAAAATAAAAAGACATCTGAGAATGTTTCTTCACAGTCTCTGGACTCCTTTGTATACCACTATAGCTGTTATCGTATTTTTCTTGCAAAGAAGTATTCAGTGGCAGAAACTTTAATTAAAGGAATCAATGACACTCTTTTTTCCTTGGAAAGGATGAGATCTTAAAAGCAAGATCCTGGAATAGCTTGGATTAGACTTTAATTTAAACAAATAACTTTATCCATTTAATTTTCCATATACAATGCTGCATTAATCTAACATAACTTGTTAGAAGTAGCAGAATGAAGTATAACCCAGAATCAACTTCTGAATCCTGATGGTACAACCATTAACAAAGAAAACCTCTTCAGGTTACTTTTTTATCTTTATTTATTTATTTATTTATTTGTTTGGAGAGAGAGAGAGAGAGAGAGAGAGAGAGAGAGAGAGAGAGAGAGAGAGAGAGAGAGAGAGAGAGAGAGAGAGAGAGAGCGCGCGCGCGCGCGCGCGCAGAGGCTCCTGAGCTATTATCCAACATTTTCCTAGGCATGTTCTGTTTATCAGAATATAATAAAGACAAGATCATTGAAGATAAGTTATCAGTGAAGCTCTTTTATACTTCCAAAAATATTTTTTAATAGCATCTTAAGAATCTTATTGAATCATGTCATAATATAGGAATTCAGTAGTAATAAGTAATACAGTAATATAGGAATTCATAGTAATAAACATGCAAAAGACACCAAAAGAATGGAAAATAGTTGAATGAAGCCAGTAAAATGAAGTGAAACATAGAAAAGGCAATTTAATAAAGTCCAGTTTTCCTGGACAGGTAGATCAGTTCAGGTTAAAATAGGATTACATTTCTTATTTGCCTGGTGTTTTACTTTTTTTTTTTTTTAACAAAATCTGATTCATTTGTTTACGAAAAAAATAAAGATATATACAGCAAATATCAGGAATGTCAAAAAATTAGAAGTGCACAATAGAAAAATCAATGCCTACTACGTTCCAAAAAACACTTCTGTTTCTCCTATTCATATTTGCACACAACAGAAAAAAAAAAAAAAATCATGAAAAGTGTGTCTTTGCAGTCTATTTTGAAGAACATTTCAGCATCAGTTATGGCTCAAGGAATTCTCGTCAATCATTGCAGCCTTTATGCTACCTCCTCAGTTAAGCTGGTATAACTGTTTGCAACTCTGTGCCACAGGACTGAGAAATTGATCCAGAGTAAAAAATAAAAGTAAGAAAATCCCTAGTTATTTTTAACCAAAGGAAATGAAGATGAGAAGAGCCAGATATATACAGACTGCCTGAGTCAGTACAGGCACTGAAATAAGTGTTTATCAAACTGTAGCCTTTTGTATCTTGTGCTGTCACACCTGCAAAAGCTTGAACTGAGAAGTTATTCAATGGTGCATGTTCACTGACTGCAACAAAAGTAAATTAAGAGCAGAGAAAAAAAAATTCCTTCATCATCTGCCCCACCCTCCTATACTGTTAGCAGAGCCCAGAGAAGGGCCTTAAAATTACTGTTAGGCTTAATCTATTTTTTTTTTTCCCTTGGGCTGCAAAGCATTATGAGATGAGGAAAATCATGAAAACTTCTTTGAAATGAAGCAGAGACAATAGGAACCCTGAGAAATTATATATGCTAACTGTAATAAAAATAATTGTACCAATGTAGTGCACAGCAAATAGACATACTTTATCTATTTTTTATGCCGTTGTCTGCTGTTCCAGACCTACAAATAGGTATTGAAATATTATCTTATATATCCTGAAGATTTTGACAAAGCATCCTCCTACGCTCAAGAAGTGTAATTATAACTCATACAGTATGATAATGAAGCTCACAAATCCCTGGAGCAGAACCCTCTGTCAGCCTCCCCTGGCACTAAACACATTCAAGGCTCTGTTGATCTGACAAAGCTAACTGTAATAAAGAAGTACAGTAACATGCACTAGTCTTTCAACATTAGAGTATATAGAAAAAATCATCACATTTATAAAGGGGTCTTTTATATGTTTCCTACTGCATGGACACTACAGTAGATCCACTCCAGTTATAATAACCATAATATTATGATAAATATTTGCTAATTCATAAAATGCAAATGCTGCTGATTATCATATTAATGCAATACCTATTGCTTGAATTGTAATATAACAGGATAATACATGCAGTTCACATTGCATATTTTTGACATGGGACTCTAAGTGTTGTGTTTTAACCTGGCCGGCAGCTAAACATCACAGAGCTGTTTGTTCACCCTCCCCTTCCCTTCTAGGATGGGGGTGAGAATCAGAAAAAAAGAAGCCTGTGGATTGAGATAAAGACAGTTTATTAGAACAGATAAGAAAGGATAACAATAATAATAATAGTACTACTAGTAATAATGTGTACAAACAAGTGATCCACAATGCAATTGCTCACCGCCCACTGACAGATGCCCAGCCTATCCCCGAGCAGCCGGTCCCCCCACCCTGGCCAGCCCCCCCATATTAATTGTTCAGCATGATGTCATATGGTACAGAATATCCTTTTGGCCAGTTTGGGTCAGCTGTCCTGGGTATGTCCCCTCCCAGCTCCTGCTGCACCCCCTGCTTGCCTGCTGGCAAGACAGAGTGAGAAGCTGAAAAGTCCTTGGCTTAGTGTAAGCACTGCTCTGCAACAACCAAAACATCAGTGTGTTATCAACATTATTCTCATCCTAAATCCAAAACACAGCACCATACCAGCTGCTAGGAGATAAATTAACTCTATCCTAGCTGAAACCAGGACAGTAAAGAGATCATAATAATTTGCTTAAAGCTGAAAAAAAGATCTCAAAGGCAGATTGGAGAAGAAGTTACTGATGTATTGGTATCAATAGATAATGACTAGAAATAAATAAATTCAGCAAAAGTGTTATGTTTAAAAGAATTTTCAAAATCTTACCATTTCAGATTTCTTAGAAATTTGCTTTCATAACACTTTGTGGAGTGTTTAGTGATTATCAAGCTTTGCCATAAAAAAACATCAAAGGTAATTTGGACTTTGGTGGTTAGTCAGTATGTTTGTTTTTGAAAGTCCCGTAAGATTATGTTATAGTTATCAAGATCTTATCTAAAAATATTGTTTCTGAGTAAAATGTGTATTGAAGTTCAATAATAAAAACAATTCTATGACCACAGAAAATATAGGAAAAATATGGTTTCTTACCTATCTAAAATGCTTTAAAAAACTTTCTTTTTTACCCAATTTTTAAATTTATTTTCACTATTTTGGTAAAAAAGACCAGACATATATGCCCTGATATCATTTATTTTGCTATTTCCGGTATTAGTTGTTGCTATAAATTAATTGAATTCTAAAGTTGGATAAAAATGTTTAAACACTTCACACTTTTGTAGATTGAAAAGAAGTTTCAAATACCCTATGCTCAAGTTACCACATGATGCAAGGAGTTATCATAGCTTGGTAGAGATAGTAGCACAAGCACCAAATGCAGGACAAATGCCTCATAGAGCCGCTGTATATATCAATTAGCATTGCTTATTTATCTGCCCGGATTTTAGTGTACAAATTAGTACTACGCAGTGCTTTTCTGTGCCAGAGGCCTATTCCAGATGGCTTTACACTACCTTGAGCATCTCTGCACTGTTCTCTGGGATGCATTATAGATACACCTGTCAGCACTAGAACAATTGCTGGAAACAACTGTGGAAAGTTTCATTACTTCTCTTTTTAAAATCTACTAGTGCATCCCTCCCAGAGACTAACACAGTTGCTGGACTTTTTAGTGGTTTTGTTTTTGCTCATTTTTCTATATTGTATATACTCCTAGTTACTTCTAGTAGAAGGAAGCTATCACTACTGAATAATTAAATTGCCTCTTAGGAACACTAATATTTTTTTGTAAGATAATACTTCAATATTCCAACATTTTTGTCTTACTTTCTATTTTGTAATGTAATATATATTACTGTATTGCTTTATGGAATACCTCTTTTCAATTCCCTAGCTAATTGTAGTACTCAATGTACCATCAAATATCATTAGAAATATGTCTAAGTACATGAAATTAAAATACTTACTGGAAAGTTTGATGTATTATTTCTGTTCTAAACAATTCTTCAAAGAAAACACGTTATTAATCAAAATTTACTATCCATGGTGACCAAGATGCAGTTGAAAGTAATCCTAAACCAGATGATTCTACTGATTTTTTTTGTCTAAAATCTATTTGGAATCATGATCAGAGAGCTGCATATAAACATTTAAAAGTTTTAAACCTTGTAATTTATTATTTTTAAGTATTATAGTTACACAAAGTGCTATCCAAGTCCTTAGAAATGACTTTAAAAGTACAAGGAAGAGGTATAAGGAAGATCATTTTTCCTTTATTTTCAAATTGAACAACCACAAGTAGATTTCACAGAATATAATCAATAGCCAAATTATTTAAAGACATTTTTCAAGTTTTTGTTTTGTTTTGTTTTGTTTTGTTTCGTTTTTCTCTTTCATTTCAGTAGATTGAGTGTTTCAAGTAATATATATATATATATATTTAATAATACAACTAAAAATTCAAGGTATATTGATTAATAGTGATTAGTCCAAAAGTGTATTGTATTTTGGTCTCTTCTAACTAAGACTTTTGAAAAGTTCAGTTTATACTTCTTTATACACGGTGGATAAACAAGAGAAGATAACTCTATCAAACTTTAAATCTGCTCAAATTTTTAATCTCACAACCTAGATACTCAGAACAGGCTATAGCAAGATATACTAGCCAGGATCAAAACTTACATTTAATTTCTTTTGTCATTTTTCTACAAATGAATTAATTTCATTTGGCTATATTGTCTTCTTGGTGAATTGTATGGTCAGATCCTTTATCTGACTCATGGAATTGCCTCAATAAGAGGAAAGCTAGAAAGTTTTTAATGTCCTGTTTCTCTATTCTGTTGTATTGAGGTAACATTTCACCTCCAAAAAAAAAATCGTTATGATTTCTTTTGTGAAGATAAATAATATCAAAATTTATAATATATAAGAAAGAAAAACACAGTTAAGGTAATTTAAGTAATTTGTTTTTCAGATCTGATTGATTATTTTTCTGTTTCCGGTATCAAACAAAATTTAAAACTCTTAGATTCTATACTAATGCAGAGATAAGAAATACCACATACCTAAGGGATCAACCATTATTTTTTGAGTATTTTTCAGTACAACAAATGGCCACAGAAGCCTATTATTTCTTCTAATTTTTATGCTTTTTTTTCCTAGTTAAATAATTTCATGAAACTCAGAAAATGTTGTACATTATTTTAAATCATGCAACAATTTGAAATTTTTCTTAATGATAATGCAAACTCAAAAACAGACTCTCCAGGAAAATCTCTTTCATATGTTTCAGACATTTTTATACTTTCTGGGGCCAGAAAAGAATATTCACTATTTCTTTAATAACTTCATGTTTATACTGAGGGAGATAAAGATCCTTCTCATGCTTAGGCTTAATACTATATTCACAAATGAGTAAGGTGGAGTTAAACCAGAATTATGTGCCAAAATGTACCATTCAGCAGCTGCCTGACTGGTGAGATAAAACATCTGTAAGCATCTGTGCTTCTGTTTCTGGGCATAACAATCTGACCATCCCACCTAACCCCAAATCGAGGCTTGAAAATAGGCATTTCTGTGTCTATATCTTCAACAGGACTGTCCCAGCAGGTATTTTTCTTCTTTTCTTACTACAGTGAAGGCTTTGAAATGGATTCTGCACAGTGATACAGATGTGCTGTCACAGAGGGACTGCCTTTGCTTTATTTTAACTCAGAAACTACTTGTGAATACATTAAAAAACATATGGTGTTCTCTGTTCATTGTAAGCAACTTGAGATGAAACTTGAAATTGGGGTAGAACAGATCTCATCCTGATGGAAGCGTTGCATTGTAGGTCAGCATATGATGTTTGTGCTGTTTAACAGTGGACACTTGTGACAAGTCAGAGTAATAATGAACTTATGTCTAACTCCAAACTTCCCACAAACAATATGAGGAATGGAATGAAAAACATAGGTAACTACAACATAACATAAATTATATTTCGGTATCATTAACACAAATGATTTGATATGAGTCATTATGACATTTTCTATAGAAAGCAAGATACGTATTTTTACAAATGCTAAGAGAATCATGGTTAAGGTGGAATAGCAATTTTTTATTTTCTCAAATAGCCCCATGCACCAGAGCACTCTCTCCTTCTCATCAAGATTAAGTCACCAACACAAAAGCCACTTCATTTTATATTCAAATGTTTAAATTAAATTTCATTCTCATAGTGAAATAGATATACCTTTAATGACATAGATGAATCTATACAACCAAATCAGTATTACACTGATCTTCAGGGGAGTTTTGCTAAGATTTTATCCATTGTGATAATCCTTATTTACTTAGTGACTGAAAGTCTTGACTGAAGATTTGTTTCCCATTTGTAACTTACTAAAAGTCAATTTTTTGACTGAAAAATAATAATAAAAAAAAGTCGCAGTGACCTTTATTTTCTAAGTGTAAGAGAAGTTATAGCTACAGGTAGCGTGGAATTTTTTCAGGAAATTTTTATTTATTTTTTTTTTTAATGGTGAAATATAAATGCATACATTACAGAAGATATTATGAAATAACAGTTATGAAAACATTGGGATAAATGGCAACCTCTACAACTGCTAAGCTGTAAGAATGCTCCCTTCATTTGGAAGAGTAACCTAGAAAAAAATTACTAAACACTTTTATTAAAATATATTTTTATTTTTTGTAAATGGAAAATAATACTCACTTATACACTCTGTTATACTAAATAAACAAACAAATAAAGAAAAATCACCTGACCCTTCCAATTTCAAGGCTGTATCATCCTTTCATATTTTTCGGGAGGGGAGAAAATACTTATTATTTTGTTAAATGTGCAACTTTTGAGAATAATTATAATTTGAAATATTGACTTACAAGTCTTTTCAATGAAATGTAGAATCCCAGAAATGCAGAGCTGCAAAGGACATCTGAATATCACATGCCTTTCTTTGAGGCTGGAACTAGTATATTTCGTCCAATCTTAACAGTCATCTATCAAACCTATTTTTTAAAATTTCTAAAGAGAGGCATTCTACAGGCAGTGTAAGAAACCTGTTCTTAACTGTATTGAAAAGTTTTTTCTGATATATAACATAAATCTTATTGCAAATGATTATTTTTGTTTCACTTTTGGTGGCAACATTAACAACAAAAGATTTTTCTCCTTTCAACAATTTGTATATTGTAAGACTGTTATCATGTCACTCTAAGGTTCTTTTTTCAAGACTAAGAAAGGCTTTTTTTTTCTTTTTTTCTTTTTTTTTTTCATTCATCCTTTGCTCAGTGGTCATATTTTCAAATCTACTAACCTTTTGTAGCTTCTTTCTTTTTGCTTTCTTTCGTTAGTACTTAAAGCTACATTCAGTAATCCCGTCAAGACCTCACAAATGCTGACTAGACTGAAATATGTGCTCCGAATGTCTCAGGACTTACTTTAAATCATCCTTTTTTTTTTTTTTTTTTCCTTTTTTTTTCTAATTTTACAACATTACCTAACACTCCATTTGCACTCAATTGTAATCCTTAGCCCCTTTTCTGCAGTATATCTGCCTAGTGAGCCATTCTGCATTTTACATTTTTATTTTCTTCTAAGGCAGTATGCATATATCTTTTTTATATTCCATTTTATTGGTTTTGTACCATTTCTCCAGTTCATCAAAATCATGCTGAATCTAATCCTACCTTCCAGAATGTCCATATCCCCCCTGGTCATTGTTACCCACAAATACTGCTTCATCAAGTGTAAATGAAAATACTGCATAATGCTTTACTAAAACACTTCTTTCAGTCTGACAGTGAACAGATGCTAAGTTGTCTCTGCTAAGCGATTCAACTGATTTTGCAGTAATTTCAGTCAGAACATATTTCCATACTTTTGACAGTATCATATGGAATTATCACATGTCAAGACAGAAAAAGTACATAAGTGCTTGCCCATTACCCACTTAGCAATTTCTGCCATCATAGAAGGAAATCAGATTGGCCTGTTTTGATTTGTAACTCTGTTGTGATTTCAGTAACTCTGTTGTGGTTACTTTTAGTCAACCTCCAATTTTCTAGGTACTGACAGAGAAAATCACTGATTAATTATTTATTCCAGTGTCATACTGTGTATGAACTAGGCAGATGATACATAATACTCTGTTCTTTTTTAGTTTAGTAGTTGTATTTTTCCATTAGATGTCCCTTCAGCCTTTATCTGTACTGAAAAGTTCTCAAAGGTGACTGCTAATGGTTCAGAGAGGATTTTACTTCATAAATACTTTAGGGAAAAATGTTGTTAAGTCATGATGGTTTGAGCAGATATGGTTCATCTAAGAATTTTTCTATCTGTTAGCCAATTCTGCCATGTAGTTGTAGCACTTAGTTGCTAATATTAAATATTTTAAGCTTCTGGTCACAAGGTCACAATTAACCTTTTTGTTGAAGAATGAAGAAAAAATATAGTGAAGGTTTTATGCTTCATTATGTCATCTGTTATTTGTTGTTTTCTGTTAAGTAATAAACTTTTCTTTTTTTTTTTTTTTTTCTTTTTAATGATTTTGTGGAACCCGTTCCATGTTTCTTTTTATGTACATTACTAGTGCTATTTTTTTTTAGCCTTTCTAGATTTGCTGTTGCACACAATCATCTTTACTGCCGAAGTGTCAGAGTACTTTCCTTTTAATGGACTGGAATCTAAAAGAGATAAAAGGACTAAGTCTTGTTAAAAGCAGCAGAACTTTTAAGCAGCAACTGGACTCACCATTTACATGAATGAAGAACGGATTTCATGTATGCAATAAATGACCTCTATTACTAACTACACTCAAGTTTTATCACACACTCTTGAAATCAGTACTCATGTACTACAAATTTCTAATATTTTTTGCCAGTAGGATAGTCCAGTTAAATCATTTTATTTTCTCCTTATGCGATCAATCATGTGACAGTATTCTGTAAGTTTAGAGCTTCCATTAATGGTCTGTTAAAACAACTTGCTCTCTACTGAAAAATAAAACGAAAATCTCTTGAGTGTGCCCAGAGTGACCAATAAAACATATATTAGAGGCCTGTAAATGTTTGTTAATCTTGTATTTTTGAAATATTATTCCAAAATATACTTTCTGAAATAATTAAAGAAAAGTTTGAGACAGATAGAGGCAGTTGAAAAGTCCATGCATTCACTGAAATTTAAACATTTTTAGTTAGCTCTTCTTTAATATATCTGTTCAGGCCAGTTTCTTACTTTAATTATTTTAATCCTTTTTTTTTTTTCTTCTTTGTAGAAAATATCAGATTACACACACTAAAAAAGGGAAAGTTCGGACCATCCACATGATGCCTTAAGAAGTCACATATTACAGGTCCAGCTTTCTGCAAGACTCACTGAGAAGCATCAAACTTCTTGGCTCATATCATTGTTGAGGAAAAACATATTTGCAGTGTTATATTCTATAAACATGGAGTCTTCTCTAAATATTCAGGTAACTCTCTAGAAATCCAGTAAAAATAGTAATATTTAAATACAAATCTTTTTATTCAGTTTACTTTGGTACATATGATACATATGACATCCATATTCTATCCATATTACATATGATATCCAATTCTATAGCTGTTATGAACTGGCAAGACTCCAGTGGATCCAAGAAAGCTAAATATGTTTATGACAGTAGCGCAGTTGCCCTAATAAGAATAGAAAATAACTGGAATTTATATTAATTAGTCCTTTTCCTTTAAAAAATATGGACAGACAGCATTTATCACTAAAACACTGGAGTGCAAAACATGGTACCCAAAAGTCAATGTAAACATGAAAGAATAAAATTTCTGCTCCTAAATTCTAATAATGACATGGCTTTGTTGCAACTGCCATTTATTTATCTTTTCATTGTGTCTTTATCAACCTGCAAACAGCATCAGACTACAATACATATACATGATGGATTATTGCTATTATGCT
Organism: Cygnus atratus; assembly: GCF_013377495.2. Classification (NCBI taxonomy): domain Eukaryota; kingdom Metazoa; phylum Chordata; class Aves; order Anseriformes; family Anatidae; genus Cygnus; species Cygnus atratus. The sequence goes on from NC_066365.1 coordinate 57,563,873, forward strand.
CATGAGAACGGCAGACATGAAGTACGAGAACAGAGTTCAGCTAGCAAGTATGATATAAATTATATATAAGGAGCTTTTAGTGTCAAGTACTTTGAAAAGTTCGCTAAGTGCATGTAACTGAAGTAAATCCACTAACCCTATGTCACCACAGAACTATTTCCTTTAAAAGTGTATGTTAGGCATTTTTTAACATACTTAAAAAGTGCATGAAAGTAACTCATTTTAATTATGTAAGCATGGCACTGCTCTAAACATAAAAGGAGAAAGTTTGCAGGACCATTGTAAGGCCTGAGGGCCTAATTACCATTCAAGTCTGATTTAAGATCTAACCTGTGATTTTATGACTTGAAATACTAGAGTCTGACTGCTTGAGAGTCCATCCTCATCTTCTTCTGCACTGTTACTGTTAGATTGCACAGAAATGCTTAGGATGATTCCCTTCAGCTTGAATTTTGAGTGTATAGAACGTAAGAGGGAGCACTGATCTAGGATTTTTTTTTTTTTTGCACCCTCAGTCGGACCATTTTTATGCACGTCCCGGTTGCCTTTGCATGCTTCAGATTCTATGGACCACTGTGAAAGTAGGATGCGACAGGTTTGGGACTCTGGAAATCATGAGAGCTGGTTGCTCCCTTTTGTAGTTGTACCAACTCCTTTAATATATGGTATCCATTATACTACAACTACTACCACCACCACTAATACTACCACTAACACTATTAAGGGACATGGTTTAGTTATGGGACTTGGTAGGTCAAGTTGATGGTTGGACTTGGTGATCCTGAAGGTCTTTTCAACCTAGATGATTTTAATTCTATGAGTCTGTATTTCTCCTCCTCCTCCTCCTCCTTCTCCTTCTACAACTACTACAACATTTCTTTCCCAGGGTGTTTAAAAACATTCAGATGAAATTTTGCAATCTTATGGGAGTCTGGGTACACCCATTGTTGAAAAATAAACAGAATTGCATTGCCTGTTTATTTTGGGTTATCCTTGCCTTGTTTTATCTATAAGAAACGATAACATTTTATTGTCCTTAATTCTTGACTATATAGGCAGGCAGACTAGCTAAAGTAACAACATATAACTAGCATTCATTCTTACATTCTTCACAGTGTTTGAAAATTAAAAGGTTTTCTGTTCCTATAACATATGCACAGACATGGACACACCAACACACACACACACAGAGCAGCCTGGTGGGATTAAAGCACTGTATGTGGCTCAACATCTTGTGCAAGATCAGGAAACTACAGAGGAAAGTATTTTCTTATTTGAAGATTTGAAAGAACAGTTCTTAGAGAAAATGGAGGAGGCTTCTGATGTTAGTGATCTTGCCCCTTTCATGTTTTAAAAATACTAAAGGAAAGTTCCTCTTTCATCGTCCTGAGGTAGAAAAGAAGTGGCTTTCCCAACTCTAAATATTTAAAGAATCCCTCATAAAACTTTAAAAAGGGTTGAGACATTTCTTTGTGGGACTAAATTCTTAAGGGTGTAGGAAGACGTACATTGATATTTACCTCCTATAATACTTTACTTCTTCTATAATAAATGTGTCACCAGGGTATTGATATCATTTTGTACACTTTGCAGTATCTTGCTTTTATATACTTTCAAAGAGTCTATACAAGATAAGTTATAAATAGAAAGATTTTTAATACTCCTTCCTGCATGAGTGTACATATATCAAAAGTAAAAGACTAAGATAGGTCTATCAATCATGTTTATTGATAGATTTAAGTGTTGACCTGAGACACCCGAGGTAATTCTTATTACACAAGAGATTCTATTACTTGTTTTGAATGTTTACTGAAATGGGGTGAATAGAGCTGAATTTATGGTCAAGCTGATATTGGAGATAAAAATCCTTGAAAGTCAACATCCCACAGTTTAGTGTAGCCTTTTAAATAGAAATTAAATCACTGAAAAAGCAATTTGTTTGCAATTCATAGGCAAGATACTAGTTTCAATGTAACGTTATCATCTAACCAACTTTAAACATTTTTTAAAGAAAACAGTGTATTTTCAGAACATTTTTAAGTATTATTCTAGATTTTAAACATATTGTTTTTCTGTATTGTGTTGCATATCCATTCTTTCCATGTTATTATTATTTTTTTTTAATTCTCAGAATATATGCTATTTGTAAAATAAGACAATTTAATGGAGGAATACTGAGGAACATTTTACCTCACTCATATATACATAGCAAAGCATTATTTATTTGCTGCACAATAGTACCTAAAGGCCCCGGAAAGCATTAGGCATCCACTGTAAAAAGCACCGCACAAATATACAGAAGGACACAAGTAAATGTGCTGTTTCATAGGCAAGCTGGTAGCCCTCGGTCCTTCAGGCAGACATGACTATCAGCCCTGTCCATGGCACCCTTGCATGCCTTCAGCAAGTGGTGAACTTTAAGGCTGGTTCCTCAGCTGGCACAGCTGAGAAAATGGAAACAGAGCCATATTTTTATTCCCCTGACTTGAGAATCAGCCAGGGGCAATCTAATCTGTACTGCAATTTACAGCAGTCTGTCCGCCCAAGGAGCTACTCCAGCAGCTGAGAAGCAACAGAGCCTAAGGTCATTCTCCTTCTCCCAAAAGAGCCTGTATGCTAGGGTTAGAAAGTGAACAGCATTAAGCTTTGCTTCTGCTTTTTCAGCTGGAATGTCTCAAAGCAGCTGTAACAGAATTGATGATGTTGTGACTCCATTTAGTTTCATTATCATGAGAAAGTAGACTTTGAGAAATAAAAGAATGCTTTATTTTAATCACTGATTTATTTTCCATAAATACATACTTTTCAGTCTCTGGTAATTCTACATATGGATATTTGTTTACTATTAAAATACAAAGTATGATTTCACTGTTTGCTAAAAAACATAGTGCAGACATTTTGTCTTATATTTCCCAAACTTTTTTTATTGCTTACTCCTGTGTGACAATTAGGGAAATCTGTCTCCAAACAGCTTATGATTTCTTGTTGATAACTGGGAACTCATAAAGAGAGTGCTTGCATGAGGATGTAGTTTCCCTTTTGAAACTTTGTATTTCTTTTTCTACTCCTTCAAATCACAGCGGTATAAATGCCACAGAAATTTAAAACAGAAATTCTTTCAGCTCACAAAATAACATTTATATACTCTAAAACTGCTCACAGGAAAAATAGTCTACCTTCTCAAAAATCTAACTCTTCTCAGCCCCTTGAAGAGAGAAGAGTACATTTTGAATCAGGATGATGCAAATGGGTAGTGAGTCACATGTTTTAGGGGACTGGAAAAAAGGTCTCTCACCAGTTACATTAGAATGAAGGAGCCTGAGGCCAAGCCCAGAGCAGAAGGCAGACAGTGGAAATAGTGGAGGAGACGATATCACTGTTTCAGATGATGAATATACTCTCCAGACAAGCACTATGCCACATGAGAGAATCTCAGCCAAAAGAGTGGAAGAGCTTGATACTGAAGTTTAATGATCTTGCCTAAATCTTCAATCATTTGATTTCCCAGAAATTAAGAGTAGCCAGTTCAGAATCTCTTATGATATGAGCTATCATGGGCCCTAAGGTGGCACATTAACATATGTGCAAGTGCTAAATTCTTGAAAGACTGGGCATGAGCTACTGAAAATTAGCTAAGGTAAATGCCCCTAGGGCTAGCGGAAAAATGAACAGAGTTCTTGAGGTTAAAACTTAGACTTGAATACCTAAATCTAGAGGCAGTCTTCCAAAGACACAGTTTTTAGTGTATCTGAAGATCAACTCCATTGAAATCCTGCATAAAAACCTCAGCTGTGCAAGTGATGATATCACATGCTGAAGTCAGTTGGAATATTTGAAATCATGAAGATACACCTGCAGGTATTCACTTGCAGTTATGGAATAGAATCTTTTCCTTTGGCCTTTGACCACACTTTTTCTTTCTTTACCACACCTGTTCTTAACTTTCAAGTTAAATATCATGGCCACTCTAATCTGGAGACAGAGAAATTATTTTCTGAAAAATATTCCTTTTAAAAAGGAAAAAAAAAAAAAAGAAAAAAAACTGCCCCAAAATTTCATTAGGGTTTCTTGTGAAAACTAGAATTGATATAGATTCTGTGCTTGGAGCAAATCTGCAGAAGTTTATCTCAGTAGTACGGTACAGACTGTACTTATGAAGAAGATCATAGAAGGAGGATATGTGGGGAGCAAATATAAGTTAGTCTTTCCACTTTATTGAGCAAAAAGCAAGTGCACATGAGTGTTGGAAATGATGCTGTGTTATGAGTCCAGGCAGAATGTTGTTAATGCAAGTCTGGAATAAAAAATGAACTAGTAATAAATAAATAAATAAATAAAATAATTAAAAAAAAAAGATGCCATGATGTGAAACAAATGTTACTACCACTGCAATTCTGACTTTGTGCCCCGAGAAACAGCAAAAATATGTCAGTGCCAGTTTACTTCTATTTTTGCAATGCAAGAATGTGTATCACTGAAACTAGTGCATTGCAAAAGACTTCAAAGATAATGCAAGTCTGAAGAGTGAATCTTTTATGTGAACAATTGAACTAATTCCCATTGCTAAACATTATACTGCTTTCATATGTCAGACTCTTCATCGTTCTGGTTTGTAATAGTCAGATATGCTAAAGTCTCTTTTTATTTCAGTACTAAGAAACACAGACTAACAGTGCTATTTTACTGAGGCTACCTGGTTGTTATAACCATGTCACTTCAGCATTGTTTTAAAACATTTTTTTCTTAAAAAATTTTTACATTGAGTACATTTACATAAATTTACAAATATATTTTTTCCTATAGACTGTTTTGTTGTTTTGTTTTGTTTTGTTTTGTTTTTGTTTTCCTGCCACCTATCAAAACTCCTAAAAATTAATAATAGCAAAACCAATTTGGGTGTTCCAAAATCTAAGAAGTAAAAAGAAATCACAGAGTCCTCAGTGAAGAATAGAGGCCCAGAATTCCTGAATCCCACAACTATTTTAATATCATTTACTGAATGCTGGCATATTTTACATGGATTCTGTCAGCTTCTAGTAATGTTGGGCAATGTGCAACATTGTCAGTTTAAAAAACTTCCTCTTCTGCAAGGAAAATACTGTTAAATAACTTTAAATAAATAATATATGTATATATTTAAAAAAAATACAAAAAAAAAACAAAACAAAACAAAACAAAAAAAAACCCACTAACTTCTCAATTTCTTATAGCAGAGAAAGAATCCTAATATTCCCAGACTGCCTATGCTGTTGCAAAAGGATTCACATGACACACTGGGGACTGACATCATAAATGATTCTAAATCCATGAAATTTATGTATCTGCCTATGTGAGTATGGAAACTGAAGTGATACGGGAGTGTTCTTGCTATAATGAACCAAAAGGATTATTTTTTTCAGTTGCTTTCTTTTCTGAGGAAAAAGGTGGAAGTACTAGAAGGTGTACCAAAATATCATTGCATTCAGATTCCTGTCATTGTCCTTACAAAGCTATTATCCAAACACAAAATCTCTATATTCATAGCTTAAAATGGATTTTATTTCTGTTTAGTTCTTCAGTTCTGAGTAGGTTCTTGCATAAATTTCCAGGATGAATAAAGCTCTGTGATTACAGTGCTGGATGCTGTCTATTGTGCTATAGCAAAAATTCTGTGCTACACCAAAAGATATTTACTGAAGTAAAAACCCAAGCAAGCAGCCTCCATCAGGTGATGAAATAATACCCTACAGTCTTAGCGAGTTTTATTCAAATTGGTGACAATAGTGATTTACCTGTTGTGAAAGCAGTCTTCACTAAAATATATCTAATTCTGTTCTAATACAGCCTTTTTGTCATAGTAAATCAAATACATTGTTAATATTTCTGGTTGGGTGGCTTGGTTACAGCATCAATTATTGAACAATATTTGTAAAGTTGGAGATGAGAACTGTATTACATGAACAGAATCTGAACAGTCTGGACTATGTGAAATACTATGGGGTCTTTCAGCATTGGAAGGAACCTCCAGAACTGTTTGGTGTCTTTCATCCAAAGGTTCATTTTAAGTTCTGTATGCAATGTGCTCTGCCTTTGCTGATTCTGCATATGGCTTCTGGAGCTATATGAGACAGACTTTCTTCAGGTCTTTGCATAGCCCAGAAAGTCTGGAGTCTCTGATAATTATCCCAAAATTTCCAGTGTGTGACTTGTGATAAGGCTGCATTAGCAATACTCAGCACCTTTCCCTTCTATTTTGTATGCTTTCTCTATACTTACTATGTTGAGAATTTTTAATTAAATTTTGTACTACTAGAAAAGTATTCAAAAGAATCTCTTTGAACTGTGGTGCCACTCCAATAGCTGTCCAATAGCTGGACTGCATTTAAAAGTAGTTAATATCACTTCAACAAACAGTACACTGAGCAAGTTGTTAGCTGACAAACCACTTGCAGTGATGTACTCACTAAAAGTGATGCCCTTTTAGAGTGTGATAGAGGTGTCACTTGTCCTATTTGCATTGCAGACTAACTCTCATGAAAACAGAACATTTACTCTACAAAGATGCCCATATACAGAAGCCTACCATATTTTCCTGGATCTACATTCAAGTTGTATGCATAAAATGGACATAGTAACCTAGGCTTGACATGTTTTGGAAAATACTGTCTCTATGGGAAGAGGGATGATCTGCCTGTCTTGAGGTCTTGTACCTTACACACATAATACCTACGGGAGTAACCAGACCAAAAGCAACTGTTCAGTCCAAATGGAGGTGCAAGTGCATTCCTCTTCCTCTTACAGCAAAATTGTATTTATTTCTTGTGTTATAAATGCCTAAGGCTAAAAAAGTTTGACCTTTGCTTCACAGGACGTGAAGTATGTTTTCAATGTACAGAGAGGATCAGTTAATACAAGCTTACTTTTGTACAACATTCTTTCCATTGGGCCCCTTTTCCTAATTTACCCTCTGGAAAGGTGAATATAAACGTGTGTCAGTGTATGAATGAGAACAATGGAAATAAAGAAGGACAGATTTCTGTTTTCATTCTTAAGCTCTACATCTTCTTGTCCCTCATTCCCCAATTAATATGTCAGGTACAGTTTTCCAGACAATTTACTCAGGCTTTTGTATTATATTTGTTTTTCAAAACTGTAACAGCTGACTAAAAATAAAAGAAACAAACATAAGATTATCATGGCATTGCTGCTGCTAGGAGATCAGCTTTGCCTGACAGTCAGAAGTGACCATCTTAATTAAATTAGGTTTTTCATTAATTCTGTAAAAGCTGTCTTTGTAGACTCTGTTTTTATTTTATCATGCATATGCTCTTCCCTCTAATTATTACTTAGCTTTGGTATTATTCTGAGCTTTTTCTTTTAATATATCTTAATTTAAGATTTAATTAGGTGTACAAAGTTTACAACTTGAAGAGAATTATATCTGCGTATTTTGTCCTAACCCCACTTTCAAGATGTCTGTATGTTTTAAACATAAAACTTAACAACAAACTAAACAACAGCAACAACAAAAAAACACTCTGAACTTCTATAAAAATTGTCAGTTTCCTACCTTTCTGGATTTGATCCGCAAAGCCAAAAGTTCAATTAGTAAAAGTATTTAGTAGATTTAACCTAATTAAAATATGTATCTTGTTAAAAGTTACAAAGGTTTTAAAGTCCTTTAAGAACTTTAAATAAGAACATGTTTTTAATTTATGATCAAAAGCAGCTTTCAAAGTAGTAGTGAAAGTGAATCACTATAACTGCATCTTCATTTGAAGGAGAAGAAATGTTCCAGTGAAAATCAAAGGTAAGGACACTTTGGACCAGGGACTTTACTACTCATAATGCTACATAAGCTACCACTAAATTAAATGCTAAACATTGAGAATCAACATGTCATAAGTCAGTTTTCTCCTAAGACCAAAAAGGGACAAAATGGATTACACACTCAAGCTCACTTCCTTTAGGAAAGGTATGAAAGATATATAATAATAATAAATAAATAAATAAATAAATAAATAATAAATAAATAATAAAGAAAAGGAGACAGAAGAAAACTCAAGATTGTGATAAATATTCTTTCAATATGGCAGAACCATAATCATAATGAGCTAGAATGGTCTGTGTACTTCAATCCAGAATTCCATTGTAGTGAATGGGTATATCCCAAGTAAGAAAATCACATTTTGACACATAGGATTGTAAACTCTTTTCTTTTGAAATGAACTGAAGAACTTAAGCTGATTTTGGCAGGGTATGAAGAAAAGAGAATTACTGATATAGACTGTTACTCTTAGAATGCGTGTGTTTTGTATGTATAGGTATATGTATATGCATGTGTATTGTATGTACATGTGTTTTGAAGTTTAAAGGAAAACTATTTAATACCAGTGGTTTTAATCAGGTTTTCCTGGCTGTTGGGACAACTCAAAGACAAACAAAAAAGCAGCAAAAAATATTTTCCAGACTTTAAAAGGTGTGACTGAGGAAGTAAAAGTTGTTTCACCTTGATATTGCAAAATAATTCTTTTCAGGGCTCTTTCTCTGAAGAACACAAACGAAAAAATATCGTGAATACTGCTCAAGTCTCATGGAAAGGTATCTTTTGTCAAACAAAACTGGCAACTCTGTTGCTGTATCATCTTTGTATTTCTCTAAGGCTTCTGCAATAGTGTCACATGGCAGTTTTAATTCCCTATAATGCAAGATTTTTAATCAACATGGCACACATTAGATGAATTAAAAAACATCTTATTGGCAGATATCAGTGAGCGGGGCTGTTCCAAGTGAGGTCCCCTGGGAGAGATTCCTGGTCCAACAGTACTCAGTGCATTCTTATAAACAATCTAGATGATGAAATAAAATCTTAGTTGATTAAATTTGCATATGACACAAAGATTGATGGGATAGTAAATAAAAAGGGGGGTACTTTACTGTTAGAATTTAATCTAAATAATTTGGTTAAATTGTCAGAATCCAACTAAATGCAAGTACAGGTTACTGCACTTTGCAAGAAAGAACTCAGGGTTATACTACCAGATGAGAGATACAATCTTAGAAAGTAGTAAATCATAAAATATTTAGAAGTGACCTTTTTACAGCTGTTTCACCGTGAGCTTGCAGAGTAATGTTATGGCAGGCATTACTGGAAAGAAGTCCCATGGGCATGGGTTAGCAAGTTTAACCTTAAACACCATAGAATATAATCATATGATAATTTCTATGGGAATAGCTTGCAAAGGATGGTAAGGGGACAAATGTAAATTTATGGCAAGATGAGGTAACTTTCTAAATAAATTATTTATATGGTTTTAGAATAATTTCACAGTTTCTACAAAAAGCACAATTATTCAGCCACCATTTTGATCCTTGGCAGCCTTTAGTCTATCAATTGGTCTGGAGAGTCCATTAAAATCAATCCTTTTATGCACTTTTTCTCTTTTGTGTCCATATATTATATACAAAATATTAAAATATATGTTGGGCAAGTCTGTCTATCTATCTATCTATCCTTCTATCTATCTATTCGTCTGTATCTAGGTGTGGATATATAAATCTATGTGTGTATATTTATTTATTTATATATTATTTACATTTATATATGTGTATATGTATAAATATATAATCCGTATGCATGCCCACATAACCACACATACCAGCTTGTTATTACTATAGCATGTTCAGTACTATTTCCATACAGCCTTGAGTCTGGAGTCTATAAGATACAAAACTGTTGAAGAGTGTCCGAAAGAGGGCTACAAAGACAGTGAAGGGTCTGGAGGGCAAGATATATGAGGAGCGGCTGAGGTCCCTTGGTTTGTTCAGCCTGGAGAAGGGAAGACTGAGAAGCTTCATCACAGTCTACAACTTCCTTGCCAGGGGGAGTGGAGGGGCAAGCGCTGATCTCTACTCTCTGGTGACAGTGACAGGACCCGAGGAAACAGCCTGAAGCTGTAACAGGGGCAGTTCAGGCTGCATATCAGGAAAAGGTTCTTCACCCAAAGGGTGGCTGGGCACTGGAACAGGCTCCTCAGGGAAGTGGTCACAGCACTGAGCCTGTTCAAGTGTTTGAACAATGCTCTCAGACGCATGGTCTGACTTTTTGAGTGGGCCTTTGGGGACCCAGGAGTTGGACTTGATGATCCTTTAATTCCAGTATATAAAACACAAATGAAGGATTATTATTTATTTATTTATTTTATATGAGCAGAATATACTACCAAGAAAGAATTTCAGAGACAACTCCTATGTAATCCACATCCAGTGAGTTAAAACTCTTGTGAAATTTAAGTTCTGTTTTTCATGCTGTATGTGGAAGATTGAAAATAACAAGCTTTGGTATTAAACCTGCTCTACCAATTTCACAGTATTTCCATAGTTTCACAGTCAATAATATAAATAATTTCATTTCCTCAAACTGGAATATCAGCAAAAAAAATATGGTTATAAAAAATACCATGCAAAAAGCTGTCCTGTTCTGCTCATTTTAAGACCTTTAGGTAGTGGAAAAATCATGTCATGGAATCATGTCATCCTTCCCAGCAGCTATTCCTACAAAGTGCCTATAAGGCCTTGGAGATGATATACAGAAAAGAAGGAAGGAGACCTCATCCCACTGAACTCTACTGTGGTTATATCAGTGTGTCATACAATCTACTGAGGAGGTCTGGAGGTCAGAATCTATCAGATGATGCTTTGAGCTATGTTATAATAAGACAGAGAAATACATGATAGAAATCTCTGAACCAAGAAGTAGGAATTTGTAAGCCATAGTTCCTATCCATCTCTGGAAGTTAGTACATATTTAAAGTATATGTGCTATGCAATAGTTCTGTACAGATGGCTATTATTTTAAAGAATACTTTACATTTGATTTTTTAAGTCTTGCTACCATTGATGGTATGGTTTAAAAGATGGGAGAGGGTGTTTGATAATTTGGTTTTCTACCAAAACATTGCTCTTAAAAAAAGTGATTAAGAACAACTAATTAATCCATGTTAATTACTGAATGATCGAATATATATATAATTGGTACTTTCAGGAGGTCAAGCCTAAATCAGTATTTCAGCAATGTGAGTGACATCTTCAACATAAAAAATACATATCACTCCTAGAGCTGAAAGCTTTTGGGTTTTGTTTGTTCATTTGTTTGTTTGTTTTTGAGGGAGGGAATAAGTACATTTTACTTTTTCTGATAATGTAAAACATTTGTTTCTGTGGAGACCATGAGAGTGTGTAAGCAAGCAACTGATGTCTCACTGATGTCTCAGTTTAACCTTTGCTTTGTCTGACAGAGAAATCTATAATAAATACAATAAACTGTCAAGTTTACATTTCATCTATTTATAAGGTTGTAAATTTTTTTTTCTCTTGAAGAGTAGGTGGGCAAATCATATTAAAGCCATACCTGACATTCTTCCAGCAAACCAACTCTTCTAGTTATATAGTCCATTTTTTGGTTACCTCTTTGAATAAATTTCCATGTCTAATAGAACTTTATTTACTAAGAGTACCACAAAAGTGTCGATACATTCATTGAACAGTAAAGAAATAGAAATGTCAAAGATGACACGGTATTTATTTTATAATTTTGCTTTCTCATGGAGTTAAATACTCTGTAGACTTTCAAGCATAACAGCAGAAAATACAGTCAGAATACCCATGATGAAAAAATGTGAAATCTTAGACTAAGAAATAACTGCAAAAGTTATAAATATTTTGAGTATTTAAGAAATTACAAAATTTACTTTTATTACAGTCTTGATTGTAGCCTGTTCAGCTCTATAGATACCTCCCTGGAAGTACTTCCTTCTTTTCATTTTTATAGCCAAATCATTAATCCTGAATCCTTTACCCTGTATGGACTACGTTTCTGTAAAACAAATGTTTTCTAGAATATTGTGCCTTTAGCCTAAATAAACAAATAAATAAAATCATAAAATTATTCAATTATCGGCAATTTTGAAGAAACAATTCTTTCTGCAATATAAAAGACCATATTTTCACTCCCTATTTTAACCATAAAACCTCCAATTTCATTCAATAAAAGAAAATTATTATTTTAATCTTCCTTTGTAGAATTGTGGCTTTTTTTCTTCAGCAGACTTATTACACTATCATCTGGCAGTATTTTGTGTAAGTACAATGTACTATACCTGTTTTTTCCAAAATCCTGGACTCACACAGACAAGTCTCAAAATCTTCCCGGACAGCTTAGAAGGATATGTATGAACCTTTGCAGCATCTGCAATACAGCTGCTGTAACTATGATGAGATCGAGATATGTTTGAGTGAACAACTAAGAAAACCTGTCAAATATAATGTTTGAGTCAGTAGCCCTTGCTGGACCTTGATGTTTTGAGAATTTGTTATCTAGTTAAAAAGCAGTATACATAGATTTGCATTCCACAAATTACTGTGATGACTTCAGTATAGACACATGATTTGTTACTGTTCAGTGCTTTTTACACAGTCTTGGTCTCAGCGATTCCCATTACAGTGCCCAGATACTAAGTGCAAGCAAGAATTAATGAATTCTCAGCTGAAAAAAAAAATATCTCAAACTCAAAATGACAAGTGTTCATAGATATACTGCATTGAAACTATGTTATCTGGCCCTCCAGCTCTTCTTGCTTCTTTGGTCCAAAAAGACGGAATATTAGAAAATGAAATAGGAGTGTTGATGGATCTTTCCTACAGGCACAATGAAATTTTATTCTTGACTGAACATTATTAAGGCAATAATTACAACATTACAGTTCACAAAATATTTAAGTATAGATTTTAAATCAATTACATATACAGCAAAAGGAAGTCTTTGACATCATGAAAATCAAAAATGCCTTCCCAGTCTACCTTTGTTGGAGTTTTAATGCATCTGCAAATGAGGATCTAGATATGTTCACTATTTTGTTACCACTGGTCAGCCATACCAGTTTTTGCTCCCTGGAATGAGGCACATTTAGGTACAACCATAAAAACAAGCATGATAATAAGACTAACATAACTTCCAATTGCATTAACAATGGACACCATAACCTCTTTGAAGAGGGAGGGAAAATGATAATTTTTTTATGCAAGACATCTTGAAGTAAACAAAAACTAGGATTTATTCTGAATGGGAATATATGCTATTACATATGTGGAAGTGCTAAAAGAAGATGAATGAAAACCATTAAGTAGTGTAAATTTTACAAAGGCTGCAAAAGTATATCAAGAATTGTCTTTGCCTGCTGCAGCTACTACAGCCTATGAACTGCTTAGGTTTATACTGAAAGCATTAGTCAAAACAGATGAGATCCTTATCAAAATAGGAGGACTGCCTGGTTGTCAACTGTCTGGATTCCTGTCTTAGTCTGAAGGATAAAACCGTGAATAAATTTTAATAACTTTCCATAAACTCATGACCTACTTCTTAAGAAAGTTATTTTAGAGTAGCTAAGATTTTTATTGTGAGGATCACTAGTCATTCTTCAAAATAGTTTTAACTGTATTATGATCTCGTCAACAATATAATAGCATACACTTGCTATGAATTGCTGTCTGCTTTCACTTTGTGATTCACTGTTTCTGAACTTCTGTTTGAGACCCACTTTTATTGCTCTTAGCTATAATCACCTCTGTGTCTTGATGATATTCCACCTGCTCTACACTATCTGTATTTTAAATCTCAGGTTCATTTGCAGTTGAATATTAGAATAATAACTACAGATAGCCCATAACATTTAAGGCTCAGCCCTATACTGACTTTTTTAAGGTCAACACTTAGACCTTTCAATGACATTTTTGTATGGATAAAATATTCCATGACACAAATCAGATACTGAGATGTAATCTTGGATTTTATGTATATATATATATATATATATATATATATATTCCTCCTGAATGTAGTGAAAACAAATAGTAGAGCTATCTTGCTCAAAAAACCACAGCTATGATTTCATTTCACTTGGATCTCAAACATTTTTTCTTTCTGATACTTGTAATCATTATGCTCAGTAATCCAATAATCCCTCTCCAGGATATATACCTACTTACTAAATCCTAGGTTTACAGCCACGGAAATTTCTCATCCACATAATTTTGGTTCTGGTCAGCTCTGGGCAATGGTCACAACCATCTTAATCTTTGCATGTGGCATTTTTTTCCTTTCACATATGATGACAGCATATAAAAATGAGATAAAGGCTTGTTACCTATTTTACCTCTATTTTCATTTTTCTGTCACTACTAAATAAAAAAAATTATTTCCATGTAGAAAATCTTCATCTTCTGCAGTGGGACTAAGGGTTATTTTAGGTGGTGGTGATTAAAATACTAGAGTATTTGAGTGTTTTTTTTTTTTTTTTTTAATTTAGCATGTTTTTAAAAGCTCCATTTTATTAATTTTTTTTTTCATTTCACCTTCTGCATGGCATGCAGCCTTTATAACACCAGAATTCAAAAGTAGCGAGGATCAGATAGATGTTTTAATATCAGAGTATCACTATTTTTAAATTCATGAATCATCAGCAGTCATTATAGATGTTGTATGGTGTTTACGTGGCAAGGCTTTGGTAGCAGGGAGGCTGAAGTGATGTTGTTGAAGCTTGTTGTTTACTTTAAAATCATTGCTGAATTTAATGGTTTTCATAGGATAGCCAGCAAGCAAAATTGCATAGATTCTTTTTTTGCTACACAGGATTTCTGACAGTGCTCTTTGAATACTTACATGCAGGAGAGCGCTTCCCCCGGGGATAGCAAGATCACTGCCCATGCAAAGATTTAACCTTAGGTACAGTTTTCACCCCAGCTTTAGCACTAGCTGTGTATGTGATAGCTATAAGCCCAACACCATGATACACCAGAATAAGGAGTAGAAACTGGACCTGGAGGTGTGCACCAGCACAGGATGGATACTGTGGCAACACTGTGCACACTAATGGGGGAGATCTCCACATACTAGGAAGCATTAGAGCACACTCTGCTTTTACGGGTGAATGGATGGGTCATTTGAACCATTTATTCTTTGCGTTCTGAACAGCATTTTAATAACTTTCTGACAGTTCAGCCTATTGTAACAACAATAAATGATATACAGATTAGATGTTAGTTTCCTGATGGATGAATACTGAACCTTTTGTGTGTGTGTAGCATGACGCTTGTTTGTACGTACACATGAAATGAATGTTTGGAAACTGATCCAAATAATTAAAACAGCTAAATTTCCAGGCAAATGTTATATATCAGTACAATCCTTCACAACAGCAAATTACCAAAAATGGTCTAAGCACTTTAATGAAAGCAGAGAGCTAACAGCCAAATACAGAATCTTAAAAATCCTGTCCCCAAAATGGTTGACTATTTATCCTAACCAATAAGAAAATAATGACAGGAGAAGAAAAGTTTAAAATTCATCCCTCTAATCCATGAAAGCACTTATTTTGATGTAGGATGCTCAGCTATGAGTTCTTACCAAAGTACAAACACTGTTTCTAACTTTTCTTGAAGCTGGTTTCTCCTTTTTAACAACAGGTGAGTAGCATGGGAAGCTAATTGGAATTCAAAAGGCACTAATGCTCTTCTTTTTATTGCATTAGCCACTGTAGATGTAGTCACCTGAATTCAATTTGATCCTCTCTGATCGTGTCAGATGACTCTAGTTCTATATTGAATAGCCTCTGTGAGGTTCTCTGAAGTTCATCTATTGTAAATTCACCTCCTGAATTTCCTGATAACTAGGTAGGCAAAAGGATTTAATGTATTCCAAGATGAAACATAATGCCTTCAATTCTATGCATTTATAAATAGGTAAGATATCTAACTTTGATTCCTAGGAACTATACTGAAAGGCAAAGCTTCCAAGCTGTTCTTGAATTGGGCAACTACAGAGTCAAAGGACTTATGTAAGTGCTCTAGCAGCTAAGTTACTGGAATTAACTGAGGAAGAATGAATTTTCCCCTTGCTGTGAATGTACTCCTACAGTACCACACTAATTGTAAACTGAGACAGATCTTCTGGGGATCTTAGTTTTGGACAAAGATCCAAAAAGACCCCTGGATTTCAGGAGAGTAGACTTACACCTACTCAGAGATATGCTTGGAAGATCTCTATTGGTATTGCTCCAGAGGAAAAGGGAGTCCAGGAGAGCAGGTCGATATTCAAAAATCACCTCCTCCAAGATGAAGAAAGGTCCATTCCTGTTCCCTGATGCCAGGGGAGAAGTTTTCAGCAAGGAAAATGTACCCTCACTGAAGGAGGACTAGGGCAGAAGACACTTAAGCGAAGCGTATATATATGAGTCCACAGTTTCAGACAGATTGTACCCATAAGTGATGAAATAGCTGGTGGGAGTGACTGCAGGGCCACTCTCAATTATTTGTGAATGGTCACAGCAATTAAGAGAGGTTCCTGAAATCTGGAAATGTCACTCCTATCTGCAGGAAGGGAAAGAAGGAAGATCTGGGAAACCACAGGCCCTACCACAGCCCCTAAGATGATTGAGAAAATCCTCCTGGAAAGTATTTCCCAAGATGTGAATGACAAGAAGGAAACTAGGAGTAGTCAGACTTACAGCAGGGAAATCATTCTTGACCAACCTCATAGTTTTTTATACTGTGGTGACTAGCTTGCTTTATGAGAAGAGAGCAGTAGACATTGCTTACCTTGACCGTAGTTAAGCCTTTGACATTGTCTCCCATATCATCACCATAGACAAGCTGTTTCTTGTGTATCCTATGTCAATCTCAATGCTTAGCACACAAGGAAAAGGAGACAGCAAATTTTGCCAAGGATTAGTAAATTCCGCTGGAGTGGACCTGATGCCCCCTGGGTAAGCACTGCATACCTAAATACCAAATTATGAAAATTAACTTTGGGGATGTATCTGTTCAACTCAACTAATATTCTTGAGAATTTCCAAAGACTTCTTTATATAAAGTTTGAAATGTATATTCTACAATGTGTGGACAGTTTAGAGTTTAGTTTTGAGATTAAAAAGACTAATGAAAATATTAGTCACGTAAAGCTGTTCTTGCAGGATTTAAAAGGTTGTCATCGAGTTTTTGAACTCCTGAAGTTCAAATGAAGCAGAAATGAAGGTCAACCATAAAGAAATTGGAATACGAAATAAAAATCCACAGTCTTTTGTGTATATTTCCTGGAATTGAGTGAAAGTAATTTATTTCAATGAGTCATATCAGCTTGACCAGGAGAGGATCTAGAAAAACTGAAATTGAGAAAATATTTTTACTTGCAATTCTTATTTCTACAATATTATTTCTCAGTCTGAAGACCTGAGGATTTCAGCTGTTGCAAATCAACCAAGCTGACAGTGTTCAACTATACTGATATCAATAAAAATCAATATTGTTACCAATATTGATAGTCATTGCAATAATAATAATAATAAATAAGAAAAAGAGAGAGA
The DNA here is from genome assembly GCF_013377495.2 of Cygnus atratus. Taxonomy (NCBI): domain Eukaryota; kingdom Metazoa; phylum Chordata; class Aves; order Anseriformes; family Anatidae; genus Cygnus; species Cygnus atratus. The sequence goes on from NC_066365.1 coordinate 57,581,266, forward strand.
GAGAGAGAGAGAAGTTCAATTGATTTAAGCTCAAGAAAAAAAATGGCATTTTACCATAAATGACTCTGAGGAAAATACCCTAGTTTCTTTACCTCTATCTAAGAAAAGCAAATTTAGTGCAAGTTTCACTAAAAGCACTAAAGAGTTGTGTACGTTTGGATGAAAGAGGATTTTATTTTACGTATGCTGAAGATGACAGAATTATTTTTCATTTTTAAAGCTAAGTAAAAATATGACTTTTTGTGGATTTGATTGTTATCTGGGGAAACTGAAGCATTTGAGGGTTTTGCGGATTCCAAACAGCAATAATATATAGACTGTATATCTATGAGCTTTTAAAAGCTGAATTAATGTGAAATGACTTTTCTCCAGTCGTTTTCCTGTTCTGTTTTGTTATATCTTCAGTTAGTGCTCCCTGATAATAACACTTTATATCCTTGAGTTATGTGGAACACAATGCCAATTCTGAAACAAATCTGGGTAGCTCCTCTTGCATTTCTACATATTTTCTAGTCAGCACAGCAAATTCAAAACAGAAGACTCATCAGTATAGCTGTCTATTGAAGGTCAAAGTAGAATGCAACCGTTATGTTGCCAAACACAATATTGAACTTACCAACTTTTATCAAAATATTGGATATACTTGTGTTTTCTCCTATCCTTTTTGGATAGGTCCGTAGTTTGATCCATAGATCTGAACTTATGTGACAAATAAACAAAGATATATAATTTAAGTGTGTTTACCAATAGTACTAAGGCAAGTATATGAATAGGTAAATATTAACAAAATTATCATGGCTTCTTATGGCAATTTTATCCATGCACATATGCAGAAATATGCCCTATAGCTCTCTAGAACTCACACTTTTAGCCACTTGTGATTGCCCTAGCTGTTGTCATACTTACAAATATGTTTCACTGCAAAACAGACCATTTGCCTTGAAAATCAGGTACTGGGGCTCAGGGTGGAGACAGTACAGTGAGAAAGTTCCTATTTTTCATGAGCTTGCAAAACATGGAGGTCAGCTGGGTTCTGATTTCAGCTGTTTATGGCTGAGAGGTTAAGGGTAAAATAACTTAAAATTCTTTCTTTACTCCAGATTTCATAATAGATTGAAGCAGTTTCAGAATCTTCAAAAATGTATTTTTAAATTGTCCATTATGAGAAGTAAAAAAGGTGTAAGTCCTGTCACTTTCAGATGAGCAAGCACACAAGAGTTTCCACATTAAAATTATCTTCCCCACCACACAGTATATCAGGAAATTCAGAAACGCAGTGGGTTTTGTGGTCTCAAATTTCTATCTTAAACTCACAATTCATCTCAAGTGAAGAGAGGTGGGCAGAAAGGAAAAAAAAATATATGTGTATATTTTTATTATTATTATTATTATAGTTGTCTTTGGAAACTTTTAGTAGACTCTTCTGTCAGAGAAAACAGCTGTGTGTTCTGACCTGTCAGTTTCTGTGAACCAAATAAAAGATTAAAAGAGGGCATACTGTGAAATAGATTACACTAACTGTGTTGTACAGCTATCACTGTTTTATATTAGACAGCAAGAACACTTATTTGATTACAGTTTTCTAAAGGCAAGATTCATGTTTACAAGCAACATATCTGAACAGGAAAGAAGCTTATGAAATGGTTTATCAGTAATAGCAGCATCTGGAGCCAAAGGCTGAAAGAGATTTGGCCTCCTATTTAGCCATTTCCAGTGCCTCTCTAACCAGAAAATCAATTAAGTGACTTTAAACTTACATAGACATATCTGCATAGCAGAGCAGGATTTAGCCCAGAGGTATTTATTTTCAGTCCTTAAGATGATGATCTGCTGAGAGTTTCGCTGAGGGAGAGATGCCAGGAACAGAGTGAGGCAATCAGATGGTAGTGCAGAAAAAGATGAAAATAAATAAATAAATAAATCTGTTCTAACATGAGAACGGAATGAAAAAATATGAGTTAGAAATTCTATTCTAATATTTTTTCATGGAACAGTAACTTTGGAACAGAGACTATGAGAACAATAATTTGAACTGTGTTTGAGTTCATCTGTGTCTCAGCCCATTAAACTGGAGTGTCTGCACTGTGAACTGAGGTGTGAACTGAGATAATTATACTAATTGTTCTGACTGGGAAGGCTGAGTGCAGTGGTAAAATAAGACCAATTTCTAGAGGGTATAGAAGAAGCTAGGAAATGCAACTTTTACCCAGCTTAAAGGATGTCACATATTATTACAGAAATTAAAATACAGGCAGAACAGTAAAGAAGAGAAGCAGGAACGTTGCATCTCCCCTGCCTTACATGCAATTGTACTGCTTGTCCTGTGCTATAAGCATCAGGAGGTATTTGAAAGCCTCTTAAATATCTCCTCCTCCTCTCCGTATTTATCTCCAATACAGCCAGTCAAAGTAGCTGCTCAGTTACATTAGTCTGCCCTGACAAGTTTACCTTCTCTGCTTGTGATGGATTCTGCTCAACTACAAAGACATGCACAAGCTGACTCCACAGGGCAGCAATACACATCTGCCCACCGTATCTCAAACCTAATGCTTCAGTAATGAGCAAGAAAAGGGGGAAGCAAATGAGACAGTAAGGACTTAATGGCAATGCTGCTGTTACTGTTGTGATTGCAGACTGCTGTTCCACGATTTTATCACTTTTAGTCAGCACTAGTGCTGAAAGAAATGGTCCCCCACACACCTGTTTCTGATTATTTTTGAGCTCTTACTTTTATGCCTGTACAAACATTTATATGGACATTAAAGAAACTGGACAGGACAGAAGAATTAATTCAAAAAAAAAAGGGGGTGTTTTTTTTTCTGTAGTATTTCTAATTTGTATTACTTCTTTGGTATTGTATTTTCACAAGGCTACATTTCCTCACTGTTTTAGAAAGGAAATTCTGTACTACATATAAATAAACTTATATAAAACAATGATACTTCCATAAGACATTATGGAATTTGAACACGTCAAGAAGACCTTGATCACTTTTGTTATCAGTAGAAGAGATACAAAGAACTGGATCTTTCTGCAAATACTGGGAGAAAGGATAGATGGTACCTAGATACTCAGCAGTAGCTACCATCACATATACTTTGACTTTTCCTCAGCGGCAGGAAGCTAATATTTTCAGGCAGTGGAGAAGCTGAGTACTTTACCCATATCTTGGTTGCTTTTTGAAAATGTTCTTACTTGGAAACATTCTGAACAATCTCTACAAGTCTTCCTCATACTGTAGCCCAGAGAAAAAATAACTTTGTTATGTGCCTGTTGTCAATTTCACACTTTTGTAACACGTTTGGAGCTGGGCAATAGTGGATGACAGAAATCCTGGGAAGAACAGTGATAACTGCTAATCAGTCTTAGACATAGAGAAAGTCAAAGAGTTTGGCCTGGGCCTACATAATTAGCAAGGCCATTGGCATTTTATGCTGATAATCTAGTTTACAAAGCAATAAATACAGAAGACAATTGCCCGGTTGTGGTGAGATCAGCATACTTCATGTGGATTTTGTACACCATATTGACGCACAAGGTGGAACTGTTTCACACAGGGGCCAGCCTACCAGGCAGGACTAGGACATATTCTGCATTCAGCATGAATATCCTGTGCCCATGCATCTACGCTACTGATCTAAACTGGACCAGAGGAGCAGGGAACATGACTGAGGTGAATATGATGTGTAGGATGGAAACACCAGAAATCACTATCCACTTAATCCATCCTGTTTAATAAATAAACTGTATAGTTTTCTGCTTGTGGCCTCCCCATCCAATCACCCCAGGACTTTAGAATATTCTGCCAATTATTATGGTACTGACAATTTTCAACTGAGATAGCCATCAGTGAGGACTAGAACTAGTCTTAAAATACAGCTATCTGCCAGGGAATTTGTCTTTAATTTCTGGAATGCCTTTGATAATGTCCTGGATCTTCTTGGAACTTCTCCTCTGCTGAAATGAAAGAAGAACATCACTTTAAAGCAGTGTGTAGATTGATCAGTCAAATTTGTGTTCTCTGCAGGAATCTCTATGATCAAAATGAGACAAGAAATATTCTTGATCACATTTTACAGACAGAAGTGAATGATCTAGGTTTTTCCTCTGTTAGGTATGAGGCACTTTTACTTAATCAATAAGGATAACATGTACTTGTTTGTCAAAACTGACAACAAGCAGAGTTTTAAGTTTTTGGAATTGTCAGATTCATTAGTCTGGGTTAATCATGCTTATTTTAAACTTATTTTTATGGATTCACCTATCTGGCATGACATTCATTATGTCAGCTATGTTAATATCTGTAGAATTGCATTATGGAAAAACATTGACATGTTCTCAACAGGGACTCTGACTGTGATAACTTACCACTGTCTTCCGTGCTGTGGAAAAGACACGACTGATGATTCAGAATTGCATGTAACCCAGTCATCTGTCAACTATAGATATGCATTACATGGACTGTTGCTTGTTCAGACATCAGTTACAGCCTCCTGTTATTCCTGTAGCTGCCAGCAGTTGGGATTCAGATCTCTTCCCCCCTATCCCATAAAAGTAATAGAGCAGTATAAGAATGGATGTAATATTTTGGTTATAGACAACAAAATTCACACTGAAATTTTTAAACAGTTGAGTGCCCCAAATCTTTGCAATTTCACTGCTAAAAAAATGAAAAGATTAAATTTACTTTCTGTCTCTTTGATAATATTTTCAGGTTTTCATATTCCTGTTAATAGAAATGAGGATAGTTGATAGCATCTTGAACTTTTAGGGTACCTTTGTTCTGTATACATTAAAAAAATAAATCAATCAAGTTGTGTCTACAGACCAAAAATTCTGCTATTGCTACTGTAAGAACTGCCTCTTCTGGAATAGAATTTTTATTCTTGAACAAAAATATTTAATGAATATATAAATTTTCATAAGTATAGTTGGCTTAAATAAAGACTGAAAAAAAAAAAAGGTGGGGATTTCATTTTTTCTGTCTGTCAAACTTCACTTGAATATAGAATAAACCACGTGAAAAGGAACAGATTCTAGAATTGATAGTGTGGATGATCACTGAGAAATATTTTATACCTCATGGAATCCTATTGTTCCTCTGTTTGGATATCTGCTTGTACTACACATGCAAATGCAGTACATCTGATACAGGTTAGCAGATTTGCTGTCAATCTTTTATTTTATTTCTGTCTATTATTTTTAAGAATTTGTTGTTCTACATTGGCAAATCCTTCTGAGTCATAGCAATGAATATATAAACAATACTAAGAACATATTGAAGAGATTGGCCTCTGAGGTTAGATATCTTATAGAAGCTTAAAAGTCATGGGTCAGTTTGTTTTTATGTTATTTTAAAATTAAACAAACAAACAAAACACACTTTCAAAGCATGAAGAAAAATTGTCAAATTTGCAGATTTTAAATATTAAGCAAGGAGTTTTCTGGCTGAGTAGACACATTGTGAGATTTTTCTGTATTGTTGGTTCACCTGTCTGCAGGAATTTACAGGAAACAATTTCTTTGTTATGGCTGGAAAAAAAATAATAATAAAAAAAAAGCAGTTTCTTTCCCAGACTCTTCTATACTTCTGAAAAATATATGATGCCAGAGTAATTAGTCAATAGGCAGTAAGACGAGGTAGGTGAAAAAATAGGGCAAATTTATCTTCTATGGCTTATTATGTAGTCAGATAAACATAATGTAAAGTATTTCTAAGATCACAGTAAGAAATTACAGTACCTTAGAGAATTAGTGCTTATGCAACAATGGATGTACCAGAGCAGTTTCTTTGGAAAAGGAACGTGAAGAAAAGGAACAAACGCTTCTGAAGATGTGGCCTAGAGAATTAAAGACAGTATTCATCTAATCTTTCCTTGTCCAGAAATAAAGCATGTCATTTAAGTCATGTGACTAAATCCCTTCATCTGTTAAGAAGAAAGGAGGTAGGCATCCCTTGAGGATGATTTATCCTACCTTCCTTAAATGTTAGTTTTAAGGTAGGATGAATTACCCTCAGGAGTCATCTCTTTCTGTCTCTTCCCTTTGAGTAAAAAGTTGGCCTGAATGACATGCTGGGATTAGATTTGTAACTTTGAGGACTAAATTAGGTGAATTGCTTCTCACCTTTGTCTGTATTCAGGACATAATTCTTATTTCAAGAGATACAGGCATTTACCTAGCCTCCTAAGAGCCTAGTTTTCAAAGGTCTTTATACAGGTTCAGATAGGCCTCCAGTGAGATTTTAAAAGTGTATAAATGAGTAACAACCTCACCCTTGCAATTACTTAGACCCAGAAGCACAAGGGCTTTTAAACTCTTAGCTCCTATGTATGTACTTAGTTCCTCCCAGGTAATACTGAGGGTTAAGACCTTGAATGGGACTTGACTGGTTCTCTGTATATTTAGACTCCTAAATCCCTTTGAAAATTTGGCAATATATGGATATGACAATGCCAGATATCAAAATGATGTCAATTTTTATGGGAACCTCTAAATATTTTACATTGTGTCAAAAGCTAGTTTGTTTATTAGAAATAAGTTCACATCTGCTAAACTGTTCTGTTCCTTAGTACAAATTAGTACAGACATACCCTGATACTTGGCTAAGTATCCTTAAGCCAAAAAAAATACTTGAAAACTTGCTTTTCTTGAATTGCAAGTTCACATTATTTCATCAAATTATTATGCATAATATAGAACTGTCTAGCTTAAAGGACATAGTACAATGTAGGATGTTGCCCTCTTCAAAAAACAGAAGTTGTTTTCCAAAGGTCTTAGGAAAAGCACTCATACAGTGTTGAGAATCATACCATACTTCTTAACAATGTCAGGTTGTTCTCTCGTTCTTTTATCCACACTGAGGAGAATTTTAATCTACAGGTAACTGTACTGAAATCAAAGAAATGTTTTATGTAATTATTTGAGTTTAGTAAGGATAGACAAACTGAATTCAGAATTGAAAGTGCACATAAAGACTAAATAGAAGGAAGTGAAGAAAAAAAAACTTTTCTGCATCTTATATATATATATATATATACGAGAAATAAGACTTTTTTTTTTTTTTTAATTTACTATCAGTTTATTCTCGTTGACATTTCTTTAATGATTTTCCCACATATACAGTATCAAAGGGACTGAAGAAAATTCCTGGTGAAAGACTTAATAAAACATTTCTTCATTTGAGGAAAAAAGTTATTGAGAACGCTAAAAGCACATCCAATTAGTTTGAAATTGGAGATGATAAGTAGCACAACAAAAAACGGCAAGATTACGATCCTCCTTCAGAAATTCATAGGTTGAGATCCACTCTGCTTTTCTCATATTTTAATTTATGTCTACAGATTTTATCAGTTCCAGTGAAGTTAGTAAATATAAATACGTTTATTTGAATACTTCCAAAAGGAAAAGTCGTTAGCTAAGATTTGGCACCTAAATTAAGAGGAGAAATTTTCCCTTGAGACCTTTGAAGGCACTTTTCTCTCTTTTTTAATTACAGAAGAATTCAGACACTGTAGGCTTGATTCATTTGCTTTTGCATAGGTCACTAATGCCTCTTGAAATGCAACAGGGCATGTTACCAATCCTCCAGCTGTTAAGCCAGAGGTATATGGGTCCCTGCAAATCCTGTGTACCCTGCAAATCTCATGGTAGTCTCATGAAGCTGTTTGCATATCGTTGAGTATTTCAAATGGCACTTGACATTTACATCCCAATTTTTAAGCTAGTAAATCAGTATCATACTTTAGGAATGTTAAGTCATTAGGAATTTAAATGTGAATGTAAGTTATATGCCTTGATTAAGTCTATTCTAATCAATCCTCTGTAAATACACATCAAATAAATAGAATAAAATTTCTACTGGGTATTATATGAAACAAATACAGGTGACAGACGTATCTTCTAACTTAAATTAGCAATTTGATGAACCTTAGAGAAACTTTGATGTCATTTAATTTCCTCTGCTCTGAAGTCTTCAGCTGAAATATAGAAATTACCTACACACATTTTACAATGCAATTATATAGTGCTAACCCATATTTTAACATGTTTACTTATATCTTATTATTCAGTGAATGATAAAATTAATTACACTCCCTAACAACTTGAAGGACTGAAATGTATTTTGGCATACTGTAGTTTCCTTTCTTTCTCTTACTTACCAATTACAGATTCTACTAAGTATGTTTATGCAAGTAAGAGAGTGAAAGTTCTGCTTCTATATTTATGTTTCTGCACATATGTGTCTGTTTACAGCAGACAAATGCAAATGCCAATTTGATACTTATCCAAATATTTATCTTTGAATTGTCTCACAGATCAATCTGAAAATACTTTTTCAAATTGCAGTATTCACTGGAAAGTAACTAGTTAGTTTTACTAATACCTGACATAACTTAAAACAAAGCAATACATTTTAACATATGAAGCCTAGCTAAAACTTTGATTTTTATTCTCAAGAATCGAAAATTAAGCTGACAACTATTAATAAACTTAACCCTTAACAGATGCAATTCTAACAGAAAATCCTAAAAATTATTCTACATAACCAAATGTATCTTGGGGTAATGTGATAATGCCACTGTGTGAGAGAGGGGAAAAAAAAAAAGTATCCTTAGAAATCCTTCTCAGATAGCTATTAAATGACATTATTCTCTTAATTCCATATAATATAAAGGATATTTCACTCCACAGATTATTCTGATCAAGACTTTTGTCTTAGTAATGAAAAAATAACCTCTGTGATAAAGTCATATGATCTGGAAATAGTTTAATTAGTCCTCAGTTTTTATTTCATGGTGTCAGATTTGTTTTGGACATTCAAAAATGTAGGCAATGAACTCTACAGCTATAAGGGAAGAAGGCATATTAAAGGAATATTAAACAAGAGGCTTTGAGAGAAGACCAAAGGGAGTCTGAGGGTGTGTAAAAGGGTCTATTGAGTTTCCAGAAATACTTAGAAACTTTCAGAGGTTCTGAAAGGTTGAAGACTTCACTTGCATTGCTCTCTTTTTAACATTATTTATTATTCTGTTTTAAGTGTGTACCATGCTTCAGACACTGGTGATTATCTTTAGGTTCTCCCTTTTAGAGAAGCACAAGTAAATAACAGAAAGGTTTATTTTCTTCTCTGAGTTTTAGGTGGGGTCAACATTTGCAGCACAGACATTGTAATGTCCATTGATATGAGACTGATATTGACAGGGAAAGATTATCTGTTTTCTGTCAACTTTATTCCTAGAGCATAGTGTTTATAATATAGCCAATTTCCACTCCATTGACTTCTTCTTTATCGTCAAGGCAAACTGCAAGGCTATAAGAATCATTAAAAATTCAATACAAACATCAAAAGCAGAAGTAGTATAAAATATTTCTTCAAAATTCTGAAAGAAAACAAAAGCAAAAACATAAACCAGGAAAAAAAAACAGTTATTTTTCTTAATTTTAACATTTATTGAAAGGTATTGAAAATATTTTGATTAGTTAATACAAAAATACTTATTGCTTCTGAACAGGAAGACTAGTGTTTTGAGTTTGTACTGATATATTATCTTCAATCCATGATTACATTCATATTGTGTCATATTGTTCCAGTTATTTATCTTTGCTATTTCTACATCTAGAAATCAGTATCACACTGACATGCTTCAAGAATATGATTTTATATAACAGAGTACACACAGAGTTGTACCTCTCATGACAAGAAAATAATTATGAAAATATCTGTTTGAAGACCTCTGCTACTATGTCATTTAAGTGAAGACTTTGCCTTATATTTCTAATAAAAAAGACCAAATAGAATCATAGAATCATAGAATGGCTCAGGCTGGAAAGGAGCTTAAAGATCATCTACCTACAACCCACCCCTGCCATAGACAGGGATACCACCCACTAGATCAAGTTGGCCAAGGCCCCATCCAGCCTGACCCTGAACACCTCCAGGGATGGGGCATCCACAGCTTCTTTTGCAACCTGTTCCAATGCCTCACTACCCTTACAGTGAAGAATTTCCTCCTAATGTCTAGTCTACATCTATCCTCTTTTAGTTTAAGACCATTTCCCCTTGTCCTATCATTATCTACCCAAGTAAAGAGTCCTTCTCCGTCTTTTTTATAAGTCCCCTTTAAGTATTGAAAGGCTGCAATGAGGTCTCCCCAGAGCCTTCTCTTCTCCAGGCTGAACATCCCCAGCTTTCTCAGCCTTTCTTCATAGGAGAGGTGCTCCAGCCCTCTGATCATCTTCGTGGCCCTCCTCTGGATTTGATCTAAAAGGTCCACATCCTTCTTCTCCTGGGGGCCCAAACCTGGACGCAGTACTCCAAGCGGGGCCTCATGAGGGCAGAGTAGAGGGGGACAATAACCTCCCTCAACTTGCTGGTCACACCTCTGTTGATGCAGCCCAGGATGCAGCTGGCCTTCTGGGCTGCAAGTATGCACTGCTGGCTCATGTTGAGCCTTTCGTCCAGCAGAACCCACAAGTCCTTCTCTGCAGGGCTGCTCTCAATGAGTTCTTCTCCCAGACTATATTCCTCTGTGGGATTGCCCCAACCCAGGTGCCGCACCTCGCACTTGGACTTGTTGAACCTCACGTGGTTCACACGGGCCTACTTCTCCAGCCTGTCCAGGTCCCTTTGAAGGGCATCTCTTCCTTCTTTGGTATCAACCGCACCACTCAGCTTGGTGTCATATGCAAACTTGCTGAAGGTGCACTCAATCCCATCATCTATGTCATTGATGAAGATATTGAAAAGCACTGGTCCCAAGACAGATCCCTGAGGGACACCGCTTGTCACCGGACTCCACCTGGACATAGAACCATTGACCACTACTCTCCGGGAGCAATCTTCAAGCCAATTCACCAGATGGTCCACCCTTCAAATCCATATATTTCCAATTTAGAGATGAGGATGTCATGTGGGACCGTGTCAAAGGCCGTATAGTATTCCAGGTAGATGACATGGCTTGGTGTTCCCTTGTTGACTGATGCAGTTACTCCGTCATAGAAGGCCACCAGATTGGTCAGGCATGATTTGCCCTTGGTGAAGCCATGCTGGCTGTCCCAGATCACCTCCTTGTCCTGCATGTGCCTTAACATTGCCTCCAGGAGGATTCGTTCCATGATCTTGCCAGGCACAGAGGTGAGGCTCACCTGTCTGTAGTTCCCAGGGTCTTCCTTTCTACCCTGTTTAAAAATGGGAGTGATGTTTCCCTGTTTCCAGTCACGGGAGACTTCACCTGACTGCCATGATTTTTCAAATATGACGGAGAATGGTTTGACAACTACATCAGCTATTTCCCTCGGGACCATGGGATGCAGGTCACCAGGGCCATATAGAAAAAGCAAAACTTGAAGTAAAGGGGACTGATACTGGTCCATGAAACCATCTAATGTTGAAAATACGTGTAAAATATGTAAACATATTTCAAATAAGTATCAGAAATATGGAGACCAAATACTCAGAGAAAAAAACATATTAATCAGAAGAAAAAACACCTGTAGGATATTTAGTCTGTATGGAGTTCTTGTATTTCCCTCCTGTATGAAAGAATTTCTTAACATCAGTACATAATACAATGGTAATTTACTACAGGAGATTGAACTGATTATCTGATTTACAGAGTCTGCATATTTCAAGGTAAAAGTTCATAACATTACCCCACCCCTTTCTGTAAATGCTTCTATTTCATCAGTGTTTTATTATGAATATTCAAATTAAGCGTTAACTGTGCTGTAACAGAAGGAAGGGAGGGAGGGAGGAAGAAAAAAGAGAGGAGAGGAGGGGAGGGGAGGGGAGGGGAGAGGAGAGGAGAGGAGAAAAAAAGATAATGTTGGTCCACTCTCAGCAGAGAGAGCTGAGAGTGGAGTGCTGTCGTTTCCTAATAATACTCTGTCCTAATAGTCATTTGGACTTTTTAAAAATCAGTTCTACCTTGTGTAGCTTTTCTACCCAGAAATGCTTCTCTCTGTCAGTGCCACTAGGCTCTCCCCAGTACACTTCTGAACTTGGAAGGCACCCAGTGAAAAGCTGCGGAGTTTTCATATGCCCTACCGAGGGGAATCAAGATATAGTGCATATGCAATGTATCATCCAATGTTCTTAGAACATGTAAAATATCCAGCTGTGCTGTTAATTTGGTAAGGCCTCAGGCCTTCCACAGCACATCAGTTTCACTTGATCTACGTTCCAAAGCCTATGTTATATTCCTAAGGAACTGGTGGCAAAAAGATTCTTATCGAGCTCTTCATTTTGCAAGAAAAAAGCAAATGCCCCCCCCCCCCCCCCCAAAAAAAAAAAAGCACACAAAAAAAAACATTTATAACAGATATAGCAAGCAAATTGTAATAGATATAGAATTTTACTAGTGGTATCTGTAGGCAAGAAGAAGAATCATAGAGAAAATACTCCATTGCATAACATTTGCAGTTTTTAATTTACTTTCTAATAGTTAAAATTAAATTATTACTATTAATATTATTAATAATAATAATTTTTAAAAAAACACATAAAAAATAAAAAATATCCATTTGGCCATTTGGAAAGTATTCTTTTAGCTGTGCTAAATATATAATATGGTTCATATTTTTCTGCTACTCTTAAGTCTCAAAGACAATATTTTCAAAAATTATCACTGATATTTTGCATTTTTCTGAATTATTTTCAAAAATTATCACTGATTTTTTTTTTAAATTTTGCTTGTTTATTTTTAATACCCAGATTTCATTAATTTAAGGAACATTGATTTAGAAAATGTTGGAAAACCTCACTGAGTGCTCTTGTCACTATTTTGAATAAATTTAATAATTGTTATAGCTGTTCACGTGTGTAATAGACAGGAGCTTCTGATTAAAAATATTATTTTGCAAATAAGGAAAGATATTGGTTTGCTGTTTATTCTGTTTAAATAATTCTGGCAGTGAATTCCACTTTTTTCTTTCCCTTATCCTGACAGGGAAGACTTTATTGAAAACAAAACAAAATAAAACAAGAAGAAGGTTGAGAGAACAAAGGTAGTGAATTCAGCTGGTCAGTGCAGAAAGTTTTTTTTACAACAAATCAGAACATTACTAATACAGCCAGAGTTGTAGCAAAATGAAATGACAAATTATATGCATCCAGATAGTGATGGAAGATATTTTACAAACAAGAACAAGACATAAGAATTGAAACCCTTCAAAGGAAGAAAACAGCACATTGAAAATTAAATAAATAATGAACAGTTTACTTTTCTTTGAGGTAGTTTCAGAGGACAATTTTTTTCTTAGAAGGATAATATATACAACCATAGAAAAAATCTACTGAAAATATTTGCCATTACCTCTCTCAAATATTTAATCAGTAGGTGGAATTAATAGTTAAATCAAAAAGCTGGAAATTGGAAAAGAGTAGTTTATGTTTAGGTTCTCATCAGTTTGGTACTTAAGGAATAGAACAAAAAAGCAGATGTTAAGTGTTTTTATTAGTTCATATAAGTAAAGCATTGTGGCACATCTTTGATATCAATATTCAATGATACTTAAAAGTGTAAAAATACTTAAAAATGTAGAAGTAGTAAAATGATAATTGAATCCCAGAAACCTCTAGGGTACTTTTAAATATATTGAAAGTGTTTAGTCATGTGTACATGTACATTATTTACAGTATTTACACAACATAGGTATGCAAAATTGAATGCATTTGTTTATTTACATGTGAGAAGCAAATGGAAGGAACAACAACTTGTATGAGTAGGTGTATTAACCATCAACAAAGTACTTGATCTTGACATTTAAATAATTCAACAGGTTGATGAGAAATTCATTACAGGTTTTGTAGGCTAAAATGTGCTTAAAGCTGAAGAAAAGTCTCAGACATTTTGAATTTACTACCAAAGTAACATGCTTATCACAAATTTAAAAACGTTTAATCACATATGTATAGAAGCCAGAATTTTTTAAGTTTCTAAATTTTCAATACTTACTAGAAACTACATATTGGAATTACTTATTTTGTTTTGCAGCAGCTCCATTTGTGGTTTTATTGCGGATTAATATTACCCTTTTTTTATGTTCTTGCTCATTATAAAAATTGGATTTTTCAGTCATCACTTAACTATCCAGGAACTCAGACTGAATCTACAAAAGAGTGTTAACGGAAATAATAACATAAAATTTTACTCTTTCACAGAAAATAAGGATGAGGAAACCTACTTTTATTTATTGATGCAGTTTTGTGGATCATCTTAATGGAAATTGGAAGTCTATGACTTCCTTTATCCAACTGGTTTGAACCCCATTTTCCCAAAGAACAGTACTCATCCTATTTTTGTTTCTCCAGCTGTTTCCTTTTCACTTGCTTGGGTTAATTAGGGTATCCATATGCCCAGTTCCTGCTTCATGCCATACATGTATTCTTTAAATCTGTACTCAATAACTTTACATTACTATATATAAAGAACTGTGAGATCATTTGACAAAGTATCAAGCAGGTAATATGATTAAAGGGGAATTTAGTTTATGAGTTTATAATCTGTAAGGAGAATTTAAAAACAGAAGTGGTCCTGAGCACTCACATTCAATGGAGAATTTATTTTCAGAAATAAAATTTTGCTCCCATACATGGAGTTGTTCTGTTCCTGGAATTCCTGCTTCCATCCAGTTTAACCCACTCTGCAGGTAGCCTGTCTTGCCTGCCACACCAGGTAATTCCTCTGTTACAAGTTACCATTGCTGAGCAGTTACAATTTGAATTTTCCCTTCAAAATGCAAGTGAGTAAAAGCCAAAATTCACAATAATCTCCTTGCCTTGCCTTGCCTTTGCCTTCCTTTCCCTTCCCCTGGACTGAAAGTACTATTTTGTTCAGTACTCATATGAAGAAGATTCTGAGACCAAAAGTTTTTCAGAAATTAGTTCTAAAGTAATCGAAAATACATTATTGTGTTAAATAATATTCCTTTAGATAAGTAGAGAAGAATATCATAGAAAAATAGAATCATTTAGGTTGGAAAAGACCCTTAAGATCACCAAGTCTGACTATCAACCTAACACTGCCAAGACCACTACCAAACCATGTCCCTAATCACCACATCGACATATCTCTTAAATGCCTCTAGGGATTGTGACTCCACCCTAAGAAGAAATCAAAGTTCTTACCATTAATTTAGTATCAACAATCAATGGATAAAATCACGAAGAAAAAATACTTATTTCCACCATGCTTATGCATTCAAGAATCATATTTCTGAAAATAAGCTTGGAAAAACAAGCATAAGGGTCGTTCATTGTGATTCAAGAACCATATTTCTGAAAATAAGCTTGGAAAAATTGCTGATCACAAAACCTCTTACAGTTTGTTTGTATTTTATGTTCTCTTTTTGAAATGGCTATGTGGCTTTGTTTATTTTGTTTAACACAGTTTCAGTGGAAATATGTGAATAACATCTATGATTGTATGCCCAAGGACTTGAGAATCTGCAGGCAGCCTCACTTTCTGCTCACTTCAGAAGTCATATAGGATGCAGGAGGTGCAAGCTACTGTCTTAGGGTGAATTAGGAAAATGTATTGTTTTCCTTCTTCTGTTGTACCAACAGAAGTCTTTGGATGGAAAGTACATCATGTTGGATGCTGTTCTGTAGTCCAAGTTCAAGTATCAATCCTGATTCCTTAAATAGTAAGAAGACAAGTAAGAAGTACTTAAACCTCTTGTCAGTTGACAGCATGAATGTAAGCATGAAGTCACAAACATAGCCTACAGTTCTTTTGCTCTTATTATTACTCAGTGAATCAATTTTAGAAAACAAAGGAGATACTGGGTTTTATTTGTTTTGCTGCTGTTCAGAGAAAAGATTTATACTAGCTTCACATTATCAAAATAAAAAATAACCCACCAACCAACAGACAGTGTAAACAATTGTCTAATAAATTTTTTCATATTGAAGTATCCATTCATTTTCATACCATATTTTCATACTGCTAGACAGTGCCTTTTAAAACTTAATCAGTATTTTTATCCACTGGAAACTTTATTAATGCACTTAATAAGATATTATGCAGATGGTGCTGAGAAACTACATTAAAGCAAAAAAAACATAGAGAAATAGGTAGTTATGACTTAGCCCTACAGATGTTATGTCTTGAAATATGAGAATGGACAGTGAAATTCCTCTAGCACAAATATTCACATTTTCCCAGAATTTAAGGCTCTGTCCTCTCAGTGATGCACAATATATTAGAGTTAACATAAGTTACAGCACTGATTCACTGCTTATCAAGGCAACGTGAGATCCCTGAGGTTCTTTCTCCATATTTTGCAGTTTTGCAACATCTGAGCTTCTGTTAAACAAACTAGTTTTTAGCTCCTCTGTTTTCAAAAAGGGCTTTAATTCTATAAATCAGTGTACTTATATATTGTTTACTCTCTTTCCAGATGGGCAAGAATAACAGCTCCAACAGGGGTGAAGATTTTCCTTATTTATCTTAATGCCATACTGACATCAAATCCAAGTATCAAACGGTTAAAAGCTTGCATTATAAGCATGTATTTCTAGATAGAGAAAAAAAAATAAAACAGAGGATTCTATTAACCTACAGTATAGTTCATATTTTGAGAACAAGTTTGCCTTAGATTTTATCTTTCAGAAAACTGAATGAATAATGCTACTCAGAAAGGAAGAGGCTAATTCTCTACTGTCAGTGTTTTTTATTATACCAGCCTGTTCAGTCTATCAGTTGGTATGTACAAATTCCTTAATACCACAATTGCAATAAATGCAGACTTTTCTTTATATTTTTATTTTTATTTTTGAAAGAAAATAAGGAGTTTAGCATAAGGGAACCTACCTTTGGAATTAATACCTTGACAAGAGCTTGATTTCTTTGGATTCACTGCAAGTTTTCACTGGATTTCAGTAGGTTGTAGGTCAAGCCTTTAGTCTACTAGGGGTTGATTTTTAATGTTGCAGATATCCTGCAAAGTTTTTCTGATTTTGTATGTGTTTTTTTGTTTGTTTGTTTTGTTTTGTTTTGTTTTGTTTTCCATTTGGACACGAAGATCCAGTATATGTTTGTTTGTGTGCTAACCGAATGAATGTCCTACAAAGTAGAATTTAGTTTAACTCCACATAACTGATAAGAACACTACACAAGCACATTCCACCTTATTAATGCCATCTAGTAATCTCTCATATCTGGTTTGTGATTTACTTATGGTACTCTAAAGTACATGTAGTGATGAATATTGAATTATTGATAATTGTTCAATAGGATAAAAAGTAATAATGATATTGAGTACGCTATAGAAGAAAATATTCCTATGCAAATAGAAAAGTACCTTTTCTTCTATGCAATCCCATATAAGTTTTTATCAGATAAGAATTAAAATGAGAATGTAGTGTACAAACAACTCACTCATCTGCAGATCATGGTGGAAGAGCTTCTCTGCTTCCATCTACTGATGAACTGAAAGAAACAGCACAGTCAAGGAGCTTTCCTTAATGTGTATCTGTCTCTCTGGAGCATTTTGTTCTCTGTAATTAAAATTATTTTAAAGTCAAGTTGGAGGAAGCTTGGAAAAAATGTATTTTTTATGATTAAACACCTTTATTATGAAGGTTGGAGGTGGGAAACAAACAAACAAAAACCCAGCATAACCTTCGCCTTGGGCAAGTGAGAAGTGAAACTAGACGTACTAAGAAAGGAGGATACAAAATGTCAACAAGAAATTTGTTAGGAAAATGGGTGCCCCAAGGCAGTGTTGTAGAGGGTGCTTTATACATTGTTCATATATTGTTCATATACTGGTGTTTTACTATTGTTGTTTCCCAAGTCAATCATATGTCTTTTGACCCCTAATAGCTTTTACTTCTTTTCTTCCACTTTACGGTTTTACACCCACATACTTTTCTTGTGGAAGCAGTCAAGACTGCTGACCGCCAGGGAGGAGAGGTTTACTGGGTTGGGCAGGGACTGGAAAGAAGGCGGCAAAGGAACAAGGAGGAAAATAGGACATGAGCTTGTGATATTTTCTTCAATAAGACAATAGAGATCGCCTGCATATTTAGACTTCTTTCTCATTGTTGCCAGCAGTATGCAGCAGAAAGATAAGTTTAATTAAGATTCAACTGCAGAATTCATTTATTATTTAATCGGTGTCATTCTACACGAAGGTTTATGGGGTGGGGTGTTCTTATTTTCACAGGGAGGAGAACAGTAGGACTGTTTTAAGTTAATGCCAACTGAAGTACAAGTAGGAATAATTATTTTATTGGGTTTAAGCCTTTGATGAAGAACATTGCCTTTTATGAAGTGTTTTTTTTTTGTTGGTGGTGGTGGTGTTTTTTTAAGCTGATATTTAATGGTGGTGCTTCACTGATAGGTTAGATAATTCATCTCATGTATTTCTAGGTCATGTGGAGTACTTTTAGCTGTTTATGATGGTCTTACAGTGACTCTGTACTTTAAATTCAAGGTCTAATAACAAAAACATCTTCTATTTAGAAAATTCAGCTTCTAAAAATGAACACTGTGTGATTATTCCAACTCATGGAGAGATACTGGGGAATCTCCTGCTGTTCCTGGGCTTGTTAAAGTCACTAGTGCTCATACACCCTGAATTTGCAAGAGTTTATGCATGCCATTTACAAGAGAACATTCTGATTTCAGCTGGGGTTCATTTGCTCATGACTATGAGCTTTATTCATTTGAGACTGTTACCAGAAAGTTTTCTCCTATTCCAGAATGATTTAATGAAGTTAGTAGTAGTTTGTGAAATCCAAGTCACGAACTAGTGTAAAACGTGATGTCAAAATTATCTGGGAAGTATAACTGCATATAGATTAGTGAAAAACAACAGAAATTTTCTGGGTAAAAAAAAAAAAAAATTCAAAACAAAGTACTTGCCTATCACTATATTTGCAATCAGTTCCCTCTCCCTAGGGAGTTGTGAGGCACACAGAAAATGTGCAGTTAAGAGTGAGAGAAGCACAACAAAAAGCTATACAAAAAATATATTATAAAAAAAAAAAAGAAAAAAAAGAACCCCACAAACTGAATATTAGTGGTTTGATTTCTTTCATGTGCATCTTGTCTGCAGTTTGACAAGGTAGATGCTGTAGCATAGCTAATGTCTCTTCGTGTGAAGAAAGTTTCAAAATATTTGAAAGTACAGAGATTTGAAGCATATTCAATTAAAGTCAAAGTAAAACTGAAACATTTAGTAGTTGTACTAGTAAGAAAACTAAATCCATCGTCAAATATATGGATCTCTTTAGTTTCTTCAAACTAGGCTTTGAATTCTGATACCAATTAATGGTTTCTTATGCTGTTCATAGCTTTTCCAAGTACACAAAACAAAGTCTTTACAAGCCTGACAATGGGTTTTAGGAGCTGTGGAAAAGTAAAATAATATAGAGAGGCATACAGATACACCCATACTGTTCTCCCAGGTGTATCTATAAAGTAGTGTGAAACAAACTGAATATTTTTGATATACTCAAAGGACATGGAATACAGAATGGCATTTAAAAACTGGAAGACATTCAAGTATTGAATTCATTGTTAAAATGATCTTCATTGTAAAAATGTTCTACATTAAAGTGTAGAATAATTTTGTATTTTTTTTCCCTTTTTTTAAACAGTCCATGCTCAACAGTAATGGCTGAAATGAACAATTTTCAATAGACTAAATGTCTCAAGGTTAAAGTATTTGGATGAGTTGATAGGATCCCACAAACTTGATGAGAAACAGCAGAAGGGAAAGCACCAGTTTGGAGTGGGACGTGACTGCCCTTTACCTATACAAATATGAAGTTCATATCTCTGAAAGAGCTACGTTTTTTGTGTCATTTTGTCCTTCCTTGAGAATGCAGTATAAAAGATTCATATGTTAGTATGCTACACCCAAATTATGTTTTATGGGAAATGAATATTCTTTAAAGTAGTGTGAATGTGGTCATCAGCAGGTAATAAAAAAAAAATTGTTATGTAGTGTCTCCTCCAGGAAAAAAAAAAAAAGTTTCTGCTGCTTGCCAGATGGACCATCTTTTTAAAAGTACAGAAAGTACTTACTATCCTAAGAAACCAAGATACATTTTATTGTTTTCCATGTATCATTCCGGAGTACAGAGTCATTGTTAGCAGCACTAAAATAATAAATCAGTTGAGTCTTTTGGAAGTGAACTTGAATATCTGAAATTAAATCAAATTAAGGACTGCTTAAAGGTAAGACAACTGAAAGGAGGAAATCAATTGAGTCATTGAGTTGTTATGAACTATCAAGCTTGGATAAAGTTGAAGAAGGATTAGAGAGTAGTAGAAGACATCAAGGTGAGAGCAGAATCTGCAAGACCTTTAGAGATCCACTGAGTTTCACTGAGTGTGAATTCAGTGAATACTTCTGACTTTTGTTCATATGCTTTTTGTGAAATTCACATGCATAAGCTCATAGCAGTAGTTTGCGAAGAGATTGCAGTTTTTGAAGTGAAACACAGTAAGTAGTATAACATTCAGGACACAGATCTTACTCAGCCAATACTACCTAATTCATATGCAGTTTCTAGATAACAGTTTTTTGGTAAGCATAATTTACCATTATAAGTTTATTTTACTTTCAAAATCTTGGAAATCACATAGGTGATTTGAATGTTCATGCTTGCAGTATCTAAGACAGTGTTGTGGTTTAACCCAGCAAGCAGCTATGCACCACACAGCGATTCATTCACTCCGCCTCAGTGGGATGGGGGGAGAGAACATAAAAAAAAAAGGTAAAGTGCAACAACTCATGGACTCAGATAAGGACAGTTTAATAAGAAAGGAAAAAAAGATGCAAAAATGAAACTAAATCAATCAATCAAATAATAATAATAATAAAAATAAATAATAATAATAATAATAATAATAATAATGAAACACAAGTGATTCACAATTCCGCTGCTCACCACCAGCCAAACAATGCCCAACCAGCTCCTGAGCAATGTCAGCCCTCCTAGGCCAACTCCCCCAGCTTTCTTTGTTCACCATGACATTGTATGTTACAGAATATTTTGTTGGTCAGTTTGGCTCAACTGTCCTGGAGGTGTTCCCTCACAGCTTCTTGTGCACCCTCAGTTTACTGGCATGAGAAGCCAAAAGTCCTTGGCTCAGTGTAAGCACTGCTCAGTAGCAACTAAAACACCAGTGTTATCATTATTTTCATCCAAATCCAAAACACAGCATCATACCTACTACTAGGAAGAAAATTAAATATATCCCAGCAGAAACCAGGACAGAAAGCAACTATAGGTTGTTTTCTTTCTCATATTTACAAGCAGTTCTCATCCCCACTCTTAAATCATTATTACCCAGAATGCAATACATATACAGCTTACCAAACATGCCATTTTAGCACTGTCTTCAGTCTGTCATTCACCCTTATGAAATAAATTTCTAACATTTTTTTTAAATGAAAAAGTATAATCCAAAAGCCTTTTAAGTGAATAGCAGAAGTGCAACAGAAGTGCAAGGAAGGCTGAAGAGACTTGAGAATTACAGGCCACAACACAACTAGAAAACCACTCTTTGGTGAGAAAATTGACCTTAAAAATATCAGTATATTCTATATCTGTTGTTGTTTCCAGAGGGAGGCTAGGAGTTAAAGCATGACTTGCCAAAACATGAGGAAGACTGTTACTATATTTTGTTACTGTTGTTTTGTTGTTGTTTTAAATAAAGGTTAATAAATAAATACATCTATTACATTTACAAAAAAGTTTAATTGAGAGATTCTATCCAGCCTCACTGGCTTTAATTAAGCATTTCTTTTTCATCCTTAAGCATATTTAGTTAGTTTAAAAATAAGTTGACTATATATCTGATACACATATGCTAAATGCACACTGTTCAAGTTGTAAATTGTGCACTGCTACTATTGCATAGGCAGTTGTAGTTTGAACAGTGAGCTCTGAAGATAGACTTATACAAAGCGCTGTGATACCTTTTTTGTTGTTATGTATATATATTCTTTATGTATATAGATAAAATTTTGTTCTTTAAAGGAATAGAGTAAACATATTTTGGAAAAAAAAAATATATTGCAAAAAAAAACTCATAGACTGCACAAACATTGATTGTGGTAAAGGTGAAATCATTGATTTTTACATAAGATAGCAGATTGCTGTAGCAAGACTCAGTACAGCACAAGAAGCCCCATCAGGAAGGGGACATGAAAGGTTGTTAGAAAATCTGGACAGAATTTAGATTAGCTACTTTAGTGTACTTATATAAGTTTTAATATCTTCCTTAATAATAAAATTCATTTATATCCCAGATGTCAGGTTATTGGTCTCTTGGCCTCTTCAAGGAAGTAATTGAGCACCTGTATGGGGACAATGGGAATTGAAGAGTTCTGATTAGTTTTCTCTAGCTATAAATTATTTATTACCTCATTCCATTTCCCTCTTACACCTATTGGGACGTTTTCACAGTCATGTTGCATAATAAGAAAGTGAACATCAGGATTCTATTTGCTATGGTTCACCCTCATGAGCCATTTGACATTTTGTAATTTCACAGAAAAAGCTATCTGATCAGTGGAAATGAAGTGAGAGTTTTATAGATGTTTTCTGTTATATGATTTCATCCTTTTTTTTAAAAAAAAAAAAAAAAGTAATGACTGACTCATTTAAAGATGGGTAAATTGGCTAACAAATCCTAACCTGTGCTCTTATACAGGACACCTACAGCTGAAAGAGCAAATAGCTTTCCTACTTCCAAAATACATCATAAAATACATACAAAATGCTTATATCTATTCATGTTGAAAGCAAGTGCTACATTTTTAACATAGCTTAATATGTCTAAAGTGTATTTCCGCATATTCCATTTTGGAAAATTGCTTTCTTAGAGTGGAATGTTATAACAAGGTGATCTGTAAACTTCTGTGATTTTTCACATCCACTTCCTTCTGGATGCCTTTGAACTTAATGGGATAGATCACAGTTTCTTTGCTATCATCTGCAGGTAAGACAAGATGGTGATGGGCACTTTACAAGTCATGACTGCATAGTAAATTTTGTCCTCTGATTTGAAGATAGACTTGTGCCTCTCAGACCTCTCATTTGACACATAAAATTCAATAAGAAAAAATACAGTGCCTTGTATTTGGGGATGCATATGAGAAAACCTACAAAGCGCAAAGCATCTATAAACACGAACTTGCTAGTTGGAAAAGACTCAGAGAAAGAAGGATGTGGCTGTAATATTTGATCACAGCATGGCTATGGCCTGCAAATGGCATTGTAGAAAAGGCAAATGCAATAGCGTTTATGAATATTATTACACAGCAAAACTATGAGGAAATAGTAAGCATTGTGTAAGTATTGTGGGTGGCATTCATGTTGTACAAGGATGAATTTAGATAGAACTTAGTTCAAAGAAGAGCTAAAGAAGCATCATCAAATTCGAGGTCTACTCTACCAGAAAAGGTTGGCCTGACCATTCCAGCTAAAGGTTCTG
Source organism: Cygnus atratus (assembly GCF_013377495.2). Taxonomy (NCBI): domain Eukaryota; kingdom Metazoa; phylum Chordata; class Aves; order Anseriformes; family Anatidae; genus Cygnus; species Cygnus atratus. Next base: position 57,604,731 of record NC_066365.1, read on the forward strand.
CAGCAGCCTTCCAGGTGAAAAAGACAACAAATTCCCTGTAGCTGCTAGTTACAAGGTGTGAAATGGATTTCTGTGGTAACAGACAACTAGATTTAGTGTCCCAGAGAGGCCCTCCTAGTTCAGTTTTTCTATGTTTCTTTTGCATTATTCTTATCAAGTACTATTGTTGCATGCCTGGAATACTGGATGCTCCTAGCTTCCTTGTGTGTGTTCCTGTCTACTGGGTTCAGTCCCTCCTTATGGTTCCTGGAGAAGGTGCCTGGTCCCTTCTCAGGCTCAGATTTAAGACCTAAGAAATCCAGTCTAGCTGTGTCACAGTGAGGTGGATTGATAACTGGCTGGATGGCAGAGCTCAGAGGGTTGTGCTCAGTGGTGCAGCATTTAGTTGGAGGCTGGTAGCTAGCGGTGTCCCACAGGGGTCAGTACTGGGTTCAGTCTTGTTCAACTTATTCAACACTGACCTGGACAATGGAACAGAGTGCACCCTCAGCAAGTTTGCTGATGACACAAAGCTCAGGGGAATGGCTGATACCCCAGAGGACTGTGCTGCCGTTCTGGGGACCTTGACAGGCTGGAGGGTTCGGCCGAGAGGAACCTCATGAATTTCAACAAGGGCAAGTGCAGGGTCCTGCACCTAGGAAGAAATAACCTCAAGCACCAGTACAGGCTGGGGGCTGACCTGCTGGAGAGCTGCTCTGCAGAGATGAACGTGGGAGTCCTGGTGGACAGCAGGCTGATGTGAGTCATCAATGTGCCCTTGCAGACAAGAAGGCCAATGGTATCCTGGGCTGCATTCGGAAGAGTGTTGCCAGCAGGTCAAGGGAGGTGATCCTCCCCCTCTACTCAGCCCTGATGAGGCCACATCTGGAGTATTGTGTCCAGTTCTGGGCTCCCCAGTACAAGAGGGACATGGAACTACTGGAGTGAGTCCAGAGGAGGGCTACTAAGATGATTAGGGGACTGGAGTACCTGTTGTACAAGGACAGGCTGAGAGAACTGGGCCTGTTTAGCTTGGAGAAGAGAAGACTGAGGGGAGGCCTCATGAATGTACATAAATATCTGAAGGGAGGGTGTCAAGAGGATGGAGCCAGTCTCTTTTCAGTTGTGCCCAGTGACAGGACAAGAGGCAATGGGCACAAACTGAAGCATAGGAAGTTCCGGCTGAGTATGAGAGGACGCTTCTTTACTGTGAGGGTGACAGAGCACTGGAACAGGTTGCCCAGAGAGGTTGTGGAGTCTCCCTTCTCTGGAGATATTCAAAACCCACCTGGATGCCATCCTGTGCAACATGCTCTAGATGATCCTGCTTGGCTGCGGGGGTGGATTAGATGATCTTCAGAGGTCCCTTCCAACCTCATCCATTCTGTGATTCTGTGAAAAATAGCATAATTCTGTAAGGTGTGAGGTCCTGCAATAAAGCCTGCAATGACCTTAATGATTTCAACAGTCTATGGCACATATCTTATATAGTAATCATTGCTATATTTTAAGGGTAGCAGAAAATCCTCACAGATTAAAGTTTCATCTAAAGAGAGTATATGAATAATAGTGTGTTCTATTCTCACCTTCTGAAGAAACAATGCCTCCCTGATGTCACACATACACCTTCTTTGTTGGTCTTCATTACAATAATTGCAGGAGGCTGCTGCACTGAACAGTACACTTCAACATTATCTGCTCGCTAACAGGTTCTCTTTGCTCTATTCTTCATGATCTATTGTTTTTTTTTGTTTGTTTGTTTTTTGTTTTTTGCCTTTGCTTCCTTATCCTAACTAAAATAAGACTAGGATTCATGTTACATCTTGACCCAGATGCCTTTAACATCCATATGTTTTTGTTTTCTCCCTTAGCTCTCTGCTATGCATTTATATTAAATTAATATGAATGAGGAAGTAACATAGTATGAATAAGGAAAAAGTTATAATCAGGGACAGTTGCTCAAATGATATTTTTTGCATTTTTTTTTCACCGAGTAACATACTTTTGTGTTCAAATAAAAGTTCCACTTAAATCTTACAGGTGGGTTTAAGCACACACACACAAATGTAATATTCATGTAAATGAAGAGATGAACAATATTCATCTTTTTATATGATTTTTCCCAGCTGAAAGATTTCAACTTTTGGTTGTGAAATAATGTATTATTTAGAATTTTTCTAAATTGAGTTATCAAAAGAATTAAAAAAAAAATCAAAATGGAGACAACAAAAGTTTATCCACTAACGCAAAATATTTTTTTTTCCAGGTAATATTATGCTTAGAAGAGTGGCTCACTTCCTGAACAGGAGGTATTAGCCAAATACAAATATAAGTACGCAGTATAGGGTTATTGACTAAAAATTTATTGACTTGAGGATTTCAGAGAGTTATCCTCCAGATGACCTAGCAGTTTCTTATGGTCTTTAGTTATAAGAAGATTTTGGTTTAAATCAAAAAAAATAATAATCTTGTCCCATCAAGTACAACTTTTAATTCCCCCACTATGTAGACCACTGAGATGACTGATGCTTCTTTTCCCTACTTAGGAAACCTCTTAATTTCTTATCTCACTTCAGTATAAACTGTTTCTGTGCAATGCATAAAAACAAATCCATTACATTCCTAGGTACCTTTAATCAATTTTTAGTTTGCCTGGCTGCCTACAGCTTTATGCTCATTAGGAGTTTATCTATAAGTTATTAAAAACTAAATAATGTTGTGTAGCTTTTTGTGAAATATATAACATTAAGAGAATTAAGAGAAGGGGAGTACCAGAAACACAGTTTAAGCCTTTAGATTTGTTGGCTTGTGAGGACAAAAACTCTTGAGCTTTCTATATTGATGAAGTGGGAAGATTAAACATATGTTTGTACTTGCTACCATATTTATTTGCATATACTGTCTTCAAGATGATCATATGGTCCTTTTACCTTTTGGCAACATTATATATTCCAAAGAAACACTACAATGTGATCAAAGTTTGTAAAATGTAGTTTTCCCATATTATGCTTTCTTCATCTGTTTATTGTCTGGAACTACAAAAACTATACATATCTAGCTAAATACATTGCAATTAGTTGTTCAGTGACTTCTAGTCAGCCATGTTCCTATGGGTTTCAAACAGTTTGTCCAAGCCCTGTGGTGAACCTGTAGGCCACGATAAAGTCACTCCTCAGCCTTCTCTTCTCTAAGATAAGAGATCTAAGTTATCTCTATCTCAGCATCGAAAGCCCAGGTTTAATTAGATTATTTTTTTCCTTATATGGATGTTGTTTTATCTTTATCAGTGTTCTATTAGTCTTTCCTAGTTATGTTAGCTTTTTTTTTTCCTTGAGCTTTGCACAATAATCAGGTTTTACTCTGAGATACAATTATACTGTTTTATCTTCTATTCTACTCCTAATAAACTAGAACATTTTATTTCCTTTTACTTTTTTATTATTATTATGATTATTATTATTAGACTGCCATTTAGAACTGAGACAATATTTTCAATTACTATCTATTGTAACACCAGACTTCACTCCTGAGAAGTAATGGTCTGTTCACAGCATATCAAATTTGGTAAAAGCTAGGATATATTATTTTGCTGTAGCTGAGAGTTTGGGGTGAAGTACTCATACCCACTAAATATAGTCAATTCACTAAGGTTCCTGCACACAGTCAATGGAGAAAGGCTATTTCAGAAATTATTCAGATCAGGAGCCTGAATACGTTGCCCATTTTCCTAGCAACATGATTGCTGAAGACATAAGCTGGTTTAATAATAGTGCTGCCTGAGGCAGTCTTATTTTTAAGGAGTGATAATTTACAAAACATAATCCTGTTGAAATGGAACCCTATTGAACGAACGAGCAACGGAGACCCAGCTTAATAATTAACTGATTTTGAACATGTTGATGTTAGTCTAGATCTTTTTACTAATCTGCAGGTTTACCGGTGTATGAAGAACAGGAAGCAGAACAAGTCAAGGAATTGTAGCTTTCCCATTATCATGTTCCACTGAAGAACATACTTTTCAGATGATGTGGTGCAAGAGAATTGTTCTGCAGAGGGTTTCTTACCCCGTATTGTGGCTGGACTGAGCTCACCCAGAACCATCGTGTCAATTTGTTACCTTTTTCATGTAACTGCCAATCAACTTCCACCCTGAACAAAACAAAACAAACAAACAAAAAAATAACAAGGGTGTGTGTGTATGAATATATAGAAGTTTATTCTTTCTTACTCTCAGGCTATGTTTCAGGCTAGGTTTCTGCCATGAAAACAACTCGTGTTCCAGGTAAGTGAGAAATAAAAAATAAAACAACGCTAGTAATGTTCATTGTATGATGGTTTAAAAGCTATCTATCTAACCTTTGAAGATAATAATAATATGAATCAATATGCTAAAGTAGCTGGGCATGAAGCAACATCTTTATGTTGTATCAAGCTTGGAAATTCATAAGGTTACACAGTTGTTTATGGAGGATGCAGTTAAATCTTTTTTTATGTTTTTTAATTTTTTTTTAAATTCAAATAACTATGTCTTAAAAATATAAGAAATCTGAAATAAAAGTCATTTTGAGGAGAAGATGCTGATTTAAAAAAAAAAAAAAAAAAAGCAAAGTGGCAAATAAACAAGCCGGAACTCCATCATTAGTGTGGTACAATATAATGCAAAAGTTGATGTGTTCTGTGTCCTTTATCACACTAAATATTTAAATGCGTTAGACCAGAACAGACAATGATAAATGGGTGTTCTGGTACCTGCACATACTAATTTTGAAAAGGAAGATGCAACAAATCATGCCTTTAATAATAATTTATTGTATAAATCTTACCTAAGGGAAGAAAATCCTAGTTTTGCTTTGCACAACAATTGTTCCAATTCTATTTATATCATTGCAATATCATTGTGCCATAAGCACAGTGATGTCTGACCCTTACTAGAACATAAATGTGAATTGACAACTAAAAAAAAAAAAAACAACCACATTCTATAACAAAATAGTGAATCTGTGCTAATAATTAGAAGTATTAATATACTGCTGCCCTTCATGACTTCCTCATACTTGGTTTATATGTGCTTTTTTTGTTTTGAAAGTATTTTTATCAATAACAAATTTCTTTATAAACCTGTGCAAGATAGACAAATGCATAGTCTCCTTAAAAGTATTTTTCCTAGGGTCAACTACACTTAGAATTGAATGTGCATTAAGCTTTCTATTATACTGTCTGTGTAATAATTCAGAGTAAATGATAATGTATCATGCTGTAAGTCCATAACCTTAGAAAATAAGAGCCCAGTTGGTGCTTGACTTACAAGAGCAAAACAAGCTTACAGAGCACAGGTCTGTGTTGTTTGGCAAGTAGTCAATAAAACTGTACCTTATGACTTTCTTTCCTAAAGGTTCTAATCAAAACAATTTATTTCAGGCATGTAAACTCTGCTTTTCAGACTGCAGCTATTGTCAGTGTAAGGCATCAGCATCGGCAGTAGCTGTAACCATGTTAAACCGAGTCCCAGAGCTCCCCCATCTGTCTCAGTAAAAGACAGATTTCCTGCTAGATCAATGTAACATGTCAGCTACAGTGAAAAAGACATTTTTTTTTTCCAGTTTTACTAGGCTTTACAACAACTATTTCAATAACTGAAATCTTTTTCATTCAAAGTACTACAATTCAGAGAGCTATACAAAGAAAAATCATTAAAAATATCATTCTGTATGAGTCAACTATAATGAGAAAGGAATACAAATTAAAAGCCCAACTATACATAATGAAATTGGACAGAAAAATGTAGGCAAATATTTAGCAAATTAGAAATCTTCATACTGAATGTAAGCAGCTACAGGGAAATGTTTTTCATTGTTAAACTGTTCCTGGTACACCTCTAAACTATGTTTATTTAGGGATGAAATAGTGTATAAACACATATAGGCTACTATCGTTCTTGAAGATTCCGGCCATTTTATTTTAATATAGTAACTGAACGCTTTTCACACTGACATTAAGACTTAGCAGGCATATATTCTAAATCTTATAATCACAAAAGTTACACTTTTCTATATCTACCTTGGTAAAACCTGAAACCATATCCCAGATTAAGCAAACTTTTCCAAAGAAAAAAGATTTATTTTTTTTAAAAAAAGGAAAAGACTAAAAAATTCTATTTTCTGTATCCCCTGAGGAAAATATTCTCAAAGAAAATCAAGAGTTTCTTATTTTCAATTCTTGATGTGTAAACACAATGGGTGTCCACCTGCCCTGTCACACTATTAAGCTTCAGGGGATGATATCACTCTCCAGATGAGTTCAGTTCTGATTTCTCCCAGATGAACAGCAAATATGTTTCAGGCTGGAAAACCTTGCTTGGAGATTAAGGGAAAAAACAAAGTAAAATTTTAAGTGAACACCTACTATACAGCTTGTTTTGTAGTACTAACAGTCTTGGACTAGCTCGTAGGGAATGCCCCACCAGCAGGGCTCATTTCACTTTTAAAGGTGTAGTCAGAAAAAAATAAAAATAAAAAAAAAATTGCCTCACTGCTCTTTCATATTTAGTAACCTTTCCCAGCAGATCTCCTGCCAAGGAATAAACAAGAACTTTAATACTGTTGGACACTCTAGCTTCTCCTGGAGTAACAATATTGGGCTGTCAAAGGGAACACAGTATCTTGGAGAAAATATTTTTAAATAGTTAAACAGTTAGGTGGATGACCTGAAAATAAGATTGCTAACCAAATTCTTCAGGGTTTTGATGTTTTGTGCGTTGTTAGGAACACATGGCAATTAGGCGTATGGAAGGGTTTGCAGGTAGAAGGTGCAAGTTTTCTGTGCTGTAGTATTCAAATTATATATATATGTGTATATATATATTATAGGCGTATGATTCAAAAAGAGCAGAGAAAATAACCTTGTCTTCTGATATAGTTGTTACCATCAGATGGTCACTGGGGATTTACAACTCTTGTTTTCTTCAATTAAACACATTCTATACTCTTATCAGGATGAATGAACCGATATACTATATCAGCCTGTTATTCTGTGGGCTTTGGACTGCTTAGCTGTGGTCAACAGCCTCTGTCTGCACATGCTGTGTCAGAAATGGCAAGGATTGACAATATCTATTGCAGAAGGAATCTTTCTGAAAGGAATTTGCCCTCAACTTCACTTCTTCTAACTACTTTTATGCTCATTTAAAGCTTTACTGCATGGTGCACATTTCAGCAAGGTGAGCAGAAGAGTAAAACTCTACCTCTGTCAGTAAGAATTGCAAATATAGTTCTTTAAGATTTTTGTTGAAAACATGCTTTATTAGTTTTTCACATATGAATGAAATCAGACTTTCATTCCAAAAATGCACAGCTGACTGTTAAAGGCACAATAATAGTATATCCTTACAATTAAAGGTGGTTTGAAACTGTCCAAAAATGTTACAGCAGTCAGCATGAATCGGTTTAACACATACATGTTATTTCATGAGGAAGCCTTAAAGAGTCTATGCCGATTTTATTTCTAATCTATTAAACAATTTCGTTACATTCAAGCTATATATTTTCTCCCATGCATATATAAATCTGTGTTAAAGAGGCAGCCTCCAATACAGAATTATTACAGCTTTACCGGTCGTGGTAGTAACTGAACAAAGTTACTTAATTTTATATGTTATTTTATATTGCTATTTCTGTATTAACAAATGTAAATATGCTTGTCCATGGTTAACTGAATCTTTTTCAACAAGTCACACTATTAGACTTCAGTTTCTTTGAATACTCTTTCCTTAGTATTTGCTGTTTATCTTATATAATGTCAGCTCAGGTCTGATGGTGAGACATATGTAATTTTGTTTGCATTAAAAAGAAAACAATCAAAGAAAAAATATCAGTATGTTTTCCTGTGCTTTGTAACTGGAAAACAAAGCAACAAATATAGTTGTTATCCTAAATCTTACACACAACTGAGACAGATATTGCTGTGTCACAAAATCATAGAACCATAGCATAATTTAAGTTGGAAAGGATATCTGGAGGTCATCTAGTCCAAACTCCTGCTCAGAAGAGGTCCAGCCAGATCATGTCTATGCACTCCTAGAGATGACTAGTTTCAGTGATACACAGTATATAAAATACCTCAGCATACGCAAGTAATACAAAGTCTAAATATGTTCTTATGTAAACCAAAAAAGCAACATTCCTTCCTATTTAACCTCCAATGAGAAATGAGAAGATAAAATTTATGCCAAATGCATAAGAATATTTATAAATATAGGATATTTATACAACCTATAGAAAGCAATAATGTAATTATTTATTGTTTACTTTTCCTGGACAATTAGACTAATCTTACAAATGCTTAGAAAATCTAGTATAAAAGCAAACGACATACCATGTTGTATCCCTCTAAACCAAGTCAGCTAACGGTGAGAAATGTTCACTTTGGGGAGGGAGAAAGTGAGAAGGAGATAGATAACTAACTTCTTTCCAAGACCTCCATAACTTGTATGTTGACTTTACTACAATTCATTTATTAGATTACTTCTGGAAGCATCATGGACTATACAAAAAATCTGATTTGGTATTTGGTAAGGTTATGACCACATTAGCAACTTGTGAGTTATGGTAGAAGCAAGTTTCTAGGACAAAACAATTGGTGATGAGGACATAACACCTACACTGAATTTTATCAAAGGGTTATTTCATACTAACTCTTGTTAGATCTGACCCAAGCTCCTACCAGCTATTGTTGACTCACTAGGTGAACCCCTGAGAAGTCCATTTTCTAGCTGAGTATCAGCTGAAGTGAATTCAGTTCTCGTACTCTGAGCCTGCTCTGCAGTTAAAAACAAAGTATTGTAAATGGGGATGTCTGTCTTTGCTTTAAAAATTAATTCCTCTTCTATCTGAAATACTGACATCGATGTGCCAAAAGAATTAGAATTACAAATATAACTTCTTAAATGGACAATTAGGAACCTAAATTTCTTCCAAGTCCTAGAGGTCAATCTTAAAAAATTGTTTTACTCTTTCAGCACCTGCATTTCTGCTTCTGTTTGTGCCAAAAGTTATTACCTGGTTTAGACTACAAACCAATGCTGTGACTGTCTCCTCAGGGTCTTCAACCCCTGTGCTTATCCACCTCTTTAGATCTAAAAGCTGAGTGTGATCTGACTCCACCACCAAGGTAACTTCCACATCATAAACTGACATGATAGCCACTCTCATTCAAAATGACTGGAGTGGGTTTTAATAGAATAGTCAAGTTGCTAAGACAGTTAGAGAGTATATTTAAACCTGAGGTCTTTTCTGACCTATTCTTCAGGATGGCAGTTATCAAATACTTTACTAGATTTAATTGATTTACTAAATCTTACTTACAAGGGGATACCGGGATGCAGCCTTTCTGTGGTGGTTTGGGATACTCTTTGCCTGTTTTGGTATTAATATAAAATCAGGTTTTATTGAATAGTTTGAATGAATATATTGTGTTGAATATTAGAATATAACTCTCCAGAATGTTTGCAGTGATAGTTTCTGTGAAATACAGAAACTGGTTTAGTAGTAATACCTTTCTTTCTCTGTGGGAGCATCTAAATCATAAAATGGTGTAGCCAGGTTTCAGTTATTCTTCTGCAAAGTGGGATAGCATTAATAAGAGAGAAAAAAATGTGCACTCACCCCCTCAACAAAATTGGATCAAGTGTAGTGATTCTTCCTGACAGATTAGATGTAACAGAAGAATATAAATATTTTTGCTGCCTCATGACTGAATAATTCAGCTACTTTCCAATTAGCTGAGACAGTCCATATTAAGACTTAAGAATTAATATTTTCTCCTGTATTTAAGTAGTAAGTTAAACTTGCTTTATTAAGAAAACAAGGAAACAGAGCTACCTGTCATAAGTAAAGACAGACACCAAAAGAGTAGAAACACCCTTTTTTTACCCCACTGTTTCTTATTCATTAGCTTATTGTTTCTCTGTTACCTTCCTTGGTGATTGGATTCTGTTCTGAGGTATCTGATTTCCTTTATCCTTGTTTAGGAAAACTGGATAAGACCGGATTGTACACTCAGAAAAAAAAAAAAAAAAAGAAAGAAAAAAAAAAGGTAATATTGACTGGCACATTGATGTCCACTATTACAGTAACTAAGTCCTTTTGTTGAGTCAAGTGCATCTTTCATTCCTAAGTAAAAGTTTTGAAATGCAAACAAACAAACAAAAAAAAACACAATCCTGATCTCTTTAGACTCTTCTTTCTATTGCTAAAAACACTACAAACCACCTTCTTTCCTACATTTTTCCCCAGAAATGCCATGGTAAGGAAATGTTATACAGCTGAGAGTCAGCAGCAAAGACTAGGGACAAGTAATCCCCTTTGCCTCGTACTGCAAGACTTTCACATTTTAAGTTCATTAGTTCATAAAAAATAGTGTCCAGTAAAATCTGGCTTTAGAATTATAACAGCTTTAATAAATCAGTCTATCATAGTAAAAACCAGCCTTCTAAATGCTGCAGGATTAAACTTCACATCTCTCCCAGACACCTTGTCCTAACTTCCACGTCTGGAATAGCTTTACACTATGGAGAAACAAGGTTATTCAATGCACTAGCTGATACACATAGGAACAAAGAAGTACTTACAGCCACCTCTGCACACGTTCCAGAAACAGAGATGCAGACCTCATGATGCCAACTTTTTGAATTTATGCACTCCCTCACTGTTGTACATGTTCTCAGAATGAGAAATTTTGCAAATCATTCATGGCAAGGATGGCTTTTTTTCCCCCTCAAGAAACTGCATTTTCTGTAGGTTCACTTTAGTTAGTGAAATAAAGTTCTCTCTATTTATACATATATTTTTGTGTATATATATATATAGACACATAAGTATGTATATATTCTGGACATATTTGACATTATCCATCATGTGAAAAGCCTGTGAGATTGGTTTGTAGGAAACTGGGGGAAAATATCTATACATTCTCATCAGATTGTCAATAGAGGTCTTTCGGGTTTTGATAGAAACAGCCCTGGTGTATGTAATGAAACTGTAGGCAAGCAAGAAGTAAAATGATGGGATTTTTCTTCTTCACAAATGGGTAGCTAAACTAGTATCATTCTGACTCTTCACTTCAGTTGTTCTGTCTTGCAAGGGTTGCTGGACTGCACTGCTCACCTTCCATTGTAGGTCCAGAGACAAAAAAGAGCCTCCAAAATAACTGTATTTTGTATTCCCACAGTGCCACTGAATCCTGTGAGAGGTTCCTAAATGAAGTTTCCTAAGTAGACTGTCAAGTCCACTATGATTGTACTAGTTTTTATATGCATCATAGAAGGGAACAGGTTAGACTATCGATATATGTATGTGTGGATGTATGTACAGGGACAGGGAGGAGAAAAAAGTAGTTGGAAAAAATAATACAACACCATGCAACTGCTAGAACAAATGTCTAACCTGATCAGAGGTAAAGGTAAAAATTGCCAAACATCAGTAGGGGTACAGTAAAAAAGGTATAACACTTTTGTCTGTCCTGGGGACAGACATTTCTCTAGCTTGTTAGTAATTCACTTTTCTGGCTTGTTAGTAATAGGTAATACATTTTACTAGTCTCCCTACACTGAGTCTGTTTTGCCCATGACGATAATTGGTGAGTGATCTCCCTGTCCTTATCTCAACCCTTGAGTCCTTTTCATTGGATTTTCTCCCCCTTTCGCTTTGAGGTGGGTTAGTGAGAGAGCAGTTGTGGTAGAGCTTGGCTGCTCACCTAAGTAAAACCACCACACCCTAAAACATTGACTCTGTATTTCATTAACCCTGTTTTTATGTAGTGTGTAATTAAGTGTATCTACCAAATTACAATCAAGTATACTTTGCCATCACTGAATCTTTGTTAAGTTAGCTAAGCTTTGCCAAATCACTACTTTGTATCAATAAACCATATCATTGCTTCTCTCATCCAAGTGGGGTGCATATCATTTCCATCTGCAACACCAGCAGTGAAATAACCTAAGAATACTTGCTTTTTGGCTGATTAATATTCCTTATTGAAAATAAGTAGGTATTTTACTTCTTTTAACAATATAAGAGCTGGTTACAATCAGTGAGCTGTTGGATTGAAAATGCTTGTTTCCAGGATGCTAAAAAGTTGGTTCAATACTTAGTTGGCTCCTTTGCTTTGCTCAGCATTGTCTAACAGCTCCAATGAACATTGTCCTAAACAGGCAAAATGGTGAATTCACTCTCAAGCAGCAATTATCTTCCCCAAAGCTCAGATGGCTTGGACACACCTCATTAACATGTCATGCATACCAGTTTCACTCTTTCACCCAGTTCTACCTTTTTTTCCCTTCCCTGAAGAGCTTTTCTGTTTAGCACAGCCATGCACAACTCTTGCCAGCTCACTATGGGTCCTTCACAACACAGAAATGCTTCAAAGAGCATTTTTGCTGAGTGATTGTATGCATGCAGCTTAGTACGTGTGCCTTTTATTTCTGTTCTAATTGTTTAGATACATAAAACCTGAAACTCCATTGCAGCAAATTTGGGATTAAGGTTGATTTAGATCACTGAGTAGCAATGATGGCATATATGCTTTTCAAGAAGACCTCCACAATTTCCTGATGCATTGTGTTTAGTAAAGGGTAGCAATTAACCATGACAAAACATGTAATTTCTTACATACTATTGTTAATGAGACTGTAACTTCAGTTAACAATTTCAGAACGCCTATTTAATCCATGCTAAAAAAAAAAAAAGTGTGTATATAAAGACTATCACAATTCTTTATTATAAAATTACAAGTATTCAGTAAAATACAGTTTGAAGTAAATAGTAGGTAAAATTTTGTAAGCACATTTTTAATGTGTTCACTTTTTAATAATTCTTAGATCTCACTCTTGAAGTTAATCAGTTCAGATTTTGACCTTGATCACCCTGTCCACTTACTGTTTTTAGGTCAGTTATTCTTCCTAAAAGTGGTAAAATTACGAAAATTTTAAAGGGAACTAACTGGATATATATTTAAGAAAGAATAGCATAGAAGACGTTGCTTTGGGGTTCATCATTTTCTTTCTTATGTATATATATTTCCAAACCTACTTTTTAACTTCTTCATCTAGTTTTGCTAGTGGTAAACACTGAATTTCAGAGTATGAGCTTCCCTACAGAGGAAATATTATAAGGTTGTATGTTTGTTTGCTTCAATATCGCAGATGTTTTAAAAATTGAAAAAGCAATCTCAGAGAGCATTCTATATGTGAATAATAATAACAACAACAAAGAAGTGTATCTATAGTAGCATTTTCAGCCTTTTTTCTTATGCAAATACATCTTATGCCTACTGATAGAAAATGCAGGGGCCTAAAAGTAGAGTTCTGATTTTGAAAGTACATGGTACCAAAGAATATCAGAATTATTTACGGTAACACTTACAACTACAACAGCATCTACAGTATTAGTCTTATGGCTTGCTCTGGGCTACCTAGTCTTGCTGTTCCTTTTCCTAAATTCTTTCACTTGCAGGACTCCAGATTGCAAATGTCTGCTTGTTTCCCAAGCAGACAATAAAGTTAGGCAAAAATGCCAGGAGGCCTTCATGGATGAACAAGGAACTCCTGGTCAAAAAGAAAGCCTATAGAGGGAGGAAGCAAGGATAGGTAAACCAGAAGGAATACAGAGACATTGTCCAAACAGCCAGGGATCAGGTTAGGAAAGCTAAAGCCTAGATAGAATTAAATCTGGCCAAGGACATCAAAAGTGCAACAAAAATGGCTTCTACAAGTACCGCAATGACAAGAGAAAGACTAGAGATAATGTGGGCCTTCTCCTGAAAGAAACTGGAGACCTGGTTACCGGGCACAGTGAAAAGGCCAAGGTACTGAATGCCTTCTTTTCCTCAGTCTTTACCAGCAAGACTTGCTTTCAGGAGTCCCAGATCCCAGAGTCCAGGGTAAATGGCTGGAACAAGGAAGATGTATCTCTGTTGGAAGAGGATTAGGTCTGAGAATACTTGAGTAAACCAGACATTTGCAAGTTCATGGGCCCTAACTAATGGAATGAACACACAAGTGCTGAGGAAGCTGGCAACTGTGATTGTTAGGCCACTCTATAATCTTTGCTTGATCATGGCAACTGGGAGAAATGCCTGAAGACTGGAGGAAAGCAAATGTCACTCCTATCTTCAAGAAGCGCAAGAAGGATGACATGGGGAGCTACAGGCTGGTCAGCCTCACCTTGATCCCTGGGAAAGTGATGGAGCACCTAAGCTTGGAAACCATTTCCAGGCCCATGAAGGAGAAAAAAATTATCAAGAGTTGTCAGCATTCATGAAGGGGAAGTCCTGCCTCACCAACCTCATAAGCTTTGATAATGAAATAGCCTGATGGATGAGGGGGGAGGTGTATATATTGTCTTCCTGGACTTCAGTAAGGCCTTTGACACTGTCCCCCATAAGATCCCCATAGAGAAGCTGTTGGCTGGATGAGCAGACAGTGAGGCAGATCAAAAACTGAATGGCCAAGCCCAGACAGTAGTGGTCAATGGTGCAAAGTCTAGCTGGAGTCCAGTGATGAGAAGAGTAACCCAGGGGTCAATACTGGGTCCAGTCCTGTGTAACATCTTCATTAATGATCTGGACAAGGGAGTAGAGTGCACCCTCAGTAAATTTGTGGATGACATGAAACTGAGGGGAGTGGCTGATTCATCAGAGGGCCGTGCAGCCATCCAGCGGAATCTTGACAGGCTGGAGAGGTGGGCTGACAAATAGGACCTAGGAGTCTTGGTGGACACCAAGTTGAACATGTCAGCAATGTGCCCTTACTGCTAAGGAGGCTAATGGTATTCTTGGCTGTATTAGGCAAAGCATCCCTTGCCAGCAGGTCAAGAGATCCTTCCTCTCTACAAAGTATTGGTGAGGCTGCACTTGGAGAACTGTGTCCAGTTTTAGGCCCCCCAGTAAAAGAGAAACATGGAAAGCATTCAGCAGAGGGATACCAAGATGATCAAGGTACTGGAGAACCTCTCCTATGAGGAGAGGCTGAGAGAGCTGGACTGTTCAGCCTGGAGAAGAGAGAACAGGATGCCCAAAGGGGATCTTACGAATATCTACAAATACCTGAATGGAGGGTTGAAAGTGGAGAGAGACGTGTTATTTTCAGTGGTGCCAATTGCCAAGACAAAAGGCAATGAGCACAAACTGGAACACAGGAGGTTGTGTCTAAACATCAGGAAGAACTTCTTTACTGTGCAGGTGATGGAGCATTAGAACAGGTTGCCCAGAGAGTTTGTGGAGTCTCTCTCTTTGAAGATCTTCAAAAGCCATTTGGACATGGTGCTGGACAACCTCCTCTGTGTATCTAGTCCTTGAGCAGGGGGGGTTGGATCAGATGACTTCCAGAGGTCCCTTCCAACCTAAACCATTCCATGATTCTGTGTATGTGCTTATTTCTCATACTCTGCTTGCTAGAAGTATAAAAAGAAATTCAACTTCTGAGTTTATTGTTGCCCAATAAATTTCTGACACTGTTCGAGTCACTGTTGTTTTTGTTTTTTTTTAACCTAGTTTGACATTGACTGTGTTCCCAAAGAAGAGAAAAATCATTGACATTTAGAAATTGTTCCCTGTTACACAGTAATGTTTCTTCTCATCAGAGAAAATAAACAAGACACAGATTGTCAAACAGATCTTTCAAAATGCCACTCAGAATTTTCATCTCAATTTTACTTATTCTTATCTTGAAACTAAATACTAGCCCCACTGAAGACAGCGTTGAACTCCCTTTCTAGAATGTCAGCCACAAAGCAGTTTGTGGGTGGCTTATGCTTCTTAATGTCTTTTCTAAATATGTCGTACCAAATGCTGTTATCCTGTCACAGAGGCTTTCTAAGACTGACCATGGTTAACTATGTACT
Organism: Cygnus atratus; assembly: GCF_013377495.2. NCBI lineage: Eukaryota > Metazoa > Chordata > Aves > Anseriformes > Anatidae > Cygnus > Cygnus atratus. Next base: position 57,620,603 of record NC_066365.1, read on the forward strand.
ATACAGAGGAAAGGATTTAAAATCCTCTGTTGTAATGTTTGGTAGAAGAAGCCTGGCTGAAAGTGCTTCTTAGAGGCACTGTAAATTAATCTCAGTTCCTTGTCTGAATTGCCCCTTGCTCATGTAGGACACTTTGAACTTCAGTCTTCTGCCGGAACAGATTTTCTATCTAACAACAGAAAGGCATATAACATATCAGCCAAATTCTTTGGAGAAATAAGATTTAAACATACTCACAAAATCACACACACATGCACATACACAAACATGCACACAGAGTTAACATCACTGTTTCCCACCAATCTGAAAGGGCCTTTAGAAGATTCATCAAAGATATCAGGCAATAAGTCTGGTAAAGCCCGCCAGGAAGCTTCTCACACTTTCAGAGTCTGAACATCATGTAGTCATACAACACAAACATCACCAAATCTCTAGAATGCACAGGCTGGGCTTAAGGCTGTCAGACTGCTCCTATACAGCAACGGAGGCTTCTCCTCAGCACTACAAAGACGGTGAAGGGTCTGGAGGGGAAGACGTATGAGGAACAGCTGAGGTCACTTGGATTGTTCAGCCTGGAAAATAGGAGATTGAGGGGAGACCTCACTGCAGTCTACAACTTCCCCACGAGGGAGAGCAGAGGGGCAGGCATTGTTCTCTTCTCTCTGGTGACCAGCAATAGGACCCAAGGAAACAGCTTGAAGCTGCGGCAGGGGCAGTTCAGGCTAGATATCAGGAAAAGTTTTTTCACTGAGAGGGTGGTCAGGCACTGGAACATGCTCCACATGGCAGTGGTCACAGCACCAAGCCTGCCAGAGTTCAAGAAGCATTTGGACACCGCTCTCAGACACACAGTCTGATTTTTTTCGGTGGTCCTGTGTGGAGCCAGGTGTTGGACTCAATGATCCTTGTGGGTCCCTTTCAACTCAGAATATTCTATGATTCTATAATTCATCATTCTAATATCTACCTGAGAATATTCAACCTGCAGGAAAATTGCCCTAAAGAATATAAGTGATCTTTTAATGTTTTGTTGTTGTTGTTGTTTGTGTTTTTTTTTTTTTTTTTGTGGTGTTTTTTTTTTTCTTTAGAAAAATTGGCTTGAAATTGTGAAATTGTGCATTAAACTTAAACCCAGAAAGTGAGATCTGGAATATCTGCAAGTTTTCTGTAATAGTTGTTCTGTAAAAAGTAAAATCCATTAGCTTCATGGTAACTTTTCAAAGCGATATTATGAAGTGAATACTTCGGAGTCTATGTGGATTGACAAAGAGCACCTCTGTAAGTGGCTAGCTGTTTTGTTTAGCTAATGAAAGCAATAGCTGAAAATGGAAGCCAATCAAGGTCAGACAGGAAATAAGACATTCTTTACATTAGGAGAGCAATATCATTGTAACAACTTTACTTCATGTCTCTTCCCTTCTTTGAAGCCTCGACGGAAACGGCATTAAGTTCAGGCTTGTCTGTTTTCTTGTTTGTTTTTTTTCAACTGCATCAGATGTTTAATAAAAGCTATTGCCTCTCCCCACAGGCCCCACTTCCTTTAAGTCAATATTCACATGCCTTTTTAACATATACACTACAGTTCACCCAAAAGTGACAGCTTCCTCTCATAAACCATTGACTGAAATGCAATTTAATTACATGTGCCATGTGATTAGTAAAAAAAAAAAAAAAAGAGAGAGATTGGGGGAATCTATTTCAGTAAACAAATTTCTCAGTTTTTCATTAAAAAAAAAAAAATGGACTTTTTTTTTCCCTAAACTAGAATTGTTGTGAGAATACCTGTATGCCATGTACAGCTAATGAACTGTCCCTACAGCCTTTATGAAACAGGATGTATAAAACTTAAGAAAGTGAGTCCGGATTTCCACAGAATACACAAAATGCTCCTTGTATCTTTAAAACTTTAACTTTCATTGAAAACCTGAGTATGTGAAAATTGTTTGAAAATAGCAATAGCAAGGTGTTCTGGTAACCTTCAAATGTTACGCATTTATATAAAATGAAATAGAGATAAAAAATTAGCTTAGAATCTACTCCTGTTTTATTGTAGATTTCAACTGTTTCAATTGTATCTTACAGCTGCAGATAAAAAGTGTCAGGAATCTATGAGATTAGCTCCTAATCTCCCAGAAATTGAGGTACTGAATTGATAGCACTGTTGTACTAGTAACCTAGAATTTAGGGTCTAGGATCAGCAGTTCCAAAACTGTTCCTGAAGCAAGGGCTTATAAAAGCTTCTGCAGTAACATGTCAGCTGTAATTATTTTAAAATTGTTTCATATCCAAATTGCAGGGATGACATTATATCATCAACTGCTGAGCTACTGAATTGAGTTTAAAGACAGCATGGGAAGATGTGCTGTAGTATCTGCATTCAGGATCATCAGATGTGTTGATCAGTAGCAAAGGAAAGGTAACTGAGGGACAGACTCCAAAGGTGAAAAATTATTCCCACAGGTTTCAATATGTAGCTAGGGGCTGCAGAGTCAGGAGTAGAAAGGGAGTAGCAAGCATAATTTCCGGAGTTTAAATTAGACACCACGAGCCCTAAGATAGTAATAAACAGGGCTACTACTTTAAGTCCTAATTCAAACACCAGTTCTAATACTAATCTCAGCTACAGAATCACAGAATCATCTAGGTTGGAAGAGACCTCCAAGATCACCTAGTCCAACCTCTGACCTAACACTAACAAGTCCTTCACTAAACCATATCACTAAGCTCGACATCTAAACGTCTCTTAAAGACCTCCAGGGATGGTGACCCAACCACTTCCCTGGGCAGCCCATTCCAATGCCTAACAACCCTTTCAGTTCTTCCTAATATCCAACCTAAACCTCCCCTGGCGCAACTTTAGCCCATTCCCCCTCGTCCTGTCACCAGGCACATGGGAGAATAGACCAACCCCTACCTTGCTACCGCCTCCTTTAAGGTACCTATAGAGAGCGATAAGGTTGCCCCTGAGTCTCCTCTTCTCCAGGCTGAACAATTCCAGCTCCCTCAGCCGCTCCTCATAAGACTTGTTCTCCAGACCCCTCACCAGCTTCGTCGCCCTTCTCTGGACTCTCTCGAGCACCTCCATGTCCTTCTTGTAGTGAGGGGCCCAAAACGGAACACAGTACTCGAGGTGCAGCCTCACCAGAGCTGAGTACAGCGGGACAATCACTTCCCTAGACCTGCTGGCCACACTGCTTCTTATACAAGCCAGGATGCTGTTGGCCTTCTTGGCCACCTGAGCACACTGCTGGCTCATATTCAGCCGACTACCAACCAGTACTCCCAGGTCCTTCTCGGTCAGGCAGCTTTCCAACCACTCATCTCCCAGCCTGTAGCACTGCTTGGGGTTGTTGTGCCCCAGGTGCAGGACCCGGCACTTGGCCTTGTTGAACTTCATGCAGTTGACCTCAGCCCATTGGTACAGCCTATCCAGATCCTCCTGCAGAGCCTTCCTACCCTCGAGCAGATCGACACACGCACCTAACTTGGTGTCGTCTGCAAACTTACTGAGGGTGCACTCATTCCCCTCATCCAGATCATCAAGAAAGATATTGAAGAGGACTGGCCCCAGTACTGAGCCCTGGGGGACGCCACTAGTGACCGGCCTCCAGCTGGATTTGACTCCATTCATTCCATACAGCTAACAACTCATGGCCTCCAGAACTGCTGGCATCTTAGCCTTGACGGGAGACACCAGATAATTTGGTTTCTGCCACAGTTTTGACAGGCCAGTACAGTGTTTTAGTGGACACGTTAATATTAATATTAGATCAGGTTGAATCACAGAGTAAATACTGAGGATAGAGTGAGGTTTGCATTTAAAATTATGGTTCAGTAAGCAGATACACTACTAAACCTCAAAAGACAGGACAGGATATTCTGACAGATACTGGGAACTATTTAAAAACATTTCCTGACTGTGTATTTATCAGTGGCTGGCTATTAAGGATGGAGACAGAACAGGGTTTCAGATCAGATGCGCACACAGACAACTGCACAAAAAATCTCAGTTCATCATTACATTGTAGCCAGATCACAAAACTGACATGAGAGTAGTGAAAGCTAAGCAGTGTTTCTGTGTTTGTTCCTGGATGAGACACCAAGGTTATAATTACTATTGTGTGTAAAATTACAGTTAGTCTTGGGAGTAAAACGGTTAGAATAAATTTATTGCAAATATAGCAAAGTCTAAATTAAGGATGGATGTTTGACCTCACAAAAGGCTTTATAGTGCACTTTAGGGTGCTGGTTCAAGAGCAGTATACTATGAAGAATAAAAACAGTTGGAAAGGTTGGAAAAAGGCTAAAGGTTGGAAATACCTTAGTTTGAGGACAAATAATTCATTTTACTGCTGGATTCTGTGATGCCCACAAGACTAGTCTGGGTATTCAAGTCCCAAAGAATATTTTAATTTTGAGAGGTGAAGGATAGGGTCACTGTTGGACTGGATTAGGATTGTGGGAATCCAGTCATCAGGAGTAGGAGGTTTTAATATATTTCCAAATTCTGTGAGGCCTATGTAGACAGTGAAATATAATCACTCCAAATCAAATTATGAAACATTTATGAAACACCACATTATAACTGAGAATAGAGATAAAATTAGGCTTAGAACCAACCATTTCTGGTCAAAGAGCTCAGATTAATGCACTCACAAGGCTCAAATTATGTGAGTGAATACATCCCACAAATAACATGTGCAGTGGTTTTACTCCTGTGGGCAGATGAGCTCCACCACAACTACTCTCTCATTGCCCCTCCTCAAAGGCAAAAGGGAAGGAAATACAATGAAAAGGGCTCAAGGTTTGAGATAAGGACAGGGAGATCCCTCACCAGTTATCATCATGGGCAAACCAGACTCAGCATAGGGAGATTAATAAAATGTATTGCTTATTACTAGCAAGCTAGAGAAGTGAGAAACAAAGGAAAGAAACGAAAAACACCTTCCCCCCATTCCACCCTTTTCCACCTCTTGCTTGCAAGTGGCACAGGAGAGTGGGGAATGGGGGCTGTGGTCAGTCCCTAACACCATCTCTGCTGCTCCTTCACAGTCACTCTCTGCCCCTGCCCCAGCGTGGGGTCCCTCCCATGGGATGCCATCCTTTCCAAACTGATCCTGCGTGGGCTTCCTACAGGCAGCAGCTTTTCAAGAACTGCTCCCACATGGCTCCGTACCACGGGGTCCATCCATCAGGAGCAAACTGCTCCAGCACAGGTCCCCCAGAGGCAGCAGCTCCCACCAGACCCCCTGCTCCTGCATGGACTCCTCTCCACAGGCTGCAGCTCTGGCCCAGGGCCTGCTCCTACAGGTGCTCCTCCACAGGCTGCAGAGTGGAGATCTGCTCCATGTAGGACCCATAGGCTGCAGGGGCCTGCTCCACCAGGGGGCTCTCCACAGGCCACAGGGGAGCTTCAGCTCCAGTACCTGGAGCACCTCCTGCCCTCCTTCTGCGCTGACATTGGGGCCTGCAGGGCTGGTTCTCTCACATTTCCTCACTCCCCTCTCTCACAGTTGCTGTTGCACAGCAGGTTTTTTTCCCCTTTCTTAAATTTGCTCTCACAGCATCACTCACTAGCTCAGCTCTGCGCAATGGCAGGTCAATTTGGAGCCAGCTGGAATTGGCCTTTATCTAAAATTGGGCAGCTTCTGGATTCTTTTCATAGAGGTCACCCCTTCAGCCCCTCACTAGCAAAAATCTCTACAGGTAAACCCACTACAAGGTATCTCCTTACTCTTAGATTTTTCTGGTATATATATGATAATACATTTCTATTAAAATTGGAAACAATGTAAAAATATTAAAAACCTCATGGCTATGCATATATTTGTATGTCTATAGTAAATCTACTGCACTATTGCTGATGGAAAGATCTTAGAATTAGGAAAGAAAATGCAGAAAAAATGAATTCAACATATGTTAAAAGTCTCACATTTTGATTAGTGAGTTCATTTAATACATATTTCTGAGCTTAACTTGGCTTTCCTCATAGCTTTGTAATTTGGTTTTACAAATTTTATCTTCGACACATTATGTAAAATAAGGATTACACTCCAAGACATATAGAGATATTAGTGTAAGCTGGGAATAGAAGCACTGAGGGCAGAGTTACCCTGGACATATACTGGTGCCCCTGACATCAGAAAATGTCCCACTCTCTTGGAACAGAATTATGAGAAAGACTGAGCTGAGAACAACCTTGTGTACATATAACTGTCTGCCGTTCTGCATACATTATTCCTGAATCTTGTATATCCTGACAGATCTACTAGCCAACTGTTTTCCAGTTACATCACTGGTAATAGAGGTCAATACAGTTCCATGTATTTTCTGCCCTTTTTTTTGGGGGGGGAGGGGGGGCAATTGTTTGTCTGTTTTTTGTTTGTTTTTAATGTAGATATTTACTTTTTTGGTTTTTTTTTTATTTTGTTTTGAGATACAAAATAGGATATAGAACATTATGCTACCTTGTTGATAGTACTGAATTCTTAAATAAGAGTTACCTGCTTGCCTATCTTCTTCCAAATTTACAAAAACCTCTTAGTATGTGCTTGAGTCTTAGTGTTGTTTGCATGTGTTCAGAATTGTGATTCTGACATGAAATTTTCATTAATTTTACCACTAAAGCTCATTCACCTAAAAAGTCATTGAAGATTCTTTATTGTTACTTTCTTGCCTAAAACTGCTTGTTCATTTGAACTGATGAGCAAAAGCAATAACTTATATGTCTAGCCACACAACATAAATGATGTCTAGTCAAGGCAAATGGTTGGAACAACCAACAGAAGGAAAAGTAAGTGTCAAGGCGGTTTAAAAATTCAGTTGGTAATATATTTCCATGGCTTTGATAGACAGCAGAAACAAATACAATAAAGTTCTAACTTAACAACAGAAACTGTTTGAAAATAGTGCTCTATAGAACAAATTAGCAAGTGTAAACAACCACATACAAGATTAAGTGTGTGACCGTGGTGAGTTCCCTGCTTCTGCTCCAGCCTTGTAAGGGCACTGATGTGAAGGAATACAGCATTAGCTACATTTCTGAATGTGCTAGCCAACGTAATAGAAAAGTATATGACTGTATAATATTTTTTCTCTGGAACAAGCTTGTTCTTCCTCAGAATACATTGTTATTTATGCCCACATAAGCCATAAATGGGTATGTATATTTGGATCCTTATATGCATATATTAATATAAATTGTAGTGTGCAAGTCTTCGTAAAGTTTTACACGATACTTGTACTATGTCCAGTGACATGCTGCAGTTATTTCTAAAGCCTAGTATATAAAATTGTTTGCTACTTTTTCTTCATTTGCATAGTCTGAAACTGCAGAAACTGGTTGAATAGTTTATTCTGCATGCTGAAATTGCAGTGGTTACTTGTAATCGAACATATAACTCAAATTGTACAGTTTCAGTTTCCTAGCTGAATGCCTGTAGGTCACAAACAGGGAGCTGTCTTGAAAACAATCAATGTTGCCTATATTGAATCACTGAAAGGTAGTCTTATGTAAAGTTCAAAAATAATTAACCCTTTCACTTGTTCATATCTCTCAGATTACTCTTGGGGAAAAAATATTGAAGGATTTACCATGAAATTCACATATAATTTATTATATGAATCCAAACTTATTCTGCTTGCAATATACTCCTAATTGTTTAAAGTGGAGTCAGGTCATCTTTAGACTGAGATTACATGTTTTAAAGAATTCAAAATGGAATTTTAGGAACCTCAGTCTCCTACTGCATCAGTTGCATTCCAAGTGAGTTACTTTGGCTGAGACAAAGTAATTCTGGGGCAGAAGTGGATCTGCTTTTGAGGATGGATTAAATCTTTCTCTGTGATCCTTAGTTGTCCAGAAAATATGTGCACTTAATTTCTCTCTGGAATGGTTACAACATGAGTGAGTAACAAAACCCAATGCAAGGAGGATGCATGCCTGATCCTAATTAAATTATTACTGAAAATAATTATATTTCATCAAAAAAATAAAAAGCAAAAAATACTGTATTTTTCCAGAACACAGATTAATGACGTAATTCCAATAACTTCTATTAGTTTTACTAAAAATGACAAAAAATATCATTTTTATATTCCATAAAGGAGCTCTTGTGATTTTACGCCATACTTTTATATTTGAGAGTAAAGATCCCTTGCTTTAGAAGCAAAGCTGGTAAGGACTATAATAGAAGGTAACTGTTCTGTTTAGAGAAACTAAGGATAGCAATGATTCAAATTTTACATGCATTCCTAAGAAAAAAGGAATTGCCCACTATCTTTCTCCCCTACCATGCTCAACAGATCACAGCCAATTCCACCCTTACTATGAACTGCCTCCTGATTACCCATTCAGAAGACTAACAAAATTCAGATGATTTTTACATCTGTCTCTCTCTCAAAAAATGGAGTAGCATTCTGTTTAGGACATTGGGCCATGTTTTAGATGTGGAAGCTTTTAAACAATAGTAACCACATTTTAAAAGGCTTTAAAGGATCTGATCTTCACTGAAGTTAAGAACTTCAGGAAACATCTGAAACTATATGCTATCCCCCAGAGTGAAATTCAAATGTAATTTAGACACTTTGTTGAAAGAAACAATTTGAAAAAAAGCCCATCCTAACCCACAGAGTCAAATTTTCTGTTAAAACTTCTTTTGTAATCTGCACATCTTCTCTTCTGTTCCTTCAGAAGGGTATCATGGACTGAATGTCCACATACCTACCTATGATACAAAACAATTATAGCTTACCAAAATCATAAATCAGATTCACTCGATGTCCAGTATGATTATTATAATCAACAAACAGCAAGCACTCCTTATCAACTCAAAACACAATCTTGGAGAAATGGCTCCCATCTTCTATCAGTAGTCTCACAATTTGCCTGGGATATGGAAAAAATAAACGGAAGCTGTTATGAATTGAACTACAAGCAAGGGTCTGACCCTCCTTTTCCCTGGGAAGTACTTTTAAGTCTGAGGCTTTCTGTCTTGGTTGTTCTCACCTGTGCTACATCATAGCTCTGACAGCTACCCATGTTCCTGGTCCCCTATCTCCCTTTCTGGTGTGACCTTGACTCATCATGATGGACTTGCTAGGCAATCACTGGTCTGCAGCTGGCCCTGAACCTTTTTTCTGGACCTGATTCTGACCCTGATTTTCTTGGTTCAACATCCTTGCATGTAAGGCCACTGCTCTGGCTGTCTTTGTGCCACCCTCATTCCCTGCTCCTATTCCTCTGTAGGGGAGCAACCCGCCTTCGCATCTCCCTGACGAGCCCTTCTCTCTGGTGATTCAGCTGCAACTTTTACTAGGATTATATTTTGATCTTTCAGTCTACATGAACCTGTGAATTGTTACATTTGATAGAAACTACAGAAACAAATAGCTCAAGGCTACTTCTTAATTAAGACCAGGCATGTTGACTTCCCTTCCTTTGCAGATTCAATGTGTTTGAAATGATTGGTTCTCAACACAAGTCTGTTCAATTCTATATTCTATATTTCTATAACAACAGGCATTGCTGTGTTCTTTCTCTATCACAACATCTAAGCACCTCTTTGGAAATGGTCCCTAGATGTCTGTGAACCTGGACATCAGTTACTTCATAGAAGGAGCTGTATTGTCTGTAGAATGTAAGTATATGACAAACACATATTTAAGTACATTCTCTGTCTTTTGGTATGAAATACACTATTTCTTGTAGTATAGCAACCAGTAACGTGTTAAGTTTATCCAAGCTTACGCTATCTGAACATCTCTCTGATGTCTGTGCAAAATGTTACAGGCCACGTTCACTAAAAGGTGTTAGTCTAGATTTGCATCTAATCTCAGATATGTACATAATGCTATTCATGTTAGCCTGAGGACAGCATAGCATAGGAGCAGAGAGAAGTACAATGACACAGTGGGGAATAGAATAGATTAAAACAGCAAATGAGGAGAGAATTTTCAAAAAATATGGAACTAGTAGAACACATTAAAATAAGAATGTGTGAAAGTCAAAGGAGAAAGCCGTGGTTTATGAAAGAAAATAACGTTGACCCAGAAAACCTAAGTAACCATTACCACCAATATCTGGAAGAGATGCAAAGGGACAGTTTAATAATTCATTATTACAAAACACAGTTTAGCTGCTTTGCCTCTTCTGTAGTTAGTGCTAATGTGTTCCATGAAATTCAAAGATGAAGGATATGACTAATTCTGTATTTGATGTAAAGTCTTCCAGTAAGGTTTCTTTCTAATTACACTGTTTATAAGATAGTAAAAAGCAGAGTTTCCCCCCCCCCATCTGCTTACTTAAGAGACAGTAAAGTTAAACCACATGCATAAGAAGGTTAAATATGAAGAGCAGTATTACATCCTTACTTAAAATAACAACTACATCATAGTTCCTAATAACTGTTATGCAAAATCTGTATTTTTCCACCTTTCATTAATTCTACTTTTTTAATAATGTTTCCCAAGATTGTTTTGTCCTATATTTTCCCAAACAACTTTACAGCAGCAAGTACAAGATCAGCATTTCTATTCCAACTCAGCTATGTGTACCTAAATACATGCCTACAAATGCATGAAGACATCTACTTATTTATGAGTCATATCCATGCTGCTAATTCAACTTTCACAGAGTCACTGACGAACAGGTAAGTGATAGTTTGCTACCATGATATCTAACCAAAGACTAGGATTCTGTGCTACAGAGTCCTTTATGGATTCTTAGACACATCTATGAGCACTTCTGAGAGGAATTTTTTGTTTTCAGCAGTTCTATTTCTTCAAATTAAATATATGTTAAAAAGATTTGCAGGGCTCAAATGCACAAGCAGATCTTTTTTCTGGCAAGCATTCTATTTACCAGAAAAAAAAAAAAAGAATTTATGTTTGAATAAATCCCACTTGAATTAGTTTCTTATGGAAATTCAGCTTCAAGACTCTCAAGGAAAGGTGAACTACATTTTTTTTCATTAATTTAACTGGGTCAGAAAGGTCTTTTTTGTGTATTTTTTTATGTTGTTGTTTTTTGTTTGTTTGTTTTAATTTTTCATCTTAACATTCTGATTTTCAAATCTCTCATTCTCAGAAAGGGAAATAAATGATTAGGGTTGATTTGGGCCAGAGGTCCCCAGAGGATTCTCTTACCAGAGCAACTTCTCACAAATGTGAAGTTTGAACCGCTTACCGTTCTGCAACATATCTGTCACTTCTGATGACTGAAAATCCCAAAATGTCATTATGCCAGTCACGTATTTTACTGTAGAAATTTGGATACTATATTCATTACCAGGTTTGGTGGCACACATTCGGGAAACTACCACTGCTTCCCTGACTGCAGGCAGTTAGGCCTCTACTGCTGACCTGCAAAGAGCCCTAAGCATGAGAGACACTTCAGACCACCTCAGTATCCACAAATCTTTACAGATAATTACACCAGAAACAACCTGGATATTTCTTATCTACAGAGCAAAGCAATGAAGATGTTGTTAAATGAGACAAACATTTTAAGTTCTCAGAAAACAAACAGAATGTGGTACCATTTAAAATCTGGTGATTTGGAATGATAGACTTCTTCCGTGTTCTGGAAGGTGAAAAAAATGATTAAAAAAATCTATCAGGTGTGTAGTCTGTGTATGATGTCCAGGATGTAAGCTATATGTTTTCCATATGGTTCTTCAAGCTAAGGCTTAAATGTGAAAAAGAAAAATCAAATAGTACAAATAGCTCTTTGAAAATTACTTTTGTATATGCCTCAGAAAAACATAGAATGGAAGATAAATAAAAATAACTCACTGCAACACAGCATAAAATCTGACACTTCAAAACAGCAGGTTCTTTTATCCCCATGGAGATAAACGGAACTGTTGAAAACTACATTAGGGATATTTTATGGTATAGGCTTAACAACTAGGAAGGAAGTTAGGCTGTCTGCCATCAACTGCTGAATTAGGCAAGCAACTTAAAGCAAGAAAACTCATGCTTATTTGGCAACGCTTTAGGGATGTTCTTCCTCCAATATTTTTGCTCGTAATGGTAGCGTTCTTCAAGAGGTTAAAGTCAGATGTCCTTTTGAAACCAGTGAATAGAAAACAAAACTGATATATGGTTTCTCTTCTGTTTAGTCTAGTTTCTTATTGCCTATGTACCTCTTTTTATCTGTTCATCAGTTTCCACCTTGTAGATTTAGAACATGAAAATGAATTCCAAACACATTTCAGTCTGAACTCCTACAAATTTCATGAAAATTGCTACATGTTAACCTGGAGGAAAAGTGTACAAAATACCACCTTTGAGATGAAGGCTTCAGCATGATTGTACAGTTTTACAGAAAACAGATATTATAAATTTCCAATAAGTGAAAATATGAAAACTGCTGTGGTATAGGTAATTGCAAATAGAAAGCACAGAATCAATTAAACAAAGCTTCAGTTTGTATTCCTCATGAAAAGATTTTTATGTATGTAAATTCGTTTGGAATTACATTTTCATTTTTTTTCTGTATCAGTTTATATGAATAAATGAATTGCATTATGAGATTTGCAAATCATACCGAAGCAAGCAAGCAAAGTAGAGTTTGTCTGTCTCTCAGTTACACAATTGGCTGCTGCGTAGAATAGAAAAATTTAAGTCAACTTTAAACTAGCTGGCCCAGGCATCACAAACTGGGTAGACACATGACCACAGAACACACTGCAGGTTAACTTGCTCTGATTCGCTCTCTATGCCATAATAAATTAGGATTAATTTTAGACACTGAATCAGTAAAAAATTTGTGTGTAAACAGACTGGTCAAACACACCACAATCTATGAAGCATTTAGAGTCATTACAATTGCTATTCTCCAAATAAAATTTGAAAGCTCAGAAATCCAAACATTATCATTTTATCAAGATTCCTTAACAAAGTTTTATCCAGTTATGACAAAGGACAAAAGCACTGTTATTAATTTGCTGTTCCATCCATATGCAAGCGAAATATGAGATAAGATTAAGTGAGTACTTCCACTATTATTAACATTCTCGTACCTGAAAGAGTTTGATTACTGTTGATCCTGTAATTACTCAGACAGTGGAGAGACTCCACTATGTAATATGCCTTTCTTTATAGAAATGCTGTATACCACATTATATGGTACAATAGGTAAGGAGGTCCACTTTTCTCTTGTTCTTTTTCTTCGTGTGTGTGTGTGCTGGGTTGCTATCCATTTTATCCATAAACACGTATTCTTTTAACAGGTTTATTTCTATAGCAAGGACAGAGCTGAGTGGCAGAGTGGGCTGCAGCATAATTGCAGATGGGATGCACACTGTGAAAAAGCAGATGTTTTAAATGTCAAGTCAATTTTAAGAGGAAAATGGCCCAGAAAAAAAATAGATCTATGATTTAAGGACACTATTTTTAAACAGCTGATTGCTGGTAACTGAAATAATGTTCAAACTTCAAGCAATTATGAAGCACTCCTATGATTTTGAAATTCAAATTGGTACCTTGTAAGGGGGAGTCAAATTTTCTTTTCTTGTAGTGTTGCCAGATGGCTGGGTTGAGAAATTATGAAAAAAATATTTCAGTAAATAATAATTTTAATTGAATAATCTCCTTTTAAAAAGCATGATTTACTTTCTTCATAATTGCATACTAATTTTAATTACTTGGTCATACATTATAAGAAGATTGAAGTCAAACTCTAACAATTTGAAAAAGGGAAAGTTTGTGACACAACTTTAATTTTGCCTTTGTGTCTGTCAACACTACATCACTGAATGTAGTTCTGTTTTTCTCCACAGAATCACACCTCATACAGTAGTATTTCTTTATATCTTTTTCTGCCAGCTTTTCAAAAATCTTTTTTTTTTTTTGTTTTAACCAGACCTTATTTACTAAGTATTATCCAAACCCGTACTTTATACAAAAATAATTTTTAGTGGTGCCTTTTTTTTTTAACCACTACTATTATAACATTGAAACACTTTCTAGATATTAATTTATTTCCTCAGTGACCGTGAGACTGTGGCATTATTTTTCCATTTTTTTGTGCGTTCAGAATTTGAAATGAATGCCAAAATAAAGAAAAAAAGACTATTTTGCATGTCAAACTTGGAATTGTATGAACTTGACATTTTAGTGCTCTTGGCAGTTTAATACAGGTGTATACATGTACAGCACAGGTCTAATTAATTTAAAATGTAGTGAAAGAACACAGAAGTCCTGAAAATATGGCCTCAAGTTTCTTATGTAGGGCAAAGAAACAGTATTGCAAATATTGTCAGACAGAATTTTGTTAGGAACAGAATCGCAAGACAGGTAATGAATATATTGATCTGTACAGGTCATTGCTTACCTTAATCATAAGATCTCTTCTCATGCAGTTTTCTCTTTGCTTTCAAAATATACGTGTTTAATTTCTGCAACCATAAGCATAGATTGCAGCAGGGATCTTACATGTGATCATTTCTTCAATGTTACATTGCATGTGTACAAGCAGGTAAATTCAGTAAACAAAAACTATTTCAATTGCTAACATTCCTATATTTCAGCTCTCTGATTTTGCAGTTTAATTACATAGTAAATATAGTTTCATAACCATTGAATTGCATATGTTACGCAGTAGAGCAGTTTGGTGCTCCTCCTTCCTATGGAAATGCGTTTAGGGTAATAATCTGTGGTTTCCAGGCCTCATGTCTCTGATTTTAGGTGTGCAAACAGGCTTAGTCTACAGAATCTTATGCAATGTCGTGCATTACAGAAGAAGACTGACAGATGAGGACAGCATTCCATCAACAGCTTCTGTGCCAGAGTGCCAGGAGATATGTAAGCAGACAGAGCAGGGCTGTGGTGGATCTAGAGACCAGCATCCCATTGCATCCCTGAGGAAGGGACTGGTGGCTCCAGAATGGGCCGAAATGGACCTCCAAATAAGCTGGAATGGCAAGGTATATGACAATATATGGCATATGGTATGGCAGAAGTATAAGGCAAGCACCACCACACTTCTGCCCCTGAAAGGTGTTCTCGCATGGAATAATTCCTACTCTTCCTTTTCTTGTTTGAGAGTATTCTCAATGAGCCAAGGAGTCTAAGCCTCCGCATATATGCCTACAGAAATTGTTTTTTGCATGGTTCACGTTCAGGTAAATACAACAGTCTTACAGAGCCTGTCTTTGACATACAGGGTACTGAGTTTGCCAACTATTATCACCCATAAAAAATAGTGGCTTTTCAGAGAAAGGAAGCATATTTTGTACATATTTTCAAAGCCACGTTTGAAATAATGATAACGTACAAATAAGTTAGAGGAAATTCAGCTTATGATCATGTATTCCGGAAAATTTAAGGGAATTAAAATTGATACAATTAAAATTAGGAACAATTTAATAACACTTAATAGTTAAGTAGTAATTTCCTTTCCCGGTATCCCACAGCATATTACGTGTTTCTGTCTAGTAATGAAATCCTAGCATTTGTGAAATGAAATGTGACATCTGATCTATCAGTCCTATAAAACAGGTTGTGCAGAAAGAAATGAAGAATTATTTCTTCCTTTGCAAGGTCAAAAGTTTGCCACTGTAGGACATGAATGGAAAATGTAAATTGGGATCTGGTTGGAACCACAGAATTGCCATTTCTTTTCTCCTGAAACACTCCATAGGATCTCTTTCCTGACAAACAGTGGTCAGTGTATTAGTCTCAGGACCCATTTGAATGATGGAATAGGTATAAGGAATGTATAAGCAGTGCATTGCACTAGGTAAAATATGAACTTACATTTTCTTTTTGTTCAAGTACCAAAAATATTACAAATGTACTTCATTTAATTTGCTTTTATATCACATTATTTTCTGCATAATAAGGAAAATTTTCTATAGATACCCTGTGTCTTACTGATTCCTTTTAAACCTATATATGCCTTTTGCAAAGTATTTCATTTCAGAACTAATGTTTCCTGTGGGAACTGATGTATTTTGAAACAACTCAAAACTGTGCAAAGCAATTCTGGAAAGATATAACTTTACTGCCATTGCAAGAAATTTCCTGGATTTCTCAGTTTTACAAGTCCTTTTCTTTATACCTTATTGCAGATTTAATTTTAAGTACAGTATCTCAGAAGCTTCTTTCAACAATTTATTCTGTACTAGTTTGAGCAGGTAGAACATTTACCAAATTAGTTCAAAATGTAAAGAATCTCATAATTAATTCCATGAAACAGAGTATTCAAAGTGTTATTTTCCTATTTCCTTTGTAAAATCTGAAGTTTATTTTGATTATTCATTTTGATTGTTTTTTTTTTTTTTAAACTTGTAAATTGAAAAAAACAGTATATTTTAATGTTTGCTTTGGACAATACATTGCATAATTGGACACATCTCATTGACACAAACTGTGAGGTGATGTTATGTTTTTTGTTCTTTTTTTTTAATATAATTATCAATAAATAGCAGAATGTTGTATATTACCACTTCCTGTGCAAAATATGTAAGCACTTACTATTCCTGAAAGGAATTAAGCAATACTGTAGAAAACCTAATTCACAGTTATAAAGTTTAGACATATGTAAGAAAATAAACACAGCTTGTGCAAAATCCTTTCCAAACCCCTCTTTTGCCCAACTTAACTTGAGTTCATTTTTTAAAATGTGCTGCCACTATCATGGAAAAAAATAATTATACATCCAAATAATACATCCTTTTTCTTCATTGACTGGCTTTTGGTTCTTGACTTCATGATATCACTTGAGGTATTCAGGTAAGAATGACATAGCACTTCTTGTAGATAAAGGCTCCTCAAGCCTAAGTCCCCCCCCTGCATTTGAAGAAAAGGGACAGCTATGAGGCACTAGTACTCAAATTCCCAGGCAAGTTTGCTTCTAAGGAAGCTGTACTAAATAAAGTTTGAGACTTTTTCATCAGAGCTACTGTCCCAGTTTGTCCTAGAGAGACAGATTTAGGGTTTCATTTTTTTCATTCCATCAGGGTGATGATAGCAGCAGTTTAGAGTCATTTTAACATCCTATGTGTGTCACTTTTCACTGAGTCCTTAAAACTGCTTTGGGGATTATTTTTCCTTTGTCCACTTGAGGTTAATTCTCCTTAATCCCAAATCTTCCAACCTTTGAAACACTTCAGATGCACAGCATTAGCTTCTCTCTTTCTAAATTGCTCTCCTTCATACCTTCATATTCTGTCACTCTGTATATTCCACAGAAATAAGTTCTCCTCCAGAAGCATACACTTCCACATTTCATACCGTTTATATAAATATGACCTCTTAATCAGTGTAATTTCATTAAGATAGTATTGACACAATGGGTTTGATTTATTGTCTCCTTGTAGATTCTTTGTTGACCAAGAATCAACACCCATTTGAACTGCCTTGGGATATCACGCCTGCTATGAGTGCAGAATGGCACGTACATCCTTTAGGCTCTTTGTTAGATATGTCAGCACCACATAAATGTCTCAGAGCATCTCAGCTAACCCTAGGCACCACTGCGTACATGGCAGAATCAAGCACTCCAGCAAACCATATTTCTGTGTGACTTACATAAATGCTTACACAGCTCCAGGGTTCTTCTGAATATGGAAACTATCCTTGCGCTGATGGAGTCTATACAGTAAAACCCTTTATTCATTCTCTTAAAACTGATAAAAGGAACAGCAAAATATCCATTTGACACTTTTCATGAAAATAATAAAAAAAATGTTCTCCTAACCCTACCGTGCAGAAATAAAACACATAAACCACAAAAGAAAACAAACAAAAAAAAAGCATACAAAAGTAAGAAATGAGATCGTATGATCTAATAATCAGTTTTAAATTATCACTAATGGGTATTATTTTTCTTAGTTCCAAAATGGTAGTATAATAAGTAGATAGGAATTCTGGTATTAGGAGTTTGCTAATTTGTTGAAAAATGCTATAATTGCTTACTGAGGTGTTGATCTGTCATGCTTTTTTTTTTGTTTACATCATTTGCTTTATTGTCCTATTTCTGGAGCACTGTTATGTTAGCAAAAATATATACATATATATTTTAAATCTTCAATGTATTTCATTTGTACAGCCTTCAAAGAGCTATTTATTCCTTTACTGATGTTGAGCTCATTTTATAATGGGGAAAATGTCAATAATCTTCAGTAAGAATGGTGGAATGCAGTCTCAGAATTTCTAGCTTTGCTCATGCAACTTTGTAAAGGTCTACACTTGAACAGCAAGACTAAATACTTGGTATCCTGCTGACCTAAGAGTATTCAGTTTACAGTAGCAGTAATAACTCCTGTTATGCAGAAAAACTTTCAAAGAGTACCTGCTGATATTTTAACTGGCCAGTTTTAATGGGTAAGAACCATAGGAGATTGTTTACAAAAAAAAAGATTGTGTTTTTTTTTTAATTTTCAAGAAGTCTAAAGATGCATTTTTGAATGGTTAGCTATTCTGTGATAGGTAACAAAAAGATAAGACCTTGCAGAAACAGCTTTTCCTTGTTTATCAAATGATATTAGATGGGAGCTATATTTCTGTAGAAATTTAAGTCATGCTATGATGTAGATGGGGAAACCTAAAAATAAAATCATTGTCCAGCAAGCATTACTAAGTGTATTAGTAGTTGAAGAAACTGTGTTTTTGAAAACTATCTGGCCTTCTCAGTTTCAATACAGTTTTGCTGATGCATAGTCCTAGGACACTACATAACAGGTTTTGTTACCTTCTCTTAGTGAACAAATTAGAAGATGTATTTCTGCACTAATATAAGTATCAGATATTGTAATCATCATCTGAGTCAGTGGAGGATCCATAAAATAGTTATTTTCCACTACATTAGATCCATCTTCACAGATGTGTCCTATGAAGCCTCAGAATTTTAGTGAGGTAATTTAACTTTTTTAGCATATCTAGTCAATGTCATAAAGTGGAAACTACAGGTAAACTTTCTGTTCCTTTGCCCTTTTGGCACAATTTTATGCTATTTCTAATGTTTACAGTAAGTTACATCACAAAAAATCACAGTGTTTGTCTGACTATAATTGTTGTGACTTTAATTTAGTTTTTCCCAACTGACTTAGAAAAACTCTAGGTTATAAAGAAATGCAGTAGGAGCTTCATAGAATTCATCTTAAAGAAGGCATGTATATAATGATTCTTAGGTCAAAAACAACCACTAGTTTAAAATTATTGTATTTTTTCCTGATAACTCTGATTTGTCTCCTGCCTATTAATTGCAGTTATTAGTTACCCACAATTAGTACATAGCTTCATTATAAGTTCCTATTTGCTTGTCCCCATTTTGCTGGTCCCTTACTTTTTCACTCTTGTACTGCCATGAGTGCCAGGGGATGAGTGGTGGCAGCACATCTCTTTTCCATCTCTAGCTGCATTACAGGAGGTCGTCATTCTCTCTCCTCACCCCTGGCCCAATTGCTTTTCTGAGCTGTAAGATAACTGATGAAAACCGTGGATCAGAATCCTGGCGTAGTTTGGTTCAACCTTAATAGCACTGAAATAATAAGTCAATTTATCGTCTTGTTAATGGCAAGGCTGGCACTTATGCAGAGGTGGCTGCTGTGTGTTGTAACCCTGAAGATCCCCATCGTCTTTCTGTAAATAAGAATTCACTGAACGGTTTTAAAAGCAGTGAAGGCTGGTAAATACTGCTCCCATTTCCACCAAGCCAAATGTGTTTAAAGCTTTTACGTATATCCTTTGTAAATAGCATAATGTTTGCAATCTGGCAAATGATCCTGTGCCACTTGACTAAGAGCTAGCAATCAACTATCGAAATTGCATCAGCTAATTGCACCTGTGTGATTCTGTGATCTTTGCTCTGTACTGTTGGAACCCACCATCTCCCCAGTAATACCTTAAAATGAGAGCAAGTGCCTTGATAAAATATCAGCACTTAAAATTGGAGGCAAGCCTTAATATCTAATTCAGTCAAGACTGGTTGATAGAATTAAAATCGGTATTTTTTTTTCCCCTAAATCAGAAATAGACAGTATATGTGGTTGAATGCCCCGTCCCTGGAGGTGTTCAAAGCCAGGTTGGAAGAGACCATGGGCAACCTGATACAGGTGGCATCCCTGACCATGGCAAGGGAGTTGGAAATAGATCATCTATAAGGTCCCTTCCAACCCAAGCCATTTTATGATTCCAGCAGGTGAACTTCCCAAACCTGATTTCAACTTCTTAACATGATGTTCCTTGTTTTTATCCTCTGTGTACCTTACTTAGCTTTTACTATCCAAAATACCCTGTGGCAAACCTCTCATTTTGACCACATACTGTGCAAAACAATTACTTGTTGTTTTGGATAAGGTGAGAACTATTGTTCCTTGTTCACATTTTCCATGATTGTCACAATTCTAGACTTCTGCTGTACCTCTCTCCCTCATCAGTCTTTTTTCTTGCATGGGACCCTTCATAAAGAAGATACATACCATGCCTTTGATCTGCTTGATAACCTTCTCTCTTTCCATTTCTAACTTCTTGACATGGAGGACTCAGGAAGCAAATATCATTCAGGAATGTTCACCACTAGTTTACACAGTTATTTTAATTATATTTTGGCTTTCAACTTTGTTTTTTTGTCTTAATAATTTATAATATTTTTGTGTTACTGAGCACTAAGCTTACATTTTACTATTACAAATCTAGAATCCCGTTCATGTATCACAGTAGTGGATGGCCAGTTCAATTTTTATCTCTGTGTTTCTCATTTCCTCATGCCTCACTTTCTAACCAATTTATCTGCCACTTTATCGCTCAGTCACTTCACATCTTGAGGTCCTTCTGCAGTTCTTCACAGTCAGTTATATATTGTCTTTGCTTGCTTCAAGAGAATCCCAGTAGAACGATCTGAAGTATAACTAGCTCAGTTTCAAGTAATAATAAGAAAGAAGTGAATACTAAGGATTTTCTTGGAAGTTTCTGACTGCTAGTATTTACTTCAGCAACTATAGAACTGATCATGCAAGTTCTATTTTCATTACTTATTTTTAACGTAAAAAGAGGAGCAGAGATAAACACATGGAACCCCAAAGATTAGAACTTTAATAGGTTGTAAACATCACTGTAAACTTTCCCTAAAAACATTTTGGTATCAACTGTGACTTGGAGAACAGCTTGTATAATCCAGTATTTGGTATCAATATTACATGATTTGAAGTAGCTTTCATCCTAAGAATATGCAACAAATGATAGAACCTCTAAGTGTCAAAGTACTGTTTCAAAAGGATAAACCCATTTTTTGATTAATTTACTCTGACATAGTCAAAAAGAAGGCACAGATATATATCTTTAGGTCTATATTAATCTCCTTAATAGCAACCATGTGCTCAGTTTCACGTATTTTATAAGATAGTAAAACAGCCTGATTAGAAATCAAAAGGCCAAATGAGAAGTTTATGCTGATGCCCTTTTACACAGCTGGGAAAAGCAACATTCTCCATGCTAAGGGAAGTTTCATTTTCTTATCCCTATATCTTTTCATTTATTCCACAAATCCCACGGAAAATGAATGTATTTAAAACGTTTTTTACCACTTGCATTGGCTTGCTGGTATTAAACATTCTCAGTAAGTTTTCCCAGTAATTTTTGCCAATTTTCATAGTACTTAATTTCATTAAGACCAATCATAATCTTGCCTGGTCTTTATCTGCATGAAAGTTCTCTAAAAATGATAAACAATGAACCTAAAGGCCACCAAACAAAAAATAGCCAGCATCAAGCAATCCTTTTACTGCCATACAAGACTGTTCAGATTCAAAAGGAAAGCATGGTTAACGTTACTAACAGCAGTTATAAATCTAAGAGAATTAATACAGAAATGTCTTCATCCACCATGAGCATAAAGAAAGTGCGAAGAAAGGTTTGAGCTAATTCCAGTTGAAATAGTTTCAGTTACTTACTTGATCATATTATCCTTTCAACATTCAAAGTTGAAGCAAAAAGCACAGAAATTATTGCTTCTAGAAACAGCCCACTTCTTTGTGCTGTACTTTGCACACTGTTGAGCTAAGCCAGATAAACAAAAACAACACAGCTGCTGCTCATCCTGCTTGATTTGTATTTTTTTTCTTTGCCCCCCCCCCGCCCCTTTCCCAGGTGATTGGTTGGGTGCCAGGTGGGCCTAATGGTATATAAGCCACAGGTGTCCTATTAGAGAGCTCTTTCTACCTGAGCTGCTCTTTGGTACAAGTGCTTTGTTTTTCCTTCAGCCAATTACAGGGTTCTTTAGGTGGGTCAGAGTGTATGGGCGTTATGTTAAGGGGTGTAGCCAATTAACCGTTATGGGTCTGGTCTGATTCAGGGTACTGAATTATCACAATCACAGATTCACCAATAATGCATTAACCAATATGGGTCTGGTCGGATTCAGAGCACTGAACTACCACAGTCGCAGATTCACCAATAACATATAACTGCCCTTACTCTAGTCGAGTTCTTTGAGAACTATTACAGCTAGGAACAATGCAGTTAAATGCAATTTATTTCAGACACAGGTTCTTTGGATTACCGACAATAATTTACTGTCTGCAAAAGCAAGCTGGCATGCATGAAATACACAGTTGCACAGCCTCAAAATTAATATGTTAAAAAGGCACAAAGACTCTATAGAGATTTCTACGTTTCTGCAGAGACATACAATATAACCAAGTGTTCAGATCTCACCCAAAGGCATCCCAATACAGGAGGAAGAGAGGCTTAGCCCATCACCTGATCCCAGGGATCAGGAGGTCCTCAGGATGGTGTATTCCCTAACATCCCCTCTCTCTTAGGCCAATTTATATTATTTTCTGTCCTTTAAGTGGAGCTTGAGTGACTCTAGTCAAGCATATCTTAGTTACGATTGGTGAAAAGTTTTCCTGTCTCCATTTAAAGGTATAGGCTCTGAGAAATTCAGAGTGTGTGCTCAGTGAGGGGTGGTCGCACCTTGGAGGCGGGTAGCTTTTGGGATGGAGGTGTGTTTTGGTATTGTATTATAATGAGCAAAAGTACACTAAAGTACAGCATTTGTCAAAACACGACAGGTTGTTGGCTCAGGGTAGCAAAAAGTGCAGCTTATCAGTCTTGGTAAAAAAAAAAAAAAAAAAAAAAAAAACTCCCAGCCAACATGGGTTCACAAGGGGTAGGTCCTGCCTAACAAATTTGATTTCCTTTTATAAAATCACCCATCTAGTCGATCAAGGGAAACCAGCTGATGTGATCTTTTTGGACTTCAGCAAAGCTTTTGACACGGTTTCCCATAGGATCCTACTGGACAAAATGTCCAGCATACAGCTAAACAAAAACATCATACAATGGGTGAGCAATTGGCTGACAGGCAGGGCTCAAAGGGTTGTGGTAAATGGGGCCACATCTGGTTGGTGGATGGTCACTAGTGGGGTCCCTCAAGGCTCCATTTTAGGGCCAGTCCTCTTCAATGTCTTTATAAATGATTTGGATGTAGGACTAGAAGGTGTTTTGAGCAAATTTGCCAACGACACCAAACTTGGAGGAGTTGTGGACTCTGATGAGGGTGGAAAGGCCTTGCAGAGAGATCTGGACAGATTGGAGAGCTGGGCGATCACCAACCACATGAAGTTTAACAAAAGCAAGTGCCGGGTCCTGCACCTGGGACGGGGCAACCCTGGCTATACGTACACACTGGGCGACGAGACGCTGGGGAGCAGCCCCGCAGAGAGGGATCTGGGGGTTGTGGTTGACAGCAAGTTGAATATGAGCCAGCAGTGTGCCCTGGCAGCCAGGAAGGCCAACCGTATCCTGGGGTGCATCAAGCAAGGCATCACTAGTTGGTTGAGGGAAGTGATTGTCCCGCTCTACTCTGCGCTGGTGCGGCCTCACCTCGAGTACTGTGTACAGTTCTGTGCACCACAGTACAAAAACGATGTAAAACTGTTGGAGAGTGTCCAGAGGAGGGCAACGAAGATGGTGAAGGGCCTGGAGGGGAAGACGTATGAGGAGCAGCTGAGGTCACTTGGCCTGTTCAGCCCGGAGAAGAGGAGGCTGAGGGGGGAGTCTACAACTTCCTCACGAGGGGGAGTGGAGGGGCAGGTGCCGACCTATTCTCCGTAATCACCAGTGATAGGACCCACAGCAATGGTGTGAAGCTGAGGCAGGGGAAGTTTAGGCTGGACATCAGGAAGAGGCTCTTCACTGAGAGGGTGGTCGCACACTGGAACAGGCTCCCCGGTGAAGTAGTCACTGCACCAAGCATGTCTGAATTTAAGAAGCGTTTGGACTGTGCACTTAGTCACATGATCTAAAACTTTGGGCAGACCTGTGCAGTGCCAGGAGTTGGACTTGATGATCCTTATGGGTCCCTTCCAACTCGGGATATTCTATGAATATTTTTTTCTCATAAAGTGGTCTTCCTTTTTTTTCTTCTCAGTATGTTTTATTTTGAAATTCTCTTTAGGTTTTCCCATAATCCCCTTTTATTTATGTTTTTCTTCTTCCAGTTAGTTGAGAACCACTTTGCATACCATCTCTCCCTCATTCTTCTCTTTCTTTCACACAAATGAAATGGCAGAGCAGTATGACCAGCAAGGCTGAGTTTTCTAACAGGAATAGATGAGCCCTCTAGCCTCTCTTGCATTGTCTTGCTAGTTTAACTTCAGTATGCCCCAGCCATTTTCCTACATGGTTACTATTTTTGCAGAAAACTACATGCTAAAACACTGTATTAGGTGTCAAAACCAACATCTAGGCAGTGGGTGCTACATGGGCAGCCTCTGTCAGGAAAGGCTGGAGCTGCCATGTGCTGGACACAGCCAGCTCCAGCCAGCTCTAACAGACCTGCCTCAGAGCACAGTCGAGCCCCACTGGTAGCACTTCTGGGAAAGCATATTTAAGAAAAGGTAGAAAATGCCACAGAGAGAAAAGGAGGGAACACAAAGAGTGAGAAACAACAGCAGGTACGCTGAGGTCACAGAAGATGGAAGAGAAGGCGTTTCATGTGCCATAGCAGATTATCCACACTGTAGACTGTGTTGGACCTGCATCAGTGCAGAGGAAAGTTGTGAGGAAGAAGGAGACACAGGAAAAAAAAATCTCCATATGAAGAATAGAAAGAAACTATGTATGGATCATAACACCTTCCCTGTGCCCTTTGTTTCTTCATGGAAGGGACTGTGGCCTGTGCTGATAACAAGGTAGAGAGGAGTCAAGTGAAGCAGTTGAGACTGGGAAAGGGGGGAGGAAAGGTGTTGTTTTAATGTTTCTCTTTTTTTTTCCCACTATCCAAATCAATAATTAAACATTTCTTTTAACTATCAATGAATATAGTTAACTATCCCACAATCAAGTCTGTTTTGCCCTCATTGGTAACTGTTAAGTGATCTCCCTGTTTTAATCTCAACCCATGAGCTTTTTCATTCCTTTTCTTCCTGTTTTCTCCCTGACTTTCATCTCACTGGTGAAGGATGTAGTGAGTGAGCAGCTGGGTGGGAGTTCAGTTGCTAGCCAAGGCTAGCCACATAATATCAGCTCAAGATGCACATAAGTTTTTCTCTGCATCCTGCAGAAGAAATTATACCAACGCTTTGTCTCAGTTACAGTCTTCAGAATGAAGAGTTATCCTGAATTACCTCTGAAGAACATGGATGGAAATAAATCTACTTCTAAAAATACATGACATTAAACTGGGTAAGACCTAATCCAAAGTTGTAAGCTTTACTTCCGATTTCTTTTCCTTTTCTTTCTCATTTTACACACTCTTGCATGTGATTTCTTTTAGTTTTTGTGCCTCTTACTTTCTCTTCTCATTTCCTATGCCTTTAGTATCATAAAGGAAAGATTCAAAGTAAATTGTAGCCACGTTTACTCTCCTGGACAAGACTTCAGTCGTGTGTATTAAACTACATCTTTAAACAATGTATGTCACTGTAACAGCATTAATGTTATTGGAAGTAAATTATTATACAGCAACTGAGATCTGGTTTAGAACTCCCTCCTCATGATACTTAATGGAGCTTTTCTCTTCATATGTAATCAAGTGATAAATTAAATCATTGTGTTCAGACTGAGGGCCTCTGAATAACAAAATGCCCATGTTATATTTATTACTCTATAATACATTTTTAGAAAAATGAACATTTTTGGTCTTGTCATGTTTAAGTGAACATATATAGCTAATGTATAGTTCTTCAAATATTTTTTAAAGCAATAAGAATTTTTAATTGAAAACTAACTTTTGTTGACTACAAGACATATCTTTTTTTTTTTCCCATTCTTCTCTTGTGATATATACTGTGACACATGACACTAGTTATTTTTACTATTAAAATAGTAAGCACAACATAATGTAACCTATATTTACATAAAACATCAGATGCTCTTGTACAGATTACTGAAACAGATGACAGTTTATTGTCAATGGCATTACCTGAATTGGTTGTCAATGTCATAGCCTGAACAGTATGTTTTAAACATGTATTGGCATAATGTACTGGCAATTCTGAGGACAGCAATTTTCACAAACCCCAATTATAGAATACTGTGCAAAATAATCATAAATCTTGATGACAATCGGTAGACTATGATCTGTGTTTTAGTAGCTATATGACAAATATTATATATATAGTTAATATTCACAGGGTTCAATGAAAACAATTCAAAATTTGTTGAAAAACAATAAGTATCAGGTGATTTGAAAGAGTCATAGGGACCAACAAAATGAAATTCAACATGGATCCATCAAAGGAACATTTTCTGTGACTGAAATTATTCTGGATATATTTTTGTAATGAAGATATGTTTCAACCATTTTCCTTTGTTCTTTTATGATATGCAGTTTTCATTGTTTTATCTTTAAAACACAAATTAATCCATTCCTGAGATCTCAGTATAGAAAAATATTAAGCAGACACCTCTAAGGAATAATAAACTGAAACACAGTTGGCATAAACACATTTGGTGCTGACACCCAAATGAGTGGTGTGTGGGCAGCAAATTAAACACCAGCTTGCAAAGCAAAATGGTAGTATAACAGAGCAGGGAGGTGATCATCTATCTCCATATGGCTCTGCTGAGACCACACATACATCCCTGAATGCAATATTTTTATGGATGTTTCAGTACCAGGGTGATACTCACTAATTGAATCTCTACTCTGAAAAATATTCGTTGACATAATTTAAGGTCTGTTGGAATCTTGCATGAAGTATGTCCTTCTTTATTTCTCTCAGCAATATTCCTCAGTATGACTCTTATGCTTGCATTTCACAGTGTCTGTTTTTTTGCACTGTTTACATTATTTCAGTATTCCACTGAAAAACATTAAAGGAAACTTGTCAAGAGAGTTTAAACATTGTTTTGTTTTAAAAAATAATAACTTTAGGAACTTTAACTTTAATTAAAATAAAAATTAAACCTTTTTAGTAGAATTCGTATTAGTTAAACTTCACAAAAAACAAGCTCCTCAGTCTTTTACCCAGTATGAACATAAACCAATAAACTGTTTGTGTTTCTGTATTTTGCTCTAAATACTATACTCTCCCAAATAAGAGGAGACTGAGGAAACGTCACCTGTACTGATCTTCACTTCCAGAGCATTTTAGTTCTAGATTTGGGTTTAGGATATAGGTGGGTAGTCTTGAGAGCAGTCTAGCCGTTTAGACTTATCCACATCTGCTATAAGCTTTGTTATTAACTTAAAACTAAAGTGAACTAAGGCCTGTTCTATTCTGTTGTATTCTATACTTGTATTCTAGTCCAGATCCTTTAGTATTTATCCTTTTCCCAGGACAACGGGATGTATAGTCATTACTTTAAAAGTTCACAACATCACAGAATGAAGAGGACATGTTTGGGTCAGGATGCTTTGCACTATCTGCAAAACAAAGCGGACAAATGATGGACTGTACTATTTCCTTCCATTAAGCACACTTGTTTGTGTTTTGTTGCTCTTGTTGTTTTTTGCTTCTTAACAATAAGGTTTTCATTTTTATCATTGCAATATTTGATTTCTTTTAAAAATGTCCGTTTTCTTACCATGAAACCTCAGGCCAGGGAACAAAGTTGTATTTCAGTGACTACACTGGGGTCTCAGCTGTCCATCCATGAAATGCAGAAAACATGCACGAATACTTCAGTGCTTCATATGTGTATTGTAAAGGGAAATACATTAATGTTTCTTGAAGCATTCTTTCTATAATGGGTACAACATTATAAAAATACCCAGATGATCATTAAATTAAGCAAATGTACTTATGCTATAAGGACAGGTTTTTTATTATTATTATTATTGTAAATAGTTGAGTATTTTTACTTATTTTGTTAAGGAAAAAATACAATATTTTTAGACACAGATCCTGCAAATATCTACATGCCTGAAATCAAAACTGTAAGTAGCATCACTAATATCACAGAATTGCTCTTACATATTACATTAGGTATCTGTGTGTTTGCAAGATCAAATTTTAAATTGCGTTGTTACATGAACAATTTGAATTAGATTAAGCAGATTAATACCAACAATGAAATTGCATCAGGCTAGTATTTTGTTAGGTAATGTTACCAATCACTTAAGTTGGAGGCAAATTGGACACTTCTAAGTAAATGACCAAGCCAAAATAAGCGAAAGCAAACAAGGCTGAATATGTAATTTCATTCAAGCTGTGAGAAGTCTTTTTTTCTTTTTTAATCTTTTTAAGCAGACTTCCTCTTTATTTTATATCACATTATTGAAACCAGTGTCAACATTCCCTCATGGGCATAGATAAACTAAGTTTCTTGACTTTACCACAAAGGAGTAGCTGTACCTGAACGTGTTTAGAGAACAAGTCCAAAATGTGCATTTATTTGTTTTCTTTAATATGAAGAAAACATGATTTTAGTGTGAAACACTATGCTTTACAGAAACAAATTACAGGAAACATTTTCTGGGTTAAGTATTTTAAATCTGTTGTTCTTATTTACATAAAATATATAGTGTCTGAAACAGCAGTCATTAGCAGTCAATTAGCAGTCTCTGATGATGACACCAATTAAATCTAGTGCTATGTTCAATTTAGCTGGCATAAAGAATCCTCTTAAGGGTTTAGATGGTACTGAACTCTGAGGACAATCTTGCTTCAGCAATGTGACTTTGATCATACCGGCTTAACACTGTTTTGTGGTCTTTGATGTATATATGTCTCTGTAATCAATGCAGTCAGTGTCCTCAGTTCCTTACAATGTACTGTGCTAATCTTGAGTACAGAAGTGAAGGACTCAACATTTTGGCTTATTTCATCCTACTGACACAAAAGGTGACTCAGCCAATTATCCTATAGAAGATTTAACTGGGCAAGGTAGTCATTACCCAAATAATTTTTTTCTGGTCAGTGGCTCCTACATAAACATTCAGGAATTCTTATGAACTTTTTGTGTTCTTTTTCCCTTAATTTATATCTTAATATATCTTAACACACACACCAAAAAACTCCACCCTCAAACTACAAGAATGGTAACCACTGAGACTTGTACCTTTTTCATCATAGCTAAGCTTTGACTTAACTTAACGAGACAATAGTCACACAGTCCTATTATCTGGCTCTCTGACTCTGTTCCTATGATCATTAAGATAAAAGGGCCAATATCTGTCTGAATCTATCTAGGAGCTACCAACATTGCCAATGGAAGATACTGTAAAAATTTTTTCATGTAATACCAACTCTTTACCTGGGCTGTTAATATCTAATGATAGCCCTGTTATCCATACACTCAGAGGAGGAGGAGGCGCTGGGGGA
Source organism: Cygnus atratus (assembly GCF_013377495.2). Classification (NCBI taxonomy): domain Eukaryota; kingdom Metazoa; phylum Chordata; class Aves; order Anseriformes; family Anatidae; genus Cygnus; species Cygnus atratus. The sequence goes on from NC_066365.1 coordinate 57,650,326, forward strand.
TGTGGGGCACTTTTTAGTTTATCAAGACTTTATTTTACCATACACAGGCATTAAAATATTATGTTAAATATAATTACTTTAAATCACATTTAATTTAACTGCTTTTTGAGTTACAAGCCATTGTTATAAATACTTGATATGGTTATCAAGTCTTTTAAAAGAAACAGTTGAAAAAATGAAGAAAAAATTATCCCTAATTTTACAGAGTGGTTACAGACTGGCCTGCTTCTCCCTTTTTTCATCTGATTTGTTGTTTTGCAGTTAAACAGAAGATAGAATTTCAGACCTTACAAATCACAGAATCATAGAATATCTGAGTTGGAAAGGACCCACAAGGATCATTGAGTCCAACTCCTGGCTCCACACAGGACCACCCAAAAAATCAGACCATGTGTCTGAGAGCAGTGTCCAAATGCTTCTTGAACTGTCAGGCTCGGTGCTGTGACTACTGCTCTGGGCAGCCTGTTCCAGTGCCTGACCACCCGCTCAGTGAAGAACCTTTTCCAGATACCCAGCCTGAACTGCCCGTCACAACTTCAAGATGTTCCCTGAGGTTCTATGACTGGTCACCAGAGAGAAGAGATCAGCACCTGCCCCTCTGCTCTCCCTCATGAGGAAGTTATAGACCATGATGAGGTCTCTCAGTCTCCTCTTCTGCTGGCTGAACAAATTGTGACTTCAGCTGTTCCTCTTACATCTTCTCCTCTAGACCCTTTACTGTCTTTGTAGCCCTCCTTTGGACGCTATCTAACAGTTTTATATCTTATAATTTGGTGCCCAAAACTGCACACAGTACTTCAAGATGAGGCCATATCAGTGTAAAGTAGAGTGGGACAGTCACTTCTGTTGACCAGTTAGCAATGCCATGCTTGATGCACCCCAGGACATGCTTGGCCTTCCTGGCCTACAAGGCACACTGCTAGTTCATGTTTAGCTTGCTGTTGATCAAAACCCTAGATCCCTTTCTGCAGGGCTGCTCTCCAGCATCTCATCCCCCCAGTTTGTATGTATTACCAGGGTTGCTCTTTCCAAGGTCCAGAAGCCAGCACTTGTTGCTGTTAAACTTCATATTGTTGGTGATTGCTCAGCTCTGTAATTTGTCCAGATCTCTCTGCAAAGCCTCACCACCCTCAACGGAGTCAACAGCTCCACCCAATTTGGTATCATACATGAAGTTACTCAAAAAACCTTCAAGTCCGTCTATTAAATTGTTTATGGAAACATCTCTGTTCTTCATCAAAGTAACTGTCTTTATAATCGGTAGGCCTTTGAGATTTTCTCAAAGTTGGATTATTTCATTTGGTCACGAGAGATTTTTTTTCTCTGTTTTCTATTAAATTGCAGGTGTGAAACCTTCTTAAAATAAAATTTTCCTCTTTCATGGAAACGTGGAATTGTTTCTTTGTTAGATTAGAAGTTATCTTCTACGTTTACCTTATTAGCTATTTCTCTTTATTTCAATATATTTTAAAATAACTTTTTATATCTTCTTTCTTTGATAGCTTCTTTATGTTCATAAGTGGAAAGTGTATCTTTCTCCAAATATTATGTTCCATATTAATCTGCATGTTAAGAACGTACAAACATATTAATAGGTAAATTGTTTATAGGTCAAGTTGTGTATAGTGGCACTTGATTGACCTCTGACAAGACAGTGAACACACTCCTGTGTGAAAAGGGGTTTGGTGTGACTTACCACCAATCTTTTTGTTTTAATCCCCCTCCAAATAGAAAGTAAATATAACATTGTTTCAATACAAAAATGTGTCACAATGAATTTCCTACAGAGAAAAAAATATTTCGTGTCAACAAAGAAATGGCTGGCATAAGTCAATGGATTTGATCAAACATGTTCTTCAAGGTTTTCAGTCTACAGTGGAACGATATGGCCAACATTCACATCTCATTGCTTTTGATTTCCCAGACCAGATACATATCAAGAGGTATTATATATTTGCAGTATTTGTGTAGGTCTAAAGCACACTTCAAGTTCATAGCTGAACTTAGAAAGAGTCAAAAATCTTTCTGGCATGACTGCCATGAAAATAACATGCTGACAACAGGCTAAGCATCAGATTCTATTGCTTCTTCATAAAGGAAGGATCTTTTCTAAATAAATGCTGTAAGGAATGGACTGAATTTCCCTTCTGCAGCTTTCACAACATATTAATGATTAGATGATAGTATGTGTAGTAAGCAAGGTCTGTGGAGTTGAGCAGAGGCTGCACATCTCTGCAGGACTGAAGCTAACACCGCAGGACAACACAGGGCACCCATTGCTAGGTTTCCTCAGATAAAGATGAGAGAAATATAAAAATTAATTACATTAATTGTGCTGAGTTCACGGTTTTATCTGAACAAGCAGTAAAATGAGATAGAAATCGCTATTTTAGCTTTTACTTGAAAGAGGTAATTGTCTACTCTTTTTGACCAAGTCTCATGGATCTGTATTCCTGCTTAAATATATAATTTCCTATTGTGTGTTCTAAAATATTTTATTGGTTTAGCACTTCTTTCATCATCCATCCTCACTCTACTTGGTATTTCATATTATTTCCAAACATTACTTCAGTTTAGAGTTCGGTGATAGTTTCTTTTTCATGGATTTTTGCTTCCTTTTAGAAATAATAACTAAAAAAAAGTCATTGCACTCAGCTTGAATGTGAGTAGGAAATAAAAAATTAAAAACATACTGTTTAGTAATGAAACACATTGGTAGTAGCTGTTACAGTCATCTAGTGTTGTACAAATCTAATGTGCTGATGAAGTGAGAACAGCATGCAGCTTGGAGGATGTGGAATCAGAACACAAGGTAGAAATATGTAAATAAATCCTGTACTTGGTCAGTGAATTCCAGGACCCAAAGAAACAATTCTGCAAAGAATTAAGGCAGGCAAATTGCTAGTTTATTATTTTTTTTAGCTTTATTTAACGTTTGAGAGAGTACAGTTACTAAACACCATTATGCAATACAAATGACATAATTTGAAAAGAAGGTAAGCAAATGGTAACAAGTTTTCTACATTTAATACCCTTTAAACAGGACTAGATCATCATCTAGTTACTTAATATAATGTTCACAGCATTTAAAAGGGGAATGAGAGCTTGCCATTTGATGTAGAAATGCTGAAATTCTACATAAGTTCAGATTTATGACTAAGATCTTTTCTGGTTATGCCAAAGGTTTTTCTACAGAAGTGGCAGTTGTCTTGACACACAGGCACAAGTGCTCACAAGGTCAAATTTGTAGTACAAAAATCCCTGAAGGATCAATTTCAATGGTATAATGTGGCTATGTAGGGGAAGAAGAGATCTGTATCTTAAATATTTGTATAATTAGGTTGACACAGTCAGCATGGAAAGAAGAACTCAAAATCTGTTAAATCAAAACTGTGTAGTGGGTGGATTGGAATGATGGGGTCATGCATCAACAGCATATTACTATAGTAATAGTCAGTAGTACCCTTGTGAGTCTTGCTTGCTACCAAAACACAATTATATTTTGATAGCTTTGGTCACTACCAATTCCCAACCCTGCAGTATGCATGCATGTGTGTTCTATTTTGAGTCCTGTTCACAGACAAACAAAATCTGTGACAAGACATACACAGTGTGAGAAATTATTAGGTGGCTCAAGACAAAAATAAATAAATAAATAAATAAAGAAAGATACAAAACTTTTTTATTCTGTTTTCTTAACTGGAAGCAAATATATTGCAATGCAAATCTTCAGTGGCCATCATATTGAATTAGTGGCTTATCTTTTATTTTCGATGGATATTATACACTATCAGTGACTAATTTTGTTATTGCAAATTAAGCATAAACACTAATGAAAAAGTGCTGATTGACAGTACTCTGTTAATCAGATCTTATTAGTAACATCTGATTACAGACAATTTCCAGTAAGCAAAAAGTCTTTTGGCACATTTGATCAAGATTCTGCCTATTATTTTCTTCTTCTACCTTCCTAAATTTGTCCATGTGTCAACTTAGATGTTATTACACAAAAATTTTTTTCATAGGCAAAGTAAACATATCTTAAATATATAGACAATTTATTTTTAGTTTAGTAAGAATTTTAATTGTCCAAGCAAAATGCAACAATCAGGTGTTAGCCTACTTCTTAGTCTAATTGTCACAGTACGAATACAGTTCTAATTAACTGATTATTATTGAAATATTTACATATAAAATTTCCCAGTATCTACCCCTCTCTCTCATATTAGGTTCATCTTTTCATGTCTCTTTGGGTCCTAAAGTCAATGTTACCTTTCTTCCTCTAGAAGACTGGGATATGGGTGGGATTCATGGTGAATTATTGTAGTCCTGAGCTATTTGCCAGGTAGTAAGGTATTGGTACGATGGTGGTAGTGGGGCAATTTCTTCCTTCTTAATCTTGGGTCCACATCGGGTTATTTTTATATGGTTTCTAACACAGCCTACTTAGCATGTTGTCATTCTTGGTTCCCATCATACTTGTTTTTCTCTTCTCTTTGTTATTTCTGAAAGTGTTTTTACCTGACTCCCAAGGTTGCACTCCTTCAGTGGCAGTTGTTTACTTTTATATTGATTCAGCCTGTGGCATCTGCTATCATTATGTGGAGGTATTCAGCTATGATACAATTTTATTTAGGGTCATATGTAGTTCATTCTTTATAGAGTATCTGCTTAATTTTACTATCCATTATTTAACAACAGGTGTCCTGTCACGCAATTACATAGACCTAAAGCACATTTGAGCATTAGTTACTTGACCACTGAACAATTATTACAGCTGGAATTAATTAAAATCAGCTTAGGCTAAAACAAAACAAAGTCCTGATGCCTGCACTACCAGACTATGATCTTTTATTAGCAAATCAAAACCATGCTTACTAGATTAAATCCAAAACAAAATTTATAACAAGGTAGAGAACAAGAAAATAATACGTTCAGTAAGAAAATTTTATCTTCAGTTTATTCAATGTTTTATGTTCCTTAATGATAAGTAAATTAAAATTTGTATCTTTCAGTAATAATGAGTCCAGCTAAAACAGATAACTGTTAATTAAAAGAAAATGAAATCTGCGGTAATTCCTCTAATTTCCTCTTCTACAAAGTAAGTCTGAGAGCCTCTTCCTTTTTATCTTATAAGTCTATTCCTCTTACTTCACAGTGTTTATTGGTTACTTTGACCATTTGACTTTTTGTCAGAACACAGGTCTTCAATAGTTAACATTTCACATTTGAAGTACTTTAGTTTTGCTTAGTGTCATTTGTCTGTCTTCTGTTCATCCAGAAATGGAATATAATACAGCTGACTGCTGTTTTCACAGGATTTTAGAGAACGTAGAGATAGCAATATGTAGACTGTCTAAATGTCCATATAGATCCATATCTAAACTTATTTGTTAATAATAACACAATATGTTGGTCAACATTTTGGTATATTTTTGAATATGCCATAGAATCATAGAATGGTATGGGTTGGAAGAGACCTTAAAGATCATCTAATTCCAATCCCCCTGCCGTGGGCAGAGACACCTCCCACTGGATCAGGTTGCCCAAAACCCCATCCAACCTGACCTTAAACACTTCCAGAGATGGGTCATCCACAACCTGTCTGGGCAACCTGTTCCAGTGCCTCACCACCCTCAAAGTAAAGAATTTCTTCCTAATGTCTAACTTAAATTCACTGTCCTTTAGTTTAAAGCCATTACCCCTTGACTTATCAATATACTCCCTGATAAAGAGTCGCTCTCCAGCTTTCCTATAAGCCCTCTTTTAGGTACTGGAAGGCCATTATAATGTCTCCCCGGAGCCAGGCTGAACAACCCCAGTTCCCTCAGTCTGTCTTCATAGGAGAGGTGCTCCAGCCCTCCAGTCATCCTTATGGCCCTGCTCTGGACTCACTGCAACAGGTCCATGTCCTTCTTATGCTGGGGTTCCCAGCCAAACAGTCTCACAAGAGTGGAGTAGAGGGGAAGAACCACTCTCATCAACCTGCTGGTCATGCTTCTTTTAGTGCAGCTGAGGATATGATCTGCTCTGTGGGCTGCAGGTACACATTGCCAGCTCATGCTGAGTTCTTCATCAACCAACACCCCCAAGTCTTTCTCTGTAGTGCTGTTCCCAACCCATTCTCTGCCCAGCCTGTAACTGGCTGGGCAGTTACAGACTGGGATAGCCCCAGCCCTTATGCAGGACCTTGCACTTGGCCTTATTGAACTTCATGAGGTTCGCACAAGCCCACCTCTCAAGCCTGTCCAGATCCCTCTGGATGGCATCCCTTCCCTCCTTTGTTGACCGCACTACCAGCTTGGTGTTGTCTTGCTGAGGTTATACTCAATCCCACTGTCCATGTCAATGACAAAGATGTTAAATAGTACCAGTCCCAATACCAACCCCTGAGGAACGCCACTCATCACTGGTCTTCACCTGGATATCAAGCCATTGACTGCAGCTCTTTCAGTGCAACCATCCAGCGAATTCCTTATCCATTGAGTGGTCCAGCCATTAAATCCATCTCTCTCCAATTCAGATACAAGGATGTCATGTGGGATAATGTCAAATACTTTGCACAAGTCCAGGTAGATAGTGTCAGTTGCTCTTCCCTTACCCATCAGTGTTGTAACCTTGTTGTAGAAGGCAACCAAATTTGTCAGGCACAATCTGCCATTAGTGAAGCCACTTTGGCTGTCACCAATCACCTCTGTTTTCCGTATGCTTTAGCATATTTTCCAGGAGTATCTGCTCCATGATCTTGCAGGGTACAGAAGTGAGACTGACTGAACTGTAGTTCCCCAGGTCTTCCTTTTTTCCTTTTTAAAAAATGAGGGTTATTTTTACCCACTTCTAGTCAGTGGGAACTTCACCAGACTGCCCTGACTTCTCAAATATGATGAATAGTAGCTTAGCAACTACATTCACCTGTTCCGTCAGGACCCATGCATGTTTCTTATCAGATCCCATGGACCTTTTGCAGCTTCAGGTTCCTTAGATGGTCTCAGACCTGATCTTCTCCTACAGCAGGCAGTTCTTCATTCTCCCAGTTCCTGCGTTTGCATTCTGCATCTTGGGCAGTGAGGCTAGAACACTTTCCAGTGAAGACTGAAGCAAAAAAGTTGTCAAGTACCTCAGCCTTCTCCATATCCTGGGTATCCAGGTTTCCTGTTTCCTTCAGGACAGGGACCATACTTTTCTAGTCTTCTTTTTATCACTGACATACCTATAGAAACTTTTCTTGGTGTCTTCTTGGTGCCCTTGATCCCTGGCCAGATTCAGTTCTGTCACAGCTTTAGCTTTCCTAACCTGATATCTGGCTGCTCAGAAAATCTCTATTTTCATCCCAGGTTACCTGTTGTTGCTTCCACCATCTGTAGGATTCCTTATTCACTATTCTTCTGTTCAGATTTTAAAACATTTCACTAATGCTTTTCATCATGGTGTTGCAGGGTGAACTCATGTCCACATGATCCAACTGCTCTTCAGTTACTGCTGTCCTTAGTACAGCTTACTTTTCTGTGCTATCATTTATTCTGTTTTCATTCTTTAATCCTGACAGCATTTCATCTTATTTTCAAGTTCATTTTAGTGAATGGTGTTTATTGTTCCATCAGCCTTTAATGATTGACTTGTTCATATTTTCTTCATCAAAAATCTTTGTGACAAGTACCAATTTTACCAGAATTTATCCCAATTCATGATTAAAAAGTGAATAAAATTTAGAACAGAACAAATCAATGTGAGGCCAACAGTTTTAATGGTGAAACCTTGTTAAGTGCTCTTTTTCACAGTTCTAAGATAACTAAATTTTATTCCATCTAGAATGCTTAATGTTCATGCTGCGTAGTGCCTAGCAGTATTAATGAAAATAACAGAGAAAAATATAAGCATATTAATATTTGTCTACTTTATTTATATTAATGGTGGGATGACACAGGAGTAATATGAAACCTCTAAATAAATAAACATTATTCTAATGATGAACTCTGACATCCTTTTTATTCTATCATGCTTCGTAAATATTCAGTCTGTCACCCACACAAAGGTTTATACATTTTTAAAGCAAATAATACAACAAACTCAAAAAAATATTATATAGCATATGTTAGAGTTCACTCTGGGGTACATCCATTTCATAAATCCTAATAAGCAGCTTTTACGATAAAGCCTTCCTTGCCAAGTACTGTGCATTAGAATTTAGTGTAACATGCTTATTTAAGACTTCATTAAAATACGTGATCAGGAGAAAAACAAAAATTGCCATGAATTTTAGTTACTTTAATATGATTACATGTAGGTGTTTAAGACAGGTTACTAATACACAAGACAAGTATGTCCTACGAGGGTTTTTGCTTAAAGTACTGGTAACTGATTGCATTTAGTTTCTGCATTCCTGATGAGTTTGCACAGAAAGCTAACAGAGGAAGTACAGTCACCTATTGGAATTGTTATGGATCTCAAAAATGTCTGATTTTACTGATAACGAGATAACAATAAGATAAACAATTCATTTATCAAATAGTAAGCTTAGATATGCCTTAAGATGAAGGGACAGGATTCTTTCTCAGTTCTGAAGGTCTGGGTTCAGAAACATACTGACAGCCAATGGAGATGTCATTTTGTCAAGAAGTGAAGAATATTAGTCCACTGATATTCTCCATATAATATATGCAGGCATAAATGACATTAAAAGTGGGAGGAAATTAGACACTTTCTCTATTATAACATCTCGACCCTTTTTTAATCTTTTGTTTTCATTAAAAACAAATAAAAATATACAACCAAACAAAAATATACTGCAATGAAAAAAAGTAAAATGACAAGGATTTTATTTGTTTTTAATAAAAAAACTCATTGTATTCATGAGCTTATGCAGAAATTTCTTCCTTATGAAGTATTTATGGACATGTTTTATTTATAAAATGCTGTGGCAGTTATATACCACATATCATGCAGAGGACTGAAAAAAAAAGGCAAGGAATTTTTGTATTTTTTAAAAAATATACCCCTTCAGACAAACTCATTATGTCATTCTAAAATTGTTAAAGAGTATAATAAAATCCAGCACCCAAACATTTTCTTAAAGAAACATCAATTTATCTCAATATTCTTCTGTTCTAACAAGTAAGAAATATGCATGCGGAGGACATGAGATGATCCTAACAGCAATGAAAAGACGGTTCATGCTTTAGTGTTTTAAATTATGTATGATGCATGAATGTTTCTTTTCATTAATGTACAAATTGTAACTGAAATTTTGCACGTTTTGTGGATCCTGTATCCAAAGGAAAATGACTCATTTAAATGTGATTATTTTATTCATATAAATACAAACACAAAAACACAAGTATACATTAGATGGTGTTCTTCAGAATGTCTGTGTTTTTATTAGATTGCTCTTTCCTGCACAGTGGATAGTTTTAACATGACCATACCTAATTTCTGTCTGAAACATTGTTGCCTACTCTTTCATAACCTGGGCCAATATTGTGTTTTCAACATACAGTTTCTTTCCCAGTTTAAAAAATTGAACCCTGTAAAGATCTCTTCAGGAAAAAAAAAAAAAAAAAAAAAAAAAAAAAAAAAAAAAAAGACAGCAGTTTCCTAAAAGCAACTATTTTGTTATGAACAACATCCACAAAAGGCAATATTATTTTTTTCCTGTGCTGTTGAACCCATTTAGACACTCACCTTAAAAAAGCAATAGTAATAGTGTCTGTTAGTGTCAGATCACTCACATCTGCAGTTGCCATCATGTAAGTAATTAAAAAATGACAAGATGTGTCCAATTATTATGAAGCTTTCATGTACTTTTTTAGCTAATAGCACATTTCAGCTTCTAGGTAGGCATTTTTCAAAGAGAATTAAATAATTAGACTAAAGAGAAGACACCATTACAAAAAGTCTTTTCTTAGCAACAATATACGTTTAACCCTAGTTTTAAAGAATTTCACAATACCATAATGTAGCTCCATAAAATTCTGAAACATGTTGAAGACAAGCTGCATGATGACAGTTCTATTCTCAGTGAAACTGTAGGTATGGCATTAAAACTACTTAACAAGTACTGTTTTGCTCAGCAGGTATTTTTCTCTTTTGTGGTTCAGTTTGCTGCATGCCTACATCCAAACATTCAGTTATTTCTAGGAAATAACTCTGATGTAATGGCCATTCTCTGATAGTAAACAAAGTATTTTTTCTTAAGTTGATAAAATATAACGTCATATGTATTTATTTTGACAATAATTTTATGATGTTTTAATTCACCATAATCATAAAGATAATGCTCTTGAAGCAAAATGATCATTAAAAACAGTCTTTCTTAGCACCAGTAGTTACCACAACAAAATAAATAATGACAATATGTTTCAGGACCAAATTATTTCCATGCAAGTATCATAGTCAATATACATTATTTGGCTTTGACACCTCAAAATTTTGCCATGAGAGTGAATAGATTATTCCTTCCTTCAAAGAATTAAGGGATACTATTTATTTGCTGAAATTAGAAAAGGAATAATTCAGTGAATCATAGAATATCCTGAGCTGGAAGGGACCCACATAGATCATCGAGTCCAACTCCTGGCTCCACAGAGGACCACCCAAATTCAGACCGTGTGTCTGAGAGCACTGTCCAAACACCTCTTGAACTCTGTCAGGCTCAGCACTGTGACCACTTCCCTGTGGAGCCTGTTCCAGTGCCCAACCACCATCTCAAAGAAGAACTTTTTCCTAACATCCAGGTTGAACCTCCACTGTCACAGCTCCATGCTGTTCCCTTGGGTCCTGTCGCTGTCACCAGAGAGAAGAGATCAGTGCCTGCCCCTCTGCTCCCCCTCACGAGGAAGCTGCAGGCTGCCATGAGGACTCTTCAGTCATCTCTAGGCCGAACGAACCAAGTGGCCTTAGCTGCTCCTCATACGTCTTCCCCTCTAGACCCTTTAACATCTTTGTAGCCCTCTTTTGGACTCTCTCCAATAGTTGTATGTCCTTATAGTGTGATGCCCAAAACTGCGCACACACAGTGCTCGAGGTGAGACTGCACCAGCAAAGAGCAGAGTGGAACAATCCCTTCCCTCAACCAGCTAGCAATGCAGTGCTTGATCCACCCCAGGGCACGGTTGGCCCTCTTATCTGCCAGGGCACACTGTTGACTCATATTCAACTTGCCATTTTCTCCCTACAATGGCAAACAGCGTCTCTGTTGTCCTCTCACATCGCCCAACCTCGCTTCCAGTGGCCATACACTTACTTTTTCTGCCTAAGCATTAGAAGAAGATCCCTGCTTAGCCCAGATGGCCTTCTTCCCCACCTGCTTGACTTTCAACATTGTGGAATTGCCTGTTCCTGTGCTTTTCAGAGGTGGTACTTAAAAAATTGACCGGCACTGATAGACCCCAATGTCTTCAAAAGCAGTTTCTCAGGAGACCTTACTAACTAGTTCACTGAGCATCCTAAAGTCTGATCTCACCATATCCAAAGTTTGAAGTTTTGGTTCCTCCTTTCGTGAAAGATTTTAAACTTGATTACTTCATGGTTACTATGGCCACGACAGCCACCGGTTGCCACTTCACCCATGAAACCTTCTCTGTTCACAAGCAACAGATCTAGGAGGGCATCTTTCTTAACTGGCTCCCTTAGTATCTGTACCAAGAAGTTATCATCAGGATGTTTTAGGATCTCCTGGATCTGTTTGTATCAGCTGTGTAGCATTACCAGCTCATGTCTCAAAATTTGAAGTCCCCCATAAGGATAAGGGCAGCTGATCTAGATGCATCTCTTAGATCCTTAAAGAATATTTCATCAGTGTCATTATCCTGTCTGGATGGCCTATAGTAGACTCCCCTCAGTAATGTCTGATTTATTTGTTTGTCCCTTAATCCTCACCCAGAGGCTCTCAACCATGTCACTGCTAACTGCAAGCTCCATACAGTCCAGCCCCTCCATTACACAGTGCCACTCCCTACCTTGCCTGCCCTGTCTATCCTTTCTGAAAAGCCTATATCCGTCCATCTTAATACACAAGTCACAAGACAATTCCCACCAGGTTTTGCTTATGCCAATGACATCATATCTCTGGGACTGAGACAAAGCTCCTCTTGCTTGTTCCTCATGCTGCGTGTGTTGGTGTAGAAACACCTCAAATGTGCTTCATTGTACCCAGCACCTTGCAGAGCAGACTGAAGGATCTTGATGTCATGCAGTTCCTCTGATTTTGGTGTGCTATCCCATAGCTTATCACTGACAGGCCTGGTTTTATCCCTTTCCTCCTTCAAATCTAGTTTAAAGCTCTGCTAACTGTCCTGGTTTTGGCTAGGATATAGTTAATTTTCCTCCTAGTATCTGGTCTGGTGCCGTTTTGGATTTAGGATGAGAATTACATTGATAACACACTGATGTTTTAATTGTTGCAGAGCAGTGCTTACACTAAGGTAAGGACTTTCCAGCTTCTCACTCCGTCCTGCCAGCGGGCAGGCTGGGGGTGCAGCAGCCACTGGAAGGGGACAGACCCAGGGCAGCTAACCCAAACTGGCCAAAGGGGTATTCCATACCATCTGACATCATGCTGAACAATTAATATGGGGTGGCTGGCTGGGGGAGGAACTGCTGCTTGGGGATGGGATGGGCATCAGTCAGCAGGTGGTGAGCAATTGTATTGTGCATGTCCTGGTTTCAGGTAGGACAGAGTTAATTTTCCTCCTAGTAGCTAGATGCACAACAGTGCATCACTAGTTTGTACACATTATTATCAGTAGTACTATTATTATCTTTTTTCTTTCTTTCTTTTCTGTCCTAATAAACTGTCTTTATCTCAACCGACAAGATTTTGCTTTTTTCCGATTCTTTCCCCCATGCCACTGGGGGTGAAGGTTGAGTGAACGTCTGTGTGATGCTTAGCTGCCAGCTGGGTTAAACCACAACACTGACTCATGCATAAAAATCCTTTTCCTCCTCTAAAAGAGGAGCAGCCCATCAATCACCAGCAGGCCTGGTGTTGTGTAGACCATCCCATGATTCAGAAACCCAAAATCTTGCTGGTAACACCAGCGTTGCAGTCACATGTTGATCAGTTGGGTCTGCCTGTTACTTTCAATATTGTTCCCTGGTACTGGAAGGATAAAGGAAAACACTACTCATGCACCTGATCCTTTAACCAATTGGACCAAAGCCCTAAAGCCCTTCTTGATTGCTCTTGGACTTCTCTTAGATACTTTATCACTGCCAATGTGCAAAACATATAATGGATAATAGAGGACCATACCAGGCTAGTGACTTTTCTAATAATGTCTTTTACCCAGGTCCCAGGGAGGCATTAAAATTTCCCATGTGTTGGGGTTGGATGGCATATCGAGCCCTCTGTTCCCCTCGGAAATAAGTCACCTATGACAATAACCCTTCTTTTTCTCTTGATGGAGGTTGTTGTGATATGGAGAGTCAGCTGATTTGCCTCTAGCCTGGAGGGACCTTCATCAGCATTGTTGTTTGCCTGTCCATGAAGGTCCAGAGCCTCATACCTGTTGTGTAAGAGTATCTGGGAAAGTAAAGTAGTCAGGGAGGGTGGTTGCCTGCTGCCCCAAGTAGAAACCTGCTTCCATTCCCCCCTGTCTCTTAGGTCTCCTCCTACTGCCTGGTTGCAAGAGGGTACGGGATCCTTCGTTTCTTGTGTTGTGACTGGCTGATGTATCTGTCTCAGGTATGGTAGAGTATAATGCCACTAGTCGATCTCCTTCTCTGACTCCCTGATGCTCCTCAGCCTGCCCACCTCCTCCCAAAGCTCTGTCACCAGGCTGAGCAGGTGTGCTGGGTGCACCTCTCACAGGTGTGCTCACTACTGCCATCAGACACTGACAGAAAAGACCTGGATGGCCATGTGTTCCCTTGGGAGCTCTGTCTAGGTAGCTGTGTCAGTTATTGTAGCTGAAGAGGCCATAGGGGATACAGAGGACATGGCTTACCTCTGCATGGATACCATGACAGGAGCTCCATATGAGCAGCTTACAACTGCCACTGGAAGTGGCAGTTACAGTACCCTCCCATGTGAACTGCCATGCCACACCCAGGCCGATGCACTATGCCCACATAATTCAATGTGCGGTATATCACAACTCCAACATTTTTAATCCTAGGACTTTTTTTGGCATCTAGAAACACAAAATACACAGAAAAGTTAGACATCTAGAGCAGAGGTTCCCAAAGTGCATTATACAAGTTATTTAAATTAAAGGCAACTTGGTGAATGGGAGGAAGGAAAAGAAAAAACTTTGGCAGTGTTAGCCTGGTGAATGGCTGAGATATGCTGAATGTTGCTGAGTATGCTGATGAGTGGGAAACAGACCAGTAAGAGAGGAAGTGAGTTTATATGTCCTTGTTTAGTAAGAGATGTGCATTTCCATGATACCCTTCATTCAGCATTTACAGCTCTGAATTCCTTCCATGACTACTTGCACACACTGGATTAGTATTTTCTTTCTCATAAATTATATGCACTCTATTGCACAGTCGTTAGAAAACAATTATTTAAGCTACTCAGTATAAAGCTACCACCATGTCCACTGCTCAAAGACAGAATGTTAAAATAACTTTGTAGTTTGTCAGTTCCCAACTTACCCGAACAGTATGTGGTAAGAGTTCATAATTACTGTTTAAGGATTGTATTCAAAACAGTGATTTTACCTCTGAATAAACAATAAACCCATGCTTAGGTAAGTGAAGAAAAGGAGCAAAAGGTGTATTTGATACACAGCCTGAAAAGATGGGGTTTGTCACCAGGTATGATGCATTTAAACCTGTGTCTCCCACAGGGTTAATTGGTGTAGAAGACACAGTCATCTCAATATTGGGGTGACACAGTTGTGTTAAAAGGATGGTCCCTGGTCCTATTTAATAAAGTTATAGCAATACCTAAAAGTTATAAGTTCTGTGCCTAATATTTCAATGTCCAATGATTACTTATGAGAAAAAATCATAATTTAGGACATATTTGTGTGTAAAAGTTTGGTAACAAGTAGGAAGAAATATTTTTTGTGTCAGTAGTGTTTAAATATTTGTTTAAACATAATATATACGTACATTTTTAAAAATACATGTTTAAATGCAGAGGGCATTTAGGAGTCTATCACCTCCAACAGTCCTACTTCTCTAAGAACATAGCTGTTTTTGATATGATTTTGCTTGGCTTTATACAAATATGGGAGATGATAAATAAAAATCTGTTAACTCTTAGAATCAAGTAGCTGCTAATTTCTTTCTGGGTTCAAGATGCATGTACATGGAGCAGCTAAGAAGGATGAGATGGTTCCACGCAAACTATGCTATGAAGCTAAGCATTTTGACACAGAAAATAAGCAAATAAACATAAGGATTTGCAGGCAAAATTCCCCTATGGCTTCTAGAGTAGCATAGTTTCATATAAACTATCTTTATGAACTATATCTACTAGGAAAAATTCTGTTATAGAAAAGTATTTTTTAAACAGCAGTCATTTTTTATAGGAAAACCATTTTCCATACTAAAATTCAGCAGATTATTTCAGTTTACAACACAATGCATTTCATTTTTGGAATGCATTCAAGCCAAGCATTCATGCATGGTAAAAGTGAAGATGACAAGTAGGACAGCAGTTGGATGTACCACACTGTATACATTATCCAAGAAAGTATACAGAACTTGCACTTACCTCATGTAATCAGTGTTCTAGGATGTCCTGAAAAGGTCATGTAAATGCGTGTAGATAAAACAAAGTACTTAAAAATTACAGTTCAAAAAAACCTGAAATTAGAAAGAATTCAGTGGATTGATAAATTGTAATTTGTCAGATACAATGGAAATCTTGTGAAAACAATATTATTTTTCCCTACTATTTGTAATTAAACTGACACTGAAAAAAATGCATTTTTTCTTCACTTTATTGATAGAAGTTCCAAAAGATATAAAATTAGAAGTTTACCCAATAGTAACACATATTTTGGATGCAAGACATTATCACTAATAAGTTCGGTATTATGACTTACAAAACTGAATTATTTTATGATCTATCAAACTCCAGTAAAAAATGGACTAGCAGAGAATTAGAAAGTAAATTTGATAGACATATTTAACATGCTAGAATTGATTTAAAAGTTTGTTAAGGAAGCCAGAGAGACAAAATGTTGTTCTGTCTACTTAAATTTGTAATACTCTGAACCATATTGAAAAGCTTCCAAAAATACAAATCCAATGTCAAGGTGCTCATTCCAAAGGAAGGTCATGAGTGAATTAAAATGCTATAAGCTAGTATTTTATATAATGCACTCTCAGATTTACAAAGATGTCTTAATAGACCTCAGAACTGTTGACTGTCTTGCCTGAGTTCAAAATTTAGCTCAATCCTGGAAAGTATGGATTAAAGGTTGTCAAAAAAAAAAAAAAAAAAATTTATGTTTATTATTTATACAAAGTAACACATCTGCAACAGCCATTTCCTTCCCCCAAATGTCACTGTCTCACACATTCAACTCAGATGCAGAATAATGTAGTTTGAAGCATAGTTTTTCACATCCCAGAAAAATATCAACATCATAAGAAGACGTATATGTTTCCAGTTGTTTATAAAAATTCATCTATTTTTTTCAGCATAGTTCCACAGAAAGCATATGGTTTTGATAATAATATATCCTTTAATTTGTTCATTTATTTACATTGATACCAGGAGGTTGTAGATTTTGTAAAATATAAAAAGTGTTTGGAAAATGTTTGGAGAGGAGCTTCAAACACACAGATTCTCCAAGTACTGAGACAAGCTACTGTGGAAAGGTGAAATAAGAGAGACGTGTTGAAAATGTCTGGTCTAGCTGTAAGGAAGAACTCTGAAAAATTCCCCAAATGACTACTGTGTTGGTCCAGATACTGCAAGTGAAAGCAACAATCGTGATGAAATCCCTAATAAAAAATAAATAAATTAAAAAAAAAAAACACACATCTGCAGATATTATGGAATTGTAGATAAAATGGGTAAATTATTAATCTTCTATTTGTTTTTAATGAATAATGAAAGAAAAAGATATTCCTTGGGTCCAGTACATACATTCCATATCTCTCAAGATGCTAACCAAGGTGTATAAATTTGGCAAAGCAGTTAAATTCATGTATGCCATGAGTATGCAACAAATTCTTTGCAAGGGAATTTTTGCATAAGTTCATGGTAAGCTGACCTCTAAAGCTGACTAGGAACTTCATTTCTATCTGAGGTCATTTTATTTCAAGGTGATAAAGCTCAGATAATTTGCTTTGCCTCCTTGTAACATGTAGTTTTTCTCCAGAATATGCTAACGGTGCTATCATTTTAATTCTGCAAGTGTAGAAATTTACCTCTATGTAAAATGCACAGCAAAAGAATAATATACTCAATTTAAGTTTTATGTGTCGTTTAAAAGGTTTTCATGCTGTTTCTCTGCACAGTAAGGAGCTGGTTAGGCACATAGATTACTTAGCTGATATCTACGCCAGTTCTGAAACGCTGCTTGTTCAAATGTGCAAGATTCTGTATCCATTTATAAACTACAGAAAAATAAAATCTTGAGAGTATACTCCAACCTGGGACCTATTACTTAGAGTACTACATTGAACTAAAGCAAAATGTCACACTGATCAAAACAAAATCCAGTCATTTATTCAAACGGGTTATACTGTGTTATATTTGTATTGTATCATCAAAGTATTATTTCAAATAATCAGTGTCTATATATGTGCCAAAAAGTGAGCAATTGCATAAAGAGCAGGTGATAAAGTTACAATGGATCTATAGCTTGAGGTACACAAATAAAGGTATATGAATAAAGAAAGCAAATAATTAGACCATAACAACATATATTTTCTTAAAAAAAAAAAAATATCATCTTTAAGAATCTCATGTTAGTTAAGGAAAAGGCTCACGTTAAGTGGCAGGGAAAATACACTGAATAAAATTCTTTGCCAACCACCATATATTCTATATAATCATATAATAATTCATATATAATCTATATAATCTATATAATTCATATATATATATATTTATATATATATTCAATATAATTCATATATAATTCTTTGCCAACCACCATATATATATTCTTTGCCAGTCACCATAATGACTATTTCCTACACTGTGTGCAACCAGGAATAAAGGAAATTATTTAAGTTCATCATTAAGTCTAAAAGGGTGGGGTAAAATGATTGAGCTCTGTAGGAATAAATCTGTGAAAATAAGAAAGACAAATGAAACAATCTTAGTGTTCTTTCATTCTCTACTTGGAAGTATTAAATATCAGTAAAATGAAAAACATGCATGGTACAGCCTTATTTTTTGAGTGGTTGTTTCTGCAGCACCATCTTTCTACTTATTTTCAATTAGCTTACACAGATGACAACAATTGCAAAAAACACCTGACAGAAGCTAAAGAAAAATATAACCCAAACCCAAAATAAGTATAATACAGATGCATGTTTACACAGTTCAGAAGAAGGAATGATAATCTATAAAACATCTTGTGAATAATTGGAAAATGATATATGGGTAGAACTTAAAACACTGGACCTAATAACTGATTCACCAAGATACTAGTTCACTGGGGGAACTTGGGCCAAGAGAAGTGAGGGAGAGTATTGGTGGGAATGTGTCAGTGACTCAGGAAGTCCAGAATCAGGCCAGGCTGGAGAGTGGACAGGAGTCTGACAATGTGAAGAGAAAATTATCCTTAAACAAAAGACTTTGAGAGTCATAGTTAAGTAAGAACAGCAAGAAAGGTTGTATTCAGTGACTGCCAGCACAGTATATTGTCAAAAGATGGAAGAAATTCAATGGATTGTACAATTTTACAAGAATTTGCAAATCCTCAAAGAGCTTGTGAAGCAGGGATTAACAAAAGAGGTTATGCTTTGAGTGCACTCAGCAAGTGTAAACCAAAGGGACTGTGATTGTGCTTATAAATCGTTAGGGATTTCCACAGGAATCCTTGCAGAAGGTTAGTGATACAGAGTGCTTAACATCAATCTTGTTGTTTTTACAGTGTAAGTGTGTAATTTTTCCTTTAATAATTTTAATGTGACTTTTAAGAAGGTTCTATCCTATTAAAAAGCATCTATTTAATGGCCTGTCTTTATCTCCATCTTTCTCTTACATTATGCAAAATAAATTGAATTTGGAATGTTCTTCATAACCTTAAGAAATCAATAAACTGAAGCAAAATAATGATAAAAGCAAAAATATTAGCACATTTCAGGAGAAAAATCATATGCACAAATAGAAAAGAGGAAATATTTTGCTTGGCAACAGTACTGAAAAATATTCTACATACTGTGGAAAATTACTATTAGCATGTGAGTCACCTGTATGGGTGACTCGGGGCAAAAGTCATTTTGGTAGGATTTTACAGAAGTGTAAAGTGTAAGACACAGATGGTAATTATTCCGCTCTACTTGGCACTGGTGAGGTTTCACTTGGAATTCTGTTCTTTCAGCCACTGAACTATAAGAAAGATGTAGACAACAGAAATCCAGAGTATGGTAAGAAAAATGTTTAGAAGCTTTGAAAATTTCCCACAAAGGAAAAAAAAAAAAAACTTTATTTAGTCTTGAAAAGACAGAGAAAAAACAGATAGCAAACCTCAGATATTTTAGAGAGTATGTTCTATGCCCACAGAGACAACAGAGGGAACAGAATGTCTAAATGTCAACAAGCTATTTTTCATATATATGGCCAAAAAAAGGCTTCATATGGGTCAAAAAAGTTTAGGCATATTGACTAAATATGTGATAGGGCAATAAAAAGTGTAATTCTGCATGTCTACAGTTATATCTATCAGTTCTAATGAGAGGGTTGAAATTCAAAGTGAGTAATGGTTCAAAAGGATCAATGTCCATGTCTAACAGGATCCCTCCAGGCTACATCAATATTTCATTTCCATTAGTAGCAAGGCTGAAACAGGGAACTCCTATGACTATACAGTGATATTGACATGAAGGCTACACTTGTCTTATCAGCTTACATGCCAAGATTGCCTTTCTTTATTTTTATCATAATAAAGCAAGAAATTCCTGAATAAATTCCAGTTCTATTAGCTATCACAATACCCTTGAACATTTTCCTTGGCTGCCAAATCATAATCAAAATTCCAATATTTTTGTAAATGGGTTTCACTTCCAGTTATTCTTTCACTTGTTAGGCTATTGAAAGTGAAATAATTTGTTTAGCTTTTTCTGTCACTATTGAGTGCCAACACAGGAGCTGGACTTGATAATCCTTGTGGGTCACTTCCAAATCAGGTATTCTACAAACGTTTTTCAGACACAATGTGTCATAGGTTTTAAATGTGTCAGAACAGTTTTCTTTTATTTTGCAAAACTGAAAATTAAACTTCTGGAAAAAGTACTATTTTTTAGCAGCTATATTATAAGACTTTATACTTTTGTCATGCTCCACTAAATCAAGATCATTAAGTCACAAGAAAACACCAGAGTTTTAAACAAACCTGTTAAACAGTGTTTCATTTCACAGAATCACAGAATGGTTGAGGTTGAAAGGGACCTCCAGAGATCATCTAGTCCAACCCCCCTGCTCAAGCAGGGTCAAAAGCAAACCTATTTCCATGGTTATTTAGTTCAAATGAATGTTCAGGAAAAAAAAAAAAAAAACTACCTTATAACTACCTTATATCAGAATGAGAAGCAAACCATATTGTTCACAATCCATATCATTTCAGAAATTTGTAAATAGATCCAGTTTTGATAAAGCAATCCCTTACCATTGCAGCTTTCAAGAGACTTTTTATGTAGACTGGAATTTTCTCATTGCCAATGATTTTTCTTAGTGAATTTAGGAAGCTCTTAGGAAATGTTAGTGACCATTTTTTGAATTCAGCAAGACCAGCACTAAACATGCACTTTTGATGCTAATTCTGATGCACTGGCCCCAGTCCATATCACTTCCTTTATAAAACTATTATCCACATATCTTTGCCCATGTTCAAGTAGGAAAAGGGCAACAAACCAAAAAAAAAAAAAAAGGAAAATTATTGACAGTAAAACCTACATAGTCTCATTCAGTTGCAAGGTAAAACAGGGACTGTTTTAAGGGAAACTGAAAACTGTATGGTTTTGGCCATGTCTTGAAAATACTGTGTAACGGTATTACCTCCTAAAGCTATTAAATCAGCATTCTTGAATGTAACTTTTCATCCTCCATAGGTATTTCTTCTTTGCTGCTGCAAGGTAGTTAATAGTCTCTGGTGACTTTCTGATCTTTTCTAATATTCATAATTTGGTGGTTCATACAAAGAGATTATTTTAACACTTCTGTATTCACAGGAGCAGCTGAACAATTTTCTTTCCTGTTGTCATTTTTTTCCAGTTCATTCAATTCACGCTTGAAGGAATTGTTCCTATTGTCTTTGAAACGAAGGTGCCTTCTTTCAAGGTGGTGCCTGTCTTTGAAACGAAGGTGCCTTCTTTCAAGGTGGTGTCAAAGATCAAATAGTTTCATTTTTCCATGAGTAAATACTTTGTAATACAGCTTTGAAATTATTGTTCTTCACAGTTTGAGAAAAGCCCGTTTAGACATAATTTGGTCTATATTAGCTAGTTTGCTTTTAGGGTTCTCATACTATTCATCCTTTTACTAATGATAGTAAAAGTTGAGAGATTATTTCAGCTTTTTGCTGAACAGTACTTACAGCTCATTGCTAAAAGACAGTGAAACTATTTTTTTCTTCACTGTTCCTTCCTAAAGGAAGGTCACTGACCCCTTGTCAGTCACAAGATGCACAAGCACAGCTTCTAGTAGTTTAATCAGTGATCATGACTCAAAGTTGACAGCACTGCTATAATAATAAGGAATACATAATCATCAGTATTGGAACACAAGGAATTATGTCTACTACCATGATGTCATTGGTGCCAGCTACACAGAAGAATAAATAGCTGAAGATGCAGAAAACCATTATGCTTTGATTCTATCCAACTCTGCGATTGTATTCCAAAAATAATGGCCTCAATTGAAAGCCATGACAAAACTGTAGTTATGAAACAAGAAGGAACTGCTTTTCTTATCACTATTGAAATTGACCTGTTCCACTGAATTGTCCTTTCCCCTCATTTGTCCCCACGGTCTTCTATTTTTTAAAACCAAAAATAATTAAGCGACTTTTGGGACACCATTTCTTTTGAACCCTGGAGGCACATAAAGAGTCTTTTTTTTTTTAAATTGCAGGATATAGTCATACCAGTTTGAAATGTGACTGAATAGCAGAACAGTACAACGTCTTGTACAATTGCAGCAAAATTTGAGATTGCTAATTTTTTATTCACTTTCTATAGGTTCCTAAGAAAAATGTGACAGCAAAAAAGGTGCTGCCTGCAAGTCAAAATCATTTTTGCAGGACATGATAGACTTAATATAGTAATGTGTGAGAATAAGCTGTAGATTACTCAACATGACTTCAAATAGTACTCCAAGAAGTCTGAGGTTAGACATATAGCCTGCATGGTATATGGGCTAGTAGAAATCGGTGTCAAAATAATAAACAGATAATGAAAGGCTGCAGGGTGAAGTAGTAAGCTATTTAGTGTCATTATCTTGCAGGAAGAGCACTAAAGAATCACTGATCGACAGCTGCTGATATTCTATTTAACAGACATTTGAGATCAAGCATATCTGTAATGTGATAAATTGTGTTAGCTGCAATGGAAATGTACAAATGTTTTAAAAACAGCTGAAGACAAACAAAAGTGTCAGTAAAATGTGGGGTGCCAGAAGCTGCCACACATGATTTGTATTCAGTTTGAGGAACAACATTAGTATTACTATATGAAATTGTCCAACTATCTCACGAAATGGTCACCCAAAAAAAAGCACATAATAAGGAGAAATAGAAGAAATATGCTTCAGCTTCCAAAAGAAAGAAAATGAAAGGCTACTGAATCTGTTCAATGCCTGAAATCTCAAGAATCTCTACAGAGTAAGACAGATGAGCCACCAGATCTGGTACTGTCATACCATCTCTTCCTCCTGATAATTGTGTAACAATATGTCAGAAGAGATGTTCAAGTCCCAGTAGCAGTAAAAGACACCTAATTGTACAATGTTAATACGTTGTTGTTATGGTTTAACCTGGCCGGCAGCTAAGCACCACACAAATGTTCGCTCACCCACCCCCCTCCCTCTGTGGGATGGGGGGAGAGATTTCGAAAGAAATGAAAACCTGTGGGTTGAGATAAAGACAGTCTATTAGGACAGAAAAGAAAGGAAAATAATAATAGTACTACTACTAATAATGTGTACAAACAAGTGATGCACAATACAATTGCTCACCACCTGCTGACCGATGCCCAGCCTATCCCCGAGCAGCCGGCCCCCCACCCCAAGCAGCAACCCCTATATATATTGTTCAGCATGACGTCAGATGGTATGGAATACCCCTTTGGCCAGTTTGGGTCAGCTGTCCTGGGTCTGTCCCTTCCCAGCTCCTGCTGCATCCCTAGTCTGCTCACTAGCAGGACAGAGCGAGAAGCTGAAAAGTCCTTGGCTTGGTGTAAGCACTGCTCTGCAACAATTAAAACATCAGTGTGATATCAACACTCTTCTCATCCTAAATCCAAAACACAGCACCATACCAGCTACTAGGAGGAAAATTAACTCTATCCTAGCCAAAACCAGGACAATTTCTTACTCCTAAACTAGGTTTTTCCAACTCCAAGTCTCCTTTTCTTTAACTGACTGTAAGTCAGTGGGTTATAGCCATGGGATCCACCAGTCTATGCCACTTCCCTCATCTTCCTACATTTGTGCTCCTTGGTGCCTCATCTTGTGTCTCTGCTTCTCAAGGCCTCCATTATCATACTAGGTCTGTATTTCTCTATACTACATCATTACATTAGTCATAAATACATCATTCTACACAGAATAATGGCTCTTTATCTATATAAAACTATGGTTGTACTATACAAAGAGAAACAAAAGTAAAACAGATTAGACACAGACACCTTGTCAGTTAGAAATCAAATTTTAAGAAGTTACAAGAAGGTCAAGAAAAGTTCATACAGAGCAAGCCTGAGAAGTCTCAGTCCTGATGACTTCAAAACACAGTGAAAAGTTTATTGTCTATTTCTAGCAATTACATTCAGGCCCTGTATTCTGTAATATAGAATCATATTCTGCTTTCTGCTTGTTTATTTCTGTTTCTACCCATTTACCAAGTCTATACTATCTGATTCTTTTTCTCATGAATGATACATTGAGTAGGGGTACCAATCTGCAGAAAGAATGTCATACTGTATAAGTATTTGTTTTTATCAACAAAGCCTACGGGTGTAACAATGTCAATCCAACATTCGTTATGTTTTGTAGCATACTTTCAAAGCGTAGTGCCATATGTTCCCTTCTGTTAAAGAGACAGTGAAAATCCACTAATCCAATGCAAATAAGGACAGGGTATAATCATAGTAAGCATGCAAAAATAAACAAGTGTCACCAGGTCCAAAGTGATTGCCTTGAATGTGTTGTATCCTTACCAGTATTCATTCCATGGTAACAGCACCTGCTATCTTGTCTAAAGAGTAAAATGCGAAAGAGGAAACAGCTGAAGGAAAATGGTATAAAATGCTACATTGGAGGCCAGAATGTGTTATGCCAGCTTTACTGGCAGCATTGGAAAGACAGGAAGTCAGAGCTTTGTCATAGGGTTAACCAAAAAACACTGAAATTACGGTGTTTATTTCCAGAAACTCATTCCATGAGTATTGTTGCAGCTATGGGATCCTTCAGCTGTAGGTTTTTTGGTTGTTTTGGTTGTTGGTTTTTTTTTTGTTTGTTTGTTTGTTTGTTTTGCTTTTTGTAGTATTTTGTAATACTACAAAACTTCACTTTTACTTGGAAGAAGTATAGAAACCTGTATGGGCTTTCAATGAATCTTTCTTGAAACTGTCCAATAAGATACATTTCCTGTAACCAACCACTTTAAATACTTCACAACTGCAATATTTGGGGAGTTTTCCTAATATACAATCTAAATCTTCACTGTTAACTTTAGGCTTTTTATGAATTATTTTTGGTTGTTCATTTTGGGGGGGGGGGGGGGGGGGGGGATTGGTGTCGTTAACAGAGTGGCCATTGAGATGATCTTTCCTTTATAGCATTTTACATTTTTTAAAATTGCAGCTGTACTTCTTCTCCATCCTCTTTTATCAAGACTCAACAAACGAAATTCTTTATTTCTTATAAATCCAAGGTTCTTTTCATATTGCCACATTAGTGTAAACTATTTTTTGTCATATCATTTTGGTAATAACTGAAATTAAAGTGTTCTAGTAAAGAGGTTGTGGATGCCCCATCCCTGGAGGTGTTTTTCAAGGCCAGGTTAGATGAGGCCCTGGGCAACCTGATCTAGTGGGTGGCATCCCTGCCAATGGCAGGGGAGTTGGAACTGGTGATCTTTAAGGTTCCTTCCAACCCGAGCCATTCTATGATTCTATGACTCAATAATAAAGTATCATCCATGCTTCGCAGAACAAACTTGTAGCTTCCTGCTGTCTTACATAACGTTGCTTTTCTCCAGACGTTTTTTTTTTGTTTGTTTGTTTGTTTTTGTTTTTGTTTTGCTTTTCTGTAAAGAATGTATTTCACAGGAAGAGAACTGCTCAGCTAAAATGGTTTAAATCAAATCCTGAATTAAGTAGTTTATTGGTCTACTAAGAACACAAAATTAACAAGTGATGCATTCAGATGCATTCAGAATAATACAACGGATAAATCATAATATGAGCAACTTGAGATGAGATGTTAATACACATCTACAAACATCTAAATACCAATAACTAACAACAAAAATTTATAACCACTTCAACCTCCATACTCAGATTTATGTGCACACTCCCCACCACCACAGGATGTGTGGGTTACCAGTGTGTCCACATCCTAGCAGATATTTGGAGATTTGAGTGCATCAGCTTTACATGTGCTTATGTCTCTCCTTCTAAGCAGCTAATGCACATGTTCTGATGACAAAGTCCCCCATGATACCATTTGCACCCACAGGGTTGTGAGTCCCATTTGCTGCTCCCCACACTGTCACTCTAGCAGCTGGTGCAGGCTCCTTGCAGCATCCCACAGAAGGCTGCTCTGACCATCATGGCAGAGGCCATGATGCCTAAGGGAGACCGGCAGCACCAAAGCAGGTTCTCACTGCTCTGTTCCCCATCTCCCCCTTCACATTACTAAACGTTTTTGTGCTGTACTAGTTCTTTGTTGGTTCCTTCTTTGTTTACAGTCTCTTGTTACTGTATCCTTGTATGTGGCTGGTGGTTATTTCCAGCTTCCTTTTCAGCATCCTTCACTTTTGGAAAACACCATCTCAGGACAGACCCTTTCAGGTGCTCAATACAAATATACTGTGTAGACTTACATTCCCGTTGTATCATCTGTTGTTATCCAGAACATTTTACCAAGAGGTAAAATATATATGCAGGCACCCTCACAGTATGAACTGCTGTTTCATTGTCGGCACATTGTCCTTCTCAGGACTTAATTCTCCAACTCATATAGTTGTGTTTTGTTGTTGTTGTTGTTGTTTCTCTTGAAATATTGTACTTTTTAGTACTTTTATTGCATTTTATCTTAATTTTAGAGCATTTGTCATGGTCATTGTGCATTTTAACCCTTGTTGTATGAGGAGACTTGACTCCTTCTAGAGTCACCCACAGATTTTATGTAGAACTGCCAAAGTAAAAACCCTCTCTGAAATTCCCAATTGATTTAATAGGAAATGTTAACAGAGAGAAAATTTTCAATCAAATGTGCACCCTCCTAAAATCAGTTTTACCTCTAGCTCTTATTTCCCTATTTTCAGGCCATTAACAGATAATTTTCTATTTAGTTTTTGTATTTGCACTCATTCAGTTTCACACAGAACTGTTTTATCCAATACATGAATTTGCTTCAATATTGTGTTTGCAAACAGTATATAAAACAATTTTCAATGCAATAACTGACTGATCAGAAAGTGTATATTTTGTTTGGGCTCTAACTGTATCAGTGTATCAATTAGGACAGCCTTTTTCACTGGCAGAAAATCTCATTACTGAATTCACTAATATATTTCCATAAATCACTGAGTGCAGTAGCCGCCTATAGGAAAGCAGAGATTGAGTCTCATTAAAGCTCTTCCTAAGAAATATGGACAGAGCTTAATTATTTTCCTTCAGATTCTCTGAATAATAAAATCTGTCTAGATCATATTTCTCTTTAAAATTTCAAACTCTGAGAACTCAACTTGCTGTAATTTTAGTCCTAATTAATAGTTTGGAGATATTAAAGAGTTCCTGATTTAAATGAATATTTCTTTTTAAGTTACAAAATGAAACGTATTTTTTTTAATTATATGAGCATGGCAAACTGTATAAAATAATGGAGTAAATATAAAAGGATAAATTAGCATCAGTACTATGTTATCATTCAGATTATCATTTATTATTCTAATGTGCTATTTGTGTAAGAAGAATGCAACTGAACAATAAATTGAAACTAATACCTAAGTTATGAACTAAAGGGTAACTCTTCGTAATACTTTATGAAGTAAGACTTTTCAAACATACATAAACAATAATAAGAACTTGTAATAAATTAACTTGTTAATGCTCAATGCAGTAAAGAAGAACATAGATGAAGGCATAGCCAATCCACTTAGACAGGAAAAAACAATAGTGCAACATACAGGCAGCAGTTTCCTGGATCAAACTAATTGCTAATTTATGTAGTCACATACATCAAGAGCTGGAATTTCACGTGCTTCAGTGGAAGATGCACACAATCACTATGCACATAATTCTTTACCCCTAAAATGCATAAGGCTAGTTTTACAAAAAAACTATGTATAATTTAACTAATATTTAACTGCATCTGTATTTACGGTTTCATGGTATGAATGTATGTATATTTATAGATTTTATAGTTGTATCTTTGTGCTGTTTTTATTCCTAAATGTCGATTTCAGTATTGGGAAGAAATAACAAAGAAAAAAGATAAATTAAGTGTAAGAACTTGTGTAAGAACTTGTGTAAGAACAAGAGGTAAACAATAAGTTATTATATCCCATGAATTAGACTAGACGAGTAGTAAATTATTATAATACAATTTCCCACTTTTTCTATTTCTTATGTGAAATTATTAGAATCAGTATGATGATAACAAAACTTATCCTTTTTTAACTTAATTTCTTACTTATTATGATGTTTTAAGTGCCACTGCTGTTAATTGTTTCATCCCCAAGAAATTTAAATATGAATGATAATTATATCCTTTGTTTTTACCTGCACTGTAAGTTATAGGCAACATGTAATTCACTGCAAGATTAGCTACTTGAACTAAAACTGAAGACTTCAAGCAGAGTCAGGAAGATAGGCACTGATTGAATTCAAGAGAAAGAGATCTCAACCTCACAGTTACTTCACATTCCTTCCAGTGTGAGTGAGTTTAAGTATAGTATGTTTGCCGTCATATAATCTAGTCTAATTTTAATTCCCTTAAAGTGACGTGAATAAAAATTTCCACTCAAAGGAAACACATCTGTGAAAAAGGTTAGACAATGAGGAGGGTTGGGTGAAAGCAAGGAGCCTACCTCCTCTACCCAATTACTTTACTTGTACTTCTCCCTTCTAGCCATTATTTATTCTAATATTTCCTGTCAGATTGTAAAAAAAGACTGATTTACAGCTATTTTCCAGTCAATTAATTTCATTTTTGAAAAAAAAAAACACAACAACAACAACAAAAAAAACCTCTAATGACTGTTGTCTTCAATTAACCCTGCCCTCAAAACTGGTTAATCTTTATCTTCTTCTGTTACTCCTTGCATGAGAACAATGAGATTATTTGGAAACTGTTGTTTTAGACAGCAGTGCAAATGATATTTCAAATAGTGGTATAGGGTAAAAGTACAGAAACATAAATACAGGCATCTTGTTTAGGACATTTGGCAATAAAATTATCCTCTCTTGTTTAGTAGATACACCTAAAGCTTTCAAAAATAAGAGAAATGGTACAGTACTTCCATATTTAATATTGGAACTGTGTTAATATTGGATAATATTAAGATCCTTGTTTTCAAACTACCTGTTATTCTATTGTAAATGAGGACTAAAAACTTTTGCCCTTTCGGTAGTACAGAAATCTTCCTAGACTTGGTGAATTGAGAATTGAGTGTACTGCTGGCCTTGGTGTAAATATGATTTCTTATTTGGAAAGGAAAAGGAAACCATTCTTTGTTGGCATAAGTCTTTTGAAATTTATCAGAACTTTGATTAATATTGTAACCTTTATTTTATTAAGATTAGATGCAGATTTACTTGTCCACATTAAACTAATAATTATTGTTCTTTTTGAATGTGTTATTGTTCAGTAATAAGTATTGTCCTTTTTAAGACAATTTTGTTCTTTCAGAGAAAGTGGGATAAGCTCTTCAAATTTTCTCCCTAATCTCTCTTAATTTGGATTGCATATGCCTAATAGATATTTATATTATGCAAAATAAAACCATCTCTCCTGACACCCCCAAAAAAACAAAAGACTGGAGAAAAAGCAAGGAGTAGCGATAGTTCGTTTCAATAAAGAAAAATGTGCATCATTTTATGTATCTTATCATGTTGAAATACATACTAAATCATTAATTGTACATTCTTGTTTCTTTATGGCACATTACACAATGGTGTAACACAGTGCAAATTACACTATGTATTTGCAACACATACCACGTTACTAAGCTGAAGCTTAGACTGAGAACAATACACAGAGATATAAATCAATGCAAGTAGATACTCTGAGATCACATTAAACTTTACATTTCCCATTTACTCCCATTTATAAACTAATGCTTTTTATAAATTGCCTGAATATATTTACCTGAAACAATATTTCTAATATGTGTGGGAAGGAGGGTAGGGGGAAGATTAACATTGTTAATGATAAATTTTGAAAATTAGCCTTTAAGTTTGATGTCAAGCATACTTTGACCTGACCTTTCAGAGACCCTTCCATTCTTGTTGGATGCCTGGGTTTCATATGCAGTTTGGTTCTTGTTTGAAGGCAGCTGTTACCTTTAAGATTTCTAGTCTGACTTTAGTTCATAACCTGTTTCACTGGGAAATCATATCTTGGTTCACTGCAGTAGCCTTCATAAAGTAAAGCATAATTGCTAATCAAAAACTGTCAGTGGCTAATATATATATTTTTTTGGTTTAATCTCAAGTAATAATAGAGTAATTAACATCTGAACACATTAGCCATTTACTAGTAAACAAGTTTAAGAGGATCTGTGTTGCACTGATAATTCTCAGATGAATAAATGTAAAGATAACAAGGGGTTTCATAAATGGTTTTTATATTAGATAGTTTCGATTGAGCTGAATGCTAATTAATTGCCTGTCTCACCATTGCATTTTGGTAGGACTTGTGTCATGTACTGTAGATTCTAAATGGCTCCTGGTGTTAAGGGCACAGCTGTCATGTGATTTTTAACATTTCTTTCATAAGATTTTGTTGTACTTCGTAAGTGTTAGGCACTGGGAGAGGAAACAGGAAAATTTTATGTGTAAACATGATGAGAAATAATTGGGAAACTCTCTGTTAACTCTGTGTTCCACTGAAGAATAATTTACCCAAGAACGTGCAGCCTTAGAAGGATTTTCTTGTCAAGGTACCTCTTTGCCTTCTTTCACTGATACACCTGAAAATTCAGTTGCTTAGTGGTCCTGAAAAGTTTGAAGTATTGTTTAATCTTTTCCTGTTCCTCTTCTGTCCCCAGCTTTCCAACTACTGTGAAGTGTATAACCTGGCATGCAGTGTCCTTGTTACCACCATATATGCTAAACCCTAAGATTCAGATAGATCTTCATAGGTACGCACTGAGTTTTTTTTCTCATATTCATCATGTGTGGATAGACATCAAACTATCTACCCACACATCCCATAATTGGTTGTGTATTTCCTTTTTATATACAGTGTCTATGAATAAAAGTTCTGAAGACTGATGATTCAGAGATTTCATATTGAATTTTATAAGATTTGCAAAATAAATTTGGACAATCTGGATACGCTCATGAGCAAAAAGTATTAAGGGGTCTTTAGGTTCTCAATTAGTCCCTCTCTTCCATTTTCTTGCTGTAGTGCTTGAACTACGCAAGGAATGGAATTGAAAGTGGATCTGCAATGCAGCTGAACAGCCATTCTGCCTCTCTTTCAACAACTCTCCATTTCATCAGTCTCTTTTTGCTATGCCATGCCAGAAAGTAATCCCTACATTAAGAAGGCTCCCATGTTCTAAATCACACTTGCCCCTGGTTTGAATACTTGCTGTATATTTTTCTTAGCATAGGTGTTTCCAATTTAATCTTAAAAGTTGTGACATTTAGACTGTTAAAATTGGACAGATTAGCGGTTTTCTTGAAAGAACAAGACATATAAACATTCCCAGACTAAGTACATGGAATAATCCTAAAAGACAGTTCCAAGAAAATCAGAAGCAAATCCATGACTGATATCCACTCTCACCAAATGACAGAAGAAAGGAAATGTTTCAGCCTGGAAGTTCCCAGATCACTTAGTGCTGCCTATGTCAGAACCAATTATTTGAACATCAAGTAGTAACTCAACTAGTACAAATGTTTTTGTAACAATCTAATGTATTAATGCACCGAGTGAAAAGTTTGCTTATGAAGCATGATGACGCAGCAAATATAACTGCAGTCACCTAATGGGTGTCAAGCATGCCCTGACCTACATATGCTTTCTATTCCAACTTCATACGAAGATAATATTTTTGGTGAACAACAACTCATTTTATGGTAGCAGAATCAAGAAGAGAGAATGTTGTGCATGTAGGAGATCTTTACCACTATGAAGAATTTGCCAAGGGACATGTAAGGGTGGCTTCTTGATAAAACAGCATATTTTTAGATTTAATATCAATCTGAAAATTATTTTTACCCAGCAAATAAATAAAATCATAAATGTTCTCTCAGACAATAGGAAGATGAATAGCGTCTCTTTGAGCTCATTTGAGAACTTTGGGATTATGCTACCCTCTGACATTGAACATTATACATATTTCTACCCAATACTTAAAGGGGGCCTACAGGAAAGCTGTGGAGGGACTCTTCATCAAAGAATGTAGTAATAGGACTAAGGGTAATGGTTTTAAACTGAAAGAGGGTAGATTTAGATTAGACATTGGAAAAAAGTTCTTCACTGAGAAGAACTCAGTGGAGAAGGGTGGTGAGGCACTGGCACAGGTTGCCCAGGGAAGCTGTGGATGCCCTGTCCCTGGAAGCTATTCTGTGATTCTGTGATTCAGTGTGATTATTGGAAGTTTATTGTATATGGAAGTGATACTTCATAGACAGATGACCATTATAATGTACAAGACTGAGCTGAAAAACATCAGTTTTAGTTAGTACTTGCTGTCAGGAAAAAAAAAAAAGGGTGGGGGAAGAGGGGTAGGGGCTACTCAGATCTGATCATATCTTTTATGTTTAACCTAAATTAGACAAAAGAAGTATTCACTATATCAATTCAAGCATCTATCTCAATTATATCTCAGAGTGTAGAAGACAACAGAAGGCAAGAAATGTGAAGGTAGGTGGATGGGACAGGAAAAAGATTGCAAAAGATTTGTGATCTAAAAAGGTATAGTTAATGTATATCTATGATGATTTGTGAGTACAGGGAGTAGGAAGGTAGACACTAGTTTAAATCTGATTGTGTGATAAGACAGGATCTAGCAATTTCCCAGTGTGTACAGGAATGTAGCATAGATGACACTGTAAGGATGCAGAACAAGAGACATCAATAGCACTTAACAGTGGAGAAGTTTGAAATACTGTAATAGTAGTGAGCTGTATCTTCCATGGTAACAGCACTATAACCACAGCATTCAAAATATCTTACCCATAGGGTCCTAAGAATGTTTTTCTAGGAAAGAAAATAAATTACAAAATTGCAGAGGTCTCCTTTTTGCTTTAATCAAAAGTCCTTCATTTATTTCTCTTTCCCTGTCTCTTTATAGCAGTCTCCACTGACAAAAGTCAGAATAAGAAATATATTTCATCATTCTTCACTGTTATCCCATTCTTTCACTAAACATTTGTTCCAACAGAAAAAAATAACATGACTGTTCAAAAAAAATTAATTTGAATCACCAACTGAACTCATGCAAACAACAGCAAATCAAATTATTGTTCTTCACTTACCTGTATTCCAGTAACAATGTTGTTTTGCTTCTATTTTTTCCTAATGCATTTAGGCCCATTTCAATTAATCAGTTAAATATCACCTGAAATAATCTGAAAAGCTTCCAGCTAAGCTAAACGAAATCCTGTTTAATCAAGAAGGCTAGAAATGCCTTGTCCTTTGTTCCTCAGTGGGGACTTACCAAGTACATACTCTGTTGAATCAATATCAAGTGAAGTTATTAGTACATAGATTGCTACCATTTTAAATTTTTTTTTCTTTTTTTTACCTTTTTAATTATTTTTGATATTGTGTAGATGTTTCTAACACCCAAATTAATGTCCCAAACTCCAAGGAATCAACATTGCTGCCTGTACATATTCTAAGACAACATACATGATAGAAAACATGTGTAGTTCAATCTGGAATTATTGTCATTAAACAAAAACATAGAATTGGATTTGTGACAGAGATATTTGAGTAGCTCCTGTTTTGCAGGAAGACTATTGCCATGCCTAGTCCTAAGGCAAGATGGAAGAGATGTGCAAGGAGATGGAAACAGATGTGCAGCAAAATATGAACAGAGATGGCCAGCCTTGAACTGAATGCACATAAAATCGTATCAGCATCACTCAAAATCACAAAGAGAGTAGGTGATACAGCTGGAGTTGTTTTCTGCCAGTTTTCTCTGTGAGTGAGACAACTTCCAAAAATGAAAGCCCATTTAGGAAACAGGTAAGATAGAGAAGCAAGCATCAAGAGTAAGAAGCTGCACTGAAGCAGGGCTGATAGGGGCAGGAAAACAGATTATCTCTGTTCCGAAACTGACAGCAGAAAATGGGATGTCTATGAGGCCTCCACATGCTGCAAACATAGATAACTACAGATCTGTGACACACTGTAAAAAGTTGATTTAGAGAAATTAATGGTAATAATGAGGCACATAATGGTAGTCTAAAGATATAATGGGTGTGAGGTGAGTGAGCAGGAGGGATTTATTTTATTTTATTTAAGCAATTGATATAGTTGGAAAAAAAAAACACAACTGCATACAAAATTAGAATACTACCTCTCTCTAAACAACTTTTTCATTCATAGAGTATGTGGAGGTTTTGTTTGTTACTTGGTTTTGATATGAAAACAGATGATACAGAGTATCTCAATCTTATTTGTAAATTGTTCCATAATGCTCTGATTGTACACACTGGAACAGACAGGTATTATAAACCTATTTGAAATACTCTTGTGACATACATGGATAAATTGCAATTGCAGAAGCTCTCTTGATCAATACATCATATGAAAACACATGCCTCATGCTGCATAAGTCTGTTTAAAAAGCAGTGTGGTGAAGTAAAAAGTAGAAATAGATAACTGAATCCTAAATATTTCATCTTTGATTAAGAATGTATACTAGGACTGTCTCTGATCAACATATATTACAGGAGTCTCCGGTGGAGGTGGTTGTAGTCTCAGTTCTGCCTGCTGCTAACATAGTATAGGTGATAAAACCTTACGACATCATTAGGAAATGCTTATAAGGAAAAACTCCTGAATAGATCGTATTATCTTCTTTTATGATTTTCCAATGCCGTGTAAAGGAACTGATGACTATCAGCACTAAAGTGGTACTATAAATTATGACTATAAGTTATGAAACACTTCTTTCAAAAGAATTAAATCTGAGAGCCTGTTTATAGAAACAAATCATATCACAGTGAAATCACATTTTCTTGGTCTTTCTGAATTATACGGCATCTTTTTTTTTTTTTTTCTGCCTATGCTCAGCTATAACCTTTGGAATTAGTGATTCCAAATAAACTTTATAATTAAAGTAATAAACTGGCTTCACACAAGACTTTGCATGTTGTTTGTAAAACAGAAATTTCCAGAATAACAGCATTCTACAGGTGGACATGTCTGTGGTGATTTTATTTTGCTGGGCACCTGAAGTCCACCAAAACCACTCTCTCACTCTCCCTACTCAAAAGGAGAGGGGGAGAAGAAAGTATGATGTGAAGAAAAAAAAAGCAAAAAACACAGGTTGAGATAAGGATAAGTTAATTAAAGGGGAAAACAAAACAGAACAAAACAAAACAACAACAACAACAAAAAAAGCCGCACAGAAGCACAGAGAGAGAGGAAAAAAAATATTATCTACTTCCCATCCATGAGCAATGTTCAGCCATGCCCCAGAAAGCAGGGCCTCAATCAGTACACATAGTGTTTGTCTGGGAGGACAGACGTCTTCATAAAGAGATCCCCCCCCATCTCCTTCTGCTTTCCCACCTTTTATTGCTGAGTGTGACACCATATGATATGGCATATCCCTTTGGTCGGTTTAGGTCAGCTGCCCTAGTGATGTCCCCTCCCTACCTCTTGCCCACCCCCCGCCTTCTGGCTCTGAGGGGGTTGGAGAGAGTCTTGGTGCTGTTCCAGCACTGCTCAGCAATACACACAACACTGGTGTGATACCAGTGCTGTTCTAGCTGTTCTGTGCTCTGAGCACAGCACTGTATGGGCTACTGCAGGGAAAGTTAACTCCATCGCTACCAGACCCAGTTCAATGACATAAAAAGAAGACTATTTTGCAGTGCAACAAACAAAAACTAATAATAATAATAAAGGTTGTATTCTGCTACCATAACTCATATTGAGTGGAATTATTCTTTCAAGGGTGGTGTAGTTGAAAGTAGATAAAATATGGGTAGTACTTTAATATTTACTCACATAAAAACATATTGATTTGTAATTTTAGTTAAGGGCAAAAAACATAATGGCAAAGAATTAAATTTTCTGTTTGATGGATCTTAGCTTCTTAACTCTCAGTACGTTTTAATAGCATAGGAGTTGTGGTTTCATAGGACAGGAATTTTATCTGTTAGATCTAAACACAAAATAAGGTGGTTTATTTTAATTGTATTTAGATAATGTAAATTCTGTCTTGTATTTAAGTGGTCAAGCTGAAAATATCTTCTTTTTATGTAGTGCAGAGAAAAAAGAAAATATAATGATCACATTTGCTATTATTATGGATGAATCTGAATAACTACAGGTTTAAATCTGTCAGTCCTGCACTAATGAGACAAAGACTGTTTGCAGTGAAGATGCTGTTAAAAGCAAAATGAGTGCTACAATGGTCTTTTAGCTCTAATTGTATTGTGCTGACATTTGGTGTAATTATCTGCAGTTCAGTATAATTTTATCTTTCATGCCACTCAAAGAAATTCCAGAGTAAATTGAGGTAGCTATCTGTTTTCAGATGAATTTGATCACTTTATTTTACCCCAGTCTCAGAATTTAGTTAGAGAGGTCTGAAACCCAGTATTTATCATAATCTGCTTCGTTTGTTCAGTCCCCATGCAGCAATACCAATTAGAATTTTATCAAAGTCATCCTTACAGCAATAATGATAATACTTTAGCATCTATCTGGATTAGGTCTCTGTTTTATTCTATTAATGAATACTCTGGAGGGGTCTGGGCAATTTTACAGAACAAATTAACCTTAGAGCATAGCCGTTTAAAGTGTTCATTATACTGGTCACCTGCAAACCATACAGGGTTTGAATGCAATTTAATAGACCCTTCTAGGCCCATTTTAAAGTATACTGAAGAGAGTATGAATATTATGGTATTTAAATTATAATGGTAATAATGTTTTTATATAGCACTTTCAATAAATATCAATTGTTCTATATAAGAAATATCAGTTCTGGAGTGCAACAAAGAGCATCATGCTATTGCTGCTTTTGAAATTTAAAATTTAAAGTTTCAAAATACTGAAATATGAAATCTGTTATCTCAGAAATGAATTTCTCTTTTTCATTTCCACCTTTCTGTATAGCATGCTGAAGATGAATGATCTGGAGATGATACACAACTTTTCTTATCCAAAGACTCCTACTACGACAAAAATATTAACTGCAATTCTGAAATAGGCCTATAATGGAAAGAGATTGTGAAAGAGAGGGCAGAAGAGTAGAAAGAAATGGAGAAGCTAGTTGGTATTCTCTGTTTTCAACTATTTGTGTCCCCAAGCCACTATTAATAATAATAATAATAATAATAATAAAAGTCAGTCTCTTCATTATCTTATTATGCTACAATTATTGCATACTCCAGTGCCAAGACCCAGAGTGATTCATTTGCATTGTTCATCAGTCTAAACTTTTGCCTGTAGAACTGAATGCAAACCCAGTCTGAACATATCAGACGTTGCTTGCATGGCTGTTAGTCTTACATTAATACAACAGACAAATAATTTGATCTTTATTAATAGTCATAACAGTTAAATAAATAAACTTTCTATATGAGTAGCTTCAATCAGCTTCTAAAATCATAAACAGCTTTTTTCATATATGACCAAATCCTGGTCCATCTATGTTAAAAAGTTTGCTGGCAATAGTACGTTACAGGCAGATTTGCTACATCCTTGACTAAAATGAGACAGAAAATACAACCACAACCTGAAAGCAAGCTGAAGCCACACTGCATTTCTTCTTAATTTATTTGAAAGCATAAAAACATAAGAAAAACTGTAAGAATATCTCTAAGTATCAAAGCTTATATGCGTAAAATTAAGCAAATAATTGTTTTCCTCATTGAAATCCCAAATAAGCTGTTGTGGTAGAAGACAGTGACAGAACTGAAAGTACAGAGGAATAGGTTTTTTAAATTCAGAAGAGACTTGTGGGCAATAAGCTGAATGCCAGAACTGAGAATTTCTTCAAAAATATAGGCATTTTTGCTTAGGCCTGAAAAAACTACTGTGATCTCACAGAGGTTTTCTTCACTTAGATAACAAATACTCATACTTTTGCTTATAGAAACAATACAATCTATTATGCCACTTTTTTCCATATTCCCTTCTTTATTTTGTTAAATACGTGCTACATATTTTAAAGTATATTGTAATTGTGATTTAATGTCTATTAATCTATGTCTACTGCCTACGTGTTTTTTCTTTCAGTACATTCTAAAACACTGTTTGCATCCTCTGCTGCTGATGAATTCATGAAACTGCTCATATCTCCATGATTCATCCAACTCACAGTGATGTACAAGTCATGATTCTGAAAAGCAAGAATGTTCCCCCCAGCCCTCCCAAAAAAATGAGGGGCTATTTCTAAAAAATACATTTTAAAATTAGGTTGTCAGCATAAGCCACCAATGGTCTTCCTACTCACATAGCTCCCAGCCAATTTCTTTGAGTTTCCCTATTTCTGAAACCAACTAGTGGTTGTTTTCCAAGTTACTATCACCTTCTGTTTTCCCATCCCAAATGTGCTGCATAGATGTAAAGTTGTGTGTTTCTATGCTTTCTAGCATTTAAAAAAACAAATGTAGACAAAAAGACAGAAAAATCACAGAAAACATGCCTTTCCAGTATGTTGGAAACAAATTTCTTTAATGTTTCTTCCCTTACACATTGAGTTTGCTTAAACGTTCTGCAGGTACAGTATTAAGATCCTCTGTTACTCTATTTCATCAGTCACTCATTAAATAATCCCATCTGCCTGAAGCAGTATCTACTACAGGAATAAAGTAATTATCCATTGTTGCCTGATTCACACTTCTTCCAAATCTAATGAATATAAATACACTGTACTTGGTGTAAAATATCACCATACTATTAAGTAGGTGTCATTTAAATATGTTCATATAGTATCTACAGTTCAAAGTAATATGTTCTGTAATATAAAATCTGGTCACTTAATGTAGCATGAAAAGACAATTTGAAATAAAATGAGAAAAAAAAAATATTAAAACATTGATTTTAAACTGACTTGAAGGTACAGAGGATTGGTAGTGAATGAGAATGTACTTGCTACAGGTCTAAAAGTTATTTCACATTGTGCATACATAGTGGTGAAGAGCCTAAACTGCAGGCAAAACTACCATTAAAATAATATAGGAAAAAAAATAAAAAAAAAATTAACTTTAAGCCTACAATACAGAGAACTTTCAATCCGCTGAAACATCAGTAAATAAAATTTGGCTCAGGCACCTAACTTGCATTTGTGTGAGTAATTGTTTCAGGCACTATACTGCATGTCCATTCCGGAGACCAGTTTGAAAATCCAAGTTCCTTGTACTTAATGATGTTATCTTTGTTGTTGTTTTTCTTTTGTCATGTTACTTCCCAGTACAGAAAATATAATTCATAAAAAAATAAACAGAGTATGAAGCGTTTGGTTGTGTTGTCTCAAGAAGTTCTGAGTCTTCAGAACTAGAATTTAATCAGATGGGGCAAGCCCCAGCCATTAAACTTCTCCCTCCTATACACGTACTTTTTAATCCAGCAAAATGGATCTATATCTACAAAGACCACTTTTAGGAGCAGCAATGAAAGTAGTCGTCCAGATCTCTAGGCCTGGGGTGTGATGGTCACAGAGGTGGACTAGTGTAATCCCACTGCAACAGTGCAAATCAAGTGCAGTAGCAGTGGAAGTCCTGCAATATCCAAGTCTGGGAAGTGAGGGACATACATCCCACCTTTGTGGGGCAAGAGTGAGGTATAGCAGAAGTCTAAAACTAATCATTATTTTGTGATACTATCAATGTTATTCCAGTTGAACAAGTGCTTCAACAAGTTTTTAACATAATGTACAATATAGTAAATTGTGATTTAGTAATAAAGAGATACACAGCTGACCATAGTCTGTATTCAATACAACAGCAGCTAAAGTTGGGATAAATTGTTTAGATAAACCCCAGTAAATATACACCAAATATGTACTAAGCATAGATGTAAAAGGCATATCAGAGACTTGTTCATCATCTGTCAGGATACCATAGGGGAATTCAAGAAGAAAAGAGTTAGTTATCAGTTGTAATAGTTACAGCTATCAGGTAGTCCTTCTGACCTCCTCTTAAAAGTTGTGTATTCTTGTAAGGGAACACAAAAGATCACTTGTGAAATCACAAAAAAAAAAAAAAATCACAAAAGATCACTGTGATCACAAAAGATCACAGTGAAACAAGAAGCAGGTGCCTTTGCATTATTAAAATGTTGAATAAGATTATTTTGAGAGGTGACCAAGTACCATGAATCTCAGTGAGTCACTGAAAAATGCAGTAAAAGGCCTGAATTTAAAGGTCAAATCCAAGTTCAAGCACTACATAGCTGTACACAGGAGTATTCCAAAAGAAGATAGAGAAAAAAAAATCTTCACAGCAAATTATAGAACACTACTTTGCTTCTCTGCACCCACCTATGAAACTTTTACTAAATAATCTCTCCAATATTATTCCAGTAGCTTTATAATTACTTTTAGTTAATGCTTTAAATAGTGCCTAAAACCAGTCATTTACATTTTGTTATCACTGGCTTTGGGTTTTGTTTTTAGTTAATTTGCATAAAGCAGTTGATGTGTTCTTGGAGTTAGAAACACATTTCTGACCAAACATGAATGCTTCAAAGTGATATTTAATGTACAAAAGAATTTTGTCAATCCTAGAGAGGCACAATAGAACCATGCCTTTGTGAAGAACTTAACAATTTAAGGAAAACAGTCTATCATCCAGCACACTCCTATGTAATATTTATTTGCTGCATACTCCATTTTCAGCAAGCAAATGGTATTCAGAAGATATAGTAGATAAACACCTTGTTTATAAGATAACGTTTTGGCTTTCAGCAGCTTCCTTCTTTATATTGTACTCTGAAGATGGTGGAAACTGTAATGTTACAGCATAAATAAAATGTTTCTTAAACCTGCAGAGAACTTTCAATAGCATTTTTTCTGCTAAAGAATGGTATATAGGTGATAGTATTACTTGCAGAAAATGAACTTGCTACAGTTGAATTTCAGACACCAATCTTCTCCACAAAAAGGAGTAAAGGGAAAAAAATTTAATATGTATTTTCATTGTATGCATAGAGAAACAGACAAAAAGGAGCCAAGACAAGGCTATTAGAATTACACATTGAAAAATATGCATTACTTTCACAATTTTATTTTGCTGAAGGCCCTAGGTTCAACACTGCTAGAAGCTAGTGTTTAGTGCTAGTATCAGTGGCTGTCTCAGACCAACACAGCAACTTTTCTTTCCATTTCTTTTAAGTTTCTTATGCATTGGTGTGAAGTGCTTTACAGTACTTCCTTTCTGCTTTCTTCATATTTTCATCACTTTGGTCACTAGACTGCACACATCTGTGGCTCAGATTGACATGGTCAATTGCAGTTGACATTTCCAGTTGCCCAGGGTTAGCCCAGTATTAATTAAAACTTTTCACTAGACTATTATCATTTTTCTTCTTCATTGTAATGGATCTTATGCTATTTTTAAAATTCTGCTTCTTTCAGGTAGAAATAAATCCTAATCTTAAATTTCTCAGCCGAAATAGCAGGTTAAATTAGCAATCTTAGTGCCACTTAATGAAGTCTTTGCATTAACCTTCCTTCCCCAATCCTTACTATTGGATTACCCTTTCTCTAAGTATCTAAATATCTGGAAAAAAATCATAACACAAGAATAATTGTTTGTAATATACACAGCACGTCGGTTTTCAAAATACCTAAGGCTAAGATCCATGGAGAAATAACTTTAGCAAATCCAAGGCTGATTAAAACCCTATTCGATCATTCAACTCACTCAGAAGACACCTGGAATAGCTCATGGGTCTCATTACAGACCAATGGATTCTTCTACCAGAATTCACATGATAAAGAGTAGATTTACTATGAAAAGTCACTACTTAATGATTGTACATTCTGATATATCCCACTAACTCCCTATCCATACCCAATCAATGTCATGCTAGCTTATTTTCATGACAATTATTAGAATTAATTGCTTATTGTCTCAATTACAGAGCCAAACCAACTGAGAGCCAGTACAGAAACTTAAGTCTGTCTGGTACCTCTGTCCCTTTACTGTGCATATGTGGAAACAGGAGAGATTCTTATGTGTCACTAGTGCTGTGATTTGAAAAGACTGGATCAAATCACTTTAACTTTATGTCAGTATAGTCTGAATTTCATCTGTATTAGTGAAAATCCATTATCCTATAAAAATGTTAACAGCAAGAAAGATGTCTGACAAGTCTACATAGGTCAAGACGAGGTAGACTACTATTGAACAGTATGTCTAGTTTGTATGTATACAATGTCTATGTATATTACTTTTCATATTCTGCACCGCTGGAAATTTCTCACAGAAAAAAAAAAAAAAAAAAAAAAAAGGAACACCTATGACATTATAATACCATTCTTGAAGCAAAAACAGACTTTAAAAGTTGGAATTTCATGTTTCCTGGTATAGAAGGCAAAAAGAGATGGGACCACTGAGCCTTTAAAGCCTGCACTATTCTACCCTCAGAAAATGTTTTTTTTTTTTTTGTTCAAACACATTTCTGTGCATGGATGCTCTTGTACCCAGGTGTTTACATTATATGTACTAGCAAAAGGTATGTAGTAGCAATATGGGATTTACTGTCTTGCAAGTAATCAAATAATCAAAAGGGAAAAAAACTATTGATGATCCTTGCTTTGAAGAATTAATCACAGAAATGCTGGAATTCACCACAACATCACCACTTTAGCAGATTACATCATCATTCTTTCAGACATCAGTATCTCAATAAGACTTCATTCGTGACTTCTTCACTGACACTGTCTTCAACCTAAACTTTCAAGGGCTGTTTGTGAATTCACTGTAGAATAATGCTGTGTACCTCGCCTAGTAGAGTACACAAAATTATTTGAGAATTATCCAATTCAGTTTAAACTAATTTCATCATTAGCAATTTGTATAGCATGAATGGAAGAAAAGATGTCTAAATGCAAACTAGTTTTTCTGCAAGAAAAATATTGTGAGTTTATTTTCTTTTCACAAAATATTATGATTTTTTTTTTCCTGGGAAAGTGTCACTGAAACAGGACTCTGTTTAGCATTTCCCTGCCATACAGATCAGCTGCCAGAAGCTACTATTTAGAACTGCAAGTATTACTTTAGAAATCATTTATTCTGATAGTCATCTTCACAGATTTTTCACCTGTTGTCATCTGCTCAACTATATTTTTTTCCAGTAGTTCAATAAATTTCAAAAATAAATAAATAAATAAATAACACAAATTTATTATCTTAATGCCAGTTTCCTGCAGCACATGTTCAAGATTTGAGCTTCTGCTCTTACTATGATAGTTTTCCTAGCTAGCAAAAATCGTTGCTCAGAATACTATTTCTAAAGAAAAATAAGTTGCTTACAATTTCAGTTCTTGTTATGAATACATAGAACTCCTATTTACTATTTGCCCTGATTCTAAATTTTTGTGCAAATCTAATAATTAGTAGTTATGTTTGGAAAATTCCAAGTTTTCAAGAGAATGAATAAATAAAAATAATTAGTTTTACTAACTGACAGTAATGTTTTCAATTTCTGGTATAAAAATAAGTTTGCATTCATTCTGGTTGCCAGGACAACAATATGGATTAGTTGTCATCCCACAGAATATTCTGGGAGCCTTTAATTATTTCGCAGTTTGAGTTTACTTGATAGAAAGGGTCAGTATTTTGAATTACATATTTCTTTAATTTGTTTTTAAAGATACTC
Organism: Cygnus atratus; assembly: GCF_013377495.2. Lineage (NCBI taxonomy): Eukaryota > Metazoa > Chordata > Aves > Anseriformes > Anatidae > Cygnus > Cygnus atratus. The sequence continues at coordinate 57,694,100 of NC_066365.1, forward strand.
TTTTTAAATGTTCTTGGTAAAATGTAGTTTGATGGGAAGTCTGATGTGAAAAATGAAGACAAATTGTGGCACACCCCATGAACAGCAATATTCTGTTCTTAAACAGTTGAGTTTTAGCAATCTATCATAATTATCTCTGTATCTTTTAAATCAGTGGCAAAAGAGAAACATTCAGTGTCATACTCATTTTAATCAGATTTTCTACAGAAGTTAGACTTTAAAAACAGTAACTATAATCTCCTTAATTGCAGCAGCCAGAAACAATCTGACATAAGCAACAAGAGAAGTGATCATTAAAATCTGACCAAAATAAACCAACTAAACAAACAAAAAAAAAGACAAGGCCAATACTGGCATGAGTCTCTATAACTTAAAGATTTGATATGATGAATAATTTAAGATAAATAATTTAAGAGTCTTTAATAAATCAATTCAGAAAACAGAAAAACGGTACTGGTATTAAGCAATTTTATATTCCAGAGGCAGATCCACAAAGGTGTTGACATGATGATGTCAGAAACCACATAAAGCATCCTGTATGCCGAAGGCCCCAACATATTACATGGAAGTTTAAGCAGCACAGTAGAGATTTACAATAGATTCCATCTTGAACTGGTCAATAGAAAATAATAAAGGAGAATGGACCTTGAACACTTTCAGGTTCTATAAGCCCAATTCTAAGCTGTAAGAAGAGGTCATTGTCAGACTTGGATTACATCCTCTTCTCAGATTAGATACATAACCTCTCCCTTTTGTAAATGAAGAAGGGTGTCTCTTTTTCTCTTCATACTGTTGGTGGTTGTTCCATTGTCTTTTTATGTATTGGATCAGAGATCAGACCACTGAACCAAGAAGTAAGAAACCTGGATTCTGTGCCATCGTCAGCTTTAAAGATTTTTTACCCACAGTTCTCAAATATTTGAAGAGGATTTAGTCTATTCATGATGCCTTCTCCCCTGGACTGCTGAACTGTGCCATCTTGGGATATATTTCAAGACTTAAGGGATCAGGAGGAGAAAAATAGGGGGATGAAAGAGCCTAGAGATCTGAGACACAGGCCTGGCAGAACGCAGCCTCTGGCTCTAGCTCTGTGTCAAGGCTGTTTTATGTATTTCCTTTAATAGCTGCTTAATGTCAATTGCATTATCTGAAAGTTCTTTTCTCGTGGATAGTTTCCAAAAGTAATAGCGTTTTCACAGTGCTCAGAAGTCAGATAAAAAATATCAGCATTATGTTTTAATAGGAAAAATAAGTAATATAAGCAGTGAATACAAACACAAAAGGAAAAAAAAAAAAGAGAGAGAGAGAGACTTTCATTTCAGGGGAAGGGAAGGGAAGGGAAGGGAAGGGAAGGGAAGGGAAGGGAAGGGAAGGGAAGGGAAGGGAAGGGAAGGGAAGGGAAGGGAAGGGAAGGGAAGGGAAGGGAAGGGAAGGGAAGGGAAGGGAAGGGAAGGGAAGGGAAGGGAAGGGAAGGGAAGGGAAGGGAAGGGAAGGGAAGGGAAGGGAAGGGAAGGGAAGGGAAGGGAAGGGAAGGGAAGGGAAGGGAGAAAGTAGAAAGTAGAAAGTAGAAAGTAGAAAGTAGAAAGTAGAAAGTAGAAAGTAGAAAGTAGAAAGTGGAAGGAGAGATGGGGAGTGGGTTGGAGGAAAGGGAAAGGAAGTAAGACATATTGCTTGTCAGCATGATGGAGAGTTGCTGTGGCATCCAGTTTACCTGCCTGGAAGTATTTTCCCCAAAGAAATAGAGTTCCTTATTTCAACTGATAAACTACCTTTATACTTATAAATGTATTCCACATTGGTCATACCAGTTATATCCTATTTGCAAAGTTCATGTGACACATTTTACAACTGAGTTACTCAGAGTGCAAGAAAATCCCCCAAATCTATTTAAGGTTTCTTTATTTTCCACCAAGACCACCTTCTCCTCCACACTACATTTATGCCTAAAACCACTGATGCAACGTTTGATCCTAACTTACTAAACTATCTAGTAGTAAACAATCCATATATATATATTATATATATATATATGGATTGTTTATATATATATATAAAAGAGGTGTTTGTGTGGAGCTATGTGCAGTACCTGTTAGTAGTGAATATCTCATTTCCAGCACATGCCTATTTAAAGATGGAATTTTAGAAAAGTTGTTGTTGTGGTACAATATTGACGTATGAGCATGGTTTAGCTAAATGATTCCCTCACTAAACTGGAACTGTGGCCATTAGCTGAACTTGTGCTACAAATGTGACATTTCACATATTAGCTAAAAGACTTACACCAAAAAAATGTTTTAGGCAATTAATTTTTTACTCACACTCTAAATCACCAAGATTTCCACAATTTAAAAACCATTTGTTGGCATGGAAACATCAGCTTAATTAAAAATGGATTAAACTAATTAACCTAAAACATATCGTACTATAGTGTTTGATTTAGAATATATTAGAAGAAACAACATTTTTCATTATCATTTTTTGTCTTTTATCTATTGAAAATGCTTTGCTTCCGTGAAAATGTACATGCTTGATATGCCTAAGCTATCTTCCAAAGGGAAGGATAATGTTGACAAGTAATGTTAAAGGTTCCTGCTTCAGCAAAGTGGGCTCTGTGTGTATATATATTTTTTATCCCTCACCATAGTTTCATTTTCTAATTGTCCATCTATGGACATCACTATGTGGTGTATCATCTTTCACAGCTGAAAATTTTCTTTCAGATTTGATGTTCTGCAACACAGGGAATTGATTGGGTTAAATGGAAAACAAAGATATACAATATCAAAATGATTCATATTCTTCTGTCAATTTGTTAAATTACAGTATGACGGGGGGGGGGGGGGGGGCGGGGGGGGAAGAAAAAAAAAAAAAAGTATTTAGCCAAATGCTATCCCTGAAAAAGAAGCCATAAAAATTTGAAGCTTTTTTTCCACAGCTGCCTTTCTTCCTGTCATCCCACCATATATATATATATATATATACCACCATATATATCATCTTCCAATTGCAGTAGGGCCACCAAGCAGTTGTTTCTCACATGCAATTTGCTTTTCATTTGAATGGCTTTAGATGGTAGCAAGTTTTCAAAGGAAATATTACAAGTTGCACTCAGTGGCTGACATTACAACAATGTTTACAACAGCATTACATCATTGATCTGCACATATTACTGTGGTGTTAAAGGTTAAAGTAATTAGGAGTGATGCCTAATTTGTCGTTATAAGTCCAGTCGTGTTGAGGGTACTGACCTATCATGATTACAGATGCACAAATAACTTAATACACCCTCAATCTAGACGCACTCCATGAACAACCACGGCCACACTTAAAGAGTTTGGTCGCCTTCAATGAGAACTACCATGGCTAGATTTAATATGTAGTGCAATTTACTAAAGCAACAGGTACACAGGTTCTTTGGATTGCCAGTGATGAATTCACTGTCTGCAAAGCACATACAAATACCAAAAGCATGAGTAACACAGACTGGCTATAAATGCGTTAAAATCTCTACAGAGATTTCCAACTTTCCCAGGGAGGCACTAGGTATAACCAAGTGTCCAAATCTTACCCAAAGGCGTCCCAACGGGGCAGAAGAGAGGCTCAGCCCGTCAACTTATCCCAGAAGTCAGAAGGTATCCTTCACAATGGTATCTTCCATGATAACCTTTCCCTCTTAAGCCAATTTATATTATTTTCTATCTTTTAGGTGGAGCTTGGGTGACTCTAGTCATGCATATCTTGGTTACAATCGGTACAAAATTTTCTTGCTTTTGTTTAAAGGTATAGGCTCAGAGAAATTCAGAGCACATGTTCAGTGAGGGGTGGTCACACATGGAGGTGGGTAGCCTTTGGGATGGAGGTGTGTTTTGGTATTTTAATGATATTATAACGAGCAAAGTTCACCAAAGTACAGCATTTTTTCCAAAAAATGTCAGGCCGTTGGCTCAGAGTAGCAAATGTGCACCTTATCAGTTTTGGTGTGCACAAGTTCCCATCTTATCACAGAGCCTGGCGACGGCATGTTCACCCTGCTCCACACTCCATGCTGTTCCTCTTAGCGTCCGCACACGAAATTCCCCTTGTGTGATTAACATCTAAGGTTCAGGCCTAGGGAACTTCTACGTAGTGCAGCCACATTCCACCCTGGAAACTTCTTCAATGTTGTGCCTTTTATTTAAAATGTGAATATAAGTTTAATTTCCAAGTCACCTCAGGCAATTATTGCACAATTACTTAGTGCAAGTCTGGCTAGATTCTGAATTACTCACTATTAACTCCTATAGGAAAGTCAACTCTTAATGCAGTCTGCAGCCTGAGCTTCATGAAAACAGACTTCTGCTGTGCTGTTATTCTAATGCTCTCTACAAGGGCAAAAGAATAATGACCTGGTGGTCAGGATGAGCAGTCTGAATACAGGATCAGATTTCCTTTTTCTTTCTTTTTCTTTTCTTTTTTCTTTTCTTTTCTTCTTTTCTTTTCTTTTCTTTTCTTTTCTTTTCTTTTCTTTTCTTTTCTTTTCTTTTCTCTTTTCTTTTCTTTTTTCTTTTTTTTCTTTTTTTTCTTTTCTTTTCTTTTCTTTTCTTTTCTTTTCTTTTCTTTTCTTTTCTTTTCTTTCCTTTCCTTTCCTTTCCTTTTCTTTTCTTTTCTTTTCTCTTTTCTTTTCTCTTTTCTTTTCTTTTCTTTTCTTTTCTTTTCTTTTCTTTTCTTTTCTTTTCTTTTCTTTTCTTTTCTTTTCTTTTCTTTTCTTTTCTTTTCTTTTTTCTCTTCTCCTCTCCTCTCCTCTCCTCTCCTCTCCTCTCCTCTCCTCTCCTCTCCTCTCCTCTCCTCTCCTCTCCTCTTCTCTTCTCTTCTCTTCTCTTCTCTTCTCTTCTCTTCTCTTCTCTTCTCTTCTTCTCCCTTTCCTTTCCTTTCCTTTCCTTTCCTTTCCTTTCCTTTCCTTTCCTTTCCTTTCCTTTCCTTTCCTTTCCTTTCCTTTCCTTTCCTTTCCTTTCCTTTCCTTTCCTTTCCTTTCCTTTCCATTCCATTCCATTCCATTCCATTCCATTTCTTTCTTTCTTTTCTTTCTCTTTCCTTCCTTCCTTTCTTCCTTCCTTCCTTTCTTTCTTTCTTTCTTTATTTTTTTATTTCTCTTTCCTTCCTTCCTTCCCTCCTTCCTTCCTTCCCTCCCTCCTTCCCTCCCTCCTTCCTTCCCTCCTTCCTTCCCTCCTTCCTTCCCACCTTCCCTCCTTTCTTCCTTTCTTTTTCTTTTAATTCTTGTTCATTCTTTTTTCCAATTTAAAATAAATTAAAATCAAATAGGGTTTGCAGACTTTTTCTAATATGAAGCAACAGTTCTTTGTAATAGAAATCTTGTAATGCAACAAGCAGCTACTACTTCATTCAAATGCAGAGCTTAGGTAATGTCAAAATGTTGTATCTGTGGCATGTAACGTGACTATAAATATGGAGTAAAACAAACAAATATCTCAATACTGTTTGAATTCTTGGATTTCACTCGTCAGTACTCCTTACTGTTATTGCCCGCTGGAGGCTGAAGGAGATAGAAGACTGAAATCCCATTTTAAAAATATAAATACTGCAGTGCTCTCTTGGACAGTTATAGATGCTTGTCCTGAAACACTAGGGTTTCATTTCTTGCAGGATGTGAAAGATCTATTTTATTGAGCAACTCAGTGTCAACCTTGCCATTCAGCCCTTAATGTGGCACATAGTGAATGCTGCTATGCCTAGCAGGTGGCCTGAGGGTTCCCTGTCAGCATTTTTGTCATGCACAGCAGGAACACTAAAACCACTCATACAGCTCTGAGAGTTTGAACACTTTGATATTGCTCCGAGTTTCCACTTAAAATATAAATATCAGTGACCTCTGAGAAAACTTCTATTTAAAAAAGGTGTCAATTGTATGTCTCTGGTTGGTGAAAAGACATCCATATTCAAAAGAGTTTAAACCTACTGGTGTCCCTCTCTGCTAGCATGAGGCTTCACAACATCGCCATTTGTTGACTACAGCACTATGATAATACATTTGTGTCAAAGGTAATACTCAGGTTCAGTGGCCTAGTGTAAGCGTTTGACAAAGAAACAGATAGGAAAATCCAATGTGCTCAAACTTTGGAGTATTTCAGATGCGGCTTCCAAAAAGCAGTGAGGACATCTCATACTCAGTACTAAAAAGCAAAGAGTTGAAAAAAGTTCCAAACGCTTACCAAGGGTTCTATCATGCGCTCTCAGTTGAAATCCTGATTGTGTAAACTGGCCTGCTAAAGAAAGGATGACAGCTTCTGAGCTTCTGCTTTGAAAGGAAACCCTAAACCCTGAAAAAGATTAAGTGAGACTCAGTTAAAGTTATTGAGAGTTGGGAAAAACCTCCATACCTATGTGACCGAAAACTATGGCTTTGATTTTAACATGACAAGTGCATAGGACCAGAAGCAAAAAAAAAAAAAAAAAATGCACATATGGATATTAACAGTAACTCAGTGTGCTTTCACAAGCATTTTGATCAATCGTATACCTACTTCCCACATGGGAGTGCTGCATTTTATATCACATAAACACTACTCTATAGTATGACCTAAGCTTTTATATCTCTAAGACACTTTTGATAGTTTATTCTAATCACCTTGCCAAAGTATTTGATTAAAGAAAAAGATGTTTTATATCCTAAACCCATTCCCTAACTACAGTAGGAACTCTGTGTAAAAGATAATCAAACATTACTACTAATTATGGAATAGAAGCCTCAGGGGTTTGACAATGCTTTGCTCAGCACCTATGTATACTTAACAAGACACTACATATTTTTAAAAAGTCACTGCACACATTTATGTCACTTTGTATATTTTTAAAACTTTGTGCCTGAGGGGGGAAAAAAAAAATGTTTGTTATGTTCACTACAATCATTAGACTTAATATTAAAATAAATACTACTTTGGTCTCAAGTAATGGGGACCAAAATTTCACAATCAAAATGTATGGCTTCCTCTGGAGGTGGTTTGATTCTGAGTCTTAAAACTTAAACAAACAAATAAACATACAAAAAAACACTGTGGTAATATCATGCATTCTGTCCAAGATGTGGAAGCACATCTTGTTTTGATATGGATAGACAGATGGATACATACATAAAATATACTGGCAGCAGAACATTCAGACACCTGTGATGGAATTTGGTGTTATAAACACAAGCAAGGTGCACCTTTCCTTTAAGTTATTGCAGTTTTTGAGGTCTTCATAACTTCATATGAAAATATTATTTGCTCCAGTGGCACTTAGAATCATAGAATCACAGAATATTTAAGGTTGGAAGAGAACTTCAAGATCATCTGGTCCAATCATCACCCTACTACAAATGTCACTGACTAAACCATGTCCCTAAGCATCAGGTCCAACCTTTCCTTGAACACCCCCAGGGACGGTGACGCCACCACCTCCCTGGGCAACCCATTCCAATGCCTGACTACTAGAACTCATTCTTATATTTTTGTTCAATCCACTAAAAAAAAAAAAAAATGCCAGAACTGCAGGTCTCATTTAGATCACAGTTATTGTTATTGGTTAAGATATTTTCCTCAGAAGAAACCTACCAACAATCTTTTGGCAGGGAAAAAAGGCATAGCTACTGCAAGTGCACAATAAAAATGTTGGCTATACAGGAGTATTCTATACTTATCAAAGGTGAGGGTGAAGCACATTATGCTCACACACATGCTCAGCACAAATAGGAAAACCTGGGAAGTATCATATCTCCTCCAGATTTGTTTCTTTCCCCTTTTCTTTCACTACTAAGCTTTTGGGCAGGACATCTTATCTAAGCCAGACGGGCATTGCAGTTAGTAATTATTTTTGTTCATACTTTGACAAATCATTTGTCCTAGATCCACATTTGATAGTTATAAATGCAGATATAAGGTGGAGTCATTTTCCCAGTCTTTCAAAAATGCATTAATTGTCTCAGAATATTAATCCAAAGATTAAATAAAACCACTTGCATATGTAGGAACAAACTCTGTTCCCCGTGAAGAATAAAACTTCCAATGTGATCTATGGCAGTACAATTTAATTCTCAGTCACTTAGCTACAGACAGGAAACAGAACACAACACAAATAAAATTGTTTTATTAATCCATAAAATCTGGTCAGAATCTAGATATACTGCACATTGCTCTTTTTGAGGTGAATGATTTGCAAAGACAGCCTCAAGGAGAAGACACAATTTTGCCAGAAGCTCATTATCTGATGTCAAAGCAAATTTTATGTTTTGTATCTTTGGCTGACAATGTTCAGCCTTTTCTGAAAAGGCTGCATATTCTACTGCAGTATGCCTGTAATAAAATGTCACCATGCAGAAGGAAAAGAAACATGCTTATAATCTCTTTTAAGGGCTCAAACTCCTTTTAAACCCAGATTAAAACACAAAGATGGACAATCATGTTTTTGTTCCAGTGTGTGTGCATGTGTGTATTTACCTGTTTGCTTTCATATTTGTTTCTTTAATAATCATTTGGCTATCTCTTGTGTGCCCATTCCTGTGGTTGTTGTACACATTCATATTTTGGAGGAAGACAACGGGATGATCAAAAATATCTTGAAGCAAGTGTAAAAGTTCACACAACTCTCATATTGGCTTTGTTCTTTGCAGATATATCTGACCATTATACTTTGATTCTGACCTCAGCATAATTTTACCTTGTTTGACTTCAGTAGCATTACGCAAAATTCACAAAAATCTGAGAGAAAAAAATAATAATTATCTTGTCTGCTCAAAGTATGCTGAAAGAAACATTTACTTTCAAAATGCAGGAATGGTTTGCTTCAAAAATTGAAATAATGCATGCATTGCACAAGTGGAACAGAGTTTTAATATGTTTTTAAAGTGGCTGAGGTTTTATGATACAAAGAAGGACAGGTAGACATTTCTGTTTCTCCTACGATATAATTCAAAACTGACTGAAATTAATAAGAAATAACTTTTAGAAGGATAAAACGATCTCTGCAATTTGTTAAAAAGCTTTAAGATTAAGTGAGTAAGTACAATATATATACATTGATTTGGCAATACACACTGTGTAGGCTGGAGTTCAAAGACACATCTGTTTTTCGTGGCTCCTTGAGGATTCTCATTCTGCTACTGATTTCTGCTAAGGAGTTCAGTAACTGGAAAATGGCACTACAGTCACATACTCCTTTCTCCTCTCCATTTGTGCTTTCAAGGGGAAAATGAATCACACAGAGAAATAGGAGTTTAGGAAACTGAGACTATATCTACATTATCAGGTAGTGCTCCACTAAAGAAGCAGACCTGAAGGCTGAAACAGCAAAATTTCCTCACATTTTGGAGTATTCATTCTTCCTAGTTGTAGCCAGGAAGACAGTCTTCCTCTGAGTACTTAGAACTTTTCTTCTGCCAATCTTGTTCTTTAGACAATCACATTACAGGATAGTGTTAAAGAAAAAAACAGTGCTGTAAAATTGTAATTCAATGAACAAATGAATAATAAATAAAATCAAGGAGACTATTTCCAAGAACTCTTTTGGGAACCAGAGCAAAATTTTGTACATACCACACTATGCCCCCACACAGGGCAGAGAAAGAGATATATACTGATTTTCTCCTTATGGGTTGTAGACAAGTCACCATATCCAAAATTGGCTTTAGATATAAGCCTCTTGTTCAGTGTATTCTCTGTATATCGCTCCATGTCCACTCTGATATTTTCCATTTATATATATATTCCACGGTGCAGAAAGGGGGTCAATTCATACACAATGCTGAATACAGAGGTAGCATGAATAATAGAATCATAGAATGATTTGGGTTGAACAGTGCTGTTTTACCCTGCTGGGCAGTTAACTCCACCACTACTGCTCTCCCACTCGCCCTCCTCAAAGGGAAAGGGGGAGAAAATACGATGAAAAGGGTTCAAAGGTTGAGATAAGGGCAGTTAGATCACTCACCAATTCTCATCACGGGCACAACAGACTCAGCATAGGGAGATTAAAATAATTTATTGCCTATTACTAACAGTCTAGAACAGGGAGAAACTAAAAGCAAACTAAAAACACCTCCGCCCCCTCAAACTTGTCCCCCGAAGCAGCGCAGGAGAACAGGGAATAAGGGCTGCAGTCAGTCCCTGACGCTTCGTCTCTGCTGCTCCTTCACAGTCACTCTCTTCCCCTGCTCCACGTGGGGTCCCTCCCACGGGATGCCGTCCTTCCCAAACTGATCCTGTGTGGGTTTCCCACAGGCAGCAGCTCTTCAAGAACTACTCCAACATGTGTCCATACTATGGGGTCCATCTGTCAGGAGCAAACTGCTCCAACATGGGTCCCCCACGGGTGGCAGCACCCCCAGACCCCCTGCTCCTGTGTGAGCTCCTCTCCATGGGCTGCAGCTCCGGCCTGGGCCTGTCCAGGGGCCCTCCTTCTGCACTGACTTTCGGGTCTGCAGGGCTGTTTCTTTCTCCTTGCTCTCCCAGCTGCTCTTGCACAGCAGTTATTTTTTCCCTTGCTTAAATATGCTCTCACAGAGGTGCAACCAATGTCATTTATTGGTTCAGCTCTGGCCATCAGCAGGTCCCTTTTGCAGCCAGCTGGAACTGGCTCTTACCTAACATGGGGCAGATTCACGGATTTTCTCACAGAGGCCACCACAGCAGTCCCCCTGCTACCAAACCATTGCCACATACATCCGTAAAAATCATCTAGTCCAAACCCCCTGCCATGGACAGGGATGTCAGCCACTAGGTCAGTTTGCAGAAAGTCCAATCCAACCTGGCCTTGAACACGTACAGGGATGGGGCATCCATATTCTCTGGGCAACCTGTTCCAGTGCCTTACCACCCTCACAGTAAAGAATTTCTTCCTTATATTTAATCTAAATCTACTAACTTTAAATTTAAAACCTTTTGTCCTATCACTACACCCCTGTCAATGAGTCCCCCTCCATCTTTCCTGTAGGCCTTCTTTAAGTACTGGAAGGCTGCAATACGGTGTCCCTAGAGACTTCTCTTCTCTAAAGAAACGCAATTCTTTCAGCCTGTCTTCATAGGTGTCCCAGTTCCCTGATCATGTTTGTGGCCCTTCTCTGGACCCACTCTAACATGTCTGTGTATTTTTTATGTCGCGGTCCCCAGACCTGAAGGCAGCACTCCAGTTGGGGTCTCACAACAGCAGAGTAGAGGGGGAAAATCAACCTGCTGGCTAAGCTTCTTTTTGCTGCAGTCAATATGACTGGCTTTCTGGACTGCAAGTGCACATTACCAGATCATGTTCATTTTTATATCCACCAGTACCCCAAGTCCTTAACAGTCTGTACGTTTCATCCAGTCTGTATTGATGTTTGGAATTGCCCCCAAGGTCCTGGCTGCAGGACCTTGCACTTGGACTTGTTGAACTTCATAGTTGTTGTCTTAATAGTTGCCTAGTAGTGGGATGTACTAAATCTAGATAAATTTTCTATGAGTTCCCCCATTGAAAGTACATTCAACACAGTGGCTCTCATATTGACCCATCTTGATACACTATGCGTTCTCCAGTTATCAAAATTTTGGAAATATTATATTCTACATAAGCTATTACTGTACCTTTAAAATCACAAGTAGATGAGATAGTTAACTTGAATGTCATGTCTACAAGTTTTTTAAATCCAGTTTATCCAAGATAGCTTCTTTTTAATTAGTTCTTGGCAGGCACTGCAGCTTTGATAGTAATTCTAAGCCATATTCCACTGAAGTGTTTCAGCAAGTTTCCGTATCTTAAAGCCGTAATACAGAATTTGCAGCAAAATCCATTGTGCTGGTTCTTTAAAACTACCTCTGGTGTCTAATCTGCCAAAGATGAGGAACACGCATACGTGCAGAGCTTTGTAAGATTGTACTCATAATTGTAGCTACTAATTGTAGATATTGAGATGTTTGCTACGTTAGTTCAGTTTTAGCTACAACCCAGAGCTGTAATTGGTAGAAAGTATACAGAAGTGGATTGCTCAATGTGCATGGTTTCTTTTTTGTTCTGTTTTCAGGAAGCAAGTACACTACTAGCAACTTATCTTGGAAATTATTCTGCCTTTTATCATGAGAGTAGATCAAATCAGATTTAGCATCAGTGCTGAATCTGGCCTATCAGAAGCATAGATTTCTATTTTTAACAGAACTTTTTTGTACATATATACCATACTAAAGCCAGAATCAATTACTGATGGATGTGGAGAGGAAGCCTAGGAGATTTCTATAGCCTACCCAAACTGAGAAATATAGACTGTATAGACAGAAATTTACAAGACCTGAAATAGAATTGCAAGCTGCACGTAGCACAATAAAGCATCATTTTGTATAAATTATTGTGTTCTTCTTTAGGTAGTTATCATACTCCGTTGTCACAGCTGGGATTTGATTCTGACTTGGCTTAAACCAGTTTCTAAACTGATTTAGGGGACCTTAAATTGTCTCTTTCATTGTGCAGAGAATCTCTACATTATTGGGCATATACACAAGTGAATGAGATACTGAGAAGAGTCATTAATTTTGCTCATGTTTCAACCTCTATTAGTTGTATCTCCTACCTCTTCACTCAGAAAAAGACGACCTCAGCAATTCATGATTTCATTGATTCTATTTCAATTCAGTAGGCAGTCAAGAAATTGAGATAGTAAATATGGAATTTCACCCATATAGTCATATCTAATGTGAGAAAAGCCTAAGGAACATACTTGAGTAACACCTGGATAAAAATTCTGATGCCTGTTAGGAGCATGCACACATACAATTTTTGCACTTTTCTAGAATACTTAAATTCTGTCCTGTACTCTTCAAATCATCTGCTAGTGAAAGTACACTAATTTGCTATTAGATATTTATCAAAATTTATGCCAACCATTTTTTACTTCCACTGTGGTCAGAATGGATTACCATCATTCATATGACTGCTCATAGACTATGATTGTCTTTTCACAATAGAAATACAACAATACAGAGCTATTGTCAAATTTAGCATAGGTCTTAGCAGAGAATGTCTGTATTGATGAAACTTGCCAAGTTTCATCAGTTTGCTTCAGTGTTTTCATTCTGTTTGTATGACCCAATTTTAGCTCATTGATGATAACATATTTTGATTTAAACTCACTTAGATGTCAAGGCAGTTTGGTTCAAAAATCCTGTTGAATTTAACTCATTTCAGTGTTTCCTGATGTGATGTTCTTATACATCAGCAAGTATAAGAAGTTTTGTCTTTACTGTTTTTCTGAACTAGGAGCAAATGGTTACCCATAAAATTGCCAGTCATAAAATTTTGATCTTGCCATTTTCTGCTCACTGATTGAACAATCAATTTCGAGTGTCCTGTGTGATTTCCAACCAGTTTTAAGATCATTTTTAGCTTAACAAACGTATTCTTTAGCTCTCACTTTCATTTTAACTCACTCCAACTTTATCTGCTGACAAGATGCCATATTATTTAGACACCAATTTCTTAACAAACAGAAGGAGAATATGCAAACATGATGTGCCAAGAATATATGTCAGTGGCCTGAAAGCTGCCAAGTTTCATAGATGATGATTTGCCTTGTTAATTATTTTGACATGACTACCCATTGCAATAGCCTTAACACAATTTTTTCCATTCCTAGATATCCTTAAAACTCACACCTAATATTTCCCCATAAATATCAAACTCTCTTCTGTCTCCTACTGGCAGAAATATGTGAAGTCTGAGGCTGCAGGGTTGGCAGTGTATAAGATGCAGGGAATCTTAAGGGCGTAAGTTTTAGCTGTAACCGTTGCAGTTTTAAGTCTGAAAATGCCTAAACAATCTCAGGAACATACTGTTTCACATTAAAAATCCTGTTAGTCACAGATATTTTTTAACAGCTAAAGAGTGTAGATAACATACTTGATAAAATCGTTTTCATCATGTATTCCTTGCTTCACATTCATTCAATTTTTTGACAGGGATTTCTGCAGATCTAAATAATGACATTAAGGCACAAGCTTGCACTGGTTTCACATTTAAACCTTGTACTACAGGATCTTGTTTCTTTAAATGTAATTGCAACCTTGATCCTAGGTAAATATGTTGCCTGTTCTCCATCCAAACTGAATTGGTTTTATTGGTCAAGATGTAACCCTAGTTCTAAGACAAAATCTTTAATCCAAACCCAGTATCCATGAAGCTATTTGCTTCTAAAATTCATTGTGTCATGGTTAGTTGTGACAGAAGTCTATTAAAGGTTTCAATTGATATTTTAATATGCAGTGAATTCAGATTGTATGATGGCTACTTAAATTAACCTATAAGTCAAAGTATTCAGGAAAAAAATCAAAGTGGTATCTCTCCATTTAATATTTTGAGCATCAAATTATAGAATTAAACTCATCTTCATGAACATTAGTATATGTTTAAAAAGAGTTCCAGATTACACCAACCTGTGCATTACATATGACATACTTACAATATACTGCATGGAAATGTCTTAAGTTTATGTTTATTATATGCATAAAAAATCCTTTTGTTTACTAGGCATTTCTACAAAAATACTTTTTATAAGATTCAAACTTAGAAGGCACACAGCCTTAGAAAAATCCTATGACATCTTTTAAAAGACTGTGACTTCTCACTGAAAATAATAGTTAAATTCACCTTCTGCTTCAGTTAGTGATGAAACGGTAATGCATCAGATCACAGGTAAATTATTTGCCTACAGAAGGATATTGGTATAGATATTCCTACCTCCATCAATGCAGGATAATACAGTGTGTTCTGGATTCTACTATCTTTAGCATAACTCCAGTAGCATTAGTAGATTTCTGACAGTGACGCTGTGTTCTACAGTAAGTCCATGCAACTGAGGAGTTAGTTACAGTTATTGATCACTAATTTGCTTGTGCTGCTGTTTCAGCTGCTGATCATTATTTGCATGAGTGATCAGAATAATGCTTTGTTCTCTTACCTCTGACTTTCTTATTTGATAGATTGTCTTTGATCAGCAGAATTATAAAATGTCTGCATATTGTCCAATTACCATCCTTATAAAAACCTGTTGTAGTGTTATTTGGTATGTCTGTTAAGTGAATTGATTTGCTTTACTGCTTTCCTACATAAATTGACAGTTTCACTGTGAACACTCCAAGTCAGTTCTTACAGTTCTTTTAATTTTAATTTTTATTTTTTTGACAACTTGATCTTTCTTTTTCCGAACCTTCCTCTCCTATAGTGTTCAGTTTAGTAGGTTATTAAAGTAGGAAGATCTGAGTTTCCCTAAGCCTCAGCTCACCAGGAGATGCAGAAGATGACCAAGAAACTTAGAGTAACAGAGTCCAAAGAAGACTACACATTACAGCTGAGACTACAAGGAAATAAAACCAAGATAATTTACTAGGATTTTGCCTTTAGGAAAGAAAAAATAAAATAAAATAAAAAAACCTTTAAAAGGTTTATACATAGGATATATGACATCCAGATAAAAACAAAAAAAGGTGAAAACATAGTTTTATACTGCAGCCAAATTCTCTGAATTCTCTAAAATGAAATGTTAATGATGAAACCTTAACATATAAAAACATTACAAAATCATTTATCTATGGGTGAAAATTAGAACATGCACTTTTGCCCCTATCAGTGCAGGATTGTTCTTAATAGTCTTTCATAACAATTTTGCTGTAACCAGGAAACTTAACGGTTGTCATTTTGACAGAAAGCATTGCCACTTAGGTTTAAGACATTAAAATCTATGGCAGACATTTCAGACATGTGAGATTACTTACACTTAAGGATAACCCTCCCTTTTTAATATTAGCAGTAGAAGTCATTAAAGTTGTACAATTAAATCGGACTCTTTCAGTAAGGGCAACAGTTCACATGCCTATTAGAAGTTAATCATGTTATTCTTCAGAACTTTTTTGACCTAAAATCTATAACCAGAATGACTGGAATTCTTTAGGTAACACGTCTCACTATCAACAAGTTATGGTCCTGAAATGAAACAAAGGAAATAAGATCACTCATTTTAAACCCATTTTTAAAATGTATGGCAAAAGAAAACCTAAACCATTGCAGTGAAACTGTAGAGCATTCTCAGTTCTGAGTCTTTAATCTTGAATCTTATTTTATACCTATTTCTTGTCACAAACCCAGCATCCAGTATGCATCACTGCTGCTTCCACGTCAAATTCAACTGACTGTTGCAGCTTGGATGCCTAACAGTGTCTAATTTTGCTGGCAAATAGCAACATATATTCTCTCCAGTTTCTGACAGAAACAGACAGATAAACACAAACAGCAGAAATGAGTGAGGCAAGTAAGCCATTAACCTAATGGATGAAGAATGGGGAGCTAGTACTGCAGTTTAGATCTCTGGGGTACAGCTTTTTGCAGCTCTAATTTACCAATTTGTTTAATTTCAAATACAGCTAAGAAACATTATAGCCAATTAGTTCCAGTAGGGCTATAAGGCTGTATATTTAAAAACCCAACTCTTATTGCTTTCCTGATAAACTGAAATATGTCTCATTTCATTCCAGGCTGTTCCACAATAGCAGCTGTTTTTTAAATTCTCATCTGGGACAGCAGTTAAAAGTCCTTGAAAATTAAATGGAATTCACTCAGTTAGGCTAAAGAAACATCTAAACCAACTATTAGTTAGAGGAATTTTATTTAGTTTATTCCTGTCAAAGCACAGAGTCATAGAATGATTGGAATCATAAAATGGCTTGGGTTGAAAGAGACCTGAAAGATCATCTAGTTCCAACCTAGCTGCGCAAGCACGCTTTACACTAGACCAGGTTGTCCAAATCACCATCCAGCCTGACCTTGAACACTTCCAGGAATGGGACATCAATAATTTCTCTGGGCAACTTGTTTCAGTGTCTCACTACCCTCATAGTAAATAATTTCTTCCTTATATATAATCTAAACATGCATGTATGTTGTGAGCTATCTTTATTTGCTGATAGGGTTAGAGATTTTACAGATGATAGCCTGCATCTTCAGGAATATTTAGGACGCTAGCTATTCTTGAACTGAAATATTAAAACAAAAAATTAAAAAAAAAAAAAATATCTCCTCCTCCTAAACTCCTTGAAGGACTTCAGAACCTCTGTTTTGCCCAAGATAATTATTTTTCTGGACTGATTCCCAGGAACCCACTTTGATATCAAAAACAAATTATACTGCAGTTGTTTCCAAAAACCTATCTTAATGATTGTATCCTCCCGTAGTAGTTTCTTCAATTTAGACTACAGAATTTAACAGAATCCTATATTATCCCCTTTCACAAGACAAAAAGACAAAAAAAAATAGCTAGAGGGTACAGAGGGTGGTAATTTATATGCTTTCTATCACCAGAGATTCCTCAGTCAACCCATTGTCTCACATCCAAATTAATACAGACTAAGAGGGAGACAATAGACAATAAAGAATTGTTAGGACAAAGAAGCAGCCTGCTGCCATGCAATGTCATTGGAGTCCTTGAAGAAAGAAAAGAATGGACATCCAAGAGCAGATCTCAAATTTATATCTCTGACAAGCATATTATGTGTAATAACCACGTTTCCTAACTAACACACCAGAAAATAGATGAGTTTAGCTTTACTTATAGTGCTCTTGGTCAGTTATGCCGCTTTCTGTATCTGTTATTCTCATGAGAACTGTGGTAATGAATACCTTCTCCACGCATGCAGTGTCGGCTGGGGTCTCCCTTGGGCTGGGAGCTTGGTGCTGTGGTGGCTGCCCCAGGGTAGCAGGGCAGGGTGTGGCAACAAGGGCCCATCCCACCATCCCACGTCCAGGCTTTAGGCACCTCCCTGGGGACAGTGATGGGCCAAGTTGGACTGGGATGTTGGTCTATGAGTGGGAGCCTGGACCACGCCTGGTGAGGGATATGAGGGTCAGACACAGCCCCAGGATGGCTAGGCAGGGCTGTGGGCCCAGATGGTGTGCTGTGGCTGAGCACAGGACAGGCTGCATCATGAAAGGGCTGTTGCCCTATCAGGGGCCAAGCATGTGTCCCTCAGTCAAAATCAGTCCCCATGGGCAGGAAATTGCCGTGCTGCTGCTAAGCTGGCCCCAAGGCCCAGCAGCTATACCCCCTGGAGGGAGAAGAAGCACTCAAGGCCTTCACATTGAAACCCAGAAAAAGAGAACAGTACACTGCTGTAATTTTATATTCTACTTCCTCTACTATTCCAAAGGTTCATTTTATTTTCATCACTGAATTAACTCACTTCAGAAACTCTCCCAGTTTGCATAATGGAAGTATCATCACAGCTCCTGACTTAGGCAGCACTCTCAGTCCTGTCTGCACAACATATGCTGATCTTTATGGTATGCTGTCAGTTCTCCTGGGAAGCTTAGCCATGCAGAGCTGCATGGGATAACAGCTATACCCAAATAGGACAAAATCCGCACTCCTGAAGCCCAGGGACAATACTCAGCTACTTGCTTTCACTCACTCACCTCAGGGTCTTGAGCTCCACTGTTTCATGCTCATTATAGTCATCAGAGAAGTAAACGCCTTTGACCTAACTGTAGTGTTATAGTGGGAAAAACCCAATGCTTCTTCAACAGCTAT
This sequence comes from Cygnus atratus, assembly GCF_013377495.2. Lineage (NCBI taxonomy): Eukaryota > Metazoa > Chordata > Aves > Anseriformes > Anatidae > Cygnus > Cygnus atratus. The sequence goes on from NC_066365.1 coordinate 57,712,662, forward strand.
TCCCTTAAATTAAGACTTGGGGAAGAAACTTCTTGAACTGAGAGTTTCAAAAGCCCATATGTGTGAGGAAAGTTATATTGAAATTTGATAAATTTTTCAAAATTTGTTCAATAATTCTGTGTTTATGAGTTAAGATTGAGTTCATAAGTTGAGAAATTGGTGATATACAGGTTGTTATCCAGGGTGATTAAATCATTTTTGACATGGAAAACTTAATTAACTTAAGAGCTAAATAGGTCATAATCATGTCCATGTCATCATGGACAAAACCACCATGATTAAAGTAACTAACTGGTGGCTGGCTGAATATTTAATGAATGAAGCTGTGTTGCCATTAGAGAGGAAAGGGTTGTGATGAAGAGAGAAGTGAAAGAAATATTATACTGTACCAGCTTCTCTTTTCTATACAATCTTAATGAAATTAAATGTTACAAAAAAAAAAAAAAAAGCAATATACATTATATAATTTAGCTGAAAAAAAAAACAAAACTCAAGAATCATTCTAAAGAAACAGATGTAATAAATCTTTCTGGAACATTTTTAAGTTCTTTTTTTTTTATTATTAAAAAGGACAGGGATTATTTCAGGTATAACTAGTAAAAGATTAGGTGATAGAGAATGAATGATAACATGTTTGAAGCAAATCATGAGATGCATTGAACACCAATCTGTAAAACATGGCATAACATAAGTGGCACAAATAGTTTGATTTTTTATAATGAAAATCTGTTCAAATACCACTCAGAAGTTTTTGTTATTTTTATTGGTGAACTAGGTTCTTTAGCACAGTCATAAACAGATACACTTGTGAAGCTTCTGCTAATATCCTCAGATTTTTTAATTTTTTTCTGTATTTTAGTCTTCTTCCCTAGATGCCATTGACACAATAAATGGTGAGATTAACAAAATGAGCATGAGTGAGCAACTGACTAAATGTTACAGTAATTAGATGCTTGGTAATATGTATGGAATTTTTCATTTGAATTTTATTGGTCTTTATTATGGACATTAAATTTGTGCTCAGAGAGGAAATAAATGCAACGAGTTTATGCGCAAACATAATGTGAAGTAACCATTACAAAAATCCATAGCTACAAACAAGAAATTATAGGAGGCCATTAACAAAAAACAGTATTCTGTAATGGAGTTACAGTTCACACATAAATTGAGCTTAGCGTTGTCACATTGTCCTGGTGTTTCCTTATCCGCATGACAGACACATTTGAAATTCTTTCTTTCAGTCTTCTTTCTTCTACACTAAGAAAACCTTGTTCTTACAATTTGCATGGCTAGGTCACTTTTATAAAAGTTTTATCATTCCTATTACTGCGCTTTGTCTTCTGTCTAGTTTGTCTTAATGCTTCTTTTAGTGTTCTGGTGGAAAATAAGTACCCTGTTCCCACTGTGATTACAGTATCACATGGTAGGACTGAATGATAAATTTGTGTGTGCTACATGGCAGTGTTGTTAAAAGTAGCCCAGAATTACATTTCACTTTCTACAAAAGCATCGCCAACTTGTGATTCTTTTTAAAAAATCTTTCAACTTTAGTGTTAATGACTGACAGATACTTCTAATTTTATATGTTTGATGTTTCCAACATGAGTGTGATTATGTACTTTGTCTTTATAGTATGTAATAGGCTCTGTTTCAGACTGTTTCTCTGATTTCTGAAAATCATTCTGTCTTCTCAAGTGTTTGGAAAACCTCTTAGTTTTGCATTATCTGCATAACTTATACTTCTATTCTTAGTGTCATTATCTCAATCTTTCATGAAAATACCAAATATTGCTTGACCAAGTACAGATTTCTGAGATCCATGGTATTTATATTGCAATTTTACAGCAAAATATTAATAACAGGTCTTTGTGCAGGTCTGAGGTTTCTTTTTGTTTTCTTTTAAGAATGGGCAAATGCTTTTATTGAGGCAATAGTTTAAAGCAAAGACTACACCTATTTAAAGAAAGCACAGATTTACCTTCACCTTTGCTATTGCTCTGGAGAGAAAAATGTTAAAATTATTGTTAGGAAAATGGAATTTCTTTCTGTAAGGCAAAATTTCCTACATAGACAAAACAGGAAAAGTCTTAATGATATAGTAATGCCAGTGTCTCAGAATGATTCTCTTATAAACACTGGATTATGCTGTAATGAAAAGAAAGCATTTCCCACTTTCTATAAGAATTAGATATTCCATATAATGTGCTAAAAAGATTTATCTTAAATTTGTGATTCCATAACTCATCACAATGTTACGGCTTATAAATTTGCACTGAGAAAAGAGAGCAACAGGTAATGGAATATATTCAGAACATGATAGGCAGAAAATTAACCTTATTCTACTATTAAGTTGGTCACAATCAATAGCTTTCACAAATACCGTAAAGTGTCCCTAACTTCTGTCTTCATGTCCTAAAAATTAACATCTAGTATAAATTATTTTTTTATTATTATTATTGTAGGGCACCTTCTCCTTGGAATTACTGTTAAGGTCACACATAATAAAAATATGTCTTTAAAGTACGAAATGAGTGTGACAAGGAATTCAGAAGCCAGAAGGTAATGGTTCCAGATAAGCCTACATTTCAAATATATTTGACATAGCAGCAAATTGTCTGCATAGTTCAGAAACTGCAAGTGCTGGGGAAGTATTTCATACTGCAAATTCATGGCCTTTTTCTTGTTGAAATATAATTAATGACAATCCTATAGATCAGATACACATTGTTAAATTTCAAAAAGAAGCTAATAGTTTCTTCATTTATGAAAATAGGTTGCTTTAAAATGCACAGCCTGAACCTCATTTTACATCCACAGGCTCTCCGGATCCATTCTCTTTCACACAACTTTAGACATTCTTTCAATGAAAGACACCAGGACTACATCAATTAAAGAGTAATTTAAATATATATGCACACAATAGAGAGACAAAAGGAGAGACAAAATCAACTGTGAACAGAATGGAGTCTTTTCATCAATACAATACAATACATTATTTCTTACAGGATAAAATTCACTTTACCCTGAAAGCCCAAGTAATCATTTTGTGAGAGAAAATGTGTGAATGGGATGAAAAGATAAAAATCAGGCACTCGTCAAAGTAAGCTAGGGTAGGGGGCTGTAGCGGAACTTCCCTGTGATGCCTATAGCATCTAATCCAACATAGGAATTAGGGCATCATTCATACTATGGCATTTAGAGAATTTGTTGCACTTTCCCAGGTTTTATTGCATGGGTTTTAGGCCAGTCTGCTCAGACCACCTAGGCTGCTTTTCTTCCTGACTTATTATTGATACATCATAACATATCCCTCCTGCCCTGGGCTCCCTACTACTTCTTTGTGCCATGATTACAAGACCATATTACAAGGGTTTTCCATTTTAGTAAGTTAATGCTTCTTTTTATCCAGTTATACAACTAGAGGTTCAGTGTAAGTGGTTTTGAGACTTCCCAAGCTATTTATTCAATTGAAAGACCCTCTCCTTTAACAAATGATGATTCTCATTATATATATTTATATATACATATATGTGTATGTATACTCTCTATATACTTCATGTTAGAAGATGGCATTGGTAAACATGCTAATTTACAAGCCAGACTTTGCCTTGGAGATCTGAAAGGAAAGTCTAATTTTCTACCATTACACTTTGACGTGGTTTTGTCAAATAAGTGGAAATATCACTTACAATTTTTCAGCCAAATGCAGAGTTCTCATGTTTTACCTGTTCACTTCCAAAATTAATGTAAATTGTGAACAATCACAGAAATTTGTTGGTTTTGGTTTTCTTTGTTTTGTTTTGTTTTGCCGTTGATCCTTATAATGTTTGCTATATGTATCTAAGGATACTGAGGATATATGTATCTGGGGATATAAGTATCTGAGGATACTGAGGATGTGTAATAGTCACAATTACATTTGAAAGTAAACTGACAGTTGTTTTCTCGTAATCTCAGAATAATTTTGATCAATGGTGGGATGCACATTACATGTGACCAAAAGCAATAAAAAAGATGGAAGGCTGATGATTTATTTTGGTGACTATTAAGTTTTCATTTGTTTTTGGTTCATAGGACTTCTTCCTCCCTATCTCTCAAGACATGCTTGCTAAAATAAATAAATAAATAAATAAATAAAATAAAATAAACTTTTGACCTGTATGAATAACAGTATAAACTATATATAAACTATGAAGTTATAGACAAAGACTCTCCATTGTGTTCCATATGTTTCACCTCTGTACACTTACTCAATTTCTTGTTCTGGTACAAATGAGAGCTATTAAAAACTCATAGTAATGTCCTTTCTAAGGAAAAATTATATTGAATAAATTTAACTTCTGTTGGTTTGATTTCAAAAGGTTTTGATTTAAGAAGGAGCTTCTGTTCTCCCCACCTCCCCACCTGCTGCACCTTCTAAGATTTCTAAGTGCTGTGAAATGAGTATAAAAGGAATTGGCATAAAGCTGGCAGGAAATATGACAGGCAAAGGAAGAACATAATGGCAGGAGCAGAACATGGAGTACATGGAGCCAAACAATAACTGGAACATGAAGTTGCCTGTATTATATGAGCAGACATTTTCTTATTAAATAACCAAAGATCCTACAATAAACTGTGGCTTTGTCATGATACACAGGTCTAGCAAGCTTGTAGTTTCTTATATGAGTGCCTTCTGAGAAACATATTGATTTGGTGGATGCCATTCGTAGTCCTCTACCAGCTATTATGTTAAGAGATGTTGCTGCAGCAGTGCTGTCCATGACTTTGAGGCAGATGAAATTACTTCAGTAATTCCTATGCCCGTCTATTTCCAAAATCCTTCTGTAGCAGAACATGAGTCTGTTGAAAGTACTTCCTTCAAAATCTACTGCACTTTAAAAGGCATCTGATGTGCAACTGATGTGAACATATGAATAGCTATACCTTACTCATGTGCATCCATATTTATTTCAGATGTTAGGACTTCTGTACCTTTAGCCCACGATTTTGTGTTATTTAATGTACCATACTGTCTTTCTAGTCACCAAATCTAATATTTACTTTTGTTGATTTGTTTACTTACTTGTTTATTTGTTTTTTCTGAAATTGGAAGGATGTATAGGACAAACTGTTTCTATTCCAAACATACAGAAAATAACTTAATCTCAATGGTCTGCATTATGAAAATATTAATGTAGTTACATTTGATCTAGTGAACTAAATTGAGAAGTTGAAATTTGACCTTAATCATTCAGGACAGTAGCTAATACTGAGAAGAGTAGTTCAGAGGTTTAGGAAAACTCCTTCTCAGAATTCAACACAGGAAATTTTCTTATCTGATATCCCTCAATGGACTGTTTTCATTGCCTTTGTATAGGCAGCTGTCAGCATCCAAAAGACATTTGACAGTATAATTTGGAGGTATAAATGCTGCTATTATGTGACTAATTTTCTTCACCTACTGATTCTGTCTGACATGGAACACTTCAGAAAGTCACAGTGCATGCAAATAACATGATAAAACAGAAGTACTTACAGTATTGTATTGTACATCTCAGAAAATTGTAGAGCTGTTAGAGCGGGACTAGAGGAGAGCCGTGAAGATGACCAGAGGGCTGGAGAACCTATTCTATGAACAAAGTGTGAGAGAGATGGGGATGTTGAAAAAAAACTTAAAGGACAACACAGACATTGGTCAGAGCCAACATGGGTTCACTAGGGGAAGGTCATGTCTAACAAACTTAATATCCTTCTACGACAAGATCACCCAGCTAGTTGACCAAAGGAAGGCAGTCGATGGAATCTTTCTAGATTTCAGTAAAGCTTTCAATACTGTCTCTCACAGTATCCTCCTGGACAAATAACCAGAATACAGTTATATAAAAGCATAATAAGATGGGTGAACAATTGGTTGATGGGTTGAGCCTAGAAGTTCTTGTAAATGGGGTTACATTAGGCTGGCGACCTGTCACTAGTGGGGTTCCCCAGGGCTCCATTTTAGGACCAGTCCTCTTCATTGTTTTCATAAATGATTTGGATGAAGGACTTGAAGGCGTTTTGAGCAAGTTCATGGATGGTACCAAATTGTGTGGAGCTGTTGACTCCGTCGAGGGTGGTGCAGAGAGATCTGGACAAATTAGAGAGATGGGCAATCACCAACAATATGAAGTTTAAAAAGAGTAAGTGTTCTGAAGTTCTGAACCTGGGAAGGTGCAACCCTGGTTATACATACACACTGGGGGACAAGATGTTGGAGAGCAGCCCCACAGAAAGGGATCTGGGGAGTTTTGGTTGACAGCAAGCCAAACTTGATCCAGCAGTGTGCCCTGGTGGCCAGGAGGGCCAAAAATATCCTGGGGTGCATCAAACACGGCATTGCTAACCGATCAAGGGAAGCGACTCTCCCGCTCTACTCTGCACTGGTACAGCCTCACCTCAAGCACTGTGTGCAGTTTTGGGCACCACAGTATAAGAAAGATATAAAGCTCGTAAAGAGTGTCCAAAAGAGGGCAACAAAGATGGTAAAGGGACTAGAGGGGAAGATCTGTGGAGTGGCTGAAGCCACTTGAATTGTTCAGCCTGCAGAAGAGGAGACTGAGGGGAGACCTCATCGTGGTCTACAACTTCCTCACAATGGGGAGTGGAGGGGCAGGTGCTATTTTCTCTCTGGTGACCAGTGATAGGACCTGAGGGAATGGCATGAAGCTGCCACAGGGGAGGTTCAGATTGGATGTCAGGAATATGTTCTTCACCAAGAGGGTGGTGAGGCACTGGAACCCACTGGAACTCTGTTTGCCCAGAGGAGCTGTGTGTGGAACACATCCATACCTGGAAGTGTTCAAGGCCAGGTTGGATGGGGAGGGGCAACCTGATCTAGTGGGTGGCATCCCTGCCCAGGGCAAGGGGATTGCAACTAGATGATCTTTAAGGTCCCTTCCAACACAAGCCATTCTATGATTCCACACAACAGTCTGCCCTGGCAGCCAGAAGGACCAACCGTATCCTGGGATGCATCAAGTATGGCATTGCTAGCCAGTCAAGGGAAGGGATTATCCTGCTCTACTCTGCACTGGTGTGGCCTCGTCTCGAGTACTGTGGGCAGTTTTGGGCACCACAGTATGAAAAGGACATACAATTATTAGAGTTTCCAAAGGTGAGCTACAAAGATGGTGAAGGGTCTAGAGAATGTACCAGGAGCAGCTGAAGTCACTTGTACTGTTCAGCCCAGAAAAGAGGAGACTAAGAGAAGACCTCATCGCAGCCTACAGATTCCTCACAGTGGGGAGCAGGGAGCAGAGGGGCAGGTGCTGAGCTCTTCTCTCTGGTGACCAGCAATAGGACCTGAGGGAACGGCATGAAGCTGCGACAAGGGTGTTTCAGTCTGGATGTTAGGAAAAGGTTCTTCACCAAGTTGGTTACTGGGATAGGCTCCCCAGAGAAGTGGTCACAGCACCAAGCCTGGCAGAGTTTAAGAAGCATTTGGACAATGCTCTCAGACATGCAGTCTTATTTTTGAGTGGTCTTGTGCAGACCCAGGAGTTAGACTTGAACCTTGAACCTTGGTGGACTTGAACCTTGTGCGTTTCTTCCCACATGTAATATTCTATGATTCTATGATTAATCATGCTGTAATTTACTGGTAATTAATTATTAGCAAATGCAGAAAGATAACATTGCTGTTGTATTAGAGATAATCTAAACTATCTGAATCAGCTAACAAGAATAAGTACTATTGTTTCTATTACACAGAAAAATACTTGCTTTCAGTTGGACAATCAAAAAGGCTTTGACACTTTTGTGTATTTATTTTTATTAGCATTCATTAGGATTTTGTCCTTTCCTTTAATGAAAAATTAGCACCAGATGCAAATTGAAGGGAAAAAAATAGCTATAGCACATGCAATATATTTCACTAATTGTAAATAATTGCAAAATATTTTTCCATGTGATTTAAATATTTTCTGCATTACTCAAGAAAAAAAAAAAAAAAACAGGAATCAATGCAATAAAACTGGAGGAATCCTACTGAGCATTCCCAATATTATATAAAGCAGATTCACTGATCTGATATACAGAAAAATAAAACTTCGATATTTAACACATAGCTGAACAATTATAACAACAAATAACATTTGAGAATGTATTAATTGATGTCATTACTAAATAATGTGCACCAAGCACTTTACGTGCATCACAAACATAGTTTCTATCACTTATTACACAAATGTCATCCAACATGTTTTTAGCAGACACTTAAGAAGTACAAGAAAATAAGAAATAAAGGAAACAAAGAGTGGTATTTCTGTCAGAAAGAGTTATATAGGTAAATTTCCACCTATATATTAATTTAATAATGCCATTAAACTTCATGTAATTTCTCCCTTTTCAAAATGTCAATTCCTGCTGAAATGCTGGAAAAGCTCAATGAATAATGACAAGGCTAATTCATTAATAATAAGGATATAAATTAATTTGTACAAAATTTGAATTTTCATTACTATAAAACATAATGTGATGGGATTCTTAAATAAATAAATAAATAAATAGATAGATAAACAAATAATTAAAAAGAATTCCTTTCAGAATAGGGGATGAGACAATGTGCTATCATTGAGAGAATGAGTTCTGTGAGTCTTTCTCTGCAATGCAGACAGGACAAATCTTGTTCTGCTATTTAAGGCTAAAAAGGAGCAAACAGTTTGAAAGCCTAACATGGGAGAGGGGGTGGACCAAGGACACTTTACAGCAGACATAATGGGACTAGGGTATAATAGGCCCTCATGTTCTCCCTGAATATTGCTTGATATGGTAAAAATATTTTGCTGCTTCTGTGACAATAGTTTAAATATTTTATGTTTTTAACTATGCCTCACACTCAGTTGAAAGTAATCAGAATATGTTTCTCATGTTCAATGATATATGTAATCCTTGTTCCAAAATTGAGACTTTAAAGTATATTTATGTAAGGGAAATGTTCCAGACATTAAATGCATATAAAAGAAACTTCAGTTCTTTAACTACAAACAGAAGTGTGTTTAACCCTTCTCAAGTTCCTTATCTGACTGTATTACCGTCTTTTTAAGAAGGAAAGATGCTTAATGGTGACTGAAATGGCATATGGTACTGTTTTGTGAAATATTTGAAGCTTACAGAGGTAGTTTTTTTCTTCAGTTCTACAAGTTCTTGCCACACTAAAAATCCAGCTATTTCAATAGCTGTAAAAATAGTTTCTTGCAACTACTCTTGTATTGTTACATAAATTCTTGGATACAATAACTGTATAAGGACTTTCAGATTTTCACAGTGAACATCTCCTGAGTACATTATTGTTGTCTAAAATAAAGCATAATATTTGTTCCTATTCTTTTGCTTTAAAGAGCAATACATTGACATTCCTTACTCAAGAAAAAAAAAAAAAAAGGATATTTTCCTTTTTCAGACTTTATCTTTCTTCTTCCAAATCTTTTATCACTACAGCACTAAATTTCAGTCCATCAGTTAGATCTGAAAACAGAAATATTCAAATCAATCTATCATACTCCTAATGTGAAGATGTCCCAGGCCTTGGCCTTCTGATATGGACATTTTCAAAAAAATAAAATAAAAAATAAATAAATAAAGCAAATATAATTTTCTATAGTCTTTTGTATATGCAAATACTTGTTCTGAATTTCTGGGTTTAAAATTTAGTTACCTGTAGTTTTATCAGGTCTATAATTTTCCTTTTTACTGAAGATAAACACCAGTAATGCGCCTAAAATTCACATCAGATAGAAATCTGAGAAACTCATCTTTTCTGGCAATATCAGAATCTGACCCTCTGATGATATTCTTTGGAAAGCTGATGAGTATAAACAGCATTATGAGTTCTAAGTAAAATTCAGTTTTTTTATCTGAGTCATTGAAGTCTGATATCTGCTTATGTAAGAATGTCTGTCCATTCTTCTCCACTATCTTTTCATCTGAGAAAACAGTTTCAAACAAAAGACATATTTCTGTTTCAGATTTGCCATAAATTTCTTTCATAGACTAATCAACCAAACACTCCTCCTTACTTCTTAGGATTTTGAAATGGTCAAGAAGAAAGACAGAAGAGAGAGACAGATAATTTGGCATGAAATATACTCTCTTAGATACTATTTTTTGTCATGCCATTCTAATTATTTGGGGTACATAATTGGCAGCTTTTCCAATATGCTAAAACTTATTTTAACAATCTGATCAACATCATAACCTGACATTACATTCCTATATATAGTTTTGCGTTGCCTTTGGATTTTCGCTGCAAATTGTGACACTTTGATTACATTTTATTTTTATTTTAAAAACATTCTTGCTCAATAATACTTGTTACAGTAGCATATGTAAAGTAGGAAGGTGAAAGTGCTTGAGAGTCCTTTATTGTTTTGGTGTTTGAAAAGCTACTGCCTTTGAAAAGAGAGCAGAAGGAACTTTTTTAAGACTATGACTTCCTTGCCATATCTGTTTTAAAATTTGTTCTTTCCTTTTTTTCCATGTCTTTGGGATTCTGGGAAAGATGCAAAACTGTCCAGAAATCAGAGTTTAGGAACATTTGCCTAGTATTCTAATTCTTCTCAACCATAGGCCTCACGATGCATTTCTGTAGTTTTGATTTTGTTTGTAACATTGTGCCCTCGTATACAACCCACTATCCAGTGCTTTGTAGTGAACTGAGGTCCCACAATTAAAACTACAAGATCAGAACTCTGGTTTGCTATTAGACAACTGCGAGAGATGAGGAGCCTTTCTGCTTTCCTAAGTCCTTGCTTTAGCAGGAATTTTATAATTAAGACTATCAGATAAATCAAAGAAGCAGTTAATCTCCCATACTACAGAAGAAGGTGCATGCAAAATATCCAGAATCAATAAAATAACCATTTCTGTCGGCATGACAAGAGGAAAAATCCCTCTCTTAACTCCAAATCTGGATATCAGTTTAACCATAGGAACATGTTACAGTACACTAACAGGCTTTCTGATGTATTTTAATGTGATTTACAGATCAGCTCAATCCTTCCTGTAAAAAATCTCTAGATGAGGTTTATTGTCAGGATTTCATAGGAAGGTAAATTCTGAATTCTTCCATGACTTTCACTGCACTTGCATACCTAAAGTTGAGCATAAGCTGAAATGTTAAAGTACAGATTTTTTTTATTTTTTTTTTCCTTTCAAGGAATGCAAAATGAGAAAGGCTTTTTGGGAAATTTGCAAAGAAGCTGCATGTGTTCCAGGTACTGATTCTCTATTGCTAACTATTCAAGATCCACCTAAGATTTTATTCACGTTCAGTAGTATTGAGAAGGATCAGATATCTGAATGCAGACTGGATTTATATCCCTCATGTGCCATCTGACCTCAGAAACACATAAACACTGCAGTGGTCCTAGTTTCTAACATCAAAGTTTCTCGGGCATGTAAAATTCCTCCCCTGTATATACTTCTTGGTGTTTAAGATCTAATTCACCCTGAGGACCATCAGAAGTCATAAAAAAAGACATTTTTTTTCTGCCTGTTTTCTATTTACAGAGTCTGATCTGATAGAAGTGTGCTGAGAATATCTCAACACAGTGCTTCTAAAAATATAGCACCCTCTTTAAACATCTTATGATGCCTGTTTCTTCTCAATTGTTTAGCTTCAGAATATTTCTGCAGTGTAAAAGATATGATTTCAGTCTCTTTGTCTGAGGGGGTTCAAACAAATATGGCCAGTTTTTCAATATGTCCAAGTGTAAAACCTAGGATGAAATAAATTCTAAAGTGAGCAGAACTCAGATGTGTAGGTTAGTGTATTTTTTTAGGAGATGCATGTTTCTTTTCACAAAGCATACAGGATTCAAAATTCAAATCTTGAAGAAGAATTTAAGCAGTGCTCCATTTTTTTATTATATTTTTTTTTCGGGGGGGTGAGGGGGTGGTCTCTGTTCAGGTTAAGATCACATTTTTAAGAACCTAATTTCTACAGACATGGTACAGTCTGGATAAGTGCCTAATCTGGATGATGATTAGCTTGTTTGGCATACTGTGACATAAAGAAAGGACCCTTAGAAATGAATGGGGGTTTTGACATTAACATTTGGGGAATAAATCGACAGGTGTTGTTAATGGAAAATAAAACTATGGAAGCATGATTTACTTTCACTCACTTTTCTAAATCTCATAATCATTAACATTTCTGGAGGTCCTGACGATACTCTGAGAACCTTAATAAAAAAATAAAATGTTTTCAATAATGTATAATACCAGGAATGCAATGTAATAAATTATAAAATAAATAAAATAAAACGCAAAAAGTTGTTTGATCACCAAAAAAAAAAAAAAGGAGATGAAGAAACCTTTAGAATGAGAGGAGTATGAGAGGAAACTGAACTAAATGTTCAAAAATAAACAAGAAAAACAAAAATACACCTGCTGAGCAAAACTCTGTTGTGACCTTGAAACTCAACTTAGTTAATATTAATTTTGTTGTAAAATAAACAAAAACAAAAAAAATATCTTCCCCAAATGTACAGCCAGTTTTTAAAAATATTACTGTCACTTAAAAAAACATTAATGAGTCTTATCGTAGGTTAGTTTTATCTAGTATTGTATTGTATGGTATTAAAATCTTATATTAATAAGATTGTAAGTGAAAGCCTTTTTTTAACAAAGCTTAGTGGATATTCTCCTAAAACAAGCAGCACAGACTCCTTTTTGATTAGTTTAAAGTAGACATTAATGCAATTTTTTTTATATTTTATATTGCTTTTTCCTTAATATCAGGAAACATTGTTTTTGTTATAGAATAGAACAGTATTGTTCAGTTGGAAGGGACTTTGAAAGATGATGTAGTCCAACTGTTTTCTCAGAAAATCTTAAATACTCAAGACCCACAAACTTCATACATGAGACCTCTGTCCCATTAGCTTTAGGTCCTGTAAATAATTGTCAGATGTTGAAATATTCACACAAAAGAGGCCACACAGTTGTTGCAGATGAGTATCAGCAACCAGGTTTGTGTTCTATACAAAATTTTACATCCTTCTACCTCTCTCTTTGATTTCCTCATATTCACTATAAACTTTCTACTCTACTAATAGCAAGGAAAGGGAGAAGGGAGAGAAGATACAGAAAAGGATCTATTACTGTCTTATAATGTCTCAAAATTGCATGCTGAATTAGTAAGATTGTCTCAAAAACAGTTTTAGAAACTGAAGCTATGTCTGAGCTGTATCTGACATTCCCTATTCATATAGCATTTATGCAGCACTTAGAATGTTACTACCATTGCACATTTGAACAAAATCCCATTTTGTACTGATAGCTTTCCCTTCACTAGACAACAGAAGATGGCAATGTGCCCTTCTATAGTCTGCCAGAATTTGGTAGACTCAAAATTATGGGTCTTACCCCAGTCCAGATGAGAAAAGAATGGAATTGCTTTTCTTACTTCTTGATCATCTTTACCTTATAAGGCTATCTCCTGTAACAGATATGCCTCTCCAACAGTGCAGCACTTTGGCAGCTTTTTGTGGTAGGCCCATATCCTGTATGCGCTGGCCTTTTGTTCCAATAGGTTATTTTTGCAGGAAAATAAAAATAATAATAATTCTGGATTTTTATGAAGGTGAGGCAACAAACTCAAATAAACTAAAGCAGTTCTGTGCCTGCACAGAAGAGCTATAAATGCCAACAGATCTTTACAATCAGAGCCAGAAGTTCTTAATGTGCCTAGGCAACAGCTAAGAAGATGATGGGAGAGAATGAATCATTACTTCAGATTCAGGTTTCTCAGCTATGACTATATTCTCTTCTAGCTACCTAATCTTTAATTGAAATGCCCCCCTGCAGAGAGCAAGTTTGCTACTATGCAGGGCAATACTATGTCTTTATTTTTAATGATTAAAGATAACTTCTGGCTCAGTAATGTTGTGTTCCACTTCTGTATGACAAATTAGCTTCATAAAAATTCTTGGTCTTTGTTTTGGAGATTAAATATTAATTTTGAATCTGCTGAAACTGAGGTTTAACTCATTTATCCACCCATTTTTTGAGATATTCTAGGGTAAATAACGTATCTGCATGGGGTGACAGTTTTGACAAACACTGCTTGAAACTTGTACAATTTTAAGGTTGGATTGGGGACCAGAGAGGTTTTGTACAGTCAAATGGTATTAGACATCTGTATGTGACCGACTCAAGCCCTAAGTGTTAAATAATACTTTTAAACTTTTTTGTTATCCTTCATAAAATAATACTTCGACGTTCATTTTATTCCAAAGAACTAATTTAGAGCAAGTCTGTCCTTTAAGGAGGAATGTAGTTCATGTTAAGTGGATGTTATTTTAGTTCTAAATTGTAATATGAATAAACTGTTCCCTGTATAATGTATGATACAGATTTTCTTCTTACAGTTTTAAATAATGCAACCTTCAGTGGATATGTGAAAATTGCTGATCCTTGAAAGTATCATTTACTGTTTCTGACTGATAAATTGGTCAAAATAAACTGTTTGAAATAACACTGTTTTAAATAGTTACATTATATTCTTGTGCTGAGGAAATGGTAATTAAAGATAAGCTGGCAATTCCTTTATCACTGCTTTTCTACTTAAGGATGCCCACATTTTATTTTTTACCTTTTACATCCAGCTCTTCCCTAACTACAGGGAAAGAAGAGTTCTCCATGAGGCTTCCCTATACTTCTCTCTGTCTAGATGAAAGAATGACATTGACACTAACGTCGAGCACTACCTGTCACAGAAGGTATTTTGGGACAAGCCTGACAATATAGGAGCTTCAGAATTATTTTTTTTCAGGGACCACTCATTCAAGTCATTATCAGGCAGGGATACAGTCTGTTATTCATTTGACTGGTTTGTGCTGAATAGGACAAAGAGAAAATTTAGTGCTTGGAGAGATATGAAGTATATACAGTTTCCTGTGATTATGAATATGTGCCTTTACCATTATTTGATTGAGATCCTATAGATAGAGACTGGTAGTGTGGAATATGAAATATTCTAGCAGAAGAATACCCCTGATTTTAGTTAGCTTGCATGTGGAATTCATCACCATGAATGCTGAACGAAAAAGAGCAAAGTCTCTGTACAGTATAAACCTGAGTAAATACCACCTTTCCAAAACGATAAGTACTTAACTACAATTACATACATTTCTAATGCATTTTTTTTTATCTGCTGTAAACCTTGGTGCAACATTTATATTTTTTTACTTATTGCAAATCTTGGGCTGAACTTTTCTCCTTTCTACAGTATGATAACTTCAAACTTATCCACAGTGCCTTGCTGATATCAATTCTGACCCAACAGCATCCTGCTGAATTGCATGAGGCCCTGCAAAGTAGCTTTTATGTTTTATGGTACAACTACCATAATCTCTTAAGCTATCTGATAAAATTTTAATCTCTCTGCCCTTCTTTTTTAAAAGTCTGCTCAGGAAAGATGCCTTGACAGCGTCTTAGTTTGCTTACTTTTCCTGAATCCCTATCTCTGCCATGTTTAATCGCTTATCTTCTTCCTCCAGTTTTCTTCCCCCTCCTCCTCACTTCAATCTTTTCTTTCCATTCAGCTTGCTATGGCTGAAGTCCAGCTTTGCCTTATCCTAATTATTGTGCAGACTATATTCTGTTATCTAAGCATGTTCTTTGTCTCCTAAAACGCTCCTGTACTTTATCATTAGATTCTCTCAATGTCATCACTACTTGTGCTTTTCCTGTCTTGATTATTTGATCATTGATGAGAGAAAGGATGAGCTGCAGTTTATTAGATTTACTCTGTGGACCGTGTTGTTGCTAGGTGATACCCCCTAGCCACTGCTATAAATACTTAATAATCTTAAGATTAAATTTCCTTGTTACTTTTCGTTTAAGTAGAGTAAGGCACCTGGACTTCAATGATTTAAAATGCATTATAAAACTATTTGGATTAAGGGAGAATTCTGTTTGGCTGCTAGATTAATGTTAAGGTATGGATTAATTTATATGAAGCACACAGTTCTCCACTGCTGTTCAGTATTTCAAACTGCTAACCTCATCTTATTTCAACAGTTTGATATTTATTTATTTTTTCAGAATAGAACTGTTAAGGGCAAATAAGGCACAACTAAGCAGGCTATTTAGTAGCCTGAGAAGAACTGACTGGATAAGACTGTATGGGTTGTATGACTGTCCTATGTTAATCTCACTCCTTATCTCACCTTGCTGCTTAATATTCATCTAACTAAAATTAACTTTGTTAATCAAATTAACCAGTGCATAATCATAGAATCATAGAATCATTAAGGTTGGAAAAGACCTCCAAGATCATCTGGTCCAACCTTCCCCCCACCACCAATATCACCCACTAAACCATGTCCCTAAGCACCACGTCCAACCTTTCCTTAAACACCCCCAGGAACAATGACTCCATCACCTCCCTGGGCAACCCATTCCAATGCCTGAATACTCTTTCTGAGAAGAAATGTCTTCTATTTCCAACCTTAACCTCCATGGTGCAACTTGAGACCACTCCCTCTAGCCCTAATCTTGCACAATGTTCCATATCATGGATGTATACATGACTGTATTTTGGTATTTTTTACGAGAGTGACTATATGAAGTCATAGTCATTTTAGCCTTTGGATTGTTTTGTAACTGGGAAGAGAGTTATCCACTTTAAATGAAGACTTTTACAGGAAAACTGGAATCAGAATGGAAAGTTGTATGTGCTGATCTAAGCTACATAAAAAAGTGAGAAAATAATGATTTTTTATCACTTCAATACCTGTAAACAGTGAAATGTAAATAGTGTAAATAGTGAAAGCTATATATATTTTATATCTATTACTCTTAGCTCATTGTATCCTCTCTAATTAACTGTTTTATCTGTTGATTAATTTCATTAATAAAACCTAACACTACAGTAGTATTTCATATTTTTTATTCTTTATATCTGCTGTGAGTTTATACTAGTTTTTCACAGAATACCTGTTCAGCTTATTCCTTCTCATTTCTGTCATCATCAGGAAAACCTAGGCTGTTTCTTTCCTGAACTTTTTGACATTCTTTCTTTGTAACTTCTTTCCTGCAACTTACCCGTTCATCAGGACAGAAAGCATATTTTGTCTGTCACATAGAAACCACAGTATAAATATGTAATGCAAACAATTATTTCTACCAAAATGGGTATTTTAAAGGAGAAAATATGTTAGGAGACCAAAATCGGCAGAAACTTGTTTTACACATTTACCGTCATGTTTTCCACTGACAAAGGCTGCAGTATTGCCTAAAATTGCCAACACTACCCAATGTAACTGATTAAGTCTCCCACTTCCTCACTATCTGGAACATTCATAACTGGAGGAATATTTGTGGAACTGTTTCCAAAGCAGTCAGTCGTTGTCTGGGACCATTACTTACAAATCCATCATGAGAAAAGTTTCATCTATTTTTGTTTTAATTGGGGCAGCTTAACTGATATCATCTTTTTCTCTTGCAGAAATGTCACGGCCAAGAGGATGAGACTCAACTGTACTTAGAGACCTCAAACTCAAAATTAGATTCTAAAATAAGCTTTGAAATATTTGAATCCAAGATATGAGAATTGTCACAGTGTAGGTTTTGCAAAGTAACTAGTCTGAAAAGACCTATACTTCTTTTCTCATTTTTATGACCTTCTAAATGAAAATCTCTTTCAAAAGTTTCACTACTGCTATCAAAATATGATTTGCCTGTAGCTGAATTCATGGTCTAATTTAGAATATATCCCATTTTGTTTCTAAAATATCTGAAAGGAGTTTGTACTTCACATTGTTTCCAATTATGTAATTACAGTTGATGGGCAGAAATGAAAGTAAACAATGCAAGGATAAAAACTGTTCTGTGAACAGAAGACCTACAACACCAAGTTGGGGGGAAGTGTCAATCTGCTGGAGGGTAGGAAGGCCCTGCAGAGGGACCTGGACAGGATGGGCTGATGAGCAGAGGCCAATGGGATGAGGTTCAACATGGCTAAGGGCCAGGTCCTGCACTTTGATCACAACAACCCCATGCAACGCTACAGGCTTGGGGCAGAGTGGTTGCAAATCTGTGCAGACAAAAGGGATCTGGGGTGTTGGTCGATGCTCAACTGAACATGAGCTGGCAGTGTGCCCAGGTGGCCAAAAAGGCCAGCGGCATCCTGGCTTGTATCAGGAATAGTGTAGCCATCAGGACCAGGGAGGTGATCATGCCCCTGTACTCTGCTCTGCTGAGGCCACACCTTGAGTACTGTGTTCTGTTTTGGGCCCCTCACTACAAGAAGTATATCAAGGCCCTGGAATGTGTCCAGAGAAGGGCTACGAAGCTGGTGAAGGTACTGGAACACAAGTCCTCTGAGGAGTGTCTGAGAGAAGTGGGGTTGTTTAGTCTGGAGAAGAGGAGGCTCAGGGGAGACCTTATTGCTCTCTACAACTATCTGAAAGGAAGTTGTGGAGAGCTGGGTGTTGACCTCTTCTTGCAGATAACTAGTGATAGGACTAGAGGGAATGGCCTCAAGTTGTGCCAGGGTAGATTTAGGTTAGCCACTTTTTCTCCAGTAAACTGTCTTTTTCTGAAATAATTTCTGATTTCCCTTCTCTTTCTTACCTGATATTCTTTCATTCCATTTCCTTTGCTTTTCCTCCCATTCTTGTATTTTTTCAGAGTAATTCAAACCTGAGGTTTTTACTGTGTAAGTTCAATATGCGGCTGTCAACATATTTGTGCATGCATAATGAAATTACAAATTCTGTTACCTCAGAAATACCTTGACAAATTATTTTTTTCTCAAAAATCCATGTATGTAGTAACAGAATTGTCTTGAATTCATGATTTTTTTAAATTATCTTCAGTGAACTATACATTTTCAATGTCTAAATAATTAACTACAACATCAAACTTTTAATTTTTTCCACTATACACTTTTTTTTCCATTTTGCAGAGAATTCAAAATACAATTCTTATTTTTTTTATAATTGTATTTGACCGACTTTTTGGATCAAAGTAAAATTAAAATAAATACTGTGCTGTGTTTTGGATTTAGGACAAAAATAATGCTGATGTGTCAGTTGTTGCTGGGCACTGCTTACACTAAGACTTTTCAGCTTCTCGTACTGCCCCACTAGCTGGTGGTGCACAAGGAGCTGGGAGGGGGACATTACTAGGACAGCTGACCCAAACTGGCCAAAAGAATATTCCTTACCCTTTGATATCCTCCAAGGGAGGGGGGAGGCAGACATTGCTCAGGGTCTCAGTGGGCATCGGTCAGTGGGTGGTGAGTAATTGCATTGTACTTCACTTGTTTTGTATATTATAGAATCCTAGAATCATTGAATCATGGAAGAGTTTGGGTTGGAAGGGACCTTAAAGATCATTTAATTCCAACCCCCCTGCCATGGGCAGGGACACCTCCCACTAGACCATCCATTCTTAAAGCCCTATCCAACCTGGCCTTGAACACTTCCAGGGATGGAGCATCCACAACTGTCATTGTTATTTTCCCTTCCTTTACTGTCCTACTAAGCTGTCTTTATCTCAAGCCACAAGTCTTACCTTTTTAACCTCTACTCCATCCCACTGTTGGAGGTGGGGAAGTGAGCAAACAGTTGCGTGGTAGTTAGCTGCCTGCCATGTTAAGCCACAACAAAGGACTATCTTCATATTGTTTCTGTGGACTATTAGTTGCCCTAGACTTACTTTTAGGTATTTGTCATTGTTTTCAATAAGGAAAAGATCAAACACATTTCACTCAGTTCTTTTCTCTTGTTTAGCGTAAATCCTTCCTTTGTAACTGTCAGTATGGAGGAACTGTAAAATAAACACATTTTAAGTACCACTATGCTAGTACAGGAAAGTAAAGCAGCCTTTTATTCTAAATGATATATTGGCCTCATGTGTGTTATTTCTCCCAGACTCCTCACTTCAAAGTTATCTGTTTCTTTCCTACTGCCTTGTCTTCTGTTCTTGTTTAGCCCACTAAAGAGCTTTTGAAATATGACTGAAATATCCATTTTACTAAATATGTTATTAAAAATATTGTATTAATAGTATTTGTTCCTCCTAGAGTATGTCCAGAGAAATTAGGAAGTCCCTGAGCAATAAATATTGTGGATACTTAAGGGATTGTACTGAACATTATAGATGAAATCAACATGAACCCATCGAGACAAAATCAAGTCTGGCCAATTTTAATGGGCTACACTGGGGCAAGAAGCTGGAACATTTAAAACATAAACAATCTGTATTTTACTATTTTTGCAATAACAACACTATATTCAACATGACGCAGGGATAAGAAAGAAAACAGAGAAAAAAACAAGATTATAAAAAGAGGAGAAAAATGATCAATTTAGTAGAGCTAATGGGAAGTTTTCCTCTGAGGTCATCTTGCTCTAAGAGACATAAAATGCAGAAGAAATTATTCAAAAGCATAAGTGGTCTTCAGAGGTCCAGCCACAAGTTAATTAGAGATACCAACAAATAAGTTATTAAAGTAAGAATTTTAGTTTTACTTGAGTTATTTCAAAATGGTTAATGCTCACTAAATGTGCAAATGCCAAAAAGTAAAATTACGGGGGGGTGGGGGGGGAGAAAAAAAAATAAAGAAAAAGCAAAAGAGACATCCTTGAAGAATACAAAAAGAAACTGGAAAACTGGAAATAAAGGTGTAAACTAATGAAATTCAGAATAGCATAACAATACAGTGAACCAAAATATGTGGGAAAAACATGTAAGATGGAGGAAAAAAAATGTCCCCAGAATGAAGAAAAGATGGGAAAAATACGTTACGGTTTAATGCTGCAGAGCGCTGAGCACCACACAGCCACTCTCCCCAGGTGCAATAGGGGAAAGAATTGGAAAGAATTCATGGGTTGAGATAAAGACAGTTAAAGGCAAAGCAAAAGCAAAGCAAAACAAGGAATTCATTCCAAACAGCAGCCAGGTGCTCAGCCACTTCCAGGAAAGTAGGGCTCATCACACATAACAGTTTCTTGGGAAGACAAATGCCATCACTCCAAACATTCCCACATTCCTCCTCCTTTACCCCCCTTTTATTGTTCAGCATGACTCCTTATGATATGAATATCCCTTTGGCCAGTCTGTGTCAGCTGTCCTGGTTCTGTCCCCTCCCAGCTCCTCATGTGCCCCCAGCCTCCTTGATGGCAGGGCAGCACAAGAAGCAGAAGGGTCCTTGGCTCTGTGTAAGCACT
Source organism: Cygnus atratus (assembly GCF_013377495.2). NCBI lineage: Eukaryota > Metazoa > Chordata > Aves > Anseriformes > Anatidae > Cygnus > Cygnus atratus. Next base: position 57,733,868 of record NC_066365.1, read on the forward strand.
GCAACAATTAAAAACATCAGTGTGTTATCATCATTGTTTTCAATCCAAAACACAGCATTGTGTGACCCTCCATGAAGAAAATCAACTCTATCCAAAACAAAACCATGAAAATATGTCCAAAAATATCTCCATATTTTTTTCTGGTTTATTAAAGAGAAGACTGAGAAATTATTTTGTTATGATGTATAAGAACTTATATTTTGGCAAAATAATAACTGTTAAGGGCCTCAGTCTGAAAGATTAATACGCTAAGTTTAAAAGCTACAAACATTCAAATAAGAAACTTGGCAGAATTATTTAACATTGTGAGTATTTTATCTTTGGAAAAACTTACCAAGAGAGGTACTGAATTTTTTAAATCTTGAAGTTTCAATATGTTTGTATATCATGTATTCTGTCATTCAACATGTTTTATTAGTCTCAGTACAGTGTAACTGTATTCAAGGGCTTGTTATAACTTAAAAGGTCAGGCAAGATGATCTAGTCATCACAAATATACATATATATCTACTCAGAAGAGAGCTTAAAAAATTACCACATCATAGTAAAGAAAGTAGTTAGGTAAATACAAAATAGCAGAAAAATAAATAATCCAGATGTGATAAGGCAGAAACATAAAAATTATATCCTTTGCAAAGTGATTGATGTTTTCTGTCAGAGATTAGATTCCAGTGTACTAGATGCTGCAAAAAGAAATAACACAAGGATAGAACCTGTCTCAGATGGCCCATACGCTAAACCAATGACAAAACACAACCACTGAACAATCAGGGTCTGCAGGGGAAGATAAGGGTCCGGGCAGGAATTCATGCATAAATTAGATGTGACAGTGGCTCAACAGTCATACATGGCCATTAGCCCATGGCAACAGATAACAATTATTTATAGGAATATTTTGTTACATATTTTATCTTATTTTTAAGGCAAACAGTTTAACTGTATTTGTCTATATCCCATGGCATGCAAAAATTAAATTTCATGGTCATTTCTATTTATAATTTTCAGGCTTAATAATATAAATGAACATTCACAAAATGAAGAATGACCTTGATTGCCATTAAGAGATTTTCCCCCTGACTCAAGTTTAAGAAATCTACAGATCACCAATACTTCCTTAGATTTACTGACCACTGGTTAGCAATTCAAATCCTTACCTGGACAGGCAAATTTGATAACTAACCTCTGCATTTGTTATTCGTATTCTCACTACAGATATAATCATGTCCGTTTCAAACACATCTTTCCATTATGTCAAAATACTTTACCTCAAATATGCAAAAAATCTAATACTAATGAGAACTGCTCTTGGTGAGGTCAACTTTTCACCAAGGGACACAACAGAAGAGAGACAAAACTTGAGAAAAACATTTTCATTATGTAGCTTTAAAGGCAATAGTTAATCAGAATAGATTTATAGGCAGAGTGAAGGATGAGAAGCTATAAAGCTGTAGCAATTAATATAATAATACTCATTAGTGACTTGAGAATTGTTTTTGTCTCTATAATAACTATACTATGATCTGACAAACCTTCTGGCATTTTGCCTTGGGATTTATTTAGCAATGATTATAGTTATTACCTCATAAACAGGTAGAAACCATTCATAACCCATTGCTAAACAAATGGCATGCTTAAGGGGAAATTTCAGATAGAAAACAGAAATCTAATAATCTCAGCATTTACCTGCTTCTTCCACTGGTACGTAGATTATTATTTTAATAAAAAGTTTTACTGATAAGCAGTAATAAAACTATTCCTATTCTTGCCATTCATGGTATGACATCAGTGTCAGATTGAAGAGTATATTTGTTCATTTGTACAGAAATTGTATATGACTCTAGAAAACAGTCTCTTTCTTATCCCTATTTTCCTCATATTTATTGCAATATATCAGGATGCATCCACAGGCTATGTACAAAACCAGTGAAGCAAGAAAGAATTCACGAGGCCTCAGAACTGTTATTACGGAAACTATACATAGAATCACTGTCTCTGATAGTTTGGAAGGATACGGTATTGATTAAAATACATATTTTTCTTTTAAATAATAATAATATAGATGTGTTGCATTTTTTTACAGATATCAAAGAAGAAAAAAAATAGTGATAGTCTTTCCCAGACTAATTGTATATGTTAACCATGAAATACAGCAAATTGCTGTTATATTCAACACTATATTTAATGAAAAGATCATGCTATATAATTAAAATATTTATCACTTTTTTTTAAAGCCACAAGCATTGTTATTCAGATTTTCAGATTAGATTAATCTGTCCCGCTTCATCATAGTGTATTTGCAGAAAATAATCACAGTTCTATTAAAATTTTATTCTTCTACATGCAAGATCACCATTAACTTATTTATTTTGGCGAGCTTAGCATATTAGGGCATTAGGGCCATGGAGGTATTTAGTTTCATACTCCTCTCCATAAGATGAACATGGATAATGTTGTCAAGTAGAGAAGGCATCTATGTCCTTTATATAAATTCCTGCCTGACTCTGCAAGAAGTATTTCTAGGATCGGCATATAAAATAAGTTTTATGGTGAAGCTTCTTAAATTCTGAGGTAGAAGTTCTTATTTTAATTCTCGAGATTCTTGGGGGGGGGGAGGGGTTGTCGTTTTGTTGTTTGTGTGTGTGTGTGTTTTTCATCCACTGAAATGGTGTTTTAATAAAATCTGTGTTATATTGTCTCTTTAGAAACCCCGAAACGTATGGTGAAGGAAGCTCATTCTTAATCCTTGTAGTTCAGGTGGAAAAAGCCTTCACCCTGCTTTTTGTTCACTTTTCTCCTTCTCTTTGCACCGAGGAATAGTCAGCATGAAATACAGGATTTTTCTTTCTTCCTTAACACATGCATTTTCACATCCGCTCAGAGATTACGAAACAATCAAAAGCACAAAAAAGCATTGAAAAACTGGTGTGAGGAAATTGTCATAAACATTTGGAAGCCAATACTCTTTCCCCCCCTTAATTGTCTGAAAACCCCCTTTGAGAACTTATATTCTAGGTCACCTCTTTAACATGGAGAAGTACTATGAAATGTAATAATGATCCACAGAAAATAGACAGCTACAGAGATTACTGCAGAACAATAGATTTAAATATGACCTTGTTAAAATAAATTGTTTCTTTCATGGATTGAAAGTATGTTGTCTGTTGCTGACTATAGATTAAAGATAATAAAAATTGATTTTCCCATCTTTTGCATTTTTAGTAGTGTCATTAACATCTCTAGGACAGCCTGAATGGGTAAGGTAAGCTAGATTTGTCCTCAATTTGTTTTCTTCTCTGACTTATTTTAATGCAAACATCTTTGAAAACTTTGTATAAGCACTTCAAAAATTTAAGCAGATCCCCAAGAGAGGATGTGTAATTTTCAGTTCACTGAACCAGAGAATAGTTTCTGTATGTCTCTCAAAGCTGTTTCAGTGTTGTCATTGCTTCCACCTACAAAAGAAACAGTGACGACTTGAAGTTGGAAAGAAGAATAAATAAGCAAATACCTTCATAAACGAAAGCTTTCAGAAAGTACTGATTCAACATTTTTCTGTGTTCTAGAAAGTTTTATGCATGATAAATAACAGGAACCTTAATTTCACTATCTGAAATACACTAATTATCTTTCAATATATTTAATCACTCTGATACAATAAAAACCAGACAATCTGATTTCAGTCTTAAACTTTTCTATTAAAGAACCAAACAGAATAAACACATTGCTGAACACCATAAATTAAAATCAGGCGCAAACTGCAGTTTCCAAGACTACATAAATTAATGATGTATCTAAGGAAGCTGTAGTTTTGATGACTACTTCTGTGTATGCTTTCAAATAAGAATACAAACAGACAATTTTTTCCTTAGAGAATAAGGTCTTTTAAAATCTGTTTTACTGACCTGAGGGCTGCGCACATCCTGAAAGATGTTTTTATGAAAATTACATTAAAGAGGAGCTTATGTATCAAGAAAATTGTACTTTGACCACAAATTACTGACTGGCTGCAGTTATATTTGACTAAATCAGATTTGAAGCTTATTGTCCCTAAATTAAGAAATCCTTGGCTGTACTGTTTGTGGAAAAATAAATAATAATAAAAATAAAAAATAAAATACTAAAATTAACCCTTTGAATAATATATGTACAAAAGTTTTAAATTATTCTGCTTTTCATATTTGCTGTGTATACTGTGAATGAGCACAATTTCAGACACTAATTCAAACTAACCATTCAGGACTCTTTATTCATTGATGCCATATGCATATTGCACATACACACACATATATATGTATATACTTGCATAATTGGCCATATATGTAGAAATTCAGGAAGTATTTTAACAGTGTTAGGCTCATTCACATCAACAAATTCAGTGAAAAATCATTACATTAACAAATGCGGCAAAGGAACTCATTTAAGAAGACTTGTGAGAGTTTCCATGTTATCTTTAAGGAAGAAATTGCTAGAAGCTTACTTCATTTGGTTAGAAATTGTTATTAATAATCATAGTATCTCCAAAATGCTTAACCAGCATTTTTTAGCAGTCCCATATAATTTTATTACTACGTAAGTATTAGATCCATGATAACAGTTATAGATAACCAAACTAAAAGCTCTGAAGTAGTAAAAAGATCCACAAAATGCCAACTTGTTGATAAGCTTGAGCTAGTACAGCAGGAAGACAGCAAGATAGCTAAGGATTGGAGTACTTGGCCTGTGGCTGAGAGAGACCGGTTTGTTCAGCCTAAAGAAGAAATGGCTTCAGGGGTACATAAGAGCAGCCCCTCAGCAACTATGGGAAGGTCATTGAGAAGATGAAGACAAGCTTTTCACAGCAGTGCCTAACAGGAGGATAAGGTGTAAGTTAAAATAAGAGTGGTTCAGAGGGAGATAAGTAAAAAAAAAAATAATGCTGAGAGGATATTTAATATTGGAGCTTTAACATTTCCAGCTGATGCTGGTATCTCTTTTCTTGGAGGTTTTCAAGTCATGGAAAAAGTCAGAAACCTGGTCTGAACTCGTTGATGTTGCTGCTTAGAGCAGGGGATTGGATTAGTGACCTCCTAAGGTACCTTTTCAACACTTGTATACTACTGACTTTCTGCTCCACAACTTGATGCCCCTGCCAGTGCAATTCAAAACATAATTATTCTTTTATCAAACTCAAATATTATGTAAGTAAGTAGCAGATCATTCAAGATTACCTTTTTAGGTAATTCTGTTAAGAAAATCTTATACTCTCATTGCATGTAGATATTTTTGATTGCCTGTTTCCTGAGTGTGTTAACACTTATTTTTTCAAGATTAATTTCATTTTTTATTCCATACTAATATTTCAAACATCTGTTCACCACTCTTCATTATTTTTCATATTGCTGTACAGAAGAAGTTTAAATGAAGTTCCTTTTGGTACAAAGGGTTGAGACACTAAGTTTTCAACATATCAGGTCACCAATGAAAGTACATTACTGTCTCTTTTGGAAACTTTGCCATGCAGATATATTCCCACTTAAAAAGAGAATAAATAGCAAAATAGGAAATATTGCTAGAGAGTCAAAACAATTTAGATTTTTAAAAAATCAATATTAGCTGCAAATAGTTACACAAAGTTTTGTGATAGGAGTGGCTGTGCAATAAGACAGCAAATGAAATAATTTCAATAGATTGAAAACAATGTACATAGTCAAAAACACAACTGTTACACTGAGACTGTGAGGAAAATTATCTGATTCTACTCAGTAAAGAGATCCTACATTATTATTAGCAGCTATACAAAAAAAATATCAGATTCATGGCAATGGCAATGAAAAGGAAACAATGTAAAGTATTATTAGCAAAAGAACACAGAAAACCCACAATATTTGATTATGCTGTTGTATAAATTCATGGTATATCCACATCCTGAGTGCTTCCTGCTGTTCTAATCATACTATCTCACAAAGGTAGACCCTGTGAAGTACAAAAATGACAGGGATGATCAAAGACATGGAACAGTTTTCATAGGAGGAAAGACTTAATAAACTAGGACTCTTCAGCCTGCAAAAGAGACAGAAAGGGATACATGCGGTAGAGTTGCACAGCATTGTGAAGGGCATGAAGAAATTGATTAAGGAACAATTATTCACTCTCTTTCAGAGTCCAGGAAATAGGAGCATCCAATGAAATTATCAGGCAAAAGGAAGTACATTTCCACACAGGGTATAATTAAATTGTGGATCTCATAGCTATAAAGTTCTGCAAAGACCAAAAGTAGGTTGAATATGTGATTAAGTAATTTAGTGAAAAGTCTATCAAGCTCTATAAAATATGAGGGATCAGATTTAACTCTCAGTAAGAAAAGATGGCTAAAAGACACACATTTATACTACCACTACCCTGCCTTTATGTTTGTTCTCAAAACACCTTCTTACTGCTGCTGTGTTCTGCACTGCTTTAGATATCCATTTAGTGCCTTCATTCTGTTTAGCTGTGTTTCCTTTCTCTAAACACTAAACAAATCGGTCCAGCACTGGAAAACTCACCCTTTGCTGGGTATTGTTAATTTTGTCGTGTGGTCTTTCAGCCACTTTAACTACTTAAAGGAGTTTAAGTAATTTGAATATTGATTGTAGATATTGATTGTTAGTTTCTGATTGCATTCAACCCATTTCTCATTTCTCATTTTGATGCTCAAGGTGTTAAAATCAAAATTGTGAAGGCAAATATAACAATGAGTGGCAACCTACAGTTCACCAAATATGAAAATTCCAAAAAGTATGTAATTATGCTATGGAAGTTTATTATAATGTATGCATTTGTGTTATTTGAGTGCAGAAACTATTTCACTTCCTCTTTTCCTGGTTTTTATCTCTCCATTTCCTGCAAGACAGACTTTGTGTAGGAGGAGTAGAATCATACATGGAAGTAATGTCTATAGTAACAAACCTTACTAGATACATCCTGAAAAGGCAAATAAAATCTCATGAGTGTGTTCAAGTGCTTGTGATAGAGAACAGATGATTATTGATACTGGATATATATTAATAATAAAACCCTAGGGCTAGAAAATCAGCATGACAAATTTTAGTTCATCTCTTGTCACCAAGACAAAAACAGGTACATCATTACTACGAGACATCTGTCTAACTCGTTCTGCAAGATTTCCATGGATTATATTCTACATTTCCTTAGAAAAACATTGCTACTGATTTCTTCTCACTAGGTATTCAAAATCTATTACTAGACTCTATCTGGAATGAAGGTCCACCCATGCTCAAGAGAGATAACAGGCTATTAGAGATACTAACCATGAGGCTACTTGGTTTGGAAATACTGTTCCTAGATGAGATTGAAAGGGATTCAAAGTGAAAATGGATGAATTTGCTTTCTACTGATGCATCAATGGAACAAGATCATGAAAACAGAAAAAACATTTGAGATATAAAACACAAAGCCTGGGAAAAAAAGTATAGGCTATTTTCGTTTAAACAAGCTATTTTTGAATACTGGCTGAAACATAAAATTTATAAACATGAAGTCAGTGTTTCCAATTTTGGGGAACATAAGGATTTCATTCTTTTTTTTTATCTTCTTTTTGTACCATACTTATCAGAACTAGTTTTTTGTTTTGTTTTGTTTTTTTTGTTTTTGTTGTTTTGTTTTTGTTTTTGTTTTCAGATAACAGAGAAGCAGGTGCCAAAACTTTGCAGTTGCCCAGTGTAAATATTTTTCTTAATGTTTCATGGCTAACACTAAATAGTAAAATTAATGTGCTTTTCTGCTGATGCCTTCTTGTGGATTTACATCCATTAACACCTTGTTGAAATAAGCATATAAGTGTCTGTCACGCAGAACAAATAAATCTTGCCAATTATTTCACATCAGACATAACCTGCAGTCCTGTTTAATGAAATAAGGTTAACACTGTGTCTCTGCACATTTATGCCAACACTGAGGTCTGTGAGGTTATAATGCTACATTGAAATACATATGTATTAATAGCAGCCAATAGCTAATAAAAGCTAAGAACTTGAAGAAAAACATAAGATCACAGGATTATTTAGTTTGGAAACGGCCTCAGGCAGTCTCTAGCCCAAACCTTGTTCAGAGCAGGACCAGTTCTGATGTCACACAAAGTTGCTCAGCTGGGTTTTGAAAACATCCAAGGACTGAGACTGGACAGACTCTCTGGGAGGCCTCTTCCACAGCTGAAATGTCTTCTTTGAGGGAAAAATGCTCTCTTTAAGAGAAGTCTGAACTTCTCTTATTTTTAATTTCTATTCCAACTTCATCTCTCTTGTTCTCACCTGATTTGTAGCAATACAAACTGCAGAAAGCATGGAGAAAGTCGAAAAGCAGCTGATAGTTTATTTGAGTTTCCAAAAGCATTTTATCATGGTTCCTTACCAAACACTTCTAGAAGAACTAAGAGGTTATAAGACACAGCATTAACACCTAGTTAAACTGCTGATGTTCATGCCACAGCATGTAAAATAAAGTGGATAAAATTATGGAAATCTATTGAGGATTATTTTACACAAAGAAACTACCTGTAAAGCAGTTAGTACCTAAAACAAAGAGTATTGTATGCTCAAAAAGGGAAAATGTCATTGTGTGTTTATTCTAGTTTTGTACCCTGACATAGATTTCCATTATTCACCAGTGTTGGAGACAGGATATTGAGCTGGAATACAAGACAGTCATACAATTATGAAATCATTTAATTCTCCATTTCACTTCAGGATACTGATCATCTGATCATCCTCAGTTCATTCTTGGGTTTGCCTTCAGAATGAATGTGTCATTTATTCCTTCTGCAAAAGAAATAATAGGTGTGGCTTTTGGAGTAACTGAGCCTAGAATTGCTTCTAACAGGCAGGATCCTTTTCCTTCCTATCTTCCCCAGAACTTCTACTGCTCTTTCAGCTTGGTCTTCACCCTCAAACAATCCACACAGTCATGTGCCACGCCCTATATCAAGCAACCCATACTTATAGGGGCTTTATATCTATCATGCTATAAAACACCGTATCAGGTAGGCTATGAAACTATAATTACATAATATGTATATAATTATATAGTTATATAAGAAAATTATATATAAAATATACATATTATATATAATTATATAGTTATTATTAGTTATAATAGTTATATAGTTATTATTTTTTATAAAATAATATATTATTATAATAAATATATATATATTATATATAATAATATATTATTATATTATATATATAATATATAATAGTTATATAGTTATTATTTTTTCTTAGAAAAAAATACATTATTCTCAATATTATGGTCAAAGGTCTAATACATGGAGAAGACTTGATCAAATCTTAGAACACATGGATGCACTTTGAACTGTGCTCTTTCTGATGCAATTATCCCTGAACTATATAGAGGTGAACCACACTGTACAGTCCAAATGTAACACACGTGGATCTCTTGGCTAGCCCAGGAGAGCAATTTTTATCCTCTTTACATGAGTTTAATCTGGAATTACAAAATGCACGTGTGCACAAGCAAGAAGGCATCTGGCATCACATACATGTACTTGTTTGCTTGTTTTTTTTCTTACCACTTCTGCTAATACTACATTAATTTCTTTTGGGCTTGCTTCCAAGTGCCAAGTTACGTGCTTGTGTAAACCACAGAACTGCTATTTATGAAGATGATGAAGGAGAGCGAAAAAGGTGGATATGCAAAATCTTAGACAAAACAAGGAATTTGTTAGCAATGGAAGGATATTTTTTGTCTTCAACAAAGCTTTCTTTACATTTGCGAGAGCCACTTGTCACTTGACTATTACTGAAGAATCTTCAAGAATGCTTAACAAAAGTGTCTTTAAACACTCAAACTCAACCTAGAAATGAATGTTAATTAAAAGCACTTAAAAATGGCTTTGTACAACAAAAGCATTTCCTTTGCCATGTTACAGCCCTTGATATTGAAAAATGCACATCAAAATGACACAGACACTTCAATTAGTTCTGAAAGCTTTCCTAAATTGTTAGAATAAGGATATTGGTTTACAGATTTGCACCAAATATTTAAATGTCAGAAGCATAACTCTGAATTCAGACCAATGATGACCAGTTTTCCACTAATGTGTAAACTGTAGAAGTGACACAGGGTTTAAATACTCAGGGTTTCTTTTTTTTTTTCTCTTTTTTTTTTTCTTACCAAGCACTTTCTGTTGCCACTTTCCACATTATCTGAGCTTAGGAATTGGTGATTAGTTTGCATTTGTAATCATAAAAGAAATGACTGCTACAATCTTATTTATATATGCCAGTTTTAAGAATATTTATTCTACAAGTGGAGGATCTCAATCACTACAAATTCAGAATTAATTTCATTTTATTTCTCTATCAAATTGCTACCATAAGAGAAGCAACTGTGTTACAACCCAGCTAAATTAAAATGCCTTTTCTCTGCCTTTTCAGTTACTTTTACATTGGTAAAGACAGTTGTTTTATTTTGTTTGTTTGTTTTTGTTGTTATTTTGGTCATATCCAAGTTTTATAGTTGGTGTTAACAGATTCAGGATTTATCCTTGCTTCTGCAACCACAGCCCTGCTATCTAAGATGTCTCTCTAAAATTATCATTCCAGTCTGTACTATCATAGGCTGAAGCATACGTAAAGAGTAGTCTTTGTCACATTAAGAATTGTGAGAAGGAATGATTCCTAAACAGTAAGGTTTTTGAGAAAGTAAGCTTTGTCACATGGTGGGTCTTTAAGGGATTAACTGTTCTGTGGCATGGTCAAAACCAGTTTTCAAGGCAGCCTTGGTTAGACTGGAGGCAACATTAGCTCCATTGCTTCTTGTTCCAGGGAGCTGAACTCAGCAAGTTAGAGAACTTCTCCCAAGACAAAGAAATAAGTTTGAGAGCCACAGAACAGACACCTGCCAGGATTCACTGTTTCCTTTCCTCCTGCCTCAAGCCGGATTTCAGTTAATGTCAAATATTCATTCTATGATAGTACATCATGAGAATCTGCTCTATGCAACAAGGTTATCTGAAAAGAACATGTTTCTCCCCGATTAATACACTTGTTTGAAGAGTAAATGAGGTTTACACCACCCCTCCAACATGAACTTTCATAGAGAGGGCAGCTGTACAATGTCACCAGCATCCTGCTGGTCTTCTCTAAAGCTCACCTGTATGCCAAGGCAGTGTGTACACTAGCTTGCTCTCTTTTTCATATGCAGGCACATCATCCTTTTGGAAAGGTTACAATAAATACGAAAAAAAAAATCTGTAGAAAGCAAAACAAATCTGTCAAGCACTGGCAAAATGACATATCAGAAAGAAATTGAGAGCGAGACCCTGCTGTAGAACAGAATTGTTCTTCAGAGGGTTCCACAGAAAACAGTGGAAGCCCTGTCTGAATATAGCTTCAGAGTATTTGTTAAGGGACATTAGGAACAGTGACCACTTCTCACAGCACCAACCCAGGCCCCTTCTGCCCAGCTGCTTAGGCCCAGGCTGGTGCCTAGGGAGCTGGCATCTCTGCCCAGGATGAGGGACACAGCTGACACCCTTCCCTTTGCAGGTTCATCCAGTGGTGGAGCTGAGCACATCCCAGAGACACACATGGGACATGGTTGGTCACTCAGACAGCCACAGACAAGGCACTGCCTTCTGTAGCATCCACACAAAAAACAGACTCACATAAAACATAAGCATAGCCCAGTCCCCTTCCTCTGTTTCAGCTGGCAGAGACAGAATGCACTTGTGAAAGCACATGTTCAACACCCTCCAGGTTCACATACAAACACACGTCTCCAGATTCCCCACATACCAGCACAACCCTTCTGTCTACCCAGTACTGGTGCAAGGATCCCAGACCCTCTTATCCACCCCCTGGACCTCCCACTCACCTGCTGGTCCAGTTCAGTGCTTGCCACAATGGGAAGATCCAGGTTTGGGGCAATGCAGACACTCTCTCCCCCAGCAGCTGGCACCAAGCACCAGCTGTTCTCTGGGACACATCCTTCCTGCCCTAGTGCCTGGGGCTGGGACCCCGGATGCTGCGGTGTGTGGCAACCGAGTTCCAGTGGCTGGAACCAGGACTCCCGCTGGCTGCAGGGCATATACACCCCTGGTCTGACTGCAGTCACTGGCCCCAAATGCACTCACGCCAGTCCTTAGTAGCTGGTACCTCGTCTTTGCAGTGTTCACACACGTGGGACAGAGAGCGAGACAACCCACATACAGTGTACTTAATAAGATAGAACAGACAGCAATGATTAGGAACAGGACTGACTCAGACAAGTGTACCAATCAGCCCCATTCCACATATTACCAAACTTTCTGTCCATTCCCCTTTTGTTCCTCCCTTATCCCCTTCCCATTCTGCTGTACATCACCCCATTAGTTGACATCACTCCACCACACCTTGCAGTACCCTGGACCCTCCAGGTTTGCTTGCTGGTTTTTGATAGCTCATCGGTTAGTGTGATTGGCAAGGCTTTTTTTCTTGTCTTTGTCCCATTAGGTTTGTCTGTCATGTTTATGTCTCTGTATGTTTATTGCTTCTTCTTTCTCCTTTTCATCACATCTGACAAAGTCCTGCATCAGATAATCTTACATAAATAAATACTCCCACATTCCTCACACCCTCACCAATCAGTGTGACTGACCAGGTTTGATTCTCCCTGCTGCCTCTCTTATCTTTTGTTGGTCAGGTTTGTCTCTCTGTTGTGTTCTTGCTCATGGTTTCTTCTTTTACTTATTATCGCTTTTTTTTTTCCACAGAAAAAGTCCTTGACTGAAACTATTTAATGAGTAGATACTCTCTTCTTTCACATACCAATAAAGTATTCAATATTTGTAATGAAAGTTATAGCCATAAGAATAAAATCATTCCTGTACAAAGACTGCTAGAGTGATAGTAAAGGGGGTGCTTCACAGGAGGGAGATGTTGTTGTCTACCATTTAGCTGGTAGACATTTAGTTGGTAATAGAACAGCTACATCAGGCAATTTCATTTTTGGGTGGCATCCCTGCCCATGGCAGGAAGGGTGGAACTAGATGATTTTTAAGGTCCCCTCCAACCCAAGCCATTCTGTGATTCTATGATTTTTAGGGTGTGAATTACCTAACTTCCAAAATAGATCCCTAAAAATGCCTTTCACTCTCTCCTGAATACAAAGATGTATATGAACTGTCAGATGAATCATCAAGTCATGGCTGACATTCATGAGGACTAGCTAGATTGGTAAACTGAAATATTCTCAAACAAGATGTGTTTTAGCACAACTAATATAAAGTTCTGCATCTAGGAATGTGGAATGGAGGCCACAACTACAAAGTGGAAGTATGGACATAAGCGAATATTAATGTAAAGCAATACCATCTAATCCCTTATAACAATGTGGTGGCAAAAGAACTAACCAGGACCACAAATATGGAAACTGAAACAGTGTTTATTAAGAGTTTCTATTTCTTCAGTGTCCATTATAGGAATTAATGTTGGATTAGTCCACTTATTTTCCTGTATTCATATTTTAAAGGATTCCGGGGGGGGAGGAGGGGGGGGGGGGAGTAAGAGAAAATCAGGCAGATAAGAGGCACCAAAATTACTACAGAGGCAGGGAAAAAGAAAAGAAAAAGAAAGAAAGAAAAAAAAAGAATAAATCAAAACCAAACTGATAAGTTATTGACATAAATATTTTCACAAGAAAAAAAAATAATTTATTAGTTAATTTTTTAATCTCTTAATTAAGAGAAAGGCTTATTAACAACCTATGGCTGTGTGCTGAAGTCTGATAAATTGTAATTTAAAACAATGTTTTCAATTGTTTCAATATGTTTGAACATTATTTGCTAATAGAGAAGGATACCAAGGGAGGGTATGGATGCTCATGGTCTTCATTTACAGAGGGATGCCTGCTGCAGAGCATGTTTCACAGAATCACACAGAATCACAGAATCATCTAGGTTGGAAGAGACCTCCAAGATCACCTAGTCCAACCTCTGACCTAACACTAACAAGTCCTCCACTAAACCATATCACTAAGCTCTACGTCTAAACGTCTTTTAAAGACCTCCAGGGATGGTGACTCAACCACTTCCCTGGGCAGCATATTCCAATGCCTAACAACCCTTTCAGTACAGAAGTTCTTCCTAATATCCAACCTAAACCTCCCCTGGCGTAACTTTAGCCCATTCCCCCTCATCCTGTCACCAGGCATGCGGGAGAATAGACCAACCCCCACCTCACTACAGCCTCCTTTAAGATATCTGTGGAGTGCGATAAGGTCGCCCCTGAGCCTTCTCTTCTCCAGGCTGAACAATCCCAGCTCCTTCAGACGCTCCTCATAAAACTTGTTCTCCAGACCCCTCACCAGCCTCGTTGCCCTTCTCTGGACTCGCTTGAGCACCTCCATGTCCTTCTTGTAGCGAGGGGCCCAAAACGGAACACAGTACTCGAGGTGCGGCCTCACCAGAGCCGAGTACAGGGGGACAATCACTTCCCTAGACCTGCTGGCCACACTGTTTCTTATGCAAGCCAGGATGCTGTTGGCCTTCTTGGCCACCTGAGCACACTGCTGGCTTATATTCAGCAGACTATCAACCAATACTCCCAGGTCCTTCTCTGCCAGGCAGCTTTCCAACCACTCATCTCCCAGCCTGTAGCGCTGCTTGGGGTTGTTGTGCCCCAGGTGCAGGACCCGGCACTTGGCCTTGTTGAACTTCATACAGTTGGCCTCGGCCCATCGGTCCAGCCTATCCAGATCCTCCTGCAGAGCCTTCCTACTCTTGAGCAGATCGACACGCACCTAACTTGGTGTCGTCTGCAAACTTACTGAGGGTGCACTCGATCCCCTCATCCAGATCATCTTTCAGAAAAGTGCAAGTTGCTGGTCTTACTATAGAGCAACTGAGAGTCAATCAGTAGCCTGTGGTATACAGGGGGGTCAAACTACACCTTTCTGGCCTTAAGCCCTATAAATTTATGCAATATAACAGCAAAGTGTAAGAGTTTACTTCAGAGGTACCTAGATAATCATTTAAAGACAAATAAAAAGCCATGACACTAACAGGTATCTCAAGGATTGTAATAAAAGTCAGTATAAAAGCAAAAATGATCTTAACACATTATCTTTAGACTATATCTTTCTGGTAATAAAGGAGGGACTTGCTATAACAGCAAAAGCCTTTTAAAACTCCAGAATTCCAAGGCTTAAAATGACAATATACTCTTTTAATGGTCATCTAAATAAAGGTGGTAAAGCCACATAGGTGTGACATAAAAGCATGTATTTTTGTGTTCTGAGGCTTATTGTTCCAGAAGATCTACTGTACTTTACAGAACATTCAACCAGTGAGCAGGCTTTCTTTTTCCAGAACATGAAGACACCAAAACACTGTAAATATTGAAGATTAACATAGGAAAAAAGCATAGCATATTTTGCTACAAAGTACTTACTGTGTACAAAGTACTTTTTACTGTGTAAGAAGCAGTTTAAAAAACTAGATGCCTCATATTTTCTTGTCTGCGAAAGATGATTAAACCCAGTAAACAGTCTAAAATTATATCTTACTCTAGGTACGCTTTACGTTGCCTTATGTTGGCAAAGTAGGGGTAATTGGAGAAATTTGAGAAAATTCAGATCTTCATTGAGCAGAGTGTATTTCAGGGCTTATAGCCTATTTTTTTCTGTTTCATATTTTGTTAATAAATTTTATTAATGTGTTTTTGTTATTTTTTATATATTCTTTATAGTTAAAAATGTGGAAATGGCCTAAATAAGTAAAGCTTGTTTTTTCCTTCAATTAGGTTCAAAATTTCCAGCATAGCATGACCCTCTTAGATGGAAACTGATTATATGAGATCTTCAAGACAGCAGATGCATGGAGCAGTCAATAGTTTTGGCTGATTTATTTTTTTTTTAAGTTATTATTATTTTAACTGTCTTACTACCTTACTGATCCAACAGGCACAGCAGGTGTTGCTACATGTCATTCATGGTGAGGCTTCCTGCTGGGAAACTGGTTTGAAATCAAGAATTGCATTTATAATCTTGACAATAATACCTATGAGAAACATTTTGCTGAAGGATGCATGAAAGGCAGATCATCTTTTCTTCCAAGGCTTAGGAATAAGTGTTTTCAATGATGTACCTTCCTATATTTAGTAAAGTAGAATTTTTTATATGTGAAACACGAACCAGAAAAGTTAGGCCTTAGATACCCTTTTTTAAACCATTAAATTTGTACATACATTTGATAAATCTGACACATTCATGGTTTTAAGTTCTGAGTAAACACACTGACTGTTACTGTGTACATTAAGATATATAGCAGAAAGAGATAGAGATATCGGTCTGTCTATTCCTATTAAAATTAGCTTGTTTATTGTGATTTATCATTGCTTACATAAATTTTACATTTGTAACTAAATTTGATGAATATATCTTTAGTTTTATATTTCTCTAAATATATGCTTCTTTAGTCAAACCTTGTCATGAATGTGAACTCAGGCAAAATTCCTCCTGAAATAAATGAGAATTATTTCTTTGCTTGTGCCTGTATAGGAGGTTTGGATAGTTAATACAAAATATATGTGAAGATATGAAAAACAAAAACAAGTTTACTCTAGAATAAAAATTTAAGTTCAGTTCGCTGCTCCTGTTTAAAACTTTGAGTCTGCTTAGAACAGACAAATCCTGTAAACTGTAGGTAAGGGGGTTACCATCTACAAGGAGGAAGGAAAACTCTGCGTAGTTTGTCTTGCACTCTAATCATACACAGACGGGCATAACAGTCTTTTAGGAAGGATTCATTTTTACCCAGCTTTATGTCTACAATCTGACTACATTAAGCTACTTATAGGATGCATTATGGGATTCATTTGACTAAACATACACTTGACACTAGGGTCATTAGCTCAGATGCAGAGATTTTCATTCAGTGTTAAGAATTCCACCTTTGGGGACCACTTCAAATTGATGCAGATTATGGTTATCTGGGCCAGTGTAAGACACTAACCAGAGTCCTTGATTCTCCCTTTCTTTTTTTATTGACCTCTGTGGAAATGAAATGCTGTGAGTAACATCTCAGGAAGAATGTCAACCAGAAGCATTTACCCTTTAGTTTTATACCATTTGGCTCAGATAACCTTCTGACTTTGTACCGACAGCCCAAAGTAAAGTTTTCACATCCAGAACTCCAAAGACAAACATAATTTCACAGGCCTAATTTCAAATAATATGGTTCTACCTTCTCCTGTTGACTTCAGCAACAGCATTTCCTAGCAGTTTTTGAGACAAAATGACATATGTATGTACCCAGTCTTGTTCTTCCTTTTAAACAGGAGCCATCATCATAATGTGTCTGTTACAGACCACTACAACCACTGTTACAGCCTGCTAGGACCACTCTTTTGACTGAAGTGATAGATAAATATTTTCACAGAAGAAATGCCAGTCTCATAGGTACTGATAGATATAATAAGCCTTTGTTATTGTTGAAAGGAAATGGGATGGCAAACTTGCCAGGAAGGATACAAAAGTGTAAAGAAATATGCACTGGGAAAAACAAACTAATTCCTCTGATATACTTGTGAAATTATGATGGCATTTGCAGAAAAAAAATATGATCATGTTAGGTGAGATTGAAACATGGACAGTGTACAGTGATAGAAAAATGTTGAGAATGTTAAAGTAAATAAGCAGTGCAAGAAACAAGAGAAAATTCTGAGTTAATTTTGTTTTAATTCCTTTAAAATCTGGTTTACAGACAAGACTGTGGATCATTTAAAGATTAAACATCCTGCAGAAATATAAGTTTTTAATATGAAGGATCAGTCCCATTGATTATCCAGATAGTATATTTTACATGACTCATTTAATACACTTCTCTAAAACAGTTCTCAAACTGTCAAACAAGTTACAGTGCTCATCAGCATCCATTGCAAAATGCTAAAACTTCATGCATGGATTGACATGGCTCCTCAAACTCAGATCTATTTCAGTTCTTATCAGCTTTCCAGACACTGCATTTATGTAATTGAAATACTAAAAATAAAAGATCAGTGTGTTTTAAACTCCTTTGGAATGCACAGCTGAAAACTAAATCAAAAAAATGAGGTCAGATGTGAATATGCATTCAAGCACTCCTGACTGTGACTGTGCAGTACTAGAAACATCTCCACAGATTTATTTGTGAATGAGATTTGCTTAGAACAGGTAAATGTGTGGAAACTAGACGCTGGAGAGGAGGCGACTTGTTGTTGAATGGGGATGAGTGACACACTGGTGCGAGAATTACCAAGCTTTCCAGGAGAGAAAATTTAGGGCCCTGAGTTCACCAGTATCACCCTCACCAACCTCACTGGGGACCGCCACCCATGCGCCCTCCTCTTTGTGATCTCATAGTTGTATCTGAGCTCAGGCCCCAGCCCTTGTTGAGCTACAAAGTATGCATACTGTGTTTCGGAACGGTAACCTTGCCGTGAAGATTTGACTTCCTGGATTCACCTTGAACCTGCCTCAGTATTTCTGACTCATCTGGCAATCAATGGACTGTTGGCTGATCTGATCTGCTCTTTGTGGTTGGGACGGTGCCCCTGCCTACCTTGCTGTCTCCTTTGACTCCCAGCTTGCCCCTGTTGTGGAGACCCCATTTGCTCCCTGATAAAAATACCATTATCTCTTGATTTGGAAGTAGTACATTGAAAGAAAAAATACTTTTCATCCAGATTTTAGCTGTGTTTTGCTGATACACTGGTGAAAGTGTTACGAATAAAACAGAACTAAACCTTGAGTTTCATAGCAATGGGCAGAATTCGCTTTTTCAGGCACAGAGTTGTAAGGCATACCTATCCCACAAGAGCAAAGCCACCTGAAACGGGACTACATTCTGCTAAATAAATGAGTTTGCCCATGGGGAAAAAAAGTCTGGAAAGTAGTTACTGTACTCTATTTGTATTGTTGTGCTCATGTCTGGGTTTCTGATAAAGTAACTATCTGCCATTCACTCCATAGGCAGGCAGGCAGCCTTGATTTTTTTGCTGGGTTATGTTTGCAAGCAGCCAAGTTAAGGACATCTGGAGGGAGTCTCACTTAAGGAAACCAGAAAGAAACCACTCTTTACATGCAGGAGCTCAAAAATCCTATTCTCTTCAGCTAATGACACAAAAGTGCTAAAATTTTAGTATCTTATAATAATAATTAAATTTAAGGAAGACTTGACCACCAACTCACTTTTTCATTTACAGCCATGAGGGAAAAACTAAATTAAGTGGAAAAAAAGGCTGAGACACAATAAGCAGTGAGAGCTTACCTAATGGTTGAAAATCCTGTTTTCCTAAGTCTTTCTGCATCATTCTTCCCCATCACCAAATAAAGTTGGTGTCTTTTTGAGCTCTGGAAAGAGAATACATGAATAAAATAAGTTATTTTCCTCCCTTTCTTCCCAAATATACAAATATACATTTGCATATTACTTTAATAAGACTATTTAAGATTGTGAAGGGATCCCCAAACAATTTGATTTGGCACTTTATATAATCTGGTAACTTGGAAAAGGAGTTGCATTTCAAGAATATAACAAATTTGCCTAACAAATTTGATTTCCTTTTATGATAAGATCACCGATCTAATCGATCAAGGGAAACCAGCTGATGTGATCTTTTTGGACTTCAGCAAAGCTTTTGACACGGTTTCCCATAGGATCCTACTGGACAAAATGTCCAGCATACAGCTAAACAAAAACATCATACAATGGGTGAGCAGTTGGCTGACAGGCAGGGCTCAAAGGGTTGTGGTAAATGGGGCCACATCTGGCTGGCGGATGGCCACTAGTGGGGTCCCTCAAGGCTCCATTTTAGGGCCAGTCCTCTTCAATGTCTTTATAAATGATTTGGATGTAGGACTAGAAGGTGTTTTGAGCAAATTTGCCAACGACACCAAACTTGGAGGAGTTGTGGACTCTGATGAGGGTGGAAAGGCCTTGCAGAGAGATCTGGACAGATTGGAGAGCTGGGCGATCACCAACCACATGAAGTTTAACAAAGGCAAGTGCCGGGTCCTGCACCTGGGACGGGGCAACCCTGGCTATACGTACACACTGGGCGACGAGACGCTGGGGAGCAGCCCCGCAGAGAGGGATCTGGGGGTTGTGGTTGACAGCAAGTTGAATATGAGCCAGCAGTGTGCCCTGGCAGCCATGAGGGCCAACCGTATCCTGGGGTGCATCAAGCACGGCATCTCTAGTCGGTCAATGGAAGTGATTGTCCCGCTCTACTCTGCGCTAGTGCGGCCTCACCTTGAGTACTGTGTGCAGTTCTGGGCACCACAGTACAAAAAGGACATTAAACTGTTGGAGAGTGTCCAGAGGAGGGCAACGAAGATGGTGAAGGGCCTAGAGGGGAAGACATATGAGGAGCGGCTGAGGTCACTTGGCCTGTTCAGCCTGGAGAAGAGGAGGCTGAGGGGGGACCTCATCGCAGTCTACAACTTCCTCGCGAGAGGGAGTGGAGAGGCAGATGACCTATTCTCCGTAATCACCAGTGACAGGACCCGAGGGAATGGTGTGAAGCTGAGGCAGGGGAAGTTTAGGCTGGACATCAGGAAGAGGTTCTTCACCGAGAGGGTGGTCGCACACTGGAACAGGCTCCCCAGTGAAGTAATCACTGCACCAAGCCTGTGTGAATTTAAGAAGAGATTGGACTGTGCACTTAGTCACATGGTCTAAACTTTTGGGCAGACCTGTACGGTGCCAGGAGTTGGACTTGATGATCCTTATGGGTCCCTTCCAACTCGGGATATTCTATGATTCTATGAATATTGATTATTTTCTTTTATTGTTTTTTTAAAGAGTGCTATTCAAACAGCTAATATATGTATATGCATATATATATATATATTAATATAACAAACTAAAAAGAATAAAAAGCTATTTTTTAACAGTAGAGACATTTTTCCATATTGGCCTGGCTGTTCTACGTGTGTTTACAGGGAGAACTTTGTTAGACATTAGAAAGCAGGAAGTTTTATTTCATATGACAAGTTGTACACCTTGCAGAAATCCTTGTAACATGCCCTCTGACCCCCAAGCCTATATGTCAGCTTTGTGCACAGAGTATGAGGTCTTTCTAAATGAACTCTTTCTCATACACATGCAGACTGTGTTTCATGCAGCACTCCAAAGGAGACAGTGAAGAACTGGCTTCAGGAACAAAACTGGCACAAGGAAGCCTGTGCAATCAGCTCTCTTGCATGCCTGTTCTGACAGATCAGCCCTGCCATGAACACTGGCTTTCCTAGCTAAATTAGCTCTTAGCCAAATGTACTGATGGCTAGAAAAGAAATACTATAGGAGCTGAATGTACAGGCAAGGTGCTGAGCAGTCTTCACTGCCCTTTGACCCACAGCACATTTGGAAGGTGAAGCCAATTTGGGGATGGGGTGGAAGGCAAAAGAAAAAGAAGTAAAATTTGTTTTTCCTGTAAATAATGTTAATGGAACACAGATGTGTCATATGCCTCGGCAAAAAATAATTGAAAAAAACAATGCTTAAATTTACCTGCTTCTTACTGAAAATGTTTTCTGTTTATTACAAAAAATGTAATAATAGCTTTTAATTCAATTCAGCAATTAAAACCCTTTTTGGATTTGTCTTTGTCCTAGGAACAACATGGCTTAATTTCTGCTAACGTTTTTCTTGCAAACAGTAAATATTTGAACTTCATTTGACTCTGCTCTGTACCAAGCGTTAGATTTTCTCTGTTATACAGCATGATTACAAACAGATCATATTAACATCTGAAAACGTTTTGTTCTGTAATGACTAGTTAAAACAGAGTAAGAAGGTGAACTCAAAATTTTCTTTGAACAACATCTTAGTTCAGATCACAATCTTTCCTCTACCAAATAAGGTCACTCACAGATGTTTTGCAATACTTTTGTCTCTCATTTTTTACATTTATTCACATTTAATTTGATCCTAAACTGACCAAGCCTGTACTCATGGTTAAGCATGAAAAAGCAATCATTTTCAGTTTTGGCCCTGTCTCAACATTCTTTTGATATTCTGCATTATTTATTTATTTATTCTACTTTTAACAAATAGTAGTAAAATTGAATCCTGTTCTGAAGAGATTTTATTGCCAAGAGACATGAAAGTGCCAACTGCACCTGTTTTCAGTTACTCCTTAAAACCTTCTGAGGAGTTCTTCAAGTTTAGCACATAGTGAACTACAACAATAGATTGAAAGGGACTGTTTTTCAGGGCTCGAACACAACTGAATGTTAAGTTAATATAGTTTAATGACCTGAGTTAATCCTGGATAACCACACGTCATAAACAGTTAATGAAAGAAGTTTAA
Source organism: Cygnus atratus (assembly GCF_013377495.2). NCBI lineage: Eukaryota > Metazoa > Chordata > Aves > Anseriformes > Anatidae > Cygnus > Cygnus atratus. Next base: position 57,756,202 of record NC_066365.1, read on the forward strand.
GTCAGTGTATTTTACTTCCTAGTTATTGCAGCCTGAAAGAGCACACATGGATCTGTTACTTACGTCCAACTAGCATGTCTTATTAACTTCATTACGTTGTGGTAAACCATGACTGTTGACTGAATTTACATAAATGTTGGATGCATCAGTATAGCAATATTGTCTATCCAAAGTATCTCAGTTGAGTCAGGGAGCAAAAGATCATATTAAAAAACATTTTTTAATTCTTTAGACTGTAATAAATATATTTTCTAGTAGAAGACAGATGTTTGGGTGAGCTGTTAAGGATGTACTGCATCTAGAGCCTTACAGAGAAGAGGCATGTAGTTTTGTTTTCTTTGAGATGCTATTCTCCTCTTCTAAAGTGGAAGATGGAAAGCAGGTATGCAAATCTCTACATTACACAATTACTTCCAGCAAAAAATTCAACTCTGAAGGAAATATATCTGCTAATCTGAACTAAAAAAGATTCACTAGAGAATCTGACTGTCTGGGTGCTGTTGTGTTTTTGTTTTGTTTTGTTTTGTTTGTTTTTTGTGTTGTTTTTTTTGTTTGTTTGTTTTTAAAGTAATTGAACCTTTAATACTCTTATTAGAATAAGGGATTCCTGTCAAGAATATGAAAAATTAAACTTGCAGAGGAACAATATGATGAAATTTATCTCAGAGAACTTCACTTATTTCTCTTCATCAGTACGTTATGGTCTTACCCACTTCTTACTGTCTTCTGCATACCCAGACAACACTGAAAATTGGTATCCTCCTAATCTAGTGAGCAGGTGACTAACAGCTGTGTTCTGCACACACACACACACAAATACAGAAAAGCAACAGAAGACAAAACTTTGTATGCATGTCACATGTATGTGTAATGTTTATGAAGTATATATTTCCTATTAGCAATTAAAAATCTTATAATCTGCCAACTTCTCTATTTTGTGACCTTTCCCAATGCTGTTTTTATTGTAGCTCTTCCAAGCCAATATTCCCACATGAAGAATTTCTTGTTTATTGTTCTAAACATCAGCCTGTCCACATTTCCTATGGTGAGACAAATAGCCCAGTGGTCACCCATAAATCTGGGTGGCATTAGGAAGTGGGTGGTAAGCAGCACAGATATGATGCAATTATATGAGTCAGGTTTGTTCTAAAAACCACCAAAAAGCGTTTTATTGCAGACAGTGCTGTTGTTCAAAGGCATCCAGTGACTATCTGCATTACTCTTCTATGGATAAATCTTTCTCTAGCCAGAAAAAAAAATTCCTGACACTGCTAAAATCATTCAGGTTTTCCCACAGGAAACTCTCCATCTCTGAACTGCTGTTCTTGTGCTGCTCTTATCACTGAGCTATAGTACACTGCCTGGCCTTTGCAACACTGCTGAGGGTACTTGGGCATTGTGTCAGGTAGTCTTTGCTACCACTGGTCATCTGCATATGCCCTGGGAACCTACTGGGCTGGCTCTGTTTGCCCTTTGTATTTTGAATCTGAAGTCCATGAACCAAGCCATAACAAAATTTTCTTTCTCATATAGTCCTCTGAAGTGGTGGTTGCCTGTCAGACCTCCAACATTTTTATTGATATTAAATTCATCCTGCACTCCCCTTAGTTTATTGCTCAAAGCTGGGCCTTGAAGGGTCTACAAGACTGAATTAATGAATGGATACTGGCAATTAAAAGCAAAGTAACAGGTATGCTTATTTGTCTTATGAGTATGCAAGGCTGTGATATTAAAATCGCTTAAACTAAACATCTAATACACTATATAAAAGTTTTGCAGATTACCAGTTATTTTCTTGGGATACTATAAACATTTTCTCACATAACTGGGGACAGTTTCATGAAAGCATCCAGTTTTCTTCTCCGATTAACCCAGTTGATGGGGAGTAGCTGGATAAAGTTAAGTGGCCCTCATTTTGGTATGATGTTCCTGGAGCTGCTTTTGTTCTCTGCTTTCAGGAAAGGACTCAAATATTTTTATCTGCAGTCCAACTACAGTTCACTTTCTTGAGTGGATATGAGGAGAAATAAAATTGTTTATAAATCCCTCCCTCTGTTTCATGCCACTCTTGATAACAAGTGTTTTTACCTCATGTTTAAAAAAAAAAAAAATCAAACTGTAATGACACAATCCCTGTCATTACAAGGTCCATAAGCAGATTTCAGAAACCAAGTACATGTGAAAAAGCAATGTTTTCTCTGATTATGGAAAATCATGGACTGGAATTTGTTCTCAAACAGTCAGTTTAACTTACAGTTGATCCATAGATATTTGTTTAATCTTTACAAACGCAATTAAAAAAAAAAAAGTTATACATAAAGTCTATGATTGCAGTGGGATAATTATTTGTAAATGTTAATATTTTTAATTATATTGGCAGCTTCAGATTAACAGAGTATTTGTGAAGCAACACTAGTTTTGTGAGCGTGTTTGTCATTCAGTGTGACAGTATTGCATGCAAATATTTAGAGCCTTGAGAGCCTCTGAGATTTGTCCAGTTCCAGACTTTGTTGGTCTTTATTCAAGTTTGAAACCAACACTAATTTCACTTTCCTAGCTGGATTCACAAATACAAGACCTTGAAAAACATAAACATAGCCCCAGCATGAACAAAAAGAATGCCAGAACTGGGGATGGAGAGTAAGGAAACTCAGTCCTTTGGGTCAAGTAATGGATGAGTGTCCAAATGTTTGCTCATATGATGAATGGGGACCAATTTAGACCTGCAGAGGATGACATATAGGCAGAGTGCCACAACTTCTTTCCTGTTCCTTACATCTTTCACACAGGATCAAAAAGCCAGAGAGACGATGAAGTTAATCACTGGGAATATGCTAGACACATCTGGTAAAAGACAGGGAAAATTGGTTAAAATACCTTCAAACCCAGTGTTACTCAGATTATTGTTTCTTATCCATGATGCCTACTGTTCTTCTGGGCATACGTATACATACTGCATACAATACTGCTACTTCTGTAGTTAGTTTTGAGATAAGTGGCAGCTTTCTTAGCCTGAGACTTTCTGTCATTTCCATGATACTTGTTAAAAATAAGAGCAGAAGGATACAGAACATAAATTACACTTCAATTCAATAAAATGTTGCTTGGTATGAGGGTTAGTACACCCTACTAGTGTACTAGAACTAATGTTAAGTACTGCTGTACTTATTATTTGGTAAAATGGTGAAAAAATGGTAAAAAAAAAAAATAAAAAGTTATTTCTGTTTCCTTTTGTCTATGTTTAAAAAAAGAAACAAAATACTATTTAATGATTACTAAGTATTGTGATATAAAAAGGCAATTCAGAGAGGCAGGAATGCTGATCATCATATTTGAAAAGTATTGAATGTCTCATGTGGGGTGATTAATGCATTTCAAAAAGTTCATTACTTAAAATAATGTTTCATGATCTAATAAATACTTAGAAGTAAAGGTCCTTGCTGCTGTTAGTACTTTTACGGCATGAACAGATGGTTTTGAAAGTTCTCTAGTTGTTATTTAATTTCTTCCCACTAGTTGTCTTGTCAGATTTCCAGACTGTGTTTAAGTAATAGAAAGAAAGTCACAAAGGAAATGACCTTGCATTCAAGACCTTGGTCCATCTCATTCAGTATAGCATTCCACATAGTGGCCCATTCTAGATGTTCCAGAAGATAATTTAAAAAAAAAAAAAAAAAGTACCTCACATTTATTTCTGCTTTGTAAAAGCCATTCGGGAGTGTAAATGTGTAAATTGCATTGATACTAACCTTTGGGAATTTGGGCTTTAAGGAAAAAATTGCCTTAAGCATCTCAGATGACTTGAGGTAGCAATAGAAGAAAATACATGTTTAATCCTAACAACCTGTGGCAACAATTAGTTGGCTTACCTATTGAAGCATGAGAGGTAATGGTTGTTTTTAGTTCATTCATGAATTACCCTACCTACCACATACAAGAAAAAAAATATCCTTTTCTCCTCTGTGCAAGCACATATAAATAGGGATACTGGTATACCAGAACTCTGCGTAGTCAGTGATTTGTGTAGAGTTTGTCATGGAGTACACAGATCTGATTGGGAAAAGCAGGGCTTCCCACCACTTTCAGGGCTCCTCCAAGGCAGCTGGACAACCGTTTCTATGTTGAATTTTGTTACTATTGGCCAGCACCTTCAGAAATTTCAAGGAAATTTACATTCTCATAGTTCTCTCTCGCATAGATATTATATACATGACTTCAAGTCTTAGAAAATTGAGCTGAGGATAGATTCAATCAGTTCTTCAAACAGTGAGAGCACATGTTTCTGGTAGGAATTTTCTGCATAGGAATTATGTGGTAGAGACATAGTTACATAATCCAGAGTTCACATGAGCTGACAAAAACTTCATTTCAAGAAATACCTTTACTAAAGATGGGTTTTCTTCCTGTACAGCTCTCACAAGAAAAACTACAGGAGACACTAAATCCAATTATTCACCTACAGTTCTTCATTGAATTTTTTCAGCACAGGGAACACATCTGCCTTTGTACATTTATCCAAGACTTTTCTCATTTTACTATTTTTATTGTGTCTGTTTCTTTTTGCTGTCTTTTTCAATACTTTAGATGTGGTTTCTTCTTGTTGTTGTTTGATTTTTTTTGTTTTGTTGTGGTTTTTTGTTTGTTTGTTTGTTTGTTTTGTCTCTTAGTCTTATTTGGTTTAGTTTTATTTTTTTCCCTTGTCCATTTTATTTGGCCTGTCTCATCTTTTTATTTTTCTCATTAATATTATTCCTTAAAAAAAATAGTATTGGGCTCAGCTTCATGGTTATAAGTTACATTTGCAGAAAGAAACTGAGTAGTTAAAATTCCTCACCCATCCTTTGCATATCCATACTGCCTGGAGACCAAGATAATTAGAAGTTCAATAAATATTTTCAATATAATTAGCGATAATTACCCAGGAAAATAGGGTATGCCCATTAGAACCTGGTAGGAGGAGACAGGCAATGTCTCTAACACAGTTCCCTACCTGGCTAGATTTTTGCATTTTTAGCTGTCTATTTCCCAGTTAGATGAATGAAGAATATTTTTATTGTTGCTGTTACTCCAAACTGATAGGGTTTTCATACTATCCAAATGCTATTTACTTCTGTATAGAGAATTTCACAGGTCTCTCCAAAAGTGTGGTCTATGAGCTATTTTTCCTATTAAAGTTAAGATAAATTTCTAGGCAAGTCACTCTCTTGTTAGTCAGAAGCAGCATAGTTTTCAATTATTTAAAAAAAGTAGTTAGTTTCATGAAAAGTGCTGTCAGAAAATGTTCCTCATTTGTAAAATGGCTACAACTTCAAAATAGAAAGCTTACATCAAACTCAACCATTAACTGTCAGGTAAGTATGTAAACAAATAACTAAATGATTCCAGCCAGCACCCAGATACAGTTCATCCAAATATTAACTATCCATACACATGAAGTATGTACAACTGTTAAAGGTAGTTCAGTCAGTAGGGTTTGTTTTAATTGAATCAGAATTATTGATGTAATTTTTAGACAACAGATACAGTCAATTACTGCAGTTCCAATTTCCTTTGATTACAAAAGGATATAAGACAGGTCTGACCACTGTCTACAATACTAAAAGTATTTATGTTAACACAGTACTCATCTCTCCTATTTAGAGAAATACAAATTCGTGTTTTCTCTGATGAAAAAAACAGTGTATATTTTAGCTTCCTTTATGGTTACCAAATTATTCATCTTTTCATTTCAACATTCATAGATAAATAGAACTACCAATCAGAAAATAAATAAATAAATAAATAAATAAACAAACAATAATTGGAACTAGTATGGAAAAGTTAAGCTGTTAATATTGGAGAAAAGTCTTGATTTCTTTGATATCTGGAAAGATCCTTTTTGCAAAGCTGGAATTGAAAAACTTATAGCAACCACCTTAAATACCCAGAACTGGGTCAACGTAAATAGAAGGAATGCTGAAAAATATTTTACTCAGTAGCATAACATGTTTCTTTCAGGGAAAAAAAAAAAAAAAAAAAAAAAAAAGGATGCAAAAACCTCACATTATTGAAAGGATTTTGCATTTATATCTTCATCTGTTTAGGATGAGGACTTAACTGGTGTAAACAGGCTTAGCTCTCTGAATGCCAGGACTGTTAAATCAAATAGTTTTTCTTTGAATTGTTTCTTCTTTTCTGTCTTGATAGACTAAGGTACATTTAATTGACAATCAGGATAGAGATGCTGGAAATAAGATCTAACAATCCTTTCAAAGTATCTCCTCCTTAGTGAAGAAAAAAAAAATAAAATTGCTTGTTTAGTTATTAAGGATTAGTTCTGATTTCAAGCAAGGTGTTTTCCTCTATGACACAGCTAATCTCCACAGCACTGGAAGTCAAAGTAATTCACTGTAAGCATTTGCAAAGACTTATATAAGTCTAGGAAGAATATTGAAAAGTGTGATGGGTCATTATGGCCATAGTGAGCCCAGTTGTATGTATTGACTTTTCAAGGACAAGTATAATATACTTTGGTTTGGTGGATTTAAGTGGTAAAAGACTACTTGCCACTCTTTATCATACACCAGTTAAAAATGAGAATCCAAGACAAATATATACATTTTTCATAGTCAAAATAATAGCTTTGAGGTGAGAAAGTGATTGCTGAAGAATAGGGTGATATGCCACATGATGTATGAGTGTCTTAAACAACAAAAGATTCCTTAAAAGGTTTGCCAGGTTTTGAATCAAGACTTGTTTTTTTGCAAGTGGTGCGGGAGTATGCAATATATTTTTTAGCTTTCCTTTTTTTCTCCTTTGTACAAGCATTTGGAGGCGATGAAAGAAAGAAACATGATATCACTGGCTTGAGTAAGCTATTGTGTGGGTAGTTAAGAAAAGTTTTTCATTTCATTTCTGCAGAACTTTTTTCTCTTCTCTATCAGACTCAGGCATTTAGTTTTTCTATGTTCAAAGTGGGCAGCTTCAAAACGGTCAGTGTATTGTTATTTCTTTTGCAGAATATTGTAATAATGTGGATCAAAAAGATTAAACTGATATCAGACAAAAAATGGGAGAGTGATAAAACCTTCTAGAAAACACGTCCTGTGCGTACACACGAGAGTAAAGAGCATATCCATATAAATGACTGAGAAGGAGATACTAGAGGAGATATTGGGTTGAGGGTAAGATCAAAACCATTTCTATCAGAGCAGAGTTAGGCCAATTTTAAGTGATTTGGGGATGTAGAGAGGTTCAATCTACTGAAAAGACTTTTAAACACAGAAGTGACTAATTGACCATCTGAATGAGGTCCAGATATAAGCTGGAGCATATCTGTTATCTCTGGGTGACTGTCTTTCACAAATCATAGTCTGAATTCACCTCTGTGCTGCCAGCCTCAGGAGGAATGCCCAGGGCTACCTGGTGCCTCAGACAGATGCATGGCATAAAGTATCCTCTCAGGCTAGCTCAGAAGTGCATCTCCAGAGTGGAGCATCAGGGACTGTACTGCCATTCATGCCTTGTGGCTCCAGACTTGTCAAGGTGTCAATGATGCCAATGAAAATGAAAATATTTTTTCTGACACTACAAAGTCCAAAGAAAAACAGCCAAATAACTCAAGCTTCTCAAACCAATAGGAGAAACGGGAAAAGAAAAAAAAAAAAAAAAAAAAAAAAAAAAGCTCAGCTTTTATATGCTGGGCTTTTGTGATACAATCCTGTGCTGCTTTAACAGATATGTTTATACACATCAGTCTTGAACTAAATTATACCCAGCGTTAAATTTTGGTGCCGGATGATTTTCCAAGCATCTGGTTTTCACCTATTTTTAGCATCAGGGTCCACTTATGACACAGACTGAAGCCCAGTCTTTAGCTAGTCATTTTCATTGAAATTTAGGATACATCAAAAAAGCAATCTATCAGGAATGAACAGAATAGAAAGATTATGATCACATTTACCATACTCCTTGTTACACAGTTATAGAATTTCTTGAGGCACTTACTGTCAATTTATTCCCAGATGTTACCAATGCCATAGGCAGATAGATTATTTTTTAATAATACCTTTCCCAAATGTCAATCCCAGTACTGGAAAGAAATACTGAGATTAGCCAGTAGCATCCTTTTAACAAAGTAGAACTGCCATTAGGCAATAGGCATACATCCAGCTTACCAGCACTTTGACTCATGGCTCCCTCAAGCCTCCCAGCAAATCAAGGAAGATGTAAAGGACTAATCAACTCTAATTTGTGATCTTGCTTAATGTCAGGAAAAAACTTTTTTTCTTTTTTTTTCCTTTTTTTTTCCTTTTTTTTTTCCTGCAACAACAGAGTGTAAGCCTTCCAGAAGATTAAGAGGCATGACTTGCTAACATGCTGTCCCTGTTTGACTTTCCAAGAAAACCTAGTCTGTGTGCTAAGTTAGAATGATCCTGGCAGTTAGTGCCTACAATTCAGCAGCAGTCATCATCTAAGAGTAACGCTTCTGTATCCTGGGGTCTTACAGTCGGCTTGCTACCACACTCCTTCTTACTCCTTGCCAAAGAGATAAGGACATACACTGATGTTTCTGTCATCCTCTCTATCTATATCCAGTAACCCATATATATTTTTATTATCAAGTGGCTATACAGACATGCATATATTCTATATACACATACACACACACAATTTTATAGAGGCAATCATTAGGCTGTAAATGGAAGTCTACAAAAACAGCCAACAGATCTAATTTTGAAATTCCATTTCAGCTATGGCATAGTCAAACTGCATGTTTTACTAATCTGTGCTATTTTACTGTTTCTATCAGGTTTGACAATGCTACTTGAATGTTATTCTGAACATGATTCCCTCTCTACTAATTTTTACCTGTACCCATTGCTTGTGTTTATGACCAGGCTATTGGGCACCTCCCTATTTTCTGACAAGCTGTAGTAATAACAGAACATTTCAAGCCTCTCACTTGAAAGTGAAATGTTAGTCCACAAAGCTGGGACTAACCTCTCTGGTAGGGAGAGCTGGTGACAGAAAACCCCAGGGTAGGAGTGAAAACAGCCTTGTACTGTGGCACCTGCAGATTCCAGTCTATCAGTTACACTGACCTTAACGTCAAAGGTTCTTCAGGTAAGAGTGGCAACAGCAACACTGTACTCTTAGAACATCTGATATTTTTGCAACTATTTATATAAATGGTCAATATGGTCAATTAAAAAAAAAAAAAAAGTATCTTCATCTATTCAAAATAGTTTTGCTTTCTTCCTTACCCTTACCCTCTCCATTACCAACAGCACCACCACCAATTTCTGGTGAAGACAGAAGGTACCAAGCACCCTTTGATAACAAGAGGACTTTTTATGAGTTGATTGGAGCCTTTACACTAAATATAACTATCAACTTTGGGAATGGAGAACACTTCCTGATGGGTGCTGTCTGCTTTAGCTGCACCCACTAAAAATGGTGGGAGGCTTCAGCTGCCTGAAGCTGTTTACCATGGGGCTGTAAACCTTTGTGGCAGGAGACTGACTCAGAAGAGACACCGATCACAACCAATTTATTAGAACACTTATTTATTAATTAAGTTTTTATTATGAAAAGTAGATAAATATTGACATAGTTCATTCAATGAACACAGACTCATAGTTATGGACCTGTAGTAACAGCTGAAAGCATATTCACCTTCATATATTTAGAAACTAAAGAAAGAAAGAAAAAAAAAAAATGGAAAAAAATATATCAATAGTTCTTCTCATTGCTCACTGCTTTATATAATAAACTCTGCATATAATTCGGGACAAAGTTTTAATAATAACAAATGCATCCCAAGTATTTTGTTATGAGTCCCTCAGAGGTAGTGCTATCATTTACCTATCTGATCTTAAGTCCCACCTAATCTTATTAACAAAGACTAGATACTTTCATGTATCTTCTTTAAGAACTGTACGCAAGGTGTTGGCAATGCATTTCATATCAGAAAATAACTTTGATAGAAGTTCTGTACTTTGAGACTTGCACTGAAGGTCTCTAAATTGGCCACTTTATGGCCAGCTGAAGATGGAGATTGCAGTTTTGAAAATACGATGATGATTTCCTCATTCTGCAAGTCTACTTGTAGGGATAGTGTGTGATGCAGTTTACTTCTTGACACTAGCTTCCTTATTCTCTGTTCAGTATTCTCACATTGTGCCGCACCTCCTCACAAAAACTGTCAAACAGCACAGCTGGAGTTAATAAACTGAGGAAGGATGCCCATTACCAGTTACAGACATCCCCGTTGTTTGATGCTTTCAGTATTTCATTATCTCTGCATCAGCACTGGCAGTCCTGCAACTGAAAAGCCATCAAAATAACACAGCTTGAAATGATAAATGAAAGTAACAGAACAACTGCAGCACAGAGCATTCAATTCTGTGGGCTTTTCTAGGTGAACAGAGATTTGTATCTGTTCTGTGGCAGTCTTATACTAGCACACAAAAGGTTTATCCAGATGTGTCTGTTGACTTAAAGCCATTGGACTCATTTCACATAGACAAATTTCTATAAGTGCTAGGAAAGCTAAAAAAAATTACACTTGATTGTTCTTCCTCAGACATATATTTTAGAAAGATTCAAGGTTTCATTTTTTTTTCCCCCTTTCATTAAGGAAAGAAAGGAAAATATAGCAAGGTCCAGGAAAAGCCCATATCAACCATAAATAATCTTATTGCAAAATGATTATCACTTAATTGGAACTGCTCAAATTAATTAGTACATTCATTCCTGAACTGAGGTTGGGTATGTGATTCAGGAAGGTATCAAATTCTCAATGAAGAGTTAACACAATGGATCAGAATTCTCTGACCCAGTTTAACAATTAGCTGGAGGTGACGTGATATGGAATTTAAATGTACACTCCAGAGCAGGGAGTTCTTTCATCCTTTTCACAGAATTTCACAGAAATTCTTTCATCCTTAATAAACACAGCTAAATTTAAAACTGGAATATATATTTCATTTTATTGTTATAAATATTATCTGCTTAGTGCCAGCAGCATATTTTCAGCTTCTAAAAGTGTACTGCTCTCACCATTTGGCAGACCTGCAATGTATTCATATAGCTGCTGCATATAATTTTGCACGTATTGCAGAAGACTGAAATTGATAATTAGCTCTCACAATTTTTAAGTAGTGTCTGGCAATTAAGCCACACAGTTCCCATTTTAGTCCAGAGAAATTATACAGCTCAATTTCTTTCACCACTTAGGAGATCAGGAGCCAGCTTCTAACCTATTCTTACTCATGGGATAGCAATTTGCACATTCTAATTACATATAGATCGACGCCTTTTCATTGTATTTTTTTGTGTTTCAAGTTGTATATCTTTCTGAGAAATTAAAAGTTATTTGTTGTGATTTCAGCTGTTCAGCCTTGAAGCCATGTTATATCACAAGTCTTTAATGATAACAGGGAAAAAAATAAAAATTTAAATTAAATGCAAAATGAAAAACAGATAAACAGACAAAAACCTCAGACCAAAGATCCCCAAAGATCTCTCTTATTAGTCTAGTAAACCACACACTTCTGGAGTATTTTAGTAACGTGTATGATCTCAAATGCAGATAATAAGATGGTTTTCCTAATTTAGACTTCTGTTAAACAGAGAATAGGGAAATTCAGACATTCTTAGAGCTTCATGAAGGCACAGTTTGCTTTGAGACTTGTTGAGCTATCTTATACATATCCACTGGGGAAAAATAAATAAATAAATAAGTAAGTATACGTTAATCCTATGAAAAAAGAACATTTTTTCTCAACACACTTGGGCAAATGCAATACATATAGAGGACCTAGCCAAAGATTGACTCATATCATTAGAGTAGCCTAAATTCCTGTTTTCTGGTTTTCTTTCTGTAGTAGTTCTTTGCCCATCTGTACGTAATATGCCTGGCATATGATAACTCAGGATGTATGCATAGGTTTAAGTGCACAGACCTAGATCTGTTTCTAACTGAACTTAGCATTCTTTTTTAGAAATACTGGAAAAGAAGACTCAGTAGTTAGATATTAACTAGACTGACATTGAAATACAGTTCAGAAATATTCAGAGCACTTGAGATACAAGTATGCTAGAATCTACCCTTTGGAAAAAAAAGAAAAAGTAAAAAGCATCAGATTTTTTTAGCCAATATTCAGAGTTTGAGAGGCAGAAGAAAACTATGCCCTTACTCGCACCGACAGATACTTCCTTACCACTGACAAATAACTATTTTTATGCACACATCCTTTGATACTGTATGCACTTGAGGTTTCCCTACTCAGAAAGTCAAGGAACTGACTTGCATGATACTGCAGGACCCTAAATTGCACACAGACACCTTTTTTCTTCTCCTTTTCACAAAGTTGAGTTAATAGTTTTTCTTGCACCTGAACTGTTTGCTGAAATAGTTTCTCTCCATTTTCTACCCCCTAGTCATTTTTTTTTTTTTTTGTTAATCCCTTGCAGGTATTTGGAATTAGCTTTCATGTTGTGCCTTAGTCATTTTTTCCTGAGGGTTTGCAAATTCTCTTAATAAACTTTTTTTTAATCATTTTTGTTATCCTTTTTTTGGATTCTTTCCAATTCAACATTTTTTTTTAATTTTTTTTTAGTATTATGGAACCCAAAATAGTGTAAAGCACTCAAATACAGTCTCACCAATCTGCACTGAGATAAAAAATTAATTACCTGCCCCCACTTCTCCTGACCTAATTCCTCTCATTATACTGTACATGCTCAATGTGGTATTTGATGTTTTGCATCATATCACTCTCTATTCTTCTGCAGAGTTTACGCTCTGCTCTGAGCCTGGTCTTTTCATGTAGACATGGAAATTTCCAGATTAGTTTTCCTCCATGTTAAGCTCTTTCACACTTCACATTTGACGTGATTAAAGGTCAATTTTGTTGTATGTAGACCCTGATCATAGGAGTCACAATGGAGTCTTCCCTACAGTCTAAGGTTAGAATAGATAGAAAAACGATGGTGTAGTTGAATACAGAAAATCCTTCCAAATCTGTAGTTATACTGAAAATGCAGAATGCTGTTTTCTGCTGGAGCTGTTTTGGAGAAGAATAACGTGTTTTCCTAAGAAATGTGGCTACAACATAATTTCCTTACTCCAATGTTCATACTAGGCTATACTGTCCTTCCAATCTTTTTGCAACATGTCACCAGATCAATCCTTGTTATCCTGAATTCTGGTAATTATTTTTGCTTCTTTAGCAAATTTTATTTCATTTCATTTCAATTTATTTCAATCTTTATATGAACAAGATAATTTATTACAGAAATTCCTTTTAACTACATCGATCATATCATCTTGGTCATGAAACTTGAGTGAATCTCACTGTACTATGGAAACGTGAATATCTTTCTTTCTTCCTTTACCAGTTAGTCCAACATACCTTAAGTAGCAGCATAAACGCTCTCTGTTCTCATGGTGTTACTCATACAGGACCCTGTTCAATGTACAAAGATCTCACCACAGCAATGTGCAGCAGATGAAACCCTCCCTGTGTTTGCACACTGTAAGGAAAAATTAAATGTTCAGCATAACATTTTTGAACTTGACCAATGACTTGACTCAATTTTATAGGCAGGTACTAGCAAAAATTATTAAGACCATATTCTTACTTTTTTTCTGTCTCCAGTTAACTTATTTTGTTCATGTGTCAGCAGAGTAACAGTATCTAGATAGGTAGACAGAGAGACAGATTTTGTTTGAGATAGGAAAATAAAGCATGTCTTAGTGACTCTTACAGCACAGAACTTATTGCCTAAAAAGCAGTTTATTGTATAACAGTATTGATTCCTATGCAAAATGCAAAGCATACCTGATGAATAGTATAGTCCCAGAATTTATGTGATGCTTAACCTGTACAAGGTACATAGCCACATCATTCCCTAAGGCCTGACAAATTTTCAATGACGAGCACTGCAGACAGGTACTTGTTAACTCAAGAGTCAGGCAGCACCTACATATTTTATTATTAGTTCAGTTTTATGTTGATGATGGTTGCTCTTGACCTTACAGTCATATCTAAATATCTGGGGGAGTAGCCTCATCTCTAAGTTATTTAGGCTTTCTTACTCTTTAGTCAAAAGAAAGAGAGAAGCATCTCCCAAGGGGCAACTCATTTTTTCTTAGACTCTTACACTAGTGTTGATGAATTATTTCTGAGAGGCAACATACTTTCTCCGATGATTCAAGAAGAAGCCTAGATAGACTAACGTGAACCATCTCCCTAACTTATAGAGAGTGAAGGGGATATGATATAACTGACACCTGAGGTAGCTCCAAGGAGCAGTGTGAACTGTTGCTATGACACTGGCATTTTGCTAGCCAAAAGAAGACTGCTAAAGCCAAGCAAAAATATTTTATGAATCAGCCTTGTTTGGGTGCTGGTTCAGCTGTGTCAACAGTGTGGATACTACTAATTACAGAAATGAATATGAGCTTCTGATGACCCTGGAAGAACTGCTGATGACCTCTGCTGAGTACCAATTAGTCAGCAGGCAGACATCAACATGAAAGCTGATGGCTGAAAGTAAGTTCATCATGCTAATGTCAGCCTCTCTGGCCACAGTGAATAAGTGCATCATTGATGAAGCCAGGGACTCATCTGCATTAGTCTTCTGGTCAGCAGAGTGCTCTTGCATCAGTTTTCTTCTGTTAAGGTGCTTCATTGCTTTGAAAGCGTAGCTCTGGTGGATATTGTTAATATTTCTTGCCTGTAATGAAGCACTAAGTTGGGATGATACATCTGTCAGTGGATCCTCAATAAAGAAAGGAATATTTTCATACTTTTGGCCTGATATCTTATGAATCTTGACTAATTAAATTGCAAACACACTATTTGCCATTTAATTGCCACACCTGTATATTTATTTATTCCTTTGGAACTCTGAAGTTTATTCACAAAATTTTGAACATATTCTGGAAGCAGTTTATTTCTTTATAAATTGAAATTTCTGTTCATTTTTGTTAGGAAGTGAGTATATGTAGAACATTATCAAAGTATCTGAAAGAAATAAAAAAAATGAAGCTAAGAACACACATTTTTTTCACATTTTTGTTAACTGGCCTTTTGAAAGTGTTACTACCTTTGTAGTTTTTCAGTTCATTGCTGATAAAGTTCTCTGGTAAGAATACCTCCATGATAAATGCAAACACAAAAAAAAAGAAGCCTGCAGAGGATGGACTCAAGGGCAAGTAACCTGGGATGAATTCAGAGAAATTGTTCAAGCAGCCAAGAATCAGCTTAGGAAAGCTAAACTCCTGACAGAATTAAATCCAGCCTGGGATGTCAAGGGCAAAAACAAAGGCTTCTATAAGTATGTCAGTGATAAAAAGAAGGCTAGGGAAAACATGGGCTTTCTCCAGAAGAAATGGGAAAGCTGGTTACCCGGGATATGGGGAAGGTTGAGACACTTGACCACTTTTTTGCCTCAGTCTTCACTGGCAAGTGTTCTAGCCACACTGCCCCCCCATTTGCAGAACACAAAGGCAGGGATTGAGAGAATGAAGAACTGTCCACTGTAGGAGAAGATCAGGTTTGAGACCATCTAAGGAACCTGAAGGTGCACAAGTCCATTGGGCCTGATGAAATGCATCTGAGGGACCTGTGAGAACTGGTGAATGAAGTTGCTAAGCAACTCTCCATCATATTTAAGAAGTTGTGGCAGACTGGTACAATTCCTGCTGACTGGAAAAGGGGAAACATAACCCCAATGTTTAAAAAGGGAAAAAAGGAGACCTGGGGAACTACAGGTTAGTCAGTTAAACCTCTTTGCCCAGCAAGATCATGGAGCAGATTCTCCTGGAAACTATGCTAAGGTATATGGAAGACATCGTGACAGCCAACAGGGCTTCACTAGAGGCAAAAACTCGAAGAGTTGCAGTCAACTGCTTGATGTCCAGGTGGAATTCAGTGATGAGTAGTGTCCCTCATGGCCGGTATTGGGACTGGTACTGTTTAATATCTTTATTAATGGCATATACAATGCGATTGAATGCACCCTCAGCAAGTTTATCGACGACAACAAGCTGTGTGATGCAGTTGGCATACTGGAGGAAAGGAATGCCATTCAGAGGGAACTGGACAGGCTTGAGAAGTGGGCCCATGCAAACCTCATGAAGTTCAAGGACAAGTGCAAGGTGCTGCACCTGGGTCAGGGAAATCCTAAACAGCAGTGCAGACTTGGGGATGAATGGTACAGCTTGACAGGAATAGATTGAGAGCAGTCATGTGGAGAAAGACTTGGGGGTGTTGGTTGATGAAGAACTCAACATGAGCTGGCAATGTGTGTTTTCAGCCCAGAAAACCAACTTTATCTTGGGCTGCATCAAAAGATGTGTAACTAGCATGTCAAAGCTGATTCTCCCCCCCTCTACTCCACTCCCATGAGACCTCATCCACAGTACTGCATTCAGCTCTGGGGCCCCCAGCATAAGAAGGACATGGACCTGTTGGAGTGAGTTCAGAACAGGACCATGAATATCAGATGGCTGGAGCACCTCTCCTATGAAGACCAGCTGAGAAAGTTGGGGTTGTGCAGTCTAGAGAAGAGAAGGCTCTGGGGATACTTTATTGCAGCCTTCCAGTACCTAAAAGGGGCAGACAAGAAAGTTGGAGAGGGATTCTTTGTCAGGGAGTTTAGTGATAAGACAAGTGGTTATGGCTTTAAACTAAAAGGGATTAGATTAGGTTAGATATAAGGAAGAAATTCTTCGCTGTGAGGGTGGTGAGGCACTGGAACAGGTTGCCTAGAGTAGTGGTGGATGCTCCATCCCTGGAGGTGTTCAAGGCCAGGCTGAACAGGGGTCTGAGCAACCTGATCTAGTGGAAGGTGGCCCTGACACACTTGGACTTTGGCAATCAGACAGGAAGCTAAAACTCCCTCCAGCTTCCAGTTTGGGGGTTTCTTTCTGATTACAGATAGATATTATAGACAAAAAAAAAAAAAAAAAAAGTGAGATATATATGCAACAGGAAAAGGGATAAAAATATACATATGTAAATGTACACGTGGAATACATTTTATGAGCCAGAAACATTATTAATCACTGCTTAGTCTTTTCATAGTGAGAAATTATACCAATAGTAGTGGACACAGGCTTTCGTATCTTGTAAATTTTTCAGACTCTGAGGAATTTCCTGAACTCTCGCTTTAATCTTTCAAGTAGTCTCAGGAGGAAGATATTTAGCCCAATCTCTCTTAGTCCATAAAGGATCACAGAAACATAAAATCTAAAATTGGAAAAGATATACTGTATCATTAGTCTAACTCTCTGCCAGTACAGAATAGGTCTCTATATTACATTTACTATCTTTTCTCCACTATTGGCTTTAGTATGCTAAATTCCTCTTGGGAAAATATTATATTATTTTATTGATTTGGTCAGTAATTTTTAATAAGCCTACTCTCTCCTCTTTTTATATGACCCTGCTTGGCATTACACCTTCAAATATTCATAGACCTGTCATTATAATCCCTTGAACTTTCCTTTGGCCAAGATGATGTATATTTAACTTTTTTAATTTTTTATTTTTTCTTCCAAACCTCAGTACTTGTAGTTTTCCAGTCAATCACTATACTGTAAATCTCTGTCTCCTTTTGGTAAGATGAGAAATACAGTCAGAACTACCCTGAGTGAAAGCACTTTCACATATTTTCCTCCTCAAATCTGGTATAACAGAGAGCCAAATCTTTTCCATGCAGTGTAACAGAAACAAATAAAAAATTCTCTGTATGATATCAGAATGGAGAAATTCAAAGTTATATTCCCTAAAAGGTAAAGTTCACCTTACATAATTTACTCTGCTCTGCTTCTGTTATACTCTTCTGGTGTATTCATGAAGATATTAAATGTGATTTGAACAATATTAATTAGAGATTAATCCCAACCAAAGATAATATCATTAATTATTATTCTTCATTTGTTTTGTTTCAAGCAGTCCTTCTGTTCACTGCTAAATATATGAGGTTTATTATGATTTCTTGAAAAATATTTCACATTCACCCTTGATTTAATAGGTTAGAACTTGAAATAGAAGAATTAAGCAGTGCCCATAATGTCCACTGCATTAATCCTACCTTGTGTACCAAATTGTGGAATTTTCTTTGATGGGAGGTTAATTTAATATGACTTCTTGCTTATGAACTTTTGCCGCCTGTAATTTTTCTCAAGGTGCTAAAGGATTTATTGAAGTATTTCTCTGATCTCATACTGGTGCTTACTTAAGAGACTTGAAAAAACTAATACTACAAATGACCCAGTCTAGTCCCTGAATTCTCAAAGATGACATTTAGTATTTCTAATTCTGATGCTATCTTAGTAAGTCTATTTATACAATTTGGCCATGTTACTTGTTTCACGTATATAACATTTAAAAGATATATTCTTTGCCATTATTGCATGTTTTACATTTTTTTCCATATGCTCTTTAGCTACTATCAGCCATGACTAGTTTTGCCTTCCTTCTCAACAAAGGCAGCATATGAAATGCATTTGAAAAACAAAGTGTCATACTCAAAAATCCTGCCAGTGACAGTCCATCTGCCTGAAGAGCAGTATAGACTATGGAGCAGACAGTGTGGAAGTCGGTGTCAGAGATTATAGTTCAACGTACTGGAGACTGAACAAGAAGAAAGAAAGAAAAAAAATCAATGTTTGCTATTTAGCTATTAAGAAAATTCCACTTATATTCTGAGTCCCAGTGAAAGAACTCACTAGGTATGATAATCATCCTCTGCTTCCCCCAGACTTTTGCAAGCCATAGGGTTTTATAAACACTTTTATTCAATAAACATATACAGAGTATATGAAAACAAAACAAAAACAATGTAATATGGATTCAATTTTATTTTATATTATTTTGTACTTAATATCTCAAGTAACATAATAAAACAAGAATGCTTTAGAGATGATATTACTTAATAAATTCAATTGTAGCTTTCAACCTTTTTATTTTGTTTCTGGGTTTTTCTTCTCTTCCAAGTGCCTATTTGGTCATATAAGAAAACAATTTGATGACAGTTATAAACATACAAATATCAAAGTTAGACTGTACTGTTCCAGGACAATGTAATAAAATGTTGTAGAATTACGACAGTTATAAGTAGTAGCAAGATATTTTGATATAAGGCTTTACAATTCAAAATGTTTATCAGCGCACCTCTTCTCAGAATGGTATTTGAACACTTCAGACATTTGGTGCTTTATCAGCTTCTATAAAAGCTTCCTAAAGAAATCTTCAAGAGAGAGAATGCCTACAGCATGAAAATGTTTTATAGCTAAACATTGGTTCCTGGACCCTGCCTGTCAGCATCACTAGTAGCACCAAATTTCATGTGAATTGAGAACTCAAAATGCAATTAATTCTTTCTTTCAAATTAAATACATAGTTTATAATTACACTAATTTTCTTAAAACCTTCAATCCAGTGATGTCAAAGAAATACAATTTTGTCTTTAGCATTTTACTTACAGACAAAACGGTAAAGGAGTTCAAAACCAAACAGAATCAATGTCCTTCATTCTATCCATGTCATCCCACATTATTCTGCCAGTCAATATTTCAAACATGAGCCATATCCAGTTTGAAGAGTCATACTGTGTTAAGTTACTATATGTAACACAATATGAACAATGTAATAGGTATGAAGCATCAAAGAAATTGTATATCTGCTGAAAGTTGATGTAATTTTCATTTGATGATAAGAAGTGCAATGAATTTTAACCTGTTACTATGAGTTTTATTGATACTTTCAGGTTATTAATGCACTGAAAAATGAATTACGTTGTTATATGCATTTGAATACAATTATAATGTGCTTCATCTCCAGTGGGAATGATGAAACTTCCTAAAAATAATAATGCAATTTCCTTTTCTTCCTGCACCATCCCTTCCCTGTCAGTGTGCCATTATATTACAAGAACTTCAGGTACTTTGAGCTCAATATAAGCAGAAACAAATTAATGAAACTTTACCACAGTGTGGGATTTGAACCCATTTATTCTGGGTCCACTGAATTATTAAGCAACTCATCTCTCTAGTATCTGGGAAAGAGCCTTTTGATTAAAAGCTCTATTGAAAGGTGGTTTTAGTAAACTTTAATTCATGAAAACTTACTGAGTCAAGTACATTGGTGATTTGCAGTTATAAATGTTTTATATTTTTATAGCTCTATCTTCATCATCAAAGTAAATTATGTAAATATATGTGTACCTATTATAAGGATATTTGTGTATGTAACACACTAATATACGTTTCTGTGTGTTCTTATATGCACATGTAATACACACACATATATATGTAGAAAAGGGAGGGAGAAAGATGAGATGATTATTAATATAGCCAAGTTTTTATTAATATAAGGTGGACGGATATTACTAAGGCAGATTATATCCAACCCTTGAAGAAACGGATAGATATGAACAGAAAGCTCCTACATTGTTAGAATTTTTTTCCATGGTGGTGGATGTTCGTACTGGTAGATATTTGAGAGGATTATAACAAAGCTCTGCATCTATTTCTAAGTATCCATTGAGCAACATCAGTGGAAATGATCTATAAAGATTCTGTGCTGATGCTCATATTACCTTTAACTAGTCAAGGTGTATACCCAACAACTGATAAACCCTAAACCCTATTATTGATAAGTATAGCTCTTCAGAGGTGTAAGTTTTAGGCATCTCTACACGAGGGATGATGAGTCCACTAATGCAGAAAAACAAACAAACAAACAAACAAAAACCTCCTGAAAAAAGCACTCACATCAATTATGGGGGCCAGTGAGGTCCCATTTAAGCAATTTCCTAGTCTTTATACTTTATAGACATCTTTATATCTGTTCAGTTTCAACACAGTTTGGAACTTTTCTGATGACATTGAATAAAGACTAAATTCAAATAAATGTTGATTGTTTCATCAGTGAATATTGCTAAAACTGCTTGTAGTGATTTCTCCGCTTGTAGGTGATTTCTCTGCTGATTTTGCTTAGTAGATTTCTCTTTTAATTTTGGAGGAAGACAAAGAACATCACATTTTATTCTGCCAGTCCAAGAGCTCTCTTAACAAAACCTTTTGCAGTTTTATTGCTTATCTCCTATGTTTTTTGTTTTTAAACAGTTAAACCAGTTAAGAAATGTAGTGCCATAAAAGTTTGTAGTGTCAATGATATTCAAAGTAATTTTGGTGTTTTGGCTAAAAGTGTGTAGAAAGAAGAAGTCTTTTGCAATGCAGAGATGGGATTTTCAGGAAATGGATTTCTATTCAGGACCTATAGGACAGAAATGATACTGATGAGCAAAGACACAGTCTGCACAACTGTGTTGGTGATGTATTTTCTACTGAATAAATTTAACTGACTTCTGTCAATACATCTCACTGTCACAGAACTCTGCAAGACATATTTATACTCAGAATGCCGTATTTTTCTCTCTCTTGCTCACCCTCCCTCTCTTCTTGCCATGTATAGCTTGAGCATTCTTCTCCGAGTTAAAACTAAAAACAGGGACCCTCACCCATGTAGCCCAAGTAATACCCAACTAGTGTATCCTGCTATGTTAGACAAACACCTGGCAAGGTCAACTTAATCTAGTGCTAACTGTAGTAATTCATCTTTGGAGTCAGCTGAGTCATTGCAAGGAACAGATTCAATGTTTGCTGTCTGCCCTGCAGCAGTTATATTTTCATTTCTGAGTACAATTCACTATGTTGTTTATCCTGGATATATCTCCAAATCATCTAAGACTCTGATATCAGAAAGAGAGCTAGTATTGAACTTTCTAGGACAAAAAGATTTTTTCAGTACAAGACTATGGTTTCTATGCCACCTATTTCTCTGAGTTTTGAAAGGTAGTGTGAAATATACTCATTAGAGGAACCTGAATTTGGAATTTTTCAATAACTTCACAGCCAGTTTCCATCTAAACCAGAGAGCCATTAGAAAGGGTAATTCTGTCTGTAATTACCCTCATCCACTCACCAGAGTTCCCTAGCTATTCATTTGCATCAGCTCTGCAGATTTTGAGCTATGGTATGAATCACATTAAAAAATAAAGAAATAAATTTGCTGTATTATATGACCAATCTACATGTCAAAAAATGGAATAAAAACGTGTATGAGGAGAAAAATTGATCAGCGTGCATCCTTTATTAAGCATAATCTAATTCAAAAGTGGACCATCATGATCTTCTACTCTGTCCTCATGCGTATATTTCCAATGTCTGCTTAGTACCAGAAGTAACAAGTAAGCAGCTGAAGAAAGAGCTGGATCATAAAGATGAGCCAAACAAACACACAAAGAAATAAGAAGGGTAGGATCATATGAGGAGAGATGACAGGAAGGACAGCAGAACCACCTGTGTAAGTAGCAATCCTCAATTAAATTAGATTAAACATAACACAGAACTTCCCCCTTTGATCAGTCTAAAATGATTATGAAGCCTCAGGGCTAAAAGTTTGATTATGTCTTGATTCAAAGCTTCTTTGAATTAAAGTCAGCTGTGAAGACAGTAGTTTTAATTGATTTAATTTATTTTCTATTAACACAATTTGCAGCAAGCAGCAACAGAAGGTGTCATTAAAGTTATTGGTGATAGACATAGTCTCAGGTGATAGCGAGCAACTGATACCATTAGAGAAAGGTGCTGAAGACAGAGGTAGAATAACTGCCCTCTGACCATTGTTTCCAAAGAGTCCTGACTTGGTCCCTGTTGTTCAATATAGCTATGAACACTGAGGTATGAGTTATGGGGATTTTTTTAGCATTTTTCTTGCCACTGAGATGTGATGACAATGAGTATTAAAGTCCAGTTTAAATGTACTGTCTTCTAATTTAAACAGGTATTTCCTATTTCTGAAGGATAAGACAGGTGTTCTCATCCACATGGTTTTTTTTCATGTTTGGGTTTTTGTTTATGCTTTTATCCTATCACCTATTATTTACCTCCTTCCCAATATAGAGGTTTCATCATCCTACTTTCACCATTCATCAAAGAAGAAATAGTTTGCCACAATATTCAGGATTAAAATGCATCACTGACTTTCTTGAAGTTATTATATTGTTTCCTTGTGCACTCTTTTCCTTATGAGTCATCAGCACTGAAAGTATTTTTAAATGTAAACGCAGGTTAAGCAAAGTCCTCTATTGAAGCATCTGCAGAATAAACTCATCCATTTCCAGTAAGGCTCTCTCCATAGACTTCATTGCATTTATGATGTGGATTTTGGTTGGCAGGTGATCAATCAATAATATCTGGTAAAAATCGGTAGTAATGACTGCCAGTGTTGGGAGTTTAAAACTAATGCCATTTTTTATAATAGAATATATTCAATATAGGCAGCAGAGGCTTCAAACAAGCTATTGAATGTAGTTAGAGAAAAATGTTTCAAATTATGTAGTATATACACCATGTAATACATGGAAATTATATGCATTCTTCCAGTGTTGGATGTAAAATCAATCCTTTTGTCAAGTGCTCCTATTGTAGTCTGCCATGTTGGAGACCTACATTCAAACAAAGGACTCAGAAGGTTGGGCACTTAGCTTCCAGGGAGAGGAGCCTTCTGTCATTCAATAACTCTCCTCAGTTGCAGTCGACAAACGAGCTACTGTAGGTAAGACACTTCAGACAAGCTTCTGAAAACCCTGTTGATAAAGTCTCACATCTGAGGTTAATGACAGTACCTAAGGTGTGGGAGTCATGTAATAAGCGTAAATTTGACTTGGAAAATTAAAAACAAAGAGCAGGAAACAAAGTAAAAAGTAACACTAGTTTGAAGAGAATGGCGTTATAGTCAAAAGGAGTAAATAATGAGGAACAATGCAGTAAGATACATGAGAACTTAGATGATTTAAATGCTGGAAGATGAAAGCTAATTCAAAGCAGCTAAATAGAGAGCAGTGACAGGTTCCTAGGGAAAAAAAGGATATCAAACAATTGGGTGTGTCATTAAATATAAGAAATCAAAAGGTAAAAAGAGTCTAAAAGATAATTCTGTGTGCAGCATTAAATATGAATGATAAGTAATAAGATGAGAAAAGAAATACCTATGTCTAACATTAAAAACAAAGGAACGTTACCAACTATGCCTAAGTAGGGCAAAAACGAGCCAGGTACAATTTATTAATATAAACAAAATCTAGAAGAAACAGACTAACTAAGAAGAGAACAAAGGAAAAAGAATCCACTTTCAAATAAAAAATCTAGAATATTATATCTTTGTTACACTCCTATCTTCCAGGAGTGTACACACTTCTCATTGAAGTACAATTAAAAACTGCCAGGATGCAGTTTTTGCTCACTGTACCAGAGCCTCTGCTAAACTATCAACACTGTGAGCTAGAATATCAAACCTAGAGCTTGTTTTGTCCATGCTCTTATCTAGAGGATGCATTTAGGCCTATATTATGATTCTGTAAGAAAAGCCAAAGCAAATCAACCCCCTGTGATCTAGTCTCCAGAAAGGGAATGGATTTCCAGAAATACCTGAGGCACCATGAATTACATATCAGAAGCATTCCAAAATCTCACATAGGGATCTCACTAACACCTGTGAAAATCTGGACCATAATTGATGCCAGCAGAATTTTTATCAGCATGAGTTCTAATGGATTAAGTCCACTAAGCCCATCAGTGTTTAATCTTGCTACTCTTTGCTACATAATTCCTAATTATGACATAACAACATTAAGAAACTGATGTAATTTTTTTGTCTTCTTCAATGCAGGCCATTTAGTCGTTCACCAAGACAATCACACTGTCATAGCTAGAGTTGCTGAGTTCTTCTTTTTTATGGTTTTGAGCCCATGTGAGTGTCCATAACAAATCTTTCCTGGCATGTCATTTATAATTTTCCATAAATTTCTCCTTTGGGATTTAATTTATATATAAATGGTGGGTGATAAAGATAGTCTGTGTGTTGTGTGCCTTGGTTTTGACATTTTAATTAAAAGGTAGAAAGTTATCTTGTTTTTCTCTTTTTAGATTAGAAACGGAGAGCACATATTCAAAACGTAAGCATTCAAAAGTCAAGAAAATCAGACTAGAGTAACTGAAGTACTGACTGCAATAACTAAGAATATGATAACTAAATGAAATATTACTGTCTCCCAATCTAGCCTCTTCATTTAGTACCTTTTTACATACTGCTAACTTAATGTGCTATTAAAAGATGTCGAAGCTCAGAATTTGTGATTTGTTCCAGTTCTAGAAGTAGAAGGGTTCACTGCAGCTTTAGTTCAGTGCTTTTGCTCAATGAAGCAAGTTCTGTGAGGCTGCTGGTGGCCTTCTAGTATCCTTCATGCAGGCAACTATGCAAAGTCAAATTGCAGCACTCCTATATTGATAATTCAGCCTAGCTTGGCAAGATTTTCATGGCTGTAATGCAAGGCACACTGCAGGTTTATATCCTGCCCCAACCAAGAGTGTGAGAGTATTATAAATTCTAACTGAACAGAATATATGAATTGGATATTGTAGGCAAAGCAATATACTTTTCTCCACAAGAAAGAATAAATAAATAAATAAATAAATAAATGTCGCAGGACTGGATCCCCAGTGTAAAAAGTGAACAACAATCCCTCTATCTCCCCTCCAACCCAAAAATCTTTCAGACTTCTCTAACTGCTAAAAGTGAAATTTCCAATGCTAAATAATCAAGAATTAACATTGTTCAGGATGAGTCTGTGCGGATTACCTTTTTGTTTGTCTTTTTTTTTTTAAACCCATAAATAATGTAAATTAATTTAAAAAAAAAAAAAAAACTATGCAACACAAAATTGGGTAATAACCTCACTAAAAGTCTGACCTTGGTAAGTCAAAGTATCAAAGTTAGAAAAAGCTTTGCATGATCCACACCTCACGTGGACACAAGAGAAGGATACAGAAAGAGTAGCAAGCTCTTGCAGTGGCCTTCAATACTGGTCACCAGTTCAGTCTTGGACTAGTTAATATCACCCTATTTCCTAGCACTCCCCTATGCAATGCAGGTGTATTTTAGTGTGGAAAGGAGACAGAAGCTAGATACAGTAGACTATTTTTATGTTAAAAGATCTTATTCCTAATTTTCACTATGTTCTGTAGTGAATGAGGAGCAGAAAAAGAAACAGATCAGTAGGTGCTGTTCACAAAGTCTGATACTCTAGAATTGCAGTATCTGTGTGTGTGTGTGTTTTGTCTTATGCAGTTTAGGCTCTTCTACAGACCCAATCTGTTAAAGGCCCAGTAGAAGAGATCCAAGCTAGCAAGCAACTGCATACCATACACTTTACACCCATGAAAAATGAGGGCATTGTGGAATGAAAACAAAGCAGGTGAAATGATCCCAGAATGAAAGAAGAGGTTACATTTTTAGCTTTAGCAGTTGTGGAACACAGCCTGAGATGGATCTCAGACCTATGTATATATAGCAAAGACTGGGATGCTTTAAAAACCTTTGTTTTTACAAATGTGACCAAGCTTCCCATAAGTGCCAATTGCAATTCCAGGTCTATTATATACTCTCAGATACGTATTAAATATCCCTTAAAAAGACAGCATTCACCTGTTTTAAGGGATCAATACATTTCAATTTATCTTCATATTTATGTAACAATAATTTTGTCATTTCAGTAGACTTAACTGTCATCATTCTTTTTACTCCCTCTTAGTCAAGGTGTACTGCTTCCCCTCCCATTCCCTCTAATATTTTTTTTTCTTTAGTCCTTCTAAAATTACACCATTGCTCTACATCATAAGCAATGCTTTGATGAGTGACTTCTTATCTGTGGGCATACACATTGTTTTCAAATTTTCTACCAGCAACTCTTGTAGTTTGAGAGGAGATACTCTGGGTTTTTTGTTGTTGTGGTGGGTTTTTTTTTTTGGAAATTTTTTTTTGTTTGCTCTTTACTTTTTCTCCAGATAATAAGTAAAATGAGCTGATGATAATACACAGTCCTACCTAAAATCTGTTCTCAAGTTAAATCAATCATTTATTCCCTCTGCATGAACATCAAACCACTCTTGAGTTCAAAGATTGTTTATAATCTGCTAATTCTAGCAGATTCAGATGTGATCATCCAAACATAATCTAACATTTTAGGAAAATTTAACATGCCTAGACCACCTTCACATTATTCTCCAGCACTTTCTCAGAGATACACCAGTAATTATTTGTTCCACTTTTTCTATTTTGTATCTAAATTCAGTTCATTAATTTGACAGAAAGTTTTCTGAAGTATATGTAACCTCTTCAGAATGATGCATGGCAATATTTTCTGAGAACAGACTGAATGAGAATGAGCAAAAAGATATCCCCAGAATTTTTTTATAAATAAGAATCATGAGGGTCTGTCAAAGTCTTGCACTCTTTTCCAGGTATCAGATCAAGTTGAGTAGTTCAACAGTATACTCAAAGAAGTGTATATCTTGTATTTTAAATTAACTATGCTTGTAATATAGAATTTATTGTTCTTTGCTTCCCTTTCTTCTAAACTAATTCAAACACTGGAAGAGTTTAGCCATGGAATCACAAATCACAGAATCCTTCATAGAGGAGAAGGGCTGTGTCTCTTGACCAGCTGGCAACACTCCTTCCTGTTCAGCCCAGGAGGCTGTTGGCCTTCTCTGCTCCAAGGATACATTGCTGGCTGATGTTCCACTTGGTGTCTGCATGGATTTGTTAATCAGATCTTCTGCTGAATAAACCTGTCTCCTTTACTCAATCCAGGATCTACTTTGTTCATTTCAAACAGTCCTTGTCAACATCTACTCTCAGAGCCAAGTGATTTTTCACTTCAGGAAAGTTTTGAAAGACACTGCAGTGTTTGGTAGGCTTTCCCAACATTTTTCTTTGAACAGTAATTCTCTGTGTTAACATATACCAACTTAATCTTCTATTGCTTTAGAGCAATTTTCATCTCTCTTTCCTATTACACTCTTCTTTTGATCACACGACTCAGCATTTTTTTTCTGTGAACCAAGCTCTCTTCCTCAAGATCTAATTCTTAGAAGGCAATCCACTTTCTGAGATGCTGTGTGCTACCTTATACTACAATTACTGCAGCCCTCATTCAAATGACTCCTTCCATTGTGTTCACAGACTTTGTTACTTAGAGTTGGTATTATCAAGGGTACTTACTGATTATTTCTAGATACATTTACAGTAAACTTTAAGAGACCAAAGCCATCTTTCTCAAAAAGTGATCTCCTTACCACAGAGGTATATATTTTCTTTAAAATCATATTGAAATCATTATGGTTGTACATCTAGTAGGGTCTGAGCTCTTTTCTGTTTGGTTAAGACTATATGTAAAGATACCTCCTCTCTGAATACCCCATCTTACTATTAGGAAGCTGAGTCACATCTTTTAAATCTGTTTATCTATATATAACTGATTTCAATGGGAATTTGGCACTTACACATTTCAGACAATGCAGACCAGCAGAATTTTGTTTATTGTCAAGCAGAAAGTTACAGCAAAGGAAACAGATCACTAAAATTCCCTGTTCCTAGACTCGCCTTTCTACTTTACCAGATATATTTGACATTAATATAATACATTGCAGGCTACTGGCATTGTAATAGGTATCTAAAGTTGACATTAATTTAGATGTACTTTTAATCTTGGTAAATCTGAAAGCAGATGTATGATTTATTCAAAGTGAAATAAAACACTAAGAAAAATAACACACACATCTTTCAAGCAAAATGTTCCAAGCTATGCAGCAGCAGGAGCTCGGACTGAGGAAACATACAAAATATAAAACCTGTCACTTCCTTGAATGTTTTTCTTCACTGTTAACTTCACCAAAGAAACTACATAAGATTAAGGTAATAATTTCCTTATTAACTTATAAAAATAACATTTTCAGAAACATCGATTGTATTAAGAAGCCTGGAGTAAAAATGAAATGTACCTCCACAATAATATACTACAGTGAGGAAAAAAATAATAATTTGCAAATTTTTGTGCTGCATAATCCAGAGGAAATTACAAATAACATGACAGAAAATGGAAAGAAATGAGACCTGAATTGTATTAGCAATGCCATCTCTATATTAACCATAATGCTAAGATATTAACAAATGTTATGTATATTAATACAAAGGGTCATTGTTAGAATAATTCATGAACCTCAAAAGAGCTCTTAATGTGATACAGATACTCTAACGCATTGACATGTCATTGAGATCAGAATTATTTGTACTGAAGTATTCACAAGCTGTAGTGAGTTTTGAGGGTTGATTTATTTGTTTCTAAGTACCATCTATAGAGGTAAAAATATATACATAGGCAACAATTACAGGCAATTTATACCACTGTTGGTTAAGGACTTTATCGTCCAAGGATTTGACATTTGGCTTCCACTAGACAGAAGGAAGTTTTCCCCAGTAGAGGAAAGAGCGTTGAGATGATGAGAAGCTGCAACTCTTTTGTTGGAAAGAGTGATTTCAGAACAATTTCAAAACATATTTCAAAACATATTTCAGAACAATTTCAAAAGTCACAAGCTAGAGGACTATATACCTAATTCAGCTAGTATACTACAATGGCTGACTTCAACTAAAGCAAACAAATTCAAGGCTCAATAGCTTTTGTAAACCTACAAGCTGTTCAAGGGGTCCTCTTGTTCATTCAGAAGCCCTACCAGAACTGCGTAAGTATAATATAAATGTCAGATCCTGTTCCACTGATAATACATGCAGTGTAGTAAAAAGGTGATAGAACCAAAATCAAGGAAAATATGAGAATCAAGGATCAAGTAATAGTAAGGAGACCAACCAGGTAGTCCAACCTGAACAGCAATAAAAGAAGGTGAGTAATGGAGGTCCTATTTGTATTATTTAATACCTCTTTCGTCTTTCACTCTGTCCTGGAGGGAACAGAATCCACCTCAGCACTGGCATTCCTGGAGGTGTGTGCCAGCACAGCAACCCCACATGGGGCAGCAGGACAATGCTTTGCTTCTGAAAAGGACTTTCTCTGCTGCTGGCCCTTTTCTACTGACTGCATGCATGCACTTCTGTAACTTTCTTTTTGGATCTGGAAACTAATTAGGAAGAGGAAGAAACACTAGGAATACTTGGGTGACAAGAAGACCTTCCAATTCCTGCAGTGGCAAATCTGAGCTGGAACTAGACTGGTTCCTTTTCAGGTTGAATGTGTTAGATATTGGTGAACAGCTGTCTCCCTCTCGGGTACAGTATTTTTAAGACACTATTACAACCTTAAAGATGAATCAATTGCTAAGGTACTAATTAGCTTGGTACAAAATACTAGTCTCTCTTAATTAAGCCAATTCCATATGGACCAAAGAGGTCTCCTAACTGAGGTTTAATCTAAATGGAAACATTTGTGACTAGGAGCATGGTATGAAAAAGACTCATTTGATGAAGTTGGTGATTTTCTTAAAAGCTAAAGAAAGGGGACAAAATAGTACCTATAAACTGAATCCTGTAGCTTCCTCATTTTTTTGTGAAATGATGTAGTTTTAGCCATAAAAGATTTTTATGACATTCTTGGCCAATATGAGCAACTCAGGTTCCTATCATTTACCAATTTTGTTATGATAGCAAAATGGCATTTTTTAATACCATGCTCACTCAATCTCTCTCAAAATCATCACTTGACAAACCAAGGATGTAGATATGTAGGATGTTTTCAAATTGTCTGTATTTCCACAGTCAGAACTAGAGACCATGGTATATTACTATCATTGTACAAAAATTGACTGGCACTTTGACAAAAATCAGTACAAAATAACTATTTTCCCTCCAGCAAAAATGGGGCATTGAAATGCCACAGAGTTTGCAGGGTGCTGACTCTTCATCTTTCTGTATATTTTCTATTGAATAAAAGGAAGTTCATGGATATCTTCACAGTACCCATCTAGGGCAGGAACATAGCCAAAATCCATTTCATTTGGTCACAAATCTTCTGTATAGGATTTACAGTTCTTCTGACAGACTGTGGAGGCTGTGTTAACTCACAGTCTGAACTGATTCTCAGTCTGCACATTTTCATTACCACTAAGAGAATACATTTGCTCTTATGACTTACCTGCTTCTTGCTTTCTTTAGTGAAACTGTTCATTTGAGGACAAGGGAGAAGGAATTGTTACTGTGAAAGGAATATCCTATATTCTTTCAAAATTCAGCTTCACTTGATGGAAAAATTAAT
Organism: Cygnus atratus; assembly: GCF_013377495.2. Taxonomy (NCBI): domain Eukaryota; kingdom Metazoa; phylum Chordata; class Aves; order Anseriformes; family Anatidae; genus Cygnus; species Cygnus atratus. The sequence continues at coordinate 57,787,375 of NC_066365.1, forward strand.
CACATCACCCTTGAGATATTGTTAAAACCCTATACATCACAATTTATTCTCTTGTAACATACACCTAATTATTTTGATAAACCTACTCTTTTAATAAGATACCACCCCCATTTTATATATTGTGCTGAGTTGCAAAAAAATACACTACACCAGCATAGCTCCTAATTTAAGGTGGTCTTACAAGAATGAGATTGAAGGAAATATAAGAAAAATTATTTTTAACCAGGGCAGCTATGGACTTATTTTGAAAATGATTGTAAAAATGAAACTGGGGAACCACTGACAAGCAGATTTTATGTATCCAACATCTCAAGTCCTTGCGGATTTTAAGAAGAACCTGCATTACATTTTGGGATTGCCTGAACCAAATGAGTTTCATCATTGTTCACCCTGGAAGAAATATTCTGGTCCATTCTGTTAACTGTTAAAATCACTCACCTACATGGCAGATGACTCCCTATGATAGTATTGCAATACAACAATTTTGTGTGATGATCCTGGTCATGTTAAAATAGTAAAAAATGCTTCTTTTTTTTTAAGTTGCCATGCGATTTATTTACACTTTAAATCTGTAAAACATTCCCTGTTTCCTAAAACAAAAGGAAAGTATAAAACAGATTTTAAAAGAGTAATAAATACTAAAAAAAAAAAACAACATTAAAATTAATAATAATAAAAAAAAAGGATCGTGTGTATCTCAATCAGTCATTCCCCAAATTTGGAATAAATTTGGAATAAAAGAATACTTATATTTTTTAAAAAAATATTTTGTGATCTATTTCTCCTTTTCTAAAGGAACTGTTAATATAAAATAACTGTTAATATAAAATAATTTTTAAAATAATTACTGAAAGGGAAAGTCTATGCACTTGAAATTTCCAGCTAATATGAATGAAAAGGGGAGAGAAATTGCAGATGATGCTAAGAAACGGGAAATAAAATAGACTAACACTGGTGACTGAAAATTATATGAAAAGGGACATCTTTCAAAAAAAAAATCTTATTAAAGTGGAAGAGAATCCAAAAATTACATAAAGTAAGCAACTATCACAATAACAGAGGGTATTATACTACATTAAATTGATAAAATATCCTCTCCTTTCCTTCTTCAAGATGTTTTCTATTTTTCATGTTAGTTAGAAAAGCAGACAAACAGATAATTTTGTTTCTCTGTGTTTGGTTGCTGCCACTCAAGTGAATGTGTTCCAGAAAAATGTAGTATTTTTTCAGAGAGGACAAGCCTATAAAAGAAACAGTAAAGGAGAAAAGTAAGGAAGTTTATTTTAGAAAGAGGATTCCTCTCCATGTATTAATTTCTTGTTCCTATTCTGTGTATTCTAGAAGTTAGTTGTAGCTTTCTGTGAGCTAGTTAAGAGGGTTTTGTTTTATAGAACACACAGGATTTTTTGTGTCTTGAAAAACATGGACAGCTAGTTTGTCTATAAGCTCTGTGCTTTGCTCAGATTCAGTCATCTAGCTCTCACACAGTTTCTTTTTCCACCATACAGTGTCCAGAACAGTTGTTTGTTTTCCCTTTCCCTTTTTCATTGTTTACTTAAGCTTTCAATTATATCATTTATTTTTTAGATTGTAAGTGACTGGATTTGGGATTGTGATCTCTATACAAAGCTTGTCATACACCTATCACAATGTGACTCTCAGCAAGTTGAGTTTCCAAATACAATTAAAAAAATCAAGAAAAACAATTTCTGAAAAGAAAGAAAGAAAGGGAAAAAAAAAAAAGATATAGGCACCCCACAGTTAGTCAGACCTAAGTTCTCCAGTGCCTTAGGTCATTTCTGAAAATAGCGATTAATCACTTCTGAAAATAAAATGGGTTTGAATTGAAGGTTACAATAAAGTATACCACTGTATAAGCAACATTTGCAATAACTAACTTCCAATGTATTTAGCCTTTAAAACTAATTCTATAACAACAAAATAAATATTGCTAAGGAATGAACACATGCACCATCATCTATAATAATGTTAGAAGAGTCGGTGGCAGTTTTGTTCTTGCCACCTATCACTCACTGAAAAAAATCCACTGGGTATGAAGTGGAGGCACAAGACTTTGATGGATAAGAGCTCTTAATAAAAAGGATGTGGCAAGAACAGTCCTTTGGTACTGTGGTCAAAAAAAGCCTCTAGCACTATTTAGTTTATTAGTGTAGAAGTAGCCTTTGTGTTTATGTCCCGGCAATAATTTTCTCTGTTACCTCTGTATGAGTAGACATGATAATTTTTTTCCCTTTTTTATTTTTATTTTTATTTTTATTTTTATTTTTATTTTTATTTTTATTTTTATTTTTATTTTTTTCTGTTAAAGTTCCTGTTTTATTTGCATAAATTTCTTCACTAGTAATTTAGGGCTACATATTTGGTGTTTGAAATATAGCCTTTAATTGTGATTGACCCAATAAAATACATGGCTTTATTTCCATTCTTTTAGATGATACATATTTACAAATTTCACATAAGAATATTCACTGCATGTATTTAAAGCTAATTTAACATTAGTTAAATTAAACCTGTTATTAAAATCAGTTAAACCTGTACAAAGTGAAATATATTGATGATGAAAATACACAAGGTGATATGACCTTCAGAAAATTTGTGAAAAATGACCCATGAGAATGAACCTTTTCATGTGTATTCAAGTTTACAGATTCCACCAGTATACCCAGCCCATTTCCAGGGTTGCAGGACATGTACAGTGAGATGTGCACCTTCCATGAACCTATTACATGTCATACCTCTGCACAGGCTTTTTTCCTGCTGGAAACAAAAGCTTGGAGCACAGAACAAGCCAAGTGCATGGATACTGTACTTGTCATTTTAAAAACAGTTATTTGTAGTTTTCTGTGCTTCTTTAACAAATCTGAAATCCACCAGGTGATGTTTTGTGGTAAAGCCTATCAAATATATAGTATATAATATATATATATATGTTATTTTAAGGCAGAGATTCTTAAAAAGGCATTTAACTATTTTTACAGGTGTGCTGATGCTCTCTGTTTCTTATGAAAGTGGCAAAAACTGTTAGTGTTGCAGGAGCACAAAATGAAAAACACAATGGACGCACCACTTTGCTGGGTCTGGTAGCATGAATCCATATATCCATATACAGAAGCACTGTAGAATGTGCTTAGACCTTTTCCTGCTGATGGCCATTGAATTACATTGTTTGTGCTGGATCATGAAAGGACATGAATGTTGGAACTTTGAATGTTCACTTTTGTTTTTCTGCTTCTTTCATGAAGATAAAAGTGCTTCTTTTTGACATAGACAACAACATTAGGGTCTTTAGTTGTTCTCTTTTTGTCTCCTTTATCAAAAAGGTATTGATTAACTTATAATGGTATTTCTTTTCAGGTTATAGGAGAACAAAGCTTATTCTGTTATTCCAACTTTCTTGGAACTGCTCTATTTGTAGTTCACATTTGCCTGCAACATTTCAGTCAAACATCTAGCTCTGCTCCCACTGACTTCAAAGGTATGAGAGGAGCAGTTGCTATTGCATCGGGTTTTATATTCTGCTTCTTTTTATCTGCAGTAGTCACACTGTTTATTGTCATATTATTAGGTCAAATTCAGTTGTCTTTATTTAAATTTTCTAAGAAAAAAAAAATAGACCAAAGAGTTTATGATTTGGCCATCTGTTACTGTTAAAAAGATTTTTCTTGTGATATTGTGGGTAAAACATTCTGGACAGGGGACTATCCTTGATTGCTTCCATATTCTAGTTTTCTTTCTGAAGACAAATTTGCATGTGCACATGCCCACATGCATGCTTGCATACAGCTAGGACAAATATGTTCAAGAAAGTTTTGAATAATGAACTGTTCTATCAGAAGTGAGCCTCCTACTTGTGCCTCAAAAGAAATATGATTTTGATTGCCAAGGTTTTTAATTTGAATATATATGTAATTTCAACATGTATGGTTGGAAATTGAAAATGGAACTGCATGTTGCAAAAACTATATTGTTTGTGAAGGAATGGTCCAAAGATCCTGATTTCTTTTAATACTGGTCAAATTAGAAAATTTCATCATCAATTTAACCAAATTTCACCCTGCCTTTATGATAGGGTTGGTTTAAATAACAGACTCCAAATCCTCCCTTTGGAAGAATCAAAGACCATTGGTTACAATCCAGCTGCACCAACCAAGGTTTAGTAAGGGTGCAAGAAGGGCAGAGGAGTCTTAGAAGAGAATACATATGCATTCGAGAATATGTGATCTGTTACTTCACATTTTCAATTAGGAATACATGCTGAGTTTTGGGGACTCTTGCCCCTTCACTGCTTTCTCTGTGGTTCTGTTTCCTTAAGTCTAAGAAAGTATGCAATGGGACAGTGCACCAGAAAAGAGCAATATTTACCTTAATAAGTTTTAAAGGTGAATTTCTACTTTTTAACACAGACATCTTTTCTCTAATTTTTACGAATGTTTGTTTATGTTGCAGATAAACACAGTAGAAATTAATGCACTTCATTTTTTTTTCAGAGTTAATGCAACCTAATACTGTGTTGTTACATACACACTCATGTAAGTGTGCATTTATAATAGGTACCTGTAAATATATATAATTCCATAGAAAAGGAAATGAAGATGCATTTTCCTAACTGAAATAGTTAACTACGCAATCTCTGATAACTATTCTGGTATACTTTCTTAATTCATGTATTACTGCAGAATTGTTCAGAAAATGCTGTGTTTTGTCATAGCAAGCATTCAAAAAAAAAAAAAAAACAGAAAATAATTCCATTGATACTGGTTCTATTGTATTCCATGGTGACAATATTACTCCACTGTCAAGTTCTTTTCTTTCCCAAGCAAACCATGTGTTTTATTCCAATTAAATGTAAAAAAGCATGAAAAAGATTATTTTTGTACTTCTGTAACAGAAAACATGAAATATCAGTCTACTCTAGGAATAGGAATACTTACAGTAGAAATATTTCTCAACAGAAGGGAAAAGTCTGCTTTTAACAGATTCTGTGTGCGTAGATTTCAGTATATTTCTATTCATACAAACTCATATGATAGATTCTTTTATTTTATTTGAAACCTTTTCCTGAAAGCAAGCATTTGTATTTCAACTTTAGGTAAGGTTCTAAACATTAGCATTTGTGTGCATTTCTTTCAGCCTACCTCATCATTTTCTTGTTTCATGCCCAGGGCTTAGCAGTTGGAGTTTAAAAACAGCCAGCTTTAATGTCTATGACTGACATGTAATTTCTGCTTACTTTAAAGCTTTTTTTCGCTAACTTTGCCTTTTTTAATGTTCTTTCCTGTCCATAATCACAAAGCTACATAAGCTCTTTTGTGGTTTAATAAATATTGTCAATTTTTAAAGCTCAACATGGTGTGTATTCTTCTTCAAAGATAGTTATTAAGTATATAAAAAGAAGCTTGTTAAATTTGTAGATTCATTTTTGTTATTATTATTCGTACTGCTTATATTTAAATGAGGAAAGATAATCCATTAAAGAGGGTGAACTGTCAAAAATATTGCCATATCTATAATTAAGTATAACCTTCCTGGGTTTAAATAATATTATGGTTATGACACAAACCAGCAAAAGCCCCTGAATTTGAAATTAATGCTCTACCTTCCATTAACACTATTTGTTTTCATGGGAAACACACAGCCATGTGAATGCAAAGGATCTCTTTAGCTCATAGCTACTCTAAAATCTCCTATTTTAAAAAGTGACAATTACAAGTAAAGTGCCTATTTGTAATATATACGTTACATATCAGAACCTTATTTTAAATGCTTAATGACATGCATCTATCTTAGTTCTGCAGAAATATTGTTGAGAATTGAGCCTTTAAAGGATTCAGCATCATAGTTGTGCACTCACCTTTGTTTCTCATTATCTGATCAAGTAAACTATCTGAGAGATACAGTAAATGCAGTTTTCTTTTTCACACTGCTGAGAAAAAAAACGTATCATTGCAGCTGGAGAGGCAGAAAAAAACTAATTTTCTTCACCCCCTAAATGTTTGTTGAGTTGTTTTCTAAGAATAATGTTTTGCAAAGCATCTTGAAATTACCTGTAAAATAGAAAACGTGTATAGGTGAATTATTTATTACACTGATTTTACCATCATTTAACTGGGGTTGCAGGCAGAGTTCATTTGTGATTTGCAGATGGATTAGTTTTAGATTAATAATAAAATGATGTTAATGAATCTGCTTGAATTTTGCCTCCTATGATCCTTATCACCTCACTGCATGGCAGTGTATGCGTTAAGTAGCTACCTGCTGAGACATGTATATTCAAAGACAAATAAAATACATGAAGCCAGGAGCTTCATAACTCAACCATCCCACACTACAATTAATTCATAATGGATCTTTAGGTGGTAAACTGCAGCTATTTGGTTTGATGACTGCACGCATCCTTTCTTCTGTTTCCCAATTGATTTGCCAAATATATTTACAACTTATTTTTTCTCTCATTGTAAACATTTTAATTGATAAGAAGTTCCCAGCTTACATTTTTGGCATCTGCTATAATACAGTATTTTATTAGTATTTGAAGTAATGTATTTAGACAATGAATTATTTCAGTCAGTGAAATATTTCTGCTCATCGCTCATACAGAATTGAAAATTCTCAGAAAGAATTAAATGAATTACATGAAGGTTCATCTTGGCTTTCTTTTTGTGACAGATTTTCCACTAAACAAAGAAACAAGAAACAAAAACCAACCAACCAACCAACAACAAATAGTTTTTTTCAGCCATTTTTGAAGTACTGGATTTATAGTAAATTGTCCAGAGCCTGCAATCTGCAGGTTCTGTATTTCACATATAGTAAAAATCACTAATATTAATCTCTACTATGACCAATAAGGGATCAATTAATATAAAAATTGGGGGCAAAGCATTTCAAACAAGATAGTGATGGAGGATAAAATAGAAATGAGTGCAGAAATATTCCAAATGTATACTCAAAATAAAAATTATTAGAAAGAACCCAGTCTACCAAAATTTCCCCAGTAGTGCATCCTGCCTCCACTGAATATTTGAATGAGGCTGTTCAGGTCAGGAGAACAGTGATGCAAGATTTGCTGGCACAGCAAAGTTACCCTTTCAAGTTGTGTTTCTCTTACTGTATAAGGGGTCTTGTCTCTTTTCTGAGTTACCTTCTTTCTTAAAACAAAGAACAAAAATGAACCTTCAGCCATTTCACTTTTATTTTTGTGTATAAGATTAGTTAAAATGAACACCAGCTAGTGCATTTCATGCACTTGTCAAATTGGATATTGTACCAAATGAATTCTTTGTTAAGCTTTACTTTTCTTTTAAAGTAGCTGCAGTACTTATAATGACGTATATTGAGAACCTATTGCTCATTTGTTATAATACAATAGAATACAGTGCTTTAAATAGTTACTGCAAAAAACATTTCCATAAGCCTCTATACTTATCATTGTCTAATGTATTATATCCATGTCAAATTGTAGCATATTTCAAAGTAAAATAAAAATGTTCAGGAGAAGGAAAAGAGAAACATAATTTAATTTAAAGTTAATCTCAAATTATAGAATTAGCAAAAAGCAGAAAATAACATGAAATATCTTTTTCATAACTTCAAATAAATTACATTTTTAAATCCATGGAAAACCCTTCAGAGTTGTGGGGGTTTTTTGTTTTTGTTTTTGTTTTTTTTTTGAAAAAATCTTCAGGGCAAACCCTTGTGTTATAAACTAGAAGAGTACAGAAAGAGCTGTTTTCCCTATTACACTGATTCATTGCTTCTAAAGCCAGAGAAAATATTAGTGCTACTATATCCTCTTCTCTGGTTAAAGAATTTAAGTTGCTTCTGTAATTCTTAATAATTTGTTTAACTGTCATTTTAACAACATCATTAAAGGTAGGCACAATGTTGGTCTCTCCATCCTGCAAAGATAAATAGTAAGGCTCATCTTTAAGTACACACATAATAATATTGATTCTAGGCTGTTCATACACATTAAGATAGTATCATCTGTAATTTTTTGTATATTTGCTTTGCTCAGGCAGAAAGAATACATTGCTATCTGAAGTGTGATGTTCTGATTAAGAAAAAAAAAAGTAGTTTGGGATGCTAGTGCTTTAAAACAAAAATATCTGCTTTCTAGTTCTGACAAAAAACACAAAGTAATGGGTGCACATGTACAAATATATCTTTCAGCTGAAGGCTGGAGCTACCAAAGCCTCTTGCTCCCAAGGATCATTTGAAGTCCATCCAGAATTCAAGCTTATCTAGTACATTCATACTTGACTTTGAAGGAATATGGTTTTTGAGAAGGATCTCTGAAATCTTCAAAAAATTTGTTTTGGTCATTTGGAATACTGTTCACTTTCCTGTTAATATTACACTTAAAATATATTAACTTTCTTTTGTTTCTGTTTTTGAATTTAATTTCCTGAATTAGTATTCTATAACATGCTAGCTGTACAATGGTTTTATGCAGGTTTTGAATGCAGGTAATACAGGTTTTGAAACTTTTCTGATAAGGAGCTGATAAGGAGTATTTTGAAAATTCAAGACAAGCTGGAAGACAGAAAAATAAAAATATAGATGCAGCAATCTTCAAAAAAAGGTCATGAAAACAGCTTTTGTCGGTTAGTATTCAGTAGCAGAATGGCTGTATTCCTAATCCCATAACATGACCTACAGCATGAGGCAGAAAAATCAAAGATCAAAAGTGAATAAGAGCAAATATAATAAGAAGCTTGACTTCATACAGTAAAAATATTTATGTAGAAATCAAATGTCTTATACTGAAGATTTTTAATCCAATACATTCATAAGGATTAGGTAGTTCCTATGTTTCAAAGATATAATAATAATTTTGATGAACAAAATATAAATTAATAAATCGTGGATGAAGTCATATATACAGAAGTCTGATGTGGCCTTAAGTAAATAGACAAGGCTTCATATTTTTCTTATTTTCCCATTAGAAAATATACAGTATTTTTACTCTGCTCCAAAATATCTTAATTAATTCTTCAGAAGAAACAAAGTAAAGTATTTCATTTATAGCTTTACATTTGTAATTCAGTCTTAGAAAAACTAGACTTTTTTCCAATATAATGTACAGATCAAGTAGTTATGCAATGAGGCTGGAATCGAGTTCTATTCCCTCTATTGCCACGCAAAACTCCCACCCCCAAAAAAGAACAGTTTTAATATCTGGTAGTAGGGTTACCACTGTATTCCTGGGAGACTTTTTAATGTAAGAAATTTAACTAAACTATTATGGAATCAAAGTAAATAAAATCTCAGCTGTTATTTTTTGTCACCCCAGAGCAAGAAGTTATTGTAGCACAAAAATAATACAATTTATTTTAAATAACAGAAGATAGAAGTGTAGGAAACATGAAATAAAGTTCACTGACCTTTTTCCTTAATTATCATTTGTTCTATGTTTTATGTTAAAGATACACGGTAATTCACATGTGACTTAGTTATATCTCCTAGAAAAGTTTGAATCTGCAGGAAATAAAGAGCATAAGCTCAGAACTGTGAAGTGTTCACTTTTTCTAAAGATCATTTCCATATTTAATTAGACAAAAGGATGATTTTTAAAATATTATTGATTTTACAGACTGACAGGTTCCTTCACACTAGAACTTATTACCTATTAGAGTGAAAAATCTTGTATTTTGCTTTCATGTAGCTTCCCTTCTATGAAGTTGACTTATTCAGTACTAGTTCCCAAAGTAGTATTGGACCTTGATTAGAAAGAAATTGAGAATTTATGTAACAAGTTTGCTTTCCCCACCTGCATTGCCTGAATAAGTCCTCCCACTAACAGGATGAGCCTTACAAGTTACTACGAGTGGATTTTTTATCAGTGAGTTTCTGTTTCCCTTCCTCTTCCCAAAAAGCAATCTTTAAACAGAAAATATCAGCTAAATGAATCTGAATGTAACTGTGGATTTCTCAAATTTTGGCTCTCAGAATGTGAGGAACAGGCTAGTCCAATCATATAAACATCCAATGTATTCCAGAGTCCTTAAAAACAGATCATAACACCATATTTAGCTTTCATTCCAGTTATACCTTAGTCAATTTCAATTTGATCATCTACTTTAAGGATTATTTACATCCTTTTTATAAACTTCACATTTTGCCAACAAGTTTCCAGAAATACATATCAAGCATGAAGACAGAGGATAAGAGTAATAAGTCACACAAAAAAAGGAAAGAGAAATGTGATAGTTTTACCTTCAGCAATAATAGGCACCAGTTGACATTTTAAATACTGATTGGAGTGTTTAAATGAAACATCTGTAACACAAGAAAAACTCATGCTAATGAACATGCTAAAGAAGCAGTCTAGGAAATTTCATGTATAAATGCATGCTTGTGCTTGTGTTCATATGTCTTTAAACTGAAATTACCTTGGGTTTCAGCTTTCTAAATGTGTTTTTTTTTTTCCTTGAAGGAGAAGATTTTTTGTTGTTGTTTTTTTAAACTTTAAATAAAAAAGAAAAGGTAACATTTCATTGTATTTGGAATCTACAAAGCTTTTTATCTTTTTTTTTTTCCCAAAAGTTGTCTCCATTAAAATATTTTGATGGAATATTATCAGCTGCTTTATTCCATAAAACCCAACTGTGCATTCTTTTATTAGAGAATCATAAAAGTTGGTACTATTCACCTACAGAACAATATGAAAGCAATAAACTGCAACTGTTCCTTCCCTTTTTCCTACTTTCAGGAGACCATAATAAGCAGAAAATCAGCACTGGTGAGTTTTAATACCTTCTTTTATTTTCTATTCAATCAAATTTATCTTAATAGAGAAATATTTTATTTACTTTTTTTCCCAGCTATTTTCCATAAAGAAATATTTTTGGAAGTAGATCTCTCATGAGTTCTTTGGAATTAGTTTATAAAATGTGGAGTGGGATAAAAGTGAGGTTTTTCATTCACTGTATTTTTAATATGCAATTCTTCTCAAACTCTCTGAAGAATGATCTATCAAATTGAATAGCTGATGCACTTTGAACACTTAGCTCTAAAAGATAGATGACATTTTTTTCATTAGTTTAAAATTTATATGCTACAGTATCTGTCACAATAATAATAAAATCTGACAGTGCAGATCATATGGGCATTTCACACAGCAGAGGTAATGTCTTCTTTCGAAGATAAAATGACAATTTGTTCAAATCATAGATTTTTAAATTTTAGACAAATAAGGTAGCTCTCACTCCATGTATCTCATTCTTTCAGAATCATTTCTTTGCTAACAATACTATGGCAGGATCCAGACCATCCCCATTCTATCTTCGTGGGAATCTGACAGATTGCAGATATCCAAGAAAATGACCCAGAAAGCCTTCTCTGCAGTGTTGTTTGCGCTGGGGACACCAAAGCCTTACCAGGTGTTGCCTTGTAGAGCTTGTGAGCTCCCATGATCAGCTTTAGCCGATGCCCAAAATCACCTTCCATCAGCAAAGGGAATTCAATGTCCTTTGATTCTGAATCCTTATCTGGAATGACCAGCATGGTACCAAATACCCTCACCTCTTTCTTAGTGATAGGATGCTATTCAATGCAAAGCTCACTAGTCATAATAACTTTTATTTTTAAAAAGCACATTGATGGAAGAATAGCAAGGTGATTATCCTTTGATAGTAAGTTCAGGCTGCTAGGAACTAGAAGATATACTATCTCTGCCTGAGGGAACTAGCTATTGCTCCTAATTCCAGTTGCTGCCTTAAAAAATTATTATTATTATTGTATAGTCAGGAAAATAGGAGAATAATGTATAGGCAAGAATACTAGACACAGTACTAAAACAAATATGTAAGAGTTTTTGACTCCATAATCAAGAATTTAAGACACTTACTTTCATTAAATTCTGACAGGACAGTTGATGGTTAGTTTTATAGCTGTAGCTTAATGCAGCAAATTCCATTTGCAACCTCAGCTGAAATCTGTGTATAACACTTGTCTCTATTTACTAAATCTGGCTTATTTGGACTTATTTATCTTCCAACAGAGGGACGCACTGTACAATTCTATCACCTGAACATCACAATTTTCTCATTTCTTCTATTTCCAAAATTAGTTCAGTTCTCTCCCCAACTATATCTTTAAAAGCAAAATTAAACAATATACATTTATGTTTTCAACATTATTAAAGGAGAGGAGGATAAAACACTTTACAGAATAAACTCAGGTTTTTGTTTTGTTGTTTTGTTTTTTTTTCTTCCCTATGACTCGCACCATTTTTGTCACTTTGAACTGCATACAATAACACAAGTGTTTAAAGATGCACCCTCAGGAAAAGAAACACATTTTCCTAGCATGAACAGCATTAATCACAGGTTAATCTAACACTAAGCAATAGTATTTACAACACCTTTTAAATCCTACAAAAGATACACACAAACAGGAACTCTTGGAACGAAAATAAAAACAGCTGGTTAGTGTTTGCACTAGCTGCCATTTGCAGCAGAATCCTCTGAGGTAGTCTCTTAAAGCCGTCAAGTTCTGAGCAGCCAACACATTCTTCTTTTTGTGCAAGAACTAAGCAGTCACTAACAGAGTTCTGATTCCTATTTCAACCTCCATAAAGGATGCCCAGTGTAACAAAATAAATCATGTAGTCATAGTTTTATATTTTCATTTCACAGTCTCTAACTTCTACCCAAGGCCTTCTACAACAGGGTTACAGCACTGGTGGATAAGGGAAGAGCAATTGATATCATCTACATGGCTTTGTGCAAAGAAGATTATCAAAGGGCTGGAGCAACTCCACTATGAAGACAGGCTGAGGGAGTTGGGATTGTTCAGTCTGGAGAAGAGAAGGCTCTAGGAAGACTTCCTTGCAGCCTTCCAGTACCTAAAGAGGGCCTACAAGAAAGCAGGAGAGGTACTCTTTGTCAGGGAGTGTAGTGATAGGACAAGGAGTAATGTCTCTAAACTAAAAAAGCGTAAATTCAGATTATATCTATACAAGGAAGAAATTCTTTACTACGAAGGTGGTGGGGCACTGGAACTGGTTGCCCAGAGAATCTGTGAATGCCCCATCCCTGGAGAAGTTTAAGGCTCAGCTGGATGGGGCTTTGAGAAACCTGATCTAGTGGAAGCTGTCCCCGCACACAGCAGTGGTTTGGAACTAGATGATGTTTAAGTTCCTTTCCAATCTAAACCATTCTGTGATTCAATGTTATCTTCATTCACTATTTAAATATTCAGTATTGTAAGGGTAATATTTTGAAATCTTTTAAAAACTGGTTCCACGATAGGAAAAAAAAATCATCTAGGGCCTTCCTCAGGCAAAATCTTTGCAAGTTTCCAAGCAATCTGTCAGGGAAAATTTTATAAAGTTCAGAGGGAACAAGCTTTCCCCTTACATTTGCACTTTATTGGTCAGTGGCAGTATTGTAAATTGCTGTAAAATACCTGTTAGGCTTTCCATGACCTATATTCCCATATCTAAAATCTCCCTGTAGTGAAGTAATATTTTTCAATAATTTTAAAGCAAAGCCTCACTTGCTCTTTTTTCTCCTGCTGCAGCCCTCACATTCAGCTAGATATCCTGAGCTGGATAAAAACCAGCGTGTCACTATGAAAGTTTTCCTCTGTTGGTTTGCACCTTTCCATCCACAAAGGAAAGAATACTTGAGCCAGCTGTTTTGTTTAAATATATAAATACAACTTGTGATTGAATAGTGGTTGGAAGCAGCGAAATTCTTGCGTTTGACCCAGAGAACTTTCCTACTTACCTGGGAGTTTTGAGAAATGCCTCTATCTTGTACGCTTGTCCCTGGCTGCTATAAATTTTATCTGGACTTGTGATATTTCATAGCTCCAGAAAGGTCTATTGCTCTACTTAAATCAAGATATCTTTCCCAACTGGTCCGTTTTCCCTGAGGTTTTGCTAAATATATTCCAGACAAATTTGCTACCTCAAGCCAAAAGATTCATACCACTCTAGTCAAAAAATGTATGATTGTTAAGCAATAACTTTAACTCCGCAGTATTTTATGGATACCAAATGAGCCCCTGCTGTGCTCTGAAATTTACAGAGTGAGAGTCTTAGCTTCTGCAAGCCCAGATGTACTTTTGAAAAAGATGGATCTGTGCTATATTAAATTACTTACAGATCTGTCCCAATATGACAAAGACGGGGATATCTTCAAGGGAGCTGTGCTCACCAACTGCTTGAAAGACCTTCCAGACATTTATAAATGTCCCTTTCCTTTGCTTTTCAGCTAAGATTGGCATGTGACTCTAATCAACTGAACTTCAGTAAACTTTAAACCTCTGTTCTGTAGTAGTCTGTTAAGCTGTTAAGACTTGTGAAGCTTTGTAAAATTTCAGATATATTGTTTTTGCTGACAGTGGCTGTTTCCAGTTTGCAGTAGCTCTGTATAAAAGAATGACTCAGGCCTGAGAGAATTAAGTAGAAGACTGGATTTTAGTATTGTGAACAATCTTAAAGAGATTTGAAATATTAAAATATGAGTAAATCTTTAATATTTAGCAGAAGGTCCAAATGTTCCCATGAATAATGCTATGTAACAGCTTTCAGGAATAGAAGTTTTGGTGATCTAAATGACCATCTAAATCACTAAATCACTTGAATGGGAAGAATTGTCCATGCCTAAATACAACATATAAAAGCTGGTTCAGTGTCTGGGAGGACACCTAAGCCAGGTCTCAGTATATACAGAAAGAAAAGGGATGACTGATACCCTGACACTGTCTGGACTTAGTTAAGGTCACAGGCCAGAATTATTGTCATTATTTAGAAGCCCATCCTGGTAGTGGCCAGAACATATACTGTGCAATTAATTTATTTTACTTTTAGATGCTCCCCAGGGTGTAAATAACATGTATTCTGGGCCTTTTGAGCTTCAGAGGGGTCTCAAAATATCAGGTCAAGAATGTCATCCTGTCCTGCAAGATTATGGTCTTTGTTGAACAGCAGGTAATTCATATGGCAGAGGGGAAAGGATCTTTCTCAGTCTGTACATCTAAGACTGGGTCAGCATTTAAAAATAATGCATAAGTTACAGTCTAAGCAGTCAGTGGGTGTACAAGAGAAAATTGGATGTTGCCAGACTTTAAGTTATTCTCAGACAGCAAGGGGAAACAAGTTTTTGTGCACTTTGGGGACAGCTTATTTATTTATCCTTTGCATTAAGAATCAGTAGACAAAATGCACAAGTCATCCAGGAGTCTTTGTCTTCCAGGAATGCCAAACACTCAAAGTAGAAGGTTTCTAATTTCACAACTATATTTTATGGCCAAAGAGCTAGTGTGGTTTTTTAGACTGCAGCTCCGTTAAAAAATTGATTGGGTGTTAGACACAGGCCATAGGACAGGCTGTTCCTATTGCTCATATGGACAAAAATAGCAATCTTCAAAAAAATTCCAAAGCATGGTTCAGGGAATAGCACAGACTGTTCCTAGCAGGGAAAGATTTTCCCAGTATGACGGTGGCCCTGTTTACAGAGCAAGTGGGACATTTATTGCAATAATTGTAACACGAGCCACATGAGTTTTAAGGGTAGGGAATCTGTTGAAGGGTAGGGTATCTGTTTCATGGCTTTCCATGTCTAAGTGTCTCTCCATGTCTCTCCACTACCAAGGTAGTGGAGATAGTGGTGATGCGTCTGGTCTTCTAATTTGCCCATAAATTATCCTTCAGGTATATAAGTGTCTGTGTCTCAAAAATACCTTAGGATTTTATTTCAAATGTATACACTCAATAATTAGAAGCCTAAAATTAATCAAAGGTCTTCAGTAAGAATGACATGACTTTTATACACTATAGTATAGTTTTCATAAATAGAAAGTTTTCATGAACTATTACCTCATTTTCAAAATATTTTAAGATTTTTTTTTCTGTTATCCTTGTAAGCACATTTTAAAACTCCATTTTTATATGCATTATACAAATAATAGATTGAGTTTGAATTTTTCTGCTACTGTTTTGAAAATACAAGTAATCATGTAGGTCATGATCCCTAGGTTTAATTAGGTGACCATACTGAAAACTTGTTATAAAAAAGAAAGACAAATAAAACAAGGTCCAATTGCTAATTCACTTTCCAGAGGAGAAATGTCCTCTACGTGTACTTTTTGCTAGCAAGCCACTTAGGTTGCAGTAATTTATAACAAAAGGAGTCACAACAGAACATTACGAAGTAGATGAAAGGTTTTACAAATGTGATATACAGTTTTAAAGGAGAAAAAAACTAATTTGCCTGTAATTTTGCTATCTGAACATGTTTGTGTATGATTTATCTTATTGTTACAGCTGGATTCAGCTGTGAAGGTAAATGCTGAAAAAGCAGTTTGCTGACTGGGTTTATTCCCATTAGACAGCACTGGCTTATAATGACTAATGGGAAAACAAGTCTATTTTTATATGCACAATGTATCCATTTATGTGGCCTTTATAGCCCCAAATATATGTCTACACCTATGAACAGCCTGTTCAGTTTTAAATTTTATTCAACTGAGTTTCAATACCTTAAGCAAAACAAGTGGCACTGATAGTTTGAATAGTAATGTAAAATGCTTGAAATATGGCCTAAAATTATTAAACCTCTGGTCACTACATCATCTTTATAAATTAAGTTTCACACTTTCTTTACGCAGGAAGGATAACTTCAGTTGGATAGGCTTAAGCAAACATTTCATCGTGCAAAATATAATATTTTCTATTAAGCTATCAAATCAAAAAGGTAGCAGTGGATATCACATAGTGAACTGCCCTTGGAGTACCTCTGTTCTAGTGATCAATCAAGGTTTTAGTATTTTCTGAATCAGAATCTATACTTAGATAATTTTGTTTCCTATCTACCAATCCTCCCAAAATTTGTTTAATCCTTTCTTGAACTCCAATATACTTGGGAGTCTTTGTTCCTTTTGGCTTTCACAGTCATAGAATCAGAGAATGTTTTGGGTTGGAAGGGACCTTTAAAGATCACTTAGTTTCAACCCCCCTGCTTTTTATCACTAGGGCTAAAAGTTGTGCAGAAATGTGTATAACATGTTAAATAAGAAGTTGGGTTTTGTTTGTTTGTTTGGAAGTGTAAGAATTATCAAGAAGGTCAAGGCAAAGTCTTCTGCACACATTCATTTTCAGTGCCGAAGGACACAAGGACAGAGTGCTCAGACAAAACCTGGGGAAAGAATGCAGGACAGAGTGGTCAACATTAAATATTTAAATACTGAGGGCAATCAGGAAAAAAAAAAAACTTAGCTTGATTCAAAAGCTTTACTTACCTTCAAGCAGACTTGTGGAACCAGTCTGTCAAGCAGGCTGTCTAAATGTCCTTATTATTCGAGCCTGGAGGCTTGAATATCGCCCACAGGGCACGTGTTTGCACCTCTTCCTCCAAGCTCTTATGCAAGTGAGTTATGAAAAGGTTTAAAGGAAAATCTATTTCTGCTCCCTCACACACCATCCTTTTCCACAACTGAGAAGATTTTATTACACAAGGTAACATTACAGAACTGGGTGAGAACAGGATGAGGAAGGTAATAACAAAATTCAGGGTTCAGCTGAGATCCAGCATTAAGTGCAGGCAATCAAGAGACAGTATGTCAGAAGGCTGCCGAAAATGGCAGGATCTTACAGAGGAAAGGTCTGTCTCACACAATCTGCCTAGGGACATGTCAAGCAGCAAAACGAATGTGAAGGAAGGGGCAGTGTGATAAGTTCACGTTGCTTCTTCTGATCTGAAAGTAAAATGGTGTTCCCTGAGAGATAAATGCATTATTCAGAAGCCATTTCAGGCCTTGGCCAATGCTAGACTTGAGGATGTACATAGATGTATATGCTTAGCAGCACATATACAAAATAAACCATTTTGTTGTTAGTTGCTTACTTTTACAGAAGAGCTTCAGCCTTTTTTTTTTTTTGGGGGGGGGGGGGACATGTTGGGAGAACAGGGAGAAAAAACACTTTTGCTTCTCTTCAGGAAGAGAAGGTAATAGAAATCTGAAATTGGACATTGAACCACAAAATACCAATGCATTATGCTATCACTTTTATTTGTTTTTCAGGACAAAAGTAAACTGAGCTGTGGGCCCTGAGATGCAACAGAAATAGTAAAATGCTGTAGCTTACAATGGTAAACTAATTGGCAGAAAATATGATATGTAAAGTGAAAATGTATACACAGCATACAATGAATGATGTCCAGTGAGGAGGTCAACACTTTGTGGATACCAACATTTTAGTATTGTTATTTTGTTAAAATAACGGTTAAGAAAATAACAGCTGAGTGGTATAACTTGTTTACAGTATAAGGAGAAATGTTTTGCACACTGCGTAAAATCCATGATGTTGAAAGTTTAGTTCTGCCTTCTGAGCTCTAAGGCTCTTGTTTCTCCTGGATATTTCAGCTCCTTATCTCAAGTTTTCTTCAGCTTGTTTACTGAATTTTCAGTCTGCTTGCTCAGGAGATTTTTAAACCAGAGCAAGCAGACTAAAATTCTGTAAATAAACTGAAGAAAATGCAAGATAAGGAGTTAGAGTGTTCAAAAAGTAAGAAGAGCTACAAATACCTCGTCAAGGAATTAACTCTTCACTATATCTATGCATATACACATATGCTTTATGCATGTGCACTTTCATCATGTGCATTAAGAAGATTTTATTCAGAGTGGCAGGTGTAGGTTGTCCTACATACCATACATAACAGTGCATCAACCACTCATTGCTTCCCACTTAATTAAACAGGAAAGCCATAAGTAAACTGCTGACAAAGACTCAGTATCACACACAGGCTCAGTGGCTGCCACTGCATTTAATTAATTAAAATATAATACAGCTAACTGAGTAGAGGGAAAAGCAAAATCTAAGTATTTTTGAACCAGTTATTCTCATATGTGTACAAAAGTAATAACATCCTTCTAAAAACAGCTTAAGAAACTATAAGAGAGTTGTGGAGGAATAAATTTTAAATGTTCTGTTACTTTTCTTTTAGAAAGTTCATTCCACCTAAATTGTTTTATATGGGTCTTAAGGAATAAAAGCTCCCTCATGCACCACTTTTAATTCTCTCTTCATCTGTAAAAACAAGCTGGGAAGTACTTTAATTTACTGCTGATCACTGGGAGGAGGGAAAGGAATGCAAAATTTAAATGACATTCACACACAAAGTTAATAGCTGTTATCACTCTCCGAAGGAAAGTGTTGATGAAGTATTACTTCATATAATATAGAGGAGACATTCAGCTTTATAGTCCTTAATAGTTAAGGTACTGTTTGGCAAATATGCGCGTACCTAAGGCATATGGGTATCTTAGTAAGGCAGTAAGTGAATCTAACAATGGATCTTTACTGCTATCACAGATGTATTTAGTGCTTTTCATGCATAGATTTGAAACTCCTTACAAAATAACAGAATGACTGTCATCAACACTAGAACAGTTAGCAAAGGTAAAGTGCAGAGAGATTGGGGATTTAGAGAAATGTCCCAGCAGGTGAGGGGCAGATCTCCAGAGTCCTAGTCCAGTCTGCATATTTGGACATTGCTTCCTTCAAGGAAAACAAAACAAAACAAAACAAAGTCTGAAGTAACACACTAAGTCACTTGAAATAAAATCTTATCACATTTTGATCAAAATCTGACCGATGAGCAGTGGGAAAAAGAGTAATCATTTGTATATTTCAATTCCCACCTAAGTAATGCCTGGGTGATTGCTTATCAGAGTTCATGCAAAGTAGTGGAATAAATACCTTACCTAAAGTGCAAAAAGTTGCACAGATGAAAACTCCATCCTAGTACTTTAAGATTAAGATCTGTGTTTGAAAGATTAATGTTTGAAACCTGATGTTGTAATTTTCTTTCTTATGCAGTAACTTATATTCATTATCTACCAGAACAAATACTATATATGTATCCATAGTTGCTAAGGCACATTTTACTAATTGTTTTCTTTTTTTGCATGTTTCAGGAAGCAATTTCTGCATTTAAATTGGATGTAGTTTCACTGAGCTGTAAATATAAGGCTCCAGCCTAATGATCTAGATTTTGGAAATATTTTTTTCCCTCTTTATCTTCTGAGGAAAGAAGATGCAATTACTATGATGGGACTGTAGCAGATACCCACTAATGCTATTGCTAACTAGCTACCTCAGCAGTATTTTTTCAGCCTTTTTATGGCATAGCAAACATGGAAGAGATCTTTTTCTACCAGACCAAATCAACTGCATGCTCCAAAGAACAGCAATAAGCATAGACACAGCACCAACAGAGCTAATGCTACTATCGACATGCTTTTCAGTTTTCTCATCAAATCTACAGCATGCTTCTTCCATGTATATAAAAGACTCTCTTCCTGTTTCCATTTGTTATTGTACATAATATTAATAATTTTCCCACTGATATCTTCCCCTACGTTCTTCCCTTATCTTTCAGGATAGGATGAGTAGTATGACATCCGCTTTAATACCAGCTGAATCAGCTAAAATCCAAATACCAAATATATTAATGATAATGTGTGAACAGTAAATAGAATGTATTGATATTTGCACCAAATAAAACCTTATTTGTATATGCACTTCCATAAAGCAGCCTTATCACAATATGGCCCTACAGCATTAATTTATGCCTTCCAGCCCATCAGCACCATCTACTGCAAATTGACATAACAGTCTTTACCACAATAAACACGTTTCCACATTTTTTTTATCCCTTACATCTGGCATTCTTGGGATTTTCTTTTTTATTCCACTTATTGTTCCAGTATGACCTACAAAAAATAATAATAATAATAATCTTAGTTTGTCATTTTTGAAAAAGCTTCTGGAATTGTGACTTCTCTTTCAAAAGAAATCAACCACTGGAGTTCAATCAGTTGAACTCTATAATTGTAGAAGTTTTGAAAATGCTTAAGGTGAAAATATATCTTTGATTTTTCTTGCTTTTACATGTCAGGGTGGAGAGGCAGAAGGGAAAGAACAGGAGTTAAAAATGTTTTTAATGCAGTATAAACTAAATCCTCCAAATCCATTCCTGCAAAGGAAACAATACTTCTCTTTCATCTATGGTCAGGACTCAATAATAAAGACTTGGCAGAATTTCATCAGGTTGTCAAGTAGCTCCTTGACTTTAAACACAGTCCTCCCACTCAGTGCATTCAAAATTTTGCTCTTAAGACAGAGGGGTCACTTTAAAGCCCTAAGTACTATTAGGAAAGAGGTTTAACACATTTGATAAAGGCTGGAGATTTGCTATCTCCTATCATTAGCCAATTTTAGCTGTATAACTTCCTACTTTGTCTCCTTCCTTTCTTCCCTCCTTTCAAAGGTAAATTTTGTGTATTTTCTGAGAGCACTGGACTTACTCCCTTACAAAATCACTAACTAAATCTCACTCCAGTTTCTTCACATTCATTCTGGCATGATACCAGTGGCTGCAGTGACTATTCTGAATCCAGAATCAAGCTTGGGCAAATAATAATAATAATAATAATAATAAAGCTTCCAGATGTGTTTGAATAGGACCCGTCACATACTCTATTATATAGTGCAAAGTATTTATGAACTCACACTAAAGAAAAGAGTTATTGTGATGAAATTAAAGAAAAATATGTTATGAAGAAGTGATCTCCTTTTTACTCATATAAACCTATCTTGACATTTCCACTTTAGTTCACTTTATTCCAGAATGAGTACCCTAGCACAAGTTACAGTGGTATATTAGATGAGCCTGTCAAACAATCAGCTTGTCTGTGCTGCTCACAAAAATGCACCTACAAGTGCTTCCCTTCACAGGCTTAATAAATTTGATCTGCTTTATTTTGCAGATGTTAAATCATTTAAAATGGTTTTGCTTGTAAGAAAATGTGTTATGTAAGTCATAGGTTTTAAAAAAAAAAAGTCATTAATTAGTGAAAATAAATGAGCTGTTCAGCATGCTGAATACTACGGAAAAGCAACTTTCCAGAGAGAACAAGGTGAAAAAAAAAAAAATCCACAATTGTAAATTGAGCATGTTCCTTCCTTCTCTTTTGGAAATCTCAGGCATTTTACATAATTTCTTTTAGGGATTTGAAGATTACAAATTCCTAAGGTTATGTTACTCATTATATGCCATTCTGGCTTATACAATGGTTACTTCCTCCACAGGCAGGCAAACCTAAGAAAACTCAGGAAATAGAAATATATAATTGCATCTTTCAAACATATAAGGAAAACAAACTAATTTTGGTGAGTTTTTCTTTATTAAAAGTCAGATATTTATTTTTGTTACAGTCACAAAATATTAGCACAGGAACATTTCCTTCTCAGTATGTCCTTCACACTCTCCCCTGAAGTCTCTCGGTACTTAATATGTTCTTTTCTTTTAGCTTTCCAGCTCCTCTTTTACCTGTCTATCAACCCTCTATTCCATAGATCCAAGCACGGTTTTCAGTCTTTCTTTACTTTTTTTTATTTTCCTAGACAAAAGGAGGTTGTGGTTTTGATTTTCTACTGCAGTAAGAGGAGATGGAACTTTAATGACTTTAATAAAACTTTTTCCTATCCTCCAGTGTTAAGTTATCCTTTCCACACTCTGTATTTTGCTGTGTTGAAACTGATTCTTTACAAAAGGTAACATTTCCTCTTTTAGAAATTGGTTAAATTTTTAATATCTGTTAATTCATCTGTACTGGATATTTTTAGTATAACACATACATTAAATTACCATTACAAATCAGAAGTCTGCATAAACTGGTCATATCGTCAGAACAAACATGTCCACAAAAAAAAAAAAAAAATAATAAAAAAAAAAGAACGAACCTCATAATGAAGTGTTGCAACACTTACTCAAGCATAGGTTGATTTACACATTTAAAACACTGAACATAAATATGTTTAGTGTTTACTAAACATAACAACACTAATTCCTGTTGTGTATTTTAAATATTGTGTCTTTTAAAATATCAGATTTGTGGCATGTATTTTGAATAAAAGCCCAGATCTTTGTATAATTTGAAATCAGTGGGCCTACTACAATACATTGAAGTCAATGGGGTGCACCTAATTTAAATCACTGTAGGATAATATTTTAATCAGGACTACAAATGGTGGTTGGAAGAATCTGGAGCTGAAGAAAACATTTTCCTTTTAAAAATTAACAAATTTGGTACATGATTATATTCATTCAGGTAGAGCCTCTGATTAATTTAGAGAAGAACTTTAACTTCCCCAAATGATGCTTTGTGGTTTCTTGAAGGAAGAATTCTTCAGTATTTCAGAATATCAGTAGGTCAACACAGCTTGAGCAAAAAAATGTGGTTTTCATTAAAAGTTTGTCAGAATTAGTGCACGGATTAAAATACCTCTGACATGACTGACATTCTATGTGATGGCAGATATGTAAAAGGTTCAGCTAACAAAGCTCAGTGATGTAGTTCAGCTTCATTATAACAAATAACTAAGTGGACTGGAACTTTTCAGTCTGGAAAAGAGATTAATTATTGTATAGAATGAATAGAGTACAGAGTAGAGTATCTGAGTGCCATGAACTGACTGAGTAGGTATTAATTTTTCCTCTGTGTTTTACAATGCCAAAACTTTGAAGAATAGAATGAAGGAATCAGATACAAATAAAAATAAGAATAAAAATATTAATAATAATTAGTAATTCAAGGAAGAAAGTAAAGAGAGGAAGACTGGGAGACTTGTTGCCAAAGGTTATGTGTGCTGGATGTCTGAATGAAGTCTACAGGAAAATTCATGGGGAAAAAATCACTGAGAAATGAAAAACATCTCAAGGTCCCCTGTGTTGAAAATTGGAAACTGGACAAATAGGATGAAGGTACACTCTTCTAAGCATCCTTTTACAAATGCTCATGAAGAAAAGATAACAGTTAAAGAAACCTGTCAGAAGTGAGACACTTCAAATTGCGCTGAAAATTTGGAAGCTTATTACCAAACTGTGATAAGCAAGGTCTTGCATTAATCTTGGGTGTGATAAATTCCTGAGATAATTTCCAAACTCTGTGTCCTTTATTTCCTATGTCTTTTTTTGTCTCTTTTTATCATGAGCTTTTATCACCTGTCAGTAGAACCGTTAAGTCCAGCCAAGTTCATCTAAGCTTTCTCCACAGACAGAAATGACTGATATGCATTAGTCCCAGCCAAATACAATCCCTTCTACCCCAGTCTGAATCTACACAAATAATTACCTATCTTGTAATATTTTCTATATGTTAGATCTTTATAGTAATTTAGTATTAATTAAAATGGCAACTTTTTATTAATTGATCACTGACAAGAAGCCTCTCAGTACATCATTTACTGATTTTCATAAGTCTGAGTTTCTGTGAACTTCATGTTTTGACATGAGGCCAGTTATAATCAGATGAGCCTAGCTGCACATTAGTATTCAGATCACTGTTTTTTTTTTGTTTGTTTATTTAAGTTGATTGTTTAAGGAAAGATAATGGCTTCTTGTAGGGTATGTCCTCACATAAACAATGCTGTTAACACAGAAGTCTGCTGTTGAGATGTTCCTGCAGTTATATAAAGTTAATTCTAATAAAATATGCCTTGCTTTTCACAGAATCACTGCGCTGGAATGCTTTTGGGGCCATGAATTTGTATAGATGTCCATAAGTGAAAGCAAAGGCATGCCTTCAAATCTTCACAGTTGTACTACAGTGCAGTCACTTCAAAACAAACAAAATGAACAAAAAGCCTAACAGTTTTTCTCCTTTTCTTCTTCCTTTTTACTATTGCCAGGCATGTTTCACAACATGAAATGTATCCCAGCTATCCTGAATTCATCTCCTTTTCTCCATCAGTTCATCAGCATTCTGGGACTACTGGCACATCAGGTTTTTCCTTATTATCTGAAGCTATTTTCTGATGTCTAGATTTATACTGGCAAAAATAAACCATTCTTGGATCAGAAGCCTATGTTAAGCAAAACTACCAACATCTTTTACAACAACCTAAATGACATTTTGACTCAAACTTAACCCAATGAGCTAACTATAGGTGGCCAAGTAATCATGCAAAAACATTGCATGGAGCTTGCCAGGTACTAATCACATTTCTGTGGCATTTATATTTAGGCATGTTACTCCCTGAACAAGCTCATTAATCAGTCCTAGCTTATGGGATCTCGAAGACAAAAGGTAAGAATAAATGGCAGGGAGACAGGAGGATAGTACCATGACAGCACTAGTGTTCCGGATGGTTTAAGCAGCAATGGAATTGCAATAGAAAGGCTGAGCCATATACCTATAGAAAGACAAGAATGCAACAAATTCACTTATTTAAAAAAAAAAAAAAAAAGAGGAAATCACTTTTATTTCAACATAATGAAAGATTCTTCCAAGACCCAGGTATGCTGAAGCAGCAGAGGGAAACATAAACCTCTAGGGGAGAGTGCAGGGGCAGAAATGAAAGTGATTCCCAAAGAGTGGGGATCACACAAGAACACACTACAGTATCTCAACACAGAAAGTACAAAACATTAGAGAGAGACAATAAAACACAGGCAATTGTAGAACTCAATGCAGAATAACACAGGGGACAGAAATATACATGAATAATTCTGGATCCTACCCACATTCATTACAAGTCTTCTAGTCTCCTCAGAACTTAATTCTTTTCCCTTTCATATCCTTTCCCTTCTTTCCATAATTGTTACAAACCACAAAAATTTCTAATCATAGTTCTAAATAGCTGTTTCTACATTGTTCCCACAAATCCTCTTTTTTTTCTGCAAGCATGGTTATTTTCATTTTCATTCTGAAAGTAGTTTAAACATTTCATGCTGTATTCAAATTATATCTTTCCAAACTTAACATATATATATATAATATAAGTATATATATATATTCATGGGAGATACATTTTCTCTGCCCTTTCTCATCGCCTTCCAAGAGTGGGATTTAATGTGCCATTGGCTAAAGATAGGTCATGGTTATTAGCTAATACCCGCCTCCTTGAGCTGTCTTCTCAGTTTGACACAGGAGAAAACTAACTTGCCCATGCAGGTTAATCTAAACTGTTTACCAGTTAAGGCTCAACTACAAGAATCCCTTACACAAACACCATCGTCCCCCAGAATAGTGGTAAGTGCCTTACCCTTGAGGGAAAAATGTTGATCACCTGAAACATATGGAACAAAATAAGATTTATGGTTTCAACTCCACACACCTGTATAACTGTCTATGTACGAAAAAATAAAAAGGTTTTTCAGGAAGGTGCATCTTAGCAATGGACATTTTGGGGTCAAATATCCTTAAATTAAAAATAAAAATAAAAAAATAAAATCACTAAATATCTCCATTGGGTCATTGTCAACTTTCAAAGGAATCTGAATATTTTTAGAGAACATGATGAACAAGTTCATCTTTAAACTGTGTAATGGAAGTGGTCTCTGCTGTTTGTACAGTATAAAGCACTTATATGACTACATTATGGAGCAGGAAGGAATATGATACCATCCAGTCACTCACAGAGTCATAGAATAGTTTGTGTTGGAAGGGACCTTACAGACCACTTAGTTCGAACCCCCCTGCCACCAGCAGGGACACCTGAGCTAGATACAGTACACAAGGTAGGGTCTCAGAAGGGTAGATATTTCACCTCCCTCAACTCGCTGTTTACACTTCTTTTGTTTCAGCCCAGGATATAATTGGCTTTCTGGGCTGCAAATGTGCACTGCTGGCTCATATCCAATTTTTCATTCACCGGTACCCCCAAGCCCTTCTCCACATTACCACTCTCAAACCCCTAGTGTGTACTGGTATTTGGGATTGCCCCAACCCAGCTACAGCACCTTGCACTTGGCCTTGTTGAACTTCATGAGGTTTGCATGGGCCCACTTCTCAAGCCTGTCCAGGTCCCTGTCCCTCTGTATAGCATCCCTTCCTTCTGTGATATCAGCTGCACCACTCATCTTGGTGTCATCCACAGACTTGCTGAGAGTACCCTCAATCCCACTATCTATGTAATTAATAAAGATATATATTATTATAAAATATTATATATATATTTATTTATATTTATATATTACAAAAACAGTACTGGTCCCAATACAGACCCCTGAAGGACACCACTCATCATTGAACTCCACTTAGACATAGTGCTGTTGATTACAACTCCCTGGATGAGGCCATCCAGACAATTCTTTATCCACTGAATAGTCCATCTCTCCAGACAATTCTTTATCCACTGAATAGTCCATCTCTCCAATTTAGAGACAAGATCATTGTGTAGGACTATGTCAAAGGCCTTACAGAAGTCAAGGTAGATGACATCAGTTGCTCTTCCCTTTACAACTCAGGTAGATGACATCAGTTGCTCTTCCCTTTACAACTCATGTAGTCACTCCATCACAGAAGGCTAATAGATTGGTCAGACATGATTTGCCTGACAGTCACCAGTGGGGTTCCGCAGGCCTCAGTCCTGTTTGACATTTTCATCAATGACCTGGATGCAGGAGTGGAGGGCATCCTCAGAAAGTTTGCTGATGATACTAAACTGGGAGGTGCTATTGACTCCCTGAATGGACAAGAGGCTTGCAGAAGGATCTAGGTAGATTTGAGCACTGGGCAATTAACAATGGCATGAAGTCCAACAAAGAAAAATGCCAGGTTCTGTACCTGGGATGGAATAATGCTGGACACAGGTACAGACAAGCAGCTAGAAAGTAACAGAAAGGGATCTGGGGGTGCTGGTTGAAAATCAGGCTCAACATGAATAAGCAGTGTACAGCAGCCACGAGGTCAAACTGTATTTTAAGAAGCATTAAACCAGCATAGCCAGCCAGGTAAAAGAGGTGATTCTCCTGCCATATTTAGCATTGGTGTGGCTACACCTCGAATATTGCATGCATTTCTGCTCTCCACAACACAGAAGGGATGTTAGGGTCCTTGAAAGCATCCAGAGGAAGGCAATAAAGCTGGTAAAAGGGCATGAAGTCATGTCCTATGAGGAGACGCTGAGGATACTTGGGTTGTCTGGTCTGGTCTGGAGAAAAGAAGGCTGAGAGGTGATCTCATTGCTATCCACAACTTCCTGAGGAGGGGAAGTGGAGAAGGAAATACTCTTCTTCCTGGTAACCAATGACAGGACACAAGAATGGCAAAAAGCTGTGCCAGAGTAATTTCAGACTGGACATTAGAAAAAAAAAATCTTCACTGTGAGAGAGGTAAACACTGAATCAAGATTTCTACCGAGGTGGTTGATGCCCCATGACTGTCAATATTCAAGAGGCATTTGGATAACACCCTTGTTAATATGCTTTAACTTTTGGTTAGCCCTTAAGTGGTCAGGCGGTTGGAAAAGATGATCTTTGAAGATCTCTTCCAACTGAATGATTCTATTCTAATTGTCCACTTTTCAAACTACAGGCAGTGTAAGGTGGTGAAAAGCTTCAAAGAATAACCTGATAAAATTATAAATTAATCCCAGAAACCTTCAGACCCAACAAGCTTCGCACCAGAAAAGCAATCACAGTATGAATGCCTATTGACACTTGCCTGGTTCATAATATTTTACTGTTCCAAAATTTTCAAGGTTTTAAAAGCTGTAATTAAATATACCACTACAAGTACCATGTAACCAGAAGAAACTCAGTCTTGCGGGCATGCCAAAACTGCAGTGGAAGCTGTCTTTACCACATTTCTGCAAAATGGTTACTTACACGTTTGCAGTGTAGATCTAAATAATTACTGGTAAACATGGTCATAAATAAGTTCACAAGCTACGGGTCACTGACAATTCTACTGGGTCTTAAGACTGAAATTTCATTACTGGGTTCATGGCCAACCAGTAATGACAAGAATTAACTTCAGTGACCATTTGAGCAGATAACTTCTGTTTACTTTTATTCACTGGGCATTTGGAATTAACTCCTCTGACTTTTAGACAATGAAATAAAGAGCTTCAGAGAGTAATGTACTTGTAGTGCACATCAAGTTTCATTAGTTGGAAAGACTCAAACCCAGTCATGCGCATTCTGGAACACATCTGATGTAATATATATTATATATTACCTTTTTTCATTTATGTTATATTCCACCATCATTCTACTCAAGCAATGAAGAAGAACATTTCTTGTATCATAAAAGAGAAAGCTATTTGAACAAATAAAACAAGTGCCATAGAGTCTATTTCATATGCTCTTCAACCCAGAAAAAAAAAAAATTTGTTTTGTTTTTAAGGAACTCCAATAAAGCATTTACTGAATCTTGTTAGGAATCTTACTGCATTTCAGGTAGGAATATTTCCTCTCATCTTTTACAAAGTATTTCAGAACCACTTTGGTTCAGTAACATTTTGGAAAAAAAAAAAAAAAAGCTAGGAAACCTTACAAAATGTTAACCTTATGGGTGGTAGATATTTGGGAAGAAATGGCCAATGTCTTGAAATAAAAAGTTAAACAGTAGTGAAGAAAGGAGTTCTCAAATATAATTTTCTTTGAAAATGAGAAAGCTTTGCATACTTCAGCCTGGGGAAAAAACAATCACCTGGAACCAGCCAAGCAACTGTAATTCTTAATTACATTGTAGAATATTTTCATGTTGTTCTGCTTAGGCCTATTAGAACTCATTTAGCTGAAGTTTCAACTTTCATTCTCTCACAAATTCAGTTTGTACCCATTAATTACAACTGTCATGAAAGAAATGCAGCCATTAGCAATGCCAAAATCCCAATACATGTATACGCATAAGCTTGGGATGTAATATTAATTGTTATGAAAGCTTTGACATGATCCTCTACTGAATCCAAGAAAATTATTAGCTCAAAATATTGCTACTGGAAAAAGACTTTATAGCTACTTACACCAAGTGAGCAATAGGAGACCAAATGTTTTCAAAACAGGTTAACGAGTGATAATAATTACTGAACAACTATAATCTCACAAACTGGAAGCAACTTTCCCCAGAGCAATTTCTTTTTACACTTTGAACTTTGAAACTGGAGCCAGGCCTTTAAAAAAAAAAAAAAAAAAAAAAAAAAAAACACTAATCAAACTAATCATCTAACTAATCAAGCTAATGTGACTTATATAAACTCCAAGGTTTTGTTCATTAAACAATCTAAATTTAAGTGAGAAATAAGAAACTGTTTACAATGGCCTACATATTTATTTGTCATTATATAGATGCTAAATAGATGTAAGCATGCCTCAACTAAGATGGTGACAACCAGCGTTTGATAATGCAAATAAAAAACAAATGACAAAATGGAACCCTGTGTCAGACTGTGCATTTTTATTCAGATTTATTGACATAGAAACATGTTAAAAGGCATTAATCCAATATTCATATATACCTTCAGGAGCAGTAAGATTTGATAGCTGCTAAAATGAGGTGTCTTAAAATGAACTAAAGCAAAACTAAAAAATCTTATTTAGTCATGACAGCATCTAGAGGTCAGGTATCTAGCACCAGAACTTCAAACTGGGCTGCCTGAAGTAGATGTCCAGGCTTCCCATAAAGTCAGAGAAGAGGGAAATTAATAGGTACTTTGCACGGGAATTGCTCCAACACTTGTTCAGGGAAACGATCTACTAAAAATGGTATTCATTTTGTACTGTACAGTCCAGCAGTCTCTGCATGTCTACTGGTAGGGTGCAAATCTCCAGTTCAGCTGGAGAAATAGAGACACTCCTTCTCATACACACATATAAACACTGTGGCCCTCAGTCCTATTCAATGATGAATCGAAACCTTGCAGGATGAAGGACTGATTAAGAAGCCAGGTTCTGCTTCCTAAGTTAACACTCTAATCACAAGGACATTATGCAAGATGTGGGTGGTTTCGAATAAACATTACAATCTATATCTCTGTGGATGAACTGAAATTGTTACATGACGTGCTATTATTCCTCACTTTCTTAATATGGCCACCTCAAAAGTTTGTGCAATTCTTTAATACACAAGCAGTGTGAAAACACCTCTGTGCAGTCAAGTGATCAGTGAAACAGCTGGTGAAGAATATAGGTTTCTTGGGAGTTCAAAATAGTGAATAATAGGCTTTTTAGTTAACATTACAAGGGCCTGATTCAAGTTCCATTAAAGTTAATAGAAAGCTGTCCACAGATTTCAGAAGTGCAATGAATCACTGAAAAGTGTTGTCCTGCCTAATAAGTATTTTGATCTTCACAGTCAACATCCACTTATGTAGTTCTTTAGATCTAATTGATACTTCTGTGTATACACAGATATTAGCTTGTCTAGTGAATTCAAAATGGAAGAAAAACTGTTAAATTACATGCTCAACTTAAAATCTAAATGTTTCATTATTTTACTTATATTCTATTAGCCGAACTTCACCATACTAATTTTCAACATACTCTAAAAAACAATTAGGGATTTTTTTGGAAAAGTCTTTTCAAATGGGATGCCAGCTATCAGGGAGAATACCTGGTATCATCTCTCAGCTTTTGGTAAGTAATTCATGAAGAAAATATCTCAGGGAAACAATCTGAAATGTTTCATAAACCAGAAGAGTTTGTACCTCATATCACTCTCTAGTTCATATCCCATGAGTATAAGCACAAGTTTCATGTTTCTATGGAAGAAATGCTAAAAACTACTAAGGAAAGTATTGCATTTACTGAAATTGCAGTTTCAAATTCATAAATGCATTGGCAGAATTACATATTTATTGTAGGTTTAAACCTAATGACAGATATTCATCAATTTAATTAGTTATAAACAATAGTTTTGTTTTGTTTTTTTCTGTTTTCCATCTTACCTGTATTCTGTTCACCTGGCCTTATTTGCCACAACTGGGCTACTAAGTTAGCTCTGTGGACCAGCTCATGATGAGATACTCAAAATTGGACTGCAGTTCCATCTGGCTTTTCATGGTAGTGAAGCTGTTTGAAGTCCATGATGCAAATCAGTAAACCTTGCAACTCCCACAACACCCTGCATCAGTTCGCCACCAGATCTGTTCTCTAAGTACTGCTACCTGCAGTGTTACGTACCACAGTATATACATACACACATATATGTATATACATACACATATATAAGTGCATGTATATAAAAAATACTGTATAGCGAGTCAAAGCCAGGGAGAGAGATGTAAGAAAGAATAGCCAAAACTGATGACATCTCACACTGTCTTTGTCAGCAAGAAATATGCACATATATACCTTGCTGCTAATAAACATAAGTTGACAACTGAAGACCATATAGGAATAAATTTACGGATTAGTCCCAGGGAATAATGGTCTATGGTGGGAACTGTCCCTCCCTGGCTCTTTCTTACCTGTCCCCAGTCTCCATTTTTTTCCTCTTTCCAACATTGGTTCTTTATATAAATTGCATTCTTGTTTAACTACTTCACGTATTTCCTCCTTAGATATTAGAACCCATTTTTAGGGTTTCAAACTGTTATACCTAGGATGTATTGGCACTACAGATCTCAGTGTAGCAGAAAAGTATCTGAACTATCCATAAAAAAACTTCAGTAACACAGAATTTTACAGAGCTCATCTAGCCTGTGCTGCCATGGCCAAACTGCTCCAGGGAGCTCGGTTAACTCAATGGCAATACCAGTCAGTCAGACAAACAGCAAAGTTGCTGCCCAATCTAATGGATAGGGTAGTGAATACTATTAAACTACTCAGTCCTGACATTGCTTCTTTGGAATGACTGCTATGTGGTAACCTAATATTCCCTATTCATACAAATAAATCTCATTATGGAAACACCTTATGGATAGGTATGAGCACAGTCAGACTCCCTGGTTTCAAAGTGGATGAACAGCCTTTGCTAATGGAAGGGGACATGCTGATGGACAAATCAAGAAACTTTTGACAGAAATGATCTGCTTATGGTGTGCAGCTGCTCCATGTAGGCTTCCAGATGAATAAAACTTGGGTAAATGAGTTACTTGTAGACTCAGCGTAGTCTGTAAGGTGACATGAAACAATATGTGTATTTTTAACATGGAACAAGAGATGAAATCCATATAAGCCTTCAGAAAACATCATTGAGGCTAATGTGTTATTCCTAATGATCCTATGAATTACCATGTGTCCAGGCAGTAAAGTTAGCTAATGCACTGTTTCGGCGTTGTTGTGTTTGTTGTTTTTTTTTCAACTTCAATTCCTTCATAAAACAAGCTGGCAGGAATATAATGATATTAACATTAGAGAAATGAAGGGAAACTACAGAAGTGAAGGCATTCAGTTTTGTTCCAGTGTATCAGTATTCAGACTATATTACATTCATTAGTATTTAAAAATTTACTTCCTGACAGTAGCTGTTTGTGTAAATTCTGACCTCGATTACAAATATAACCTATATGAATATGCAAGAAGGTGGCATTAGAGATTGCTCATTTCCAATAACAACAGGACATGGGATTAACAAATTGATGAATGCTGGATAATATATTCAATTAAAATTTCACAAGTAGTAAGGAAACTAGAAACATAAAAACATGCTGAATGCAAGAAAATGCAAAAGACAAATACCAATGAATAATGATGAAGATGCTCAGAAACCACCTCACGGTAATTTCTGGGTAGTGCTAAATGTCACACATCTTTAGTTCTAGAAATGACTAACTTTGGATAAACAGTATAGAGACAAAATTTGGTCCCATTCTCATTAAAAATAAAGACAGAAGAGCTCCAGTGTTAGTGAAATTAATCTAGAAGTACATTTGGGAATAACTGGGATCAATATCTAGATTTCAGAATACTACAAGTATAGAAAGCATTTTTCAGAAAATGTCTGGATTACTTAATTTGCTTTGTATTTCTGTGTTTTGTTGCTTAAAGGTCTTTTCTCATTTCTTCTTATTTCATATTTCAAAAAGTAAGGGTGTATATGCACACATGAGCATGCTCACACACAACCACACACATACACAAGATTAGATGCCAATTTTACAAAGGAAAAATGTCAATCTCAGAAAAGAAATAGTTTTCTATCTTGAAATTTTCAATTAGGACTTCCTCACAGCTGTTTTGGAACACTATCATTTTTAAAAGGTTAAATGTTTCTGCCAAAGTGAATTTCAAACAACACTTAAAAATTTATTTTTTACTATTGCCTAAACGTTCTATCCTAAACAGTTATTCTACATATCTGGAAGGCATGTCCTGTGTGGAGAGGCTGAGGACACTTGGGTTGTCCAGTCTGCAGAAAAGAAGGCTGAGAGGTGACCTCATTGCTCTCTACAGCTTTCTGAGGAGGGGAAGTGGAGAGGGAGGTGATGGTCTCTGCTCCCTGGTAACCAGTGACAGGACACACAGGAATGGCACAAAGCTGTGCCAGAGAAGTTTCAGTCTGGACAACAGGAAAAAATTCTTTACCATGAGAGTGGTCAAACACTGAAACAAGCTTCCTGGAGAGTTGGCTGATACCCTATGCCTATCAGTGTTCAGGAATATTTATTACAGAAGGTGTCGATTTCATAGCTAAGCAAGAAAGTCTGCTTACATAAGACCCTCCACAACTCCATTGAGAGCAAACAGCTGGAAGCTTAGGCTTGAATGTTGCATTGACACAAAGTCAAGAAGGAGCTCTGTCACAATCAGGCATTACTCAGGCAAGGAGGATGTCTCACAGTAGTCTAAGAGCTGTTGGTGTCTGCTTTCCAGCTGAAATCATGACTCAAGATGCAAGTGGTTTTTCTTCTGTTTCCTATCACAGCAAAATTAAATGGCATAGCTAGAACAAGCAACCATATGCACAGAAAGAAAGGGAAAACAAAATAATTGCAGCCTGGAGCTACAAAAAGTTCTATTGTTTTTCACTTCAACTACATCAAATGTATATTCATTCTGCATATTAGCAGGCATGCCATGTATAAGTTTGGGACTAAAAGTTCATCTCTCAACCATCAAGATCCACCCAGTATTTTTCACGAGATAGATTGATCTTCAATACTAGGCCCCTTTGTCAAACTTCATGTTAGTTTCTCAAGATTTTACTCTCTGTTATTTTAAACAGCCATTCTTATAAAAGGAAAAAGAAAAGAGGAATGAGTCAGTATTCCTTTCTATAGCATCCATCCATATGAGAGTATGAAGCTCATGTTCAGTCAACCACTTGTCAGATAAGAATAAGGAAAACATAACTGGTTTTACACATTGCTCAGCAAATGCTACCACCTATTGTAAATACTATGAGAACATTTTTGTCTCGTATTGATTCTTTCTCACACCTATCTTTTGGAACCTTTCAAAAGTTTAAAGAGATATTACCATATAATTGTTTTAACTAACTGTCTTTAGTTAGAAAAGCATCCCCACTTGAAGGTTTAATTACAATGTTAATATAGCTTTTAAACTCTGCAAGGATTCTCTCTTTTTAGGAGGATCTCATCACACAGGCCTTTTCTGCTGTTATTAGAGCCTTCTGCTTTGTCCAATAACATTAATTACAGCATGGGAATGTTTATTTCCTCTAAATGTATGCAAAATACTATTACAGTTGATACAGAGTCTTCAAGAAAACATGTGTATAGACATACCTATATATATTCAGAAAAGCCACACAAATAGAGCACAGTTAAAAATCCTCCACAATTGTCAAAAACACCACAAGAAACACACTGCATCACAACTGTCAATAAGTAGGTGTGCATTCAGATAACTGAACTAGAAAGATCATTCCTCATGCTGAAATTAGTTATAGATCTTATTTCTTTTATCTGCTCTCCATATGATTAGTTTCTATTCAGGAGGCTAGGTCTACATTTGTCCCTTTCATGCACTGTGACATGTTCTGGTGTCACTATAAAGTTTTTTCAGTTCCTGTACACTTTGAAGTATATATTCTGTAATCACTCAGGTGTGATTTATGGCCATATCTTGTTTTTCCAGTCCTTATCAGAAAAGGAAGATAATACAGATACATCAGTTTGTTTCAAGTTGTGCCCAACACTCTCTTCCATTGCCTCTTGTTTTAATTCCATTAATGAGTAGACACAAGTAGAATTGACTGTACCTAATCGTAGTGCATATGGAACAGCTACCTGTCATCTCAGCATCTTTTCTCCTTCTGCTATTCATGCAAATTTCTTCTTACTCTTAATTCAACACTTTATTATACATTTCTTCCATCAAGCACAGCAAGTCGCCATGTTTATAATGCAGATAAAAAAAAATAAAAAAAGAGTGAACACAACTTGAGAACTGAATATTTAGGCTTATTATATTTATATTGCTTATCTGGGACTTAGATTGCAGAATCTTCAAAATAAAAGGCGGGGTGTAGAGAAAATATTTTTCTCTCTCTTGGTACAACTCTGGCATAGCCTAATTTGTGATAGCTGGAATTAAATTCAGAATGTTTAGGCCTTTTTTATATATCTCTGCAATGTCAGCTCACAATCTGGTTGCTACTTTACACTCACATTGGATATAATTTTATCTTTATTTTTCCTCTGCTTAGCTATTGCAGAATGCTGATGTGTGAATTTGCTTACTAATACCATCTTTAGATTGCCAAAGTTCTCTTCTAAAACAGCCTTTTGGTAAAAGTTTTTAATTAGTTCCTTTCTTTTTTTTAAACCTTCACAATTTTTAAGCATGTTGAATATCAGACAAAATTTTCATTGGATTTGGAAATTCATTTGAAGTCTTTTGAAAGCTCAATGTTTATGCTGAATATGTGTGCAAGCACACATATATCACTTCTGAAGTAAAGTTTTGAATTTGCTGACCAAATATATCCATGATATGGAAATCTATAATATACTTTCTTCTGTCTCTTGACAGAGGCTTTAAAAGAATAAATACACGTTTCTCAGCAGATGTCATCAATAAGTCTACCAGAATCTCATGTCATAATGACTGGACAAGGCTTCTTTTGGTATTTTCAGTTTCCTAGAAAAGCAAAAGACTTGCTATAAAAACTTCAGTTGTATTTTTATGCAACTAAATGGCAGTAGAACACCCAGTTTTACATTTTGCTACATTTGCCTTAAAAAAAAAAGGGGGGTGGGGGGGGGGGGGGAGGGGGGCAAAAAATGAGCAACAGGAAAACTCTGTTCAATACCCAAATAAAATGGTTTACATAACTTATTTTTACTATCACAAAAATAAATATGCCAATGTTTTCTAAAAGTTAACTTCAATATTTCCACATATAAGTATTCTGGAATTTCACACTGCAAAAATTTTTTTTTTTTTTTTTTTGGAAAAAAAGCACACTTTTAAATGCCAA
This sequence comes from Cygnus atratus, assembly GCF_013377495.2. NCBI lineage: Eukaryota > Metazoa > Chordata > Aves > Anseriformes > Anatidae > Cygnus > Cygnus atratus. Next base: position 57,824,533 of record NC_066365.1, read on the forward strand.
AATCACCCAGGAAGTAAAGTATTATTTTCTATCCAGTCCTAGGCAATATTAGAATTATACAAAGAAAAGTAGTTGAGTCATTTTCTATCTCTATATTTCTATGTAACTCTTTGTGGACTAAAATCAAAGGGTAAAAAGATACTATATTTATAAAATGTAATACATTACAACTGTAATTAAGGAATAGTAGTACCTTCAAAGAATGTTTATCATTCTCCTAATGGAATATGGGTCTAAAATGCTACAAAATATAGTTTGAAAAATCAATTGCTTATTTCTTATGCTGTATTTATTCAGTTACTTCTACGGCTTTGCCTGAGAGAATGCTTCTATTTATTTTCAAAATGTGATTGTTTTGTTTACAAGAAATACATTGAGTGTGATCTGCCCGGATGGTGTTAAATATTTCACGTTTTCATCTAGAGCAATTATTATTTTCTCATTAATCAATGCTTTTAAATATCTGTCTTCAATATAAGATCTAAGAACTTTACAGCATGAGCTGCTTGTTCCCTGAAAGACTTAAAAATCTGCGTATCATTTAGCTTATGTTGTTAATATGCTCTGTTTCCTTTGATATCTATATAAATTAGGAATACTCAGAAGCTCAGCAAGGATACTTGGAATCCTGTAAGATTAAGTCCAGCTTCTTACAGCTCCTAAATAAGCCTTTCAGTACACCATCCTGATAGGTCCTAACTTCACCTGATTCATCAAGTCATACTCCTCTCTGATCTGGTGATAAAAAGAAGGGACAGAAAAACAAACAGAAAGAAGATAAATTCTATGAATAGGGAATTCTATTTCTCAAGGAAGTTCACATGATAGCACATATGTACATTAGCATGCATTAACATAGCACAACCTTAGTTTTCCACTCTGATTCCTATAACGGGTCCATTTATCTTTAGAAGGCATATTTATCCGAGAAGAGAAAATGTGAATTACAATATACTTTGAAAGTGAAAGGTTTTCTCTTTTTAAATATAAATACAGATCAGTACCAACTTTTTTCTCTCAACATTACCTGAAAAAATGTAGACTAGAAACAATTCAAATGCAAATATAAATTATTTTAATTACTTTTTTAAAAAACTTCCAAATCTATGTACCTCTCTTCTTTTTCCCTGCAAACAGATCAAGGCGTGCTCTTATTGTTTTTCTGATCACATTTCTTCTACTCATTCAGTTTTGCTTCTCATCACCCAGAACTGTATGCCTTGAAACTTCTCAATAACTTTGCAGTGCAGGAAGTAATTATTGCTCACATTTCACACCTAGAAAAGAAAAATAGAGAAAATGCAATTACTCAGGCAAAGCCACTACAGAGAGTAGTTCTAGGAAATGAACAGACATCTCTTAGTCTAGCCTTCTAATTAAAAGATAATTTCTCAGTTGATTTCTGACTTAGCAAGCTAATGAGATACATGTATAAAGCACTGTAGATGATTCTAATATTTGAACTAGCTCTATCTAGTATCTTCTTATATTTGTCTTGCAAGGATGCATACCTTCAAACCCCACTGTCCCTACAGGTTGTTTACAATAAATCCTCTTTGGTATCCATATTTCCATTAGCAGATCCCTCCACTCACAGGGCCAGATCAACAAAGGAATGCTGGACATTCTCTAGACATTTACGTGTTAATGACATGAATGTTTGAAACCCCACAAGCTCCTGGTAAAGATTTTTGCATGCTTTAAGCTATTCCTGATCATCATCTCCACAGCCACCAAAGTCCTAATGGACAACATCCATGCATATCCTCCAGCTGATTCCCCTTCTGTTAAATCCAGCTGGCAATGTCAGTGAGCACAGGTGTTTCAAAAAGTCATCCCCTCCTGATTTAAGTAATTCAAATGACTGACCACAAGTTCACAAGTCTATTTTTTTTTTTTAGTGAAAGATTTTAGGTCTATGTTTATCGTTCCTTTACATACAGAAATAGCTTTTTTTTTTTTTTTTTTTTTTTTTACCATTTGCAAATCATTATCAGGTCACTCACTCTATTTGACAGTCAAATATATTGAGTTTATAACTTCAAAATAAATTTCTGAAAACATAAAACATTCTTGTTTTTTTTCTGTAGACTTTTTTTTTTCAAATTTTAACCATCACTTGTCAATACAGACCCCAATATTGGCACAATATGTTGACATTGATCTCAGAAATCATTTCTGTTAAACTAACAATATTCTCCTAATTTTATTGGCTACTTTCATCTTTAATATTTCTGTTAGTCTTTAGATCAAAGAAAAGGTGCTACTATAATACAAATAATAAAATGAGATTCTTTCCAATGTGACTTTAAACTTTAAAATTAGAGGTCTACACGTTTGATGAATAGGACACGCTCCCACCAATTCAACGTAAGTAATTATACTATTGCAGTACTGTGATACAAAATATATATTTGTATAATAATCTAAGAAATTGTCTGTATTGAAATATTCAGCACTATGAATTACTCCATATCACATGTTCTCTTTCTAAAAAGGGTGCTAAATAAATGACCGTAATTTGCCATATTAGTTGTGAAATAGAATATGTTGTTGCTTCCATGAGAAAAATCACACCTGTAGATGAATGTTTTTTGGAAATTTATTCACAAATTTCACTTCATGTATAATTATTAAGTAGAGCCAATATCTCAAAATAGATAATCCATACAAAAATTTTTAAGGTCTAGCTGGGAAACTGACAGTGAGTTCTGAAAGGCATTATTTAATGTGTTGACTTTCTTGTCTTTGCTGTAGTTGCAGTTTTCCAGCCACACTCAATGTAAATTGATGAGTTTCATATAAGATATTGTAAAAATACCCATTCCAGTGTTTGGACTGCTGGCCAAGCGATTCTTTCCCGTTCAGCATCACTAGTGTAATGTTCTTTCTTTTATGAATTTCTATTTTTACGAGTTTTTGAGGGAAACTTGCCTAGAAAATGCAATGTGGGGCTGCTCAAACATGTCTAATAACTCTGTGTGTTTTGATTTGATCAAAGGTGCTGGTGTAAATACAAGAGAAGTTGTCATGGTCTCCTCAGCACAACACCCCATCAGCTACAGGATTTGGTTTTGTTGTGTAGGCAGAAAAACTATGGGGAAAAGAAAACTGAATTTTCAAGATATTGGATGCTTCTTCCACTTAACAGACAAAAAAGCTTTGAACAAAAGCATCCCTGTATGCAGCAACCAATTGCCTGACAACAGAAAAACAAGCAAGTAAAAATATAATCGAAAGGTGTAATCAACAGTTTATATCCTTACTGTAAATGCATATGATTGCTATATGATTATCTTCAAATACAGATGACTTAAAATTATCATTAGGATTGTGAAGTGAAAATAATATAAAAGAGTAAAATCCTGCAAACCTGCATGCAAACTAGTTGCTGGTTTAAGTACCCCCAATCAAAAGAACAACATACAATGCAATTTGATGATGGGAGGATACAAAAAACACCCTGCAAAGTAGTATTTCATTCTCTTAAGCACTGACTAAAGACATACCCTCTAATCAAACGCTTTGGAGAACTGCCAGCAACAGGGTGAGAGAAAGCAGAAAATTCCTCCAAAGAAGACTGAAATCACCACTAAATGAGTTCTGATAGAACTAATGTAGTGTAGGTTCATGCTCCATACCCCTCTCATTTCTGTGGAATTCACTGATCCATTTTAAAGATAGCTCATGTAAACGTGCAGAAATGGTTTACTGGTTGTGACCAAGGACTATCTGACCCAGTGCCCTATCTCAGTGGTAGCCAGGAACAGAGGCACAAGGAAGCATAAGAGCAGTGCAAACACATTTTCTCCAAATATCCTTCCAGTCTCTAGCTAAGGCATCTTTTCGTCTACAATTTAAAGGCTAACAAATGAAATAGCTAGTTGTTACTTGTTCCTCCTTATGACAGTAAGGACAAAGGTTTTCTGCCACACTGAACACAGTCCTTGTCCTTAGCAGAAAATTCTGAAGGTGTAGAAAGAGAAACAATGGTTCAAGTAGTAATAAAAAGAAAAGTAGTCAGGAGGCCATTCAGAGGCCAGATAGGACAACAAAGATGTTAGAAGCAGGTATGGATAAGAGAACCGGTAACACAGCTGGAAAAATAATAATAATAATAATAAATCCAGCAGTAAATGTGAAAAGGAATGCTCTCACTAAGGCAAGGCATTGAAGGAACTCAATGTACAACATGCTTCTCCTGACCCATGTGGAATATGTACTGGGGGAGAACAAGAAAAGCATATCCTTTCAGATTAGCACAATTAGATTATTTGAAGAAATGTGAAAAATGCTGAATGCTTTACCTGTTGCCAAACTATGATAACATATTATACAACAATGTTCTAATGGTTTACTAATTGGAAATGCAATGTTTGGTTTGACAGTAAAATTAATTTAAAAGTAATAAATGCAAAAAATTCAGATGTGTGGGAAAGGAAGAAGAGAACAGTCATTATCATGAGGGATTGCAGGGAAACAAAATACCCTTTATTTACTTATTTATTTGGCAATCAGTAAGAAAGCCTGGCACTAGCCATTTGAATCTGTCATGATTTCAAAGACAGAACGCAAACCTCTATCGTTTCTGAGTTTGAAACTCGTGATCATTTTTTTACTCATGATACATTTATTACATTATTTCCAAAATAGCTTTTGAACTGATGATATTTTTTGCTCTTTCCCTCATCAATCTTAACATCAATGATTGTCTCTTCTTCCATACAGATACAAAGACCAAGGCTGAAAAAAAAAAAAAAAAAAAAAAAAGAACTGAAGAGGTCTACAGTCTATAGATACAATTGCAATTCAAATAAAAATCCACAAAAGCAATTTACCTCCAGGAAAGACACCAAGATAGTTGACAGAAATTACAGTGCCAAATGTAATTTAAGAAAAAAATTTTGATGACGTTAACTGGAAGAAGGCAATACAATGTCTAAGGCCTATCACACAGGACCCTTCCAAAATCACAGAGTCACAGAATGTTTGAGGTTGAAAGGGACCTCTAGAGGTCATCTGGTCCAGCCAACCTGCTCTTCCATTGAACTTTTAATGTAACTTGGACCTAATGGCTGGTCCAAGGTAGAGGGAATTTAAATAATAATAATTTCAAAATTTCCATTACTATATATAGTTTAATTAAGAATGTGTTCCTTCATTAGGAAAATATTATTTTAACGACAGTGGTTGTGGCTTTTTGGACAATAACATTTAGAAAAAGTTTCCAGGTAATACGGTGAGTCCAGAGGAGGGCCACTAGGATAATCAAAGGGCTGGAACACCTGTCCTATGAAGACAGACAGAGGGAGCTGGAGTTGTTCAGCCTGGAGAAGAGAAGGCTCCGGGGAGACTTCATTGCAGCCTTCCAGTACCTAAAGGGGGCCTACAAGAAAGCAGGAGAGGGACTCTTTGTCAGGGAGAGTAGTGATAGGACAAGGATCAATGACTCTAAACTACAAAAGGGTACATTTAGATTAGATATTTGGAAGAAATTCTTCACTGTGAGGGTGGTTAGGCACGGGAACAGGTTGCCCAGAGAAGTTGTGGATGCCTCATCCTGGAGGAGTTTAAGGCCAGGCTGGCCTTTGAGCAACCTGGTCTAGTTGAAGATGTCTTTGCCCATGGCATTAGATTTAAGGTTACCTTCTAACCCAAACCGTTCTATGATTCTGTGAAGATATTTTTCCTTATTTTCTAAAGGCTTCTAGTTTAAATAAAAAATGAATATTTATGTAAGTATAAATTTACTGTATTTTGAAATTTTATGCAGGAAAATATTGCGTTAAACTATTTGATTGTTTTTTTCCCCACATTTCTGTCCTTTCCTATTTTTTCTCTATGTTTTTCAGTTCTTAAATACTTAGCACAAAGATTGACTTCTTAGAAAAACTTAAAGTAGCATGTAATTGTAATACAGTGCAAAAACACTACATGATTATATTTTTGTTTTCAAAACTGGACAGTTTAATGCTAAAGGACATGTTTTTTTAAACACTGCATAACTAATGGGCTCTTCTTAGCAGTACACCTGAAAGTGTGTTGGGGTGTGATTTTTTTTTTGGGGGGGGAAGGGTGTCATTTTAATACAGTGAAGTCTCAAAAGAAAAGGTAAATTAATTCTACTTCAGAAAAGAGGTTTTAGTCATTTAGACTTGTTTATTTCTATTGAGGGTGTCCCTTAAAACTGAAGATCAACAAAGAGCTATGTATGCCATTCTACAGAAAACGGAAATTATAAACATAAAGTATCAGTTTTAGTCTCCCCTATCATGCTAAAAGTAGACAGCATCAATTTTAAAGTATTTGGAGGTGTCCTTTTTACTTTTTAAAAAATTATACGTGAAAGAATTAAGTACTTCTGATACCTGTCAAAGATACATGGAAGCGATTTGGGAAGGTGCTGTTAATATCTGCTGCATCCCTTTAGTTTGAGAGTTAATCAGGACACCTTCAAAACACATATTTGTTTATCAGTTCATATTTCTTGTTTTATCCTCAATAACCACGTAAGTCTTCACACATAGCTGATTTATGGAGACTGTTTCACAGAAGGAATTGTCACACACTTCTGTTTAAATTGGGGTCTGGAAGGCTATGTGTAACAGCATTCCTGATAATTGGTTCTATTATGAAGCACTGTCATGGTAAATTTTCCAAGCACAAAACAGACTGCTTAACACTGCCTCCCAAGGAAGAAAAAAAAAAAAAAAAAAAAAAAAACCTGCTATCCTGCTTCAACAGCACAAATTTTGATTCTAATTACATACAGTAAATGCAATTATACCTCACATAATGCAGATGCCAAACCTGAAATTTGGACTATGTATTTTGAACAATGCAGAATTGCCACAGAGCTTAAAACAAAGACTTGAAACACTACAGTTTGAATTCTTCTTTAAATATAAAAGAAGAAAAGAATCCATCTGTCTTTTCCAAGTGTACTACACTGCTACATGTTTCGTTTTAACTCACTCTCTAGCAGACCTTCGCTACTTCATTAAAACTTTTTTCAACAAGCCATATATATCTGTGGTGTAGCAATCCATAGTTTATTCATGTTGAGTGCCTAACCTTTCTCAAAGCAATTTAGCAGTGTTTCTCATTCCTTCCTTTTGTAAAATCTCATCTGAATGGCTCAAGCAGAACTGGGCAAGAATTGATCTAAGCATAGATCTTTCTAAATATTTTTTAAAAAAAAGGATTTATTTATATGTTTTGGTTCATCAGCTTTATTTTGATTTTAATTTTCATGTCTTTTTTGTCATCCAGGTTCAGCTAGCCCTAGAAAAAAATAATGCATTTTAAAATTGTTTACTTAATATTTCAAGTGAGAATGAAACCAAGAAGTTTCCCAAAGTCTTTCACATAACAGCATCTTACAATATAATCAGCTTAATTTATACAGGCTTTACAGATTTTGAGATTCTCCTCTAAACCATAAACTAAAACATCCATCATTATTTAAGACAGGAAACTTCAGTTTGAGGAATAATTTGGATGGATATGATAAGCCACCTAAAAAAAAATCTAAACAAAGTTAAGTAAAAAACTATTCAAACTTTAGTTTACAAACATAATATTTCAATTTACTTAGATAAATTACGTACCCCTGAACATTTAATCATTCTGTGTTTCCTTATTGCAGAAAACACCTTATCACGTTCAGTCAAAAATCGTAACATCCCAGAAAAATCTTTGCTCACAAAATTATATGCCAAATATCCTTCATTAGCCTCATATATTAGTGGCAATTCAAATATATAATGAAAAAATCCTCACATCTCTATTAACAGTAGTCTATAGCTGCCAATGTGTGTACAGACTTCCTATAAGATTTTTCAAGGTAGAATTCCTATTTTTACCTTTACCTTGCAATTGAAGCTGCAGTGATTTAAAGTGTAGATTGGGGAATAATAAAAGGAACCCACAGAAGTATATAGGCAAAGTGTAATGCACTGCAGAACGATTTTTTTCCCCTTGGGGATTCCTAACTATATTTCTTAACAATCAACTGTGGGGTAAGCTTATCAATTGAGATAACCTCTTCCTATTTGGCTGAGAAAACAAGGTATCTTCCTGGCACTCACAATTTTTACTGGATACAAACAGAGGATGACAAAGGCTTATTTGACCAATACATTCAGAGTGATGTTGAAAATGAAATGCTTAGCAAAATGTAAATGCATTCATGAAACTATTAAACAGGCTTGAAGTCTGAAGACAATTCAAATAAGCCCCCCTTTGGGCCCAATAAAACTATGACATAATAATACAATACAGGAAAGAACAAATGCATGATTTACTCCATTGAAGCACTACTACAATCAAAGGTATGATGTGCATATTTGCAAGTCCACTTATTCTGTGAAACTAGGAGTGTCATTAAGTGATCATAATTTTTTTCTCTGTCATTTGAGAGAACTTGTTAGCATATGCACACTTTTAATACATAAGAATTCTCATTCACAGAAGTTTAACCTGAATTATTTAAACTGTCCCAAAGTGAAGGATTCTACCATTTTATTACACAGTCAGTTTTTAATCCTATGTACTGGACTCCATATTTTCATTTATGTCACAGCATTTTCAAGCACAAGTGTAATGGACTGGCTAGACCGCTTTCCCATCTCTAAGTGGACTTAAATCTTCAACCTATCTGTTTCTACATAGTCATTACCAGTTTCAAAAGAATACATGGCCTTCAGCTGTGCTAAATCTTCTGTACTTCTATATGTTTTCTTTCCCACTTGTCTAGAGCACCTCTCCCTTGACCTGGAGAATTAACTATTCTTCCTACTTTGAGTCCCAAACACCTCCCTCACAAGATCCCTAACAGAAACATACACCCCTCAGGCCTACTAAGAGGCCTAGATTAATTATGCTAATCAGACTACCCTGGCTAACCCAATTAAGTTTAATTAGCTGATGCCTTTCTTCCTAAAACAGCTTGCCTTAGGGACATTTTACTTCTGTTTTTAAGCTAGCTGGAGAAGTCAATCTTCTCATGCAAACTTGCCCCTCAGCTACAGGCTTTCAGCATGGAGAGACCCACAGCAATAAGCTTGCTCTCAAAAGCCTTTTTCCTGAAGTCTTAATGGGGATTCTTGTTACTCGTTTCCTGAATACTTAAAACTGGAATGCGTTCACATTTGAATTTCAGTTGTGGTCAAAAGTAGCTTATTTTACAAGTCCAGTTACTATTTATCATTTAGCTTTTTCTAATTGTAAGTAATGTTGGTAATAACTGAAAAATTTCAATTCATTCAGTGGAAATTTTTAATATATACCAAAGACTTTTGCCCAACTAAGTGAACTGTTTCCATTTTTACTCACCAAATGTGGGACTATTATTTCCTTTGACTGACAACAATAATAAAACCTCAGTATTGTATTCATTAGGTTTATCCTAAAGGTTAAATTAGTTGTTTTAATGAACATACTCTTGTTAACTAAAAGAAATGTGATTTTGGACAAATGGACACTAGTTAAAGTAAATACTGAAGTGAACAGTACAATATCATAACTGCTGGTCTAGGAAGATTTAATAAATCATATAAGAATTTGGAAAATTCACTGCTCAAGTATTTTATCCCATTCAAATCTCTATATTCTAAAGACAATGATGAAAAATGGAAGAGTTTCTTCAAAATATTCTTAGGAATATAATGCTGTATAATGAATAATAATATATAATATAATGAATAATAATATGAGATTGGACTGTGCACTTAGTCACATGGTCTAACCTCTTGGGCAGACCTGTGCAGTGCCAGGAGTTGGACTTGATGATCCTTATGGGTCCCTTCCAACTCAGGATATTCTATGATGATTCTATGACCTGATGTCCTATTAAAGCATACTTTTGCCTTGCATTATCAGCTGTTTAGCTTTTCACTGGTTTAATCACAGTAATAAGAGGGATACGTGGACTAATTCTAAATATTTCTAAATTAAGGTGACAGTTTCAGGTTTTTATTTCTGGTTTTTTGTTTGTTTGTTTGTTTTTGTAACATGCAAAGGAAAAAATACATTAATTCCTTCTTAGGAAATACTTCTATTGATTCCAATAAGACTTCTGACTAAATCAAGACTGCAAGATTAACTCCTTGATTTTATATCTAAATGACATGATTATGCTTAGCAAGCATGTCTTCTGTATAGGCATTGTTCTTAACAGGTTGTAAAATCTAGAATATTTTTTAGTTCATAATAATTGACTTCTTTGCAAAAATCCAACTATTCATATTTCTCCAATTAAATACATTAGTCGTATGCTCTTAAAAATTAATACTAATCTCTGAAGTAAGAAGATCCTCATAAAGCTAAACGTTACATTTCCAGTTCTAACACTTTGAAAACAGTGATAGGAAAAAAATGCTGGCTTTTACATACCAGAAGAAACAAGTCAAAACTGACTTTCTTCAAGGTTTTCTTTTTTCCCTTATCACAGCTCTACACAGTGGCACCTTCTGACCTATCATGTTGAAGATGTTCAGGCTATTCAGCTGCTAGAATAAACTCCAGCAGAAAGTATGAAATGAATTTCCTGTTGAAAGCAAGTTGATAAAATGTTGGCAGGTAGAAGTAGTAGCACATGATGGAGAAAAAAATTACTTTGAAAATACCCAATCTAGTGTTCACATTTGGAATTAAGCAAGTAGTTGCCTGAAGCCTCCCCTGTGATTAGGAAACTGCATGTCTTGCAAATTGTATTAGGAGATGGATTCCCCAAGCCAAATAAATAACCTGCAGTGCGTATGAAGTACAAACAAACAGAATGTTTCCAAAGCTTCTAATTTGGGATACAACCAATATTATAAGCCCGTTCTACTGTGGATTAGCTCCATTAGCTCCATTAATGTTGGCTTGTCTGTAGATTGTATTTAGTCCTTAAATATTAATATAGCACTGAAAAATAAAAGAACAAAATCATGATGTTGACATAACAAAAATAAAGAAACATAATAGGTAGCATATTACTGAGCCAATGCTTTCTTTTTATTTCAAGTGAGGACTTAGACTGCTTAGCTCAGTAGCCCATCTACTTCAGAAATGAAATCAAATGTCTGATGTCAGTACATAGAAAGTGCATGCTATATACTCATGTATAACACGTTCAAATGGTAGAAAAATTTTCTACGATGTGTATATATTCTTGGTTCCTGGGGACTGGGTGAATCTCTAAAAATTCTTCCCGAAAGTGCTATTAACATGAGTCTCTTTCAAAGCTTTAGAAGACTTTCCTAAAGATAGCAACACAGCTGTCTAGATAACCTCCAAAGTTACACGTACTTTAAGAATCCTCTTTCTAAGGGTTCTATATAGGATCCAAAGTGAGACAATGTGGTGAATCATGCAGTAAGTCAAGAAATTATTAGACTCTGATAGTGACTTAAAAAAGATCAGATGGTACATACTTCTCTTGAAGGCAGAGGACGCTAGTGGAGAGGAATAGTACAGAATAAAGGAGTAAAGTTCAGAGGAGACATTTCTTCTCAAGCCTTCTTACTCTTCACCTCAGGGTTCCTTTTAATCCCTCATGGATACTTCTTTTTTCTGTGATTTCATATCACAGTCAAATAACTGTGAGTCAGAGAATTCAATTTAGAAGGATGGCATGGTATAACAACAAAACATGTGGTAGGGTGGCTGCAAATGGGAAGGATTGGTCTCTCTTCACTCACTGCTGACTTCTGAAGATGTGTAGGAAGAAAGAGTAGCCCACAAAACCTAGAAAGATCTTCAGGCATATTATTGGAGAGAGACAAAACATTCCATCCCATTTGCAGTCTTCCCTGAACTGGATTAATTTTCTGATGTCACAACTTTGAAAGCAAGAGCCAGTTTTCAGGCTCACCAAAGAAACTACCCACTGTGGTGTTTTCATCAGTCTTTAGCCATCACTGCTAGTCACAGTGGGATTTTCAACATACTAGTCTATACCTGCTCTGACCTCCAATGATTTGCTATGGAGAAGGAAAAGGAATTAGTCTTGGTGAATATTTCTATTTCTGTGATGCCAGGACTGAAGAAGTTCTTTAACAATCTCTAGAATTTTCATAGAGGAATTTTTTCATGTGTGGGGCAAACTGAAGAGAGAATGCGGTTGGATGTGAGATATAGTATTGACTAAAAATATATACTTCAGAATGTTTACACATTGCTGGTTAAACTGCTCTACATTATGTATTGTCAAATGTTTAATCCCCCTCCGGCCCCGCTTCTCCATACTTTTTTCCAATACTCCACTGAAAACTGAGTTATACAGTACACTTACTTTTTTTTTCCCCTTTTTTTTCCCCCAATTTGGGGTCTATTGCCTTGTGAATGATTAGAGACCATGTACACACTTGATTTAAAAGTTCATTATGTACAGTGCTTTGTTTCTTCAACACGTGCATCTTAAGAACCTACTGTAAATGGCATCCACATTTTCATTCCTTTGGGTTATTTTTTAATAAATGACAAACATCTGTTTCATTATCAATACAAATTAAAAGCTAAGCGTATCTGAGGATTAGTTTGTGTAGGAGTTATGACAGTTTCATAAACCAGCAGGTCAAAACTGTGGGGCTTTAGATGTGGAATAAAATGATTATCTTAGGTTGTGCTTGCATGAGCAAGTAATTCAGCGATGTAGGAATAGATTAGGAGAGCAAGAAAACTGGTGCTGAAGACCACACAACTGCATTATACATCATTTGTTGATGCATCTACCTTGCCCTTATTCAACCAGAAGCTCTCTAATACTAGTAGAAAAGTTTATTTTGGGAAGATAGTGCATGAGATCAGGAGTGGTTGCCCACATTTTTCATTGTCAGCATGAGCTGATGGCATGATTTTATCATCAACAGATAAAATGCTGATAAAATGCTGTCTTACCTATGTTCAAGAAAACACTATCACAGAGGAGAACCTAACACCACTATGTAGTACCACTTCACGTAGAGAAACAGACTCATTCAGAAGGAAATTCATTCCACTGTAAAACAACAGCCAGAGAGGTACAGAGTCATTTCTCTTTTAAACTACAGAAGCTCAATCAAAAAAATATATATATCTGATTCTTAGAAAGTCAAATTCAGGATGCAAATATCCAAATAGATCTTCATATATCATTAAATCCCTTCTATGTCTTCTTTTCTTCAGACTAAGCAGTCTCAGCTCTCTCAGCCTTACCTCATGTGACAGATGCTCCAGTTCCTTCATCACCTTTGTGCCACTTCAGTGGACTCCTTCCAGTATGTCCAGATCTTTTATACTGGCAAGCCCAGAACTGAACACACTACTCCAGGTGTAGCCTCACCAGTGCCCAAGAGAGGGGAAGGATCACCTCCCTTGATCCCCTGGCAGTACTTTGCCTAATGCAGCCCAGGATACCATTAACCTTCTTTGCTGCAAGGCCACATTGCTGTCTCATATTCTACTTTGGTGATCACCAGGACCCTCAGGTCCTTCTCTGCAAAGGTACTTTTCAGCCCCCAGCATGTTCTGCTGTATGGGCTTGTTCCTACCCAGCACTCTGTGTTTCCCTTGTTGAACTTCATGAGGTTCCTATCAGCTCATTCTTGCACCCTGTCAGGATCTCTCTGGGTGGTGGCACATCCCTCTGGCATATCAGCCACTCCTCCTGGTTTTGTGTCATAGGCAAACTCACTAAGGGCACGTACACTCTGCACTGTCATCCAGATCATTAATGAAGATGCTAAATAGGACTGGACCGAGTAGTGACCTCCGGGGTACTCTGCTTATTGCTGGCCTCCAACAAGACTTTGCACCACTGATCACCATCCTCTGGGCCTGGCCATTCAGCCAGTTTTCAATCCACCTCACTGCTCCCCCAGACCATACTTCACCTGCTTCTCTGTGAAGAACTTATGGGAGAAAGTGTCAAAGGCCTTACTGAAGTCCCAGTAGACAATATCCACTGCTCTCCCCTCACCTACCAGATCAGACATTTCATCACAGTACTTTATTGGGTTGGTCAAGCATGACTTTCCTTTGGCAAATCCTTGCTGACTACTCTAGGTGATTTTCGTCTCTTTCAAGTGCCTGGAAACTATTTCTAGGCTTAACTGCTTCCCAGAGATTGAGGTGAGGCTGACCAGCCTGTAGTTCAAGCTTTTCTTACGCTAAATATAAATCTAAGTTTTACATTTTTTTTCATTTTCATTAAATATTGCAATATATCTTTAAATATTCAGTTGAGTAAGTTTTCAAAATTGTCTACATAATTCCCTTTTTATTTTCTTGACAAAATTTTCATTTTAATCAACTAAATTTTCAGATAATTTAATCTATGTAATACTCATCCATCTTATTTACTGGTATTTTCTCTCTCACTTCAAAATATCTATTGCAATAGATGTGCACACATATACACGGAATCTATCTAGATGTAATAGAGAATTTTATCTTCAGTCTTTTTTGGTTAAAGTACTGTTAGAGAGGTTTTCACACTCATTCTAACCTTAAAAAAAATCCATACTTTTGTGAAAAAGAAAATAAATTGTATACTATACACATTCAAGACCTGTTATTTTCAATAATAACATGTGATAGAAGCCTTCATTACAGACTAGAAATAACTTATTCTGACAGTTTGCCATGGTAGAGTTCATGCTGAGTGTTGAGATGCTGACAACAAACAGAAAGGAAGCAAATACAACTGGCTCTTTTCCAGTAGACAGCATTCATCAAAATAGTGTATTTCCAAGGCACATTATTATTTCTCCTCAATCTGCAAGTTCAAGGTAACATCTTAACACCAGACAGAGTCAAACAGATATTTCTCTTAGTTGGCTGCACTGTTTATTTCCCACCTCTGCAATAAAACTAATCTATTTTAACTGCACTTCTCCCTCAACTTTCAGGTCAGACTTAATTTTCAAATGTCATCCATAGGTTACCAGAAAGATGCAAAGCTACCTGAACTTATGAGCTAAACATATTTTCTAAACAAATAAGCTTTTGTCAGCCAGATAAATGTTCTCTCTCATATATTTTTGCAGATTACAGCAGAGTGTTTTGATAATAAGTATGGGTCAGATCTTTGGCAAGTGTAAATCAGAAGAGCCCTTCCAAGCCCTAGTTCTAGTCCCAGCTAAGGGACTGATTTACACCATCTTGGGACTTTTTCAGTCTGTATATTTTGATTGTTCCCTTCTCAGTTAATGTTCAAAATAGCGTGTTTCATATTTTTAATACTGTAACTGTAATGAAACCATAGTCTGGAAATATCTAGTGAATTAGGCTGAGCTAATCTGAAAAGTTTAGGGATAAATGGGAGTATCCACAAGCATAGCATTTCTGGAAGGAAAATGTGGATCTTCAAAATTATTAGTTTTAATGTTTTAAATGTCTAAAATTAAATATTTTAATGAACATCTACAGAAGTTGTGCTACCCAAACATTCATTGACTTGAAAAGCAGTAACTTGTGCCTACACCTATACCAGTACAGCACTCCAGCCAACTTCTTGTAAAGGCACACTAGCTCTGCTTCTAAGTAGAATCAGTCAAGGACTGATAACTGTATTAACACCTTTAAGCTCCTGCAAAAGCTAAAAAATATACATAAATAGTGGGCATAACAATGAAGGAAGATTTGTTAATATATGTCTGATAAATTTTAAAATCACATCGAATTTCATCGTTGTTTTCTCAAGGCTAATATAATCCACCATACTTTGATTCAGCCTATACCATGTGATGGAGAATAAGATTGCTGCTACTGGCTGATGGCTGCAGGCTGCCGCTGGCTACTGCAATGCCTGCTCAAGAAACAAGAGTGTCACCTCAGCTGGTATTTGTCATGTCTTGTTCAAGCCAATTATATACAATTAATATTCAAGTGCTGCTTTGCATTTATTGTTCCTCTCACTTTTATGTCATCAACAAATTCCATTACATTTTTGTTGTTTGTGTCAGGGTCATAAAGAATACATTAAATAACATGAATTCTGAACCCAGCTTTGAGGATCTCCACCAGTAACTTACTTACAGCCCAACGGTTTCGCTGTCAGCATAATGTATTTTTCTATTCTCTTTAGCCAAGATCTCACACACTGTAAAATATTTGTGCTACACTGCATCTTTCTAGGCTAAAAATTCCAGAAATTTATAGACATTCAGAAAAGAGATGTTGGAACACCTCATTTCTTCCAATTAGTAAAAAGATATGTAAATGATCTGGCCAAGAAATTCAGGAGTGCAATTCAGTTGTCAACATGTAGGCTTCTAGTGCCTTGACTTAGCTGTCAGTTCAGAGGTTCTTCTGTAGGGTCTCTGTCATATTTCCTGTCTCCATATGGACATACAGACGTGCCAGGTATGGCACCAGATGACACCAGGTTTCTATTCTCAGTTAACTGATTTATGCCCTTTGTATCAGGTGTAGATGGGAAGGTTTTGGTAGCAGGTGTGCTGCAGGGGTGGCTTGTGTGAGAGGAGGACAGGGGATGCCTTGTGCTGCACACAGCTGTTTCCAGAAAGCTCTGCAGCAGACCCACCAAAGGCCAAAGTTGAGCCCATGGTGAGTTCACCAAGCCAGTGAAGGCTCTGTTAAAACATGTAAATAAGGGCAGAAAATGCCAGATAGAGAGAGGAAGAAGGAACCAAGAGTGAGAAACAACAGAAAACAGCAGGGGCAAAGCAGAAGGAGGTGTTCAACAATAGAGCAGACACCCTTCCCCAAAGGAACTGCAGCTCATGAGGGAGACCAATGCCAGAGTAGGTCCCTTTAGAAAGTCTACAGCCCACGGAGGACAAACATCTAACCAAATACTTTCCAGGAGGGACTGCGAACTGCTCCAAGCTGGAGCTGGTACACCCCTGATGGGATTGCAGAGCACGGAAAACACACTCTGAAGCATAGGAAAAATGCAAAGGGAAGATCTGAAGGGAGAAACTGCTATGTCCTGACTGCAACTATTCTTACACTTCTCATTGCCTCTCTGAAGGGACTGAATGCAATTTGCAACAATAGCAAGGCAGGAAGAAGTGGTGTTTTGAATGGAGCTGAGCCTGGGAAAGCGGGATGAAAGGTGTAAGTTCGTAAAGTCTTTGGGGTTTTGTTTGTTTGGTTTTGTTTCCCATGACCCAATCAGTAATAATTTAATTATTTCAATTGGCAATATTTTTTTCTTTTTAATTGGCAAAAAAATTAATTTCCCCAAGTTAAGTCTGGTTTGCATGTGACAGTAATTGATAAGTACTCTCCCTGTCTCCTTGTCTCCCTCAACCCATGAGCTTTCTCACTCCTGTTCTTCCTATTTTTTCCCCCCTCCCAATATGGGTGGGGGAGTGAGCTAGGTAGGAGTTTGGCTGCTAGCTAGACCCAATCCACCATGGTTTCAAATAAGAATAATGATTATATGTTATTTATTATCATATTGCATATTTTGACATATGCCTACAGTCTTTATATAGTTCTCTACAGCTACTTCAAAGCCCTGGGAGAAGAGTCTATATGTTTTGAAAATGGTTCTCTTTAGCGATCGACTATGCAGGGAGCATAACTAGTTGCTTAGACTTGATGCCAACTTTTTTGACAGCTAAAGTTAGGTTATGGTGGTCAATGACTATCAAAATCCTACCTGATATATAAGGGAAATGTGATATGTCTGAGACACAGAGAGTACAGCAAAGTGAAGAGAAAACTTCAGTATTGGAAGATTCATTATGACTTCCATTACAGATTCAAGATTCAGCATTACTTTGCTCTCTAAGGAGAGATACATTATACCTACTAGGATTTCCCCTAACATTTTTTTCTGAAAATGAGTTATGATTTGCATCATTAACTAGTATTACTGCTTCAAAATAGACTTAAAATGAGAAAATTCCCTCTTCTCTGTTAGAATTCAAAGTATTTGTATGTTCAAAAATATGTTATTTAAATTTTTCCTAGAATACTGCTAGTTTACAGAATTGAATGGAGTGTTTCAGGTTGTTGATCTATATTCAGGACAGCTGTTGCAGAAATAGAAATTAGACAAAACGTTTCAGAGCACATGTGCAATAAAAATAAGCTATGCTAAGACGGGTGCTATTCAGAAGGATATACAAGAGAACCTCAATAAAGGTCTCTTCAGCAACCACACAAAAGAGATATTAGTGCCTTTGTGGTATAATTTGTCACTTTCTTATGCACAGTGAGGTGCTGTCTAGAGAAAATAAATAAGAAACATAAGGTTAAAATATTTTGATGGGCACTTGCCTCAACACACAGCTGATCTATATAGGATTAAAAAATAATAAAAACCCTTTTTTAAAATACTCATCAGGTAAAGGAGGATAAACAACCTCAATTTGTCACCACCATTCACTGATTAAAGCACATGCCAAGAAATAGGATGCCTAGTTTCTCTTGAGTGCAGCTCCCCTTTCCCAGAAGACTGTTTTCAGAATTAAGATGCTCCCAAGAACTGTTCATCACAGGCATTGCTTACTTGCTGAAGATGAGCTATAGTACAGGAAAGAATGGGAAATATCTATGCCAAATAATGATGGGCAACTTACCAGTATCATAGTAGTATCACCATTTTACATAATATCACAGATTTACGTGTAATCGATGCTAAGATTCTTCAGTACTAATTCTATTCTGATATCACTGTATCTGCGGTGGCCCTACCCACGTGGCCCAAGCTTCCTAAGACTCTGTCTCCATCCTTCCCATTTCTCCATCCCAGGTCAATGGCATACTAGAGCTGTGCTGCCACAGTGTGACAGAGAAGGTGTGAAAAGAGCTCCTCTTGCCCTTCTCCACCACCTCAGCCAGCAGCTTTCTTTAATTTCCACAGCAAAATACCAAAGCTAAAGAGAGCTTATTTGCATGCACATTCACTGCAGAGACTGTGGTCTCCAAGAGAGGAGTGGTTAAGGGAGACAATTTGGCTCATATAAGGTGTTCATGGATGCAAATTTCAGGATGGGTAATAAAAAGGCTGTCAGAGTTTCCAGCAGTACATTCTACTAAAGTCTTCCCTTCAAAGTGAAATCGATAAAAGAATCCCTTTATGCACCCAATGAGGTAAGATCAATTGCAGAGTGGGGAAAATTAGTCATTGAAGAGAGAGAGCTTACCTGCTCTCTATAGTCTCCCAGAACTCCATCAACCCTTTTCCAAAAGGTTTAATATAATGAAACATGCTGATAACGTGATTTTTTTTTTAACTTCGTGTAAAATCTAAACATTATTATCCATCTCTAATTCTTCATTTTTAGAGTCTTTTGGATTCTCTAGGGTTATGAAAATTCCTTGGGTTCTTCTAACACCTACCAAAAGCCCAAGTAACAATCTTTTAAATGTAGACATTGACAAATTTCCTTATGAAAAAAAAAAAAAAAAGGCAAAGTGTTTCCAATTTCCACAGTTACTTTTCCAGTGAAGGGAAAATAGAAGTTCTTATATTTCTTCTCATTCAAAATGAAACCTTTCTTGCAATATCAAAATTTCTTCCAGGAGGGAAATTCTGAGTGTCAGTCAGCTCTGCTTGAAAGTACCTTTCTGAATTCATTCAATCTCAGAAGCAAGTCTGTGATTATTTCCAAATGTTCTGAAAAGATGTATTGTATTTTCACTTTAAAATGCACATTAAAGCATTACATATGCTCCAATGTGCATTCTCAGCAACAAAAAATGCTTTTAACCCTCAACATTTAAAAGCAGCTGCAGGGATTTTTTCCCCAGAGAAGTCAGTCTTGAAAAGGCCAACTGAATTTCTAGCTTCCTGTGGGACCATGCTAGGCTTGTTTGGTTTGTCTCTGGGGTCTTTCATACAGTTCAGCTGAGGGAAATGCAATTTGTTCAGTTATGTTTGCTGAGCATTCTTTTTTAACCAATTCAGCAAGTACAAATAAAGAAAGAAGCTGAAAAACTAGCCAAACTAGAAAATATCTAAAGTGCACATGCTTTCATTCTACAATTACATGTTCAAATATTATGTTCATTAGAATCTTCACTGCAGGTATAAGGAAATAAGGATTATATAATTTTTATTTTTATTTTATTTATTTTATTTTTATTTTTATTTTTTATTTTATTTTTATTTTATTTTATTATTTATAATAATTTTTATTTTCCTCAGAAATTAAACATTTCACTAGACTGAGTTATATTTCTGTGCTCATCTCTTATAGGAGATAGGAAGAGAAAGTGTGGGTTACCTGTAACTGTTGGTCATCCATGTCACCAAGGTAACTCAATCAATTAATCATAGAATCTTTTTGGTTAGAAAAGACCTTCAAGATCATTAAGTCCAACTATCCACCTAACACTACAAGTCCACAGTTAAACCATGTCCCCTAAGAACTACATCCACACATCTCTTAAACACTTTCAGGGATGGTGACTCTATCACCTCTCTTGGCAGCCTGTTCCAATAGCTCCTCCTTTCCATGTGAAGAAATTCTTCCTGATATCCAATCTAAATCTCCCCAGGCACAACTTGAGATGCATTTTATTACTTGCATTTGCATTTTATTACTTGCCACCTGTGAAAAGAGACTGACACCCTCTTTGCTGCAACCTCCTTTCAGGTAGTTGTAGAGAGTGATGAGATCTCCTCTCAGCCTCCTTTTCTCAAGACTAACCAGCCCCATATTCAGCTGCTCCTCATGTGTCTTGTTTTCTAGTCTCTTCACAAGCACTGTTGCTCTTCTCTGGACATGCTTAAGCAACTCAATAACCTTTTAGTAGTGAAGGGCCCAAAACTGAACACTGTACTTGAGGTTCAGTCTCACCAGCACAGAGGGACAATCACTTCTCCAGTCCTGCTGGCCACACTATTTCTGGTGCAGGCCAGGATACCATTGGCCTTCTTGACCACCTGGGCACACTGCTGGCTCTTGTTCAGTTAACTGCCGACCAGCAAACCCCAGCTCCTTTTCTTTCAGGCAACTCTCCAGCTACTCCTCCCCAAGGCTATACACTGCATGGGGTTGATATAACCCAAGTGCAGCACACAACACTTAGACTTGTCGAATGGCATGAGATTAAATGCAGCCCATCCATCTAACCTATCCAGATCCCCCTGCAGAGCCTTCCTGCCCTCAAGCTGAACACTCTCACCCATCAATAACAAACTGTAGGTTTTCTTCTGTGTAACTATTGAAAGAAAAAAAAAGTCTATAAGAAAGTAATTAAAATTATTTTTTTTCAGCATTTGGAATGATACATAAATTGTTTTAGTATCTAATCAGAGTTGATATGAACACTGCTTTAGTTTTCATCCGTGAAATACACAAGGGACTTATAAAAAGTTCTTAGTTGTGATTATTATTTGTTTTGGAGTAAGAAAATGAGTCCTCAACTAAAACTGGAATACTACTTCAAAGGTATCGAACAAACACATCATAAAACCACCCTAAACCAATTATTTTTCATTGTAAGTAAATAAAATAGACAATAGCTGTTAATTAAAATGGACATATGACTTACGAAGCACATTCAACAGGTCAGAGGCAAGGGTAGAACTTAGACTGTCATGTCTTGAACTAGTGCCCAGATGTAGTTTGTGGATTAATACTTATTTTTTATTTCAGCATTTTCTTCACTGCTGTAAAAAGGCCATTATAAGACTCTAATCAGAAAGCATTTTCACTCTGAACTCTAACAGCTATAGCCTGGTCAAAGGGCAATGATAACTTTAAAGTTTAGCTTCACTTTTAAATAAAGCTGGACAAAAAGCCAGGAGAGATACCTTTACCTTTTTTTTTTTTTTTTTTTTACCTTTAAGATGATCTACTTATCTACTTATAAGCATGTTACAGCTTTTACCGTCAGTTTCTGGCACAACATTTCCAGTAGTTTCACCAGAAAATACTATTATAAATTTCTGATGGTCTACTATCAGAAACTGTGTAATATACTTTTACTGGCAAAAGTAAATTATTATTAAAAATAAGGCATCATAGGGTTTTTTAATATATATTTTTCTCTTATTACTGAAGGCAAAGTTTTCAAATATGTCTATCTTCATGGAAAAAATAGTTAACATCTGAGTAGCCCAGTAGCAATGCATTACTAAGGTAATAACTGTAACTATGGTACACAGCCAATTCTCATCATCACTTGAAAAATTTAGTCTGTCCTACTAATAACATTAGAACTTAAACATCTAAATCAATAACATAAAGATATACTTTATTTCAGCTTTGTAAATGATACTGTACTCATCCAGGAATGAACTATTTCATAGTGAGTCAATAAAAGATACATCACAACTTTATTTATCCTTCCCTCTCCCCCAGTTATGTGTATAATCTCTCTAACATATCTGTGAATATAACAATCTACTCAAAATACATTATTTATTTTTATGGCACAGTCAGTATGTCAGACTAATACTATTTTAGTATGTTCATACCTACTACCTCAAAAATAAGAAGGAATGTATAACAATGAGAAATAGGTCAGCTTTGGATGTGATTTCTATCAAAAATAAAATAGAACTAACATTTTTTTCCATTTTGAAAGGTGACTTAAATCATTAGGAAAAACATGAAATGGCAAACTTGGTACTGTCGTTACTGAACAGAGGTCCTTAGGACCAAATTATTTTGTCGTATGTTTATAATTGCATTACATGAGATTACAGATACACAAAACCATATTTCTAAGTACTAACAAAATGCAGTAATAAGTAATTAGTAAATGCTGTCATATGAAGATAAGGACTAGCAGTGCTTACAGTCAAGTCTGAAGCCACGTTTTGTTTATCAATTCTGTTGAGGAAAAAGATGAGGATAATGAAGTGAAGTAAAAAGGTACTCTGATGTTAGCAAGACTAGCAAATAAGCTTAGGAAACACATATTAGTATGTATCATGCAGAAATCATCAAGATTTAGGTAACCTATGCCAGAAAACATTGAGTTACTCTGCAAGGTAAAAATATGAGTAAACTCTAATGAGAACAAGACACTTTGATCTGATTATTGTGGAAATGCCCACCTTGTTTTATATAGCCAGAAGAGCTGTAAACTTGCACTGTGAAAATGTATTTCTTTTATTGTGGAGACAACAACGTGGAAATACTGGTAGAAACCAAGACCAAAATCTGAGGACCATGTCATCAGACACCAGCGAACGTGATGTGTTCTGAATATTTCTACAGGTAGAAAAATGTAGTAATGAGAAAAGCTAATTTGGAGATTATTCTGACTCATTGATCCATGGCTATGGACAAAGAGCAATGGAGCCAGAAACTAAGAATAATGCCCAACATTTATGCGTAAACAGAGTTTGTCTGACATAGTGTCATAGTAAGCAACTAATCCCTTGATCAAATTACCAGCATGTTACAAGGAAAGAAAACGTGATAAGGAGGGACAATGGACTTTATTGCTAGTACCACTACCTTTGAGAATAAACATCAAACAAGGAGCTTTATGAAGCAGGGGCTATCTTTCAATGTGTATGATTTTACAGCAGCATAGATTCTTGAACTGTCATTGCATTATACATAATGGATTTCTTTCAGCTACTTTGGCAGCTCAGAGGACAATATGAAGAAGCCTTAAACTTTTGAAGAAAAAATGTGGACACTTTAACTAAGAATATATCAGTTAATGAGAGAAATGGTCTATTAAATTTTCATTAATAAACCCACAGCCAAGTCAAACGTTATCATCTTATAAATCCTAAATTGAAAATACTTCTTACCTGAAAGAAAGACTGTCCCACAATTCATGGAATATGTAGACCACACCAAGCGCAAAAATAAATTTTAAAATATTATCTATGTTTCACTTGTCTGAGCAGTGTAAAGAGGCACCAACTAGAATATGAAAGTAAAAAAGATGTAGAGGAACTATTCTGAATGATCAAAGAGGATAGAATGAATTACTACGGAATCAGTTAAAGAATGTAGAAAGAGAATATCTAAATAAATTGTTGGTAGTGAGCTCTACTAAGCAGTAAAATATGTAGTAAATAATAGAAACTATAAATATTGACACTTGTGGCATTTTGAACTCATCAGGAAAAGTATTAGCACAGAAAATACTTCATAGGGGAAACATGATTTACTGCATATAGAAATAACTTGGCAATCTGGAAAGCTGGAAAGTTTTAACCCAAATTTAAGCTGCTGTCAAGTTGCATGAGTGCAGACAGGGTGGTTTACCTACTCTTGCTCTCCTGACTTCTGACTGTCTTGCTGGTTTAGATTATAAACTTTGTAAGGATTAGACTTTAAGCTCTCTTTTCACATGTTTATACTATGCCCAGCACAACACATCTTCAATCTCATCTCAATCAGTGCCTCTTTATGGCATGGAAAAATAAATAGTAAATACTGCTTTCAATTATTCTACAGAGAAGAAATTTGAGACTCTTTCTCAGCAGCCCTGTTGAAGGAGTGACACACGGGGCTGCTGAACAAGGAGCATGGGGTGATAGGGAGGGATCATAAAACAAAATGGGGGACTTAAGTGGGGTCACTTGAAGCACTTGCAGGTTAGCAAGGAAATGCCTACAAGGCATCATTGTGGAGAAATCCTCCAAACACTTTCTAGGAACAGAACATGTTGGGTGGGATGCCCCTCTTAAGTGCCTGTACAGTAAAACACACATTATGAGCAAAAAGATGAGTTAGAGACATGCGTATTCTTGCAGGGCTGTCAGATGTGGTGGGATGACTCCCATGACTATGGTGTTCTCCTGGAAGGATACAGGCTCTTTAGGAAGGACAGGCAGGGAAGACAAGGAGGGGGCACTGCCCTCTACATCAATGACCAGCTGTAGTGCATGGAGCTCTGCCTGGGGATGGATGAGGAGCTGACAGAAAGCTTATGGGTCAGGACTAAAGGGAGGGCTGGGACAGGTGATATTATAGTGGGTGTCCACTACAGGCCACCTGACCAAAAAGATCAAGCAGATGAGGCCCTCTGTAGACAGATAGGAACAGACTCATGTACATGCATCAGCAGCAATGGTATAAAAGATGAACAATACCTATAAATTTAAATATAGATTCCAGGAGGGTTGGTTACTTTTCACGGATCACCTGAGGAATGGAGAAAGGGTGACCACTCTTATTCTGAAGAATGACAAGGAGGAAGATTAGGAGAACTACAAGGTGTTCAGCCTCACCTTGAACCCTGGGAAGCTGAAGAACCACCACCACCAGCACTTCTTCCATCCAGTACAGAGGCCAACCAGATGGAAGGTAGCCTTGCAGAGGGCCTGCAGCCCCCTGGTGGCCAGCAAGCTGAACGTGAGTCAGCAATGTGCCCTCACAGCAAAAACCAGTAACACTCTGTTTAGGAGCATTGCCGGGAATTTGAGGCAGGTGATCCTCCCACTCTCGTCAGCAATGATTAGAGACATCTGAAGTTATTATGTCCAGTTCTAGGCTTCCCAGTGCAAGAGAGACATACAGCTACCAAGCAGAGTCCAGTGAGAGGCCATAAAGATGATGAAGGGATCAGGGCATCTGTCATATGAGGAAAAGATGAGAGTTAGGAATTCAGCCTGGAGAAGAAATGCACAGGGAATCTTACAAATGTTTATCAACATCTGAGGAAAGAGGACAGAGCCAGCCTGGAAAGAGGAATACCCAGGGAAAAGACAAGCAGCAAAAGGCAAAAACTAAAACACAGAAAATTTAATGTAAGAAAAAAAAAAAAAAAGAAAAAAAAAAGGGTTTACTGTAAGTATGACTGAACATTGGAACAGGTTGCCCAGAGCGATTGCCCAGTCTCTGTCCCTGGAGATATACAACAATTGTCTGAACATGACATTGATCAATCTGCTGTACTTGACCCAGCTTGGAACAGGGGGGTTGGACCAGATCTCCAGAACCTCATTAACTCTCTGATTCTACATTTTATGCAGCTATTGCAATTTGAAAGAATACAGAAGGACAGTTTTTCAGCTCCAATGCTTTCAATGATGTTAAGTAAATTTACATTTGATGAGGATCTGCCTAAGAGAGCTTTAGAGCATTAGATGCAACAGCTCTCATATAAGCAGAGCTGGCAAACAACATAAGAAAATGAGGCTGAGACAAGGAAATGTGCTGACATTTAAAGCAGGTTTCTCACAGCAAGCATTCAGGTTTAGGAAAAGGAAGAGAAAGTGAACTAGCAATTACCATTAATGGAAATGGTAGGAAAACAAAAAAGAGTGTTGGGGAAAGTGTGTGCATATGGAAAGATGTGATACAGAGATATCCTACACTCACCAATTTAGCAAAAATAATAAAGATTTTAGATAACAAGGTACAAGCAGAGGAGCAACCAGAATGCTGAAATCAAGTAGCCAAAGACAATAAAAGATTTTAATGATAAGAAGGAGGGGGTCAGAGACATCTGATATATAAGCTGTTGCTATTAAAAATCTCTAATTTGACCTGCCTTTAACATCCAAAGAAATAACCAAATTCCTTACTTCTCCCATTAAGAACCCTGGGATATCACAGAACTACAGGAGAAATTGAGGGAATAATTGTACCTCAGTACGCATTTTACTGCTGTGTACATTCAAAGGGCACAGTTTATTCTTTCCTGTATTCTTCCTAGCCTAGGGAAGGGTATTGTAAGTCCCTCCTGTCATTCATTTCCAAAATTACTATTGATGTGAAGCACTATGCAGTATAGCCAATGAGGAAATAAAAATCAATTAAATGTTAAAGCAGTTCACTGACAATTCTCAACTGTATATGTACCTCAAAACATCAGAATTACTTTATGAATTATTCCAAAATCCTTCTCTCGAGATACATTGCTATTTCATTGTCAGATACATTAAATTTTATTTCTAACTCTAAAACTTATGTATAATAAAGCAGTTTAGAAAGTATCTGAACATACGTTTTTTTTTTTTATCCTTTACCTTTTGTTTCTCTTGATGAACTGAGAATTTCAAGAGAAAAGCAAAACTTGATAAGGCAAGAGGTGATATCACTGGAGACAGAAGTTTTCTTCCTTCAATTCACTGAACTGTAAATAAAACACTATCTTAATAATTTTGTTTTGTTTTGTTTTTCTATTCTTGGTTCCATCTACAGACATGGTGGGACTGTTGGAATTGATTCTAATTAAGTTTGCGTCTTGCTTAAAAAAAAAAAAAAAAAAAAAAAAAAAAGAGTTCTATGTACTAGAGCATTACCAAAAAAAAAAAAAAGTATGCAATGTGCCTTAATTTGGCTGACTTTCTGTAGACTGCAAAACAAAGTTGCTTGCAAAAGATGTTCGATAGATACTGGTTAATATTTCCCACTGCATAAGTTTCTCAATGACTTTTTCATAAATCTTCCTCCTTTTTATTTATTACAACAAATTAAGAGTGATTGGAGGCTCTGGGGCAGGTTTTGATGCTATCTTCACAGTACAACTAAAGGGGAAAAATGCAAGCTGTGTGGGCTTTTAATATTTTGGTGTGCTCAAATGTTAAAATCACAGTAAGAACTCTAATGAAGCTAAGAAGGGAAAGGAGAAGTTTATGAAATTACATTCTTTACCAACAGCTTTAGAAGCATCCCACTCTTCATTAGAATAATAGGTAAAATTTGACCTTTGAAGTCCTTTTCATCTTACAGGGAAAAGTTAGCTTCCTTTCATGGACTTATACTTTATAAAGAAAGCAGACAAAACATCTATTACTAATTATTATTTATTCATATCACAGTAACACTGAAAGGCCTTAACACAAATCAGAGGTTCCATTGTACTTTACACTAGAAAATACAGCCTCTGCTTCAAAGCCTTTACAGACAAGGCAGACATGGTCTTTCTTCTGAATATTAGAGATGAGGTATTGTAGCACAGAACAATTGCATTTCTCCAAATTGCTCAAAAGGTCTGTGATATAGACATGAATTAAACTTAGATATTGTAAGGATAATATTCTTTTATCACTGGACCTCCCTTCATTTTCAAGCACAAAATACTTCCTAGATAGTGGGCTTAACTGTGGAAGTTACAAGCAACCTTTCTGAACGTTTAACTAAGTCTTTTGTACCAGTTTAATACATGATCAAAACAGGAAATTTCTTTCTAAACTGGAGGGATATACAATGTATTTTTGATTATTTTTTATACATGTAAAAAAACTTAAATTTTGTTAATAATTCATACAATGTATTTTTGCATTTATGCTTCACTAGGATTTCCTTTCTGAACTCCGCCTTCTCTGATGAACCCCGTTTCACAAAATCTGTTTTATTTGATTTCCTAATAGGCTGGATATCATTGCAAAATATGGATCGATACTGATACAAGACCTTCTTTCCTGTATGCAATATGCCTTCAGTGTGCATGAAATAAGGAATAAATAAAAAAAAAAAACTTTCCAATTTATCTATTAATCCTGATGCAGTACATGATAGGGACATAACACCAGTGAAAACATACATGAAAGATAAAGAACAAATATTCAGAGCCTGAAACTATAAAACTCATAAAGCAAAATAAATGACAGTGCTTTTCCTCATTCGTCTCCCCAAATTGGACGACAGCATGTATCTGAGATATTATTAAAATAATTTGAGGTCATCTTTGCCACCCCTCCTCCATTAGCAGGAACTGCAAAACAACTTTTGGATGTAGAAATAATCACTGATTGAATTGAACCAGGACACTATACATAAAGGAATGAACAAGAAACTTTTCAAAACATTGGATATCCTTGTTTTGTGTTCCAAGTCAAAGGAAACTAATGTTCATATGATTGATTCAGAGCCATTTCTGAAATTTAGATTAATTAGATATATCTCTGCAGAAAATTCAGATGCAATTATGTATTTATATTTATAATCACAGAATGGTTAAGGTTGGGAGGGACCTCTGGAGATAATCCAGTCCAACCCCCCTGCTCAAGCAGGGACACTTCTACCAGGTTGACCAGGACCATGTCCAGGCAGCTTTTGAATATCTCCAAATAGAAGACTCCACAACCTCCCTGGGCAGCCTGTACCAGCGCTCAGTCCCCCCCACAGTGGAAAAAAAAAAAAAAAATCATGTTCAAACAGAATATCCTGTGTTTCAGTTAGAGCCTGATGCCTCTTGTCCTGGCATTGGGCACCACTGAAAAGAGCCTGGCTCCGTCCTCTTTGCACCCTCCTTTCAGGTATTTACATAGATTGATGAGATCCTACCTGCACCTTCTCTTCTTCAGACTAAGCAGTCTCAGCTCTCTCAGCCTTACCTCATGTGACAGATGCTCCAGTTCCTTCATCACCTTTGTGCCACTTCAGTGGACTCCTTCCAGTATGTCCAGATCTTTTATACTGGCAAGCCCAGAACTGAACACACTACTCCAGGTGTAGCCTCACCAGTGCCCAAGAGAGGGGAAGGATCACCTCCCTTGATCCCCTGGCAGTACCTTGCCTAATGCAGCCCAGGATACCATTAACCTTCTTTGCTGCAAGGCCACATTGCTGTCTCATATTCTACTTTGGTGATCACCAGGACCCTCAGGTCCTTCTCTGCAAAGGTACTTTTCAGCCCCCAGCATGTTCTGCTGTATGGGCTTGTTCCTACCCAGCACTCTGTGTTTCCCTTGTTGAACTTCATGAGGTTCCTGTCAGCTCATTCTTGCAGCCTATCAAGACTGTCTCAGCATTTGTGGGTGCATCCCGTCATGGCCCATGAGTGAACATTCAATTTTGTTATGTAGTTTCTGACCTGATCCTCTTCTACCAAGGATACGTTTCCCTTTGTCCAGCCTTTCAGCATCATCAGAGTACTTAAATTTCTGAAGGTGTTTTTTTCTAGGAAAGCGTGAGGCAAAAAAGGAATTCAATGCCTCACCCTTTTCCATGTTCTGTGTCCTATGTCTCCTGTCCCATTCAGCATCAAGCCCACATTTTCCCTGGTCTTCATTTTGCTACTTAAGTACTTACAGAAGTCTGTGTTTGTGCATGTGTGTGTGTGTGTGTGTATGCTCTCTTTAAATGTTCCCACTTCATTATTTCTCATACGTGATGTTTACTCTGAGAGTATTTCCTCTGCAGTGAAAACAAGCAATTTAACCTATGATTGTTTCCCAACACAGCCGTCATACCTTAGAGGGAAAACGGATATGCTACTGTTATAGTAGTCATTTACTGCATTTTTGTACTTTAAAAAAAAAAATGTCTAATATGATAATATTATCAAAAAGACTTCTCAAAAATAATCTCTTTAAGGCTGCTTATTTTAAATCCCCGATCATTCTGTGGGCACAGAGATGAAGTCAAGTCTGTAAGTTTGCTGAAACAAAGATGCCATATTAAATGACATTTCTTGAGCTTTTTTGGCATGGCTGACTGCACTCAAAACTTTACCTTATTCATTATGACCAGATAAAGTCAAGTCATTTTGAAAACAGACTGCAGCTAGATAGCAAATAATCATAGGCATATTATATTTTTGACATAAAAATGGATTTGTTTTATACTGCTCTGTCAAAAAAATGTAGTGATTCCTCCATTTCTCCTTTCCAGTTGTACTTTTTAGCACCTAAACTGTTATTTTCAATTCATTTATTTTGAAATCTGTAGGAAGAAATTTACATAGACAAATGTTATATATATGCATATATGTATATACTTTGAATTTAATGCTTTAAAATTTTGTAAGTCGTATGAGAACGGATTTATAAAAAAAAAAAAAAAAAAACTTTCACTGAAGATGAGATAAAGCAAGAATGAAATAAATGAGAAACCTGAGTTTCATATGGAGATAATTAGGAAGAAAAAGTGGAAATTTTACAGAGATGACTAAGTTACTTACATTAAAATAGTTGTGACTTCAGAAGACAGCTGGAGTTATCCTTCTAAATCTGAGTCTTTTTCTAAGAATTAATTGAAATATATCTTCAATGCAAAAAATACCTAGAAATAAAAGGAAGTTTCACTGAGAACAATTTTTTCCCCTCTGATTAAATACATGACAAAAACATAGTATTAATTAAACCATTTACTTCAGGTGATTTTCTCTTAACACGTGAAGTCTGGAGTACAGATGAGCTGGAAAGCATCTCTCTTTAGGTCTTAAATTTAGCTTATGTGCTTACTGTCGTTATAAAAATCTCTCAAGTTTGATATAAAGTTACCTCAAACTATTCTTCCACTTCCATTATTCTCAATTCATCATGAAAAATAAGGTGTTTCAAGCTCCTGTGATCCTACATTCCTGTTTCCCAGGACCCTCCTCGGTGAGCCAGTCGCTTAACTGTTTAAATAGCCATTCTAGGGAAGTCTAAGAAATGGGCCACTATTTTCTCTCCAGAAGCAGGGCACGTTACTTAGGGAGAGCACAGAAATCTTGCCTTTGTCTGCAGTCCATTCTCCTCACCTGCCTCCAACATTCAATGTAGCAATGGTAGGGAGTTCACCCCTGATTTTAGTGCCTGTTTATCAACAATGAACTTGATTAATCCCTTTTAGAACCTGCTTACTTATCTCCATAATCTTCTGTGGCAACACATGCCAAAAATTCACTAACTACTTTGTAAGACAGTACTTTCTCATCCTGTTAGCTACAGCTGTGGGATTTGATGAATAATAGCAGCATATTCTCCTTATCTACTATCTTCACAACTTTGTCAATATTTATTATATCTCCCTCAAGGCTTTTCTTCCCCAAACTAAAGGGCTCAAGCATTTTAATCTTTTATTGTAAAGCAGTGTTTCATCTCCATATCATTTTAGTTGCCTTCTCTGCACCATTTTTAACTTCATTATATCTCTTTTTAGATGCAAGGACAAGCATTATATCCAGTAACTAAGATACCAGTCCATCAATGTTTTATACAGAAAAAAATATTGGTTTCTGTTTAGTCTCAATATTTTTTTCTGCTGATGCCCAACATTTCGTACGTTCTCAACCAATGTTGTGCACTGAGCTGATGATTTCAGAAAACTGTCAGCGAGGATTCCAAGATCTACTTCCTGAATTTTAACTTCCACTTCCAAATTCACCATTCTGTAAGCACAATTTTGGTTGCATTACATCCCATTTACTGACATTATGCATCGTCTGCCATTTCTCAATATTTCTGTTCTGTGAAATACTCATGAGGTTTCTCACCATCAGTGTTACATTTAACCGCCTGAAAGACCTCAGCATCATCTGCAAACTTGAACATCTGATTACGCAGTCCCTGTTCCAGGTCATCAGTGAAAATGCTGAATAAAAATGAAACCATTGCTGATCCTTGGGGACTCATACTCTTCTCCCCTCTGTAATCTAAAAAGTAAGTTACTGAAAAGCAAACTGTACTCTATCCTTTGCCTTCCCATATTGTAAAGCCATGAAAGTACCTTTCCACCATACCCAAAACATCTTGCTTGTTTTAATGGTGTTTGTTATAGGAGCTGCTCAAAGTTTTTACTTTCCAAGTCTGTATGTAAGTCCTCTGCCACCCCTTTACCTAACTTCTCATTCACACTGCTACAGACCTCTATGTTGACTGTTACCTAAACACCAAGATAACACCTGTGCTCCATTTTAGATTGTGATTTTGCAAGGAATGGAAGTCAGACTCACACATCAGATCCTGTAGTTCACAGGATTTCTCTTAAAGTCCCTTTTATCAATATGAATCGCACAGGCAACCTGTCAGTCCTATGTCAGAGTGGCTGCTTGTAGTGGGTATTTTGCCAGAAGTTCAGCAGTTTCACAACCGAATTCCTTCAAAACTCATGCCCAAATGTGGTATGGTCCTAGTGACTTACCCACCTTCGTCTGATGCCATGTCATCATTGAATAAAATGTACAAAAAAAACTCTCCAGAGAGAGCTGTATGGATTTTGTGTCAACTTGCTTTTCATTCCTCCAGTTCCTTTGGATTCTGGAATTAATCATATAGCTTTAGTGTTTGGGATAGAAAATATTTGTGCTCAAAAACGCACTGAAATTAGTAGTCTAAACCAAGTTAGTGAGTCTAAAGAGATAAGAAGCATAAGATTTATTTACTTTTCAGGAAAGGAAGAACTGAACCTGGGTTCACCCTGTCATATTAAAATAACCAAATCTCTAAGTGAAAAGGGAGGTTTATCCTCTAGTTGTGCTTTGAAAGAAAGCAGCAGCTATCACTGCATGCTCAGTTATCAGTATGTCTTAGGAAGCTTACCAGATCATACCTCTCAAAGAAGGAAGGCAGTAGGTGCCTAGTTTCTGGATCCTTGAGTTAGAGTTGAATTGCTGAACTACCAGGAATGAGATACTTCCGACAACTGCAGTAGCAGTGATTTAAGCATCTGGGCAACTTTAAGGTCAAGAACTGAAGTGCTTACAGATTACAGACCTGTCAAATATAAGAAAGAGCTCTGTGGGATCTCTGGACCTCACAGGTTTAGACTTAGACTTCAAATATGCTGCTCTTCCACTTCAGGTACTTAAATTCTTTCCAAGATCCTGCCTTTGGTGACTTTGACAAAATTTGCTCTGAGTTTGCCAGCAATCACATCTTCTTGAAGTAACCAAATACATCTGTAAAAATTATAAATTCCAGAAAATTCCAGAATAATTTATACATTTTTATCTTGTAAAAAAAAGGCCTAAAACCCGATGAGACATATATTTGATGTTTTACATTGCTTAACTATGCTTAAAATGCAATGTTTCATATGCCTGTATAATATTGACCTCTACTAGATATAATATCTGGTGTTCTGATAAACAATGCATGCCTATATCATACATTGTCTTTGTCAAAGATATTCATTTACACCGTCTCAAATATGACTTTAACTACTCTTAGCCTCTGCCTAAAGCTGAAAGTTGAAAGCTAAAAGAATATCTCTAGCCAAACAGCAAATACCTGTGCATTTGTTACAGAATGTTTTGTTATTGTTAGTAACCTTGAAAATAATAGTCATGATAATTCAAAAAAGTTTTTCACAATTTACATAATCTGAAATATTTTGTTCTCCATTTCTTGCAACTCAAAGGTAGAAGCCTCTGTCTAGATTCTCCTCTTCTCACTGGCTTTTAATTACTTCACAATACTTTGAAGTGTTCAAATCTGTTGACCGTTCTATAAACTGTCCTTTACTAAGAAATCCTGAGGGAATGTTTTTTGCTCTGTTTTTTTCAGTTGCACTCAGAAATTTGTTTGGGGCTAGTTCTTCTACTGAATTTTGAATGTCTAAAAAACTTGTCAGAAAAATGTTAAGGACTCTTTTATCCTTCTTTTTAAAAAGATAAATGGGAAATTTCTAAAATTGTATATTTTAACAACCCACTGTTTCTGAAAGAAAAATATTTTCTCATATTTCCCCATCCACACT
The DNA here is from genome assembly GCF_013377495.2 of Cygnus atratus. Classification (NCBI taxonomy): domain Eukaryota; kingdom Metazoa; phylum Chordata; class Aves; order Anseriformes; family Anatidae; genus Cygnus; species Cygnus atratus. The sequence continues at coordinate 57,858,762 of NC_066365.1, forward strand.
CCTATTCTGTTGTTCTCCCCTTGTATGTTGTCTGTTTTTAAAATCAGAAATAGAAATGGTAACATAAATAGCTCATAAATACTTTTGCCTTTTCAGCACAATAAGAACCTAATCTAATTAACCTGTTTTAACTGCAGTATTACTGCAGAATAGATGAATAAATAATAACACTGTAATATAAACTCATAATAATAGTAATTATTTTGCTGCAAAAGTTACTCATTAGCTCCTGTCATTATAACAAGACTTCTGACATTTGTTAAAGACATTGCTTACCCACCTCAGAAGAATGCACCAAATAATCAGTGGTAGTCTGATGATTAATTCAAAGTATTATCAAAACCTGATACTGTTATCCACATCAGGAAAAAAAAAATACTCAGTGATAATTTGTTTGTGAATTCAAAGCATTGTAGCAATTCATCACTTTTTCTTACCTCAACTTTGTTAACTGTTAACTGTTAACTTCCTTTTTTGAACAAAAGCCTTGATTAAGTTATAAACAGGCAAACTTTGAGTCTTTGAGTCTTAGGAACCATGATAATCACCTAGTCTGTCCACAGAAATTTCTGCAAAAATTAAGCCCATATAAGCCCATATCTCCAGTTTTAGCTACAGTGACTCTTTTTGTAAGACACAGGATTTATTTAAAGTTTTCAGTCAGTGAAAATCCACTACTTCCCAAGATAAGATTTTATAAAGATTAATTACTTTTACTTTCAAAATATGTACTTTCTTTTTCAACCTTGAATTTATGTAGCTTCACCTTGAAATAAGATCACTGGATCTCATTATACTTTGCAGCTAAATTAAAGAGCTTGCTTTCTGTAGTGTCTTGCACAGGAATATGCTTGTAGACAGTGGTTAGTAGGCTAACCATATGCCACATATACCCAGTGCTATAACTTCAAAACATATACTTTACCCTACATTTTAATGTCCAAGAATAATTTTATGATGGTCATTTAAAATGTTCATAGATCGGCATGACTTTCATATAACTTTCAAATATACTTCTATATTATTAAGGGAAAAAAAAAATCACTTAATATTCACTTTTGGGCTTTGTTTGACATTGAATTCTGATGCACCTGACCCTAAAATATTGACACAGGCTTTATCTACCATCTTGTTGTATACGTTTTCCATTCAATATATACTGATTGCCATATAAAAGACCTGCACGAAAACACTGTTGACAAGACATTGGCACTAATTGTTTTCACACAGAGTTGAGAAATGGAGAATTGGATTGACTTTCTATCTCAGTGAGACAGGAACAAATTCATCAAAGATTGTCCATCATCTCCATAACTGGCAAAAGAGCTATGGATTAGGTCAGGACAGATCAAAGACATAAAGTTTCCCTCTCTGTGTCTTTATCTCCATGTTTATACGCTGGGACAAAAACCTTTCCAAATAGCTTCTATGTATAAACGTAATATTTTTAAAAAGTAATACTGTAAAAGTAATATTTATTTTTAAGACAAATACAATGTTTCTGCCTATTCCACTCTATATATCTAAAGGTATTTATTGACCTGTCTTATAATAGCAAGTCATTTAGCACAACAGAGGAAGACCAACAGATCAAAATGTCTGGTGATGAGACCAAGCAGTAACACCTTGCATGATCTGCGATTTTACTTCGGACTAACTTTAATCATGTCCTGTGGACCAAATGTCATCACCACATATATGTTACAAATCAATCATTATTTTAAACTTTTATGATGAACTACACAAACAGAGTGTAAATCTCAGCTTTATTTTCTCTAAGAGACAGCTGGTTTGTACATACCAAAACATCCTTTTGAACCAAAACAATGTGCAATAAGATGTTTGAAGGATTAACTTCAGAACTGAGCTGTTGCTTTTCAAGTGAAAAAGCTGAGGGTGCACCCATGGAATACTAGTTGATTAGATACCTGATCAAAAGACCAAGTGCCTCTAAAGCAGAAAGGTATATAACTTTTTGAAAGAGTTCTAAATTATTTAATAATTTGTTATGCTTTATGGAATGTCAGGCAGACTCGACCCTGTCCAAGAGACCTTATTGCTCTCTACACCTACCTGAAAGGAAGTCGTAGGGAGCTGGGGGTCGGCCTCTTCTCACAGATAACTAGTGATTGGTCTAGAGGAAATGGCCTCAAGTTGCGCCAGGGGAGTTTTAACTCAGAAATTAGGAGACATTTCTTCTCAGAAAGAGTAGTCAGGCATTGGAATGGGTTGCCCAGGGAAGTGGTGGAGTCACCATCCCTGGGGGTGTTCAAGGAAAGGTTGGACCTGATGCTTAGGGACATGGTTTAGTGGGTGATGGGTGACATTGGTAGGAGGGGGATGGTTGGACCAGATAATCTTGAAGGTCTTTTCCAACCTTAGTCATTCTATGATTCTATGATTCTATGTTTGGTGAGAGGTAGTCACAAAGAGGGAACTACTCCTACATTTATTATCCAACCCACTAAAATGTGACACAACCCTATGATTCAGGTTTATTTAAATAAAATTTAAAAAAAAAAAAAAGTCTAGTCGAAAATATGTTTTATTCTAACCTTAAAGCTGTCAGGTATTGTCAGACCACAGAATGCAAAAATTCCATAAATTCACAATATATATTTGAATTTCTCTTTCTTCTGGCTTCACTTCTCAAGCCATTACATCCAGGAAGAATCTATGTAGATGCCTCAACCTGATTTTAGTAGCTGTCATTTAAGGAGTCAGCTCCTAAATTCAGAAGCTTTAGATTGCACCCTTAAAGGATGAAATCTCTAGTATAAGTCCTCTTGATTAAACCAGAAGCCAGGTGTATTCTACGCTCAGTGAAACACCTAAATATTCTAACTACTCTGGATACAGCAAACCATGAAGCTTTGAAAGAGGTGATTTGGGAGTGTTTAATACATTTCCATTGTGAAGGTACTGTGGTATTGCCTTTCCATTAGCTACTTGCAATAAAAGTATAAAAGTATCATAAGTCAATTTTGCTGCTTGAAAATCCAGGAGTATATGACTATTTACAAACAAACAAGATGGCCTACAATTTCATTGACAGAATTGCGGTCATACTCACCAGATGAATGAGAATTCACAATAAATAGCCTATGGCTGCTTCTTTTTTTGCCAGTCACCACTGTTTTTGTCTCTTCCACAAAAGTGCTTTGGTGCCACAAGACCTAGTCTTAGAAACACTAGGTATTTCTGCTTTTTTTTCATTCCTAATGTCATCATGCATTTATTGTCACTCTTCAGAAAAATATTATCACCAGATTTAAAGGTCTGAACAGTATTCATTTCTATTTGTTCTTTCTCATAACTCCTCTAACTTGATTTACACCAAAACCTGTCTGAAAACTTTTCCAAAGGGGATGCACAAAATAAATAAAAAAAATGCAACCTATACAACAATGTTTCTATCCTCTTAGCTGATATTTTTTTAATCCAAAACTGTTTTAATTATGTAGATAACAAAGTTCCAAGTCTATCTATTTGTTGGTACTGAGGGGTTCCAGGTGTAATGCTGAGCAGATGCACAATGTAAAATACATTTGCTTTTGTGTTTTTTTTTTTCAAATAACTGCTTCAGTTTCAACATAGGTGTTTTTAAGCAAGTACAGTAACTACAGAAATACATTATTTTAAGATACTTTGTAACTCGTTCATCCCTTTGTGCTTCAAATTGACTTTCAGCTTCCTACAGAAATATAGTTTTTAATGTATAAAAAGATGACTCCTACTTTTCAAATTATCCTCAGAAATAAACATGATGGAATTACTACACTGCATGGAATTACTACAATGCAAACGGCATTTTCCTGAGCAGGGAATACATACTGGTTAGTATAGTATCATAGCAGATTATATCCATGAACACTACTAGTGAATCACAATGTACCCATTACCCTAGGTCATAGGTCTGTCAATTGCACCAGGAGAGTTGTTATTTCTGAGGAGGGGGTGGTGTTAAAGCTCAGCCACTGAAATGTGTTGTTGCTGGAAAATTTAGTATATAGATTCTACTCTGGCTTTTTCTTTTGTCTTTTTGCTGTTCTGCTATTTGAAATAAGCTGTTGTCACATTCAAAACCAAAGTATGGAGAAAAAGCTGCACATTCACCTCTACGTATCAGTTTGGTCATGCCCTGTGGGTGGGGGTGACACCCATCAGATGAGTAAAGGGGAGCAGCCTTCCAGATCTCCTTACTAATTGACAGGGTCCCTGCCCAGATTCATGACGGGATACAGGGAAGGAGCTTCTTGAGACTGCATAGGAGTTATTATGAAATAATTAAGGGAGGAAGTCTTTCTCCCTCAAAGGGAGCGATCAAAGTATTTTGGGGAGGAACAAGGGTGGGGAAATAGGCAAATAAGGGGATAAAAGGGGCCAGTCACAAATAGTGATATTTTCATATCCAAATTCCAGCCGGTCCATATCCATAGCTGGCCATGACCTGTGGCCCATCACCTTTGTCTGTCCTGTATTCTTACTAAATCTTATTTCTATTTATTTTCCCTAGTGAGAGACTCAAGTGTATACTTGTGTGGGAGGAGGTCTAAGTGGAGTCTAAGTAGAACTGGAGTCAGACCACAGACCAGAGAGACTGTGCAGCTGTAGGGCCAGCAACTGGAGAGATGGCTCTGTGTGCATACTGTGAGTTTGTGTGTGTCAATGAGTGACTACTAGTGATCAACTAGTGATGCTAATAATCAGCTAGCAAATATCAACCCGGACTAGCCAGGGAGTAGGATACATTGCTTGGGAGCCAGGCATGGAAGTGGCCATAAGCCTGTGGTGGGTATGTGTGTGCATCTCTGTGTGTGAGACAAGGGAGGATTCAGCTACAGGAGCAGCCTGGAGGTACAGGCCTATTGCTGGAGAGTCCATGGAGTCTGGGGACCAGGTGAGACCTGTGTGTATGTCTCTGTGTCTGCACGTGCACAAGGGGACCAGGGGATCTGTGCCAGCAGCTGGACTGTGGCGGTGACCTTGGAGATGGCATGCCCAGGTGTCAGGAACTGCAGAGACTCAGATCTAGCAGCAAACTAAGGCAGACTGAATGCCTCATCCCAGCTCCTGGAGGGATCCACCTTGTACATGTGTCTATACATATTCCCATTAGTGCACCTGCATCCTGATCAGCCGGAGAGGGTTAACAGGATGAGGCCATACATCGTGTTTGTGTTTCACGACTACTGAATGTTTCTGTTTGTGTTGATTTGTAAGACTGGACACATCTAAGTGTATATACACATTTTGTGAGTATGAATGTCTCTCAGAAGTACATACTCAGCCTCATTGCTGGCTGAACGTGGGGAAAAGGAGCTGCAGCAACCTCACTTCTGTCAGGCTACTGCATTCAGCAGCCACTAATGAGGCCAAGCTTCAATAGCTGTACAGGGAATATACTCAACAAAACTGTTTTCTACATATGCTCTGATTTTGTATATAATACACAAATTTATAAATAAACATATTTATATACAGTAAAAAAAAATATTAAATATTATACCAGCTCCATATTCCATTTTGTGACATTTTCAATGTATCATTTCAGAAGTTCATGTATGTCTAAAGCAAAAATGTCTAACTTACAAATGAGAAGTCTTTTCATACGGTTACCCCCATGCAATTTGTATAACTATTGCACTGCAGCTCTTATAGTCAACCAAATACATTCACACATATCTGAAATATATCAAAGATAAATAAATAGATGTATAGCGTTAAAAAGCCCCTGTGTTTTAAAACTTGAAAGGGCCAAATCCTGTTACTTCCATAAAGCTCTATATAACAGTGGAACTACTGTATGCATGCCAAACAGACAGGATTTGGCTTACAGTCAATATTAATATTCAAGGCTGATGAAATCAATAAACTGGCTGCTTTAAGATGTACATGCATTGGAAACAGCAATAAAGACCTTCTTAATCCTTCTGAAGATTATTGCCATCACAGCAGAGCAATTGGGAAGGATCATGTAAGCACTGCCTAAGTAACTTCATGCAAAGTATGACAGATAGCTCCGGATAGCTAGAGCTCCTTGGGGAAAAAAAAAAAATCATTTCTATTTAACTAAAAAGTAAAGCAAACAATTTTTAAAACTGCATTCAAATGTTGCTAATGCATGTCTGAATGAAGCTAATGACAGAAGAAGAGTGTTGCAGCCTTTCGTTCTTTTCTGAACAAACAGAGGTTCAAACTACACAAAAGCATGACATCTTCATAAGCTTCAGTGGAACTAAGGAGTCAGGGAACTATTTAGGAAACAAACAGTACCTCACAGAATGAGCCTGTATTGCATAGCACCTGTATAATGTTATATATCATATGATAAACCTTCATGGACATGTCATACTATGCAGTAAATTTTACTCCTACAAGTAGTTCTATTACACTTGTCAGATTTTTTCACATGAATGCAAGTTCAGTGTATGCAAAAAACTGGTTTCCGCCTCAAGTTTTCTTGTCACCATAAGCATAAGTCACACTCTGCTATCTGAATGTAGATTCCTGTCATTTAACAGGACAATGGGTTTATAAATTTATATTTATTTATTTATTTATTTATTTACTTTTATAATTCTCTTTTGTTTCTGTAGACACTTTAATCAATAGCTACAGATTTATCTTCTCTTCTATCTGTTAAGGTACAATAACCATTGAGTGTGCCTCCAGTTTTAAAAGGAAATTTAAACTTTAAGCCTAAAGTTTTGCTGCAGATGCTGCTTCTCTAATCTATCTAGTGACTAATGCACAAATACTCCAGGTTGAAGTGTGTTCTCCGTCTGACCTCACTATAGCTTTGCTCCTGCTACTTCACCCCATGTTGTAAGGAGACAGCAGACACAGTGTGGGCTCCTCCTTTAGACAAAGCCCTGCTGCAAAGTAGGTGCTCACCATTTTTTCCCTCTCCAGCCCATCTTTCCATAACACAGAGCACAGCCTGCTGCTTTTAACCACACTTTAAATGCAAAAAAATGTCAATAGTTTCTGGGCAACCAGAAGAACAATCAATGTACCTACATCCCATTTGAAGTTGCAAATTCCAGCTTCACACTGACTGCTAAATCCAGGAAAGAGAGATTTCAAGATATGTTGGTCCTACTCCTAAACCCACTTGCAAAACTTGGTCTTAATCCTCACTGAATTCACATTCTGTTACAATTCAGCATCTGAAAAACCCTGAGAAAGCTTTTTCCTCACTAACTGAGATCTATTTTAGCTCTAGTAGTTATAAAGAAAAAGAAAGATCTATAGAGCTGAGGGCTCCTCTTACCCAACTGGAGGTTATATTTAATACTCTGGTCAGTTGTCTTTTGCATATGGATTTGCTTGATAACAGAGCTGCCAAATTAGAGTAATCTAAAAATTAAGAATAATCATCCACTTTGTAACATTTTAACCATTTCACTTTACAAATAAGTCTTTTCACAAAGGATTACCTTCTTTCCTATTAAAGCAATTGATAAAGAATTCTGCACTGCACATAAGGTATGTCAGCCAGACGCTACCTATTCTTCCCACATTCCAAAATACTGCTGTATTTTACAAAACCATTTATAGCAGATTGTTATGGTTAAAATGGGACATTGCTTTTGGTCTGCCAAACTTCATATGCCCTTGGGACATTCATTTACTACACATTCATAATTTTCAGAAGCAGTTTTAAAATTTGATATAGCTTAGTCCATAGATGTTCAGTATCAAACAAATCAGTTCATGCTTTTGGAAATAATTACCTGTCTTTCTATTTGCTATTGTTATTTCACACAAAGAATTAACTTTCACTCTAGAAAGGAAGACAAGTTAAGCAGTACTGAATCAAAGAAAAGGAAAAAAAAAAGGCAAAAAAAAAGCATCTGCAGCTACCAATTAACATGTCTGTAGACACAAAGGATTTCAAAATTAACTTTTTTTTCAGACAGAAGTTTCCTAAGATTAAGCCACAGTAAACAGTAAATAACATGGTGTGTGAATTAGGACAAGATGAAGAGAAGACAAGTATGTGATATTTTATTATTTTTAAGATTCAAAGAGATTCCGGTAACTCTAGTTTGCTTGTACTTGCTCTCCAAAGCAGGAGTAATATTAATTTAGGTTCAAACTCTATTCCCCAGCTAATTATTTTGCAAAAATAATGGAGACTGAAAATTAGCCCGCCTTGTCACGCCACAAGTATTCCACATGTTTAGACCAATCTTGATATTTTTAAGCAAGTTTGTGGATCAGGGTTACTGCACTGAGTCTGGCAAGATAACTGCATTTGGTTTCATTTATTATTTAAGCCAACAGTTGTGATCAGTTATTTGCAGTCAAGTTGACCACTCATAACCAAATGTCCTTGTTGCTCTTGTTGCTGATGGAATTAGAATTTTAAACTAAAGTGATGAACAGTGAAATTTTAACAGTGTTACTGTGAATACTGGTGCTACACTGTTGACCAAAGTGGTTGGCCAGAATTTGGGGACTTTATTCTTCTGTTTTTCTACCAAGGCAATGGAAGGTTGGTTTTTTGTTGTTGTTGTTTTGTTTTGTTTTGTTTTTTAAATCTTATTTATACAAAGTCACTTCTACAGGAAACCAAAAGACAGTGATATTTCTTCGAAAAGTATGAATCTTCCAATTCAGTAAGTTAATTGTGCATGAATCTCACGCATTACTTTGCTGGACAAAGAGGTCAAGATCAAAGTCTTAACCAAGAACAAGGGGCCCTTCAGGTATGGAGCTGAAATATACTATCTCCTATAATCTTTGAAATACTGAGAACAGCACAGCTAGTGCCACATTTTGCCACTGTGAGTATGCAGCCTAAAGGACTCAGTATCTATTTGCAGCCAGATCAGTGAGCATCTAGGACAGTCTGCTTTCATACTTAAAGCTTACAAAAGGGTATCTGACGACAACAAAACATCTATCATAGCATCATATTCTGCAAGGATCTCATTTTCATGTTTTCAGCATGCTCTGAACACATCTTGGTTTGGGCTCGTCATTGGCCTGTCGCTTGAATACCACAGGGCCTTAGTTGGAAATGGGTGCCTGCCAAGCATCTTGGACTGCTAAAGCTCTTGGCTTGCAAAGAGATCAATTTCTATGCTCCTGATATTGCCACAGAATATTTTTTACTCCCAGTGTAAATTTTCATCTTTCACATCCTTACCACAGTGGTAAGCTTTGAAATCCATAGTTTGTGTGTTACATGGAAACCAAAAGGATTTTTTTCAGGTCATAGCTTGGACTTGAGTTCCTCACACAGAAATTAAAGTGGTTTCAGATATCCAAACTGTTTCCTGGATAATGTATTCTCTTATGGTTTTTGGTATAAAATAATTCTTACCATTTAATGTAATTGGTGAAGACTATAAATATAAAAATAGGCTGATCAGCTATTTTATTTCTTTTCATCCTTTTCTTTCTAAAATTGGAGTGTTAATAAAACAGAGCCTATGAAGGTCTGTCATGCTGTGTCAAACACAGCCAGTATCAGCACTACCACTAATCTTATCAGCAAGCCTCCTCTGGAAACATTCTTTCCTATAGTATATTTTGTCAAAACGCATCATTTCAGAAAGGGAGATTGATTCACAGATCTGCATGTTTATGCTGTTCTATTTAAGGATATCCTTGTGGTAAACCATTTGAAAGTCTGAAATGGGACCAGGCAACCCCAGCTGAACCATAAGACCATTTGTTTGTATATATACATACAAAAATTAGATAGGAAGAAAAAGAGTACATCAGTGAAACACTTGCTCTGAGAGGAGCTCGCTGAGAGCTGGTAGCTACAAGCCAAGTCCCCATTGTCCTCAAATAGCAGGAAGAAGCAGTAAAATACGATTCACATAGAGTATAATAATCTCTCTTCCAAATTCAGTAGCTGTCCTCCACACTGACTGAAAACAGCTCACTAAAGGCTTTATGGTGCTGCATAAAATAGTGTAAAGGCATGACTTCTTACTGCGTTTCTTCTGTTTTTATGCCAGCACACAGTAACACTATCCTTCTCACTGCTGATACATGCAGATGTCAGATAGCAGGGTGCTACCACTGTTCATAGCCAGCCGGGCAGCAGGGACCACTGGAGCCACAGCTTTACCACAATGACTTGTAGCTACAACTTCAGCAATGTTCATATCGAGAAGAGTCCAATTGTGAAGAAGTAATACAACTTTACAATATAGACTGATATGAGAGATATTGGTCAGCTATCAGAGGAAGACTCCCAAAACCAGCATTTACTACTTGCCTTGTAGGCAGCACTATCCCAACCTGTAAACTTGAATATTTGCACTCACTCGTCTTTAATATTTACACATTCAAACTACATTTTAGTGAAGAATATTTAGGTATTTATGTATCAGTGAAAAATGTAGTCACTAGCCATTTGAATGTGGACAGTTTAGTTTTGCTTCCACTATTGCTAAAACTGTAATAAATATTTTGCTGCAGGTTATTTTAAAAAGTCAGAAAATTTTAATAACTGTCATTTTAAAAAGAAGTGATAGTGAATAAGTACCTACTTTCTTAAGATACTATAATTATAGATAATCACACTAATATAATTATGAATCATTTTATAACTATACTAATTGCTTAACTGAAACTTTTCTTTGGTAATACATCATTTCAATACAGAGACGTTTTAAATGAAAAATCTATTTATCAATGCTACACACATAAAATTCACAATGTTGTGTTATAGTAACAGAGACAATTAGAAATGCTCATACTTACTGTAAAAGAACATTAAACTTTCTTTGAAAATTACTTTTCCCTCAGTGACAACTAATTTAACATTTCAGTCGTCAGCTACAGTTTCATCAGAGAAATAAAAACTGCAGAAAACTTATGTGATAACCATTTTAAAGTAATTGTTTACTAATAGCTATGTATTGCACTCAAAAAGAATTGTATGCTTTTTTCATTTCAATATAAACAAATTCAGAAACACATTTTCCTTTAACATCATGCTATTTCATTTAAATATTTATCTATGTAATACTGGAGAATGATTCCATAGCTGAAGTCATGTTTATAAGTCCCACCTAAGTCTTTGGTACAAACTGATATCTTAAGTTTCAGTTTGAATTTTCCGAAAAGTTGACTCTGTACCACCTTAAGTTTCTGTCTGATAATTACATAACTCTAAAAAACTTATCATATACTAACTTACCAGAATAAAAACTTCCAAAACATTTGCTGAGTATGGCTCCTCAGTTTCCGTTTCTTCAACAAGGGCTCGTTAGCCTAGCCTTTGTTATGAAATAGCAAAGAATTTGAAACACTGGAAAAAATCAATTCATTTTTACCATAGACTAGTGGTAGACATCCCCATAGTATATGATAGAAGTGAAATGAAGTAATTTTTCCATACCTTAAACTCTATAAAACTGGTGAGCAGGATATATTAGTATCACAGTAATATGTTATTCCTTCTGTCCGTCTAACAACAATAATGATGACACAATGGTTTTGTAGAAGATGAAGTTCCCTATCTGTGTTTCAATCCTGTGATCTAATTGCTAGCTTCATGAAACATTACACCATCCAATAGCAATTACAAAGGATCTGAAGTCAGGGAAATTAGATGAATTTCAAAAGAGCAAGAAATGAGTCACCCTGCAATCCTTTAATCAGCATCTTCTGACTTTAAAAAATGACGTTAATTTCAGCCACTTACCCACTGAAATTTACTTATGAACGTTTTCCATACAAATATATGGCAACTATAATTAATATCCTCAGGTGACCTTTATCTCCCAAGCAGGAGGCTTCATGTCCAGGATAAATAGCAAACTTATATCATTTTTTATCATTGTCAAACAGAAAGGTCAAATAGGGGACATTTCAAAAGCCACTACCCATAATGAATAAACAAACCAAATTTCAGGAGCCATGCGTGCTCCAGGAGAGCATCACAAATTAATGTCATCAGTCAATGATTGACCTTTAATAAATTTATAGACAAATGTTTAATCAAAAAGCGTAAGTGGCAACTGAATTGTTAAAGTTGAACATAAACCGCCTCTCTAAGCCCTGTTTAACATCCTATTTGGAGTGGAGTGATTAATTTATCTGCAAAATATAGCACAAAACATTGAGCAACATACTGTGGAAGATGTTTTCTGAGAATTCAGGTATAGTGGATGAAATATGCTTATTTGCTCTTTAAATACAGATAAACTGCTTTAAATGGTCCTTTTTTTATATATATAGTTTCTCCCACACCCTAAAAGTAGCTACTTCTCATATGCATTCCTCCCACCCAACTTCAATTACCAGACCTACAGCTTATACTATGGCTACATGAAACAGTAAATCTGTTATTAAGTAGAAAGGTACCCAAGATTGAAGTAAAAATACAGTTGCACGAGACAAAGCTTTGAAAAATTCACTTTATCAGTTCAAAAGGATCCCCAAAGTTTGAAGAAGTAACTTTTTTCCCCTACAGACATTATTCCAGGTCACATATTACCCATTCCAGTGCTTGCAGAGAGTCTGCATAAAACTGTATTGGGCAGTCTTTGTGAACAGAAATGCGACTTTGTCACATCTGATAAACTTCGGACTGTCAGGGAATTGTGTACACAAATCCAGCAATACAGAACACAGAGACACGAATTTAATAGCAGATGTACCTTCTCCGGTACTGATTACAGAAAACCTGAAAGAAGCTGAACTACCCACACTACCCTTCCTCTGGTCTGAATAAAAAGCCAGAGGTACATTATTATTTCAGTTCCCAAACTGGGTAATGTCTTGCTTAAATAGACAGAGAGTAGGTTGGTGAAAGGAAAACCTGAACATTTTGGGTTTCGTTTTTCAGTTCTTTTTCAGTTCCACGTTTGCTTTCTTTAAAAGCAAATTTCCTGTTAGATTCTCTGAGGAAAGGCTAAGCAAACGAAACAGAAAGGCCCAGCAAGGATCTGAGGAACGGTGATCGGTGGAGTAACTGTAGTAATATAATCAGTGAAAGCCTAATCAGTGAAAATTAGAGCACACTGAATCAGCTGCTCCTAAGACTACCAAGGGAAAATGATTGTCCCTGGTGTGAAAACCACTGAGATGAGACAACAGCAGAAAGTGGTTCTCTCAAAGGCCTTCAGACTAAAAGGGGGTTATTGCTGACAAGGGGATACCTCTTATTATGGGATGCAGCAGAGAAGAGAATTTGTGGACTGTGTAAATGCTGTTATGGGATATTTCAAGTGAGTTGTAAGGATGTTTAAAACTTGTTATGGGATGCTTAAGAGAAAACTGAAGATGGGAAAGGAGAGTGACCAAGCTGGATTGCAAACAAATGCACATGGGAAAATAGAGATGAAAGGTGATAAAAACCATTGCAAGTAAGCAGGTCAGAAATACCTGTGATTAGGAAAGATCACAGGGGAATCATGGGGGAACAGGTTTGGGCTGTTTCTGAGATTCATATTTTATGTGAGGTCTTTGCATGCTTTTTGTGGGTGATCACAGCCATATTAGCTTTGTGTGCACATCCTGGGAGTATCTTTCCTCTGGGGACAGAGATCTGCAGCAGCTTCCCATGCACGGAGCTGGGATAGGAGGGCTTCCAGTCCACCAGATTTGACTGCCCCTAGTAATTCCAGCAGGAGAATTTGGAAGACTGGAAACAACCATGTTACTACTATTATTTTTCAGAGAGGTATTTCAGAAAGCCCCCAGATAGTTTTTTTGAGCTTAGAAAGTTGATAATTATGACTCCACAGAGTCTCTGCCTCTGGAGATATTCAAAACTCGACCAGATACAGGCCTGAGCAACTTGCTTTAGCTTACTCTGCTTTGAGCAGGGGGTAGACCAGCGGGTCTCTAGGGGTCCTTCCCAACATCAGCTATTCTGTGATCCTCTGACAAAAAAAATCTGCTCCTCTTTTCCACATGTCTTAAAAAATATGCAGTAAATGAAAATGTTGAGTGAAATGTCTTAGGGGATAAAAGCCACTTCTGAAGGAGCTCTGTGGTCTGTATAGCCTTGGCACACAGACCTTCTCCACCTGTATTGTGAACCATGTCCCCGAGGTGCTGCATTATTACAGCAGTGTTCCCAACAAACCATGTCAGATTGGAGCCCTCCCATACCACTGCAGCCCTGTGGTTCAGAGCTGCTTCGGATTCATGTGGCTTAAAATGCAGAACAATCATGAAAAATATAGTATAGACATCTTAAGCAGGAACATTACAGATGGGTACAATTTAATCAAGCTTTCTGTTTTACTGTAGGGCTAGTAGAGGCCTATTAAAAAGTGAAAAAGTAAAACCACAAACTGTTTTCAACAGTTACAGCTACAATATTTTTATGGCAAAATCTTTCTTCAGTGGAGAATCTGATACTTTCAAAAATAAAAATCACACAGTTTTCTCTAAAACTTCAACTCTTAAAATATTTATATTCCACTTGAACAGGCTTGTCTAATAAAATATTTCAAGATCAAGAGGAATTACTGAGTCGTTTAGTCTGTCTTTGCATATGTCTCAAGCTAAACAATATACCCAATTACTCCTGGAGTCAGATCAGTAATGAATAGCTCTGACTGAACCATGCCTTTCAGAAAAACATCCAGGACTGAGTTGGAAATATTAAGAGGCAGAGAATAATCCATATCCCCCTCTAAGTAATTCCAGTGGTTAACACCAACAACAGTAAAGATGCGTGTTTTATTTCTAACTTGAATTTGTTTGATTTTAACATCCAGTTGTTGGTTCTTGTCATAATTTTCTCTGATAAAGGAGCCTTTAGTATCACATTTTAGTACAATATTTTCTCCCCATGAAACCTGACAACTGTAAATCACGGAAGATGATGGTGTAATATACAGAAAAAAAAATACTTAACAATTTTAATGCAAATTTAAGAATCAAGAAGAAAGAAAACCAAATAAAAATTCCTGGATGTTCTTCATACTGCTCTCTCTGTAACACATATAACTGTTAGCATTCAGGATCTTTTTAACATTTTTTTTTCTTACTCTTTGAAGATATCACACTCTCTGCTATTGAAATCAAGAGTGGTCTGAACTGTACAGTTCAGGTAGATCTGGCAGAGTTACAATAAATCATCCAAATCTCAGATATGCTACTTGGGTATGAACATGAGATTAACATTTCTAAATTGCCACGATAAAGGATTTCAGATATAAGATTCAGCACAGTTTCCTATTTTTGTCATAAGTTTTATCAAAGAAAAAAAAAAAAGCTTTTTTTCTTTTTCTTGAGCGTGTTCCTAGGAAACTAATTATGTAGCTGAATATGACTAGTTTCAATTTCTGAAACTTACCTTTTAGCAATTATTTAACTTCTAGAGAGCAACAGTAAACTCTGTGGCTTGTCCTTGTGGGGGGGGAGAGAGAGAGAGAGAGAGAGAGAGAGAGATGTACCAATGTTCTGAAGATATTAGTGCATTTTCTAGTACTGTTACTATATGTGGACATAATTTGTCATGTGTATTCCACATGTATTATTATATCACAGATAAAGGGACTACAAAGTGGAGCGATTAGGAGGATATGTGGATATAAACTACAGAATTTATGAAGTAATAAAACTCTGATACATATACTTGCTGAAAAAAAGGGCAAAAAAAGAGCAGCATTCTGTCTCTATGACAGAAAACAATTTAATGCAGAAATGTGGTATACAAAAAGAATGTGCTTATAGTCTCAATAGACACAGTTTGAATGAGCCACTCCTCGTTCTTGCATCATCTAGTAAGTGGAATAAACAGATCAATACTGTAAAATAAGAGTATGTCTGACTTGCAGAGCTTTCTAAATTGTAGTATCACCCTGCAAAAAAAGAGTATATCTGACTTGTAGAGCTTTTGAAATTGTAATATCACCCTGTACGTCAGACATTTTATTTGAGATCACTGCTGTAGATGTACTACAGCATCTCATGGGCAAGAAAAATAAAGAACTCCCACAAAAACATATTGGTTTGGTTTGTTTTTTTTATGAGGGCACTGGAAGATGAAACAAAAACTAACATAGTGTCATAACAAGAAAATACTAGTTATTGCTCAGCTTCATTTTATTTCCTGAATAGCCATTAAGTTTCAGGTTTATTCAGAAAATAATTTTCTCCAAGTATTATAGCAGTGTGGGACAACCCCTAGGTAAGCATATACCATAGGTAACCACAAAGTCCAACTTTTAATCACACCCTTGATTATTTTAGCTCCTCAAAAATCTATCCTTCTGGAATAATATTTCTTGTCTCAGAATAAAGAACAAGGAAAAGTAAATATCTCAGCTTGAGTTACTATAGCATAGCAAATAAATTCTGATTCAAAACAATGTGTGACAAGATAGACAATGAACTGGACTGATTTTGTGGAGTTGGCTGAGATCTAGAATTCATTTACCTTTTATTGGAATCATTTTACAATGTCAGATAAATGCATTTAAATGCAGAAATATAAGCAGTCACTTTTTCATATATCTTTAAAGATATTGTTAAGCAGAGAGGTTTAAAATTGTAAGTGTTCTCATTCAAATTTTATATTTGATTGAGTTTTATCATTTAAAACAAATTAGTAGCAATTGCTAAACTCCCAAGAACAAGCAGAGCTCCCACTGTGGAAAAAGTATTCAGTCATATCAGACCAGATGGTTTAGCACAAAGGATATTCTGGATTCTGCAGACTTAAGTTTCCAGGTTCAGGAGTTTACATGGTCTGTGCTAACTGCTCCCATTTGCACTGTAATTCTAAACACGAGGCTAATTATGTCAAGAGAAAACCCACTCTTCATCCCAAGTGAAACTAATTTTCCCATGACATCTGAAAAGTGAAAACCTATCAGGAGCCAGATTCTCAGATGCAGTGAGGATTTTAAACCTTAGAGAAATCAAAGTGTCTTAGGTTTCTAAATACTAGCCCAAATCAAACAGAGTTAAGAAATCCTAGCAGTTACAGATTAATTGTACCTGTCCTCCTTTTCACTGAAAACATGTTTATAAAGGAACTGTAAAAAAAAAAATAAAAATTCTTGAGGTATATTAACATACAAGTGCCTGAAGGCACTTGATACAGGGAATCAGAGAAATGTTTCTGTGTCCAACACTGATCTTACTGAATTTTGAGAGCAGCCAAAAGTAATTCCCAGACAAACTCAAACAAACATTTTATGCCACTACTATACCTTGATCCCAACTCTAGGACGTTGCTACGGCTTCTTAAATTTTTTTAGCAGAAGGAGGCAAGACAGAAGGGAGGTGAGACAGAGCTGTAGCAGGAGAAGTTCTCTGGGATCTCCAAGCCTCCACTACAGTCAGATCGAAGGGGAAACACTCAGGTTAGCCTACTCCCAAACTTCCCAGGACAGCCCTATTTATTACCTTAGCTACATCACTTCTCTGTCTCCCTTTCTCTTCCTATCCTTTTTCTGCCTCTTCTAGATGGCTTTGAACTGGTAACTGTGAATGATCTTTGTTATGTGTTTGAATCTGAACGAAAGCCAAGTAGCTCTGCTATTGTTACGGGCTTCTAAGCTTTACTGTGAAAGATGGTAACAGTAGGATGGTTTAGAGATCACACTAATATTTTACCTAATGATACCTGTTACTGGGGCCCGGCAAGCTGTTATTGGCACATCACTGTATTCAGTGACACATAATTAATCATTATATCACTAACCAGAATCAATGTTATAACTCTGAGGAACTCTCTTCAACCTTCCCACTGAATAACTTGCACTGGCATCAAGTTTAACCTAATGAAAGAAAAATATTATGCCCCTATAATGCCTTGATCCCATCTCTAGGACGTTGTTACTGCTCCTTAAGCTTTTTAACAGGAGGAGGACTGTTTAACTTACAATGCCCTAGGCCCTGGGCCTAGGGGGAAAGTAGCTTGTTTTTTTATCACTAGAATGTTTACTAGAATGCAACTTTATTTCAGTAGCAAAATAAATGTATGCTTTACTCTGATTGGAAAAACATCCCTGTCAACTTTGGATGTATAGAAATAAAAAAAAAAAAAAGATGAAAAAGAAAAAACAACAGATACATTTTCTCTCACTCAAATGCAAGGAGGGTTATTCTGGGTGACCCTCCTAGCAGTAGAAAACTTATAATTACATTTTGCTTTTAGGAGCTGGGAAAACAAACCATGTGGAGTGAACTATTCTTTCCTACCGATACTATATTTTATTTTTTCTTAAATCAGTAGCTATTTGAGATTTGTGATGATAGAGTGAAGTCACAAAAATAAAAAATAATTAAATAAATAAAATAATTTAACAAATATAAAGAGGAAAAAGAAGAGGTAATAAAAAAAAAAAGCTTTAAATCTCCATCTTTCTTGGTCAATAGTAGAAAATTGTATAAATACCTTTGAAGATCTTGGTGTAAGACTCTTTCAGAACTACTGGAGAGTAAAATATTTAGGCGTGCTTGCATTTTTTGTCACATTGGACCATTCCAGGTTTCATCTTGATGTTTTAATGCTCGGTTATCTGCAGCATACTGTGTAAAGTTTGCCTTAGAACCCTTCACAAGCAAACATAGATAGAAGGGCAGAAGCACTACAGTCAAGCGTTTCAGAAGACAAGTTAGAGTGTTCAAATATGAGTGCTATTGTTGTCTTTTTTCCTATGGCAGTGTTAAAACAAAACACAGATGGTATCTAAGTAGCATAGTTTGGTCAAATATATAAAGTCTTCACGTCTGAAGCATAGCATGACCATATAGAAGCACATCTTTGCACGTCTCCAGAGTAATTACTTAGAAGCCAAGAAGCCATTACTTAGAAGCTCAGCCATAAGAAGGCAAGTTTTTTAGTCACTGTCTCCATCACATTCTCACTTACATCAAACACCTTCATTTCCCAACTGGGTTAAATTTTCTTATTCATTTAAAGGACAGCTCCAGCCTGGTGCTTCATGGCAACAAGGCAGCTTAACATTGTGATGCTGATCTCTTGTCTATATAAATTCCATAACCAGACCATTGGTCCCAGCCTAACATCTTTGGACCAATATCCCTGTCACATGTCAACCAGACACTATAGGAAGAAATGTTAAAGAAAAGGGGAGAAAGGAGTAGAAAGCAACCTCTTAATCAACACCTCCACTGCAGGCACCAGTCACTACAAACAGTTCCCTTTTTGCATTCAGATGACCTAGACATCCAAAGGTCTTTCAGAAGATATGTCTAGATAATAAGGAAGTCTCAGCTAACATCAGATCCCAACTGCTAGAGACACCATCAGGAAACTTGAATCCATCTATCTAGGACTTTAACTTATGGCAAGGTGAGAACAATACTTTAAAAAAAAAGTTTCCATTTTAGATCCTGGAGCTTCCAACAGATAAATATTACAAAGACTTTCTTGCCCTGAAATAATGGTGAAATCACTATTAAGAGTGAGGTATTTTTAAAAAATCATGCACTAAATCAGGATGAAGATTTCTCTTTCTTCTGCATGAGTATTATACTCCTCATAAAAACTACTGGACAAGTAAAAAAAAAAAAAGTTTGTAATAGGTTAAAACAAAATTAAGTTTTCAGACTCTGAGAATTTGTAATTTATTTATTTTTTGTAGATTCCCTGAGCTTTGTGTTTAGAAACATTGTTTTGCTATTTATTTTTAACTACAATAGTCATAGCTAGAAGCTCTATCTTTTTCTGTTTATCTCAGTTCCCCATGCTGCCATTTCTATTGACTTCATTTAAACCTATACAGCTGCTAAAGGATATGAAGATGGATGGGATATGAGACCAAAAAATAAATGGGGGGAAGAAGCAAGAAAGCAATGTTTTACTTCTTGCTTTACTTCTGATACTACAACTTTTCCTCTGAATATGTAATGTGTGAAATGAGTATGCAATAGAGGAAAAAGTGAAAGATAAGCAAAAGAGGAGTGAAGAAAGAGATGACAGGCAAGGAGGGAATGCATACCACCTCCAACAGCCTTGATTTTTCACCAGTACAAGCTATTACAAATGTAATTGACTTTTTTACATTGGCAGCTGGTCCTCTTTTGACAATAGTAGGCAAAGAGCATGATATTGCTCTGGTTTATCCATCACATTAATTAAACATTCAGTTCTGCATCACCCATGATGATTCACTACCCCTGTACAGTGTAATAAATATACATTCCTAGTTCATTATGAAGGGTAAAAGTGAAACATAGAGTCCTTGCCATAATAAATCATTTTGCAAGCAATTCCATTTTATCCAAATGCTTTAGAGTAGATGAAAGTCAGTGAAGCATAAAGGGCTTTCATAAGGCCATCCCACTCTCTACTACAGGCAAATGGCTTCAGAAAGCATGCCTATGCACAGGAGTTTCTTTTCCTTTCCAAGCCAATTCAGCACAAGCTAGTGAAGAAATATGACTATGGGATGCAATGGGATCCAAACTTGGGTACAGGAAGTGACTGAAAGTCCAGAGAACTGACCTAGTAAAAAGCCGACTAATTTCTGCATTTTTTTACTGCATTACCAACAGAATGAAAGGCACATTATATCTGAATACCCAAACCCATCATGTTTTTGAATGTTTATGAACTTCCAGAAGTCCATATCAGGGGATGGATCACTTATGATCTATTTGTACACTTAATGTTGTGGTGGTTTTACCCAGCTGGGCAGATGAGCTCCACCACAACCACTCTTTTACTCCCCCTACTCAAAGGGAAAGGGGGAGAAAATAAAATGAAAAGGGCTCAAGGGCTGAGATAAGGACAGGGAGATCACTCAATAATTATCGTCACAGGCAAACAGACTCAGCATAGGGAGATTAACAAAATTTATTACCTATTACTAACATGCTAGATCAGTAAGAAACAAACAAACAATAACAACAACAACAACAAAAACTAAAAACCTTCCCCCCATCCACTCTCTTCTGCCCCTGCTCCCCCCCGAATGGCATAAGGGAACAGGGAATGGAGGCTGCGGTCAGTCCCTAATGCTTCATCTCCGCTGCTCCTTCACGGTCACTCTCTGCCCCTGCTCCACGTGGGGTCCCTCCCATGGGATGCCGTCCTTCCAGAACTGATCCTGCGTGGGCTTCCCACAGGCAGCAGCTCTTCAAGAACTGCTCCAATATGGATCCATACCATGGGGGCCATCCCCCAGGAGCAAACTGCTCCAGCACGGGTCCCCCACAGGCAGCAGCTACCCCCAGGCCCCCTGCTCCTGCGTGGGCTCCTCTCCACAGGCTGCAGCTCCGGCCCAGGGCCTGCTCCTGCGGGGGCTCTCCATGGGCCGCAGCCTCCTCCAGGCCACATCCACCTGCTCCACCGGGGGCTCCTCCACAGGCTGCAGCGTGGAGATCTGCTCCATGTGGGACCCATGGACTGCAGGGGGACAGCCTGCTCCACCAGGGGCCTCTCCACAGCCCGCAGGGGAACTTCTGTTCCGGCACCTGGAGTACCTCCTGCCCTCCTTCTGCACTGGCCTTGGGGGCTGCAGGGCTGGTTCTCACTCCTCACTCTCCCAGCTGCTCTTGCACAGCAGTATTTTCCCTTTCTTAAATCTGCTTTCACAGAGGCACAAACAACATCACTCACTGGCTCAGCTCTGGGCAGCAGCAGATCCCTTTGGAGCCAGATGAAACTGGCCCTTATCTAACACGGGGCAGCTTCTGGATTCTTCTCACAGAGGCCACCCCCGCAGGCCCCCTGCTACCAAAACCTTGCAATGTAAACCCAATACAAATGTACAAACTTGTACGTCTTTGATGAAAGAATTAAAAGAGTTTTAGCATACAAGAGCTAGAGGACTTAGCCAACTATACAAACATCTGTTTAATACAAATTAATTTTAGGAAATTTTCTATATTAACATGTGACTGCAAAACTGTTCTGAACAATTTGGCCTAGGAAGTATCATTCTGCAAATTATTATTTGCAATGTGGTTAAGTACATTTGTGTTACAGAAAGAGTCATCATACTTTTTATTTTCTTACCATTGATCTCAGTAGGATTCATTTTCAAATGACAGCGCTAATATCTCATAACAAAATGCTGATAGTTCCACGAGAGATTTTAAGATTCAGCAACTTTTATAACTCTGTGCCTAAGGAGCAGAGGTAATATTGAGAAAGCATCCAGTCTCAGTCCTGATTTCAGCAAAATCAATGCTTTCAAATTATTTTGAAGTGAAGAGACTAGGAAGCCTATGAAATATTTACAAGAAAGCACATCATGTCTACAGTGGTTCTAGTCAGTGACTGCAACATATGGTTTATAAATTGAAGCAGGTGTGGAAGAACAGGTGGTCACAGCCATTCAAGGGCATAGCTGGAATTCACCATGAGGGGAAAAAAAAAAAAAAAAAAAAAAAGATTAAGTAGCTCAGTTACCTGCAGACATGATGACAGAAATCACAGCTCTTCATTGCTGCAAGTCTGAGACCTTGTGATTTTGTTACAAACTAACTTCATGGGGAAAGTCTTCTGGCATTACTCTATTACCTGGCCCAAACTAAATTTTTGTGAGCAATTGAAACTAACCTGGGAAAAAGTAGTTTTCCCCATCTTAACTTTCAAAGAAGTTAAGCTTATATGTATGAAACAAATGATACAGAAATATAGTTTTACAGAGATATAGACTTCATTCAGATGTCAATCATAGTGCCAATATCAAACTGTTCTTTAGTTGACTGATTTTTAGACCCTATCACAAATGTTGATTTCCATAATAATATGGAATATTGGTGAGGTTAATATTGGCGTAGAGCCTGATCTACTTTCAATTTACATTTAACTCAATTTTCTTCAGCTGTACAAAATCTGCAATGCATCTAAAACTTGTATGCAAGGAACTAACACATCCCTTGAGTACTCAAACAAATCATAAAAGATCATCCATCTGGTACTTTCCTCCTGTTTAAGAATAGTTTTCAATATGCACTATATTCCCAATATTGAAAACTGGGCGTTTCATGGATCTTTAATAAAAGCATTAGTGTCCACAAATTACACTCTTGGATGGTTCAGTAGTTGCCCCTTGGATCACAAAGAATGGTCGCTTTTGAAAACACAACTTTCATGCACTTTGACAGGGAAGTTCCATTAATAAAATAAGCTCAACTTCAAATAAACCCAGACTCTGCATTTGTTTTCTAAATCATCAGCAACTGTTGGTCGGACTCTGGGAGCAGATGAATTCCCATGACCCCAGAAAACTAGGAAGCTGAAGTTATTTGTGAAGTTATTTAATACTTAAATGTATTGGACTTATGTATTAAGATGTATGCATTCTCCTAAAATTGATCGTTCTATTTTTTAATATTCTCAAACCATGAGAATTTAAAATAAAATTAACTTGTTCTAACCTATGCTTGGGGCCAAATTCCCTTTGCATTTGTGTACTGAAAACCTATTTGCAGGAACATAGGAACTGACATGCCAGATCAAACCAATGGTCTATCTAGATAGTATATTAAGTGTGCTTATCAACTCTCACAGTCTTCCTCGGAAATGTCTGATTCAAAAACTTCATTCTATTTTTAATCGTGTAGACAACATTCAAACCAGACCATTAATTCCAGAGAGCAATTTAACATGTGTGCTTCAACGTCTTTCCTATGGATCTTAAAAATGCTAGAAGCGTGGTGCCTAAATGGTATATTTAATATGCTTTTACTAAATTGTGCTGTCACATGCAGTCAGAACAAGTATGCTGCTAACAGTGGACCAAATTCACCCCTAGCAACACTCCACAGAAGCCAATGGAGTCACACCAAGGATAAAAGTGGCCAGCAATGCTTCATATTTACTACTTTATTTCATTGATCTGCATTAAAAAAAAAAATAGATTAACACTCACTGCTTTTGCTGCTACTAAAGCAAGTCAGCTAAAATTACTTTTACAACAGTTCATTTACTAGGCAGACACAGTACTGTAGCTGGAAATTTACAAAGATTTTTCCATTAAAAAATATATACTTTTTTTTTTGAAATCTGATTTACAGGAAATTATCTTATTTTTTGAGGGTGCTTGCATATGTAATTAAGTTCCATTAAACCTGAAGAGAGTTAAGCAGTGTTTAAAGATAAGCACATGTTTAAGTACTTCCCTGAATAAGTCCTAAAAACTGACAAACCGTGTATGCCATATTAGTAAGCAACCTGGGTATTTCTTTAATATAATTCTAAATCTTCATGTCTGACTCATATGGGAAAGCATCTTTTCAAATAGCATATTACTACAGAAGAAAAAAGACAAAACGGAATTATTACATTAGCAGTTTATTTTCTTTGTCAGGTCTAGTTTTGTCTTTTTGTTGTTGTTTGTTGATGATGATGTTTATTTGTTTTGTAGTGTTTTCAGGATCAATTTTATAGAATAGCAATGTCTGAAATTCATTTTTAATGTTCCATTTGTTTCTAGTCCCTTAGAAATATTTTCAGTCTTGTGGCCCAAAACATTGCAGCAGTTTTGCTTGATCTTTTGCACATCACAGCCAAGAAGACATATCAGTTGGCCTATGTTTAAACCACTTAAGAGAAACTTCATACTCAAAGGTCTCTATTTTCTGGAGGTACAGCTGTTTAGACAATTATAAAGTAGGCTATGCTTAAAATTATATTAAATTGTATTTTCCATAAATTCATTATTCTCTGCTTATAAAAATACATCAAAATAACTTTTACTCAATTTCCAGAAATCTGCAGTTTTGACCATCTAATGAAAATACTCATGAATACGAATAAATACTTAACCCAAAGGAAGAGCTGTCACTAGCATTAAAAATAACAAGAAAGAGGCAGTCATATGCTGCCCCTACAAGTACACTCTCAATGCCCAACTGAATAGTTCTCGTGTGTTATGTAAGCACATAATTTTTATTATTATTAATATTATTATTATTAATATTACCAATCTAATTTAAACATATGACATATATTCTCATTGAATTTGAAATAAAGCAAAGAGCAGAGCTCAAAAATGTCTCATGCAGGTTTGGTATACAGTTGTGAATTTAAAAAAGGGAGCTTTGCCATACGTTACCTCCCTGAAACTGCACAGAGATGGTTACAAGTGAACCTGAAGATCATAATTATGTCCCAAAGTGTTTTTAGAAGATGAATCCATTTTCTCTTCACATCTTGGGGGGACGTCAGTCTATCTATTCCTATTCTCCTGAAGGAGATACTAAAGGACAATACAAGGGTCTCAGATGACATCAGACTTCATTTTGAGCAACTTCTGCAAGTTACAGATAATCTGCAGAAGTCATTCATTCAGTGGTGTTTTCAAGCACCCAGTGTCACCGTTAGAATTTGTCCTGGCCAGGCAGAGTACAACTGAGTTTGGGGAGGTACACTTGAGATTAATTCATACCATTTGCTTTACAGTATGAAGCTACTATGAGAAGCAACCTTCCTGCTAATTATTTAAATGTGCATATAAGAAAGCCAAACAAAGTTGTTACACAGCTTAACTACATCCTACAGAAATGAAAATTCCAGGATAGTGATGTTGAGGAAGCCCACAGTAGTAAGGCTAAATGAGCCAAATAAAATGAGAGATATTCCTAATTAAATTCTAAATATCATAAATCACAAGACCAGAAGACATTTTTGGATTTGGACTATTCTAGAGCTATGTATGCATATGTGCATATGTGTGTGTACAACAACATATGATGAGGTGAGCTCTCTGACAAGTTACATTGCATTCTGCTAATGTTGTGAGTTTGCATAGTACCTTGTGTGTGTGTGTTTTTAACTGAATTCTTCTATTTGTACATGAACAGTATTAAAAAAAAAACTTTGAGGAATGCACTGTTTGATACTGGATCATTTTGTTCAGTGCCACTTTATATTAATTTACCTTGAAGAAGAACTTGTTAGAAGTAGCTTGTAGTTGCTTAAGCTTTAAATGTCAAGCAGGTTCGGGGAGGGGGAGTGATGTTTAGTTAATGTAAAAGACAGTTTCCTAAGTAGAATTAAAGAGCATAATTTGTCAGATAGACTATTTAAGTAACATGGAGTGTCCTTTTCAGCTCACAGTCTATTAAGGAAAAAAAATTCAATTACCAATTGCATTTCTGGAGAGTACGACAAGCCTCTAAATATATTTTGTAAGAGACTGAAAACTCTTATGTTCTGACCTGCGTTGCACCTCCACAGAGTAAGAAAAAGAGAGGAAATTTTTTAGAACAATAAAGAGTAAGTTGTGTATTATAATTAAAATAAAGAATTGTCCATATGCTTAAATGAATTTGATTTTCTAAAGTTGGATACATGATTGCATTCTCTGAAAGTAAATAATTTGTAATCCAATGTAAAGAAGGGACATACCTGAAACTCTGCTGTATAAGAATTCTGGGTGAGTCATTCCAGTACATCTTTTTTCTTTCTTTCCCCTTAATTAGAATCATAAAACAAACCACAAAGTTTAAATATGAAAAACAATAATGATAATAAAGACTCATTACGGAATCATTTTTAGCCCTAGGACCGGAACGTGCTTTAGAATGGGAGGCACTTCTATCCAATCTATAGCTGGACTAGGAAAAAAAGCCTGTCTCCCAAGTCTTTGTGTGCTGCTTCTTTC
This sequence comes from Cygnus atratus, assembly GCF_013377495.2. NCBI lineage: Eukaryota > Metazoa > Chordata > Aves > Anseriformes > Anatidae > Cygnus > Cygnus atratus. Next base: position 57,885,299 of record NC_066365.1, read on the forward strand.
CTTTCCCTATCATATTTCTTCCCAGTTGATGGAGAAAAAGGAATATGATCGGAATACTGAGTCAAAAACTAAAAGTAAAATAAATTCAGGGTTTCACTTTCCATTTCAGTACTCCTTTGCAGAGTGAAAAATCAGCCTCCCATACTTCTTTCCAGGATTTCGTAGATGGAAATGTGCCTAAGACATGCAGCATACATTTAACAAGTTTGATTTATCCAAAATGCATCTTAGTCACTGCACATACTCCTTTTCCATTGATCTGTCCATATAACCTCAGGCATGGATAAAGGTTGCCTGAATGACTTCAGGCTGTTCAGATATCCCAAAACAAGAGCTTACAGTTTTCAAATTCTATCCAGATAAGATTTCTAAACGGGAAAAAGGATCAAATATGGATAAATGTAGAGATATGGAACTGTATGAAATGTGGCCATTTTAACTTACAGTTTAACAATCTTCATATGCATGGCTGTAATTACCAAACCTCAGAATCAGAAATCGTGTCTTTATTGTGCTAATGATCTTCACTAGTATTCTCTCAGCCTCAAATGGACTCAAAGGAAGTACACACACTCTAACTTCAGCATTACAAATATGGCTTAAAAAATTCCTAAGAGCAACTTTAATTAAATGTTAGTTAAAACTAAGACATATACGCACAAAGGGAAGAAAACTCACTTTTTGTTTGGAGTAATACTCATAGTTTAACACTTCCCAGAATTTACTGGGGCCATTTATAGGATTCTCCCCCTTCCACGCCCAGCCCAGGCACATTCAAGCTCCATTTATATATCTCCTTCTTCAGCCTCTTTATCTCCATCTTGGATTCTCTTTAAAAATAAATAAATGTAAGGCCTGGTGGGGATGTTAAAACTTCTCTTCTTGACTGTTTCATAGAAAGTTGGGCACCTTCCCTCTTTTGTGTCTTTTTAGAAACCTCCAAATGGATGCTCTTCTTCTAGATGACTACAAGGAGTATTTTTCCCTCCTGCACCATATAAAGTGTGACAGAAAACCTTCGCCTAGTTTTCACTGGGTAGGAGAAATCACTGACTGGAGTGTGTCTCATTAGTCTTGAGCTCAGATCCCCAGATGAATGCAACAAGCTGTGCCTGTGTTCTCTTATGCATGAGTTGGGAACCTTTTACCTCACTGGGTTTAACAACAATATAACTTAGGAAAAAAACTGCCCACTGATTTCATTCTAAAATGCTCTTTGTAAGAAAACACATAGTTCTGTAGTTAATTGCTTTGGTAAAAACAAGCCAAAATGGCTTATTCAGAACATATTTGTTAAAGGCAGTAGGCTCAGGCAACCCTTAAAATAAGAAAAAAACTGAGACACAGTTCAGCTGTGAAGGAGGTCTTTGAAGTTAACTGTGTCAAGTTTTTGCCTGTTAAAACTACCAGTCTGTTAAGAAAACATACTAAAAATGATGTACCTAACTTTAACAAAAATTTCCAGTAACGGTTTTTTACTAAAAGTGTGGTATGGAATATTTTAGTTAGCTGAAACTTTGCAAACTCTGCAGAGATTAATTTGGCATCACTTTTTTTTTTTCATGGCTCTGCTACTAGCATAGCAATGTATACATATTCTCTTTCTAAGCTCAACATATAAAATTTATTTTAATGGAATAGTCTTTTTTGATGACTTTCTAGAAAATGTAGCCCTTACAGCTCTGGTGATAAGGAATGCCTTCCAGCAAAATCCCTGAAATGATCATCACCAACACATTTTAAGAGAGCCCAACTACATTGGTAATTCTCTCATCAATTTTGGTAAATGTTCACTTTAGAACATAATGCATTTTGTAATTATGCAGTCAGAAGTATAGGCATATTGATTTGTGCAAGGAACTGAATTGCTGTTCTTCACCAATTCCTAGCTTCATCATTGCTGAAGCTGCTTCTGACTTTCTTGTATTTCTTAGTGTTTGTATATATGTCAATTTTAAACCTTCCAGACATTTTTAGAATTTTAAAAAATATTGAGTTTTGTCCATAAAAAACATACTACTATCAGCTTCAGGATATATATATGATTAATTTTTCTCTCATAGGTCAAGCTTCAGCTGAAAAATTTTATCATTTCAGAGAGAAATATTCCTCACCTCAAAAAAAGTATTTTGTTTTTTTTTGTGGTGTTTGGATTGTAGATTGGAGCCTCATTTTCTCCCAACTCGTTCCCCCTGGAAATCTGGTGAGGTTGGAGAATTAAACAAAAATCAAAAAGGTTGTAAAAATAATAATAATAATAATTTACTCCAGCTAGAAGTCAGAAGCATTCCCCTAAGGAAAAGTCTTAAGAAAGCTAAGTGTAGGAACTGCTTTCTTACCATATATTAAAACAAAGATATAGCTTTATTTAAACTGTAGTATTTATTGGTAAGCCTAGACAATGAGTATTTGGTAGCATTTTCTCTTTACAGCCTACCTATAGCTATGTAATTGCACAAAAAGAAATTTTAAAGAATAATTAAAAAAATAATAATTGCTACCTTTTTATCCAAAATATCTGCATTCAGAATTCTGGAATCCCATGGCTGTAAACACACTGACCACCTCAAATCCCCTTTTAAAATCTTGTTTACTGCCATAGTTTAGGAGTTAAACATTTTACAACTTTAGTCTTCTCTGATTTTTGCTTCTACTCAGGAGTTCTCAGGATTATGGAACTGTAGTTTTTTGTGGGACAAATTGCAATAATCATAAGAAAATGAAATTAATAAAACTTAATTTATATATGCAGCTGAAATCTCTTACTGACATCATAGTTAATTACTGTCCAGCTTCCTGATGTTCACAACTCTTACTCATAAACTCATTCATAAGCATGAGTATGAAATTCAGTCTTCTCACTTACAGCCAAAGTGGCAGTTGCAGGCTTTCTTTTTCTGTCTTCTGTTCAGTCACATTCAGGTGAAGTTTCACTGTGACCTTCAGCCACAAGTCCAGACTTCACCGCCTCTATTCTAGCTGTACCTCATCTGCTACACAGCAGCATTTTATATCCTCTGTTTTTCTGCAACATGCAGACAGCTTAGGGTGATGACTAGAAGGACATCGAGGTGCTCAAGCAAGTCCAGAGAAGGGCAATGAAGCTGGTGAGGGGTGGGGAGAACAAGTCTTACGAGGAGCGGCTGAGGGAGCTGGGATTGTTCAGCCTGGAGAAGAGGAGGCTCAGGGGCGATCTTATCGCACTCTACAGGTACCTTAAAGGAGGCTGTAGCAAGGTAGGGGTTGGTCTATTCTCCCATGTGCCTGGTGACAGGATGAGGGGGAATGGGCTAAAGTTGCGCCAGGGGAGGTTTAGGCTGGATATTAGGAAGAACTTTACTGAAAGGGTTGTTAGGCATTGGAATGGGCTGCCCAGGGAAGTGGTTGAGTCACCATCCCTGGAGGTCTTTAAGAGACATTTAGATGTCGAGCTTAGTGATATGGTTTAGTGAAGGACTTGTTAGTGTTAGGTCAGAGGTTGGACTCGGTGATCTTGGAGGTCTCTTCCAACCTAGATGATTCTGTGATTCTATGAGCACTGTATGCAGGAAACATCGAAAAGTACAAGACTCCTGGGCAGAGTTTCAGGTGTCATACATGGAGCATATCATCCACTCTGGGTCCATGATTCGAACAGAATCAAGCAAATTGTTATGCAATCTGAGCCTCTTTCCTCTTATATGAGTAACAAATTTCCTTTATAAGCTCCCTTACACACTGTGTTTTTCTCTATTACTCTGGAGTCAAAAGTGACTGGCTTCCCAGTAAAACCTATTAAATTCCCTGGTTCCACACTGGAAACATTATTTCCATAAGCCCTGTGTCTGTGAGTGTATTTACCGCTTCCCTCATTAAGACCTGTTTTCAGACCCGTGAAGTTTAAAACTCAAACGACAACTAAAATAACAAACAAACAAACAAACAAACAAAGAAAAAAATTTGTTGTAGAGATAGATTAACTCCGAGCAAACTGGAAAGGCTGCTCATTAGTGAGATGATTAGGCTGCTTTCCATTTGCTGTTCTGTCTCAGACTTCCTATGTTACTGTAAGCAATATTGTCCTCCCCTATGTGGACGACATTCACTACAAAGTCAAGTTATGAAGATAAATGAATTTATGGTTTTTAAGATGTTCAGTTGTTATGATGATAGGAGCCACCTAAAATCAATGTTTTCGGGGAAATGATTTTAAACTGTTATTTAAATCCAAATAAATACTTGAAAATATATTTACTCTTCATTATTTTATACTTCTAAAAGTATTAGAAAAGACAAATTGTTTCCGATGCTCACAACGGTTATCATCTTTTCCTTTCACTTCCATTTTGCTTTTAGCCCTCTTTGCCTCTCTCTGCTTATTTCTGAAACTTATAGACCAGCTTTACCACACTGCTCAACTGCCCTATTCAATAGCACCCGTTGCCCTTCTCTGTTTACAAATTTCCACCTCCACCAGATCACTGAAAGAAGGTTCTAGGGAAAAAACAAATTTTTTAACTCAAACCATTCAAGACCAGCTTCACAAGAAGTCATTGTTCCCTGGTAAAAGGTAATTCAGAAGCAAGGTCCTCTTACGCTGTCTTTACTACCAGAGACTGTGCCCTTGTATTCCACCATTTTTAGTTCATTCAGCAGCTATCCTTTGTATAACATGATGGTCATCTACCTGAATTTATTTTATTACTTCTTGTTTGTTTTCACTAATTTAGCAAATTATATAGAGGTATTTGGTATAATTGTATTTCTGCAATGCCACTAAGTTTTATATTCATTACTATTATAAATATGAATCTTCAGTAAATTTCAGTGAATTTTCTCATTTTTCAGTGAAAATAAAGTCTGATTTAAACTTTTCTTCTGTATAGATCCTTACAATCTGAGCTTGTTTTTTATATTACTCTGTGTTCTCAAAGGCAATTTTTACAGTTGCACTATACAGGTATTTCACATTATATTTAATGTGAGGTCTAACCAAAATTTTAGAGAGAAATAGTATATCCATCATTGCTTTTATCTTCCTAATGGCACAAAATGAGGAACTTGTTTGTCTTCATCACTGCAAATGTACTATACTAAGTACTTTATAGATTTTTAACACAATAACTGCCTTTTTTTTTTTTGGCCAGAATTCTGTAATATCTTTCCTTTTTGTACATATTGTATTTCTTCTTTTGATTTTTCAATTTATTATCACATGTCTGTCAGTAGATCTCCACATTCACAATCAACACACCCATCCAAATTCTTCAGCATTGTTTCTAATCATGTTCCAGGCTTAATAAAGAAATTTTGCTTGCTTGTTTGCTTTTTTTCTAAATGTTACTATAGAACAATCAGAACATCTTCTTATTATAAAACTTAAAAGTCTACATCATGTTCTTCCATTATCTGGGAAAAGTAAACAGCACAGAGGTATGATCCGATTCTACATTCTGGAAAGAAAAGGGTCTAATATGTATCAGAAGTTCTGTTTCTGGAAGGATAAGGATGGAATATAATTACCATCTATCAATTTCCTGCTATAATCAGTCCACACAGAGTAGCTATATGCAGGCCAGTTTTTTCCAGATCTGCTTTGGAAGCCCTTCACTTCATACCACCTTTTCACTAACTAATTATTTCAAAGCCTACACATTTAGGAAGGTATCTACTTATGCTACACCTCATGTTTTTCTTTACATATTAGAATACATGAGGGAAGTGATTTATATTGGCAAGCGCTGATTTTGACCTTACTAGTTAAGGTGTAGTGCTTCAATAAGAAACACATTTTGTTTTTTCAGCCCACTTGAAATCTGCCAAGTATCTTCTCTCATATCATAATCAGAGACATAGGTATCCTCTGTTACACAGGCAAAGGTGTGATATTCTCCTTTCTTCCAGGGCAATCCAGGGAGGGGGAAGGCCACAGCCACAAGTCCATTCACACAAGAGATTCAAACATTTCCAGAAGGCTGAGGTCAGTCTCTATGTAAAGTTAATTTCAGAGCTAGTGTGGGTACCAGGATAAACTAGGTAGAGAAGAAGCTGCATAGAAAAACTGATGCTGCAACAAAGACTGTAATTTGAGGGTGTTCTAATCTAATAATCATATTGATTAGACTTAGGCAATTTAAAAGCACATGCAGGCACAAAGGAAGAAGAAGCAGGTGATGTGACAGACAAAACTTCAAGATTTGAAAGATAAGGTTCAACACTGTGTGGTGGACTTGCCAGAGATCTGTACAAAATTAACAAAAAGGTTCAATGCAAGCCAAACAGAAGAAAGAATATGTAGACACAGAAGCATCAATAATAATAAATTCAATTAAAAGACTCTCTAGAAATAATACAAGGATCTAGACTCCTCTGCAACAGTTAATGAGACCTGACAAATCTTGTTCAGCTGTAGAATTGCTTATTAGTAGTAGATGTTATGTAAATGTAATGAGTCCTTTAGTAATGCAAGGGGTAACATGGTGCATTTGTGCTTTAGCATCTCACAGCAAGAGAGAATAGCAGTTGGTTTCATCGTGAGGATTCCTTCTCCCATCTGCTTTAGTCTGCATCTATAGGGTGAAGCAAAAGCGTGCCTTTAGTTAGCAATGTGTTTTCTCAGTCAGCAACCCAGGCTGGTGACTGGTGAAAATCAAAATGTTTATAAAACCAGCTATGTCTTCCCCATTCCAGACTGGTAGAATCTGCCATTCACTGGGCCCTGGAAATGTAGGCTGTTTCGCTTACAAACATTTTAGCACTTGCAAAAGAGAGAATAATTTGCTATTTATAAGAATAAGGATCACAATTACAAAGAAGCATACCCTGTACTTTCTCCTGGCTATTTTAAGGTTAACTTCTCTTGCTATCTGCAAGGGTAACCAGTATCTTTCATAAAGGGTGATTTTTGGATGAGTTATTCTTTTTCTTTATTTTTTTCAATTTACCCTTTTTTGACAGAATTGCAATGAATTCATTTCAAATATAGAATTTGTCTCAAAAATATAATGATGCAAAGTAATATATTTTAACATATCTTAATGTAAGAGAAATTCTGATGTTAGTACTTTTCCACAAATATGGCAAGGATACAATTCCTATTGTCTGTTTAAGCTGTATAGAGACCCATATGAATTCCCCTGCAAACTATATTTATATTTCAGAATTATATTAGGTTATGAGAATAAAATATGCAAACACTATGGTGCAGGAAAAGAATGTGTTTCTTGATCCAGAGAAAGTATATTGTGCTTTGCAAAGATGGTTATTTCAAACAGCAGTAGGCCTGCATGCCCTATGTGGAGATGGATTTTATTTCAGTACATGACATTACAAATCCCAAGCCCAACCTTGTCATTATAATTTGTCATAGAATTATGTCTGGGTCCTACCTCCCTAAAGATTCCATCTATCTTTTACTGCCTCTGGCTGTCATCTGGAAGAAAGTTCTCGATCATAATGCAAAAGACTTTCCAAACCCAGAAGTTAATGACCATAGTGATAACTCATTTATGCATTCTACTCCCCTAAACCTCTGAAACATCAGTGACATTTGCAAATTCAGAAAGGCATATGCCTAAGCATGGGCTAACAGTAGCTTACTGGCAGCAGCACGATAATGGATTATGAACCTTTTTACGTTGAGAATAAGTCTTTTCCAGACTTCTCAGGTGTTTTTGTGGCTGACTTTACAATAGCTTTCTTCAAAATTAATTTGGTGATTATATACCTACTCTTAAAACAAGAATCTAAGTTACAGAAGACCATGGCAACTTTGTCCACAGTCTCTTCAGAAAACTTAAAGGTGGTGTAAATAGGGAGACTGACAGATACTCTCCTTCTAGGCTGGTTTTAAATAATAATTAGGGCAGGACTGTAGTGAAACCAAACTAGATGTGAAGATATGGATTGTTCTGACTGCTCCATTTTCTGACATCTCCCTTTCTGTATGATGTTCTAAGAGACAAAACGTTCCTATATGATGTGAGATCTTTCAGGTTGAATGCATAATTTATCTATGCATTTCCTATTTCAGTACCTATTGTTTTGAAGAAGTCTCTTGTTCAAACATTTTCTAAAAATCTTTCTTAAATTATCGGCTGCATTTCCGGGTTAACCCTCAAAGTACTCTGCCATTCATATTCTACACAGCAAATCAATGACTGCTGCTCATTTGTGATTCCTGCCAAATTGCTATATGGCTCAGACTGAGACTAGCTCAAGACCCTAATTCGGTGACAGCTGCTGGGTATGCTATTCTGTAAACTGAATAGCCGAAAAATATTCTATCAGCTAACAGCACACAGTCTTCTGAGATCTTATTTGAATATAGGTGGTGATAGCTCATTTCCTTGTAACCCACATGTACTTCACAATATGCTGAGTTTGTGCTACTGAAATCATTATAGGTACATGCATTGCTTTAAATTAAGTTCGTACAAATTCCTGCAGGATCAGGCTCAAAGTTCAAAATAAAGCAGTCAAATGCAGGTGCAAGTTCTTTTGTAACCGGTTCACAACAGATCAGCTTAAAGAGTAAATGTTTTTTTCAGACTAAACAATGATAATTTAGGAAACCAAAATTGGCATACATTGGAGACAGTGAGTTAGAATGCATCCTAACATAGGCAACAAAACCATGTATATCACAACAGCAACAAAATCATGCTTTTCATCAACTGATCAATCTTTGAATGAGAATTCATTAAGTTTCTTACCTCCACTACTTTGATTGGAAGTCTCCTCCACACTTCACTGCCTTACAGCATGTATCCCTTTCTCCTTACAGCATTTTTTTTCTTTTTTTTTAAAAAGCTAAGTAGCTCCTATCATTCTTTGTTGTTAAAAACATGGAGTATTTACAAGGAACATGCACTAGCTCTTAGCCCTTGCTCTATAGTCTAAAGAAACCTATTTTAGTCTCATACTGTAAAGTAAGTATTTTCTATTGATTTTTATATCCTTCTCTTCCCTTCTCCAAATCCTTTCAGAAAACATGTGATCTGTACACAATGGTGCTTGTTATACAAACCTAGTATAGGGTGCTTAATAGATCAGCCATACCGGTATTTTGTGCCCAAACCTGCACTGGTAGCTGAAGTCGACTCCTTTCACAGACAGAAATCTGGATATCTTACAAAAGTTTTGTACGCGATCAGTGAGATCAATCATACATAACGAATGAGTACCATCTGATTGTATTGTCAGGTCTGGCAGCAATAAGGGAAGACTAATGTCACCATTGCAGCATGAGTTAAACTTTAGAAAGTTTAGAAAACCTGCAGCATCCTGTCTCCTCTTCTGAATAGAGGTGTTACTTGTAACCTTCCCCACCATACTGTCCCATGTGGGCCTAAAGTGTAAACCAAGTCACAGAAATGACCCAGGCAGAAAGAAACCAAATCCAAACAGTCCTCCACACCCAAGAGGAATAAATAAATAAATAGATAAAGGGGGGGGGGGGGGGGGGTTGGGAAGGGGACAACTGGAGGTAACAAATTATGATATAGGGAATAGCAACGAGTAGCCAGGAGATGGAAAGGTACACCTTTATATATATATATATAACTGACAATAAATATATTGACTATTTTTTGTTAATCCTCAATGCCTTTTGCATTGCTGCAAGTATGTTACTATTGATTTTCAGCTGGATTCTTAACAATTATCTAGGGTAGGGGGAATGAGTTGTTTTCTGAATTTTTTTACGCAAGGCAAGTTCTGAAACAGTAACATCAAACTTGAAGGTAAGTGTGAAGATGAGAGCAATTTCTCTTCCTGTAATTGAATTAGGTTGATTCGTGAGGGGAAGGGTTAGTACTTAAGCAGGTATATGGCACCCTGTGAAGTGGCAGGTGAGTACCAGCAAGACTGAGAATTAGATATTGTCCTACAAATGTGTTTTGCAGGAACAAAAGGAAACTTAACTGCAAAAGCCGCCTTTAAAGACTTAAGAAGTACAGTACTTGAAATATATTGGCTCTAGGCTACTCCTTTCATGTACATTTAAATTATCTATGGACTCAAGTAAAGTCTCTGGAGGGGGCTGGCAGGTTTCACAGCCAGTGCTCAAGCCCTGTTTCAACATTGTGAACAAGAACTATAGCAGGTCTGTACGTAGGGTTTTCAACCGTCTGTAATAAAGTGTCATTATTCCCTACAGCAGGAATCAAGCCATCCTGCCCCCGCCTGACTCCCTCTATGTAGTTAAAAGAGGGAAGCAGCAAGACAGGAAGTTCACCTAGGTGTTGTGAGCTGCCATCTGGAGATGATTTTTTCTCTCCACCATCTTCACTAACCTCCTGGTTTAGGCACTTATGACTATCCCAGAGAAAGTCCCAGTCATGCCTCAGAGAAGAGTACTTTGAGAACTTTCCCTGTGTTCAAGTTCAATTTTGTGCCAAGATTATTAATGAAAATTTTACATGAGATCAGCTGCAAGACTGATCCTGGAGGAATTTCATTAATAATATTCCCCCTTTAACAAAATCCATTATCACCTCTGATTTAGCTGGTACCTCGTTTCCTCATAATTCTTGTGCTAATCTCTGTCTTCACTAGTTTAACTACTAATTGCCTGGGTAATACTGTAGCACAGACTTCCTTCTTGAAATGTGTCTACTATCCAAAGAAAGCAGGTTAACCAGACACACTGCACTTTTGAGAAAACACATATTTCACTGTATCCTGTTTCCTAAGTGGGATATTTCCTTGTCTTCCACTGTCTTCAAGTGTTTTCAGTTGTTCTTTTATCCTGGAAACTTTACAAAGCCTCACAGATTACTGAGCACAAACTAACAGTTCTGTAGTGATGTGATGCTTTTCTGCCTTTCGTTTCCATTGAAATTTGCTCACATTCAGATTTTGACATCTCGGTTCAGGGTAATACAGTAGAGGAAGCAACAGAGAGGATTATCCACCTTTTTGAGCACATAGGGTACATCTACACTGTTAACTAGAGGGTTAACCTTAAAGTTACCCTGTGCTCTCTCTCTATCAGTTAGGGTCAAGAACCCCAGTCTTCTCTGGTCTGTGGTCAGAAATACTGAGCAAGAAACAGACTGCGGGTATCGTTAATTCACCTTGAAAGCTGTCATAGGTTTGGCTGGGATAGAGTTAATTCTTTCTCATAGAAGCTCACACAATGCTGTGGTTCATATTTTTGATGAAAATAATGGTGATAACACCCCGATGTTTTCAGTTGTTGCAGAGCAGTGCTTACACAGAGCCAAGGACTTTTTTCTGCTTCTTGTGCTGCCCCGCCTGGCTGCACCAGGAGCTGGGAGGGGGCACAGCCAGGACAGCTGACCCCAAGTGGCCCAAGGGATGTTTCTCACCATATGGCATCATGCTCAGCAATAACAGCTGGGGAAAGGGAGGAAGGGGGGGACTTTCGGAGTGATGGCATTTGTCTTCCCAAGAAACATTATGCGTGATGAGCCCTGCTTTGCTGGAAGTGACTGAACACCTGGCTGCCGATGGGAAGTAGCAAATGAATTCCTGGTTCTGCTTTGCTTGTACATACAGCTTTTGCTTTACCTAGTAAACTGTCTTTATCTCAACCCATGAGGTCTTGCACTTTTACCTTTCTGATTTTCTCCCTCATCCCACGTGGGGAGAGTGAGGAGCAGCTGTGTGGTGCTCAGCCTCCTGCTGGGTTAAATCACAACAGCTCAGTTAAAAGTTCGTAATTACCTGTGCCTATGCCTTTGTTCAACACTAGATTATTACTCTTGAGTTTATAACAGTGTGATGCAACAACTTGAAAGGGCATGAACTGAATATTTTGTTTTTAGAGAAAATATTAAGTGGAGAAGAGCTATATTTTTCTGACAGACTGCAGCATAACAAGAACACCAGAAAGTGAAGTTATAGGCAGAGCAGCAGCCTACCAGTGAAACATATTGCCTACCCATCATAATTTTGAGATCCATAGAACCCAAAGCCTTTAGCTCCAGCCTGGTGACCATCCAGTCTGGCCAGCCCTGCAATCCTGCCACACTTGCAGAAATGAAAACACTCAAATTTCTCTCACACCCCCAACCCTGCACCTCTCTGCTGGCATGTCTCTGAGCTCTGCAGGGCATAATGAGGCAGTCAGCACCATTCCCACCACACACACTAACCCTAAACTGCAGTTCTTTCTCACGTCACCTTCACCACTACATGAAAGCAGCCTGAAAGGAACCTGCATCATAGAAAGGCTTTGTTTTGCTTACGGATTATACAATATGGACAGAACAAGCATGAGCAATAGGTAGGAAACACATGACAGATGAGTCTCAGATTGCCGGGAAGGAACTGCACCTGTGCAGAAAGACCTGCACTGGTAGCTTGCTCAGGAAGAGGAAGACCTGATACCAGCATGAACATGACCCCGGCACATGCTTGTTTTACAAACAGTCTGCCAACCCACCAGGAATATTTTCATTGAAATAAAGACTTTTAAACACTGTGGCAGTGTAGTCTCAGAGAAAAGGAAAGAAAAAAAAAAAAAGAGAGAGAAAATATGGCAAAATAAAGTTAGAAAAATAGAATTTGTACAAGTTATCAAAAAAATTCAAATATAAACTGTATAGAGACACAATTAGATTCAAATGGGAACCTAAACTTCTGAGTACTTGGCTTTGCAACCTTAATCCTGCAGGTTTTGAACGGGTAATTTGCTTGTTTTCTTTTAAGAACACCACAGCCACAGCAAATACATTACACAGAAGGAACCAGCAGCAGCAGAGAAGTTGGGATATCACCTAATTTTACATTTTCATAGAAACTACCTTCTTTTTGTTAAAGTGCTTGTTTGTGTTCAAAAGCTGAAAAATACCTCAAACTGAATTCAGCAATAGCCTTCACATTTTATTTACCATTTTTCTAGGAGGAATGGCTGTGAAGGGCCTTTTTCTGACTACTTGAAAATAGCATTTACATAGAGATTAATACACTTGAGACATTCCGTGGGACACAAATCTGTTTAATTGGTTTCTCTTGACTGTAATCATTCTACCCGAGTTATTTTTTTCAGCACTTGAAAAATTACAGACAAGAAATCCAGTTTGTAATCATCTTGCTGAACCACGCAGCAGCCTTCTATTAATTTTCTATTGATACATTCTCTGCTCATTGGCTGAAAGTGCAGCCCTCTCTGTGAAGTTATAATATGAGCAAAAAAGTAAGAATAATTTGTACAAAGCAATGGATTATACAAACGGCTGGCTAGGCGCTGTGCAAACCTCCATGCTGGTAACTACCACCAGCTGGCTCAGAAACTGTCGAAAGCTTCTAATCTACTTCACTTTTGCCTCATTTGCTGCTGCATTTTTGCTTGATGGTGAAATCTTGACAAGGTATTGCTGTGGCTTTGTTTCAATTTAGTTTATACACTGATCTAGCTATACCACAGCTTTTTCAGCTACTAAAATATACTTCATACCCCCATATCCCCAGTGTTCATAATGTTCAGATCTTATCAGCCACTGAATTTCATCTTCCCAGATAAGTGAAACTTTCCATTCCTTCCTGTTCTTTACCAGCAAACATTCCTTTTCATCATGATTTTCAAGCCTTCATCTTTAGAGAATTTATACTGAGGTCAGTGGATTTGTCATCTTTCCTTCTACAGAGATGCTCCTGTGCATCCTAAAGAGACTACCAAACAGTTCTCAGAGGACACAACACACCAAACCCCAGCTAGGAGAATTTCTTTGCAAGATTGTTATTTTTTGAAACTTCTCGCATGACATTTATTCAATCAAATTATTATTGACTTCTCTTACCCCATCTCCATCAAGACTAAATATTAAAGCTGTGCAATAAAGTGAAAAATATGAGTTGGAGTGTAAGGATCTTGCATTTCAGAAGAAAATAGTTAATCCATCAATAAAATCAATAAATGTTTGTGGGTTTTCCTGTCTATGAAATATATAAATATTTTATTGTAGATATAAAAGCGACAGTTGCAAATTATGCTCATCTCCACAAAGGCACAATGTATATCATATGTTAACCTTTCAGCTCATAAGCTATGTATTGGTACTTCCTGACAACAGCAAATATAGCACTGGTGTCAAGAAAAGAAATAATTTGCTGCTGAATGCATGATGAGGCCAGTCAAGGAGAAATTAAGTTATAAGCACTTTCTTCTTAGCACGTCTCTTAATTAAAGCCAATTTTAAAAAATTTATAACTCAAATATTCATGACTAATAATAGCGTAACTAGAAAGCACTCACTGAAGATGCTTTTTAGCATATAGTACAATGTTTGTACAGCTGCTTAATCCTGTAATTGACATCAGGTCTTCTTACTGAATTTTTGCAAAAAGCCAGCTCAGGTAAAACAAATTTTTTTCAGACTTCTTTCAAGACACAAAACTGAAGGAAAGTATATTCAAGAGGGATGTTTGAAGTAGCATGCAGGAGCCAAATCCTGTTAACAAATAATGAAATGTGTGTTTAAATCCCATAAACCTCACTCCATTTCTTTTAATGTTTATAAACAGTTTACTGAAATAATAGTGCTTTTCTTAGCAATCAATGCAACAGTGAAATATTTCTTTTTTTTAAGGGAAAATATAAAAGGTAATGCTTTTTTCCTAATAAGATTTGTACTTTGTAATGGCATAGCACTGCTGATGTTGGAGGTTTAAAGCTGAGTAACAATAAGATTTTATTAATGTTTAGTGACAGACAGTACGCATAGCAGAAAGGATGGAAGTGATGGATAGTCATGCTTTTCTACACTGCTTGTTCTGTGACTCCATTATTTCTGCAGAGCACAGAATAAGGCCGTCTGTTAGGCACACATAAGAAGTCCAAGTGTAACACCAGTCAAAGGGATGCTACGATAATTTCATCCTGTACACCCAGGCATGAAAGTAATCAGGGTTTGGTTTGGGGGGGAGGGGTTGTTTGTTTTGGTTGGTTGGTTGGTTGGTTGGTTTAAAATCAGATTAGTTCCCTAACTCCCAATTCAGCTCACAGATGAACACAGACTTGTGCTGACACCGCACAAAGATGCAGGGCACGGAGGGGTGCTGCAAGGAGGGAAGAACAGGAGGGAAAATAAAGTCAACCGGCATCGGGACCTAACACTTTGTACCATGAAACTACACTTTAAATCAGAAGCAGCTTAATTTCTCTAGAGTGGAGAATAAGCAGCAGCTGTAATTACTGCCTGCAAGTGCAAACACTCGCTCATTTCCCTGCTTCCGAGAGGCTGAGCTGCTGCTGGCCATTTAAGACAATTCACAGTTCCCTTGCCGGCGTAAACACTTATATCCAATAACACCTCTCACTTCTCCTGCCTGTTTAAGAGGGGTTTCTTTTTTAACCTACGTTATTTCAGTGATCTGGTTTACGTTGCAGAGGCAGAGACAGAACTGAATGAGCTGCAAACCACAAAGAAGGCATGGAAAAGCTTCCCATTAAACTATAGTCCACCAGCTACTGTAGCTCCAGGTCCAATGCTGGACCAAGTGTTGCCAGCATGCTCTACCAAAAAAGGTTCCCTGACAACCCTATGTAGTTTCCCAACACTTTTTTTTTTTTTATATTGTAGTCAGAAAATCTTTCCTAATTGTGAAATTGTGATTTCGATACTTCTCTTTTCAGAATTAAGCAGATTTGGTGTCCTTGTCCATCACACTGTACCTGGTCTATGAGACTTGCAACAGGATTTTCAGGGACTGATCTGGCTCCACTCTGAGGCGAGAGGGAAAATCTGCTGGGCAGTCATGGATGTGTCTCAAGGGCACATCCTTTAGCAAGTAGTTTTGGTCATAGGCCTCCTATAGCATAGTTCAGTGCACACGAGCAAATTTGGCTCATGTTCTCATCTCTTTTTAGCTGGTTTTACTTTTCTATCCAAGTATCAGCAACACTGATTAAAGCATAGTAAAAATGTGACCCTAAACTATGCAAACTTCACCTATTTTTCTTACAAACACTTCTGAAACCTGTACCAACAATCTACTTGCTATTAACGTTTTGCATTGGCCAAGTGGAAATTTCCACTCGTTCCATATATTTGCTAAAGCATATGATGGGTTTTTAGGTCTGAACAAATACTTTCCATGCTCTAGGACTAGAATGAGGCAGATTTGCTCCATTTGAATTTGAAAGGCTAATTCATTAGCACATTACGCCTACATCAAAACATTCATCCTCGGAGGTGCTAAAAAGTCATCTGTCAGTTTTCTAGAATTTTTAGTTCCATATCATTTTTACCCATATTGCATGAGAATTTTCTTTCACGCCAAAAATGATATCTATGTTTTGCTTTATTTGTATGAACCCAGTAAATCTTTCTCTCTACATCTTAACTGTGTCTTTTCCTAAGTGGCCAAATTGGACCACTCCATCAGCGGATGACTGCACTAGTGCCAGTGTAGTTACACTGCCTTTGTACTCTTGTGCAAGTTTTTTTTGACTGACTGGTCAACACAACAGGAACGCGAGCATAGGTCACTCAGAACATGAAGGCACGGCTGCAGCAGGGCACAGAGGCAGCTCCCCACCCGCTGCTGGTACTGCAGCATCCTCAGACAAACCCGTTTTCACTCTGGCAGGCAGCTACATTCTTCACTCTCCCCTATATTCCCCTCTCCTTCTTCTTCTCTTTATCCTCAGGCTCCTAAGGGAGCAAGAAATATTCCTGAGAATATTTCTGTTCTCATTTAGCCAATTAAATTCCCAGGTGGATGTGTCATATGCAGACCTACAGACACATTCACTCAACAGTACATCGGTAGCAGTATTAAAGACTTTTTCAATATGAACATCTGAGCATACTCAGAGTCCTAATAAAAAAGATTTTCTGTACTTGTTTGTTTGTTTGTTTACTTTACCATCATTATAAGCTGCAGCACACTTTGTGAGCCTGAAGGACAGATGAGCAAGCAGAAAGGAGATGAAAGGCACTTTTTGAACAAGTTACTTCTGGAAGCATCAGTAAGTTTGATCTGAGAGGATAGTCAGAGGTGGAGAAGATAAGAGCTGCCCCGGGCAGGTCCTAGGACATCTTCCTGCAGCTGCTGTGCAGGAGGCGGGTGACCAGCAGGAAAGACCAGCAACTCTCCTGGCACCCCTGAGATGCAACTACAGGAAGGGAAGAAGGAGAAGGCAATGGAGAAAAGGAAAGCTGCGGTTATATTCAAAGTTATGTTGGAGCTTGAAACCGGTAACTAGAGGTTTTATTTAATGCAATAATAGAGAGACAGCCACTGGAGGGATTTGCAAAAAAGGAATTACGTCTCTGTGTCAATAGAAAGGAAGATTACTTTGGTAGCTTCGTTTTATAAGACCTGAAAGGGGAATGAATTGGGTGCCTATTTGTGGTAATAGATTCAGAACTCACATCTAAAACATTAAGTTTAATAAACAAAAAAAAATACCTTGCCATACATTCATCATAATTGCAATGCATTTAGCTACTGAAAGTATTTGTTGATCCTTCTTCTCCCTCTCACTTGCCCTTATGTCCACAGATGAAAAAAATCTTTTGTTTCCACTTCTTTCTTAAGTGAGAAAATGTAATTGCTATTGAAGATGCCACCACCAGTATTGCTGTTCTTTAATCATAGAGAGACATTCAGCTGAACCCTTACCAATTGAATTTCAGAGTGTTTACATAAAACTTGATGTGGATACAATTCATTTCTGTGTGTTGTAAAGACAATGGTTTTTATTCTGCAAAATGCAGCGCGTTTCCATATTTATCATTGTAAGCATAGAATTGCCTAAAGGCAGCGCATCTTTAATTAATTTTTACTGCAGTGTGAAAGGAATCCTAAATCATTAATCATTTTCCTTTCGCTATATACTGAAAGAAATTTTTCCTTTCCTATTCTATATACATGCACACATATACACACACACAAAATGCTGATGAACTCGACTTTTAACAACCTTTTTACAAACTGAATGCCTTTCTACCTCTTGGTCTAAGCTGCCCTACCCACTGGAGAGTAGTCTTCCAGTAAGATTAGGGTCACTAGAGTTGCTAGTGACAGCCCAACAACTTCTCCCAGAGCCTACACCAGTTTCTACAGGCACAGATGCTGGATTGAATGTAACTTATAATGAGTATTTTTTAGCTGATTCATTTTAGCTTCCATTCACCTTCCAGAACTGTCTGACAATTGTTTCCTCAGCACTACCATCCTTGTCTTCTATTATTTTCTGCTACAAGAGGTGAATAAATAGGTTTCCTTCAGAGGAGGCAGCTCTATTTCTTCAATATATGTGTTTCTTTCGCTACATAAATGTCAGCATATAAAATGTTACACTTAGTAATCTCCAGACAAGCAGCTTAAATGAATGTACCTGATCATTCCATCTGCTGCCTAAACAAAGCCTAGCAAATCAATTTATTATACATTCCAAACATTGTATGAATATTAACCAATCTTTCCAATAACCCTCTGCCACTGGCAGTCATTCCTGACCAATCTGAAGGATGAAATAATGAAGAAATAAAGAGAACAAATGACGCCTCCAAATTACTTCCATGACTCAAGATTCTGAAGTCTTTCTTCTGAAAATGACTAACCTTGCAGGATTAGGCAAGTAATTACTTGGTGGCCCATATGAGAAACTCAGGATCATACGCAGACAAAACTAGATGCATACCCTGAAATTTCAAAGTGCCCCAAATTATAGCAACTGTGATTCTTAATAAATAAATAAAGAAAGAAATCCATAACATGATCTAGATAAGAATGAGAAATTAAGTAAATTTTCCACACCTAAGCACAATCAGAATCCAGAAATGAGGCATCCCTCTGCTCAGGTTATACAAGAGGTCACACTGAGGGAAGCAAGTTTATGTCAAGCCTTTGTGCTGCATTTTATACCCAGGGTGAGCAGTTTTTATTCAGTGAAGACTTACAGGCAGACCAGCTGAGAAGGCTAGCCCACACAGTGAGCCACTTGATCCACAACTCCTATGAGACAACACGAAGAGATTCAGTTTCACATCAAAGACTGCTGAATATATTGTTCCGATGATTTTTGACAAGTGAAAATAAATCTCCTTAACACTGGAATATAAATAGTCTTCATTTGTGTGTTGCAGCTAAACGCATAGATATATTTTAACATTTTTTAATCACTGTTTTTCTGAATTCAGCATTTTCCTTACATTTCAGCCAAATGCATGACAAAAAAATTAGTGTGAAGAAATTTTAATATCCCACTGAATAAGAATTTCTATTTTTGAGTAGCATTAGCACTATTGCTTTAAAATGATCTTCTGAACCATGAAGACAGATTCTTAAAACCATCTTTTGAATATGCTCACAAGCTTGTCTAACATGTTACCCTCAAGGTTAACATTTCAGAGCCAAGTACCAGAGGAATCCTTTCAGTGGTGACACACAAATTGAGACTACACAACTTTCTGCTGGCATACAGACTGTGGTAGATATTAGCATTTCTTTCCCTTTGCTGTTAACATTTGCTGTGTGTCAAATCAACAGATTCAGGCAGATAGTTTCTGAAAGTTACTGCTAAGATGAAATGCTAGTCTTCTTACTTTCTTAAAAAGACTGTCAATAGTGGATATGCAATAAACAAATGCACAAAGATAAAAATTCTCTACAAGAGGTTTATATGTATCATGCACTATTTGTTAAGTCATTTAGTACTAAATTTACTACATTACATTATCCTCTGCCTACATATAACTTTCTGTGAAGAATACTCTTTGAAAGGTGATGGGACTTAAGAGAAGGAAGCTCTTAAAGGGGGCATCTAGATGATCTTGGCTTCCGAAGTGTATTATAAAACACATTTACAGCAGATGTTGGCTTTTATGATGTCTGTTCTTCAAATAAGCATGGTCCTGTTTTTGTTTGAAAGTTGAAAAATATTTAAAATATTTTAAAATATATATATAAATTTCTTCATGATGGTACTATTCTTCCATATATTCAAAGTATCTATATATAGGCTCTGAATATATAGAATGGAGTAATAGATAACAAATAGATAATGTATTGTGTGTTCAGAGTACATTTTTTGGATATTCTAACTATATACAATAAAATTGCTATTAAATAGCTGCTTCATAACAAGAAATTACTTGTGTGTGATTAGAATTAGAATCCTTGTATGTGATTAGAATTAGGAAAAAGTCATCTTTATCTGGTTGTTAGGGGGCAGATTATTGTTTAATTGAGATCAAAATAAGAATAACAACATCACATGGCACCTTGGATCAGATCAGCTGTATGTCAGTTAACATAATCCTTTATGTCCAAACTCCAGATCTTAAAACCTGTACATCACTTAATTAAGTAAAGCATGCAAGGTCCTGAAGATGAAAGTTGCTGGTGCTGTCTGAAATTACAGAACAGAGCTTTGAAGTGTAATAGAACAAATAAGAGATCACAAACAGGAAAAAAAATCCGTTTAAATTGTGTCATGGAATGGGTCAGCTCAGCAGGAAGTATCATTTGTCTGTGAGACAGTTTAAAGCCTCCTTGCATTACTTATGTTCAAGCACTGATGATTTAAAAGATTTTTCTCTGCCTTAGATTTCCATAGCACTTTCTTACAAAACTGCCTCACCAACCAAAGAGAAGTATTTTAAAAATGCTAAGCGTGCTTTCATGGTGGAAGCTTAAGAATAACCCAGTTAGGTCTGTTGCAGCAAATGCAACTGGTACAGCAACAGTCTGAGTGCTATTCTCAGCCCAGGTATTTTGTTAATATTTTTGCCTCTTACTCAAGAAATTTTGAAAGCATTTTAAGGAGCTCCTGAAATCCCTAATGTGGCATGTAGTAGCACTCCTTGTTATTTAGCAACATTCAGATTTTGAAATAAACTGTTTTTTAAAGGTGTACAAATAAGAAAAAATAATGTAATTCTTTCTCTCCACTCTTGTTTTTTGTTGTTGCTGTTGTTTTGAGAAAACTTTCTGGCCTTTTCATAAGAGAAATATCTGAAGCTTTCATATGAGTTATTATTTACATTATAACAATGTATGGGTATAAAACACAAGAATGAAACCTCCCTTTTCTACACAGAAAACAGAATAAGCATAAACCATGAGACACAGGTTGAATTCAATAGAGTATAAATACCAGAAGAGGCAAACAATATTTTTTGCTCAGTAGATAAAGATACACTTGATGAAATATAATTAAATAAGTCTGAAATCTGCTATATTGAATATTGTAATACAGGTAGTTTACTTGCTACTCAGAATGTTATTTTCAGGATGAGATAAAAGATGGAAATTCCTACTACACTGCTGAATTCTTTCAGAAGGATGTCACTATTGTTACTGACCTAGGTAAAATGGGGTTCTCTTTAGAAGCGTCCTCTTCAAATCTAAAAATCAAATTATGATACAAAAGAGTTATTTACTTTTAATATGACAGAGAACATACACTTTAAATCTTGGAGATTTTAACAGGTCAGTTGGTTTGCCTCATCACTAACAAAATCTCTTGCAACTTCTGACCCTGCTTCAGCAGTGGTTTTGGACCAGATGATCTCCAGAGGTCCCTTCCAGCCTCAGCCAGTCTGTGATTCTATGACAGTCACTTTACATATCACAAATTCATCTTCTCAACACTGGGTTAGGTTCATTATCTTGAGGGGCTTTATCCACATTTTACAGGTGGGAGATTAAATTTATAATCACAGATTTCAACCACTGACACAGAAAGGAAAGAATGCACATATTTTCTTTCACATAATGTCATATTAAGTCACCTGAGCTTAAGATCTCCGTGTTCTACCAGTAATAAAGAACAGATACGTGTTAGTGGGGCTGCTCCAGAAAGGGTCTCACTGGAGATTTTTACCCTGCAGACCAGGCATACCAAAGGGACATCAAGCCTTCTCCATTGACAGGAGGCCTTAGCATGTGTAGTGCCATGGGGAGGGAGTAAATAGAATATCATTGAATTTAACCTCTCTTCCTTATCTCCCTCGTCTCTTTTTCTGACTTAAACAGGAGCTACAATGATACAAAAAAATTATGGAGATATAGTGGAGATACAGGGGAAGGGACTACTGACCTCATTTCAAGGAGAATTACTTTTTCTCCCCAACAGCAATGCTATCTTACTCTGGAATGCTTTGTCGCCAGGTTACATCTTTCTTGGAGGTAGTACTTCCCAAGTGAAAAAAATAGGAAGTCTTGGGAGCCTGCCAGTCTTGCAAATAGACCGAATGACCTGTTTCACTGAAGGAACATCTCTCATTCTCTTTGACTCAAGGCACATCGGATGATTTTGAAATGATCACATAAGAACAAGATAAGGCTGTTCTGGCAATTATATTGCAGGAAATAAGGAAAGGTACCTGGGCTAATAACAGCAATTTACAAAGTTCAGGAAGGAGGTGCCTGAGGTTTAAAAAGTCCACAGTTCAATTAAATGCTAGAACAAGTGCTGCAAAGAATAGGATTATCAAAGTTGGAAATGATTTTTAGGCCTCAACAGGAAAGAAAAGTATAACCCACAAAATTTATTTTCTTGCTTAAACTAGCAACCTATATAATTACTCTATAGATTGACACAAAACAATTGGCTTTCTAAAATCTGCTGTGTGTATACAGCAACCTCAGGCTCAACTTAAAAATAGATGTAAGGAGCCAGCCACGAGGTCAGCAAGTTTTGACTGCCTTTTGCCCCTGCATCCATATCTCTGAAAACAGAAGATTTGCCACTTTAGAAAACACTGCATGCAGCTCTTTGACACTAGGAGCTGCTTTAGTGTTTCCAGTCCAATAGCATCTTTGGGAATAAAGGTTGAGAGGGGCTGTGAGAAAAGAGGATGTTCAAGGCTGTAAGGGTAAATGCAAATGGAAAAAACTTGAATTTTTATTTATTTATTTATGCATATATATATTTGTCTTTATGAGGAGAGGAGATCTTGAGTGACAAAAGTCATATTTATAGTCTGAACCTTTTCTTTTTTTTAATCTGGAATTGGCAATACTAAATATTTAGAGCTGAATAAATTATTCTGAATGCATGCTTATATTTCATTCACATCACAGCCTCATGAAAACTCTGAAGGGCTGCACTAGCTACAAATAAAATAAAAGGAATTGCTTAGTGCTGATTATTTATGTCCATGTTTTGCTGGATTAGGACCTTGGAAAACAAAGTCCTTTCTCCCTTTTAATTTCTCATGACTTAATACAAGTGATGCTGTACCCCTCTCATGCTCCTACTGATGCAGTCAAAAGTATTTTTTCAGTAAGGAGCATTGCCTTGAAGAGCTAGGTTACAATTCTGAATAGGAGGAAATTATCAGTTCACACTCTTTTTAAAACTATTCTGCACCACTAAAAATTGTTTCTGTCTTTTCTTATTTTTCAACAAGAAGCAGTCCACTGCAATGTAGCTTAAACATATGCAGTACAATTGCCTTCAACAAGATACCATCCCAGTACAGTCACTTCTCTGACAATTCTTTTATCAATCTATAACTGAATTGTATAAGAATAAGAAATATAAAATAGAGTGCATGCCTGCTCCCAGTTTCTATGAAATGCATATTTTTTCTGATAGACCAATTGAGAGGAATTAATAGCAGATTTAACATTTCATAAATATGTCATCCAATCTGTCAGAATAAAATCCTAATACTTAAACCATTCTATATGAAATTCAGAATTAATTACTTACCAAAATGTCAATATCAATTACTTAATGAACTATTCAAAATGGCATCTCACTAAAGATAACATGATCTTTAAGATCTAATTCAGCTAAGTTCTACTTCAAGCTGCGTGCTGTCACTGATGGGCTACAAAATTTATGCTCTGTTACACATTTTTTCTCCCTCATTGTCACCCTTTCCCTCTTCTCTGATCTCGGTTCCCTTCTCTCTCTCATGAGGTGTCACTTTCTTTTTTGTCCAACAGTGTTTGTATCATTTTTTGCACAATCTAATACACAACATTTAAATCTTACAGCATGCTAATTCTACCTTAGCCATAAGAAGAAAAATTACCTCCTAAGGGAATAACTGGGCTTCCTGTTATACACTCATAGGTGTTTTACTTCCACTACAAGTTGTCAGTGTCATTGCAGAAATATCTAAGCCAAGTTGTAAAGAATTTTGTCAATGTCCATAAAGATTCCCTGGACAAAGTTTTACCTGGGAGCATGAAATGACACCTCCAGATAACTGAATATATTTTTAAAAATGTCTTGTAACAAGAAATCCTAGTCCAATGATACACTTTTTTTCATACTGATTTTTTTTTTTTGCTTGCTAATTGGCTGAAGCACATTATACATTTTTTGCCTAAATTAAGGCAAAATATCTTTGTGTGCCTCCCATTATAAGCCACTATAATTACTTACTCATGATGACTGGCAGAAGAATAATAGTCTTGTTATCAGGAAACATAACATATGGAAGGGAACAGACCCACAAGAGGCATCAAATTTACTCCAGTCCATTATCAAAAAGCAAACCTGAGCAAGAACCAACGAAAAATTCTGTAAAATAAGAAATGCTATTAGACAAATGGTTTTATACTAAACTGCATGTGGACCAGCGGTTACTGAAGGGTAGAATGTCATAAAATGAGGCTCGGTCAGTTCCAGGCTCGGTCACTGGCTTCTGGGCAGCTACATGCAGACCATAGCTCTCCATTGGACCTCAGCGTCTCCATCTAGGAAATGAGGGTGAAGCTAGCTCTTCCGTAAGGTGTTTTGGAAGCTATCAAAGAAGGTTCAATTTTATAACTATATATTACCTCTCTGCTTTTATTAAGGCAGAAATTGTTCAATTCATCAAATTTTCCTTTTGCTGCATTTTATGATTCATCTTCCATTTAGTTATATGGTATCGTAACATTTATTTGATATACAGAAGCTGATGATTTTCTTGAAATATTACCCCCTGCACAACAAAATGCTTAAATGTCCTTAAATCTAAGCACACATGTGGTCCCTTTAAAGTGAAAGGAACTAGTCTCATGCTAAGATTATGCATCTGCTTAAGTACACTGAGGCATGGTGATAATATAGTTGAATCAAATGGCTTTCATTATTCATTTAGATATTCTAAAATAAATGGACATAAAAGAATATTAAACAATCACAAGTGTTTTTTTAAGATAACTGTACGAGTCTGTGATAGCTGAACATTTAACTCCATTACGATGCTTTGTGAATCCCAATCTTTTTCACTAATCCTCAAAACTGCAGTAAGACTTTATTTTACAAGCTGTGTTAAACACGATAAATAACAGGTTCTGTAAAAGTCTGATCACTGGAAGTGCTTCTGGTGAATTCTCCATAAGTGTTTAACTTTATAGGAGCGTGTGCAGTTCACAAGGTTGTGCACACCCAAGCATGTTGTAATGCTTGCATGGAGCTCTGAAGCTGTTATAACCATACCCACGTATGATTGCATCACAAGTGCAGCTGGACCAGTGCTGCCCCCACTTCAGCTGTATTGTGGTTATAGGAGAAGTTACAGTTAATCAGTTGCCCTGCTCTGCAACATGAGTTGTAATTGCAGCAGTCATTTTACTCATACAGCAAGCCCTGGGCCAGGACTGGATCCAGCTGGGCTACAGACAGAGGAGGGGAGCATTGGAGCCTACTGTGCGTTGGTTGTGCTCAGCAGTGCTAATGGGAGAGGAAAGGCATCAGTCAGCTAAAGAGAATGTGAGCTTTTCTCCTTGATAATCAACGCCTAAAGCATATGTTCTAGATGGATGTTGAAGTGAAAGGAAAATCTTTGCATCTTTTTTTTTTTTTCAGGCAGATCTCAGCATGCCAAAGAAAGCAGCCCTTGAGGGGGTTGAATCCACACATCACAGCATAAGACAAGTGCAGTCAATACACAGAAAAAGGTCACCTTCCTTCAATACCTTCCACCCCTCTCACAGCAAGTGAGAATCAGCGATGGCCTGTGTCCACTAAATCCTGCATGGTGTTGGAGCGTTAAATCTACAGGCTACCCTTTACCTGCAATGTAATCTAATTCCTTATGATTTGTTGGTGGGGTGTAATATAAATACGTTTACTTATTAATATGTCACATTTACAGAGCTAGACTCTGCTAGCCATTACTCTTGCAAAGCCTGGAAAACTTTCTGTGGTCACTGACTCGGAAAAAATAAAAAACAATTCTGTAAACCATAATAAGTGTAAGGAACAATCTTGAATAGATGGGTATTATTATTTTTAATGAGAACCAGCCATCATCAGTGTTTCTAGATGTATTGACAGATAACAGCTTTTAAATAAGAAAAGCAGAATACACATTATTTAAAATCATGTATGGAAAAACGTATTGTCCACCTATTAGCCAACAGCTTTAAATCTAATTTTGAACAAACTGCAGAGAATGATTAAATGACAAAGTACTTTATTAATGTGTTTTTCTCTTCCATAATGCTACTTTTGTTTGCTGAGCTTGCTGTCTGTAAACAACTTATAATGCTCACTTTTGATTTAAACAGTGCTAACATTTCTGCATTTACTGCAATAATACAGTGTGAGCCATAACACCGTAAAGTAAGACATAAAAGCAATTTGTTCTCTATATGATATTGATTTTTAAATAAATGAGTAGGGTTTGTGCTTATTCCATGCAGAAAGCAAAAACAAAACTAGAATTAATAAAATTACACATACAGCTTTTCCAGACTTTTCTAAAGCTGAGCACTAGTTGTGGAAAAGGTTTGTGGATACATTTTTCAAACCTACAGAATACTGTCACATCTTCACTGAAGTGCTCCAGGAAGGAATACTTCATATTCTTCCTAAAACAGTAATATCTGTTCCTCTAAATTAATACTAACATGACAATTTATGGACAAGGCAAAGTTTAAAAAAATGAATGGTTTATTGCAAATACTTTGCCAATATATGAAGCTTCATCATGAAATCCTATTTTCCTTTCAGTGTTATATTTCCAGACTAACTGTACTGAAAATCCTAGAAATAATAGCATCTTTATTTTTTCCTCTGTGCTCATGGGCCCAGAGAACCAAGCATTTTGAGTCAAGAAGAAGCTGTTTCCTGATTATCCAAACCACAGTTATCTCAGATAGAATACTGGAGAATTGGTGATCCAATTTTTTTTTTTCTGACTAGCTCTTCCCTGTCTCCCATGTCTGATATTAAGGACAGGCAGAGAGATATTTTTATGGTAGTAATTGTCTTCTCATCTATCACTGATGGAGATATAGCTGTAAAATGCCTGGATTATTTCTGCCAGGAAGTTCCTGTTTAAAAACAAAATAAAACAGAACAAAAATACTAAATGTGTCATAATAGGTTTTAAGATTACAGCTAGGTGATAAACAGCTTCCTGCGTTTGGCAAAGGAAAACAAAGAAATCCATATGGATAACTTAATTCACAAAGGGAAAGGGGGAGAAAATACAATGAAAAGGGCTCAAGGGCTGAGATAAGGACAGGGAGATCACTCACCAGTTACTGTCACGGGCAAAGCAGACTCAGCACAGGGAGATAAGAGAAATTTATTACCTATTACTAACTAGCTAGAGAAGTGAGAAACAAACAAAATAACTGAAAACACCTTCCCCCTCCTCCCTCTCTCCATCCACCCTTTTACACCTCCTCTCCCCAAGCAGCACAGGGGAATGGGGGCTGCGGTCAGTACCTGACACTTCATCTCTGCCGCTCCTTCACGGTCACTCTCTGCCCCTGCTCCACGTGGGGTCCCTCCCATGGGATGCCGTCCTTCCAGAACTGATCCTGCGTGGGCTTCCCACAGGCAGCAGCTCGTCAAGAACTGCTCCAATATGGATCCATACCATGGGGGCCATCCCCCAGGAGCAAACTGCTCCAGCACGGGTCCCCCACAGGCGGCAGCTACCCCCAGGCCCCCTGCTCCTGCGTGGGCTCCTCTCCACAGGCTGCAGCTCCGGCCCGGGGCCTGCTCCTGCGGGGGCTCTCCATGGGCCGCAGCCTCCTCCAGGCCACATCCACCTGCTCCACCGGGGGCTCCTCCACAGGCTGCAGCGTTGAGATCTGCTCCATGTGGGACCCATGGGCTGCAGGGGGACAGCCTGCTCCACCAGGGGCCTCTCCACAGCCCGCAGGGGAACTTCTGTTCCGGCACCTGGAGTACCTCCTGCCCTCCTTCTGCACTGACCTTGGGGGCTGCAGGGCTGGTTCTCACTCCTCACTCTCCCAGCTGCTCTTGCACAGCAGTATTTTCCCTTTCTTAAATCTGCTTTCACAGAGGCACAAACAACATCGCTCACTGGCTCGGCTCTGGATAGTAGCAAGTCCCTTTGGAGCCAGATGAAACTGGCCCTTATCTAACATGGGGCAGTTTCTAGATTCTTCTTGCAGAGGCCACCCCATGCAGCTCCCCGCCACCGAAACCTTGCCACGTAAACCCACTACAGGTGTTTTCTTTTCTTCTATTTGTAAAAATAGCAAACGAGAAAAGATTGTGTTCACCAAACTGAGGAAGATCATATCTCACTTTTTCCTAGAAGCCTATTGATTTGACGCTGTGCGTGACCTGTGTTCATTCCAGCTTCTCAATAACCAGAATTTACTACATTTTTGATTGATGTTACCAACAGAGTGCACAGAGATCTA
Source organism: Cygnus atratus (assembly GCF_013377495.2). NCBI lineage: Eukaryota > Metazoa > Chordata > Aves > Anseriformes > Anatidae > Cygnus > Cygnus atratus. Next base: position 57,913,844 of record NC_066365.1, read on the forward strand.
TGCTGGGGTTGCACATTGCTGTCGCAAAAGGAATTATGAACTTCACTCAGAAAAGAGAAGCAGCAATATACTTATTGATGGAAACAGTGATTTAGCAAAGCTTAATCGTGAATAAGATGATGATTTAACAAAGCTCTAATGGTAAACGTGACGTTAACAAGATCCGTGATGTCAAGGTCACTTGATTATATACTGCATAGAGGACAGGGTCAGACTAAAGGCATCATAGAGACCCTCACGTTGAGTTACAAGGTTCAGAATCGAGTCCCTCTTGCTGTCCAAACTCCAAAGAGTCAAGATACAACTGGATCCTATCCCAATCCCAGATTTAACAATTTATTCCTAAAGGATTATATGCACAATCAATCCTCTCTATCACTCAGCTAAGACTACAAAGTTTCAGCATGCTTAGCAAATCATTTGCAAAGTTTCAACAAGATAGCTATTAGTCACTTACCCAGTATCTGTCACAGGTAAGGAATCTCGCAACTTCAAGGAGTAACCTTGAGGCATATCTCTCTTCAAGGAAAAGATCCTGGCACGCAGCCTGCAGTACAGGAAAGCTCAACGGGCTGTGGGATGTTCCCTGTTTATGGGGTAAGATGATTGACTATTAGTCATACTTGCATACCAATCATATATATATAGTTGGTACATGCTCCTATAGCCCTTGGATCTATCTCCCCCAAATCCACTTTGAGCCTGGTTCAGCTATCACGACCAGACATATTCATCATGGTTGCCTGATGGTTATCATCCATGCAGGGTTATGGGTGAAGGGTTAGACTAGGGGTGGCCTGCTGGAGTACACCACCACAGCTGTTCAATATGAATATGAAATAAACGGTATGGAAAAAAACAGATGGGTAATAAGGTAACACAGATGGCAGACAGAAAATTACTCATTACAGTTAAATTTAAAACTGCAAAGAATCAGATCCGAAGATTTTGAATGAACAGACAGATCACAGAAAACAAAATGACTTGACAATAAGTGAAAAGAATCGTACATGGGGAGAAAATCCTAAGTGTGCCTGTAACAGAATGGCCTGTGAATGAGCTACTACTCAAGAAAGATATCTTGGAGTCACTGTGAATGGTTTTCTGAACTACGGTTTTTAACCACTATAGTTAGCAGTAGACAAAAAAAAAAAAAAAGGAAACAAAGAAAACAAAACAATAGCACCATGTAAATACAGTAAATACACTCTGTTCATTCCTTGAATGATATATAAGGTTTTAGTTATCCCATAGAAGAAAGGAATGGCAAAAAACTACCAGGGATGGTCAGGGGATTGGAGGCCTTCTATATGAGAAAAGACTAAGCAAACTAAGATTTTTCAGCTTGGAAAAGACTTTCTGAAGAAAGGAAGACTTATTATGTCTTGGAAAACTGTTTTATAAGGAAGAAATAGTTACAACAGCAATACATATTACTCCAGTCTTTGAGTCATTAATCATACACAGAGGGTGAATAGGAAATTACTATGACAGTTTATAGGATACTAAATATAACAATTAGCAATAACAATTAACTATGTATATAATTATAACAATGTAACAATACACTATAACAATTAATTATAGGCACTTTCTACAATTATTACAGCATTATTAAACTGTGGGACAGCACCACACAATGCTGTGAAAGCTGAAACTTAGTGATTTTCAGAAAGGACTGGAGAAATTCCAGGGCCATCAACAGCTAGTAAACATGATGCTTTTGGTCCAGTATGGGCTGCAGAAGTTCTATTTGTTTGACAGACAATGGGAGAGAAAACCTAGGAAAGACGTTTTCTTCCTTGGCTTTTTAAACTCTTAAGTATCCAATAACGGTCATTGTCAATGAAAGACCACTCGTCTAATCAGTGAAAGACCATCGATCTTCAGTTTGACCCAATATGGCAGTTTTTATATTCTGTTGCCGATAAAGTCCTGTAGGATATGAAAGCAGCCATGTATTATTAAATTAGAGATGTATATAAAGAAGAGCAATCTGAAAAAATTAAGAAAGTATAAGGTGTCGGTGTTAGAATCAAAAATGTTTTATCAAATTATTTCCTGTAAGTTCAAAGGTTTTACACAACAGGGACGTTTTCATGAAAATCCATCACATAAATTAACTGCACAGCCAATGTTAGCATCCCAACCTCTTGTAAAAGACAAAACATACTTTTTAGTGCTTCTGAAAGCATGTTATTTCATTCATGATCTCCTAAAAAGTTGTTCTAGTAGGAAGAAAAAACTCTAAATTACATTATCTATTTTCTAGCAGGTTATACAGCTGGGTCATTTGTTTTTGAAAAACAATGAGTTACATTAATCGATAGATTTTGACTCAGTATTCCTCCACTCTTTTATTATAGCTGATTGCAGACTATCACTCTTTCCAGAGACAACTCTAAGGCTCGGAGAACATTAGATGATTTTCCTCTCAGTGAGGATATTAACTACTCAGGAATAACCTTCAGAAATTTAAGCTCTATCACAAATCAGGATATACTCTGGACTGTGGTCCAGGTGGTGCCATCTGTTCCACACAGTCCCCTTTACTTGTGGAGAGTGCGAGAGAGCAACAAAGTCTAGGCTATACGGGAATGCCGGAAATTAAACAGTGCCACTGGCTATACTACATCTATGTCAGACCAAATAGTCAGTTTGGGCTTGTAATAATAGAATAAAAGCCATTCAGTCAAATGTCAGTATTAAAAGGTTTTAATTTTTGAAATCTTAATGTTGATCGGGATGATACTTACAATATTTTGGATCCTTTGAAGCCACCAATTACTTTGTCACTGGTGTCAGTGGGGCCAGGGTTTCACCTCCAATCTCCAGGAAAGAAATATTTCTGAAAGGAATTATCCTGAAAGAAAGGAGAGAAAATATTTTGACACAGAGAGGAGATATAATGACTAACTTGTCAATGTTTGCTTATGCATTCTGCTATATGAGAAGTATCTCAGATGTAATCACTTCGAATTATTATTTTGAAGTCATATTTACTGGTGATCTTGTTTCTCAGAATCCTTGACAGTTCTTGTCAATAATACAGAAACCTAATATTTACACAGGATTTATTACAGTGGATGTAGGAACAGAAACATAAATCTTAATTGGTTATATAACACCAATTTTCTGTGAAACTTAGACAAGGCAAGTTCTGAGGAACTTGCTCAGAATGACCATCTTTCTTAAGCTGATTTTATTTCTGTATATTGGAGTGATCGCTTCGCTGTGATTTCTGTTATGTTGTCTCTATTCTTTTCTTACTCTCCTAGCTATGTTGTGACCTTCCCCGCAGAGAATATCTGCATTTCTTTGACTAGTGAAGCCCTAGTTCCTGTACCTAACTTTGTCTACCATGAAGTGATTGAAACCCTGGCCTCATTGCTTCCTGCTGCCAGCCGCACAGCAGGCGCTGGTAGGCAGGGCTGCTACACTTGGGGCTTCCTTCTTGTGTTTTATCCAAGCAGCTGCATATTTCCACAGGCATGTTCTCTGCTGTTTGGGAATATCAAACAAGACTGCTGTTTTTTGAGCCTTACTCTTCCTCTGAATTATTAGAGTACCTTCAAGTTAATAAAAAGCTGTATTCCAGCACTTAAAATAAAAAAGAGTGGAGGGCTCTATTTTAATGTAGAATGCTGAGATTTAGTTGTTTGTGCTCTCATGGACACTGCTACAAATTTCAGGTGTATTTTTAAAAGAACACTACAATTCTCAAAATCAGTTTTGCATGTAAAATTGGTACTTATTATTGTTACAATCTACCTCTCTCCCTTCAGTATTACATCTGAAGAAAACTAAAGAAAACCAGCTTTGGGCTGGGTCTCAGATGCTTAGCTTCAGCAGATTTAAATGGAATTGCACTTCTTTTCTCATTTTCCCTTTGAGGGCACTAGCCCAGTCAGCCCTACTGTCAAGCCCTACTGGAAAGGAAAGGGCTACAAGAAACAGAGAGGGAAACCAACAGAGTCTGGGGGCGGGGTATGAATGAAAAACATGACAGAACTTGAGGGTTACAAAACTGAAAATGAGTTAAAAGGGTCCAGATGGGGACCTGAGGCAGAGCGATCCTGACAGCACTTGCTGCCCCCAAGGGTGTCTGCAGAGGTCTGTACATACGCAGTGTGTGACTGGGATCTTCCTCTCACTGCAGAAAGGGCATGCACCAGGTGACCCCACAAACCACACCATTAGCACACCTGCACCCACTGCTCTGAGGAGGATCTTCCAGCCAATGTCCCCAGTCAGCTCCAGCATGAGATCCAAGAATCCAACCTGTCCCACCAGGACTGCCTACTTCTCAAGGGGGAAAGATGGCTTCTTGTCTTGTGTTTCTTTACACAGTGTCTAAATACCTTGGCAGTGAGTCTGCCCCTTTGTGCCTTTTCCATTGCTGGTGAATTCATGCCATTTAGATCAATGGGAGTTTTGAAACCCATCTGGATCTTTATGTATGCTATATCTGTATAGTTAGCAGTGCAGCTGCTGATAGACTTCACAGAGATATTCAGAGATTCCTTCGAAAGTACTTGCCTCTAGATAAACAGAAACACAAAGATTTGCACAGGGCTTTCACACTGTTTCTGACCACCAGATCCCTTCACATTCCTCTTTGAGAATGCCCAGCTGAAACTCCTTATGGTTTCTGTTTTATGTAGTGCAAAACAGCACAGACCTCCCAGTTTTAAACCAAGACATTGGGTATTGTATTGCCTACATCAGCCATGCTTACTCCAGCTGGTTTGATGCAATTTGTTACCTGCAATTTCAGTTTTCCTTTCTGGAACATGTAATCAGAGAGAAACATTGGCCAGATGGTCTTCTTAAAATTGGACTATTATGGTATATTAATTGCTGGGTAAAAGGTAAAATACATGAAAACAAAGGTTTAAAACTCCAGAAAGGAGTACAGCATTCCTTTTTTACGTAAAGCTGTAAAGAACTTTCTCAGTGCTGACAGACAGAAAAGCAATCATTAAGCTCAGTCAGTTGGTTGTATGGTACTCTACCTTGTTTTAAAGCAAGTTGTATGGGTTTTGTCCACAATTTGTCACTTCCCAGCTTGATATTTCACAGATTATACTAACTTTGTCAGAACATATTCTAATTCAGAAAATGACAAGTATAAAAACCCGGGCCCTTGCTGAAAAACTGCATCCAGGCTTAAATCTAGATAATTATACCCCTGAACGGTAACTAGCATTAGTATTTCTACCTGCAGCTGGTCAGGTTTTGGACTGTGAACACACATGGAGGACTAATTGCAGCAGTTCTAAATACTGCTACTGTTGTTAGGACATTACATTGGCATGAGAGCTAACCTGTACACAGAGAGCAAGACCAGGTACAGAGATCAGACAGCAAGTCATCCTACTACACTTGATTTCATTGCTTCATATGTACACCAGTAGACAGTCATTTCTTACTGCAAATTCCCACTCAACCCATCCTTCTCAAAATTGCCATTGCAAACTGAGGGACATTTTCAATGAATATTGTAGAATACCCCGAGCTGAAAGAGACCTATAAGGATCATCAAGTCCAACTCCTGGCTCCACACAGGACCACACAAAAATCAAAGCAGAGGTCTGAAAGCATTGTCCAAATGCTTCTTAAACTCCGTCAGGCTCGGTGCTGTGACCACTGCTCTGGGGAGCCCGTGCCAATGTCTGACAACACCTCCAGTGAAGAACCTTACTTTCTATGTATATTGTACTTAAATCAGAAAATAGCCTAATAAGGCTTCTGACTTGCTTTCAGTAAATTACTTCAGACTGATTAAATGTCTTTGTTGTAGTTATAAATAGCATTCATAGGATCCTTATTCTCTTCTAATCTTAGACTATGAACAATAGAGATTATCCTCTAGATTAACTGTCCTATATCTGAACTAGAAACAATGCTCACTCAGAATTTAATTCTGGAAAAATGCAGATTCTTATGATTTCATTATGTTAGTTACCATTTGTTCAAATAATAAATGTACACTCTCTGACTTCATGAATAATTTACCTTTTAGAGAAAATAAACATGGCCTGCAGTTAGGGAGGGGGACATCACAAGGTCTGATTCATATGCTAATCCAAATTTATACTTGCATAACTCTGTTGAACTCCGTGGAGTTACAGTGACTCAGAAATGGAATAACATAATGACAAATTAGGCCCAGCAGAGTTTAAAACGGCCTTCATCTTATTTGAAATTGCACGACTGAACCTCGATTGAGGTAAATCCCACAGAAAGGCCATAAAGAAGAATCTCAGTGCCACACCCTGAGAACCGGAGGAAAAGAATTTGGGTTAAATTAATTAATGCAAAAACTCAAAGTTATACCTGTAGGAACTATAACAAATTTACAATATTCATAAGAATATTTGAGGTGGAAGTGGGAGAGGGGAGATAAATATGTAATTACTAATAATCAACAGTACAGTGTGCCCATGTGAAAAGGCAAAGCTATCTTACAAAGGTATTATGTGAAATATTGTTGGTAGATAAGAAAGTATTCATGGCATTTATATAACACACTTCCAAAACTTTCTTTGAAACAGTCTACCACAATTCTGGTCACTCATGTTCAAGAGCAATCACATTCTAGCTGGAACAAGTACAGGGGGTAGCAACCAGTACAATCAGAAGTTTAAGCAGCCTGTGTTACAGGGAACACTAAAAGAATTCTTGGCTTCCTGAATCTCTTAGAAGAAAGGCCAAGAGGGGATATGTTTGCTCTGTGTAAACACATCATAGAGTTAAACATTAGAGACAGAAGAGCTGTTTAAGCTAAAGGAAAAAAAAGTTTGCAGAAGAATAAAACAGGTGGTCATTGAAGCAACTCGGAACAAGAATTATTAAAAGTTCTTACCTGTCAGAGGAGAGCATTTCTACAACACTATTCCAACAGAGGCCTTGGAGCTCTGCTGCACAGCAGCTGGCCACAGGACAGGATGTCCCCTTGGGCAGGGACACCTCTCAAGGTCATGCCTGATGCAGAGATCCCTTACTCCTTGCGAGAGATTCCTTGCTGTAACAGATCCTTGGTAATTGCTTACTAAATTCTGTAAGCTTCGGTAGGATCGTATCTTATTTTGATCGTGCATGTGTAATCCTCAAACTTTTAGACATAAACCATTGACCAAGGCTGGGACTAGGAGTAGATTCAGCCATACCTAGGCTCCTTACCTCTTCAGTTCAAGGAGTTTAGGAAGCAGGGGGATGCACTCTGAACCTCGTGATTTGATCAGAGGGTCCCCCTGACACATCTGACTTACCCTGTCCCCTGTGCAGTGAATAAGCGTACCTTGCCATCTTGAATATTGTTAAGTCAATGTCTTATTTATGATTAAGCTTTGTTAGATCACTACACTATATCTGCTGCTTTCTCTCTTACGAGTGAAGTACGTAATTTCATCCACAACAAGTTCTCACAAGGTTTGAAATAGCCAAGCTGTAAAAGCTACTGTGGGTCATGGTTTCTTACCTTGGCAGAACATTAGACACATTAGACCTGGAAGATTCAAGTCTGAGTTACCTCATTCCCTTAGCTGGGAGATGGAGAGTAACTGTCCCTCGTGAGATACGAACAGTTCATTCCCACCTGCCAGGAGAGCTCCCTAGTGCTCAGACCCTGTGTGGCAGTGGGAGAGCAGGGCAAAGGGTTGCTCTTTTGGTCTTTTGTTTGGAAGCTCTTCCACCTTGCACAAAGTAACTCCACAGTTATGCAGTCACGCAATTCACCCTGGAGAAGCAAACCTTGCCTCAGTAATGTGAATAATTGCTACAAAGAGCAAGAATCTCTCAACAATTTTTGCTGCTCAGTGCTTCCAATTAAGACAGAGTAAGATATTGGTGGCCAGAAAGCTTTCCTAGTGGATATTTTAATACTGGCATGACTAGCTAGAGTTAAGTATCAGTTTGGGGTAGCTACCTTCGAACTTAATTTTTAAAAGTGACGCTATGCAGAAAAAACAAAAGTACCTCTACCCATTTATGAATTTGCCTTTTAGATGGAATGCATTTTAGCTAACTAAATTTGATTCTAAAAGGCAGAGTGCTGGAATTTAAGCCAATTTAAATAAGATTTGCTTCAGTGATTCTAAGGAAACACATTTTATACAGAAAGGTTTTCAGCATGATAGATGGAATTTTGCACACATTTTTGTAACCTGCTCAGATTATTGCCTTATATGTTATCAAGATACAGCAGTATATTGTGTTAGCATGCTGTCAAGTTAAATAGAAAATATTTTGGTATTTCTCTTTAACAAACTCTTTCCATGTACATACTTCACTTAGGGAAAAGGGTTAATTGGTTTATGTTCACTGAAATATTTTACAGAAAACAATTCAACTTTATTGCAAAATGAAAACATCTTTTTGGGGAACTTCATTCTAGTGCTATAAGGATGTCATTATGTTGAGCATTCAGTGGTAAATGTGTCTCACTGGAAGTGAGAAAGAAAGTCTATAAAGTCAATATACTGTCATGCCAAATATCTTCCCAAAGCAAGATGGGCTGCCAATTCCTCCTAAAGAAATCTCAAAGGGAATTAAATTATATTCTTTACTACCTAAAAGTCCCTAAACACAGGTTAGAGCAGGTTTTACGAGATGCTGCGCTTGCAATTCTATGTAAGTACATCTAAAAGAGCACCTTGCTATGCTCACAACTGCCTCGCTCTCATCTAAACCACATAGTGAGCAGTGACTAGTGACCAAGGTGAAAGAGTTCACAACAATAAACTATTGAGTAGCCTTATATAACACCCATTAAAATCAACAGAAATCTTTCCAGGGACTTCAGTAAGAACTGAATTGCATCTTTTAGGAATAATGATAAGAAATAAGGAAATAGGATCTTGTAAGATATTAAAAGGACTGGGGGTGTTGGGATGTTGTTTTCTCCCCCCTCAATAGGACATTTTAGCTTCTGTTTACAATGGCAATTATAGTGGAGAGCATAAAGGAAAATATAAACTTCAAACGTGCAAAAGGATAATTTAATTCCTGATCAAGCTTGAAGAAATTAAAGGGACGTTTTGGAAGTATAACAGCACACGTTATGTTAGGACTTATTATAGTCATTTAAACATTCAGCTATTTTTGTTTATTTATAAGGGAGCAGGTGAAGCTCCATGACTGCAGGTGTTCAGGGATGAAACCCCAGACTTCAAGCTCAAGAGGCCAAGTTCATTTTGTTATTCACTTTGTCGCTTCAAAGCAAGTAAGCTATTGTGTATTATTCCTTTGGCACGAAGTGATATCCTTTTTGCTGTTACAAGACCAGGATCCAAAGCAGCCAGGAATCCTTTTTAAATTGAACAAGTCACACCAACCTAAACACTCACTGAAAATGTCTATAATCACTAAATACCTTATCAGACCTCCCTTTGCCTTTTTTTCTGCCACTATTTTTCCCGACCAACAACCACTAAGCTTCCCTGTGAAACAAAAATAAAATAATAATTCGTTTTTAAAAATTGAATATATCTTTGTTTTGAGAAAACACAGAAAAAAATCTCTCCACATAAAACAGAGCACCATTGACCATTAATCTACACACTAAGGTGAATATCCAATAGCCATTTTCCCTTTTCATCATCACTGCCACATCTCCAAGTATATTAGTCATGTAGTCTCCCATTCTTGGACTATTGGCAGTATATGAAGAAATATTTGCCTAACTCTACCTAGTGGCTTCATCTCAAGATGACAGAAATGTTGGGTACAAATCACCTCTGTCCACGGCTGGTGGAAGCCAAAGGAAAAGCCCATTTTACTGTCTCCACTGTTCAACCAATAGTACTTCTATTTGGTGTATTGCTCAGGAAACCTCCCATTGCCTCTCTTCTTCCTGGAAGGTTTTGAAGACTGTGGCAGTCCATAGTCACCTGGGAGTAGGACAAGAATTTCTCAAAGGGCTGAACAAGAGAGCTACAGAGTGAACATGAAGCGTGGGAAGCCTTTTCTCCTTCTCTGTTCCTTGCTTTGAGAGGAATGGGCTTATCTATATAGATAGTATCAGTTTACTCCTGATTGCAATGAGATCATTAACAGCCTGGTGGCAAATTCAATTTACATATTTTGGAATTACGTCAGTTGTACTGCTTAAGTGATGCTAAAAATAGACAGAAGTTATTATCCATATTAAAGGTGAGCAGACACTGATCACAATAAAATTCCTATCAGTTTAGGAACAGTTAACTGCTGAATGACTTACGGTTTTCAGACATCCCCCTATATGAGTCTAAGTTTTCTAAGAAAGCATGCAATTAAATGCACATCTGTCCTCTCTTGCATGAACGTTCTTCACATGGTGACTATTGGTTGTTTCAAAGCATGCATTATATGAGCATTTGTACTTTTACAACAAGAGATTAGAAATCTGTTCTTTTCTTTGAGTCAGATTTTGCAAGAGAAGCATTTTACACTCTGAAGAGTTCTATCTAAATCACTAGAAATATCACAAGCTTCTGTACAACACAAAGATGTTAGAGTGTAATGTAAAATAATTACGATTTGGATAAGGATCAGTGAAGCCAAAACGAGTTAAGTTACTTAGAGGCAATCTTTAGATTGTCTTCAGTACAATGCTTCTATACAATATATTTCAAATATTACAATTTTGTACATAGCTTGTAGATGAAATTGTTCAATATTTTTCAGTAAAACTTTTTTCATTTGTTTATACGTACCTGTAGAGTAGATGATTTGGTGATCCAAATTAATTGCTAAGCGAAATTAATGCTGCTCAGGCAACTGCAGATCTACATTTCTTATGTCTCGGTCACATTCTGAATTTCTTGTAAAGCAGTTCTTTTGAAAATACAATACACACACTGCAAGTTCTTCCCTTCTGAGATATCCGTATTCGAATGTAGGCACACATGTGATGCACAGGAAAAAATTTAGAACTGCATATCACTAGTAAAGGGATCAATGATGAAAGCCTTTCTGAAATCAAATACATTTCAAGCGGTATTGAAAGGACCCATTTTTGACCTAAGCGGTTAGCCCAAGGGCTATTTCAGGTAGGAGGTGAAGCTGATAATAGTGTCAGGTACTTCTTCAGTGTCATCCTGTTTATTTACAAAGAATGCACAAAGTCTGGTTCCTCTGAATGCAGCAGAAATCAAACAGCAGGAGATACAGCTTCTTGGCCCATGGGGTCAAGACTCTTTCTAGCTAGCACTTAGCCCAAAAGATCTTTCTCTAAGCTTTTCACAAAACTACATTCACAATGTTTGTTCTCACTGCGTCCTCAAATGCTTTTCTCTCAATTTCTCTACCTTTTCTCTTGTTTCTCTCAGAGACAGATTTTACCAAACAGTGTCACCACAGTGTGCCCAGCTAAGAAAAACCCTCTGAAATCATAGGACTTCCCAGTACAAAGATGACATCAGGGCATCTCTTTTTCATTTATCCAGTTCTATGTATTCTTTACCTAGACACACACATATTTATTAGTCATGACTATCAGATTGACTAGATTTCACACAACTCATAAGCACACAAATCTCTACACATGAAAAGATAGTTCATTTCAATCATGCAACACACTTGGAAATATAAAAATAAAAAATAAATTTAAAAAGACCATATTTTATTACTCTTAAGGAAGTTTGCTGGCATTTAATTACATAGTCTTATTGGGTAAATCTTAAAAGGCTCAACATACAGCTGGCAGCCTTGGAGCAGAGAAAGACATATTTTTAAATCTTTCCAATATTAAGCCTTTTGAAGGAACGGTTCCTGACATAATGTAGACGGACAGACAGTACTGCCTAAAACTGCAGAGAGGCCTCCCAGTGCCTTAGAACTAACTCTGCAGCTCCCATGCTGTTATCATGCTCTCAGTAGATTTTCCTTCCCAAATCCCTGTACCTGGTTAAGGCAGCCAGCACTTTCAGGTACAGTGAGTACAGCTGTTTTTCTTGAACAAAGCTTTCCCCTTCCAAAACTGCCGCTAAAGTAAACAATATATTTTCAGCAACCATTTACATATAAAACATAAACTGTATTGATTCTATCTTGACTAATTTGTCTGAAACATATTGCTGTAGGTCCACAGACACTAGGAGAGAATTCAATTAATTGCTTCACCTCTTTCATGTATAAAAGTGTAATAGAAAGTAAGTGTATAGGTGTCAATAAAAATGCCTTTTCTGTTTCTGTATGTGTCTGACTTCTTGACTGTTGCACAGCATAGCTGCAATGGACCAGCCAGAGACACAATGTGGAGGACAACTACACAGCATGTGATTTTTGTGCTGTTATCCCCAGCTGTCTATTTGCAGTTTTCATTTGCGCTGATGCTCACTGCTAAACCAGACACTTATGCTTGAAACAGCATTTTTATGGGCTTTATCTATAGCACCCTCCGAACCAGAAATCATGTGGAGTTTTTATGCAAAGGATAATTCTTAGCCTATAGCTAGGAATGGTCATACTAAGATGCACACTCCTAAGTATTAGTTTGTCAATGGTAAGTGACAGAAACATTAAATGAACTGTTTTGTATTAGTTTGGCCATAATGATTAATTCCTCGCTTGACACGACATTGTGGTTATAGGGCCAAATGCAGAAGATATTGATTTTTTTTTTATTTAGCTTTTCTTCAGGCCACATGAGTTATATTCACCAGGTTTATTTACCACCATGGGGCTTTCTCCACAAAGCAGCGTTGATGATCTCACGACCAGTGAATGACAGCGAGAACCATTAGACAACCAAGCAAAATTAATTGCCTTTTAGTATGAGCAAAGACTCATAGCATTTACTCTGTAATGTAAAGTCCATTAAAGCAGAGCAAATCAAAACACAAATACTAATTTCCTTTCATTTTACCTGTGTGGAATGCTAAAATTATTATGCTCAAATTAACACCACCTTAGCATCTCTTGCAGAGGTAGTTCTGGGTACAAGCAGCTTAGTAGGAAAGCCAATTTAAGGACTTTTTGTCCCTTTTCTTAATCACAACCACTCTTTTCCTCCCTTGCCCTATGGTGCACCAGGTACTCCTGACATGTTTCCCATTTTCACTCATGCTAGAATAACTGTTCTGAGATGTACAGTAAACTGGATCAGTATCTGACCTGGCATGAAATAACCCACCTTTCTGCTGTTCCAACCAGAAGACTAGCCCTAATGCGGCCAGGTGGGTGACTTTGGAGCAATGCAGGGGTAGGAACCAAAGACTCTTTAAGACTGCTCTTAAAACACCTGTATCAAGGCTCTACACCTTGATTGTCTCCTCTGTAGAGCAGCCTTCAGAAGTTAAAGGAAATCATTCTGCTGACAGCCAGGAACCAGGTCTGCAAATAGGTATGGCTTCAGTAAATTGATAAATACAAATCTTTTCTTTCTGATAAAAACACTTTCATCAGAGTAGAGATTTAATCATTTGCATTTCTTATGTTGCTCTGTAGACTTACTCTCTACCAATAAATATAGGTTGCGTCTTTGCGCTTTTGTTTTGCTTTTTCTGTTTCCCTAAAGGAAAGCAATTGGATATTGCAAATACAAGAAATGTGATATATCACATTTAACTCTATCTAGTTATCTGCCTGTTCTTCCCCTATCCTTCACAATATTTGAACCCTTCTGCCTGTATTCAGCTACGTATGAAAGAGAAGTATCAATGATAATTATGTTCCTTCAAGTACTGTGAAAATCAGCAGTTAGAGGAAAGGGTAGGGTTTAAACTGCTGTCCTGCTGAGAGAAAGGCAAACAGATTTCTGCCAGTATACACTCCATTTGGCTGCAGCTTTCCAGCAAGTCAGCAAGTGCAGCCTGGCTGGCTGATCAGTGCACAGATAGTTCCAGACTAGGCACAGCATTGCTGTCTCTTGCTTGTAAGGGATATCATAGATGACATGAAAGAGAACTCAGCTGGAAAAGGTTAGAGACAGATGACACAAATTATAAGAGAAAACACTTCATTAGTTCAGCTGTTTGTGGAGCAGCCAATAATCTTGGACCATATGAATTACTTCATGCAAGTATGTTTCATACAATAATCTATTTTCTAGATATTAATTATTGGGCAAGGTGCGATTCACGTGGCAGAAGAGAAATGTTAACATTATGAAGACTGAAACTTTTCAGCCATAGCAAAGTTACATTGTAGAATATGATTGAGTTGGACATTTTGTCCTGTTTCTCCTGCTTTTTTGCCTTTTTTCCTGACTTGGAAAGTTCTGCACTTTGCTCAGCTGCTGCTGCATTTTTATTCTCTCAGACATTTTGTAGGTCACAAGGGTATTGTTCTGACTGAGATGTGGTCAGAGAGAATAAGAAAAAAATCGATTTTGGAAAACCTCTGTTAGCACTCTTTCATGAACATTTTTGTTATATCCATTGTGAGCTTTTAAAAGACTGAACCTGTGAATTTGCTATTGCCATGTCTTTGTATGATTTTCGTAAGCTTATAATCTGAAAAAGAGCAGCACAGCACAGAAAACACCCCAGTCTTCATGTGCACCGGGACAGATTCCCTTTTGTATTAGATTGTAATTTAATATTCTGTGCACAGGCGTGCAGAACTTCTTGCTGGGCACTGAATTATGCAGAGAACTGTAGATCTGCAAACAGGAAGCTAAGCTTAGAAAGGATAATATATTAGAAGTGCCAGTGAAAAGCTGCTCTGCTTTCTATGTTCTTTAACTCCCCCTAAAAGTCCTCTGACTCTCTAGATCCACAGGAAGATATGTGGTACAAATGCACTGAAAGGTAAAGTTTTTTCAAAGACTTGAAAACTACTGGTCCTATCTATCTGCAAAGCTTTTATATGGTTCCCTTCACCATAACACCTTGGAATTTCCACTGATCAGGTCTGAAAAATCAATGCAAGAGATGAATTAAGTACATCTGAGTGTTTGTGCAAGACCAAAAGGCCTTTCAGTTCACAATCTTGGCACTGTTTTTAAGTTTCATTCCACAGCAGCAGAGTGGAGGAAAAAAGTAAGAACTTGTGATTAGATAAACTCCTTTTAATTTTTCCATACTCTCTTAGCCAGATGGAAACACATGGACAATTGGTTTACAGAGATCTTTATCCTCTCTCCTTCATTAGCACCACAGGGAAGTTTCTATAGTGGCTAATGCACTTACTGACACGGTTTCAACAATTTAATCACCCAGAAGCCTCTCTGTAAGGTCAATGTTCTCTACATTTGTTCCAACTCATTTACTGAGTAGAAAGGTGAACTTTTTCATTCCAGGTATGTCATTATGGAAATCATGTTAATGAATCAAGACACTGGAGGGCATATGTATCTCTGTTAGTGTAAGATTAATGGAGACTTTATCAAGGAGGATTCAGTCTTAGTGTCTTCTGGTAAATCCATGTCTGAAGTTTAACTGTACATTAGTAATCAGGACATTGAACTGGCATATCAGCTTCAATCTCAGGGAAACTGAAAACATTTTACAAACATCAATACTGTACACACAAGGAACAGTTCTTCTATTACTGAAACACAACCTGAGGGCACAAAGAAGCTGTGGCACACAGTACCACATAGTAAACTGGGATGGAGGTCAGGACACGCACATTAAGAATCCTATTCCTGCCAGAAAGATCTTTTGGCTAACAGCTGTTTAATATATATATATATACAGACACACACAAAAATATAAGACAATTACATCTATATATGTATGTGTGTATGTAATATATTTGTTTTGAAGTTCCCTGGCATAGAATCTCTCCTTATTGTTTTATGACTGCAGAGTGAATCAAACAATAAAGTCAGCATGTTGTCAAAATGCAAATGTTCACACAGTATTCTCTAAAAATATGCTGTAGGAATTACTCTGATTCCAGAAAAAGTAATGAAAATTATTTCATGATTTAATCAGCTTTCCTGGTCATGAAAGCTTCCAGACACCAAACAGAATCATAAGAAAATGGACTGAAAAGAGTAATAAATTGTAATTTGGAATTAGTGGGAAGTGACAGTTCTAGTTCTTTCCATGCTAAGTATCATTACTTCTTGTTCTTTCATGATTCAAAAGTCTAAAGGAGAGAAAAGACAGCACAGGTGCACTGAATATAGAAATTCTATACAGCTGAAAAAGATGGATAATTTCCTTACTGCTAAGGTAGCTTCAGGTCATAATGTGATTTTAGGCTCTACATCCCTCTCTGTTTTAGAGAACAATTTGAATACATTTGCAATTAACAGAAAGCTATATTCTAAAAAGACATGGTTCATCTAATACAACCTAATCTTACTTTTTATTAATAGAATTCAACATAGTGCTATTTGGAATTAACCTTGGTTCTTCCCTTTGCTTTACTGCTGTATTAACAAAAATTGGTAAAATCAGACTGACACCCGTTAAGAGTTCAAGAGCTTAGGAAAAAAATACGCTCTGCTGACCTTTTCATTTTAAATCTTTTCACAACAAAAGAAATATAATCAGTTTTAAAAGCTTTCCA
Organism: Cygnus atratus; assembly: GCF_013377495.2. Classification (NCBI taxonomy): domain Eukaryota; kingdom Metazoa; phylum Chordata; class Aves; order Anseriformes; family Anatidae; genus Cygnus; species Cygnus atratus. Next base: position 57,930,293 of record NC_066365.1, read on the forward strand.
TATCCAGAAATTCTGCTCCTTTCAGTATTTTTTCCTTTTTTTTTTCCCTTTAAAAGCTTTGGAGACAAAAAAGATTTAAAGTTTGATATTTGCTGTAGTCTCAAATAATGAAAATAATCAGGCAGATCAATATAAAAATGTAGGCGATGTCCAAAGACCACCTGCATTTCACATTCTGCTTAGATGTATTTGTGTATGACTGTAACTTTGGACAAAAGAAAGAGCAAATATTTTGATCTTTTCTGTAGTACAGCATTACATCATATGTAGTGGATCTGATGAAAGAAATAGGCAGCCTCTCCTAATAATTACTGCTGTATCAATTTTGTTTCTAAATGTTTAAAAATACAGCTATTATAATAAAAGTTTACCAGAAAGTGACTCAAATCCTCTAATCCTGACAGAAACCTGAATCTATGATAGCTATGTCTGAAAAAAATAGAAAACAAAGGCAAGGTATGCACCTGTTCTGCCATATAAATGTACCTCTGTTCTCTGGGGTTGGTGACAGCTGCTGTTAATATACATATTTTAGCCAGGGCTATCCTAAAATACAAATGCCAGGAGGACCATTTACCGTTTTAGGATGTTCAGTATTTCCCAAAGAACTGTCTGCTCTCGTTCCTGTTACAGGAATTCCAACAGTTTCTCCCCATAGCAATAATGTACTGAATGGTGAAGGATATATATTTTTATCAGTTTGCCAGAACTCAGGATGTAACATAAGTACAGGTACCTCTGCATCTTAGCAATCATAGATCCTTTGTTCCTCTGCTAAATTATGTGAATCATGCACATACAGAAGCAGAATGATCTATTTTTGCCTGGAGGACTCAAGTAATCTAGTTAGTTGCACATAGAGTGGTACAATGAAAAGAAGGAATCCTAGGGTGAATGTCAATGAAAGGTTAAATCTGACAAGTCTGGCATGCTTTGCACAAGGTAAGCGAAATAGTTTCCTTGAAGTACAGCGAGCTCGTGTTCAATGGCTTTGTCTTCATGTATCTACTGCTGTGAAAAAACAGCTGCCAGGGACCCCTCTCATCTATATGTGATCACGGAATCATGGAATGGCTGAGGTTGGAAGGGACCTGTGGAGTTTGGCTGGTCCAAACCCCTACTCAAGCAGGGCCACCCACAGCAGACGGCCCAGGACTTTGTCAAATGCAGCCCCCGATATCATTAGCCTTCTTTTCTGCAAGGCTCATGCATTGTAGGTTCCAAATTTGACACAGCAATCAGCTTCCTTTATAAACAACAGAGGGAAATATGCATTCTTAACTGTTTTTTGTTTGTTTTCCAGTCTTAATCTTTTCAGGGGTCAGGTGGCCCATAAGTAATTCCTTAGAGATGGCACAGTTGGAACCAGAGATGGAAGCAATTGTCTGGGTTTAAACCCAGACAGCTACGTTACATCATATAGTTTGATATATGGAAGTCTAAACCAATATAAACCAAGGCCTCATTGCTACTAAAACTCCTTCCACAGTAACATCTCAGGTGCTGGGAACCATGTTAATAGACTTCGTCCTTCATTAATCGGATGCAGTCAGCCCCCACTGACCTGGGGGAGCATTGCAGGTACAGTTTTCCCACTCACAGCTGCAAACTCCCGAGAATCATCTCTGTGGGTCTAACGGACTTGTACATCTTGGATAAGAGAAGAAGCAAAAATAACTTCAGAATTTTCTTTCTTTGCCTTTCTGCTGCTTCTTGTGGAGATTCTTATATAAAAGCACACACACCACATACATCCAAGGATCCATCTAGACCAGTCTCCTGTCTTTTACGGTAAGCAAATGCACATGGGTAGTGGAAAATACAAGAACAGAGCTAGCATATGTTATAATTCCCAAAATTGCTATTTCAAACCTTCAGCCTTTTGTGGCTCATCTTGTGTTAGGTGTTTTCTATGTATTTAGAACCCCTTGCCACAAATCTCTTTTCCATGAATTCCTTCGGTCTCACTTAGTCTCAAGTAGATGTTTAGCAGCTACAGAGTACTATGGCAAAACATTCTACAGCTTCATGAGTTTATTTTTACAGCAAGAGAAATTGCATTTTGCAATTAAGATGTCCTTTTGTTCCCACTCTGCATTATATCTTAGAGTTATCCAGATCCTGAATCCTGAGGAGGCAATGATGAGGAGTGCAAGGATAGAGAGAGAATGTCTTCCTTCAGCATTTCTCAGGACCCAAGGAAATAAAAGGCAATTTTATATGCAAATCCAGAAAAGTGGCTAGGGGACTTCCTTTAATCTGTTATAATTTAGGGTTTTTGTTTAAATTGTTGAAAAATATCTGTAATGCTTAGGAACTCATCTCTTCTGTTTAAATATAAAATGAATCTGAAATTATCATTTTCTATTCTGCTGTATGTTTTGCATTTGTGAGGGTCTTGCTTATTCCTTTCTACTGGTCTTCTGTTCCCATTTTCTTCACTGCAAGATAAAGTAACTCTCAGATGTGCTTTGCTGCGATAATTGAAGTAGATTGTGAGTGATTTGATAGATATGACAGAGGTAACCTTCAAATCACTCTCTTTTATGATAGATACAACAAAACCGTTGCACACACTGCCTTAGCTAGGGGGTTATAAAAAGCATCCCCCCCTTGCCAATGCAGAGTTCACAGAGCAATGTCTTATCAATGCCCACCTCACTGCCTAGTGTTATGGATTATCATAAAGTGCAGAGCTGCAGTGGCTTCTCAAAAGAGCCCATAGCCCTCTAATGGGCTAGAGACAGGGACTTCCATGGACAGTGCATGCAAGTACAAACTCAAAAAGGGAAATCTGGGTCAGCAGAAGACTGCTGTATCAATGTTTTACATAAAGCAGCAGTCTACAGATTAGCACCTTTCGGATGCAGATGTTTAACAAGCTCAAAGACCCCTGCAGAACAGAAGAGATGCTGACTGACATCCAGGGATCTTGTATCTGCTTCTGTACAGAATGAGTGAGGATACTGTAAAAGACTCGATACAAAAATGCTTTGTTTTGCATAAGGTACTCAGTTTCAGCTGTGATGTGCAAGCAAGAATTCTGGGCATATTAGTCAAAAGGAAATCTAATTTCTGGGTTAGAATTAGAATTCTATATATGAGAGAGCAAATGGGGCAAGGAGGAGGAAGGCAGAGAATAGAGGAGGCAGGCATGATGCCTTATCATCCATGAATAAAGAACTGACTTCAATTCACTTCTATTCATGGAACATGGAATAAACCAAACAATAGGTTGAGAATGATATAGGGGTCCTTTCCACGGCTTTGTGGCAGAGTAGAGCCACAAACTGTGATTTTTTTTCCTTTGTATTAAATCAGTGTATTTCTTGCTTTGAATGCTTTTTTTGAAAGAAATATACAGGCTTACTTTAACAGTATTTGTTTTACAGCTGCTGTTACAGATTTACAACAACATATGATTGAGTACAACATCACAAAAAGAATCAAGTTGAGCCTGTACTAACAGAAAGTGAACTCACTCTTTTTCTTTCTTTTTCCCTTCTAAAAGAAACATTCCTAATATCAAATTGATAAATTGATAATATAAGTAAATTGATTTTCTCATTGGTTTTAATTCAAAACAACTGCCTGAAAACTTACATATAGAGTAGTATACTTAACAGGATTAATTGCTTTTGAAAAAATTGGCTTTTTTTTCTGAAACTAAATGCTGCTGCTTTTATTATGTGTATTTGAATACACTGAAATTTAAATCAAGCATTTGGTGAATCTCAGACTCATGGAGAAGTTTCAAAGTAATCATGGGAGTTATTGAGTAAACCATTCATAACAGACATATCATCTTATACTTAGGAAAAAAAAGTTTTAGGTATTTTACTGTTTTATAATTATTTTCATGTGTTTATGTAAAATAGCTACTGTTGCAATTCCCAATAGTATAAGGCCTCTTCAGAGTGCATTATTGTCCTCTTGACAGTGGTAGAAAAAAGCTTTTTCAGAACGATTTTCAAGAAAAAAAAAAAAGGTCAGTAATTTGCTCCAGTAGCCTTCAGAAATCTCTGACTACCTGGGAATACATGATAATAACTTGTTGTAGTCTCAAAATTACAGAAAAGTAAATCTTTGCTAAGATATTTTTTAGTTTTCCCAAGTAATTAGTGTTGATTTGAGAAATGAGATAAAAACAAACTAGAATATCAAAAAACTCTAACACACACCAAAAAAAAGACAAGTAGCAGACTGCAATTCAATGCCTCTTGAGTAACAAAAATGGACCTGAATGGGGAGGGGGGAAGTCAAGTTCCCAGTCAATCTCTTCTCAATAAACCTGTTCAAAATTGATTCCACTTGCCAACAAAATTGTTCATTCTTTTCCTTCACCATATTCTGTCTTCTGAACAGGTTCTGCCCTGATTTGTCTCTTGCAGCTCTTCAGTTCTGCTCATCCGCATCTCAGCCCCATATTGTTTCAGTTTGGTGCCATGATGCAAGATGGCACCATCACTCTCTGGCCTCTCAATTGGTACTCATTACTGCTTCTGTACAGGAACCTTCATCCCTAAAACTCCTCACATCTAGCTACACCTCAGACACAGTAGAATTTTGAAGGGTGAAGCTGCAGACTCCAAAATCCCTGGTGCTATCTAGCAGGAAAGTGGGAGACTGGAAGAATGATTTAGTACCCTAACATGAGCACAAGCAGTAAAAAGGCATACCTACTCATTACAGAAAAATTATCTCCCATAGTAGACTTGCTTAGTGCAAGCTCTTTGGCACAGGGATTGAGTTTTCTTCTCTGTTTATGCAAGAGTATAATGGGGAGCCAAACTTCACTGGGGACATGGGGCACCAACATGACATAAAAAATCAGCATCTGAAGGAACGAGCAACCCTCATGACAACCTGTGTGAGAATGACTGCCTCAAAATTTAGTTTCAGTCATCAAATCAGTCACCTGCTCCTACTTGTCGATATGTTTTGGACTGAGAAAAGCACTTTTGTTTCCAAATGATGGTGGATTAAGAAAAGCAGGTATCTGAGATGCAGCAGCTTCCTTTTTTCCACACTTCTGGCTGTTCATCTCATTTTCAATTCTGATAATTAACAGAGCTAACCTCCAGTCAGTACTTTTTTTTCCATTTTATTGTTATAATTGGCACACTACTCAAGTTTTTAGTACCGATCACAAAAGAATTGCTTTGCTTCTTCTCTGCCTTGTGCCTTTCTTATTGAAATGATATAGGTTTTAGTACATTTCCATTGGCCCAGGCTTCTCTCACTGCTGGCTGCCATCTCTCTTCACAGCTTTCTCTGCTTTGTTGTGTTGCCTCCAGAGGTATGAGCTCCTTCCAAAGCAACTCAATGAATTTAGCTGTATTGAGGCAAAAACGATAGCAATTGGAAGCAAAGGGTAGGCGGACTGACAGAAGCTTTTAAATATTATGGTGTTAGAGAGCATACAAGAATTATAGACAGAAAGAAAGAAAAATATGGGACAGGAGAAAGTGAAACACAAAAGACGATGAAGTGGTCAAGTGACAACTTCAGCATACTGGGAACAGTCTATTGTATTAGTCACCAGAAACCTGGTTTACGTGTAGACAGACAATACTGTCTTGAGAATGATAGGACACTTGTTTCCCTTGTTCTGCTTCCTTTGTCCGCTCTTCATTCTATCCTCCTCCTCTCACATTTCTTTTTTCTTTCTTGTTCCTTGAATTGCTTCTTTACAGTACAGATTTTTTCAGCTCTCCAGTTTATCGCTCTTAGCTTTTGTTCCTATGTTTGAAGAAAAGATGAGGAAGAGGAGGGGAGCTATACAAGCTTTCGGTGCTGAGGAAAAAAGTTTGGACTTTGAAGCAGAAATGGAGAAGGAATCAGTAGAGAGAAGAAACCATTTGTCTGTTTCTTTAGCTCTGGCATTACATTCTGTTCCAGTATTATTATTTTTAATTATTTTTTTAAACATAGCATGTATACCTTTCACATGTACTTTGCTCATTTCCAATACTACACAATGATACATGAATGACCCTAGCAACATCAGGTCACTACTGTACATAACTATTATTACCAGATCTCACAATTTTATCACCATTCTTGTAATATTTAATGCTTTTCTTGAAGCCTGATCTCTCATCATTATGTGACAATCTCAAGTTACACGCCTTGAAAAATAAATGAAGGGTGGGATTCATCTCACCTAATTTAATATGTGTAGAATGTAGACATCTACATCTCAGCTAACCCCCTAGGCTGCCTTTATAGTCAATGAAGAGAATTAGGCAATTTTAAAGCATGACTCTTCTGATCTATTTTAGAAGTCTATTTTAGAATGAGATATGCTGCACCCGAGAAGTGCCTGTTTCACTCCACCGATACAGGAAAAAAAAAAAAAAAACAGGTGAAGAGCTGAGATGTAGATGATTACATTTGGTCAGATGAATTCTTTGTACCTCTAGGATTTTCAGGAAAAAAAAAATTAGAATGTAGTGTGTAATATGGATGACCTTCTAATTACTTCAACATTTATATGCAAAGAAGAATAGCCCCAAATACTTTATTTAAAAACATACACTAACTAAAAGAATTTCAGTCTCTTTGATCTATTTGATGACCAGACACTTTTTTGTTTTATTATTGTTGTTGTTTTATTATTTTTGAATACCTGGGACTGATATTAAATACTGTTTTATTAATACCTTTCTCTCTAAATCTTTCTTCACTGACTCCTTTGGGCTTTTTGCATTTTCTGGAATTCACTGTACTGTCTTCTGCAAAGGCATGTGGAAGGCAGGTTATCTGATGTTATAAGGTTATCTGATCAAGGACCTTTTCAATGCAAAAGGTGATAATAAGTAAAGGGGAAGCGATAACTCACAGTGACACAAACATGGTAGAGAAAGGATAATACAGAGACAATGGCAAAGACCAGGAGTCGCCAGCTACTAAGTGACGGGCCATCGAGAAACTCCAGGCTCAGCAGTGGAGATGGTCAGCCTGTACTTCTTAACTGATGGGAAGCGGGAATCAAGAGGAATATGAGGACTCAGGATATTTCTGTGGGACTTTGCAAAATTCAGCAAGGAATGTTTAGGAGAAGGAAATAAGGGAGGAACAAAAAGGGAAATAGAAACAGGCATAAAAGGGTCCAGTGCATGTAAACCACAGCTGGCCGGTATGCTTGTCCAACCCAGCCCCATGCCTGGTGCTGCTGCCACTTGGGGTGCAAGTGTCTGTGTCCCCCCAGACCTAGTGGGTGTGTGAATTCCCTTGGCACACCTCAAGCTGGACCCACCAGCAAGTAGGAGGCCGTGAGTCCAGGCAGGGAGAGGATCTGGGCTGGTATCTGGGGGACGTGCAAGTGCTCGTGAACCTGCATGCAAGCTCTCGTTAGCGACCTTTAGAAAACTTTAGAAGACAGCTGAGATTGTTATAACTGGCTTAAAATAAGTCAATCAATAAATGAAAAGCACCCTTCCTTCTCCTTTCTTTACACAGTTGGAGGGTTTTTTTCTCTTGTTTATGTACTACATCCGGCTGCATTTGACACACCTTGTAATATGTATCCCAAATAGAGCTGTGTGCAGCTTGGCAGTTGCACTTCCCAGGGGCTCATGCAATTACAGTCTGTCAAATATATATCACTTAGCTAAGCAACGACTAAGGAGAGCAATAATAACCTACAAATTTTTCATGGGAAAGCATTAGGGAAAGAGAGGCACTATTCCAAGTGACAAAAAGGGTTATAGCTCCAGGAAGAATAATGAGATAAAATTAAGGAGGACGTTTGTTTTGATTATTTTGCTAAATATCGGGGGGAAATCATCGTGAAAGAGGAATTATTCACCTTGTTACTCCTCTAAGAGAAATATTAGAAAATCTGTCATTTGGAAAATGCATTGGCAAGTGGACAAAGGGGAAAATAAATAATACAAGGAATAAAAAGACAATAAGTTTTCTGGGGGGAGTTGGATATTTTTTCAGGCTTTTTTAAACTGTTTTAGCCTGTGCAGCATATTTTGTGAATGTGTGGGCAGCTTCTCACAAGTTATTGAACTTGTAATTTTTTTAACAGAATCCTAGGGGGAAAAATATTCAAAAATGTTGATTACAAGTTATTTGAATTTTTTGATTGTTTAGTTTTGATTGCAAAGGTTTCGGTTTTGATTGGGGATGGAAAGGTATGGGAAGGGAAAGGGAGGTGGGATGTTAATAGCATGCCATATAATTATTATTCGTGATGCTTCAATGGAGAAGGATGAACAATGATATGAGTAGGGGGAGCAGCACTGCCCCGAGGTGAGCTGTGGGGAAGAGACTGTCGTCACAGTGGACAAAGGTTAAATCTCTATCACACTTTTCAGACTTAGGAACAAAAGGATTCTTAGAATCCAAGCACTGTCGTTGCAGTGCCTGATGGGCAGGGTTGTAGATGAAGCCCCGATGTCTTCTTATATGACACCAGCCAAATCATGGCTTTTTTTTTTGACAGAAAAGACTGTGCGACTATGTTCTTTGTTGTCTCTTGGTATTCACTCGTCGTCTGCCAAATTCTCACCAGATTAAACAGCCCTGTATTCTCCTCTGAGTTGATGTTACTAGTACAGCTTCACTCTAATTTTTAGTTTCTGAGAAAACAAAATACATAGCCGTTTTCTTTTCCATTTCTCCTTATTTTTCAGTATTATTCTTGATGTGTGCTAACCAAATCACTGACTATGAAGAAAAGGGTATGAAGCTATTGTAGTTTCATCTCAAAATGAAAATAATAAATAGTCTGCAAAGGGCAAAGGTTGACTGTTTCTTGCAGAACCTCATTTGCAAAGCTTTGCAAATTAGACCAAGAAAACTGAATATGTGCGAGGTTTTTACCTCATTTTGTACTCTGCTATTCCATAAACGGTTGCAGGATAAAACTATTCAATTAAGATAAGGTACTGTATATTGTTCAGAAAATATATTATGCCCTTTTGAAGGTAAGTTTCTGTTTTGTCATCTCTTTTTTGAAGTTTTCTTTCTTTTGGAAGAAGTCTCTGCTTTCTGGGTTCTTGCTTAACTCAAAGTACTTTTTGTAATCTGAAATTTTTAAAAATCTGCATTAAAAACATTGTAGCATGTTAAAATATTATGCATTAGTTTACTGGCCTCTGGCTTCAACAGTAAGACATATATTATGTTTCTGGTGATAGGGATAAATCTGTGATATCTTATTTAATAACTTATTACAGAAGCATATCTCACTAAATATAATTGTCAATTAACATATCTGTATACCTATAATTATATAATGTATTACACTATTATTATATCTGATTATACAAGTATTAGGCGAAACTCAAATCCAAAAAAGAAAACAGGATACTTAATACAACACAGCAGATCTATTGTATATCAAAAAGGCCATGGGTCTTTAAGTGAAGATGAAACCATGACTTGAACAATTCATGTTTTAAGCTTTGTAAATCCCTCTGTCAGCAATTCATAAATGTAAATCAGAAGACATTTGCAAGATATCTTCCATGGGAACAACTGCACAATGAAGAAGATATGTCATGTCATAGATAAGTAAATGCACAAATCCAACCATTAGCATCTACAGCTGAGTGGATGAAAAGGACAATAATCTCATCCTACACATTTTTATTTCTTCACATAACTCCAGAAAATTTGCAATCTTCTTACGTTCATGGGGTTCCCTTACCCTACCATCATAATACTGGAGCATGCACCTGCATACATTAATGTGTTCTCACCTCTCAGAAGTAGATATGATCAGATATAACAGGTAATTAAGAAATTAAACATCCCAAAGTTTCACAGGAATGAAGTAGGTTTGTCCCACACTGCAGCAGCAATTCATTTTAAAAAATAATAATCCGTATTAAGAAAAGAACATTGTCCTGGAAAGACTGTGCATCCCCAGGTTTGATTTTCAGATGCTCAGAACTGCAGGTAAAATTTCAACTCCCAGCCTCGACATCACAGTGTCTTAGAAACTGAAGTGCTTGGGAATGGCACCCACTTGTTAAAGGATTATAAACACTGGAGTGAGAAAAAAAAAAAAAGTTATGTGCAAAATCCTACTTCTGCTATGGTCATGAACACCTGTGTCCACAGTTACACATGTGTGGTACCTCTACCTGAGACTAGAGTTCAATTCCAAAATGTTTTCTGTGCGAGCACTGTGAATTCTTAAACAAAACTTAACCTCTGGCTATGAAGAATTAGTAATGTTATCAATGTTTTCCATTACGCTGTTCTTTAAGATGCCTAAGCAGCAGCTAAGGGAATTTACTTCACTCTTGCTTGTTTGTTTCTTTCTCCCTTTCTTTCTCTCTCTTTTGCTTTCCTCCCTCTTTTGCTTTTTCACTTTTCTCTCTTTTGTTCTCTCTCTTTTTCATATCTATCCTGTTCTTTCTCTCTTGCTTTCTTTCATTCTCATTTTTTCCTCTCACTTTTTCTTTTACTCTTTTGTTCTTTTTTTCTCTCGCTTTCTTATTCTTTCTTGCTCTCTCATTCTTTTCCTTCTCTCTTTCTCTTGCTTTCTATTCTCTTTTGCTCTCTCTTTTATTCTCCCTTTTTTGTCTGCTCTCTTCTTTGCTTTCTCTCTTTCATTTGCTCTCTCCTGCTCTCTTTTCTTCTTCTTTTTCTTCACTGCTTCTCTCTATCTCACTAGGTCTCTTTCTTTTTCTTTCTTTGTCTTTTTCAACCTCTATTTCACTTTCTCACTTCTTTTCCTCTCCCTCTTTCTTTTTTTCTTTCTCTCTTTATCTTTCCCCTTCCCTCCTTTCTTCCTTCCTTCCTTTCTCTCTCTCCCTCTCTCTCTCCCCCATCTCTCCTCTTCCTTTTCTCTCTCTTTCCCTCTTTCTTTCCTTCTCTCTCTCTCTTTTTTTAATGTAAACCATGAGAAGACTATGTTGCAAACTGTTCCTGGGTTCTGGTTTCTCTTTTCAGAACTGCTTATGTATTCTGCACAGTAAAAACACTGAATAAGTATTTAAAAAAAAAAAAAAAGAAAAAAGCCAAATGCATATTTTCTGCCTCACGGATTGGTAGTGCTTGGCCACAAAGTCATGAAATGGTTAAGGTTGGAAGAGAGCTCTGGAGGTCATCTAGTTCAGGCACCCTTGCTCAAGCAAGGAGTCCATGCTGGAACCTACAAGCATTTTTCAGGTTAAAAATCCGTAGGTTTAGTGACAGACTACTGGTTAAAATAGCTACAATACACACCAAGCCGAATTAGTGCTAATGTTATGAGTGGTAAAACTGGTGCAATAAGAAAAGTTATTCTGCTCTTGCAGTTAAAACCTTCCATTCCTGGGGAGAGAGGGAAGGCAAAGGTTGCTGTCCTAATCAGGCATCCCAGAAGCAATGTATTCACTGTTACTAGAGGTTAAGATTAACTTGAAATCTGACAGCAGGAAGCCCCAAGCTCTCAGTCACAAAAGAGATACAGAATTATCCTCCACAAAATAAACCCTTACACACACACAAAAAAAAAAAAAAAAAAAAAGGCAAGCCTATCCTAAGTCTATCATTTAACTCAGGAAGGTGATGAACGTTTCCTACTCCCGGTGATTTTAAGAGGCAGATGTGACCTGAAGATCTTGTGCTTAGATGCACCACCATTAATTACTTTCAGCTACACAGCATAATGTCACCAGTGTTTTTCAGCTTATTTTTTTGCCTCAAAAGACCGGGTTTATGGGCTAGCTGGTGGTGTGGGAAAGCTTGGGGAGGACACTGAAGAGAGACAGAAGTCACCTGTTTTGGATCTCTCCGTTTTTGAATCCACTCCAGTTCACAGGATCAGACTTTCTCACTACTAGTGGATTAACCCAATAAAAACATTCAAAGCACATGATAGTAATGTTATTGCATATCAAGTACTCTGCTAACTAATGGTGAAATACAGGCAATATATTTTATGGTCAAAAAAGTCCTGTGATCCCTGTAATTTAGTCCAGTGGGATTTTTATTAGGCAAAATTCAGCTTGCCCTGACAGAAATGAACATGTATTAGGCATTTATCTTAAGCAAGCAAGAGCAAAACCGAAGGTGTGATAAAGAGTACACAGGCAGAGACTTAAGTCAGATGCACAAGATCTGCACTTCTTTCCTTTTCCTAAGGCACCAGGATACATCAAAATGCCTGAAGTGTTATGTCTGTGCCAGCCCACCAGAAGCAAAGTCTGTGCACATAAATATCGTCACTGCCACAAGAAACAATTGTTGTAGGTAATTTGGCTTACCAATTAGTGTAGACACCCCACAGAAGTACAGTTTATAATAAGTAATTTAAGCAATCTGCATGTAAAAATTAATGAATAGAAACACATGGAATCAGGATAATTTTTAAGCAAGTGAAGTAAGCTATTTTCCATGTTGCACAAACATAATAAGGTCATTTAAGAAACAATTACAAGGCGCCATGGGGTGAATAAAGTATAAAACTAGAATGACTGATGGCCAATATAACCTTTCTTAGTTCCCATAATTGCCTATGTGTTCTACAAAGTTAAGTAAAGGGACACATGCAATTTAGTTCCTCCGGTGTGATTAGCTGTTACCGAGGAAATAGGACGATTCCAGAGCAAGAGTTTGGCTCAAGGAATATAAAATTAAGCAATAGTTTCCTCATACTGCTGACAGTGTTCTGTTTTTTGTTTTTAAATGCACAATTTTATAATTTTTACTTTGAAAAAATGTTCTTGCTCACTCTAAAATGTCCATCAGCCTTTCACCTATCATGGAGTGCTAACACAGCAACTGTCATTCAGAACATAATTCTTGACAATTTTCTACTAGATAATTCAACCTACCATGTTATCTTCTCCAAGGGAGTGAAATAGCAACACAACATGAGCTTAAATGGTGGTTTTATCCAGGGGATTATTTTGCTTGTGAAGCAGATGATTTTGAAAGGTTAGAAGTCCTACAGATGCTTTACATTCTCAACAACACAACATACTGATAAAAGTAAAGTTAAAGCAGCTTCTCCAATTATCATCAAATAGTACAGAATATACTCTAAAGCTCCAAAGTCTGCTAATTTAGCCATGCTTCTCTGACTCTCACATACTTATGACTACACAATTTTGCTTCTTATAAAGAGGAGTAGATTATACCTTATCAGTTGCTTGGAAAAAAATCTTGATTTTACAGTATATAAAAGTCTGACATAAGAAAGACTTAACTGTTTTCATATATCACTACTGATAGAAATATTGATCCTATTTTAAGCTTGTTAACATAACTCTTAATTAGGGCTTTTACTTAATGAATGATAGTCATTTCTCTAGTCCCTTACAGTTACCGGATTTGATGCAATCAAACCAGAAAGCTTTGTGAAGTAGAAAAAAAAATTGTACAGAAAATGTAAACACACACTTATAATAGAACTATTATGTCCTTGAGATTCAAATGCACATTTTTTTAAAATAAAAATATTATTCCATGTAAAAATCCAACAGCAGTGTTGGAATGAAGCTGTCTTTTGCTACGTTAAACCTGGATGACTTATTTTAAATTAATCAAAAATGTAGAACTCAGCAAGAGAATGCTTATTAAAATCCCCCTTACGTGGATATTTCTCATTAACTTGAAAAGCTGCTTATAGCAAACACTTCTCTTAGCTGAACACCTTTCCATTTTGTTTGAGTATTGCACTTTGTGGTTTCTTTTACAGAATCGGCAAAAAACTTCAACATTTTTTTTCTATTACATTGAAGGAAGGGACTGTCATAAATAGCATTTATAACCAAATTCATAACTTGTTTTCCAAATAACTGTGTAGTCCTCCTCATCACTGCCTCGTAAGATTAATAGCATTTATTGTCACAATATTTTTGTAAGGAATTATTATTTTTCCAATTGAAGAACTGAGGCAACAGAAAATAAATGATTTATCAAGAATCCCACTGAAAATCAAAGGCAAGATATCCATGCAAATTCCCTAGGTTCTAGTCAAGATAAAGTCAATAATCCAAAGTATTTTGACACAGTATGAGAAGAAAGCTGAGAGCCTGTTAGACAGCTTACTATTTTCCACAACCAGTTCCAGTTTAAGGTATTGTCATGGATATCTCTAGAGACACATTTATTTAATTTCCTTTTTTTCTGACATTAAAACCATCTGCAGTCCCAGAGATAAGGTTCTTCTGTGTCTGATGATGGAAAAGGAGAGATCTGAGACAGTCTGGAAGTTTGGGGTTGTAGTCTGAAGCACATGGAAAAACCTGCAATGTGTTCAATTTTTCTTCTTGCAACTTTGATCTTAGAGAATTTTTGAAAAGCAAATTAGAATCTAAATAGATAGTACTGATTTGGGTGAATTTCATCACAAGAATTTTGAAATATTGTGGACTTAGCTGTAGAGATCTCTTCCCAAATATCTCTATCTCCCAGCCAGAATGAGTCTACCAGTTTGCCAAGCAACAATACCCCATAATGGCCTCAGGAGAATTTACCTGCCACCCCCTGAGCTCGCATTCCGCATACAAGGTCACATCTATTCTTTTAGAAAAGAAGATTTGCCTCTTGTTAAACTACCTTTTTCAAAGGCTTCAGCTGAAATAAGAATGGAATTTTCCTTTCTCGTTCAGTTTTACAATTTAAGTTTGAAAACATTTAAACCCTTATTCTCCTGAATACCTACAGTCATCTGCTGTCTCTGATCTAATTTGCTCATTGGGACAGGAATTACATAAGAAATGTCCTCAAAACCAGACAGCCCAAATGGAGAGCACACCTGTAATCACAGCCTGCTTGTGCCGTCCAAATCATGGAAGTGTGCCAGACAGGTTTGTATGCCCGTAGGCACGCAGCTTGCACTCAGTCTGCGTTCCTGGTATGTGGATGACAGCAGGACACAGAGCACACTGCTTGCAAAACCTCTTCAGGGGTGACTCTTTGTGAGAAGCACAGACGTGTTCAGTGGGTCTCATTCCACATAGAGCCTAAGCCACTATGGAGAGATGATAAAACATTTTTTTTAATAAATGGAAAGAAGTTTATCCAGTTCCACACCATATACCTGTTTCCTTCACACAAACATTATAATGATTGCTGAGCTGTTCAAGAGAAAGAGTACTGGATACAACAATAAATGATAGAGCTTTATTAGGTGATGTTAACTAAATGTATAGCAGCTAAATATGTTAGCCAAAGGTAGAGCCCTCTGGCATTTTATAAAATAAATCTAAGGTAATATATTTGCACATAAAATAGTGTTGTCGAGATTCTCTAAGTATATACAGGAGGACT
Source organism: Cygnus atratus (assembly GCF_013377495.2). Lineage (NCBI taxonomy): Eukaryota > Metazoa > Chordata > Aves > Anseriformes > Anatidae > Cygnus > Cygnus atratus. The sequence goes on from NC_066365.1 coordinate 57,945,524, forward strand.
TTGACCTCCATTCTTGCAGTCTTTAAGCTACAAGAGGAAAAAAGCCTTCTGTTACATGAAAATACTTACAATGAATGCATTCAAGTTTTTTGTTTTCTTTTTTTTACCTCTTAGAAAGTATTTTCTAGCTCAAGTATAAAAGTCCTTTAGAAAAACGTCTTTGTTACCAATGTTACATTGTCTGCAATGCCTAGTACAATAGGACTGAGACCTCTGGCTGTAACTACAAATAATAATAATGAAGATGAGATGTATTTCAAGTCTGCAAACATGTTCTGACTCTAAATAATGCACTCTACAGTACACAAGTATCCAGACTTTCATTACATAGTCTTAAAATTCATTTATTTGAATGATGCAAAATGTTCTGAGGGACCTTACATTCATCTCTTATTGAGCATTGACAGCAACAACCTTGCAGTATTTCCCTCTCCTTTAGCATAACAATGTATATACACTACAACAGCTTCTGAAAGCCTAAGATTCTCCACAGGTAGTAAGAACATTTTATAAATTAAAAAGCAGCATCTAGGATTACGATTGTTCAATCATCCAAACAAATCAAGCACTCATTTAGAGACTGGTAGTCTCAAGGGCCCCATGCACATGCTGCAGATTGTAAATCTCCTCTGACTCTACTCCTGGCAGAAAGACCAAACTGTTAACTTCAAGAAGCCTCTTTTCCATTATTTCCATTATTTCCATTCTATTAGGGCTACCAATTCCAGCACTAGAACCAGAGGAAGAGGCAATTCATGACCTATGTTCTGCTTTTTGCAGGCCTTGGGACCTTGTCAGTCCGAAAGGCGTGACTGGATGTATATATATATGTATTATTTTTTTTCCTGTGATTTGAAAGTAACATGAAATAAAATAGTTTCTGAAAGAAAAGAAATATATATTCACAAAATCAGCACAGGTCTAAATCTGAACAAGAAAAAAAATCCCATTAAATAAAGGTCTGATAACAGACAAGGCCATTTGAGCTCTGAACAAAAACACAGAGCAGCATATTTATTTTCCTCCCTCTAGGTAGAGAAAAGAAATGGTTATATTCATTAGCTAACTTCCAGTAATGCACAGGTGCCCATCGTCATTGTATGACTGCTAACTTCTGTGACAATTAGCCAATACACTTGATTTTTATCACTGGCACAACAGGGTCACATTTTCTTTTCCTGCAGAAGCTTTCTTTAAATAGCATCTTTTGGAGACAGCTGAAGTTCATCAGCTGATGACAGGAACTAGACAGTGCCATCTGCCTTAGCAGCAGTTCAGGTAATAGCAAAGAAAAGGTAATCGCCAAATGTGAAGTGTGCAGGAGTGGAATATTTTTTATAGCTTGCCATTAAAAGTGGATCTATGTGCCACTATGTGATACTTTGAAGAAGCACTTTCCCAAAAAGTATTCAAACTGGAGGAGCACTAAATATCTAGAAAAGGGGATCTGTGAAGAAGTCACTTTTAGGAAGCCCTGTGGCAGTCACTGCAAGAGGTGACCGATGACCCCAGGGAGCAGAGGCCCAGAGGTGTGGTGCTCCAGCCACAAGGGGCTGCCAAGCCCTAGGGTTGTGAGGGGAAATCCCAGGCAGCCTCACAGAGAAGGGGAAACCACTATCATTCCTCCACACAGCAAGGCTAACAGCTCAGGACTGTTCTCCCCCTTCTGAGGGTGTTTTGCAAGTATATCAAAGAGACAGGAAGGAAAATATTCAAATGGTGATGACAGGGACAGTAACACTACTCCTGTTTTTCATTCGGCAGCCATTTTGTGTAAAACACATAACTGTAGTCAGGGACAATACCTCAAGTCTGCTCCATACCAGATAGATTTTCGCAGTCTGTTTTTTTTTTTCTATAAACCAGATAGATTCATGTTTTCTCGCATTTGTTTCTTGCATAGATACATCATTTTTCCCCAACCCCAGTAGCACGGGTTCATCAGGAAGAGTTACTTAACACCAGGTAGTCTGCAATGAAAGTTGGGAAATACAGGGTTTTCTGATCAAAGTGAAGCAATCCATGGATAAAAAACCTACTCCCCAAGTGCTCATGTACCCCACCACATCAGCTGGTATCTGAAGAAAAGAGCAGCACTGTTTCAAAGGGGAAAAAATTATCTTTGGTCACTCTGGGCGACTCACCTGTATCAAGATTAGCTTATAGCCCCTAGAGCTGCACAGGTCCTGCCACCCTTGCAGCTGTGGCTAGGTGGGCCCTGGACTGTAATCCAAGTTCACAAATGTTCCTGCAATTGGAATAATTTTAGACCACACTATGGGGAATCATGGAAAAAGTAATGGCCTGGATTTCTGGTGCAGGCCTATGAATACCATGCAGGGAGCCAACTGCCCAACTCTGGGGAAGAGCACAAGCATCAACAGAAGTTTACATCAGAAGATTACGCTAAAGCAAAGAACTGTTCTTGGAATTACTGCCTGTTTCTTAGAGATTATCAGTAGTAAAACTCTAGTAAAAAATAGCATACACCTTTCAACATTGTCTTCTAATCAAGCTCCAGTAGTTATTTATACTACTGAGTAAAACTATTTCATATTTAGAAGATCCTTTTGCTGGCTTGTACACAAAAAATTCTTGGACTCCTGCACTGATTAGAATATAATTTCTATATTGGGGATCATTAGAAAAATTAAAACAATGTCTCCTGTAAAATTAAACACAAGCTGCATGGGGAATCTGTACAGCCCTGTTCTCACTTTAGAATTTGGCAATAACACTCAGCCCTTTGGGCCAATATCTGTGTAATCTAGATGTATTATTATCATTTCTGAAGTGTCTATAACACTGGTATCTACACACCGGAGTATGCCAAGAATCTGAGCTCCCAAAGCAACACCTTTCAAAAACTATTAAAAAACTACCTTATATACTATGTTCTAAAGTGGATCATACACTTAAAAAGGTCACATTCTGAACGTGTGCATAGAATAGACTCCACACAGCAGACATCAAGATGAGAAAGGCATTACTTCATCTTATCACTGCCTGTACAAAGATATTCAAACTAATTAAAAACATGAGAATTTCTAAAGAAGAATCGTGTCCTGCTCTGCTTCTGAGTCACCAGGGTTGAGAACACCCAGTCTTCTACCCACTAGCTTTAAGTTTAGCATCAGCAAAATCTTTGCACCATCACAGATCTAAAAATGAAAATCTGTCCTTTTCCAGAATACACTAGAACACATTTTTTGCCTATCCTTTTATTGAACCTTATAATCTTTTTAAAAGTCTTTTTATTTCCTCATCCTCTGAATCAGAACTGGAGAATAGTCTGGGAAAAATTCTATCAAACTAAATTCATCTCTAAGATAATACCTTTAACCAAGATTTTCTTCAGATCGATGAGAACTATAACCTTCAGCCTGTGATAATGCAGACTGTCTTTGACAGGATTACAGGAACCATGTCTAAATTATGCTTCTCTATGAAGTTGTCTTGGACTGCCACATTCTCTCTGATCCAAATTCCCATGTGCCAAAGATGTCGGATTTGGCAAGTTTGTAGTTACACATGGTCTCCAGCTGTTCTATGATAGGTTAGGAAATAAACTGGCCTCTAGCCAGCCCAAGAGACTCATATCAAAAGCTGTGTAGTAAGCATTATATGAGTGCAAATGTAAACATTCACATTTTATTTCCCCTTTCTCAGCAGTGCACAGATAATTTTCATATTACTGACAGAAAAGGAAACAATAGCCAGGACTTGAAAAAGGAAAGGATATGTTTAACTCAAGCTGAGAACTATATGAAGTCTTAAGTATTAAGCACAGTCTCCTAACAAGCATATACCAAAATTATAGCTATTCCACAGTTCAAGCAATACATACCTAGTTTTCGTATAGAAATAGTGGTTCAGAAGAGACTCAGGATTCATTAACAAAGGTATAAGTGGTTGTATTTTTGTTCCAAGCATTAAAAGTACCTTAATAGCATTTCTCAACCATTTAAAGCCACACATACATTACAGGAATTTGTGTGCATTTTCTTATGGGAAATTAAATTGAGTTCAGTGATATACTTTAGTGACAGGATATGGTCAGTTTAAAAAAAAAAATTAGAATGAAAGAAATGTGTCCTTAATCAGCATAGAAATGAAAATCCATCCATTATCCACTGATTCTTATCACCAAAAGGCACTATAAATAGCATCTAATAGAAGGCCAAGAACAGTGCCCTCTTGCATGCCATTTCTGAAGCAGCGAAAGCCATTGAGTTAGTTAGGTACAGAAACTATCTGAACAAGAATCACAAGATTGAATTCAACCAATTTGATACTTAAATAGAATTTCTGGCATCAGATCTTAAGAGAAGTAATAAGATAGAGTGATAAATTATATCAGACAGATGACTAATAAGTCTAGAAAAGTAAGTCAGTAATTGCATTAGCACCTTTTGCTAGTAAATCATTGAAAGAATCTAAGCAGGTCTTACTGTAGTAGTGATTTTGATTAGACTCATGACTGAAATGTGTTAGTTACTCAGCATGGACCAAAAGAATGATATAAAGTGAAGGAAGTGCACTTCATAAAACTTTTGACAAACAATATTCTGAGACTGGTATGTGAATAGAATGTAACTGGCTACGTTTCTGTACGATTAGATTTTTATTAAAAGCCCTTTTCATCCTATCTTTATTCTACTGTGGAATTTTGTATAACCTACTGTTGTGACAGCATACCTTTGTATATATTTTGTATACCTTACTTTTAAATAAAAATGATTAAGAAAAAAATAGCTAAATGATAATAATTTACATTTCCACTAACAAAAGATGTAATTTGGAAAGCATTTGCATCACAGCTGTCTCTACACAGCCCATCTGAGATAATGCTAAACCTTATATCAGCAAATGGTGAGGTTCCACTCCTAGGGTCCTGAACCTAAGAGTTTACAGAGTGAATGAGGGCTACCAAGGACTACAGTATGTCTGTCAGTGGTGGCTACCAGTCCTCCACTATAGATTTCACTACTGTTGTTGACATTATATGGAGAGTATTATAGGTGGTATAGAGTATAGTACTGGCTAAAATAGAGTCTTAAAATTGATTCCAGGGTCTTAGGATATCTATGATCAGATAATTATGAGAAACAAAGGGGAAAAAATGGGAAAAAAAAAAAAAAAGAAATGGGAGAGGCTCAAGCCACTGCCCAACTGGGAGACATGCATACGCACCACCAGCCCTCCGCTTGCTCTCTCACCTATTTGGGTGCCCTGGCCAGGGAACCTTGTGCACTCCCACCACTGCACACTGCCCATGAAACACGGGAATTAAGAGACCTGCCAAGTGCTATGGCACCCACCCACAGATCAGATCACAAGTAGCTTAAGTGATGTCAGGAAAAAAAGTTAGGGATCATCCTGGAAGAGAGCCAAGTATAACTAGCTCCTAGCCAAAGACTTCTCATTTTTATATTGGGAAAGCTGACCAGGAAGAAAATGATTATGCAGTTTAGATTAAGAGTATCACAGAAGTGTGTGGAAGTAAAGGACTTCCAAGCACAATCAATGTGTTACCAGCTGCCCAAGTGGCCTCTGGATGCAGATAATAAAGAATGTTAGGCTATCTCCCTTAATAGATTTATCTTCTGATCAATAATAAAGAATTTGTTTTCCCCAAAAGGCCAGGCAGACCAGAAGTAAAACAACTTTATGTGTACTCAAAGGTAAAGGCAAGCACATGGAGCTTTAGCTGATTAGTGATTACAAAATTAGCCCTTGGAGGAAAAAAATCTTCAAGATTTATAACGGGAGAGCACTTTTATAGGCCTTTGTGGACCATCTGATGGAATTTAACAGAAAATTATGCTTGCCTCATACAATTCTTTGCTGGCACTTTCCATTACATCCAGGGCTTTTTCTGTCAAGGATTTCTCCATACATTTTGCTGACACTAGGATTCCCTGGGTGAAAGGATGAGCTCTGCACTCATTATAACGGACAACTCCTCTCCACTCTCTCCTTCTATCCCTGGAAGCCTAGTAGTGACACTAAAAAAGCACATTTTGAGCCATTTACTGGCAAGATATTAAGCAGTTATGTTCCTCCCTTAACCTATAGGACAACATGCACTGCACAACAAATATGCTCTATAGCTTCTTTGTGGTTCCCTTTTCCAGTCTCTTCAAAACTAACGAAAGCATGGCATTGCCCTTACTCGTGTCCATAGAGTATCAGTCTATTTCAAGTTAGCCTATATTTTCAGTACCTGAAACTCCATTTCTTTTCCCTCTTCTTCAAACTAAAGGCTTTCCTTCCTGTTCCCTGTTTGAGACCAGTTTCTCATAGGAGACCTAGTTTGGCACAGCAGTGCAGTAAAAAAGGCATCATGATAGATTCTCTATGACGTAAATTAGAGTGCTGCAGTCCAATCACATCCCCATCAAGGTCCTCAAATGAAACCTCCCACTGAGATAGAAACTATTGGATTTCCATCTGTGTGTCTCTTGCTGTCAGTGGCTATTGTTTAAGTAAACATTGGTTTGTATTACTTTCTTTTTTTTTTATTCAATACATGTTGATGCCTGGTTAAAAGGAAAGAAAATTGCAGTATTAAAAGACTAGTATTTTCAGTGTCTTGTGATGTAAATTGCTAATTTAAAACCCAAAATATTGTTAAAGTGTCTTTATTTAATAGCAGACGATTGCAAGCTGTAATTTGCAAGCTGTAGTTGCAGATGGCAATGTTTTTCTCTCTTTTCAGCAGTACAGTACAGTATTTACTGCAGTGATCTGCAGACAATGACACACCAACTGCGAAAGAAATGCTCAGGGGTAATACAAACTATCAGGATTCCCACGAGGTCCAGCATGTGAGATACCTGCCACTAAAGCATGAAATATAAATGCCAATTAAAATGTTAAAATCTCTTACCTGGTCTCAAAAAACAACTCATTGTAGTATACATTTTTAGCACTTACAATTGCCGAGTGTGTTTCTAATCCAAAACAACAGCACTTGTTTTCTTTCCTGATTTTTAATCCCTTTGGATTGAATACACTTATTTTCCAATTCAGACCTGGAGGCCCAAGTCTGGATTTGAATCTGACAGCTACCATCTGGACCACACTAGCAGAAAGGGTTGTATGCGATCTGGCACATGTCTAGCGTGCCGTTCCACTTTTTGTACATAAGGACATGCCAAAATACCAAGCATGTAGATTATCCTGCATTTATTAAACAAATTCTTTGACTTCTATTTCATTTTGTTAAACACCTCATTAATGTTTATTTTTCAAGACAAAAATTATTTAACATTGTCTATTCAGCAGCATTGTAAAAAACATTTAAATACTGTATTCTGTAGTGCCATCTAGGGGATTTAAAACCTGGAATAAAGTGCTCATCTGATAAAGAAACAATAGACACTAAGAAATCAGCTATGACTGCCAGGGCAATTTCTTATGTATATCTAGTGTTTGGGATTACATTTTGTGTTACAATAGGAATATTAGAACAAGGTCACACACATAGTGTCATATCTGTAGAATCCATAAATAGGAGAAGATGTATCATGCTATACTTCTGCTTTATAGCCCAATAATTCACAAAAGCAATCTTAAAAAAAAAATCCCCAGTAAAATCAGTGTCATGCTCTGAAACAGGATATAGAAAAAATGTCCAATCTCAGTTCAGATACCAGGAAATATATGGGATTTGTTTGTGCTAAAGATATTTATATAAAGATTAGACACATTCTTGTATAAAAATTATAGGAAACTGAAATAAAACAGGAGAGCTATGGGCACTTTCTTCAACACTCAACCTCATTCAGATTTTTTTATGTGAAGTTTCCTGATCCTTACATAGTAGATGTCATTACATAGTAATTTCCAGTGCATCACTGAGAAAATTGTCAGAGATTATTAATTGTAATAGCATATTGATAGCTGGACTGATAGCAAAATTACAGAATCACAAAATGATGGAGGTTGGAAGGGACACCAGGAGGTCACCCTGTCCAACTCCCTGCCTCTTGTCCTGGCATTGGGCACCCCTGAAAAAAGCCTGGTCCAGCCCTCTTTGCACCCTCCCTTCGGGTGCAAAGAATACTCGTACACATTGATAAGACACACACACCCCCCGAGCCTTTCCTCCTCCAGGCTGAACAGCCCCAGCTTTCTCAGCCTCTCCTCACAGGAGACGCATGAAGAGCTATCTCTGGGCCATCAACAGGCATCAGTTGCCAAAACATCACTGATATCAGTGGATAAGTTACACAGGTGAAGAACCTGGCTATGCACTCACATGGTCTTTTATTTTTTCATAGTCCCAGTGATAGCACATCAGTTTCCAACCATCAGGATGAGAGACAGGATCACTACTTTGCATTTAAATCACCAAACCTCATATTTTTGATATTCCATGTGGAAACAGTGTGCATTAAATACTTACTTTGATGTCCTGAGCATTATTTGTTCATTAGGGTAAGATTCTAAAAGCATGTTAAAAGTGTCCTAAGAACACATACACAATGTTTTAGATGTGCCTTTTATTTGAAGCTATTTTAGAAAGTTGTCAGCCTTTCATCCTGAGAGTAGTTTCCATATTCAACTGATTGCCCCCGGCTCACCATCCTGTCACTATAGACCCTGTCATCTAGATGCATTATGCTTTACGTCCTCTAGTCACCCACTTTGCATCACACACACAAAACAATAACAACATATTCCTGCATTCTCGCCTCCCTAGCCCATGTTCCTGTATCTTCTCCACATTTTTTACCACACTGCACCAACTCAGTGCTACACTCTGCATCTTCCAAGGCCCCTGCACTGTTACTCTTGCTTGGAAGGACAAATTGCAGCACTGCCTTGGGCACTTGAGGGTGCATAAAGGAGGAAGCAGTGGAGACAGGCTGTTCCTCCCTGTTCTGATCAATAGTCACTGTAGTTTGGAGGCTCCTGTCCAACGCAGACCAACAGGTATGCCATAGCTTAATGAAAGGAGAGGCAGAAGGCTCCAGATGCATATTCCTCTGGGAAGTCATTCTATTATCAATACTTAGCCCAGACCTATCTAAAATGGATTTATAAGGAATGACGCAGTATCTGAAAGTCTGATTCTGCCACCTTGTGAAGAGACATATCTTAGGCTCTGCCTGCCCCTCGCTGGCTGATGTTGTTGACCCACCTACCAGCTGACAATACTGTGGATTTTTTCCCTTCTCTTCATTTATTTTGTGGAATTGCTTTCCTAGCCCATTGTTTCCTTCATACCAGTGCTGACCGTAGATGAAGTAGTGCTAATGAACAAAGGAAGGTATCTTCTTCATTTTTTTTTCCAGTAAGTACAGAAGGACTATGAAGACTACAGCACAAGAACAGAAAAGCAGTCAATATGTTTGAGGCTCTCCAGGGTACAGAACCTGGATTCGCTTGAAAACTTTGAATGAAATAAAGTTTGAAGCAGTGTTGATATAGACAAAGATGCAAAATACAGGCTTTACAACAGCAATTATTTTTGAGGATAACAATCTGTTCACATAAAACATCATCTATATTTAAAATAAGAAGTCACAGGAGATCAGGGGAATTACAAAGCAATGAGACTTGCTGTGGTTTCAGAGAAAGTAATTAAGAGCCTAATTAAGGACAAAAACAAAAGTAAAGCTTGATGGAGGAAAAAAGCAGCAAAGCTTCTACTAGGGGGAGGCACTTTTTCCTACTCTGATATATTTCTTTGAGGCAATGAGCACTCAGACAAGATTCTGTGGGCCAAACTCAGAGAGGAACTTGCAAAAAGTCAACTAATCCATAGCAGGGGTAACTTCTATCTCACAGCAGTATAAGGTAGAGGCTTTTGTTTCATTTATCACACTACTCTAGGAGACGGACACAGTGACCTGATGAAGACAGCTTTAAACTTGGGGGTCTACATCAAGAGACAAGTTGAAAAGTGGTGCATATGGAGAAAGCCTGCAGGAGAGAAAGCTGCAATGGCACATTCCTGCTGCATGCGCTTCCATACCAATGCTCACAGCTCAGGCAAGAAACAAGACACAGAGCCTAAGTTTTCTTGGTAGTGGAGAACAGTGACACAAGATGCAACAGCCAAAAGCTGCAGCTTGGGAGGCTCAAACTGAACGAGTAAAGCACATTTCGCTGGGAAGGTAGTGCAGTATTCTTTCCCTAGAGAAGTCGTGGAGCCTCCATTCCTAGCCGCTTTGCAGACTTGTCTAAAAAAGCTATCACTGAACCTGCTGACAGTAGTGCTCCACTGAGCTGGAGACTGGACTAGAGGACTTCAAGCAATACTTTGGGGATCTTGCGACACATTTAATGCACCTTAGCTGCTAATTTGAATTTCATCTATCAGGCAGGACCACAGCCCATCTGAAGAAAAACAGCCAGAAACTCTATAATATGAATGTCAGCTCCTCAGCATCATTTCTCTTTACAAATCTGTTCCTACTGTGTTGCACTACTTACTAAAATAGACATATCCAAAGGAGACAGTTTTAATACCTGTAGGAACTTAGAGGCTACTGATACAAACCCAGTATGATTTTCAAGAATTTCAATATCCACCTGTATTTCTTCTAATGTGAAGCTGCATGCTTCTGGAAATCCCCTTTGGCATCTATCTGAATCTTCAGGAACCTTTTAAAATTTAGCCCTAAATTCTCTAAGCTCCTTTGGAAAATCCCAGCATTTATCCTTTTAGGATTGAAAAGAATGAACTGCACAACTTTAAGTTAAGAAAAAGTAATAACCCGTACACACAGTATCAGCAAATTAACTACAGATGTGTACTTAACATTCTTCAAGAGAAAAGCCTTGCAAGAGATAAGATGCATCAGAAAGCTTATAAATCAAGATAACAACTATTTTCAATATAATTCTTCCAACCTGATACCGAAGGCCTCATTTTAAATTATGTAATAGTTTTGATCAGGCCACTGTGGTTTTATTCATTGTTCGCTTCACTGACTAACATAAGAAACATAATTATCTCTCAAATTTATAAAGTTTACGTTTCATCACCTTTTTAATATTATTAAATTAATCATGCAGGAAGCCCAAATGCAAAGTTTAGAATGGAACATATTAAGTCAATATGATCGGGGGTGGGGCCACGCACAAAACAAAAACCATTTTCACACAAAATGGTAAGCTAGCAAGATATCATGTAAAGCTGTTGCCAGTTGTGAATGATTTATTTCTACCAAACAGAAGGAATGAAGCTTTTAAAATAATTTTCATAAATCTGTGAGGAAAAATACAATAATAGTAAGTTGTACAGCACCTTTCATCAGGGATCTCTGATGATCTTCCCAAACACTGAACTGCATTGGCCTTGCAACTCCTCTGTGAAGCACTTGTCAAACAGAAGTGGGTAAACTAAGGCAGCAAGAATTATATTCTTTCTCACGGTAGAGCCTGAAAAAGAAATTTCCTGCTTTTATTTCAAACATGTCTTTTGCCAGCTCATGTATGAAAACCAAATCCCTAATTTTTTATTATTTTTTTTTTTGGCTTGGCCCAAAGCCTGGCAACATTCCTTCGGGAGAAAACACACCAATTTTACATGACTTTAGATCATCCACTCTCAGACATTTTTAGGTCAGGAAGGACAAAGACAGATTTGTGTAGCACACTACCTAATAAACTAGCAGCTGAATCAAAGAGCTGATGCATATAAGGAGCATTTTTAATTAGGTTGGCAGGGTATAAAAAAGCAGGTTCCCCCTCCATCCTATGCTATAGATAACCTTCTTGTGATGTTCACCGCCCAGACTTCTATTATGCTATTAGCAATCTTTTAGCATCAGAAATAATACTGGTGACACTTGTCATCTAATCCTTTCATTACAACTTAGAGTAGGATCAGCAAAAGAGAATTAAGGAACAAGTTGTACTTCTCTCAAGTTATCTCCTTAGCAATGGCTGATTTAATCCTAACCTTCACTTTATCAGCTCGTAACTTCGTCCTTTGCAACAAGAAACTACTTATAGAGCATGATACATTATTCTCTATTAATATTTTCATCTTTTGACACATTGTACATCTACACCATAATGAGACAATTAGAAACACCGTGGTAAATCTGCTGCTGCAGCTGAAACACACTGAATACTTAGAGCCCTGTATTGAGCAGCTAGCTTGGGACTTCTGCTCCTTGGCTTTTTTCTCCATTGTGCAATCAGCCACTTGGATAGGTGAAGCAGCCATTATTATAACAGGTCGGGAGAGTACAGAAACCATCAATGAATGGAAGATCTGGAAGCACGCAGTAAGTGATATGTAGAACAGCTATTTGCTTAGTTCAGTGACACTTAAATTAAACATTTCTTACATTACTTTTCTTTCACAGGAAGTGTACTGTTTTAATCTCATTGCCTGGCAGTCCTACACATATTTAACTCTTTATACCAGCCTGTATGCCAGTTCTCCGCAGCACCCCATCTGCATGATATTCCTCAAAACAGCCCCAGCTTCTCTGCTTCATGCTGCATCCTCATAATCCCCAGAACTGGCATCATCTAAGCAGAATGATACTGAAGATGACAGCCCTTGGACATGGGACCGTACATACCATAGTTGCTATGTGTGGTCTCAATTGAATGAGAAGCAAGAGGGGAGTGATCCTATTGCTCAGGTCAGCTGGAGGCCATTTGTCCTGGATGCTGACATGGCTAAGAGCTTTGATATACAACTACGTGCCAATGCCAACTGACTGGTAATTTCAGAGGTGTTTAGCCTCCCTGCACCTGGCAGTCTCTGGGCGCAGTACATGCAGGAACTGTGGCAGTTGTCTCTCAGTTGCTCTTCACCTCCATGCTCTTCACCCTCCACTCGGGAGTCATTACATAAGGAAGTAGAAACAATGAAAAAAATGGGCCATATCATTCAAGCCAATACAGAGGATAACAACATATTCTAGGGAACACAAGCCAGCTGAGAAAACAAAGTCTTTGTTCTCTTTTCATGCTCTTTTCACTTCCATCCATTTTCTACTATTACATTATTTTTTTCTGTTCAGTTTGGAACTGAGAAGCAGTAGCTGTTTTCCTGAACTTATTCTCCTTTCATTGTCAGTTGCTTCCTTTGTTTCTTCTTTCTCACTTTTTGCCTATTTTTCCCCACATGTTCATTCAATCCTTCCTCATTTTATTCATTTGATTCTTCAACATCCCTTCTCAATATTGTGTTCCTTTTTGCCTTCACTGAGCTCTCTACCTGTTGTTAGTCACACATTAAAATCTGTCTTATATGTTGTGCTGTGAAAACTTAGTACATAAATGGATGCGTGTCAGTATAAAACCATAGCTATGTAGACGCATATGTGATCAGCTGGATCCTACTGTTTAATTTCCATCCCAGGCAAATGAGATGCTGTAATTTCATTTCATATTTTGTCCAAAGAAGCAAGATTACTATAAATAAATGAGCAATCAAGAATGGTACAAAAATATACCTGACATGCTGATGCTGTCCTTGATACTTGAAGATAAAACGTACCATAAATGCCCAAAAATAAATGTTAAGTGAACATATTTCTATGGTCATTTTTCTCAGTCAGCTATATGAAAGCTAAATATGCCTATTCCCTGACACTAGTACAGATTACTTACCTAATGGTCTATTTATGATGGGTAAATCTCAGGAATGATTACTTCGCATCACTAAGAAGCTATGACACTGGTCCCAGTCCTTTAGGAAGGCAAAGAAGAAAAAAAAAAAAAAACTTCTAAAAGCATAATGTAGATTCTCCACCAAAAGGCAGCAAGTCATTAATTGCACTTGTCAGAATTTTGAAAAGAAAATTTAAATAAAAGCGTTAGTACTATCAAGATGCTGAGCAATTCACAAAATGAAACAGTGACTAGCCTCACAAGTGGCATACTGGAAGACCTAAACACATTTCATAAAATAGTTGAAAGGTCCTGTATGCTGCACAAAATATCTGCGCGGGTGCCAAGAAATCGTCAAGATGCTGCACAATTAATCTGGTTAGGATTGTTCATTTGTATGGGTTCTAAGAATATTACAATAGTTCTTTTTTAGGTACAGAGTAATTAGAAATATTTAGTTGATACTGTTATTAAATTCAGAGTGATCCTGACAGACATAGCTTCATAATACAGCTAAAATTCTAGCAGACAGACAAAGACCAGACACAAAAGGGCTGGAGTCATAGCTGGATGTTACAATTAATCTTGAAGTTCCCCCTCCCCTGCCATTGGGTTCCCTTTCCCATGTTCCTTTGTTTTCTTTACTGGACCATGGATCTGTACAGCTATGTTTGAACAAAGAAACATCTTTAAATACATGTATTTGGGGCTCCTTGTTAGCTGAGCAGCTGCCTAAGCAGAAGTACCAACACAATCATGGGAGCTGTGTGAGGATTCCCTGACTGTCAAGGTCTATCTTAGAAGAGAGGCAATATGCATTTACATCCCAACTTTTAGAAGGGAAATGCTAGCTATTAGGTTGCCAACCAGAGGTAAACTCCTCCAACTGTGTTTTTGAAACAGATATACCTTTTCTTCAGTCTGTTATGACTGTCACATGTTAGGCTTACCTTAGGCATGCTTAATGGACACAATTCTGTGGAATTTGAATCAGGGACATCCATCTAATCAGTGAGCCCTGTGGGGGGTTAGGAGAGAGATGACTGCCAAGACTGGCAGCTTGGCAAAGGACTATTCCTCCAGGAATCCTCCGCTGCTGGAACCTGAGTTCTGCAGACAGCATTGATACCTAAGAGGTTAGACTAAAGATTTCCCAAGGCTTTAAACACAGACATCTCTCCCACATCTCATTTTGGATATGATTCTTTTTTTTCCCATGACAAGAGGATTTTCTTTTAACTTAAAACAAAGAAAAAATATCTTCTTAAAGTAGATATCATAAACTAGAATGCAGACTGTTCTTTTACAGCGCACTCCATGCAGCAAGTGAAGGTACACAGCAGGAAGCAATGAAGAGGCAGCAAGAACAGAAGACAATATGAGAGGTAAACTGAAACATGAAGGAAAAGAGAGGGAGAGAGAGAAAGAGAAGGACAAAGAAGAAAATGGCACCTGTCATCCTAATTATGCTTTGAATTTTTAGTCACTGACACTTTGCTTCAGAGGCCTTTCTCTGCTTTGTTGTTCTGCTTCTACTGCCTACTCTCTAATACACGTGTTCGTCTCTCCCTTCAATTCAAAACAGGGAAAACACTACAAGAACTACCATGTTCAAGATCAGCAGAGACTCAATTTCAGAAAAAAAATAATCTTTAGAAAAATTAGAAAAAAAAAACAAAAGGTTCAATTCAGAAACTTGCTCAAGGAGTTTGAGATTCATGTTTCACCTACAGTAAAATTATCTGACATGAAATGTGTTCTGTACTCCTAAGGGCAAATTTATATATTCTTCATTACTGAGAAAGAATGTAATAACACCATGTTTGACCATTAAACTACTGTTTATAGGACAATGTATTAATTTTCCTCCACTGATGAAAATCCAGAATATAGAGCCTAACGGACAAAGCCAGCAAACGTGGCCATTTTGGCAAACGCTGATGTGTTTCTAACCATTTTAATTACACAATTTCTTCTGCAATCAAGGAAATCCAATCTCACCCCATCTACAGTGCATGACTGGTCAACTACTTACATTGTTTTATTTCTTATGTTTCCTGAGTGATTCAATGAATAGCAGGTATTTTTCTTCATGCATAAATGCTCTTGTTGTAGCACAAATATAAGAAATTCCCAGGTGATTATGCAATCAAAATCCATTAGTGTATACTTATATCAACAGCTATGAAAGAGTGATAGGGACATGGTCAAACCAAACAGCTGATTGCAGTTCATTCACTTAGAATTCATGAACACTCTGATGGAGGTATTTCAGCACTCCTGACAAGATGTATGTCAGACAGGATCAGATAATCCAGCAAACAAACATGATATGTACCTTGCACTATTGAAGTTGATGGGTGTATTAGTCTAGATTTCCAAACATAACTCAAAGACACCAATATGGAGACAGGAATCAAAAATACTTTAGGAGCAAGTCTTAACTGGACAGGTTAATCGATCAGGATTCAGTGGTGACTTGTGGAATAAAAATGCTTCTATCTCCTGTTATAAAGAACAATCCCGCTTCTATCTCCTGTTTTAAAGCACAATCCTACTTCTCTGATAAAGAAAGAATGATATTTTACTAGTCACTTAGGGCAGCAAGTATTTTCATTGGTCTGCAGAAAGTCCAAGACAGAAACTTCTGTCACTGTTCATAGACAGACATTAATGAGACAGCATCCAGTTGCAGGCCTGATGAGAATATTCAGCACAAAGCACATCCTTTAAATTTAACAGGCTAAGCATGCATGCACACGCACACACAGACACACACACACACCCCAAAAAAAGTATTTTTTCCTTTTTTTCTGTCAGTATACATGGTTTCTCAGACTAAAAGATGTATTTATGTTTTATCTCTGGAAACCCCTTGCCTAAGTTACACAACTTGTCTAATATTTCTCTGGCTATTTGTTCTGGTGTGGACTACCTCAGCCTTGTTCCTTGCTGAAAATGTCAATTTAAGCAGCCCTAAAAACACCGCTACAGCCAGAAAATCTTTACCAGAGCTAAATTCTGCAACCTTATCTAATTGCATCACCCCTGTCAACCCCTTCAGTACTCTCAGGTGAATCTAATCTGGTCCGAGGTTTTGAAAGCATTCAGTTTCTCTAAGCAGTCCCTAACCTGTTGTTCCACTACTCCTTGTAGTCCCTCTCCTCCCTGAGCTGTGCTAGTACATGCAGAAAATTTTGCTTGTAAAGACAGGGGCAAAACCAGAATGGAATGATTCAGCCTTTTCTGTACCATCTGTTTCTCCTACACTCATCAGTGGACCCACATTTTCCTTTAACATCCCACTGATTCTAGCATATTCTCTCATTACCCCTTATGTTCCTCGCTACTTTTATCTACAGCTGGGCCTTGGTCTTTCTGATTTTCCTCCAAATGCTCAAGAAGTTCTGTATGTGTTGCTTCTTCGTTGCCTGGTTTCCACTTCTTGTGTGTTCTTGTGTTTCAGTTCATCCAGGGGCTCCGTGCCTAGCCAAGCAACCCTTCTGCCAAAAATTCTCATCTTCCTGTACAAATGGAAGAAAGTTTGTTTCTGAATTCTCTGTGAGTTTTCTTTAAAGATCAACCATCTTGCTTATGCACTTTTTCTCCTCGTGGCAGCTTCCAGAGGGAATTCTGCCTCAGAAACTGAAATTTGGTCAAAGAAATTGCCTAAACAAACAGAAATCTGCTTTTCTGAAGTCCAGAGCCCGACTCTGCTGCTCATCTTTCCAGCTTTCCTTCAGATTTTGACCTCAGTCACCTGTGAACAGCCAATCATGTACACCATTACACTGCTTGATCCTCCTACTTTGCCTTGAAGTTTCCGTATATGCCCTAAAAATATTAGCAGCCACTTTATTGAGTTGAACACAGGAAAGACAGTTGAACGCAGGAAAATTCACTGCGTCCCTGTGATGAAAAATGATTCTTTCTATAAAAAATTAAAAAAAAAAAGCAAAAATGATTAAAAACATTCCAAAACAAAACTGCGTACAATGAGAAATTTAATATATATATTGTTTATAGTGTGTGTATATATATGTATATATATATATAGTGTGTGTATATATATATATATATATGATAAAGGCTTTATGATAATCCATTTCATTTAACACCTACTGACTGGTTAAAGCCAAGCAGCCTCTTCCTATAGTCTGTCCCCTTAGGATGCAGAAAGGCTAGAAGAAATATTGATTTTCAGATTTGTCCAGAGTACCTCATTTTCATTTCACTCAATACAGAAAAAGAGCAGAAAAAAAATCACTATTTTTCTATATTCCCCATGAGGAAATTGAAATATGTCCAGACTGGATGCTACAGTAAGTCTAGTTCAAAGAGGTATGTCTCAGCTTAATAAGGTCCATTTTATTTGCCAGTGAAGAGACACCTGCAGGATGTGAGAGATAGAAATACCATAATTTGCTCTCCAGAAACTGCTAGCATCACTTTCGGTGCATATTAATGCAGCTCAGTACTGTCAATGAGGTGATTATTTGCTCCCTAGAGAGCTCATCTCACAGAGTTTTCATTTCGTGTGGTGCCAGGTATAAGGTCTCTTCTACGGCTGATTCCCGTAATGCAGTCTCTCAGAGAAGCCCTCTCCAGCTCTGCTTTTAGCCACTAATTCATAAAGTTACATAAATAACACATGTATAACTCTTATCTTTTTATGGGGTCAAATCAAAAACTTCTGCTTCTTATACCTGCGAAGCCCTTTTACCTCTGTATAGACTTCAGATAGGTAATCTTACACTTCTCTGGATACCAACAGCTGTGAAGACACAGGGGTACTGACTTCAGCAGAGCCACATTCCCCAAGTGCAAAGGGTCCTGGTGCGCATGTGCTTTGGCCTAAATCTGGGCAGTTGAACCTGGCTGAGATGTGCATACACAGGTTTTGATCACATATAACATTTTTTTGTTTTGTTTTGTTGTTTTGTTTTGAATATTGGGCTGAATAGAGCTACTGTATTGATTAGGGACAATGGGGACTTAAATGATGCATCTACATTATTGCTTTAATTCAAAAGCATTAATTGAAAGATTGCTTCCTGCACTTCAACTTAAATCACAGAGTCTTGGAGCACACAATCTGGATGTCTTTTGGATGAAGCTCATCTCACATACCCCAAACACCAACAGGCGTTCAGTCCACCAAGCCAGACTGGTGCTAAGATGAAGAAACCCCTCTGAAATTCATGCTGTGAAGACAGCAGGCTCTCAGCACTGATCAGATCACACTAAAATCTCACTTCTTTTGGGATGTATTGCATCCTAATACAAACATAGCTGAACTGCAATGGATTTCACAGCTTCTTGTGTTATGAATAAATAATATTACAGCCATTATTTTATTCCTTCATGCTTCTGCAAGACAAAATCTTGCAGTTAATAGTTGGATGCAGCTTACAACAATTTAGCCACTTAAAATTTAATGAAAATACATCTCATTTTTTATATTTACTTCCCGTTTAAGTCCTCCAATTTATTTTTGAAATCGTAACTTCTACTAGTGCACTCTAGGCCAATGTGAAGTGATCTATGACATCTTTAAACCAACTTGTCTGTCACCCGAGAACTGGCAGCAGGATTTCCTTTAGTTGACACGTACAGGGTAAACACATTGTGACACCTACCGGAACCCAGAACTGTGTCTGGAGTGTATGTAACAGATCCAGAGGATCCAGTGCTGGACTGTCAAAGTAGGAAGGAAACGCCTTGCCATACTGGAAGCTGCTTTAAAGGGAACTAGATGGGCATGTGAAGACAGTCACTTGGGATGTGACCAAGGAGATGCATTTTCTTTTCTGCATTTGGTAGATCCTTGTGTGGCTGGTTGTGATGCTAGAACACTTTCACAGCCCCTCTTTCTTGTATAGCAAAAATAATAAGGGTGGCTGCCTAGACAGTAAGCATTTCAATACAAGAACTAGTCTTCAAGATTAAACCGAGGCAAATTAGTTTTTATATTCTCAGGACAAAGAACATAGCACAGAAATATTTCTGTCTTAATCTTATTAAAGTGAAACAGCCATTGTGAATATTGCTTCTAGAATAGTTCCAACAAATTTCCTCTGCATGATGACCAAAAAAAAAACAACAACTAGGATCTGAGAAATTTTGTATAAAGCAAGGTTTATAAGTTGAGTTCTCAGCTTGTTATTGATTTTTTCATCACCCAAATTATTAAAATGAGAAGGAAATACTGTAGCTTAAAAGCACCTTTCTGGAGGCTTCCTTTTCATACCTTATATCAAATATTTCCTTCTTGTTACTTGAACACTTAATAATCACCTTCCACTTTGTATTCCACAACAGTAACTTTGCGCTACCAGTTCTTCTTAGAGGCATAAGATGCTGCAGTAGTTATGGAAATTACCTCTGTGTCCCCACTAGTACACGTTTTAAAACAGCATTATCACCACAGCTTTGTGGCATATCAGTTACAGACAGTATTTGTGTATCTTCCTGTAAACAGTTCCTTTTAATCTTCTGAATGCAGAATCTGTAAACTCCCTCAGCAAAAGAAATAGTAAAAAATGCCTGGTCACAGTGTCACATATACAAATGTATATATGTCTGCATCCACACATATATAGCCATAAATAAAAAATAATAATAAAAAAATCCCTATATCTCATTCACAGAAGTTAACTCTGCTTGGTCTCAAAGAACAGAATTGATGTTTACTGTTGCTACAGATAGACTATAGCTAGGTATCTTCTTTATTTATTTTGTTATTGCTCTAGACTCACCCATCAGTGTGTGTCATTTTAAGAGTCATTAGATGTAAGAAATGCCACCTGTTCATAACAGCATTTGAATTAAAAGGCAAGCTTGATTCCAGTACATGCTATATAAATTTAGAACTTCTGCATGTTTGACTACATCAGCAAGCACAAAAAAATACCAAAGAACACTAATCCCAGCTCATCAGCACACTGAAATCAACAACAAAAGGTTTTCCAGCTTTTAGTTGCACAAATCATATCTCCCATAAATCGCTATGAAAAATCCTCCCCACTCCACCCCAAAAATCCCTCTTTAAAACTAACCCCTTAGAATATTTATCCCCCCGTTGTAGCATTTATCATAGAAGGCAACACGGTGATGAGTGATGTGTGTGAAGGAAGAGGAAATGCTGTATTCCTTCCACAGAAAATGAAGAGTTCTTCAAGCATTTTATCTTTTCTACCTAAAATCCTCGGACATAAATGCTATGCCCATTACCCTAGTCTATGTAAGTCACAGGGAAAATCTCCTTAGATTTTCTATCATGCTCTTCACCACACTGCATTAAGTGACCTGATTAACTTGTGTTCTCTTGTAACAAAAGACAAGCTACACGAGCAATTCATTTAATAGGATTCTTAAAGTACTTCTAATGCATAAATATAAACATATTGCTATCTATGTATTTCAGGGAGGAAAGGTCACAGAAATATATGGTCCACTTAGAGCAAACATGAATTAATCAGTATAGCATGCACTCTGTGTCATTTGACTGCAGAGAGCCTGCACAGCTCTATCATTGCTGTCCAGCTGCATCCCAGCTGAGAGATGATGGATCTTTTGGTGATCCATGCTTACAAGGAATTCATGCCAGAGTTACAGGCTCAGGTTTTTGAACAGATAAGCTGAATTCTGCCATGGAGTTATATTGTGTCAGGGTGAAGTTACCTAACATCCTTCATCGAGCATCTGCGGCCTGGAGTTCAGGTGACTGGGGGAGGGCCACGCTTAAACTGCAGCACCCAGAAGCATTTCCTAGCTTCTGGGCCTGGTACATGCTCTGGTCACATCCAGCACACACGAGCCCCAACTGCTTGCTCCCTGCTTCTCATCAGAAGAAATCCTATCTATATTTGCCAGAAGAAACCTCCAGTATACTCCAGCCTGACCCTAATTTGGACAATGAAGAGAAGGGAGCTCCAAGACAGACCCTCGAATGGACCTGTCTACATGCAAGCCCAAACTATCATTTTTCCAACATTCAATGGGAAGTCTATGCTGGAAGATAAGAGTTACTTAGGAAAACAGGTAGATTTAAAGAGCAGTCTAAGGTCACTGGCTTTCCAAAGCTTTCTGTTCAAGGTGTCATAGTCCGTGTGAGACTAAGCAAAGGCATGGCAATACAGGAAAAAACATCGGTGAAGGTGAGACAGAGTCTCCTAGCTAATCAAAGACAAGATAGAGCAAAACCAAATGTATGAGAGGCCTTGGTACTCACAAGGTATTGCTATGGAAATTAACTGCTTATAAATTGTACAAACAGAGTCCCACACTCCTCCTAACTAGCAAAAACAGAGTCAACTACCTGCAGATGTAGCATACAAATTCTCTGAAATGCAGCTACTCCTCAGAGCTCTGTTGAGACAGTATAATTGGGTCTGATGAAAGACTCTGCCTAAATAATATCCTTGTTATAGAGCTAAATAATGTATTACAATGGGCTAAAAAAAATAAATCAAGAGAAAGCAAAGCCATTTTCCTTCCACCAGCAAAGTTCAGGTGTTTCTGTGCAAACAGGCTCATTGTTAAACAGTGTCAGCATATTTGGTTTTGCAAGCTTTTTGACTTTGGCTTCTTCTAGTTATCTCATTAGTGAACAGCTCATATAATCAATAAATTGCCAACTGGGAAGCTAAGAGTTTCTTATCCACAGCTTTGCATGTTTCAGTGTTCTCAGAAATATTGATGAAACTGCATCCTGTTTTCCTTAAAACAGCATCTCTCTTTTTGGTTCATTTTAGTTTGTGTATCACAGCAATTGGAATATTCTTGATGCTGTAAATAGTCTTACTGTGCCCAAAGTAGTTTCTCTATATGCTGGTAAAGCTAAAATAGATGAGCTTTTATTTATTTTTTTGTTTGTTTTTTCTTTTTTCAAGAGAGATTAATTCTCTCTTTCCCAATGCCCCCACATAAAATCTATAGATTTCGAAAATGTTATTGAAAAAAGTCTAGGATTTGAACTTGTAGCATGTCAATTATTCCAGTGGAATTATCTGGCTGAGTACATCTTCTTATTCTGTGACAATTCTTCATAAAAGCAAAGCATCCCTCTGCAAATAGTGTGGGGTAGATAAGTGGACACTCTACTGTACAAGAACACATACTTAGTTCACTCCTTAGTTTACCCAGCACTAATTTGTCCACATCCATTCTTTCAGCATGTCTAACGTTTTATTTTTATACACAACAAAAGTGAAACAAACTCTATGGCATGTTTCTTAACACCTTTCCATGCTCTTTTCCACATGGCTCTACCAAGTTTTACAGCAGCCATGGTGCAGCTTTATTCAGCGTATTACAAAATGCTTTTCAATTGACCACATACCATCAAGAACTGAGATGCTAAAAGATTCCCATCCAGAGTATTGCATGCTAGAGTATTAGTGGGGCTTCAGAAAGTCTCACATAAATTTATTCCCCTTTGTTGACAGGAGAATTGTTTATAATGGATACCAGGGTGGTCTAGCACTATATATTCTTGCATATGCTTCTCAAGGTACTCTGAAACTAGTAACCAAAATAGGGAGCAAAACCAAAATTTAGTTCACTTTTACTGAAAGAGACACCACTAAAAATAGCTTCTGCCTAAAACGTTTCTGATAGCCAGTCTGACTACACTTGAAATATGTGAACTAACACTTTGAGCTCTTTAAATACAATCTTTCCAATCAAACCAACTCATTTCCCCATACAGGAGGTAACAGTGCATCTGGCTAAAATTCCTTACCATCAGGAATGCCTATATGAGTATTTAAAAGCAATTTGGCTCTCTAATGGTGCAAGTGTAATATTCAGTGCTTCTTAACATCTTGCCTCATAACAATTCTGCTTTCCCAGATGCAGATGCCAACATATTTACTAATATAGAAGCATAAGAATCAAAATACTCGATCACATCAAGGTCCATCAGGTCTTAATGATCTCTAAGAGCATCCAACAAAATTGTTTCAGAGCAGAGTATAAAAATGTTACAGACTGGAAATTATCTACAGTCTGCACTGAGTTTCATCCTGGTCTCACATAATTAGAGCTAAGTTTAAGCTCCAAAATGAGACAAAACATGATCTACAAAGTTCTTAAAATTAACTGTAATGACCCTGGATATCCTGATTATCATTACAAACATGCAATCCCATTGGTAAATTTGTGATCTCATCACTTTCTGTCACACTACAGTTCTACCGTTTAATTATGTTATGTGTGCAAAAAAAAAAAATATATCAGTTTTCAATTTACTATCTTTTATTACACATGCTCCTGAACTGCTTTCTGTATAGCATGTAGATGACTGTCCGAGTCCTTGTGGAACTGGTTATCCTATTGCTGCTGAAGTTTTATGTAAAGATATTTATTGTGTAATTATGTTAGGAAGCCTAGTGTCTTGGATAGACATCTCTATTCTAAATCTAAGTAAATAAAATGAATGCTTTCATTAACGGTCTTCATGGTTTTGGATTATGAAACAGAAGGGGGAAAAAAAAGAAAAGCTCTTAATCTTTCAACAGTACTCTGAATTTTGCATATTTTTATTATGTCCCCACTTACTCATCTTTCCAAAGAAAACCCACAGCCTCTCAATTTTCTTACAAGAGCTATTCCAGATTCTCTATAAATGCTATAGTTCTTTAATATCCCTCTGAAATGGGGTGATCAACCCTGCACACAGTATTATACAAGAACCCCTATTACTGACTCACAGAAGCATTATAATAATCTCTGTTATTATTCTTCATCCTATTTCATATGTATCCCAATATCTTGCTAACTTTCGTGACTGTAGCTGTGCACTGAACTGCCTATAATTATTTCACTCCTTTTCTTCAAGCAGTAATCTTAGCTTAGAATGCTGTAGAGTGTACAAGTAGCTTTAGTTTTTAACTGTAGCATGCACTACTTTGTATTTATTAACAGTGAATTTCATTATTTTTTAGTTATTTACACAGCATTTTTAAGTCTCTGAAATTGGTCAAGTAACAGGTCTCTTTTCTGGTGCACAAAATTTCTTTCATTTGGGAGAGATTAAAGTGACTATTGGGCCAACTAGATATACTTGACAGGCCAGCGTATTATGACTAGATGATAGAACAGTCAAACTGGTCAAGGGATGGGCTTAGATAATAACTTCTCAGTTCTCAGTTAAAATATAAATAATAAAATAAAATAAAATAAAATAGTACTTGCCAAGAAATGCAGTTAAATACATAAATCCTTTTCTAGTTGTAAACCATTGGCATTTGAATATATGCAAACAGAAACACTATACATGCTACTAAGGATATATGCCATGTATTGAGCAAACAAGAGATGCTCTACTAGCATTCAAAACTTGTTAACATGATGGTAGCACAGCATATTATTAATGCATTGCTATGTTACCTTGTATTGTGGATAGGTCTTTTTAAAGGTGAATCAGAACAGTAATAAATTTGTGTCCAGCACCTAATTATTTTCTTATTCTTTTCTTTTTCTTCTTTTCCTAAAGAAAAGTATTGCTGTTAGCCATCCAATTCTTTTCTTATTTGAATTCTTATAATTCTAGGATACATGTAAGCATGATTCATCTTCTAAATGTAATCAGTTGCTTTAGATAGAGAAAACATTTCTGACTAAATTGTCAGTACTTCATATCCTAGTAATGCGTAACCATGACTTTCATAACCATTTGCATAAACTACAAGCTTTAGTACAGACAACTAACTTAAATTTATCATAACACCTTAAATTTGTATAAAAAGAAGTTTATGGAAAAATGTATTTTGGAGAGCATGTAGTTTAATATTAATCTTAACATAAGAACTCCATTCTAAATAGGTCCGACTATGCCCCGAAACACTGTGAATACAAAAAGCTAGATGACCACACTAACAACCAAATTTTCTCATTTGCCCTGCACATTCTGATCGAAGAGATTTTTATTTTTTTTCACATACTTGCCCATATTAATGGATTCTTCCTTCTTGCTTTATTTCCAGTGTAAACCCAGAGGTATTACTGACTAGGAAGGAGCAACAGTATGAATGTCACAAATTACCATGTCACACCTCTGGATATGTCTTCAGTTCATTATACAGATCTCACATCCCTTTTCAGCCTGCCTCCCTGTGATGACCTTTGCTTAGCCTAAGCATTTTTATCAATTAAAAAAGAATGCTTTATATATGGATGTATTTATTTATTTATTTATTTTAATTGGGGAAGATTAATTTCAAAATTTCATTTTAGGGTAAAGCTAAACATCTCATTTTTCTTATTTTGGGAGGGGACATGAAAGTTGTTTTGTTGAATCATGTTGTTTGCTTTTATTTTCTGAAGCTATTTATCAAATACATTAAGATAATAAATTAATGTGCTTTGTGGTTTTAAAAAACATTCTCCTGAAATGTTTTGGCTTGGTCTAATTATGGCATCGTTTAGTTTCTTCTGGAACTGTAGTGCTCAAACTAATTGCATTTACCCTCAAACATAACTTTCCTTCTTTTTGTTTCCATCATTCCTTCCTCTAATCTTATGACTTGATTTTAATGAATGCATGTGAAAATAGCTTTAAGCAGTTGGAAGTACTCAATTCAAAAGTCTATTTTTGGTTACACATCATTCTCAGAAGTTTCAGTATAGTAAGAAACCTTGCCACATAATCCTTCCCCCACTAAAACTAATCAATGATTAACCATGACCTTCAATCAGACCAGAACTGCATCCATGATTTCTGCACAATGCTAAAATGCAGAAACAAAAATAACTTGAACAAAATCAGTTCAGGCATTCTTATGGAAAAGAGAGAAAAATACATGTATTCCAATTATAAAATAATTCTTGCAGCACCTACTTAAAAAGCTCTAACACAAAACAAGTTGTATCAGTGACCTAAAAATCTCACAAAAAAAAAAAAAAAAGCTTTAAATATAAACAATGTCTCTGGTGAAATTTATTTGATTGCACTCACTTTTTATACTCTTTCTAAATCTTCTATATAACATATTTCATATACAATTCTTGTGCCAGTAAATACCTGTAGAATACCAGAGAACATGGTATTCATACAAATACAGACAATATAGACTTTTTCTAGCTGCAAATACATTATGCTATTTTCCCTATGAAAGGCTTTATTAAAATACCTTTCATTATTAAAAATAAAAATACAAGAACAACGTACAAATAATCCATGCTAAATGTATTAAGCATTGCAATATGAACAGACCTGTGGCTCACACCCCATGACAGACATACACACACATCACAACATCTTGCATCCATGACCCGATGAATAGCAATAGTTATACCAGAGATGATTCAGGTCCAATGAATTATCGTATCAGTTTAGTAATTTCAGTATTGGAAATCAGTTACTTTCAAAGGTGTCCAGTGACTTTGAGTAGGACAAAATTTTGTCCTGAGTGTTTGAAGGGAACAAGAAGGGGACTAGGATGGCAAAATTAAATTTACAAACGTTATGAAAACGTGGGGAGGAGGGGTCTTTCAGCATTCAGAGTCTGGATGATATAAATAAATACTGTCTCTACTTTCTCCTGCTGTAGTTAATTAGGACATCCTAATACTCACCTGATCTGTACACATTGAAAACCTGCACACAAATGAAAAGAGATTCTTTAAACGTCATTTTGCATCCAGATGGAGGGATCAAGCAGAAGCTCTGAGAAAAGAGGCCTGACAGATCAATCAGTCTTTAATTCACAGTTTTCATTACTAAGTATTCTCGGTGAAAGATGGAAAGAAAATCACTGCTGACTCTTGAGCAGGTTGGCACCTCTGTACATGAAAACCTGCTATTTTTTCTTACTCAAAAACATGGTCAGTTGAAGTTATTCCTGTATATTCACTTTGATACTTACAAAGACATTAAATGATTATAGGATTGCAGTGCTGTCAGCAAGACAGTCCAGCATTTCAAGTTCCTTCCCATCTGAGATGAAGCATTTAGTCTTTTCAATAAGCGTAAATGTGAAGAAAAACTGCAGCCTGAATGATTTTCCAAGTGAGAGCTGATTAAAACTCAGTATGAGCTCACAGGACATGAACAGCTCATACTGGCAGAACAGGTGTTCGTCTTTGTGCTTACAAAAGAAAGCCAATGGGAAGATACAATGGGGTTGCAATGGATCACTGCTTGAATTAGGAAAAAACAGTAGGAGTTTGTAGGGCATGGGTTATGTCCTATACCAAAAAGTTGGAATGTAATTCCAAAAAGTAACGCTAAACTGCGTAATATACATGGTCCCCACACATGTTTTAAAGCAGTTTGTTCCAAAGTAGCGTGTGCACTTCGTTATTGCTTGCTAATATATCCCTAGGCTTTCACTCTGGCTTTTTAAATTTCACCGAGACCTTCTATCATTGCTTCTAGCATTCAGAGCCGCATGAAGGTTTTCTTCAGTCACGTTCACTACAAATGTTTGCCTTTCCCTAATCCCTCCCTCTCCCTGCTATTTGAATGACCCTGCAATTGCTCCTTTAAAAACACCTAATTTTATGTGAGAGATCTGGTGGTGTACAAGAGGTAACCAGAAACTACAGATTGCAAGGGCAATATCCATTTGTGGCATTTTGGAAGGACCTCTGTTGAAGGCTCAAGTATAATGCTATAATTTTATCTGAATAAATAGCTGAGGTACTTTGGGAGTCCCCATGGGCACATGCCTATATACACACCCTGAGGTACATCCTGCAAATGTTTCATTAAGCTAATAACTACCTTAAAATGTTTACCATTCCAGGATATTTTTCATCCCTTTCTTTTTGCTCTCTATCCTTTTCATTTTAAAGTACTTATTATCTTTTGTGTTTTCTTGTCCTTACCTAACCCCACTGCATTTTCATTTTTCTTTAATTCCTCCTTTTTCTTAAACCTCACATACCTTGTGCTCATTTTGCTTGCCCTACTGTGATTTTACATTGTTACCCTTTAAATATCTAAAAGATCAGTGGAAGAAAAGAAAGTAATTTGTTGATAAACGGATCAGTAAAGGAAAAAGAATAGATTGTTAGCTAGAAGGACATAATTAAAGGGACATTGTTATAAAAGCAATTATAGTCTTTCATTTCTTTTACATGTTCAGTGCTAAAAATTTCTCTCCAGAATGTGGAAGAAAGTTACTCCCTTTGTGTGTCCTTCAAATTAATTTTGAACACATCAGGGTGCATCCTCTTCACAGTTACATCAATTTCATTTGGATAAAGTTCTCTGTTTTACCAAAACTGAATTTGGGAAGCTCTGTTTGTGAAGCCTGGTGTCATTGTAAATGGTACAGCAATAGACAGTAAAACAGAAAGCACAGCTGTGTTTCGACACAAGAGGAATCCATCTACCGGAGACAGTTTCTACTTGTTATGATGCTGAAAGCAAAATACGTGTGGTGGGTTGACCTTGGCTGGGTGTGAGATGCTCACCCAGCTGCTCTCTCACTTCTCAACAGGACAGGGGAAGAAATAACATGGACAAGCTCATGGGTTAAAGACAGAGATTGTTTACCAATTACCATCAGGGGCCAAACAGACTTGACTTGGAGAAGATTAATTCAATATATTGATAATTTAAAATAGAGTGGGATAGTGAGAAACAAATGTAAAACTAAAAACACCTTCTCCCCACTCCCCTCCTTCTTCCCAGCCTCAAATTCAGCCCTCCATTCCCAATTCTTCCACCTGCTCCCATCCCACACAGTGCAGGAGGTATAGGGAACAGGGGCTGTGGTCAGTCCACAGTACTTCTCTATGCCAGTCCTCAATGTTTGTTTCTATGGAATTACTTAGTGAAAAAACAGTAGCAACCAAAACTTGGAGATAATTTTAGTAGTAAGAGAAAATGAGAGAGCTGCAGGATAAACGACAAGCTCAATTTTTACTGTAACTAAGACACTAGGAAAGGAAATCGTTAAATATTTGACAGGTCCTGACAAGTGTGAATCTTGCTAATAGTGAATGAAACCTGGGCTATATCGAATTGTAGGAAAGGCTTCCTGGTAAAAGGTTCTCCTTTGGAACTGAGACTTTATCATCAATATAAAAGTAGTAAGTAGGCATTTTCTGCAAGTGGTTTATGCATTACAAATTGTCCTTAATTTCTAAGTTATCTGGGCATAAGAACTGAGAAAAAGGGAATTTACTGGAAATATAGTTAAAAGCATGTTTGATGCCTATAATCAAGAAAATTAAGCAGAAATTGTCAAGTAATTGTACAATTGTACGACTCTACTGTATCCCTGTAGCTACTCAGAAAGCCAGTTTCAGAAAACCAGGCTGTACACATTTTATTCATTTATACATTTTTAACAGAGTATATAAAATGATCACCACAGACAGAAACAGATTTGAATATTGACTAAGAGTGAACAGCTTAAACTAAAAGGAAATGAAAAAAAAAAAAAGAATGAAACATACATGGGATAGTGAAATGGTTTTGGAATCTTTTGTGTGTTTGTTTGTTTGCTTCCCAGCAGTGAACTGCATTTTTACACATGCTTTGCTTTTGGATGGATCTATAGTGAAAAGAGTTGAAGACAGCTACCTTCTGTCTAGAGGCTGTAGTCCTCTTCCTTCATTTTCCCTAGCACCATGAACAAAAGCAGTGTCCCACCTGCAAGCAATCAGAGCCTAAGTCTCCAGCACAGCACAAGGATGTCTTTTGCCAGGGAAGTGGCAGCACAGGAGCCTCTTTTCTGAGATGACACAATGAAGTGGGTAACAAAAGAACAAAGTGACAGTTTAAGACAAAGGAGACAGAACCAGTGTTACCTTACAGGGAAAATAAGTAGCTCCTATGGAATCTCAATGACAAGGTATTGAGAGAAATACCATAGGGGACACGGAAAGGCAAATTACGCTGTGTATAATTCAAAAGTTTTAATTTATGAACCTCGCAAAGTAGGCAAGAAGAACACATTTCTTGTACTTATCATGATGGAAGCTGGTCCTGAGGCAGGATTAACATTGCAAACTAATATCAAATACACACACAAATCATGAATATTTATGATAATGTATTTCATAAACACATAGAGCCAATAACTGCAATCCTAAATAACCTGGTGCTGTTAAATCTACAAACAAGGAAGTTACAAAGAAAATGATGCAGCATTTCTATGTAAAATACCAAATGGCATATTCAAATAGGCTGTAAGAATTATTATATTAGGGATAGAAAGCAAATGAAATAAATGTCATCCACAACAAAAGGCTGACTAATGTTTCAGCACTAGACTGTGTCCTCTCAGGAAAGAAATAAAAAAAATACCTTGAAGGGGTGGAAGAAAGCACTAATTTAGTTTAAAACTTTAAGTAATAAACAGAAAGGAGACACAATCATGTCATCAAATAATCATCAGATAGATAAATGGAAACAAATCAGAAATAAGCATGGCTAAAGAAGATCCAATAAAAACAGAACTTCTGAATGGTAAGGATTTACCACGGAAACACAAGGATGGAAACAGAACTCTAAAGAAAGTGTTGAATTCAGAAAGGCAAGGGGAGCAGGAGCCCAGTTCTGATAAGCTTATAGCACTTTGGAGGTGAAGCAAAGCAATCAGACCTTTACAAGGACTCCACCCAGATGCTTTCTGGAGGGACTGCCCACTCAACACTTTGGGAAATGTAACCCAGAGGGAGAAATAAGAAAATGTCAAAAGTAGGCAGTGTTTTTCATGTCCCATTAGGAAAAAAAAAAAAAAAAAAGCATCATCAAAGCAACCAGGAACCCTGACTGTGCAGAGTGCTTTGCACAGATGGGCTTTGCACACTGTTCTACCCTGTCCCAGCAGGGCAAGCCCAGAAAAGAGGAGATAACAAAAATTGTTCATTAAGCAGTGAGACGAATCAACAGCAAGCACATACATAAAAATCAGCTCCCTAGAATAGAGGGAAAGGTCTAGAATTACAGCAACAAAACCACCTAATGCAACATACAAATGCACATAATCCCAGGATTTCAGGTTTACATTCTTCTAGGTATGTCTACTACAATATCTATTTTGTCTGTCTGAAGCCACAATTTGGGGATTTCCAAAAGACCTGCAATTTAAAATTATCTATAGTTTTCTTATCACAGCATGAAATCATCTGGCACCTCAGCTGTTCAAAGAGAAGTTTTGTTTTCTACAGCTGCATCCCATGTTTATCTTGTATTTTTTTCTGCATGACTGCCAATCAAAAAATATCTGCAGCAAAATTTGCCTGCATGTTAGGTAGCTTAATTTTTGAAGTATTTAAACACATCAGGAATGAAGAAATCATCCCCCCTCAGAATCACTGCATTTTAGTACTTACAACATAAAGGATGAAATTGTTTGTGTTCAAATAAAGGATGAATGTTAGATGACTTTACCTGCTGATCAGCTGTGTCAAGCCCTTACACTGGAATTTCTATGGGAAAGAAAACACATGATCTTTCTGCTTTCATAGTAATATAATGATCAATAGCCTTTTGTGAAATTTTAGGATGGTCTCTGAACAAGTTTCCTATGGAAAGGAAAAGAAGTCTTGATTTTCTTACCCCCCTTGGCTGTATCTATGGTTTATATGAATATAAGGCTGGAAATTTCCTATAGTACATTTCATACTTGTCAGTGTCTACTTTAACATGTGCATATGGCCAAACAGATTCCACACAAACAGTAAATCAATATGACAAAGCTATTTTGAATTAATAGATGTTACGGAAAAACTAAGCCAAAGTTGCAAGCAAGCTGAGATTTCAGTCAGCAATACATTAGAATATGCAACCTGACGTGCCTTTGATTAAGTAACTTCAGCACACTTAGCTGCAGTTCTGAACAAAGAGTCAAATGAAAACTTGCA
The DNA here is from genome assembly GCF_013377495.2 of Cygnus atratus. Taxonomy (NCBI): domain Eukaryota; kingdom Metazoa; phylum Chordata; class Aves; order Anseriformes; family Anatidae; genus Cygnus; species Cygnus atratus. The sequence continues at coordinate 57,977,951 of NC_066365.1, forward strand.
GTTTTTTAGCAATTTAAACTATTCCGGAGACTGCATGAGTGTAATGTGGCAGTTGCCATAGTAACCACATTTTTTCTTGGAACTCGAAGCAGATACATGTGTAAACGATTTCTCCATCTCATTGTCTAAGCTACTGTTGTGCTATCATGCTGCAGCAGTAACTTAGAGTTGGTAGTTTTTTTAAATATATTTACAATTTTCCAATATACCTCTTTTTGAATGTTTAATTCTATCCCGTGGTGTTCTGATTTTGCTCATTTTCGTAAATCCAGTACGTGACAATTTGGAGAAAGGAACGAAGTTGAACAATTGCCAAAAAATTAGTGAACATATCCACTTATAATTTATAAATTAAATTTAATTTATAATTTACACTTATATAAACATTTGTCAATACTTTATCCTTAAATTTACTTTTTAGGATTTCCTTTGAAGTATAGTTTGGTGGTAAAGGATCCCAAAGGAGACGAAACTGTTAACAAATCATTACTTATTGATAGTCACTGCAAAGCGTCTTCATTTTGTGCCACATTTTCACTGAACTCACTCTTAATCAAAATTGTCCAGACTCAAGCCATGTTGGTAATTTACACCTCTGGAAATGCATTAGCAGGCTCTGCTGTTTCGATGCCTGCCTTTCTGATTAACTCACACCTATAAAAGGTGCAGGTATCATTCTACTTGCATTTAGTTGCAAAAGACTAAACCCACTAAATTTGCTAGAGGTGCAAAGGTACAGTAGTACAGGAATGAGAAAACGTATATTTTCACATTAGCCAATACATCAGCATATTCGTCAGCCAAAAAGACTCTGCACTCAAAATTGTGGTGAAATAAATGGAACAAATTGAATATATGGTGTCAGGGACTTCAGGGGTGCTGCGTATCCACACATCCAAGTGAAAAGAACAGGAATTGACGTCAATGGAATTATACCAGCTTTCAGAAGCTGTGAATTTGGCCTCAAGGTGACCTAATATGTCTTTTCCATCTTTCATTTCTGTTCGACAGCTCTCAGCACAACCAAAATATTTACTCTTCTTCACAATCAAGCTAAGCAAATAAGTTTTATAGAATAGACCATTTAATATATTGACGCACTTTCCTGCGTAAGAATTGTCAAAACTCATGACTATTGATTATCATTATTCAAATTCTGCTGAGAATACTTTTATATTAAAAATTCCCATAAAATCCTCTCAAGTTAATAGGAATCAATTTAAAATTCAGATGGTGTGTAATCATTTTGATTGGACACAGAGTCATCTGTTTATATCTTATATCTGAGTTAATACAGAACTTCAACTATAATTTTTGGTCCCTATATTACCAATTACAAATTTAACATTTTAATTTTGCAAAGGGTCTTTTCATTTTTAGTTTGTCAGACAGTACTAGCCTTGCTCACTAGTTTTCTAGTAGCAGGGAACAAGAAGCTGAGGCTTAAAATCTGTGTATTGTGCTCAGACAAGACTCAGTGGGATCTGTTGATGTAGCTTTAGGGAGGCTTGGACAAATCTTTGGTGTCCCACGGAGCTTCATGGGCTTCATTTCTGAAAGCTGGTCATTTCTTCCAAGATATTAATGTACTTTTTATGTTGGCTGTGACTGCGTGTTACAAAGCACTGTCTCTGACACAAGTGATGGCTTCTTTTATATAAAAGCCTGCCTGACGATGCCAGTAGCCATCAGGGAGTAGGAAATAGTCTTGATGTTCTCCTCAGTCTCAGATTATCCTCATCACTGGCAGAACTCTTCTAGGAGAGAAATGGATGATTTGCCTCTCCTGTTTAAACCAAACCAGTGCACAGGAAATAATTCAAGATGTACTGGTAAGCAGAAAGAGCAAAAATATCATCTTTTACCTCATGTTTGCATATCCCATTGCACAATCCAGCTGGGCTGGTCATGAAAACATGCTAATCTGGCGACAGCAGCTTCACCATGGACTGCTATGCTGGGTGCTCCAAATAAAGATGTGCACAGGGGAAAATGTTTTCCATGCCTCATCCTGACATGCAGCCAGAAGGAGCTGAATTGGCAGGCATCCTGCAGAGCCCACTGGTCTTGGTGCCACACACCTGGGTGCTTCGGTATCCCTACTATGTAATTTAAAGCTGATACTAGTATCTGCAGAAGCTCTAAATGTACATACTTTCAAAGTCTTCCATGTCACAATGCTGAGTGAAACAATGCTTAAATGCCTTCAAAAGTCTCTATTTTTCAGTTTTACCCTCTGCAAAAATGATGGTGTTGGCAATGTTGAAAATAATGATCTATTTCACAGATTTATGGCAAGGACTAATTAGTTAATGTTTATGCAGCATCTCAGAGGCAGCAAGTAATGCTGGTAGGATACATGATTTAAGTCTGGAGCCAACATAAAGCCTCAGGAAGTTTCCCTACTTTTGGAAAATGAGGATGTACTGACCTTGTGCAATGTGACAAAACACTGTTAGTTCCCAATGAGTGATGGATAAGACAGATGTCTTTTCCTGCAAGGAAGGCTGGTTGTGTGCCCTCCCCTAGTTACCATTCTGAATTAAATTGCATTTTGTAATCTACTCATATGTGCAGTGCAAAGGTCAGATATTTCTTATGTTTCTCAACCAAAGCAAACCACCTGTCATCTTTTTCTATTTGATTTACTACATAACAGCTTATAACTGCACCAGACCTTGTGACAATTTCCTTCAAGCAAATTTGCTATTTCTTATCTAATCCAAATAGCAGTAATTGTTTACTGTACCTCTCCTGTCAGACTTAAAATATGAAGCCACTATTGTCAACAGCATTTTGATTTCCACGTAGACAGCACTGTTTCTTGGTATAAAATTTTCATTCAGCAAGCTGCCTGTTTCCATTACCCAAAGTTAAACTTCAGATTACATTTTACTACTACTTTGCTTTCCCTCATTTCGTTTTTTTTTTCTCTTCTTGCTTCGTCCTCCTACTCCCAGTATACATGTATATATTCAAGATTAAGAGCCAACATAACAGAAAAAAAAAATCCTTGTTTCATGCAAACAACTCTGAGATACTGACAGATGAGTTAAACTTGAGTTGTCAGAACATTTGTTCTCAGCTTGAACCCAGGTCATTTTTTCCTCTTAACTTAAAATAGTGTTTCTGTAATTCAGGTCATTGTGGTAAATCCGAAGGAAATAATCAAGAAAGTACAACCAACATCCTAACACAGCTTAATTGCTAGTAAATGGATTTCTTCTGTGTCCTTACTAAATTAAATTGAAGTGTAATGATTTATAGTATTGCCATGTGACGAGAGTCAGTACATTAGACATTACATTATCCATTAAGCTCAAAAGATTTTATTTATACTGCTTTGTTTTTCAGAAGCATGTGATGACCTCCACCAGTAAATAAGTATTATGTCACCATAATGGATTCCACATGTAAATTGCACCTCCATCTATAACACAGCTTTCCCCAGCCTGCCCAGTTTTAGTCAAATAAATATTCTTACTAAAGCAAGTAGTCTGTTGTTCCCATTAATCTGTAAGATGGATTAAAGAATCAGATTCCTTGAATGTTAATCTTTTTGCCACATTCTGCTAATATTTTCTGAAGTGTTCAGAGCCTACATGCGTTAAAGTATTTAGGCTCCCACATGAAATCAAGGGGCTTGTATGATGCGAGCTTACAAGATTTAGGCTTTTATCCCATTTCAAAAGTGAGTCAGGCACATGGATCAGATTCATGAGGCTTTAGGAGAAAGATTTTTGGTTCTGTCTTCTTTCCAATTTATAGAAATACAAAACAAGTCAATTTCTAAACATTTTAAAGCAACTGTAATAGTGATGTAGAGCTCCAACTCGGAAACCAAGAACTTTGGAAATGGAAAATTTCACATTTTAGCAGAAAGGAGAAGAAAGATTAAGAATAAAAGGAAAAGAAGGGTAGGACTGGTAATACAGTACATAATAATGGCACTGATATTATTTTGCAGTGAGAATATATTTTCATCAAGCTCTTTGTTGTTGTGCTTTTAGTCTGCTGTATTTCTCTCGGTTTGCAAGCACAGGCAATGTATACATAATAAAGATGGATCTGTTCCAGGGTCCAGTGCAAGTCAAAGTTTAAGTGCTATTAAATTTTCTCTCTCATCAGAATGAATACAATACGGTAGCAACTCAACACAAAACCCACTCTACTCAGTCATGCATGTTATAGGAAGGCCATAAACTGTTACCACCAGGCTGGGAGTGCGACACTGAATCCCCCTGACTTCTTTTGTTTACTCTTTTTAGCTTAAATTAGCAGAAAACATTTTTTGTTTGTTTGTTTATGATGATGCTTTTGCGAACGTTCTACATAGCAAGGAAGATATTTTTACTTAATCCAAATGCAAAATTATTAACTGCCTCACAGCTGAAGTCATCTCCTCTGCGATCATACTGACTTATGGGGGACCCCCATGCCTTAGAACAGCTACAACCTAATCATTTTTCTTTGCTTGAGGATTACAGTGGTTGCAATTGCCACCACACATAATACCCTCTGGAATAATCTATTTGCCACTTGGTGATTGTTTAATATTCTAATATAATTTATATGATCTTTACACCATTAATCCAACAGCAATGTTTAAGCCATCTTGCAGGCACAGAGAAGAGCATTAAGAATGGCAAGTCTTATTCTGATGTAACTGCATCTGTTTCGATATACCTCATGACATTTATTTCAATAGATTTAGTCCCAGCATGCCCTTGCTTAGATAGTATCAGAATCCAACCTTAACATAAAAGTGAAAGTATTTATTTTTAATGACTTTTTTTTCCAGTACTGCCACTGAATGATAAACAGCATCTGCATAACTATAGACAATTAAACTGATGTAAGATTTACTTTCAGATTGATGTTTAGAGACTACACTGACTTAAACCCTATTGTTGTGGTAGCTTGTTAAAACTCTCTGGTTCAGGTTTTTCTCCTTTTCATTGCCATACGTCTTCTGATTTTTCATTCCAAGTTCTCATTTCATTTTTTATTCAGCAGGCTTCTGATTTTCCTACACCACCTATTTTGCTAATAGCTAAAAATGTTTTACAGATTGAAAAAAAAAAAAAAGAAAGCAACAAGACAGGAAAAGAAAAAGAATTGGCTGCTGGTCTCCTAAATTCTGCCGTGAAACCTTCCAGTTCTGGAGGCATGAGAAAACCACCAAGCCCCCCCATCCTTCTGGCAAGACATGACCACTCTCACTGAAACAAATTCTGCTTGCATCAGAGCTACTTCTTTGACTTCTGAGGGCAATAGTCTAATGAAATCAGGTGATATTAGGGGATATTATGCACAACACATATTTAGATGACATTATGCAACAACAAGGTACCACGGAGTAGGCCAAGGAAAAGCAATGACAGCTACTACATCATCGCCCAATAACAGTACACAGACAGACTTAATTAATAAAATACTCCATGGCACTGGAAGACATCACATAGTATTACCTGACTGCCAGGGCTGTGACTATCAGTCTTGCTCTGTACAATGAAAGAAGGCTACCTGGCATAGCCTACGACTAGCAGCATCTGTTTTATATTAACTAATGATAAACCAATCTAAAGCTAAAGTCCCTTCTATTTGTGAAAGACTCAGAAATTTTTACCATTTCACCTTGCTAGCTTGTGCTGATAAATACTTACATTTGCTCATAAGAATTCACGTTCACACTAATGAAAAGTACCAGACAAAATTCCTGCAAATGAATTGGCAATATGAACAGAGAAGAGTGAGACATCAAACACATCAAAGAGAAATTCATACCTGGCAGTGGTTTTCAAACCTTCCAAAATACAGGAGGCAAGAGGTAGATATGGAGAGTTAAATCCAAGCCCATTTTGGAGAACCATTTTATCAGAAAACTGCTGAGAAAAAAACAAAAAGATTAACAAGGATGAATCAGGGATAAAGAATACAGGAATATTTCTCTTTCAACTTTAATCCCACCAATTGCATACAAACATACAAAGCTTTGTAGTCAGACATAAGATTAAATTTTCCATATAATTGCATTCCAGACTACTTTTTTCTTCTTTCTCACGTATTCATCCTCTAATTAGGCCCAGGAAGATGACTAAACATTTTTATTTCTATTACCATGTATGCAGAATCCAACTATGTGTTGTTATCCACAGACCGTGTCAGACCCATTCTACAACAAAACTGTAGCTCACATAAATTCTGATCTACATTTTTTTATGTTTTACATTATTTGATGGAGCTTAGTGTTTTGGAAACTCTCTGTGTCCATTCACTTTGAGAAAAATAAATCCAGATGCAATGTACAAATTCTCATTGGCTATGCATTTAGTCTTAAAGCCTTCGTACTATGCTACAACCCAGTATAGCCAAAAATAATCTGCATGCACTTTTTAGAAACACTGTTAAAAGATATGAAAGCCATGATAAATTACTATGATTGAAAAATATTTCAGACTTTTTCATTGTTTCTTTTCCAATGAGTTTCCTTGGGGAAATGCAACTTTTCTTTGTGGACAGAAGTGGAATCATGTAGCTCTAAGACAAAATGGAATTTACCTCTTTGAAACAAAAAGATTGCCTTTGGTATGCCAATTTCATAATTGTGGCTGTCAAATCTGAGCTGCTGCCTGAGAAAGGAACAGCAGGGAAATGAGGGAAATACAGCATTTTTCAATCAAAAAGTCAGGTTCAATTTCATTTACCAACCTCTCCTTTCTCCTCACATATTTTACCAGTTTACATCATGAAAATCAGACATTCATCCATATTTGCATCTTGTGTAAATTTGGGGCATTCCTGTTTTTTCTATACAACTGCACACATGCACACAAACACACATACAAACAGATCAACCAAAATACCCAGAAATCAAGGATAAAAAATTTAGCAGAGTGGGATTCTGGGGCATTTCATATTGTTGTACTTAAAATGGAACAGAAGGACAGAATACAAGATATATTGGATTTCCCACAAAACTATTGAACTTAAAACTCATTTCTTGGTATTAACATGCAGTATTAGTTGTAAATACTATAAATGCACTGATTTCCTTATGTTTATATGTTGCCAACAAATAGTCACATTAGACCTCTTATGGCCAGTGTATATAACCATGTGCTGAGAGCCATTCACTGCTGAGGATGCTGCATGCATCTTCTAAGATGCAGACCTTTAGAACTCAGTGCAGGGCCTTGCAAAGCTTCTCAGCCAGCAGAGACACAAAATGCAACATTTCTGTGCTTATTAACGCACACACCTTAGTCTTACATTGCCTGCAGAGAAGCACTCATTCATTAGCTTTGACAGAAGGCTGCACTAACACAGCTATATTACTTTCAGGATCCTTGATAGTACATTCAAGGCTACTTGTAGTATCCCTGTGCATATTTGTGCCATGTAAACATGGTCTAGATGGAAACTCCAACAGTTAATAGCACCACTAATTTTGGACAGTTATATTCATTACCTTGCAAGAGCAAACTTCACCCGTGTCAGAAGATGCCACTCACTCCTCTAAATCAGTCTACTTTCCACTAGAATTAAATAATCTTACAAATGATCTCAATTTTTTTTTACTGTTATATTGAGGAACTTTGGCAACCATCACCTTTCTCAGGGAACTTCAGTGATCTTCAAAATTATGTCTGTTTGACTGCTATAGAGTCAATAGGACCCTCTCTGTGTGCAAGATAATCCCCCAAGTATTATAGCTCCTCTCAAACACTTAATTATCACTTTAAAGCCCTCTTGAAGAGTCAGGTGAATTCTGAAGTGTTCTGTTTGCAGAAAAAGATTCATTTTAACTATTTTCTGAATTATTTAAACAATCCTTAATCTACACCACTGCAATATCTGACTTGTATCTAGTTTATCTCATAACCCTTTCCATCACACTTTCTATAAATGCCTAATAATACCTACACAATGCTGTTCAGTGCATGTTTTTCAGCCTGTTTTGTTTCCCCTCTAACTTAACGTTAATTACTGGCCAGCTAGAACAAGCATGACCAAGGAGATGAGCTGTCAGAGCCTTCACTTTCACTTCTACAAAAATATGTAGCAGGGTAGAGGACAGAGTTTGCATGAATTTCCCCTCTTATGAAAAGACTGTACATTGAAGCGTTCATGAAAAGACATTCATGAACACTTCCGATTACCTAACAAATATAGCCCTCGTACCTATTTGTTGACACTGTTGTAGCATGAACTCATCTTCCCTCAGACACAGAGGCTCCACTGAGCTGCTCACTCTTCAGACGTAACTCCCTAAAAGCCAGGTCTCCTCATTTCCACTGCACATTGAATTACTTGTGTCACACAAATATATACCAAATGCTGTCTTATGTTGATTATTATGCTGAATGAATATATTATGCTATTCATAATAGTGCAAGCAGAAGTATGAACCTGAAATTGTGGCGTATTATTATGTGAGGGATCACAAAACAAAATAGATTTTCCCAAAATGAATATATCTGATGAAAGATCTATGGTGAAGTGCCAATACAGACAAATTGCAGGCTGACAAGAAACATATTCACTTCTTCTTGCTTGCTTTGTGGCCTCTAGGCAATATATGAATACAACATCACCAGTCAAGAGAACAAAATCTGCTGATCACAGACTGTGACAACATAAGGCAGTCAAACATTTCAGCATCTGCTCTGTTTCTGTATGGTTGCTGAGGGTGATGTGTTAGGCTGCATCTCCCCCTTGCTCACCTCGAGCCTAATGACCTCTTAAACCTGAGTCAGCAGTGACATCTCTGCAGAACAACAGAGAAGTTCCTCTGGATGCCATCTCTACTGAAAGCTGAAAAACAGGTCACAAAGTCCCAACAGAACAATTGCACTGAGTTTCTGTTAGATTTAGCATCTGTTAATCTTCTTACAAAACTTACAAGTAACAGCTACTGTTGAGATATTTAGGACAAAGGGAAAAAAAAAAAGACATTTGGATTTAATAGTAACGTCTGCAGACAATGCAGGCACTCCCAGCTACAGCTTGGGGATCCTCTCTTGGATTCCCAGTTGCTCTTTCTACACCCAAAGAGAAAAGCTCCTCATTCTTGGCAAACCACAGAACATTTTGAACGATTTTTTGCCGTTCTGCAAATCTGAAAGTTGAAAGAAAAATCTCAACCCCACATCGTTTTCACTGATCTGCAAAAATCCATTGTCACATTAAGCCGACTTGGACTTTGGAGCCTCACAGAAAGAATATCAAGGTGTGGGAAACAGTGTCCCTTGGAAAGAATAGCATGCCAGTGGGAAAAGCATGTCAGGTGGAGACTGATAATTACGGCTTGTCAAAGCTTTCTGAAAGAACACTATCTAAACAATTCAGCATAGTAATAATTCAGGCAGTAACACTGTTGTACTGATCCAAATGCCTTCTAGATAAAATGATTATACCTGATTTACAGTACCCGGAGAAAAAAAGTTTACAGTTCTGAATCTTTCTAAGGCTTCCCAAACTTTCTGATCTCAAGAGGATCATGAAGAAAGGAAAGTCATTCTAGAAATATCAGCAACATAAGATTCTGTGGTATATTTTCTCATCACCTATTACCAAATACTTAGCTATGTTAACACTGAGTTCTCTTTCACTAATTTGACAAGAGGTTAGGTGGGCTTCTTTTGCCACAGAGAGAAATGTAAACTGGAGTCCAAAACAAATTTATTTTGAGAAAAATAACCAGATCCACAATTTACCAAAACAACAACAATAAAATCCATTTTAATAACCTTTAGTTTCTGTTTACCAGATGAAATATTTCCTTCTTTTTACTACATTATATTTGCACAAGCCAAACATTATTATGAAAGTTTGAATAACTTGGAAATGATTTTCATAGTGCTGATTTAATTAAGGCAATAATATCATCAGAATTTGAAATATATTTTCTCTTATTGATACACTTTATGGATACTGTCCTTGCTGAACTTTTTGGTCATTCTTTATTCAGGTCATGTCAAAGAAAAGAGCAGACTGGACCTGTGAGTAAAAGCACTCTAACAAGCTAAGATAAGACGCTCCATCACTTTGTGATGAAATATTCAAACACATTGCCCACTGGTATCAGCTTATTCATGACTGATTTAAATGATACACTGAAAAATGTGCTTTAATCTTCCATATAATAAGTCTTAAAAAATTAAAACTGAAATCACAGTTTAAAGAAAAAAGCTAGCAGACATTTCAGTCATCTTACTTGACTGTACATTTTCTGATATTAAAGTGGTGGTTTCATTAGAGAACTTAATATAGCTGCAAGTGTAATGCAGCTTATGATCTAGAGTCAATAATTTGTAAGGTATTGAATGTCTTGGTGGGTATTGATGTCGTTACCCTTCACATTAAAAAAAAACAATGTTCTTCCCAATTATTTTTCACCTATGAAGAACTTGCCAGCAAAACTGAAAAGAATATGTCCTTAACCTGTTGTCTATCACTTTAAGCACCATTCTTTAAAATTGAAATGAGAATATTTAGAATAGCTACTGATTCAGAATGATGTACCTGACTTTGAATACCCTTCTGCCACTTAATTATTTTTTCTGTAACATATATTTGGCACACAGAATGACCTATACCACAGGTTTAATCAATGCCAATAAAAATATATGAGCATAAAGGATTAGAGTACATGGACAACAGAACTACGAACAGAACTGATTGTTCAAACAGTTCAAACAGACTTTTTTCTCTATGAAATATTTCCATTTTAATGACAGTTTTGGTCTTCTGTATTTTAATAAATTCTTTTCCTTTTGAACTACAGTTAAAACACAGGGAAGTTAACTCTGGAATTTACTATGACCCCAAGAGAACCTGGATAGACCTTGCTCACCAGTTTATCACTGAATGTGTTAGTTTTGCCAAACTCCATTTGTCTTTTTATTTAGTTGGATTAACAGAATAATGTTTTAAAGCATTAATTTCTGGGGACAACACAGTCAAACAATTAGCATTTACCTGCCTCCATTAGGTCACTGGTATGTACACATTGTTCTCTCCTTGCCGTAAATTAGAAGTTTTCTTTGTGAATGAATCAAATAACAATCATTAATTATTATTCAAGCATGAGTCTGACAGAGATTTGCAAGTTATGACTCCATCCCACTAGTCTCATTTGCTCATTTATTTATTAAAATTTCATGGAAAGGACAATAAAATCTAAGGCTCACTCAACACTTCCTTCCCAAGAAAATGAGTCACATTGGTTTATTAAGTATTTAGTAGTAGTTGTTGTTTTTTTTTTCAAATAAAAGAAACGGGATTACATCAGAACTAGCAAAAACCATTTCAGAAACAGATTAAAAGCAAGGGCATTAGAACCAAAGGAATCCTATTGGGATACAGAGCTTTTCACTTACACATTTGCCAGATAGCTCAAGGCAGTCCTGACTGAAAGATGTTTACCCAAACTAATCACTTACAATGTAAAATCAATTGGCAGTGTCTTTCAGTTCTCTTTCTAATATGCAGAAAAACTGCCATGTTGTTAGCATCCATGCTAGTGATGGATGCAAACACAGAAATCAAGGTCTGAAGAGATAAGAGATGAACCTGATTCTGAATCTTGAAGATGATCTCCACAGATCCAAGTTAAAACAGTCTGAGTGAAAAGGTTGGTCTTCCAACATTTTCAAACAGCTTTGCAGACATCTTAACTCTTCTTCAGGTTTAAAACACAAAAACTGATGAAAGGCTCTTGTACTAAAGCCTTTTATTTTTCCAATTTTCCAATGACTTTTTTAAAAACAAACTATACCTGTCCATGTATCTTGCATCATTTATAGCCCCAGATCATTACAGTTATGATAATATTCCTACCTGAAATAGATGAAAAGGACATTGTCAGAAAGTATAGTCAGTTATCTGCTTTGGCAATGCCATATTCTGTTCGGCAGAATGGACTCCATTTCCCAAATCTTAAAGAATCCTTATGTTGATTAAAGCATGACTAGGAAAAAGCAGCTCTACATCCTTATGTATCTTTGTGGATTTGGGTATATTTTCTGTCTTGGGGACAATGATGTGTACATCTTGTGAAAAGAATAATGATAACAGTAGAAATATTCTAAGTGTGCCTTTCTGAAAAATCCATTGCAGATTTGAAACAAAGGTTTTAACTTTCTAATTTTATCTGACAGTGTGTATTCTTTGTGCACTAAATGCTCAATTATACTTAAAACTATGTTTTCAATTATGTGATTAACTTTATGCATTTGTGTAGCCCAATTGAGCTTCATAGGATTACTCAAGCAGAGAAAAGTTTGCAGAATTACAACCCAGACTTGTCGATAAGGTTTTGTCAGTTAAAAAAGAAAAAAAAATCACAGTTCAGTCATTCATTGAGGAATATGGAGTTGTAAGTATTTTAGTTTTTTAATTACAGTACATTATAAAATAATAAAGATAATATTTTCCTGGAAACTGAGTATTTATCTCCATTCCGTAAATTTATGAGGATAGAAATGTCACTGTCTCTTCAAAAATGGCATTTCTGAATTGGTTTCTATGAAAATAATCACTGAGCATTACTCTGAAACATAATAAATAAAAGTAAATAATCCATTAGAATGAATAAGCCCTAAAGTTTCTCAGAACATGCCACAGAAATACACAGTGATTTTACAATTTCTGGAGAAACTATAAGAGTTTCACTTGCAGGAGCTGCATTTGCCCTCTCTTGGACAAAATGTACACTTCCATTGAAAAGAGCAATCTTCTTCAATCAGTTTAAATTCAGTCTTTTCTGTATTTTAAAATTTGTGCCATCATTTTTAAGCACAGCTCTCCACAGAAGTAAGTCAGATAATGTGTGGCAAGGGAGTAAATTATTTACCGTATTTTCTAGTTTACTGATGCAACATCAACGTGCACAACAAAGTGAAAGTGGCAATATCATAAATATGAGTAACAAGAATAAGCTGACACGAAAGGAAAATTCCATACTACCTTCATTGCTTCAGTCTAATGTGGGAGGCTAGGTAAATTTTTACTACATGATCTTTGAATCTTATTTCAAACTGAGGTCATATCCTACTCTTCTTCCATGCAACTAGTGTAATTTGAACTGATAGGGAAACATGATTTCTTTGAGCTGAGCTCTGTACCGAGATGATAGAAAGAATGCCTTTGTGTCCCTGTGTATTCTTTCTGAACTACTATTTGCAGTTTTATATACCCGTGTTTTTAGCACAAATTCTGACTGAATCAACTGTTCTGGTGTTATTAAAACATGTTACAAATACTTCATTACAGCTGGAAATCAAAGGAACATATACAAAAGCGGGAAAAACGTGTCTTGCAGTTAAAACTCTTTACTGAAAACCAGTAGATCTATGTTCGTTGCTTGCTTCAATGGACATCTTTTGAGTGATTTAAGCTTTCTATAACTCGTGTAATACGTCCTGTTATAGATCTTACTTAGAACACAAAATTTGTTCATTCAGTTCCTTCAAAGTTCCTTTGCTCCTTACTTTCTAAATGTACAAAAATTTGTAGGCCAAATTCTTGTTTAATCTTTCTAGACACCACTATAAGGAAAAAAAAAAAAGTATTTTTATTCTCAGAAGCAACCTACAACAATCTTGTTCTCTTTACCTTCCACATGAACTGACACTGTGGACAATGGATAGACTGTTTACTTCTCTGAAGTTGCCTTCTCTGAACTCTTGCCTTCAACAGAGAGCATGATTTCACTGAAGGTGTTTGCAAAAGATCAATTAACTGGATTTTCTACTTTGCTTTTCTCATCTTAATCTGCCTGCAGTAGCTACAGCGCTATTATTTGTGGATCAAAAGAGTATGAGCTTGCTCCTGCTTGCACTGAGCCAAGTCTCTCAAGGGGTCCAGTGGGAACAGAACAAAGCTGTTGTCAAATTCAAGCTACAAAATTAATGGTGGATAGTTATTAAGAGCTACATGCAAACACACAAGTAGGAAAATGTCAAATTCATTTTCAGCCTGATTCAAATTGCACCTACCAAAGCTACCTTAGTGATTGACAATTCATTTTATCAATTAAAACAAGTCAGAATCATTGTATTCAAGAACAATTGCTAACTGATGGTGATCTTCAGACTAAGACAATATCATCTTATTTGGATGCATCTCTAAAGTGATTAGGTTGGGTTGTATAACCAAGATATTATGCTCCTGTACTGATACTCAGCCAAATACTTAATTTGCAGAAAATCAACCTGTCATTCAAGCATGTAGTTAACAATTTTCAGGTATCAATCTATTTACATCAAGTACATTTTAGTGAGTACATAGAGTACAGTTCAGCTATACAACAGTCACAACCTTTACTTACTATTTCTGAAGACCAATACCTTTTGTAGAGGTTTTTGATTGGGAAAGGATATAGCACACTAAATCATAGAATCATAGAATCATTAAGTTTGGAATAGACCTCCAAGATCATCTGGTCCAACCAACCCCCTTACTACTAATACTACCCACTAAACTATGTCCCTAAGCACCACATCCAACCTTTCCTTAAATACCTTCAGGGACGGTGACTCCACCACCTCCCTGGGTAACCCGTTCCAATGCCTAACTACTCTTTCTGAGATGAAATTTCTCTGAATTTACAACCTAAATGTTGTACAGCCTTCTTATTTCAGCAGCTTTCAATATGTAGATATAGCCTTTTTCTTAGCATTGTCAACGTACATGATATCGGAATCTCATCATTACATTTGAAAGAAGTAGTTTTCTATAACAGCAGAATAATGAAGTTAATGTTCACAAATGATCTTGAATTCAAGTGTTTCACTATAGACATGAACTGTGTTATCTCTGCATAAAGACTGACTTTCCAATTAGAGACAGTAACTATTTGTTTGTTCATATGTAATTAAACAAACCATATATGGGAACTTTGGTGAATGCTGTTCTCAACAATAACCCTTGTAAGGAAAGCTAATTATTTTTAACACAGTGTGAATGTTAATGGATACTTGAGTAATCCTACACACTTCAGTGAAAGATTACAGGTAGATCTTAATGTATGGAGAAGCAAATTCAATTGAATAAAGGCTTCACACCAGTGTCTGACATTCACAAAAAGTGCAACCGTCTGAGAACTTGAAATGTCCCCAAGTCCTCTTCAGCCACACTAGTACACAGTGATGGAAAATATCCTTAGAGATCTGCTGAAGGGCATGAAACTTCAAGTCAACAGAAAAAGCATCAGTACAGCTTATTTTCTACAGTTTCCAACTGATTGGAATCCCCATTAGAAAAGGTCAGGTTTAATTTGACACAGTTGCATTCAGAAAGCCTGTGGTCCATCATAGTTCAGGTAAGATAAAGGAAAATAAATGCTGCTTAACTCACACACTAGGAAATCATTCTATTAAACTATGCATACAAAATATGTACTCAAGGGCATGTGGTTTTATTGCATAGCTACTGAATGTTAAGAGCATGTAATAAATAAATATTGTTCCTAAGTCACAAAAGGAAGAAGATATTTGAAAAATAAGACAGACATTTTTGAGCATATATGACAGAAGAAAGTCTAACAAAATTTAACAATTGGTATCATTACTGCAGCTGTCATATCAGGATTTTGAATTTTTTAATATCCATTTTAAGTAGTTCAGAGCTATTTTGTGAAATCCCTGTTATATAATTAGCTTTAAAAATGACTCAAGTCAGCATTTTGTCTATATGGCACAAATTAAGGATGGAACTTTAAAATAATGCCGCCTATTCTTTACACAATTGAAAAGCTGTACCAATATTATCTTTGTTGTGGCAGCAGCTGCTTGCAAATGCCTTTAGAACTGATTTGGGTCTTTCTGTCATGTGCTAATAGAATCAGAGACAGGCTTTAATAGTGTGTGCTCAATGTATACAATTCCTGGGTGATCCTACCAGAGCAGATAATTTCCTAGCAGCACACTGCGTGTGCAATTACAATATCATCATGTCCGCATAGATTTTTCTTCATCTAGACATAGTTGGTTTTTGTTTTTTGTTTTTTATAGTATCTGTCTGCTCCTTTAGTAGTCCTAGGCTGTTAGCTGTCTGGGTTTAGCCATTATACCCTGCATCTCGACCTTGTGAACATCATCAATATTGCCAGGCAGTTCCACTGACTGCAGTTCTTAGTGAGAATTGGTGATATGAGAAGCCCACAGTGTAAGCACACGAAACCAGCTGACCTCCAGTTACAGCAGCAGAATAAAGGGAGATAGCAGCCCAGGGCTATGCTAAGGAATAGCATGCTGCAGTCACACTGAATTTCTGCATAAAGCAATTCCCTCTCATTTTTCATGTGCATTGCCACTAATTAATTGATGTTGTTCCACTTACTTCTTGCAAGTGGAAAACAATAATGTAGACAAAAGGACACTGTAGGCATGTAGGAACTGAGGTTTAAAATGTGTAGTAACTCTCAGCATGTTCGTATGCCTGTCTAGGATTTGACAGAATTTTTTTCAAATCATATTAAGTATATGTGCTTTCTTCACAGACAGCTCTTTTAAAAAACTTACCCATTTAAAAATAACATTTTAAAAAATAAAATCTATTGTCCAAAGAAAGTTAGGAAAAGAAAAATTCTTGTCATTCGAGGCTGGCAGAATGAGAGCAAAGTGAAAACTGGGACAGAGGAATAAATCAGGTAGTCATTATTTTAAATAAAATGCTGATCTGGTTAAAGAAACTATTGAAGGTAAATTAGGAGTGAGACTGAATATCTCCTATCTATGTGGTCATCCCATTAGCACCAGTAGAAATTTCATTCAGAAAGCTTTCCTGAATGGAGTCTTATTGTCATGGGAATAGCAACAAAGAATTAATGACATTGCTTCATACCACTGGGACATCAAAATGTAGTATTTTGCTGTCCAACATATTTAAAGCACTATACTTCATTATATGGAAAATCATTCTCATGACTGAAAGAGCAAAACATTTTATTGTGTATCTATTTTCTGTCATAACATTGGAAAAAATAAAAAATAAAACACTATGTTAGCTGAAGTACAGAAGTACCAACAGTTCTCTTGTGAACTGACGGCTCCACATGACGTCCCCACTGACAACACTGTAAAACTACTGACCCTGTACAAGAGTTAAATGAAAACTCTTTTGCCTATAATCTAAGAACACAAGTCCTATGAGGAGCAGCTGAGGGAACTGGGGTTGTTTAGTCTGGAGGAGGCTCAGGGGAGACGTTATTGCTCTCTACAACTACCTGACAGGAAGCTGTGGAGAGCTGGAGGTCGGCCTCTTCTCACAGGTAACTAGTGATAGGACTAGAGGGAATGGCCTCAAGTTGCGCCAGGGGAGGTTTAGGTTAGAAATTAGGAGAAATTTCTTCTCAGAAAGAGCAGTCAGGCATTGGAACAGGTTGCCCAGGGAGGTGGTGGAGTCACCATCCCTGAGGGTGTTCAAGAAAAGGTTGGACCTGGTGCTTAGGGACATGGTCTAGTGGGTGATATTGGTGGTAGGGGGATGGTTGGACCAGATGATCTTGGAGGTCTCTTCCAACCTTAATGATTCTACGATTCTAAAGACTGAGATTTAACATACTTTATCTGGTTGTTGTTTAACGCAATAGATTCAAATGGAACACAGTCCTTGGATATGAAATCAAATTTAGCAGGCAAGATTATGAAAAATGTTGAGGATGATTATGAAACAACACATACAGGCAAACAGAAATAGTCACCTACCTGAGCTAAATCAATTGAAGTTAGATGTCTGGTCTGCTTTTGTGATCTTGAAAATCCTATTAGATACCACTAAGCATCTAAATATCTTTGAAAACATATCCCTCTGTGTATCCATTAATAAGAATCACTGCACTTGAAAGGCTAAAGGGACTCAGCCTCATCTGTAATATACAGCTGTACTTTTCAAACAGAATTCATACAATCCAACAGTACAGCTCTCCAAGCAAAGATCCCTCTACCATCAACAGAGGAAGACAGAAAAATCATAAAACCTCACATAAAGGATAAAGCACTCTCTGGAAATACCTTTCTCACACTTTGTATAAATTGGCCTCTGGAAGATGCTTAGAAGGAGTTTAAATGACGAGACACATAATTCATATCTGCAGTCTAGAAACACAATGCAGAATTCTCTCTACTGCTCATTTCAGAAAGTCTTTTGTTGTAGCTTCTGCTCTGCCCCAAACAGCAATTAGGTTCATGTTTTAACCTGTACAATCGTGATGGCTGTTATATTAAAGGAAAAAGATTCAATCTACAAATAAGTCCCAAGCCCCTTTTTTTTTCTTTTTTTTTTTTCCACATTGTTGTGCATGAATCCCCAATACACTGCTATATATCCACGTGTTGAATCACTGGGTGAATGCATCAGATCCCATAAAGGCACAAAGATGCAACCATACTACAACACGCATGTTTACTTAGAGACTTCTTTTAACACAGAGGCAGTAAAGCGCTCTCCACTCTCTTCTCCTCCAGGACTACACACTCAGCAAAGTTGGTGAGCGCAGTCTGTGATAGCAGAGCATGAAATTTGAGTCCCATAAATTTGACCCTAAATTTGTGAAATGAAGATAAAAATGAGAACTATTCACTTGAGGAAGTGGCAAATTTTAGAGCTCACTGGGTGAAAAAACTTCCAGGGGATATTCTAAAATAGTGATGGATGCAGGAACAGTAATGTTGAGGTATGTCAGGCCAGGGGCAGCAAGGTTACAAGCAGAAAGAAATGAAGGGAATTGGTGAATTGGCTTTGAGAAAATGGCAGAGATAATGAGGACATGACAGCAATAACAAATACCGTTTTTTCACAATGCTCCCTATACCGTGAAGTACCCAACAATTCATTCTGAAGGCACAAAATGTAGGAGGGAGAGAACGAACATGCATTCTCATTCTTCCCACACCTTCCATAAAATCTTATTTATTCACTAGCTTACAATTAATGGAGACACCTTTTGCAGGCATTCCCTCTCACTGCATTAAGTTTTGCTCTGCTTCTAAGCTTGGAAATGTGACTGACCTGCAAGCAGAATATTAAGTCAGTTTGTCAATTCCCCATTTATTTTGTTATCAATTATTATCACTACAATTACTATATAGTATTTAGCTCCAAAATTAATTTCATGTGGCATGAGCAATATTCATGATATCATGATAAACATTTGAATTTTAAAGAAGGTTCATTTTTTAATGCAAAAATAAGTGAAATAAGTCTGAAATTGCCTGGCAGAAAAAAAAAATATGTATATTTCTACAAATATTATTTTCATAGAAGCTTTGAAAGCTTCACTACTTGGGTGAAAAAAAAAATCATCCGTGTTTTTCAGCCTGGTTCAACTACTTTTGAACTCCACAGTGTCCATTAAATTCAAGGGATGTCTAAACAGAACTATATTATTTATCACTTACCTTTTGGATTTATTGAGACAGATCAGAAACAATGGAAAGAAAAGAATTCTAATGCAAGTTTCTTGAGTATGTGGATTAGGAGTTTTCATGCTCACAAAGAAACTCAGCAAACTTTTGATCTGAGAGACTGGGAACGTAAGTGATCAGAAAGAATGTCACAGAGGATTTGTTTATATTTTTAAAACTGTACATAAAAATTATTTATAAAGGAAACAAAATGCAGGCAAGAAATGAGAGACATTCCTTGATAAATTAAAAATGTTTGCTTTCTGCTATAATGTGAGAAAGCTAGATGTAAGAGAAGTATATTGTGTGTATGTTCAAAGACTTAACAGCATGAGGTATGGAAGTATTTAAAATGGTAACAGCTCAGAAAATAGTATAGGTCTTGAAATTAAATCATCCTCATAAATAAATCATCAAATAAAGGTAAAATGACAAATTGGTATTAGTCTAATACAGACTTAGCTGAAGTATTAATATCATTTTTTTTTCCTTCTTAGAAGGAAACTTGCTATTAAAACTTGAGTTCAGATAAATGTCTAAGTATTTGTGGGGCAATTCTTCATTGCTTTTGGCCACTAGTAAAAATTCTAGTGATGTCAAACCATCCTTAAGATGTCAAGCTACAGAGCACACATTGTAATGCATCTTTGAAATCTACTCTACTATTTCTGAAAGGTAATGTGGGCTCTATAGCTCTCCTCTTACATGTTAGCTTTGCATTAATGTGCTTGAGAAAAGTGCCCCCTACTCCTTGCTGTGGACTACTACTCTTAGTGGCAGCTATACATTTCCTTTCTGTCTGGATGATGATGTGCCACCTCACCATTGCATGTAAAAGCTTGGTGGGTTTGATACACATGAAGGAAAAGATGGCCTACTTTGCACGACTGACTGAACCCAAGATTTCACAAGAAACTTCCAATGAAAGGCTGATGAACCTGAGAATATAGGACACAGGATTCAGGAGTGTATCTCCTCATAAAAAAGAAGTCATAAGAATAAGGAAAATCCCAGCTGCCTAGTTCTTACCAGCAGATAATTTTCCTTACAATAGAAGGAAATTTTGCATCATTTGTCTTTTCAGCTACATACAAGTTATTTTTTTTCACATAGAACTCTTCTGACCCTTCGTGCTCCCGCTGTCAGGCTTCTAATTGTTTGTTCTGAAACCAGCCTAATTAGGTGGTGAGATTTGTAGGGTGTGGACCTTGTCTAATTGTTTGTTTTATAACACTGTGAAAGCGTATAGAACATATACTGCTAATAAAACTAAATCTTATCCTGTGCTTTATTATGATTGGAATAGAGAAACAGTTGGACAGCTTGTTTTCAGCCTGCTTTCTAAACTAAACATGGTTTACATGATCAAGGCTAGCTGTATCTCCATGCATGTTTGTACTCTAAAAATTTCAGCCCCTTCTACCCAATTCTAGCTACATTTACATTCCCACACAATGGGAGTAAGCTCAGAGATAATAAATGCCTATCATGTTTCATGAAAATGGACAGACATGTTGAAGATATTACTTTCCTGAGGGGGGGAAAAAAAAAAAAAAAAAGAAAGAAAAAAAAATCTGCAGTACATGCTCAGTACTTTCGAGATATTATAAAACAACAGATAGGGACACTACTTATAGCTCAAATATGTGGGCAGAACATCAGTCAGAGCTCACATTTTTCATTTGCCAAAATCAAGTATGTGTCACATATATAGGAAAACAGCTTCAATATTTGTGATGCTCATACAGCTACTTAAGAACTTACAAGTGGCTCTGGTGGGTCATACCAAAGGTCCACTTTATCTGGTAACCTATCACAGGCTGTGACCAATGAGCCAGTGAAAAGGGCAAATACAGAGCAGTATTTCCCCAGAATACTGCCTCCAGCAATGTATGGATCAGTGATATTCTAAGTCTGGCATTATGTCTGTGTGCTGAACAGCCCTGGACTCATTACAAGGGTTTCTTTAATTGCTTTTGGCACTTCTGTAAACATCTGGCATCCACAGCTTCCCATGGCAAAGGAGTCCCACAGCTTACCTACACACTGCATAAAAATGTCTCTTTCTGCTCGTCTTGTACTGCCACCTGTTAGTCTTACATTATACTCCCCAGAGCTTAGGAAAATAAAAATAAATAAATAAATAAATAAATAAATAAATAAGCAGCTCTTCCCGTTTATCCGCACCCTAGAACCTGCAATACTATTGACCCTGGTCTCTCAGTAACTTCTTTTTCAACAGTTATGGCAAAGAATTAGAACTGCTTTAAAAGACATTGGAGCTTCACTGACTCTGTGGCCTCTGGATCATTTTCAAAAGAGGTATTCACAGAGCACATTAAGCATTTGATTAATTACCCTCTGGGCCCAAACTCAATCACTATCTCTTGAGGTACTTTGTATTCAACATCTTATTTCTGGTAAAAATATGGATATATTTATGTACTTTTACATCTGGAATTGATATCATTAAGTTAGAGACAATGCAGGTCTCATATTTGAAAAGAATGGTATGAACATTGCTATAAAACTATTTTTTCCTGATTAAAATAAACATTTGAAATTTACTACCTGAAGAACAGAAAGGAAAAAGAAAGACCAAACACCTTTCCCCTTATCATCAGGGCATAAGATGTAAAGGGAAAGAAAGCACTACAGTAAAATAAATGATGGGGCCAGGGTGGCTTAACACCATTTCCAGGCTAAGTTCCAAGTCATTTCTATAATCAAGTTCCAATCCAAGTACATGTTTGCCTCATTTCCTTTGGATCTGACAAACTTAAGTATAGGAAAGTCAAGGGCTTATTTTTTCATTTTCACTTTGATGAAAGCGTTCTTGCTTTTCATGCAGTTTTCAGATCAGATCAATTGTTTTATTTTTCTAAAATGCCAAAAACAGCATAGCTAGGAGGAAACTTATGCAGGAAAAGAATGAGCTGTTGCTTCTATACTTATTGCACAATGTCACTTGCTTTTTTCATGTGTTCTGTTAGTTCTCGTAGATCCCACGCTCTCTAAAGCTGTATTTCAGAAAGGGAAAAACTGCGGTAATTATGGCAAAACATGTAAGGATACACAGCACAGCTCTTTTCACCACAACTCAAGGAGTATGGCAGTATTTTGTCACATACCTCTTAAACATATGTGTTCTGCCATTTGCCTTACATCAGAAAACGCTTCCTAATGCAATGCAACAAGACATTTAAAAGATACCATCAGTAACTGCGAGTCACTTTAGAAATAAATCTACAGTATTCCATCAGAGTAGCACAAACGAAAGAGCATCTTTTGAATGCCAAGGCCAAACACACAATACTCTATAGGCATGGCGCTTGCTATGCCCTTTACTGGCAGATTGATTTTCGTGTTCTGGCTAAACTAGCAGTTAACAACATTACACAGCTGGTTGGGTAGCAATGATGGCCCAATTAGAAAACACAGTCAATGAACAGGTCAGGCAGCTGGGGTCCAGATAGTCTGAGCAAGACTAGGCCTTTCGGTTTGTAAAACTTTCTGTTGACCTTTTCCTCATCATATGTGACCCACCATAAAAACATGTCAAAATCTTGTGCAGAAACAAAACAGAAAATAAACTATGACTTATCCAAATAAGCAAACAGTTTAAGAAAACTTGTTGAAGAACTGTTAGCACAGGAAAGAAAAGAAACAGGTTATAAGGGGCTTCCTGATTTCCCCATCAATATGTGCACTGTACTGGTTGCTGGCTTTCGGGGGATGTTTTGGGGCAGTCTGTTCTAATCAGAGATAGCAATCAGATATACTTTGAAGGCTTAGAACTACCAAAACTAGTAAATGGCATGGCTGTATTATTTATCCCACTTAGTTTTTCATACAAAAACAAACCAGTTTGATTTTTGGCTTGATCCTACTTGAATATACATATATATGTATAATGTACAGATAATTCTATATGGATTTTAAGTTGTGTGGCCTGAAAGCAGACAGTAGAGATTTCTCGACATATTACATATATAAGCCAGATGAATGTAGGGATCAGAAAAGAATTAAACACATTTATATAGGATGCTGCATAAATTGCAGTGCTTGTAAACTACAAGGGGGCAGCTAAATTTTCTTCTATCGAATTAAGAGACCAGCGTTGAAGGCACATTATTAGCACTACATTGTGAAATACAACGTTCACTATGCATAAGACAAATTTATTTGGAGATAAAGTTCCCACTCCTTCCAAGCCCCCCTTAGAGTTTCAAAAGTGCCAACATCTTTCCTGAAGAATACCGACCTGTTTTACTCAAGATAGATCTCCTTGTGATATACCACAGTGGGCTTGATTGTCATAAACACAGCTCTCTAATATCTCTTTTATCTTTATTGATTGTTATTATCTTTATTGAAAACACCTTGGCCATATCTTTTGGCAAATTTCTCTTTTGTTCAGAAATGCCTCTGCCTACACCTCAATACCTCCCATCACTGATTTTTCTTCTAGCATTATCTAATCTTACCTTTGTGTTTAATCTTGAACCTCGGTAGACTTAGTGCTGCACGTGAGCAATAATAGCTCTCAACATTTATTTTCTCGTATGTCCTCAGGTTCCAACTCCCATGGTTGACTATTTTGTGTTATCTATGCTATGCTGCAGACTTTATAAAAGGTTGACTTATTTTTCTCTTAATTTCAATGCTAACTTGATGGTTTTATGTAAATAATAAGGAATGTTAACAATAGCAGCATGTGTGAACAATCATTAAACTCCCTTCAAAATTCTGCCAGTGATTTTTGTTGCATATGTAGCAATGTCGGGATGCTATTACAAAATCACAGCATTAACTGAAACTGTACTTGAAGATTCTGGTATGTGTGTGATGCTGTTCTCTGAACTGCAGTGTAGGCACATCTGAAATTTGCTTGCTCACACTACAGAAACTACTTATTAGCATCTGTATATAACACATCATCACCACAGGGAAAGCTAGTTTAAAATCATAAATGTCAAGACATAATTAACTCAAAGGTCAGGTTTAATTACAGTTGTTGAAACTGAAATATACTAATTGCCATTACTATGTCAGAAAATTTCTTAAAATGATTTAAAATGTTTTGTTGGTGCCCGCACTTTTCTGTAATCGACATCTTTTGTTCCAAGACGGAGATGTTTCAATGGGCCCTTTTTACTAACTTTGAAGCTGAGAGAGAACAAAACAGGAAAACAAAGCACCACCACAAAGCTCAACAAAACCTGTGCTCTGCGTTATGATATTATTAATTACTTTCTTGTAATTGGCACTTCAGATAATTATTTAGATAATGGAATTATTTGGAGAATCTGTTGCATGGGTGAAGCAGATTTAACTGTACGGCGTTTAGGTTTAATGGCAAAGCAAATCAATAAGTGAAACAGACTGGTGAGAAAATAACTCAATAACTGCAAAATTTGCTCTACCTGTAGGCTTTTTCAAGGATTCTACTGGGAATAGTTATTGACTCACGTAAGTATTTTAGTTCTCTCTTTCCCCCAAGGTACAGAAAGTTTGAATGCTGTGATTTCATTTTCTCTGCTGTTACTTAGTGTTTATTCTCCCCTCCCTGCCACAGCCAGGATTTCCAGCTTACCATTTCTTATACTTTGTGTATAGTGATAGGCATCTTTTTTTTCCCCGTTTAGGAACCATTCTTACCTTGGTAGAAAGCAGCATGGAAATGGTTAAGATATATAAAGTTGAAATCCCCGCAACAGCACAGAATTTAGCTACTGTAGAGCCCCTGTGCAAAAATTCAGAAGTCTAAAAGTGATCGTAGCAGACAACTCTGGAGAAAAATATTGCTAGTTGATGACGAGAGGCTAGCAAGTGTGCTGATAAAGAAAACAAACTGGCATGTTAAGTTTCCTCCATCCTTCACCTGAGGTGCTGTGAAAGGGTGCTGGTGCCCTCCAAAGTGTACTAGTCACCTAAAGCCAAGGAAGCCTTGTGCCACTTGAGGAAATATGCCTACCAGTAGGCAGCTCCTTGTCATCTGTCTTTCATAAGCCCCAGTATTTGGAACTTCAAGCAAGGCAGCAGCAAAGAGCTCGAAAGTGTGAACGTAGCTGAATACACAGCAGCTGAAAGGCAGTGAAGGACAGTCTCAGGCACACGAAGTGCATGTAGCAGGAAAGCAGCCAGCAGTTCGAGAACCATTCACGGTACACCAAAAAAATTTCCAAGGCATGCTTTTTGATTGGAAAAAGAAGAAAAATAAGAAAGTTTGCGCTGCCCTGCACCTCAACAAAGGGGACAGAATAGCATTCAATTAAGAGTTCCCTGCCTCCCAGGTACTGATGACATTGAAATCAGCACGGACATAAGGCATTAAAACTGGCATCACCCCAAAAAAATCTCTTATTTAAGATTTACAGCTGACTGTTAAGAGAAAAGTGAAAAATTATTAAAGGCTTCCATCTGGCAGAATGTATCATTAGTATTCAAACTGATAGCAGCAGTGATTTAAATTTAATAATCCAAGTGGAGATACGCATCAAAAAAGAATTCTTCTACAATATGTTTAATAGCAATAACTGACTTCTTTATTATAGTCTGCCTGTGAAAAATGCCAGATATCAAAGAATAAGACATCAAATGTTAATTTCAGTGTGTTCTTCTGGTTGAAACTCACATTAAAATAATATACTCAGTGTGAATCAAGGAGCACAGGCTGTACCTGTTTGTACCATTCTTAAGGAAGATTTGGAACAGTACGACCCAGAAAAAAAGATGGGAAACTTCCCATAACTGGTTGTTTTGGGTGTGGGTGCCCTTGTGCTGGCAGTGGGGACTGCAGAAGAGGAGAGACCAGGCCGCCCCATGACCGATGCAGCCGGTTCCAGCCATTTCCAACTGTTCCCAACAGCCCCACCAACCTGCAAGGCTCAGCCCGCCAGCTAAGATGGCGGCGCCTCTGTGAAAACATTGTTAAGAAAGGTCAAAATGCTACCCAAGAGAAAGGAGCGAGGAATAAGACACAAGAAACAACCCTGCAAAAAGAAAAAGAAGGAGGGGGAGAAGGTGCATCCCGCAGCAAAGCAGAGATTCCCCTGTGGCCTGAGGAGAGGACCACACTGGAGCAGATATCCTCACAAGCAGCCCATGGAGGACCCATACTCAAGTAGAGGAGAATTGTGAGGAGGAAGGAGCTGTTACAGGGTGAGCATAGCCACCCATTCTGCATCCAGCTGAGCTGCTCAGGGGACAGGAGGAAGAGGAGCTGGGAGCGAAGGAGTGAGATGAGTCTGGGAAAAAGGCATGGGGGCTTGGAAGGTTGTGTTTTAGCTTTTGTCTTTGTTTCCCACCCTCAGACTCTACTTTAACTAGCAATAAATTATATTAATTTCCTCCAGGTCAAGTCTGGTTTGCCCATGATGGTAATCAGTAAGTGATTTTCCTGTCCGTACCTCAACCATTTTTCTTCCTGTTTTCTGCCTGTGTCCTGTCGAGGAGGGAGAGCGAGGGTGGTTGGGTGGGTGGCTGGCAGTCAGTTAAGGTCAACCCACCACAGAGGTGTTACCAAATCTCATAATTTTGTAGGGAACACATCTTCTGAAGGAGTACCTTTGCGTCCTACCTAAGAATCAGTCCAAGGAGGCTGCATGTAACAGACAATCCCTAAACTAAAGCACTTCTTTGATTTAATATTATAATACCAAGCTTTTTCTTCTGTCCTTCTTTTAATTAATTTTATGAAGGTATTGCTCTACTTTTGAGTTATGCAGCTGAGGTTTCATGCATTAGGTAGCATCTGCTTCTCATTTTCCTTTTCTTATGGAATCAGTTTACACTTTATTCTTTTATATCTCAGCTTCATAATGCTGGAACATAACAAGAACAGCTCACATGAAGTCAAGGTGACAACACAATGCACCAGCATAATAGCCATTCTGTTAATTTTTACTAATGGTAACAAAGAACAATCCAAAAGTCCCAAATAGACTCATTGCTGTATCATCCACTAGGTAAACAAATAGATGCATACAAACAGCAAAGGACAATTTGTTCAGGAAAAAAAAAATTAACATGAAAATTAAGGCAAAATGCAAGCATCACAAATTGAAGAGGTTGGGGAAAAAAAAAAAAAAAGTTGTATTCATTATAAGAACAAACAGAAATTGACTACCCAGTGCAGAATTTACATCATGGGCATTGTACAAACAAAAATAAAAATCAGTAACCCTTTTAACACTTTTTCCCTAATTGCAGATTAATGGGCAGTTCAACTCTGCAGGTTGGTAATTTGCCGGTATGATCTGGTATTTTTTAAAGTTGAACAAGAAAACAACATTAGAAAGCTCTAAATATGCTTTTGGGAAGAAGCCAGCTTAGGCTGTCTAAATTGGACCAGGTTCTTTAAACGTTCCACAGGCTTGTTGCAGGAAGTCAGAAGCTCTGCATTGGCAGTGTAATAACAAGTGATCGATACCAAGACATTTACTCCTTTGTCACTTCTAGCTCAGCAGGGGTGAGCACAGCTAGAGTCTGAAGGAGGAAGGCTTTCACAGTCATCAGGCAGCTGTTCAAAGCATCCTGGATACATCTAACGGGGGCTCAGGGTGGGGGATGCCTGTGTGATGGTGGCTGAGGTCCCCCAGCACCTGCTTCTCCCTCCCCAGGATACCTGCAAATGCTTACCATTGTAGAGAAAAAAAAAAAAAAAAGTACATATTTTAATTTTTAGTATTTTTCCTAAGCCTTCTTTTTCAGTTTGAATATGGATTCAGTTCCACTAGCCACTCTGAAGACATGACAGGGGTTTACAAAAAGAAGGGGTTGATTTTAATTTAAAAACTCTGAAAACATGCCCTGAAAGTTAAAAAGAGATCCTTCGTATCCTTCTCAAAATGAAACTGTATTTTTCCCCTTATAAGAAATTACTATTTTGGAATGTCTTGGGTTTATTTTAAAAATTAGAATTAAAAAAGCTATTTTGATTTCCTTTTACATGTTTTCTTCCAATTGATACATTCCCAACTACCATCCTAAGTTTAATTTTTATTATAGATGAGAATGATTTATTGCATTCTTTACAAAAACTCAACAAACATGAAAAAAAATCCTTTTTTGCTTAGCTGTATGTCAAAGTCAGAGAAAAAAAATTTAGCAATTCAGATTCCTCACCAGCCACCGCTCCACAATAAAACACTCTACAGCAGCACTGATGGTGCTCAGACTGCTCCACATATATGTCTCAGCTTAAAAATCACAAAGTTTTCACACAGTCTTTGAACTCAAAAGCTCATTATCTTATACAAAGTAGACATTGAAAGCTGAGGCATTGTTAGGGAGATAATGGATGATGTTACAACAGGAAGAGCAAGAGCTTAAAGAACACAGGACTGCCAAGAATACATGGGGAATGCAGTCTTTCTAGCTAATAATATCAAATTCTTAAAGCTACTGAATATGTTCCTTGCAGTGGCAGATCTCAGCTTTGCACAATTCAGAGCTTCTCAGCTAGATCCACACTGTGGTGCCAGAAGGCCCAGCTTCACAGGCAGTGAAGATGCACCCTAATTGGCTCTGTAGGAGCCAGTTATGGTCTGAAAACATTGGGCTATGTTTGAATTAACAAGTTGAAAAAAAAATGTTGTCATTGGAAATGTTTTCCTCTTCCTCGTAAACTTTAAAAAATCATGATGAGTTTATTAGCTCAAGCACAGAACTACATAAATGAAACTGTGCTGCTCCAACTAAACTGCATCTTGTAGAGCTATAACTCATTCAGCACTCCCAGCTTTATGTTATGTTGCATGACTATGTATGTCTTCCTTTACAAAAACTCATTAAAAGAAAAAGAACGCAACGACAGAACTTTATAGTTCATAAAAATGTAGGCCTATGAGGTTCAGTCCTGCTAACTGCTATAACATTTTTTACAAATCTTTGTCAGCCTTTTCTAAAATTTTATTGCATATTTGTACCCTTTCTTAAATCCTGAAAGCTGTTTGAATCAATCAATACCTCATTTTTCCTTGAAAAAACATGGTTCATGAATAACCATCACAGAAAATCACCCTTTAGCAGCTCAGAAATTACAAGACAAATAAACAGAATTGAGCATGTATTACGTTAAAATAAAATCTTCAGATTTCTAGGCCATGAGTGTGATTATTAAATACATGGTATCACTTATATAGAAGCAAAGATTTTTTTTCTTTCACAGGATCAGAAATGAAGCTATGCTTTATTTAAAACCTAAAAAATGGAAGCCATATAAAGAATGATATTTCACAAAGCAAGGGCAGGCACAGAACACAGTTTTTATAGTTCCACCATTGCCATAGTAATATACCCAGTACGGGTGAATATTTCTGCCATGTGCACATACAAATTAGAAAAAAAAAAAAAAAAAAAAGTCTTATACTGGACAAATTAGAACTGGACATAATCTGCTTACCCTTGACAGCAACACTTGCTGCAGGAACATAAGCATAGCAATATATGTGCCAACTGAAGTTCGCTGAATGTGATAAAACTCTGTTAAAAATCTGTATTTTATTAAAATCTCCAGTCTAAGGAATCTTAATATCATTCCACAGGGAAAGTTTGAAACATACAAAAGGCTGCAGTCAAACTAACCAAAAAGCCATCCAGGAGCCAAAAACAACCTTCTTTGGTCTATTGGTTGCAGCTCAAATTTCAAGATAATATATATAGGAACACAGAGCCAGATTCATCAGAGCTTTATTGACTCATTAATGTAGCTCTGAATAAATGAGATTTTGTGTGTAGATTTAGTTTGAACGATAATTGCTAGGATCAACAGTGTGATATGTATTTAAACCTGGGACTACTGCCACTGAGTAAATGAAGGAATCATCAATAGTTAATCTTTGTAGGACAGTGTGTTCCTGGTTGTACCACAAAGTATCAGCAATAATTTCTGCCATGAATGGAAATACTCCATCATATACAATCATTAGAAGATTTTACCGTTTTGCTGAGCCAGGAAAAACTGTAAAACTTCTGGAAGATTTTCTCAGCATATTGTAGCTTAAAACAACAGCAGATAATGTAGGGCAAATGTTCATATGCTGTAGACAACTCTGTATTTTTAGAATAACGTGTGTTTTGTAAATTCTTTCCATTCATTTGTTTCACTATCAATCCCAACCCTAGAATGAAAGACTATCTGATATAGGAATTGGTTCCTTTGGTCTGGAAGCAAGTAACAATATAAAAGAATTTTAAAAATCCTCAGCTCCAGAATGTTTTTAAAATGTATATTCTAAAAAAAAACATGGGCTAGGATGTCATTGAATCTCAATTTTGAATGGAGCTGCTGTAGAGAGCTTCACTTCAGAGCATCTAGGACTCGAGATAACAGAAGCAATCTGATTAAATAAGGATTTTCTAAAAAAAAATAGTTTTCACTAAAGATTGAAAAATAAAATAAAATAAAATAAAATAATGGAAAAAAAAACAGCATAGCACTTTCAGGACAGTTTTGAGCGTTGAAAGTTATTGGGTCCAACTAGATTTTCTGATGTGACAGAGCTTCTCCACAGAGAAGCCATTAGCCTGGCGTGCCCTGCCTGGGTGAGGAGCTCTCCCCTGATCCAGACCGGAGACGTGAGAGCTGTTTCCTGCCCCATTCTGTCTGAGGTGATTCACTTTCTCTTGTTGGCACGACTCCACTCTGTACCAAGAATTTATTGTTCGTGAACTCTGGCTTCCCAGATCCCACATGACTTTCTGTCCACTAAGCTTTACAAAAAGTCTTTTTTTTCCCCTTTTCTCCATAGCAAATGAAATAACATAAAACAAAGATTTTGGTTTAGATTCAATGCACAGTGAGAATTACATAGATCCAAGAAAAATTATCAATGTATTAATTATAAAATATTAAATGCTTATTATACTTGATTTTATAAAACATAAAATATATACATTCAAACATTCTTCAATAGAATATTTATCTGTAGATGGTCACTCCTGACATTCTACTGAGATGACCAGTGAGGTCCAGCCCTTAGATCACTAATCAACAAAAGTTATTTTCACAATCTTAAACCCCAAACAAAATTTTTAGTTTTTATGCCACAGCTTTAAAGTGACAAAAAGTAGAATGGATTCCTTATCTGACCTTCAGGACACTGACTGCACACCTCCACACAACTTAGGAGGGTCAATCACAAAACTAAGGGACTTTACACCAGTAAATTCATCTTTCATGGTAATTACTTTGGGTGACACTAATTTTTAGGTAAAAACTGAATGTCAAAACAACTCAAATCTATGTATATTTTTGTATTTTGAAACTATTGGAAATATTTGAACTTGCACTAAATAAAATAAAAAACATAAAGAAGAAAACAATAGATTTGAATAAGTTATTCTGGGGGGAAAAAAAAAAAGAGAAAAAACATTTTCTGATTACAATCAGCCAAAATTATGTGAATAAGAGAGAGAGATAAAGAGCCAATGCACATCGAAAGAAAAAGCCATAAATAACTGAAAAATTCTTATTCTGAATATACTCAAGTTTCCTGAGCAAGCTAGTAAAGATTTTAATAGGTCAAAATAACAAAACTGAATACTGAAGCATGATTTATGCCTCTGTCAAAGCATCCATCATGTCTAAATTAAAGTCCCTCTGATTTTGCAATTATAATTAAATGCATCCTGTTCTTCATTGTTGTTCCACATTTCAGCAACATTTTTAACAGCTTCATTGCTTTCCCTGGATCATCCAGACACACCCAGGTCAAGCTGTTTATAAAAGTATTCTCATTAAATGTCTTTAAGGGAATATCTGATAATGAAAAATATTGTATACATCAAAATCAGTTTACTGTGGCTAAAACTATGTGCTAAATTTTAACCTGCACCATTTGCATTACATGTCAAATTTAGTTATAGCAAATCAAAAGAAAAACAACCACCGTTGCTTTTTACTGAGTACAAAGTCATAATTTCATATTCCAGTAAATATAACTGATTAACCTGGCTACAAAAATACATTAGCATATATCTAACACCCAAAATGTTACACAAGAGACATCATACAGTCACTAATGAACGGTGATTACAATGGTGAGGAGAATGAACAAACAAGCTATTGAAAAGTGAAATTGTCAAAATGATCTATTCCTTCTTGCTCTCCCTCTGCCGCACTCCTTCTTGGTGATGCCCTGTATAAAGAGCAGCGATGTCTGGCTGCACCCATGCAGCCTTGCTGCAGTTTATAGAGTGCGTATGAAGTTGTGCAAGTTGGGTTGGCATTGAGGTTACATTTGATTTTCACTTTGCCCAGTACTATATTACTTCAGCTTCCCCCCTCTGTCATAAGTAGTACCATAGACATGAGAAAACCATCCCAGTCTGTCTGTCCCCTTCATATACTATATATCTATTTTACTATAATCAGATTTTGCCCTTTTCTTGTGTCTCCTGTGTCCAGTCACGGTCAATTTACTTCTATTTGGTTTTCTGCTTTTGTGTAACAAAGCTGAATTTTCAAGATACCCAAAGAAACATTTTTTTTTATGAGTTCATTCAGCTTAGCATGTGTGTGCATACATGTGTACAGAGCAGTAGCACTGGTCAAGTGGCAGAGTATGACTGTGGTAGGACTTGCATGTAAAAGCAGTACTTCCTGTGCTGGAAGTGGCGTCAGAGGTCTAACGTAGTGCCTGGTGATGGGAAAGGAAAAGTTCTCCAGTACCAAAAAACATCCATGTACCTTGCTGCGCTTACTAATGTTGCAATGAATTGTGCAACTTCCTATAGTAGCTGCAGAATCACATTATTCGCAGTGAATTGTTGAGGCTGAACGGTACATTTAAAGATACATGGCGATGCACATGGCACTTTCAAGATTAGATCTGTCTCTGCTTTTGTTTTTGCCTTTTTTTTCTTTTTTTACTTTTTGTTGTGTAGAAAAAACATATTCGCTGCGCTCAAGCACAATACATTGAACTGGTGTCTTGCCAGGTACTGTGTTAAAAGTGAAGCCCAGGAAATGAGTCTGTGGAGCAATTATGCATGAAATGTCTTTTAAATATATTTATTCATTACGACTAATAAAAAGGCTTGTCTTTAGATGATTCATTCATTTGTTCCAGACGCTAATATTTCTAACTGTCCAAAACATAAGCATCTCCTGTTGAAAATTATGTTCTTATGGTTATTTAGAGAAAATGATTTCTGAATATGAAGTTGTTTCATTCTGTTTAGATAGTTACATGTAATCTCTAATATAATAAACTGCAACATTCATACACCACTTTTTTCCAGCCTAATGTTTGGCAATCATTGACGCTAATGAAGTAGACCTTCCAATCACACAGCAAGTATTATTACTATTTCACAGATGAGAGAATTGAGGTAAAGAGAAACAAAGAAAGACAAATAGCTCCAGGGTCTCTTTCCTCTAGGGAAAAAGATTCAAAGTTCCTGACTTACAGCCCTGAAACAAGACCACACTTATGCTCATTTTTTCTGTAGACTCAAAATTTTTTGTAGATCTTTGTCATCGTGAAGTCAAGTGTACTATAAGGAAAGTATGCCCATTGCACTGGATATTAACAGATAAGTAACACACAATGTAGGTTTCTGTGAGACCTATTCGAAATTTTTACTGGTAAAGATTCAGTCATTATTAAAAGTATTGAATTTCATCCTCATAATCCTCTACACTGCAGTAGTGCCTAGGTGTCTCTGTGCTGGAGTTCATTGAATTAGACTCTCAATACATGCTAACAGATAGCAGTGCCCAAGAGTTTAAAGTCTACAAAGATGGAGAATTGGCAACTGAAAAACAGATGTCAACCACTTAAGGATCAACCACTTACAGCCTGACTCAACGATGGGAGACACTGCACAGAGAAATATGTACACATCTTGCCAGAAAAGCCAGTCCAGGAGTGCCTATAGCCTTGTGGAGATGTAGAAACACTTGTAGGTTGGAGTGGTTACCAAAAGTATCACCTGTAGATCTATCTAATGGCTGCCAGAGTGCCGAAGAGGTTTCTCACCCTCTCTAAGAATGGCCTCAATGCTCTGCCAGATGGGTACGTAGTGATACAAGGTCCCCCTATCCTAGATTCTTTTAGGACTGTTTTTGACTTCACATTTTCATTTGTTTCTTTCCCTTGCCTTCTCCATGAGAATTAAATATTAACAGGGATATTTTGGTGGTTGTTCTTAACTGTGGTAAACTATTATTTTAATCATCCTTTCATCCAGCAACTGCAAACATTTATTGTTACTTCTCTGTGTGCTTCCAAATTGCAGTGATCACCAAATGCATCTCTGTTCTGTAAACACATAGCTGAAAGCAAAATAATCATGTCACAAGTTGGCTAAATTCAGGGAAATCACAGGTATCTGATAAATATCTAAAGTTGCAACATCACTCAACATTTACTATGGAGAAATAAAATTAAAGCTACCATTGCCTTTCAACCCTTTGTGATCCTGTCCCAGTTGCCTTAAGGATTAATGGCACTGAGTTCCCAAAACATCTGAGTTTCTCTCTTTGAAGAGCTGTGCAAATTGCTATTTGTATGCAAACTGGAACATTAGTCTTTACTCTCCTAATTTTAATTGGTATACCATCATGCAGATGGATGCTAATAGTAGCTTGATTTCTAGATTAAGGTCAACAGACCCAAACTGCACAGTATTATTTGTTACAACTAAAAAGATCAAAAACAGAATAATGATAAAAAGGACAGAGTTCAAATCAGAGGAGAGCCTGGTTCCTCATCTTCCTAAGGGTCTATAACTGCAGCTAAACATTCATCTGTAGCAGGAGTTGGATTGATTTTGTTCGCTTGGTCAGATAATTTCTGAACAGCTGGCAAATTGAAATGATTTGCCATTTATGTACAGATACTATTGACAGATCCTGGGATCTTGCTGAAGGATAAGCTTCCAAATGGTATTGTCAAAACTGATGGAACAGTTTCTAATGCTGGGAAACAAATATAGGATTTTTTTCTGGAATCTGTCAGTATTTCAACTAAGTATTTTTCAAGTGGCTTACAAGTTACTTTTTCACTTTTGCCTCTCATACCAGCAGTAATTCCCATGAAAGTATAACCACAAATTTCCTTCCAAAGTTTGTAAATAAAATTGGTAAGAGATACTGATAGAAAAATATATATATATATTCCTATGCAATCAAAGAAGGAAACTGGGCGAAAGAAATTCTCTGAGTGTTAACTTGAAGATTTAATGAAGAAATTAAAATATGTAGGTTTTAAGGATTGTTTCTAATGTCAGGTTTAACAGTAATCCATTGACTTTAATGAGCGTGCTACATTTTACACCAATAACAAAGTCAAAATTGGGTCTTATGCTTGATTGTCTGATTTGATTAGAGGCGTTGAGACAACCAGAACACCAGTTCAAAAGGGCTTAGTTCAGAAAGTCTTTGACTTCAATATCTGTATTTCTAAATACCCATAAAAAGGGAAAAATGGAAATGAACGATTCTTTTTCCACTTAATTGTGTCTCTCTCCCACTACAGTCTCTCCTAAAGAAAAATTAAATAGTACAAAATACAAGCCAGTATGCTTCTGCAGGTCCTCAATTAATACAAAACTATACCTCCCTTCACCTCGGAGAAACTATTCAAGCTAAAAAGGGCACACAGTAAAGAGCCCCTATTGTTTCACCAGACAGGGCACATTACAACATACTCATATCACACACATGCACACAAAATGTACTTCAATTCAGGAGAAGAGAATTCCTGAACAGAATGTAATTAACATTACATGCCAAACCAATTAGTGAAGTGTCATTGGAGGCACAGCCGTTGCATCTACAGCTCCAAACTTCTGGGCCAAGATCCGGAAATTATACCACTTGAAAGCCCTTAGCAGGAAATAATGAGCATTTTTATGGCACCAGAGCCATAATTCATATCAACCATGTAATGTGTGAACATAATTAAGCAGTCAATATACTTTGGTGTAATGGCTGGTTTTTAAGCTCTCCTCTCCCACTCTAAACATTACAAATAGGAGTTAAAGAAATCATCAAAGGGATTTAAGCATCATAGGGCCTAGCAAGCTCCTAGACATCAGGATACCAAGGAGATCTGCAATCAAGCATCCAGGAGTGTGTCATGAGGAGGTCAACATTATGGAATGCCTGTCATCTCGTTGAAAAGAATTGAGAGAATTCAGTTGGAAACTACAGCAAAATTATGGTAGTTTTCAAAGGCCAACAAGGCAAACCAGGAAAAAAAAAGAAAAAGGAGGAGGAAAAAGAAGAAGGAAAAGGAAGAGGAAAAGGAAAGGGGAAGGGGAAGGGGAAGGGGAAGGGGAAGGGGAAGGGGAAGGGGAAGGGGAAGGGGAAGGGGAAGGGGAAGGGGAAGGGGAAGGGGAAAAGATGTCAGGGTTTCCTTTACACAGAAATTAAAAGGAATACCTTTTTTTTTTGTTTGTGTGGAAGGCACTAGACTTTGACAATGTCTGTAGTATGCCTATAGTGGGATACAGAAGACCATTTCTACTTATATTGCCTCATAATATAAGCATGGAGAGACAGTGGATGAAATTAAAAGAAAGTAATTTTTTTATGTATAAAGGAGAATAGATTTTATGCACCATATAATTACCATAACTGCCTCAGCCCTTTAAGATATTACTAAAGAAAATAGCTTGGTAAGATTAAATAAATTACAAAGGTCACCATGCCTCATGTTTATAGCACAAGCTAATAACTAGCTGAAATAAGGAATAAATTATTCTTCCTCTGCCCCTTTGTGTACAAACTAAAAATAATATATAGGATGGTTCATGACTGCACATGAGATGTGCCTTACCACCCCTGAAGCACATAAAATAGACACACTACTGTAAGAGAAAATTACCCATGCAAACAGTTCTGGAGGAGAAATCCCTACATTTCTAAACTGAAATACAGAATCTGTATCGGCAAGTTAGGGAGTCTTCAGTGCCTGGGCAGTATCCAGACTGCATTCATTCTGCTGGAGATGTAATAACAGACAGTCAAGAAAAGCATGATTTCCATACTAGGTCTGCATGGAAAAAAGACCACATAAGATTTAATGCTATTTACTTATTAATTTTACCCTAAAACATAGTGGTATTACCCTAAAAGATAGGGGTATTAACATTTTCTTGATGCTCTCTGGCTTGTGCAGTGTACCATAATGGTTACAGCCACACTGTTTTTCAAAATGCTGACCTAAAAGCACGTTGGTTGCACTCTATAACCCACAGTCTGCATTTCTGCAGTTACACAGTGACTTCTGTAGCTCCGTTTACAGGCTTGAATGTGTTATGTTTAGCCTTTCTAAGAAGGAGTCTGCTTGACTTGCTGTCCAGTGTCAATCACAATGCACACCAACATTTGCACTGATGAAATTATTCAGATGTGTCTGCACCTTTGCTTCTCCTAGTCATCCTGCATGGATAGGAAGACCTATAGCTACTATTCTGAGCTACCACAAATCTCAATGTTTTTCCTTAAATATACTTCAGACCTGGCTCGAGCAAGGTTGTACTCAGCCTACACTTTAGAATATAGATATATGCTTTATGCAAATTTCTTTTCTACAATGGTATCTTCATTTCAGCAAGGAAAATTAGATCTTACCATTAAATAAACAACTACAAGAGTAGCCACCTCAGCACTGCACACTTGTCATAGTGTGCATGGACATGAAAACTATGAAATATGCTACTGTATGTCTGAAGATATTGAAAGAAGATACTCAGCAGCTAACAGGCAGGTGCTTTTGTCTCAGCTATTTCTCTTGAGCTAAAATTAAGGTTATGAATGTAAAGAAGTTCGCCAAATAAAAATGGAACTTTGGGGAGGCTGTATTCAATTGCACTCTGAGTTTGGCTCCTGTACATCTTTCCTTGAATCCCACTAACATGAACCCTGCCAGGTCCTCAGCATCTTCTGGAGAATGGAGTTCTGGCTTCACTCACTTATAAAACAAAAGCTTCCATATCCCTCCACCTTGCAATACATTCAAGTTCATTACAACAAATTACTAACACTCTCTGTGTTTTCTGAGCAGACTGAAAAGCAAATGAAGCATCAGTCAGTTGAAGAAATACAAATGGAAAAAAAAAAGAAAAAAAACAATGAAAAAGTATGATAACTCATTCTTATGTCAAAGACTGTGAAGAGGAGAGAAAATGTGATAAATTAATCCATTCTAATAAGGAGAGATTGTAATAAGAATAGAGACTCATTCAATTAATCCACTCTTAATATAATCCTATAAGAATGATATGGACCTCCCTGGATACCATATCTCAAGATATGACAGTTCTTTTTTTCTTAGCCAGCAGTTCCCGATTACAGAAAAGCAATTAGGAAAAACTGTCTAATAAAGTGGTATTTGAGAGATAATCAAAACAACACAGAAAGGACCAATCTAAAAATGTAGCAGATTAGTTTATAGGACCTTTTTAAAGAGCTAGGTCTGGTGTAGGGTAAGTGAACTGACAGCTTGATTCAGGTTCTGACTTAGACAAGACTTGTTTTTTTACACCCACTGAAAATATTCTGGTTGAAAAATGTTGTATTCAGATTAACTGGTCTATCTATATATGACAGGATTTTTTTTTTAATGTAGGAAATATAAGACATAGGAGAAACTGATTTTCCTGCTCATTATATATGACCCAAGGCCAATGACTAAGAGTCATAAGAAAGTTCCACGGATTTTACTACAAGTTAGTTTCCCATTAAACAATGTGTTAAGACTAAAATGCCTGAATCACTGAAAAATGGCAAAATGCAATGGTCTAGATGCTTAACTCCACCAGAAGCCTTCAAGGTCTGGTTGTATCTTAGCAATCTTTACTTTGCCCCCCCCCAAACCCTCACATGCCCACAGTTCACCTGGGTTACATCCAGAAAGTTAATAATAAGAATAAATAAGAAAAAAAAATCTTATTTTCTGATCTTCGACATGTTGATACACCATACCACATACCCTCAAACCTACAGTACCAGAACTCCTACCAATTTTAACAAAAACAGACTGTAATGGGATCCACATATGTTCTCAAGAGACAACCAAATCTGACTGACCAGCCCCTTAGAAATAATGCAAAACTTTTGGAGTCTGCATGCTTTTCCCTGTCCATTGCGCTGTCTCAGTATGTTTTACACTATATCACAGTTTATATTCTGGCTAATTATTACCTGATTATTTTTCTTTGAAGTTTGATAATACATGATAAGCATAATCTTTTGGAATCCTTTTTATCTGCACAGTTTCCCCTATGCAATGGTTAATAACGAGGGCTGGCATCCAGTCTGTACTTCCTTTCTTTCTTAATTCACATATTGAAATAGACAGGAAACCTGCGTTGGATCTACTCAAGTTCCTCCAGAGGTGTTTCTGTCACTTCATATAATGGATACAACAGAAGGTAAAATTCTCATTAAAACTTCAGTCTTCTTCACTGCTTCTGTTTGCAGCTGTTTTACAACCACTTCTCCCCAGTCAGGTGCTAAGCTGCCCTTTGAAAAACCACCAAATCTGATGCCGTCACTAGTGCATATAATGATTAATATTGGGAAGACAACCTTCTATATCATAAAGACTTGCTTCATATAAACTACTGTTATATATTTTAATATGTGTTTCATACAGTAATCAGTTTAATATACATATTTATTTTACGTTACAGGGGCATTTTTTTTGTTCAGTGCTAGAAAAAAAAATGATTTTTTTTCAGCCTCAGAGGCACTGGAAGAAAAAACAGTATTTTAGAGGTAGTTTTGGGTTTCCTAAAAATATATTTCTTTCTGATTTTAAGATTTTTCACAGCATAGAGATTGTTCAGTGGAACATGGCTAACCTCCTGCTTTCAACACCAACTGGCATTGCTACATTTATTAGCTTAGATCTTTCAGTAGCATTTGACATCAGTTGACATTGTTCATCATGGGATTCTCCTGAAGCATCTGGAATTTTGTGTTGGCCTAAAAATCATTACTCTGCACTGCCCAAAGCAGTCAGTTTTAATCTTCTTAATTTTTATGTCTTCAGTGTAGTGGGCTTTGCTGCTAGGCTCTTTTTTTGTCCCCAGGCTCGTGAAGTCTGCATACTGTTCTTGGCCATAGCGTTTAAGTAACAGGGCATTTGCTACAGCAATTAATTAAACAGCAGCATCCAAAAAGTATTCTCTAAAGAATGACAGAAAATAAAATTTTAAAATGATAATACAATTCGCATTCAACAGTACATGAAGTTGTGGATAGCCATTCTTGGATGCAACGGTAGAATTTTCTAGGTATTGAGTCTGACAGTGAATATTATATCCTTTTTTATTTTTATTTTCTAACTATCCAGAGTTCAATCATTTTTAACCATTATATTCATGTAATAATTTTTTAATCAGTGGTGTTCAGAAAAAGACTTGAACCATGTTCTTTGTTCAGTAACTGTGATATGTAAATCGTCCATACATCTCAGAACAGTGAACTACTGATATATATTTTTAAATAATTAAGAATTCTTTTATGAAGAATGGAAAATAGTACTAACAGATACTCTTATTTGCACATAAAATGTATGCAGATATAAATGCTAGTATTATTATGAGCTGTTGCTTACCAAAGACTCCAGACAACAAAGCCACTATTTCTTTAAATAATTACTTCAATGGGCATTAATTTGGCCAAAGTATGGCTTTGATTCATTTTTTTCATTGTCGCTAAATTCTGCTTTGGAGATTTAAGCTTTGTGAACCTGAACTGGGGTTCCATACCTTTCGATAGTATCACAGACACGCAAGATGTTACAACAGGAATAGATGAGCATTTGGATTGGCAGCTCTTCATAAGGCACACCTATTTAATGGACACCTTGCTCTAGAGTTACATTAAGAGTGTGGAAACAGCTGGAAGGAGCCAGGCACTGGCATCGGATGAAGGTAAGGAAGGTAAAGAAATCACTTTCTTTTCAAGCAGAAGGGCTAGAAGGCATATTGGGATATCATACTAACAAAACAAAAAAAAAAATCACCTTGATCAGACTATTACACTAAAATAGTACAGCAAAGAAGAGATCAGTGTTGCCAGGATGGTTTCAGAGTCCAGAGCTGGATTACTATATCCCCCAGTTCCTTTTTCATATTCTTTCCATCTTCAGCTAATCTCTGTCTGATTTTTTCTGGAAAGACACTAAGGCAGGCAAGCAGTATGAAAGATCGTAAGAAAATTTGAAATTTTCAGCTACAGAAGAATTCTCTGTGTGTAGTGGAAATACTGAGATCTCTAGAACCTTAAAGGTCTTGAACCAAAAAGAGATCAAGATCAAGAACAAGCCGGTGATCTGTAAAAGCTATGATTCTGATTTGATGTAAAATGCCTGAACACAGGATATTGGAACACTGAACCATTGCCACTCCAGAAATATGACTTTGCAATTCACTGTTTTGCTACAAAATTACTCTGTACTTCTAGTACTTTGTTCTTCTTGATTTTTTCCACTGATGTGGAAAAGGAAAAAACTATGGTAGGTATGAATAAGTCACAACTGCTGATCTATGGGCATAAAGTATATATAGATCACTTTATTCAGGTTCTTCTCATTAAAAAAAAAAATCAATCACGTTTAAATATAGCAGCCTTTAGAGATTATTCTCTGTTGAGCATCTTCATTACTGTGCCAAGAAATGCTGCTGAACTGAATCGACTCTGTCCATACAAAGCTCATTTTTTTGCTCTTGATTGCATAATGGATTGATTATTATAATTCTCTGCTAGCTGTTCTTCCTGCCTTCCTGTTGAACAGAGACCAGGTAACTCCAAATGCCACAGCAAAAATGCTGACCTGCAAAAAGTATCCCAGCGTATTAGCACTTCTCTTAATACCTTGCACTGGCTTCTACTCAAGCATCTGATTAACGTCACACAACATTATCATCTGCCACAAAAACATCTATGGTTCTGGATCTGGTAGCCAATTAAACTTGTTTTTTCATGTTTCTTGCCAAGCCTGAAGGACTGATGATGTAATTCACTACTCCTGAAATTGCACCTGATTGTTGATTACTCTATTTCTGAAGTTAGCTACTGCAAGGGTTTTTTACTTTTATTATTCACCTTTGCAACTCAGCTCTTTCTGACATCAAGAAGATGGATGCAATAAGCATCTTTAAGGCTACATTTAATTCATTCTGCCTGAAGCAGTTTTTAATTAGATATCATTTGAGATTTTTTTTCAATTATTTCTTGGAACTTCTGGTCACTGAACTCTGTACCATGCCCTAGTATGATAATGAGAAGTATGCCTTAGAAGTTAAAATGCTAAAATACTAAGTGCAAAAATAGTAAAAATACCCTCTTAATGTTATTCTTAGAGTCAGAAGGGTTCTATCATTTGCCTTTTTGCAAAGTATTTTAATAAAGTTTCTAAAAACAGTTGGCGGGGGGGGGGG
This sequence comes from Cygnus atratus, assembly GCF_013377495.2. Lineage (NCBI taxonomy): Eukaryota > Metazoa > Chordata > Aves > Anseriformes > Anatidae > Cygnus > Cygnus atratus. Next base: position 58,020,775 of record NC_066365.1, read on the forward strand.
GGGGGGTGGAGGGGGAATAGCATAACCTCTTCAAGTCCAAAGATCTTTTTACAGGGGGGAAGACCCAGAATGTTATTCAAATGGCAGTGTAAAACTTTTTTCTTAATGCAGAAGCTGAAGTCGAAAGAAAGAATCAGTGGAGATGAAAATAACCATGAAAATTAAAAAAAAAAAAAAAGAAGGAAACATAAAAATAGGCAAACAAACAAAACCCTACACACAACAAAACAACCAAACAATAAAAAATAGTAGAGTTACTTTGTGCATTCCAGAAACAAAGCTCATATAGTTCTCTCTTGTCTACAACCATCTCTGTACAATTTCTGTATGATTTTTCTTGCAATTAGGTTAGTGGGAATTGTAGTACAATACAATGAAATTAGAGGATGAGAGGAAGGTTTTTTTAATAACTACTAATCCATCTTGTCATTTTTGTTACTGATTCTACTGGCAAAATCTATTTTTGATCACAAGCACATTACCCTCACTAGCAATGTTGTGTAACTGAAACCAGAGTTTCCATAACGGAAATAAAATCAACCTATTGTAAGGCTACTGTCACTAAGACTTCATTCTAGCAGCTCATTAGAACCACAGAAGCTAAAGAGAAGTGCAGAAAGGTAATGTTGTGATAGACTGTCTTTGCTTTCAGCAGTTTCTCCTATATGAAAGAAACTGTCCTTCTCAGGAGAGCTGAATCTCAATAATAAACAGGTAATAAAAGCAACCAGTTTCATCCAAACAGCTAGAAAAAAATCTTACTTTATGCAAGAAGCAAGTGTCATCAGTACAATCCTCCCACTGGAAAAATGCACACACACTTGTTTAATGAGCTTCTCACACTGCTGTCACAGGCACCCACAGCTCTCTCTGATAAAATATTAACTCTCTACCACACTCCCGTTCATGTGTTCATATACTATTTTGGTGTCAGTGCTCTGAAAGCAATGAAAGAAAAATTTATTTGCATAGAAATGGTCCAGAACAGAAGAAGGACTACAGCATGAAACAGGTCTTCTCCACCTCTGACTTCCATTATTCAGACATGAAATCTTTCCTCAGTGTTGTTCATTCCTGATCCCGCCATTACGAACAGGAACAGACAGGTATTCAGTGAAAAGCAGAAAATGGGAAGATCTGCTGTTGTAGTCAGTTAGAGAAAAGAGGAAGGCAGTGCTTTCCTGGAAATTTTTGTTTCAACAATGTTACTAAATTCTTTAGTGTAATCCTTACAGGTAAAGTTTATGAGCACACTGTGCATCATTGACTCCATTTAGAATATAATCAGGAGTATAAAAGTCACTTATATAGAGCATATGGGACATATGGTCACCTTGTAAACTTTCAATTTTCACATACAAATTTTCTGTCTCCGAGAATGATTGGAAAGCTGTGGTCAAGGTGTCAAGGTGTCAAATACTTCGCTCAAGACCAAAGCAGATTTTGTGCCAGAAAATAAATTAGAGAAAAAAAAATCATTTTAATGCAAAGACACTGAGAAAGGAAAATCAATCTTCCTTGTCCAATAAGCATCACACACACAAAGGAGTACTTGGTCTGTAACCATTCTCATTCAACAAGAAAAGGTGTTCTAATAAATGCAGAGAATGCATTTTCAGTGGGAATTTATTTAAGGTTTATCTTCCTACTGACCTGAATGGCATTGGATCAGACCTTTAGTTGACATTGTCATCCTCTGGTTCATTCTCAAAAGTCAGCTGTATGAATGGGTAAATCACTCAGCCCAATTTCCTTCCAGTTAGATAAGGAGACAACTGAAGTCTTGGGATGCTATCTGTTAGTAAAGATAAAAGCAGACTTACTTTAACTGATCAAGAAAAAATTGCCAAATTTACATAAAAACTAGTATAAATATTTCTGATTAAACTTGTCATCAGAAGAAGCAGCTGCTAATTATGGTAGCAACAGCAGTTTAATTGACATTGGAGCTTAATATCTTTGTTTGATTTCAAACTACTTACAAATAACAAAAAAAAAAAAAAGGCAACATCAGGCATTTGGTTGGAATTGATTAACATTTAGATATGATCAATCCAAGACATGAAGCATCATTAATCCAGACAGTGACCCTTCGTTATGTTGCTCTGTTGCTCACAGATCCACAAAGCTTGTAGCTGTATTAATAGGATTAATTTTTCCCCTTCCAACCCTGGTTAACTACAACAACTGTATGTTATCAATGGTGACATGAGTAAAACCAGTGATACAAACATCTTGACACACTGCAAAAACATTTATGCTTCATTTATGTTGCATAGTGGGCCAATGCCTTGGTCTTCTCTAGCTCAGTCGCATAAGTCTCTCTCATTTGAAATCAACTGCCAAGGAACAATTGCAATTAAGATTTTTCCACACTTGAATTCAACTATATATTTATGTTTCTGACATATTTAAAAGCAGAATTCTACATTTCTTACTGCTGCTCTCCATGCAAATAATCCGTTAATCTTTCACCACATGGCTCACTAAAGATGGATTACTCACACTCTTTCCTGTGAAAGTCATGATATTTGGAAATTCACAGCTGAAATCTTTTGTTTACTCAGAAGGGAGTATCCTCAAAGACATTAGTATTTCAAGAAGGCTTTCCGTTTGATTATATAATACTGAGACACAGAGAACAAAATTCCTCTAAATTTCCAGCTGCAGACATCTAGGTCATGACAGAAGACTTTGGTAAAAGCCAACACCACTGTATCAAGAATGCAGAAGCCATGAAAGTCCTAAGAGCTCTCTCAAATATTTTTGAAGATGATACTGAGAAAGTAGTGAAGCATTTAAAATGCAGACTGATCAGTTAGTGGTGAAGATGTAAGACAGGTCTTCTATAAGAACTTAAAAGGAAACAAATCCAAGCATCTAAAAGAATTTGCTTTCTTGAACCCATCAAAACTCTCTTTAAGTTTTGCTATTAAATACAGGGCAGCCAGAATTTCAGAAAAGGTGTGTCTTCATCGGTAATATTAAGACTGTTCTTTCAAACTGTATCTAGATACAGAAGACATCAGGCAGCCCTTTTGCTGCATTACCATATTCTTACAGAGTGGCAAATTCACTCCATACACCACAGAGTAATGAAGAAATGAACAAACTAATGAAGTTTGAGTCTTAATCTGATATTAATTTTAATATTTGATAACAGCACTGGGCTATCCAGTTGTCTAAAGAGCCTGTAGCTGAAAAATTACTCAGTGATGAAGGCACTAGTAAAAGATATGGAAGAATGCAAATTCCATCCTCTTATTTACTAAAAGGTTTCCATTTGCTTGGGGAATAAATTCATTTGGGGCCAGATCCCTTGTGGGCCAGTACTGCTAAGGAACATTGCCAAGGAATTTGTTCTGGATTCCCTATAACTAAGAAGGAGATAAAAAGACTCTTACTTCACCTGGATACCAGAAGAACGATCACAATGTGTTTGGTCACTCTGGTGATGGTCAGATAAGTGTCACTAGCTTACATTGTACTAAGATGTGTTATCATAAGAGCTGGTTGAAACCCTTCTAATCTTAATGGGGAGAAAAAGATGGGGTAAATAAATTCTTGTCTCAGTACATAACTCATTTCCCTCTCGAGCAAAAATTGTCAGGTCCTGAAAGCATAGAATCTCACAAGTTCTGCCTAAGGACAATGCCTGTCCTTGTCGCCAGTTCAAGAAATAAAAAGAAGGTTTAATCAGGTCATCTTCAAATGCTTTGAAATTATATCCTGGCTTCACTGAAGCCAGTCACCCTAAGAACATTAAGATAGTTCAAAATCCCAAATTAATTTGATACAACAGCCACTCTGCTCCTGTCCTAGTACTTTCCCTTTACTAGGCACAAGCAAATAGTTTAATGACAATTCCAGTAGGGCAGATTTAAAAAACAATACATAATGTGCTTTTAGAGTAATGATTTTATTGCCTAAAGCACCACTAGACTCAGACTTTTGAGTAGAAACAAAAAGTCACACCTTACATTTACAGGAAATACAAGATGTGCTATACAATGTATATGTGATTCCCACTCTATAAGGACAGCGTTGTGATTTCATTTAACCTTAGAAACTGCCAATGCTGCCATTAAGCTTATGCTTTTTTACAGTCTGTAGAAGAGGTGTTATTTTACGGTTACTTGGTCCTTTCCCTTTTACCCTTCAGTAGTCAAAAACCTTATATTCTTGTACAGTTCATCTTCAGGATACAAGCAACTCCCCCGAAGTATCTGTCATTAAGGGCTGCAAAGCATGAACAATCAGATGCAGATTACCTTGTCTGTCCACAAAGCTTACACATCCCCATTACCATGGTGCCTGAGCACTTCGCAATCTTAAACGCACTTATTCTCATAAAACAAGAGAAGTGCTACTGTCAGCATTTTCTGGATAGAAAACAGGCACAGAAAGTCTATGGGACTTTCTAGGAAGTCGGTGACAGGTAGCACTCAGATCGGTGGATTCACCTCTCTCCGTTGTTTCATTTTGCCCCAAGAAAGGTATTCAGATAGAAACAGTCTATATATAAAGTTCTCTGACATTAATCTGTGTGTGTGCGTATGCAATGCAGAGAGCCTGGCAAAATTGTGCCCTGACCTAGTTAGGGGCTCCAGATGTTTCTGTAGGCTAAATAATTATAATAGCAATTATGTTAATTTAGAATAAAGTTACTGAAGCCAATCAAGTTATTCCACCGTTACATCAATCCAAGATGAGAAGTGAGCACTGAATGACACATCCAGTAATGTTTTTGGACCTTTTCAGAGTGTTCATAGCCCACACGATGCGTTCAATTGCCTCCTTAAATCTAAAGTGCGTCCAGAGTAACAGGAAAGTGCTGTCCAAGCAGAAAGCCTCTCTTGTTCAATAAACTTTGTCCTCCGAAGTACTAGTATTACTAGAGGAGAAAAGCTTCTTTAAGCTTTCTTTTGTTATCTCAAATGTTCTAGAACTGTGTAAAATTGTTTAGAGGTTACAGCGGCATTTCTGCTTTTACAGCTCATTTAACTATGCAATTAGACATTACAATAGATATGGAAGATTTAAAATTAGATATGCTTATCTTCAGTGCATGGGTCAGTACTTTTAACTTTAAAACAAATTAACATTTTGCTTCTCATTCCCCTCCCCTCTCCACCACACAACACGGGTGTTTATCTTAACTCAGCAATTCTCATGACTTCCATCAGATGGTAGGAGGCAAAGGAATAAGTTTTCTAGATTTAAAATGAAAATGCTGCTGTAGAGCAATTGCAAGATAGCCAGGCCAATAATGCATTTTGTAAATGTGGAGGGAAATGTCTATGGATACAAAATTTCCATGATAGTAAGGTAAATAGTCTGTCCAAAGACTGGTAATTCAGCGCTGGAAATGACATCACCCTGAGCAGATATACATTATATTTCTATTTAAAACAGAGAAACTCAATGTCAGTGCAGTGGGGGACAAAGCAGAAGAGGAATATTGCATCTTTAATAGGATTTTGGATTTGAATACACTGAGCAAAACTGCCTAAAATTGTATCTGAATAACAAACAGATAACATTTTCCTTTAAAAAACAAACCAGCTGCTGGATCAACACATAGCTATAAAATCCGTTCTTTTATGAAGAGTGTAACAAAAAAAATGGAAATAGAAATAAGAAGAGAATTCTCAGCCATGAGGCCTTCTTCAGGCTATGGAAGGAAAAATATAACAAAGTTAACTTTGTTCTTTTTTGTCTGCAGCCCAAAGAAAGTCTCAAAGCCACAATGTCGCTTCTCATCACAGTATCTACTTCTGGCAGAGAAAAGGGAGGTTTGGGGGTGGAGGAGGGAGAGGTTTAAGCATTTTCATTTTCCTTTGCTCTCAGAATAGCATTACATGTATTTAACATTGTCTATCATCTTGGAACATCTTATGTGAGAATTTACACATATTTGTAAACAAGAGTGTCATGGACCTGAAGAATATCCACGTTTCTGGGAGATTAAGATGTCTGCTGAATTCAGGAAGAGTATTTCCAGTGATGAATACCGAGTAAAACAGAGTGGAATATGCTTTCATTAACTTGAAGCTTGGTCTAGGACGCACTAAAAATGAAAGAAATTGAATTTTTAGTTTATTTCATTGGGTATAGGATCAGTTACCTCTTATTCTGAGTAGTTTCCAGTGATGTGTATGTCAATAATGAACCTTTTATCTTCATTGGTATTGGGGCATTATCAGAAACAGCTCTTCTTTTCTACACACAAAACAAAACACAAACCCTTAAAGCATCTCTAGCTGTAAAACAATAGAGAAAGTATGTTTTAAGGAGTCCAAATATTTATGGAAAGAATTAGAAACAAATATGCAAAGAGCAACATATTTTGGTTGTCCAGCTCAAAGAAAGTATGGGCTGAATCACCCAGGCCTCCTTTGGTATCACTTGCAGTACCACTGGAATGACTGATATTGAAAGTCAACACCTGGCACTTTGTTGCTCTAAGAGAGGACCAGCAGCTGGGCAACAAAATAAGGACAAGAGATATATATGCAAAATGCTTTTTGTCAGACAGGAATCCACAAACTAGGATGGAGCATCACCCCCATCAGGAATGGTGACTGATATTACCAATGGAGGAAAATACTTGAGCAGAAATCCATCAAATGAAATGGGCATCTGAAGACCTGGAAGAAGCCCTTTCATGTCATTACTGTGGTTTGACAGCCAAAAAGTACTCAAAGGATTTAAAGATCAGGATCTTAATTTTTTTTATTTTTACTTGATGAAAATTACTGACTTAGATTTTCAGCTATTGCCCCACTCCACCAGGCTTTATTCTCAGGAATTTAAATTATTTCCTCAACCATGCTTAAATCCTGAATTAACTTTATTGGTTATTATTTGATTAGAAGTAATAGGATTTGTTTTCCCTTAATCAGTTCTTATTTGAGCTATGGCTAGTAAAGTGATATGAACTGAAAAATGGGAAATGCCGAGGAAACTTAGCTTTTTCTCATCATTTCCCTTTCCAAGCAATAGCCCCATGATTTTTTAAATTATTTTTATAATGAAATACTTCACATCTGCACCCAGTCAGCTGTGACATCATACCATAGGCTAGAATTTGGAAAAAAAAGTTTGTGAATACACTGAAGGTAAACACATTTTTGTGAGTGCATTAAACTTCATCCCACAGGGTTGTAAAATGCACTGAACGCAAAGCATTTTCATTTAAAGGACTGGTAGAGCTCTTGGTCTTCTTGCTATCGGTGCTCACCTAGCTTTGCTAAGTTGTTGAATTAAAATTTAATGAAGGACCAAGTTTGAAATTCTGCCCCACTGCACAAAGCTTATAAATACCCTACAACGATACTGCATCGTCATGATAAATTATACATGTAATGGTGCTGAAAGTTATGTAAATTCCAAAGAACTTTAATAAAGTTGTATGCTAACTGACATTGATTGTGTACAGTTGCAGACAAAACTTTATCAGCTGATTCTAAGCTGCAATACAAGAGAAACATGTATTCTCTTCTCTTGTTTATTCCCTGGAAGAATAAACTGAAAATCACCAAATTATCCTCCCTTCACAACTGTCTGAATATTAATTGCAAACCTGAAGGGCAACAAAACACATACAGCATCGTCAGGACTAGTAACTAATCTGAAAGTTTCAGACCCTGACATATTGTGTACATAGTGCTGAAGTGATAACCCAGAGAATGTATTCATCCTTTGTTGCTGATGGTCTGTGATCATTCTTGTAGATACAGCCGGAATTACATTTTTCAGGCTACAGACAGAATAAAATGCAGACCTTTCGAAATTAACCCTAAGCAAAATAAGTCACTATGGAAAGGAAAATTCTACTTGATTTGCAAATAATTTTGGTGCTTAAGTATTAACGAGGATATTTTTTAATACAATTAAGCACTGTCTTCTAACCTATTATGAAATAAAACTGTGGATAAACCACCATGCCAGTCACTCAGTTCTTCAGTGGTTTCATTATTACCCTTTGCAACTGATCCCAAACTAAATAAAATTTGGTAAGATGGAGAGATCACAGAATGCTGACAACCAAACTCTCCCTCTTTGGGGAAATTCTTTGCAGTTGCTATTGCTGCATTTACCTGCAGCATCTGCTGGTGAGTATCATTTTCCATTACTCTAATTATGTGCACAAAGTTCAATCCTTTACAGCACACTGTGTTACGGAAGAAGTTCTGCTGACATTACTCTCTCAGGAAAGCATCCCCCAAAGGGCTAGTAAGAGACAATGAGGACAGATACCAAGTGTTCCAGTTTTCTCCAGTCTTTCTAATTTCTTCGAAGAAAAATGTCTTTTCCTGTATAACTTGAAACTTGCTTCCTGCACAGAACTCAGACTCGTGTAAACAATGCGGATATCTTAAAGCCTGCAGGGAGTCTGAAATGGTGATGGCTGGGCATCGGCTGCACTGTGCATGTTGCTGGAGAGTAGGCCATTTTACTTGTTCGAAAAGATGTAAAAAGAAAGATGAAGGCAAAGCATGAACATACAATCCAGCTCAGTAGCTTCTCTTCTTGGTATGCCTCTACCAGATACTAGAGGATGTGATTCTTGATTGATATCATTTTCTGAAGAACAGTTCAATTTCCAAAAACTGAGAAATAAGCTATATAATCAGGTTGATGGCCATGCACATACTAAATTTGAATATGACCGTATTTGTTTCACTTGTTCTTCCTAAATGGTTTGGCTAAATGCAAGGCACTTGCAATCTGGAAGCCATAGCCATACTACTGAAATGCTCAGAGCACATACATACTTTTTACACACAAAGTGCTCCTTGCCTTTTCATAATCTCTCTAAAAATCAATGGAAAGCACAGATACCCCTAATTATCAGCAGAGGATAGTAGCTTTATTAGCACACCATTATCCCATCTGTAATTCTTAGAGTATATGACCTAATCACTTAGGGTTCATTTGGGCACCTCATATGCCTCTCTATTGTGGTCATGGGCACACAGAGTGATATCACTGACTCAAAAACGCAGCATTCTTGAGTGTTAAACATTCAAAATCTAAACTTTTGAGTTCCAGGTTATCTGGGGTAGATTTGCCATCTTATAAAGTCTAATTTCACCAAAGATCTTCAAAATAACAACCATTAAATGAGGAAAAAAAATAGATAAAAGACTTGACACAAAAGCATCTGTCAGATCAGTTCATCAAACCAATCATAGATCAGTGACAAGAAGATACAGATCTCAGAATTTTTGAAAGCATCACAGTTCACTTATATTCAGGCAGTGACTTAATTTATCTTATTATAAAATCAGGGAAAAACAAATCACGTTCAGAACAGAATATTTGCTAGGAAAAGAAATAATCAGACGCACATTTTGAGGTGGAACTCATTGGCCTGATAGAGGAGGAAAACAGTAAAGGTGGTCATACATCACAGATGGTCTTAAATAATTGACAGTAAAACTCTTCTTGATAACATGATACACAAACTCCACTTTCAGCAGGATATTCTTTAATGCGCTATGCCAAAGACCCTTTAGTAAAAATTTCCATGGAGACCTCCCTCATTTCTTGCTGGGCAGTGGCATGGAGAAGCAATTATTCCTTTATTCTCTATTGTGGCCAGCTGGGAGTTTCAGCCTGACACCTGCAGTTGCCCTTTCTTTGCCCCTTCCCATGGGCAAATGAACTACACAAGCCACTAAATCTTTTCATCTCTGGCTTTTAGCTTCCTCAGGAAAGCTACATCCACCTGACCCTCCCAAGACCTGGAGTTAGGGTGGAGCATTTCAGCAGTCCAGGGCTGCTGAAGCAGGAATTCAAAGAGCATTCCTCCCACCTCTTCAAACCCAGCTACCAGCAACTCAGTAACCTCTGCCCTGAGATACTTTATATAAAAGCACCAACAAATCAGTATGACACCTCAGTACTATAACACCTCAGGTGACTGTTTCTAAGTTTTAAGATCAGAAGTGCAAAGAAACTTTTGATAACCAAGTGTCAAAAATGATCAGAGTAAGAACAGTGCTCTTTGTAGCCTAAAATGTTAAATGCTTGTCCATAAACGTTCAACATCCCATACAAATTCTCAGATGGCTAGCAAGACCTCAGCCTCTACACCAAGACAAATAAAGTTATCTACCTACAGTTATATGTATATATTCATCCTGGAGAGCCCAGCTGTCAAATACAATATTTCTGGTGGATAGACATATTCTAATTCCTTATCTATACCTGCAGACAAATGTTTTAGTTTGTTTATAAAACTTTTCCTCTTTCTCTGCATGCATACCAATGTGCAACCATTGTGACTATTAAAGTCTTTTATAAAAGCAGAACTAAAAGAAGAGGAATTTCAGATACTCTGAAAGTTTGGGGGTTGGCACTGCTCAAGTATCCCCAAAATGAAAAGCAGGAGTTAAGCCCCTTTCCAAATACAAAAGTAGTCCAATTCAGATCTCTAACGCCATGTAGAGATAGCTCTTAGCACTTATTTTGCAAAGGAAAGGTTTTTCCTCTGTCAGGTTTTGACTCTAGTCTTTCATTTTCTTTGCTTTCTCACAAGCGCCTCAGAACAAAATATTTTATTTCACGGTGAATGGAACCTTTTGTGTCAAACTAAATGAAATGTTTCAGTCTTTCATTTCAGCAAGAAATATTCCATTCATTACTATTTGAATAATTCTCTCCCTTTCCTTTCCCCTTCCCCTCCCCTTAATTTTATAGTCTGATTTGGCAAGGAAACATCTGACACGACCGCACTGGGTGTCAGACATTCCTTTCTCTTGTTGCCTGATTTCAATCAAATTTGACAGTCAAGAGTTCAAAGCTATTACGTGAGTTTTGTGAAAATCGGGGTCTCATGAGATAGTAGAGACCATATTAATACTCCCACTGACGAAAGGGCAGAGAAGAGTTAGTATTTGACAGCTAGGGGTGTGCTATTGTCTGGCCAGCATGCATGTCTTGTGCTTGTGGTGGTTTATCCTAAACCCAATGTAGTGCTCCAGGCCAGTCACCAGAAGGCAGGTTGAGATTAAGGGGGGCTGACAGCAGGATGAGAACGGTCCTCAGAACCACAAGAGAGATCCAGAAATACCTCAGCGGTGCATTTGAAGTTCTTGCTGTGGGATGAGAGGGTGCCATAGGAGTCATAAGGCACAAACCCGTAACAAGCCAGGCACCCCTTGTTCCTTTTCCTGGGCAACTACTTGGTTCAGACTGGCTGCCAAAACAGAGCCAGCAGTTTATACAACCCCACTTTCAAATTCTATCCAACTCTACATTTGAAAAATGAGCAATTACCAGCTGGGAAATTTGGGGGGTTCCATTTCAGAATGTCATCTCAGGTTCTGACTTAATCTCTGCAGACACTACTAAGATAGACAAGAAGCCCTGCAGGGTTATTTTGTTTGCAGAAGCCACAAAAATCATTTGCCATTCCGGAAGTCTCAGGCACTGTGTTCCCTCATACATTCAAATGAGCTCCCAGATCACCCCAGTCCTCCTTCCCATGAAACCCTATTGCACTGATTAAGGGATTGGCCTGCATTCAGTAAAATTTCCATCTCTTTATTTATCCACCTCTTAATAAAAAAATGAGTCTGGCTGTGATTAAGGAGGCCACCAACTGCCAAGCTTGAAATATCTGTCTTGTGGGCACATGACTAAGGGCCAAGTCCACAGCTCATGCAAAGTAATCAGTTTTCTTGGATCCACCCCATCAGACATGTCAGTTTATTAAAGACAGTGATCTGTGTCTGCCTCGGTATTCAAACTGCCCAACCTACGGAGGAATTACACAGGAGTACAGGCTCTCTTTTTTGAAAAATACTTTCAGACCACGTATAATCCAGGGTGTAATGAAGGTGCGATTGGTATATTCTGAAACTGCAGTACTGCTGGAAAAAAAGGAGGGAGAGAGAGAGAGAGAGAAAACCTTCCATTCTTCTCTGAATCACAACAGAAGAACCCTTTAAAAACTGTCTTCTTTCTCATGCAAATCCTACCAAAGTCGCAACATACACCTACAAATTGTAGAGTATAGATTCTCAGCTTGCTTGTGAACACAATTACATTTAACTATCCTCGCTTACTAAGGCAACACATTACATTACTGTATCAAAAATCCTTATAGTATTTAGAGTGCTACTCAATGCAAATAAGGATGTAGAATTTGAAACCTGAGTATCTTTTGGGAGCTAAAAGCCAAGAACAAACAAAGGCAAGAAAAATAATTTTCATGATATTTGTATACATGTATGGATCCAAGTGACGAATTGAGTGGCTAGCATAAAAACACACTCATGCCTGGAAATTGATTGTATTTTTTTCAAACAGAGCTGGAGCTTTCCTGGGGTTTAACCTGTCATTTGCATAGGTTAATTTTAAATGGCAGCGCAAATTTAGCTTGAAAAGATAATTACAATATTTCACCTCCTTTCATCTCAGGTTATGTAAATGAGACTTTAATCTTTTTGCAGTTCATATTATATTAATAAGTTTAAAAAAATCTTGATTTATGTTATGCTGCCAATCACTTTATAGCAGCGGACGCAAATGAAGGCATGTGGGTACAAATCAGGGTAATTTCCAACCATTCTCTTATGTCTTTCTTTTTGCCTATAGGGTTGTGGCACATATTCCAGATAAGGAAATGAATCGAGAGAGAAGTTTTGACAGGTATCTTGTTAGACTGATGTGTCATTTTTATCATAGCAAATGAATTGATCCCTCGGATAAGCAGGCTATTCCTAAGACAGATGGTTCTTTATGCAGTAGTTCATTGTCCAAGACTTCACAGTTCTGTTCAGGATCAACCACCTCACACACACATACCGATAGTTACCAAAATTCTTCCTTACCCCATTCCTTTTGGTTGTCCAGGGTGAGAGTCAGGCCCAAATCATTTTGCTCTGGTTTCTCATTTCTGTTTTCATACAGTTTATGGCTGATATTGCACAACTCTGAGCTCATGTATAATGCACCATCCTTCACAAAATGTTCTAACACACACAACTCAGCTGAGCACAACTCAGCTGGAGACACGATGGGCCAAGGCGGTAATGGCTTAGCCTTGCTTCCAACTGATGTTTTATCTCAGGTACGTGAAATCAATGAAAACAAGTCCAGTTTCTAATCAGTACCAGCAGGTGACACTTGTTTTGGGGTGGTTTTGCTTGTTTTTTTTTGCCTTTTTTTTTTTGCCTGTTTGTTTTTACCTGTAGGCAAACTTTGTTCCCCACTTCACAAATAAAGTAGTTCCTGGGCCTTGTGGCCACCAACCCATCACAGCAGGAATCAGTGCCAGGCAGTTAGAGATTTTCTTACTATCATTTGGTTTCTTAGTTCTACAGAACATAGACAATGCCTGTTTCCTTCATGAGAAATACTCAGAAATCCTTTCTTACAGAAACTGGAAAAGGCCTGCTGTCTCTCTGGATCACTCCAGAGCTCCCACTGTAACTTCAGAACAGATCCAGGCAGTGAAACAGTTCTGTCTCACTTAGCCCTACATTTGCTCCTAGGAGAAGATACGCTTGGACAATACGATCTGGAGAAGATGTGTCTCCATTCACGCAACCCTGTGGCACAAAGGAAGACTGGAGAGATCTAACAGTCTGAAGAAATGGAAGTGATTTAACGAGCAAAACAGACTTTTTTTTCCAACAAAAACAAGTATTTGTTATCAGTTGTTGCCATAGTCTATCTTTAATCCTTTCCATAGGAGTTTCATGTCCATTGGCACATTGGTATCTTCAACAGCATAAGAATAATTTCACATTTCACTACAAAACATCTCTTACCAGTTAAAAATCCAGTTTCCAGCACTGTTGTCCCATAGCTGTAGTCTCATTGGGCCTAGATAACCATAACCTGAGATGTTTTTAACATGATTCTTAATGAATAAATGCCAATAGTAGAAAATCCAAATAATCACTTGACTACCTAACAGTACGTGGATGCAGACCATGTAATTTTTCAGGAATTTTGAAAGTCAATTTTTTATAAAACTAGCTTTTCACACTAAAAAATCTTAGTAAATTGGTTAAAATGTACTTATTTTATTAATTATCTCCATCAACTAAAACCAGACCAAGGGCAACCAGAATTTTAGAATAGCACTGGTTAATCACTGTCCAGTTCTTGAAAAGAAGACTTCTCGTTGAAAGGAAATGGTGGGCTTTCTACAGCTATGTAAGATAACTGACGCTTGAAAAAAGAGATCATGTAAGAGAAAAAACTACACAGACAGATTCTCAGTTGCTATAAATAAAAAATAACTTGTATCAGTAGAAAATTTGGCTTATGATTTATGTATGAATATTGCCTAAGCCAACCTTCATCCCTATCTTATACCAAACTCTGTCTTTCTGCAGATTCAAAGTGTTTTCTTTTTCTTTTATAGATTTCAAGGAGAAAAGTAAGCAAAAATGCGGGAATAAAAAAGTCTTTTCCTAGTATCTGATCTGGATTGAAAGAAAAATCAGCAAGCACATCCTTACATGTTTTGAATCAGAAGTTTTGACTACCATCAGGCATTATAGTTGGCATACATCCAAACTATGTCTGTAGTTTGATATTTACTTATTATTGCAGTGCCCTTCCAAAGTAAGCTATCTTAAATTTTTCACAATGGCTTTCTAAGGGAAGTAATTTAATAAAATGTAACATGATGTTGTGCTTCCTGACAGTGTGGGGGGAGGTTCCACTAAATTATTTTTCCTTCGTTTTCTCCCACACATGTAGAAATGCATGCACCCTTCCTCCCACGTTTTCATAAATGTACAGGGTAGAATTACCACACTGACAAGAAAATTGAAATAATTAAATCCTCTGCTTTACCACTAGATCATCCAGGTCACATTCCTACACTCCACCTTCAGTGTAATAAAGTATTATTAGACACTTTGACCTGTTAAAATCAATGGGACTACTGCTGATATTACATTTGCAAAATTTAAAAAAAAAAAAAAAAAAGGAAAATTCTCCCCACTGAGAATCTGGATCAGATTCTTTTATTCTCTTCTTCTCTCTCATTTTCACTGCTACTTGCATGAAAGCAATGACAATTTTGAAAAATTAAATAGGGCTTTCATTAGCTGCTACTCATATAAGATTTTTTTCCTGAAGGCTAAATGATGTTTGTTCACCAGACTGTCTTTTAGCCCCACAAAACATCCTGCTTAGTACAGAACCTTTTTCAAGGCCTAAAACCCATGTAGTGAAAAAATTGCCTTTTGCCTTCAGTTACAAGGTAAAACAAAGTACAAAATATTAAAAGTTCTGCTTTGGTAATGACACTAAAATATTCAGGAATGTAAAAAGGAGAGAGAGCTAGAACTTTACTCCATGGCTTGCAGTGAAAATGTTTTACAGTAAAAGGTTGTTTTGCTCTTGGGAATTAATCTGCTGTCTGTTTTTAATGTGTTACATAGTCTACTCCAGAGTAGTAAAATGGTAATTCCAGTACTGAAAGCATTTTAGTTATTTGTTTTTTCTCCAAAGAACAAATTACCAGTTTTCACCTGGGAAAAGCTCTCAGCTGAAAAGCTCAAATTTTCAGTGGATCAGTTTTTGCAAAGCAATGTTCATTCTTAGTTTAACCTTTTTTGTTGTTGTTTTTTAAGAAGAAATTGCCTAGAATTATATCAAAAGGCAATCTTGCAAAGTAAACAATCTTTTTGTAACAGAGATTAAGAAAAAAATAAAAATTAAGCACCTCATTCATAAGAGCAGAGTCCCTTTTTTAAAATAAAAATCCATACCGCCTCTGTTTATCACACAAGTTCTCGAAGCCAATCAGACTGCAGCTACTGCATTGAATAGACACACAATAAGCAGCTGTCACTTTACTAAACTAATATCTATTAAACAAAATGGTCATAAGTGCATCAATCTACTGTAATGGCAAGGATGTCATTGAAATAGAAAGTTGTCACAGGATCAGTGTCCCCTGCCTTGAAAATAAACATTGTGGTTTCGATTCAGCACTTATGTAGCAGCAGGAGACCATTATCCTGTGATAACATCCTATTCTATTGACATTATCTGTTAACTAGAAATACTCAGATAGTGAAATATCAGCTTTTTTTCACTTTGGATAAAATACACACTCATTTTACATCTGCTGTACATAATTATCAGGCATGTGCATTTCCCCCAAACCTGAGTGGCTTAAAAAATACAGCAATGATTAAAAAAATAGTTTACAACACATACTGCTACTCATATGGCCATTGAATGTTCTTAAATGAGCGGAAGGTAGAGAAGCCATCAGAATTATAGCTACCTCTGCATTGCTTTCTGCTGCTGCCAGACCCTTCCCTGGCTATTATTCTGTCATTTGCTTGTCACATCAAGTTGAGCTATGATTTTTCCTTGGCTAACCCCTTGTCTGAACTACCTCCCTAAGATCCATTCCAGTTATCGTACAGTCCAGGGGTTTTCTTTGGCTGAGGAGGGTGGAGTGTGGGGCATGTTATTTGTTCTATTTTTGAAGTAAAATGTTTTCCCAGATTTGTTCTAATGAAGCAAGTAAATCAGGACTGACCGATAAAGTACGGATTACTGATCCTAGGATTAAATCTTCCTGCCACTAAGACCTACGAACATCTCCCTTAGAAGTCAGCAAATCATTGGAGCACTGCTGGACCTGGTGATTTCCTAAGTCCACCTCCCCTTCACAATTTCATTACTAACTAGCTTCATAGCTAAGGCTGCTACCCGGACCTTGGCCTCCCCTATCCATCATTCTCTTTCTCGAGTGTCCATAGATATTCATGGACAATCATTATCTATTGCCTCACAAGGTCTTTATTTTCCCTTCATTTTATGTGATTTTTATGCTCACAAAATAAGAGCTCTTAATACAGCTTCCTGAAAGAACAGAAATTGCTTAAAATGTCACCTAGTTTTCAAGAAAAAAAATCCACCTTTTTAGAGAAGGAAGCCTACAACTCTATTGTAAAAAATAGGGTAAGATTAGTTTGCATGTTCCGAAATGAAGAGTTAAAAATTTCCATATATTTGTTTAACTAAATAACAAATACAAAAGAGCAGATCTAATTATGGGAGTATGATAGGACTGTTTATCTAGGAGTGACCACTACACAATTTTTCCTACAGAGCTGAAGTTGCTGCTCCACTTTACACATAATATGGTGTAAAGTATTAAAGTGGAACAGAGTTCTCCTTCTTGAAAGTTTAATCTCAGCTGTATTCCCCTGCATGCATAATGTGGTTTCTACATTACAAGTCAATATTCAGGCAAGAAACAGTTGCAGAAGTGGTGAATGAGGAGTGAATTGGCTTTAAAAATGAAAATAAAATTTAAAAAAAATTATATAATGAAGGAAACAAAATTTATGTTAGCTGGCTAAGCATCCTTCTGCTCTGCTTTAGATGGGAAAGTTTCCTCCTAACAACCCACATCACAGGGCCACATTGACTTCTTATTGCAGTTAAGCATGTCTGGCACAAGGTTTTTGTCCTAGCTTTCTTAGCACTAGACAGATTGAAGCTTTCCTGGGAAGTGGCTTATAATGCACCCTGCAAGCTTTTGCCTTTCCTTCAAATCACCATGTCTACCTGACACTTATTTGAGCTTTTCTTAAGTTTCGACACACAGTTCTTCTGCTCTTTCTTAAGACTTAAGCAAATCATGGATATACTGCATTAGCTCTACTTTTTGCAGTAGTCAGGGTATTGAAAGGAATGGCATTTTAGGAGTATCTTCTAGAATAATGAATTTCCAAGGGCTATAAAAGAGACGTTCATATTCATGGCAGGTATCACCAAAGCTGCAATGTAGACAAGTTATATAGAAAAGTGCAGAAACATGGGTACAGTGAAGCAAAGTACATCATCATGCAGACCCAAGATGACCAGAAGTTCATTCAGAAGTTTTGTATCTACCGAGCTAAAAATCTGTGGATAATCAATCCACTTCTTAAAGTAATACCGGTGGTAATTTGTAAGCTAGTTCTTATGGCGATTTATCCAAATTATGTTGGACTAAAAAAGGAAATGTCTGAAGTAGTAGTTGTCTTTCAGCAAAAGGGGCCTCTGAAGTGATCTTAGAGAAGGAAATTAGCGTAGGAACAAGAATACTCCTCAGTTCTAATGGAGGAATGGTACATATTCTGTCCCTTACAGCCTCCATCAAAGTCATGCTCCATGGCCAGAACAGAAATCAGAGGCAAATACGGAATATACTGTTCATACAGGAATCTCCAAGAAAACAGCTCAAATAGTATTTTGAATTTGTTCTTTTCTGTTTCTTTTTCCTTTTTTTTTTTTTTTTGGCTTTCCTTGTTGATCAGTCCTCACTGTTGATCATAGCTAATGATCAACACTGATCAACATGCTAATGATCAACAACGTTTTACACCCCAAGCAAATAATATGCATAGTGAGTGGATTCTGTCTGAAGTTGAATCTTTCTCATTGGAGCTTAATTACCGAATATATCCCAGTTCATTAGTCTTCAGGATGGGCAAGCCAAAACAACAGATCTTGTTTCACCCAAGAAGAAAATATTCTGTCTTACAAAGGCAGGGGGAAGTGGGTGGGTGATACTGGAATCAAGACACAGTTGTACCAAATTTCATAAAACATGACTTGCTCATTATACTGGCAAGTCCCAGTGTATCCACTCCCCTCAGTAAGGCAGTAAATAAACCAGCCGGAGTGAATAATACCATGAAATACATAAAACAATCCCAGACATACAAGAAGAGCATTTAGACCTTTCGCACTTCACAGCAAAACAGAGGGAGGGGCTAGAAATGGTAAATTTCAACTGTCCCACACACTGAGATGCCTTAATGTTTTACAAGCTGACTTATGCATCTGTCCCAGGCCTTATTACCACAGAGGTACAGCAGAGAAGCAGAAGAGCATAGATAAAATCTATTCCAATTACACATACGCAAGCAAGTAGGGGCAAGTTCTGTTTGCCCTTTGTGAGACTGCAGAGAAAGAATTGCAAGCACAAGAAATAGCTATATTTGGCATATTTTTGCTGAGTATCTCAGAGCTTACAGCAAAAATTTAGCCAATGAGTGGTTATTAACATATGCTAATATATTTAGTGAGGTCATGGCTGCATTTTTGGTGTATTTTTTTTTATTGACATTATTATTTTGTGAAATTGCTAGACTTATGCTCCCCCCACCAAATAAATAAATAAATAAAAATCAGAAGTACTTATTAGGATTGAGAAGATTTGTGTGAGAATATTTTCATTTGGGTCTGGAAGGGAAAGTGAACAAAAAATGGTTTTGAGTTACTAGGCTTCATGGTGGGCTCTAATACACTGAACAAAATTTTTAATCATGCAATGTTTCTTCTTTCCTAGAGTAATTGCTTCTCAGAAAGTCCAGCTCTAAAACAATCAGTGGCTAAAAGGCTTGGCAATTCACCTGGCTGCAAATCTTTTCTATATCCTGTTCAAACCAGGGATTTCAGCCAGGGTTTCCCACATGAGGTTAGTGTCTTTGCCAAACAGGCTGCTACCTACTTTGCTACCTGCTCTCTCAAACTCTTTCTTGGATTTGTTCTACTCTATAAAATTAAAAATTAATTTAACCACATCAAGAGGAAGCCTGAGTTTGTATCATAGTGATTAGAGCACTTTAAGATGCAAGAAATTGATGCTAGAGTACTTGTTCAATGGAGGTTTGATTAGTTATTCAAAATGGAACAGCCCCAACAAGGGAAAAGTCTCCCTGGAAACAGTGCATGGCAGTAAAGGCACTCAGATGACTGAAGTTCAAGTCTGTAATTAGAATGAATTGAAACAAATTCATGTAACATCATTCGCAGTAAATGCCCCGAGTATTTCCTATTCGAGTGTACACATGTGGTTCTCCCTGCTTTTTCATGAAAAAATTTGAAAGGTCAAGCTTTAACGTTATGAAGGAAAAAAAACAATTAAAGAAAATTCCACAGCTTCTAATCAATCTCCATTAGTCACGAAAATCTGACCTGGCTCCAAACCACACTTTTCCATATTTCATTGCTATCAGAACAAGTACAGCAAAACTCTCCATCCTGTTCCAGCAAGTTTATCATATGGTTTCCGTGGTTCTGCAACAGTTCTGTTCAGTAATCAATCATGATTACTAGCTATACACAATACACACAGCACAAGAGAATAATCTGGGACAGCCTGGGGTAGCATGCTAATTAGTGATGTGCTGAAACAGCATTTGCACGTGGCTCCTTGTAACTGCAATTTTTCCATCGGCGCGGTTGTCTTACCCTAAGTATCTCACCTTACAAACGATGCACTATTTTGTCAGATTAATTGGCCTGTTATACCAACATAGTCTGGAACTCTGGTTTTGTCCATCAAATCTGAATAAATTTATCCTTCATACTGTATGCTGTATATCACCGTTTCCTAAATATCACTAGATACTTCCTGCTTTTTAAATCCAAACAGGGGAGTAGTAACTTTTTGATGTGATTATTATACTCAATAAGGTAGGATGCACAGTAGTATCCTAGTGGCCTTTTGCTGTATTTGCACTGTTAATCATATCCCTCCCAATATCAGGAAATTTGCACCCATGTTTTAGAGAAAATCAAGTCATTCTGGAGGAAGAAGATCAGAGCAAGAGTAAAGAATGAAAACTCCAGCACTAGTGTCAAGTTTCAACCTCTACCATCCCAGGAAATACTAAAAACAATCCAACAGTGCAAATAAGGTCGGGGTGGGGGGAGGGGAAGGGGTTGATTGTTTTTTTTGTTTGTTTTGTTTGTTTGTTTGTTGGTTGGATTTCTTTTTTCATTTATCATCCTCCAAGAACTGATCTTGAAACTACTAAAGCGAAAAAACACAGCACAAGTAGCGGTATCCTGAAGGCCCTTATAGACTAAAGAATCAAGTACTGATAGCTCCCTGGCTACATAAGCAAAACAGTGGTCCTTATGCAAGCAACAGTAAACATACATTACAACATTTTCTTTGAGATAAGGCCTGAATTTCTCAAAAATACCTAAAGAGTGCCACAGCAGTCTTATGTAGCATTTCACACAATATCTGCTGGATTATCTCCCAAACTGTGTTGGGGTATTCCATTTTGCTCCTTCACCAATGGCAGCAATAGATCACATCCAGGATGGTGGATTTGATCTGAGGACTAAACGAGTATGACAAATGAATTATTCCTATATGAAACATATCAAGAGACACAAGAATTTCAGCTTATAAATAAAATTGTTTTACATAAACTTTCTTAAAGGGTATTTATTTCCGGAAAAAATGGAAAAACTGTGTTGGATCAAAAGTGTGCTAAGCAGGGCTGTTTCCTATATGTTTTTACTCATTTTGCGGCAAGGTATACAGGGAAAGAACAGTCTCTCTATTTTAATTCCTCTCCTAAAACTCCCTTATTTTTTCCTTCAGAAAAAGGAAAATTCAAAACTCCAGGAGAAACTCATTTTTGACCTGTACCCTGCCCCTTCTGAGTGGAGTGGGAGGCATGGGGGAGATTTCCTCAGATTTTTTTTTAATTTCAGTAGTCAAATTTTTCTCCAACATTTTAATTGAAACTATATCAGCTTTCTCTACAGGAAAGATATATAGCAAGGAAAGTCAGCTACTGAGCCCAAAATAGCTCCTGCTATTTCATATAAATGAAACAAAACCTGCTAACCTTCAAACTGAGTACTTTGGAGAAAGAGACCTGGACACTTGAAGCCATGGTTCAACATTCATTGATACTTAATATATGTATTGTCTGACCCGCTGGCAGAATAAATGTGACCTGGATCAAGTGCAAGCACACACTTACATATTTCTCCAGCCACCCACACAGCAAGCAATACAATGCTTATGCCAAATCTATGCCTGCTGTGGGAGGACAGATGCTAAATGACTGAACAAGAACTGCTGAGACAGCAGAGTGAGCTTGCATTGTTTCTGTACTTTGCTTTGCATCTGAGCAATTTTTCATTTGATGTTCTCCACTCAAAGCCAGATTTACCATTTTATGGAGCCACAGCCTAAGGCGCTCTGTTCATCACATGAGATAGCACACACATAATCAGCAAATTATTACTCTTCAGCATCTACTGAGATGGTCACCTTTGGAGAGAAGAGATACATAGTCCTAAGGCACATTCAGTGTCTGTCTTTTTATTGAGACTGTTAACAAGGGGCAATTACAATCAATTCTGACAATGCCTTTTGTGCTACTGATGCCCATCAACTGGAAATGGTCAGAGAGCAAAACAGTTGACAGAATTCAAGCAGCTACCTGGCAATAGATATTTTTCAGAGTCTAATTGCCTTCCAAGGTCAACTTGGCCCCTGCCTGATATTTCTCCTATAATATTTACATACAAAAAGCTTTGATACAAGGTTTGTGCAGTTTTTAGGGGTCAGCTCCTACACTAACCGCCCACTTTTCATCAAACTGAAGGCAAAATCAGCCTGGAATTTATATGCATCTCTCCCATCTTCCCTATTTTCCACTAAAAGAGAAACAATTTTTTCTAAGAGCGTCAGAACTGGCTGGAAAGAAATCATACAATTTCTCAGTACACTTAAGAATGAAAACAAGCCTTGGCCTTCTGCTGAGTAGCTATACTGTAGGCAATCGCTTGTACACAAGTTAACTTATTCACAGGGTCCTTCTACGTGGCTCACAGTGCATGAAAGACACAGCTTCAGCAGCTCTCTACTTGATACGGAATTCGAGCAACAGCCCATGGATTAAAGTTTTCTCAATTCATTATCTGTGCTTAGAAATGTCCAGTCACCTCCAGAAAGCATCTGCCTGCTGAACTGTACGCATGACCATCAGTGCATTCTAAAAACATAAGCTAAATACAATAGAAAATACATAAAATTGCTGCAGTTGCTAGGCTCTCAAGCAAAAGCATTACTAGGCTCTCAAGCAAAATTGGAGGTGCAAATTCATCTCTTCAGAAAATGTTAGGGCTGAAGAATTAAGAGAATGCATTGTCACTATAGCTGGAAGATTTCTGTAATATTGAATTAATTACAGTTAAATAATTTTCACAGGGAAGTCTCTCGTCTTTTGCTTAAGTGACTATTCTATTTTGTCTTGACAAACATATATCAGCTACAAAAGATGACCTTTTGAAAGAGCCTGGACAAAAATAAACAGATGGGTGATTTCAGAGTATACAACCCCTAATGCTTAGAGATTTGCTGTTTTACCTAACACGGTGCCAAATTTATGATGGGCAAATTTCACTAAATGGCTAACTCCCGTCTATGTTTCCACAATGTCAGCAAAGCACAAAAAGCATCCATTCCCTTGAGAAATAAATGGGCAAGGTCCATTTATTGTCAGAGACATGAAAAACACCTTGAGTAATGAAAACGAAAATAGTAACACTAAAGTAGAGCAACTTAGTTGTCTGCTTCTGCCTTATAACTAACTAACCTCAGTATGAAATTGTGGGATTCAGAGGAATACATTATTTTCTGAATTAAAGATGACTTTTCCATAACTCCTTCATTAGTCTTCAAGACAAAAAAAAAATCCCTGATCTATGGCTGTCAGAAACCTGACTACTGAATTACAGACAATGTAGTTTATTTTTGGTTTACTCCAGAGAAGAGGTTTTGAATGATATACTACAACAGTATCGAAGATTTTTTCGAAGGTGAAAGGAAAATGGACTACTCACTTTTCCATGGAAATTCATTGTATTTGAATACCTCACACCAATTTGTTTATATGATATGTAGCCTATTGCCACTGAACATAATGGTCTGTAGGAGAAAACATTTTGCCTTATCTTTCTCTTGCTAGATTTGTTCTACTTTTCATAGTTGAATAATGCATTGTGCTCTTAGTAGTTGGTTTCTTCTACCACAAAAGCATCTATAAGCAGTGGTGTTACTTATTGGCTTACTGCCCAAAGTGTTTGAGAGTGCTCTCACCTGTATTAAAAATGTAGAAGTCTGAATTAATTTAATAAGAATTGATTATGAGTCACTTGAAGGTTTTGAAAATCCCAACCTCCCTAGCAATTTAGGAGTCTAATTTTAGACTCCTACCTTTGGGCAGCGAGGATGTAATATGATTGTAAAAATATATTGTATAACAGAGAGTGATAAAGTTAGCTAAGGTTTGTTGAGTGTTGAGATAAATGCAGAACACAGCTGACGCTTTGCTACCACAAAGTTACTGCTGAAGTTAACAAGCAAGTGGACAAACCAGAATTTCAATATCGCTAGCATATTGACTGACATTTTAGCACAACACAACCTTGATTGAAGACACAGGGTCAGTTTTCTTTTTTCACAGAGAACATTCTCCTCCTTTGTTCCTCCAAAGATGGGCAAGAAAAAAATATATATTTTTCAAATCTGGAATAATATTTCTGATCATAACCATGGAGATACAAGTGCTCTTTCACTGCAGAGAAGCCAGGAGATTTAGGGTTAGAGTCATTGCCTATGATGTAGGGAATGGAGATTCAGTTTTTTTTGCTGGAAAGCCAGAGTAGGCACTTGATTTTGAGTCTCCTACAATCCCACTAAATTGTAAGCGTGAGTACTAGGAGATACTGTACATGTATTACTTTATTCATGAAAATCACACTGAAGACATTTGATCAACAAAGGCAAATGATCACATGGGAGCGAGGAAATCACTTCTAATCCAGGACTAATGGCAGCTAGACATACTCCAGTTCCCAGAAATGCCTGCAGGCTCCCAGGCAGTACCGACTTACCTAGATATGAAATTTGGAGTTAGATCTAATTAAAAATATGCACAGATCCAAAATATAAACCTATTTTGGGGATATGCATTGCACTGACAGCAATGCAAGTTAGATGTCACATTTAAATTAGCATTACCTGTTTCACTTGGCATTAGATTTTATGCAGCTATATTTCTATAAAAATAAGATGTTTCTGAATATTTTTATACAGCTTTTATTGCTATGATTGAATTTTTGTAACCTGTACCAAGTCTTTATTATCTTGAGGAAGAGAGCTATAAAACTGCTGGTTTTAAAAATCAATTTATTCTGGAGTCATCTTCCCCTAGCAATCGCAACCTTGCTCACTGCTACCTTCAGTTTAGTACTTGCATTTCTGTAGGAGTTCCTGCAAAATGCACTTTTTTTTTCCATTCTCAATTACAGGTTTCAGAAAGAAAACTACGCTGACAAACTGACACTAGAGAAACCTTTCTGCAAGTTATCCCAGAAAGGGCCAGCCTTAGTCTCTGAAGTACTTAGAAATGTATTGTACATGCCTCTACCATCATAATAACTGAGAACACTGCTCCTGGGTATAAAATCCATGGTCTTCCATGATATTAGCCTTCACAGTGCTCAAAACATAGTATATTGAATGCCGTTTGTGATGAAGTGTCATTTGGAAATGGAAGAAACAGGAATAGTAGTGTTGATGAACTTACGGAACCATCCAGGGAGGGGAGGAAAAAAAACTTCACAGATCCACAGATAAAATGGAAGATCTAAAAATGTGGTATTCTACAAAGGTGCTGTTTACAGTGCTCCAGTGATAACAGGCAGGAAGATCGTCTCTGCCATACACAAAGAAAATGCTTTTGCACGTTGTGCAACACCAGCTGCAATGCTCTCGCTTGAGGGCAAAGCCTTTTGCCTACTGCAACACATCCAATTGATTGAGGCGCTGTGCAAAGAAAACATCCTTGTACAATTTCCCAATCACATTTTAAGAAATACAAGAAAGTCTATGGCTAGCTAGAAAAATAAAAAGATGACTCAGTTTCAAGATTTAGCTTGCAAGCCTGCCATCGGGCTAGAATTTGAAGCGGGATCCTCAACCCCAAAGTTCAGCGACCTCTTCGCTAGGCCGATAGCTATTCTGTGACAAAGAGCTCTTTCTCCCCGCTCCCTCTCTGCATTTCAAACCTGATATAACTTTTGTCAATATTTTTATCAAAATTTAAACCACTGTTCTCTCTTTTCTGTTTAGCATGCCTCCACGCAATGCCAGCTATACTTTGGACCACAAAGTTGAGCTCACATATAAGCATTTTGTTGACTGAGACATAATAAGTTGTTTAGAAGAATTTGTTTAAGAAGTAATGTACACATTTAATTTTCATACTCAAATACTGTGCTTCTTAAAAAGTCATTCCAAAGATTTCAGATTGTCTCCAGAATAGTAAGTGCCTGCCCAAACTTGTAAAAAGTATCAACTTTGCATCTGTTGTGAAAGACAAACTGAGGTATAAACAGAAAGAGTACAGCAGACCAAGTTGGATCTGTTTCCTACAGACTCCTGTTGGGGAGCTTTGTTTTGTTTTTAGGATTGGCAATTGGCCGAATGCACCAAGATAAAATTAGAATACTGAAGTGCAGTTCACTGCAGCTAGACATTTATTTCTTCTTTCAGAGCTTAAGTGACAGTGGGAAAAGAAAATTCTAACACTGAATTGTTCAAGATAAAGCTGAGCCGAAAAAACTATTTCTGTTCCCAAAGTAATTTTTCCAAACTCTGTTAAGTATTTTTAACCTAAGGAAGAAAAAAAAAAAAAGAGAGAGAGAGAGAAAGAAAAAGAAAAAAAGGAAAAATAGCAAAGAAAAAAATATGCCTTAGGGGAGGAAATAAAAAATAAACATTAAAAAAAAAACTACCACAAACTGAATTGCCAACTGACTTTAACATAAAACAGCTTAAAACCTTTGCAAAGATCACTGCAGCTAACAGACTTTATGTGAAGAATGAAGTAAAATGGTCTCATCTTTCATCTGCTGAGCACTTGAACCTGAGACCAAACATTCCTACCTCCCATGCCTCCCTTCCTTCCCTTGAGAAATTTATGTAGCAAGAGAAATGAAAACAGAGAAGCCCGAAAAGAGGCTCTATGTTAGCAATTAAAATCTTTTCTCAAAACCTCTTATTTCACAGTTGTATTTGGTGAGGGCTCGTGGACAGGAAGACAAGCAAGGAACAATGTGGACTGTACCGCTGTAGGCACTACCTGAAGAGACGGAGAAGTCAGCGAGTACCTAGAAAGCAGTAAGGAGTGAAAGGAAATTATGTCTCAGACACAAAGTTTCTGTTTGATTGGTTTCCTGTCAGTTATGAGGAAAGCAGAAAAAAAGAAAAAAAAAAAAGAGAGAAAAAAAAAGGAAGAAACAGCTTATTAGATGTGAACTGATACAACTTGTAAGGTACTGACTTCCAAAGGGCCCAGTTAAATCAGTGTGTCCTTATAAAAGGGCTCTTCGTGGGTTTTACCACACACACAAGAAAGCACCAGGGATGCATTCTTGGACACTTAAAACTTTTAAAATAATTAACTACTTCAAGTGGCAATGCCCTAGCAATCTGACAGCCCATCACAGATTCAACGCCTCCTTTTACTCTGCCACAGAAAACAGTCTCTCTCCTATGTGAGCACAAGGATGCAGAGCATAAACCTAAGCTACGTGATAAGTGCAGAATCTCTAATTACAGAGATAAAAAGATCCAGCTGAGGCCCATCAATCCTGGGTATGTAATACTGCCATTCAGAATTACTGGTTACTGCTGACAATCTTACTTCCAAATATATGACAACTAACATTTTCACGGGTCTCATTTATAGAAGTCGTTACCTCAACACTCAGATTCTGGATTCTCCCACCATTTCTTAACTATCTACTGTCTAACACTTTCTGAATCTGGACTGTTGCTCTGGGGAACTATGGTTTGCTGTTTCTGCAAGCAGCAGTAGCCAACCACCCCAGTTTTATTGTTCATCATGATGCCACATGGTGAGGAACATCCCTTTGGCCAGTTCGGTCAGCTGTCCTGGCTGTGTCTCCTCCCAGCTCCTGGTGCACCCCCAGCCTCCTCACTGGCAGGGCAGCACCAGAAGTTGAAAAGTCCTTGACATAATGTAAGCACTGCTCTGCAACAACTAAAACATCGGTGTGTTATAAACATTATTTTCATCCTAAATACAAAACATGGCACTATACCTGCTGCTAGGAAGAAAGTTAACTCTTATCTTTACCCAAACCAGAACACTCACTGACCAAACCAGGGAGCCTACTGGAGCATGCCACGTTCCTTCCCTGTCCAGAACCAGGACAAAAAAAAAAAAAAAAAAAAAAGAGCCTCTGTGTATATCCAGGACAAGTTATAGAGTGCGCACACAGCATAAAAACGGGTTAAAAAACAGGGCAATGACTATGCTTACAGTTATCCTTACATCTACCTTCTCAATTTGTTCAGCAAGTGCCTCTATCAATGACTTGGTCAATGATTTATATCTAAAGGTTGAGGAGACTTCCCATTGAGTCACAAGGTTTGGAATGGACCCCCTTGCTTTGTAAATTCCTTGAACCAAGGAGATAAGGAGCCTAGGTGCAGTTGGATCCAGTCCTAATCCCAGGCTTGGTCAATATTTCATGTCTAAAAGATTATATGTGCACAATCAATCTAAGATACAGTTTTTGCAAAGGTTGTGAAGTTTAGCCAGCTATTAGTCACTTATCAAGGAACTGTAGCATCAAAGAATCTCTTGGTATCGAGGTGTAAGGGATCTCTGCAGCAGGTGTAACCTTGAGAGGTGTCCCTGCCCAAGGGGAGATCCTGCTGTGCAGCCCGCTGTCATACAGAAGAGCTCAAAGGGCTCTCGGGCTGCTCGCTGTTTATGGGGTAAGATGATTGAGTCACAGTCGTATTTGCATACCAACTGCAAAGGTTAGTTTCTTCCAGATTTGACTTGAAGCAGACACTGACCCTCACTGCAGTCAGGTGAGCACACTGCCCAACTTGCCCCTTGGCTACGGGGTGTTATCTGTCTCTGAATGAACACTGAGCCAGCTGCAGCCATCATGACCAGATGCATCTTTCACAGCCACCACTGGTGGTTATTGCCTGAGCAGGGCTTCAGGCGAAAGGCCAGGCTGGGAGGAGGAGCACACCATCACAATCAAGGAGAAGTTCTGGAAGTCCCATGCGTTTCTGAATTTTAACTCTTTTCTCTCCACACGTAATCTTATACTTTTCTATCATGGAGATTTCAGGTAACAAGTCTTTTTTTCAAAAAATGTTAAAATGGCAAGCATTTACCAGCAGAGCTTGTCTGGCCAAGAAAAGGACAGTATGAAATCCATGACATAGGCTATTAGTCCCAGAGGATCGTGCAACTTAAGTATACGTATCAGTGGGAAAAGTACTATTTTATTCTGTATTTCTAAATTACAAAGCTTAGTCATGATAAAGTAAGTGACTGAGTAATAAGGTTAGAATTATTTCTCAGTTCAGTTATTTTTGTTTTGATACTTTTCAGTCACTTTGACAGCTGGCTGACAGTCTCCACATCTAAGAGCAAGATCTGAGCTCTAAGATTATTCTGCAGAGTGTAACCTCCAGCCCCACCTAACATTCACCTCCAAAAGCAGTAACAGCCTACATCCTCTGAAGTCAAATACTGGTCCTGATTCTCACACTGACAGTCCTATGTCCTCTCCGTGAAGGTAGTGCCCTCACTGGGGTAGGGCAGAGTTAAGGAAACAACCTCAAGGCTCAGTACCTTGAGAGGATGAAGTCATGGATGACAATATTTAGAGCAAGTCTTACTGAAGTGGAAAACATCTATATATAACTGCAATTAGCTAACTATGTATTTCGTTGGTGTTCCCATGAGTTGTGCTTCCGAAAAGCTGCAGTAGTCTACAAAGACTGGCAGCCATTTTCATTTCGTTTCACTGAAGGCTGTGAAGAAAAAAACAAATTCACCCTCTGATGGAGCTTTATTTTTGTTCTTACTTTGTTGTTCTTAATTTAAAATGAGAGTCATTCCAACAGAAAATATTTGATTGCTCTTTGAATGCAGACAAACATAACAGAACAGATTAGCAAGGTGGTTTGCTGGTACTGATGCCTGTTGCTGGAATCTGTTGTCATGAAAGTGTTTTCAGAAAGCAAGTAGAATCTGTCAAGTCCTCAACATTAGTATCTTCCTCTCTAACAGTATTTCCACAGATTAATTAACTCAAATGTCATTCTCTTAGAGCTTCGTGCACTCTACAGAAGAGTACTTGGTAGCTGCTGTGTGTTTTAGATCAAACAAAGCTCTGCAGGGATACAATCATAACTCCAGTAAATTACTATTGCAGTGGAATGCTACAAAATAGCTTTTCAGCTGTATTCTGGGGGGGGGAAAAAAAAAACCCCTTACCCTGAACACATTTTTAGAGCAAAAGATTTACCACGGCCCTTTTATCACCTGTAACGGTAATCTGCCTTTCCACATGCATTCTGAGGACAAAAGATGCTACCTTTTGGAGATGGGACTCCCACTTGGACTGTTACACCTATAAGGAAATACTTGATTTCAGAACATTCCCACCTAACTATCAATCATGTAAACAGCATGCACTCATACATCTTCTTGTGCAGCCTTGCGGGGTTCGGTCCTGACACCAACCCTTGAAAAGCAGACCCAAGATTAATCTCTACATTTGAAATATTTGAAAGACATTCAATAACATATAAAATTGACTTCTTGCTCTGTTCAGGCAAATCCCCGTGTACTTCTAAAAAAAAGTGTGTCCTTAGGGAATAGCAGAACACAGAAATAACACGGCTGGGCTGATACGTGTGAACACAAAAGCCAGCAAATAGTTCACAAGGATCAAATGCTGCAAGTGACTTCATACAAACTTTCATTGTCCCTTACTGACTTTGAGTCTTTCTTCTCCCTCTTCAATGGCTCTTTTTGCCTTAATGTCCATCCTCAAGGACACAAGATCACAACCTCATTTTTCAAAGTTTTTTTTTCTTTTTTTTCCTTTGTTCATTTCCATTTTTAAAATAAGTCCAAGAAAAGAGCGTAGTTCTAATCACTGCCTTCCAGTGTAATGATGTGTAATGATTTTCTTCTATTTTTCCTGCTACGATTAGAATGCGAAGCAATTGTCTACTGGCATTTGAAGGTAAATGACACCTAATATCAAACCTGCATGGGTAAATGAATAAATATATGAACAGGTATCAAAAATGCATTGAAAAACCTGTTTCATATTTAAACCTCACCCAAAGCAGGTTGGAATATTAGATTTATTTTAACAAAAAGCCTACCTAGTACAATATAATTACTGTAGAAGCCAGAGGGATAAAAAGTCGTCTGAATTCTTGCTATTCTCTGAGCAACCACCAAACTAATAGTTAAAAGGGGCTGAACGCTTTCTAAGCTAATATAGGGAAGCATTATAACAATCCCACTCCTGAGCTTCTCTGAGCTTAAATCAGCATGGGTATATTAAAATAATGTCACATAATTTTCCTCATGAAACTATCATTTCACTGTTACCTGGAGGGATACTGTAAGATACACTATAGTACTATAAATGTAAATATTCTGTACACCAAGCGTTCCATGAGAATGGAAACTTAATGATGTTTATATTACAACATCACTGCTGGAGTTAGGTTTGTATTAGCATTTCTGTGATAACCCACCCCACCGTTTCCCAGAGGTTTATAACTCAACTGTAAAAATTTACTACAAGCTGAAATTTAACGTATCAAGTCTCACCTCAGGAGCATTTTTTATTACTTTTTTTTTTTTTTTTAAAGGAGGCAGACATCATATTTTGGGGGTAAAAATGTGTATAGCAATGTTAAACATACTTTGGGTTTTCAATTTAATGAAAAGCACTAATAGAAATGATTTTAGGAAAAAAAGTCTATAACCACAGTCTGATCTAAAGGAGTCAGGTGGAAAAAATATGATGAGCAATTAAAATATAATTTCAGAAAACAGTTTATGAAGAACCAAAGTAACTGCTAGGAATAAAACCTGATTAAAATTGCCAAGATCCTGAATTTCTTTAATGTGTGTTTATTTTTCTGCCTTGTAAAGACCTAATTTTCATCCTGTTCTGTTTGAGGGCATTGCATTGATTTTGCTGGCACAGCTTCAGATTCGGTCCTTGAGTTATTGATATGCTTTTAAAATACAGGATACACAGTAATGCAAGCTGAGCCATAAAACAGTTTCTCCTCCTCAAGCATACTTCTTCCTCCCCAAAGCTCAGCATTTCCATCCCTCAGAATTAGCTCACCCTGGCAGCCACCAGGTCCAGCTCAAATCCCAAGTAGCTGTACAGGGATCAAAGCTTTTACCTCCTTATTCTAGTGCCTATAGACTTGGGGGTTAGTTCTCGAGAGGCCTTTTGCTTGTTCAGATTGTATCTGATGCGACTAAGATAGACGTAGCTCTTTATATGCCTGCACCTACATTGTGCAGACTCACTTTTATTCCCATTGATTTTTCTCCATTATTGCTGCTATGTATATTTTACCTTTTTGAATACAAATAACAGTTATTGCCAAAGTTTAAGGTATTGCCATGAGTCATTCTACGGAAACATAAACTATTCTTTCTTCCCTAAGACTCTGGGGATGGTCTGAGCCCAGACCTTTATATATGCTTTTGATTAAAAGAAAAACAAGGAAGTTCTGTAGTGCAGACCAAAACTAGGAAATTTTGGAGGGGGAACACTGTGAAGTGTCATTTTTTGCCCAAAATGTTAAGGAAAAATCTTAGTTTTAGATTATGAGAAAATACTACTTATAATAGAGTATACAATTAAATTTGAAGCAGAATTTAAAAATAATTAAAAAGAAGTAAATACTGGAAATGGCTCAGTAATCAAAATGTTGTTCTTTGGGGAAATTGCAGACTTTAAAGTTGAGGACGCTATTTGCTAGCTGTTTATCATAGACAAGAACTCTGCATTGTACAAGTGTAGACAGACCATTCACTGAACATATGTCTGAAATACATGAAAGAAAGAAAACACGGGAGGATATTAAAGAAAACAAAAATTTCCAAGTGCAAGCATTTTGTTAACATTCCTAATATTTTTGTTGGAGAAGTCTGATATGCCAAGGCAATGTAACTGGAGCCTTTAGGATGAGTGAGAAGAAATTATTCAACTGCGAAATACCGGTGATGGCAATGGTATGTGTTGATGTGTTGATTTAAAAAAAAAAAAAAAAAAAACAGTTCTTGAGCAGAAATATGAAAATCAGGCCAAGAAGTCACTTACTTTAAAATAAATCCTTACTATAAAAACAGATAATCTTGAGTGAAGTAGCCACGAAGCTGGGAGCAAGAAAAAAAGCAGAATGGCTTCAAGGATCACAATTGAACAATCAGATAGTGGTATCTGATAGTGATTTTCTCCTGGAAAGAGTCCAGCGGAGGGCCACAAAGATGATACGGGGCCTGGAGCATCTTCCCTATGGGGAAAGGCTGAGAGACCTGGGTCTGTTCAGCCTGGAGAAAAGACGACTGAGAGGATCTCATCCATGTTTATAAATACCTGAGGTGTGGGAGACAGAGGGATTTGGCCAACCTCTTTTCAGCGGTTTGTGGGGACAGGACAAGGGGTAATGGCCACAAGATGGAGCACAGGAAGTTCCGCACCAACATGAGAAAGAACTTCTTCACGGTGAGGGTGACAGAGCACTGGAACAGGCTGCCCAGGGTGGTTGTGGAGTCTCCTTCTCTGGAGATATTCAAGGCCCGTCTGGATGCCTACCTGGGCAGCCTGCTCTAAGGAACCTGCTTTGGCAGGGGGGTTGGACCTGATGATCTTTCGGTCCCTTCCAACCCCTACAATTCTGTGATTCTGTGATATCTACACTCTGAAAGAATATTCTTCCACTTTGTGATCAGTTACATGCTACCCATCCTTAAAAGTTTCTAGTTTTAGCACTCCAGCAACTTGACAGTATTTTGTTTTATTCAGATGAAACCACTGCATACAATTCATATTACAGAAGTGTCAAGGAGTGATTACCCCAGAGTCATTCAAAAGGTAACCAGAATGGACCCTGAGAGAGAAGAATCTGCACATAAGTGCTACATATATTTGCCAAAAGCAGTCCTTTGGTGATGTACATGCCATACCATTCTGTAGCAGTCCATTCCTGCCTACTGGGTGGCCCCAAGCACAAGCCCAAGCATCCACCAGGCGATGAGCTCTTCCAAAGGAGAGATGGAAACAAAAAGCTTCAAGATTCAAAATCTTACCTTCCCTCTAGACTCTTACATTCTAGACAAGCTGCATAGTGGCTCTCCGGTCTCAAGTCTTTGTAACTTTGATAAAGTTGCTACTTCCAGCTTTCGGAGAGTCTTTTTTGTATCATTTCACATTTCTCTCACTGCAGATGCACTTAATGTTAGCGTTATGTAACTCAGCCTGGAGAACTCTTCATGGAAATCAATTTGACTAATGCACACACAGCGTAAAGGGGGATATTCAAAAGAAAAAGAGATGTTTTCTCCCCCAGACTGAAGAACAAGAGAAATCTGAGTTACAGTTTCTATGTGGACGTTGGAGGAAAGTGATGGTTTCCCTGTGGGTTAACACTTCCTGACTTTGCTTTTCACACAGAGGTTACAACTACTTATGTTATATGCAAGCTATGCATAATAATTAGAAACAGGGCACACAGTCTAAATCATCATACTTGTTAGCATTTCAATGCAAATATCATTTTAATCCTTGAATTTCTAATGTCAACAGTAGCCGCTTAGAGTTGTCATTGAAATCTAATTTCTCCCCTTTTCATATTGCATATATGTGCAGACATTGTTCAGTGACTACGATTTGGCATTTCTTCTAGATTTTTGTACGCTTGCAGTAGATTTATGCACCTGAGAACTTATGCTGGTAACCTAGTAAGTGTTTTATACAAGAGAGGAGTCATATCTGAATGAAAAGTATGGATGTTAGTTAAGATCCTATTCAGCAGGATTACATAGCATAATAAAGGTCAGCTGTGATAGATACTATTATGTTAACATGCAAAAGAATGTGTAGTAGTAGATGATGTGAAGGGTTTATGTATTATAAAAACAGGTCATGGTTTAGGAATGAGTTTCAGATAGGAATAGACAGACAGTGACAGTGGATTATTGTAGGCTTATGGGAAAAACATTTTCATATCAGAGGAAACAAACATTTTAAAACTGGAGTCAGAATCCCAATTCCTCGCAAAGCAAAGAAAAATACCTGAGGAGCTTTAGAAAGAAGCTTTCATAAGTGCTCCGAACTGGTATGGTTGTTTCCATCTGCAGGTTTCTGTGAAGCAGACCTATCCAGTCATATTAAACTCATACTGAAAGCTCCCCACAATGACTTTTGCACATCACGCATCAAGAACACAAGTTTCAGTATTTGCTGTGCTGTGCCTTAATTGGTAAGAGCTAACTAAACCAGGACATTCCCTGATAATTAAAAACAGGCGTTTTGTACATTTCCTGACCATTAATTGCCTCTATCACCCTTCTCCAGATTTTCTGTGGTTTGGAAAAGAAAGGAAGAAGAATTTCTCTTCTTTATGGAAGGTGATGAGTGTTACAAGGTACTTAAGGCCCTGTACAAGTCAGTTCTGAAACCCAGTTCATGTATTACTTATGAAATTTCACTAAAATGTAAATCTGAGTGATTTTCATTTGTTCCCTTGGTCTTATATGAAACAACATTTACTAAGTCCAAGGAATTATTTTCAGAGTTCAAATTCTAAAGAGAAATGTGAGGTATGGTAAGAAATATTAATAAAAAATAAATACATGTCCAAGCAAATAAAGCTTCTGCACTATAAAACTTCACATTTGTCTCTATCAATGTTTAATGCATTTGTAAAAAGCAGTCCTGCTTTGCCGAGTATAGCCACAAAAGTGTCCTGCAACCTACTAGCACTTACAATCACAGTATGGGTCCAAAGAGGTTTGTCAGCAATGCATCATCCATGCTTGACAGATAAGAGAAATTGCACATCATATATTAAAGCCATATATAGTTGCTAACAGGAACATAAATTCAAAAAAATTCTTAGCTCTAAAATTAGATATTAACCTATCATTTGATTGGCTTAAACACACTTAGAAAATTAGCAGCAGGTGTTGGAGTTTGGGAAGAAAAAAAAAAACAACTCTGTTATGACCTGCAGGAACTTGCTGCACAATAAGGACTTTAAATAAATAAGTGAATAAGTAAATAAATTATTATGCTAACCATAATGTTTTCCTGAGCAATTGTTCTTGCAAGGCACATCTTTCCAACATATTAAAACAAAAACACACCTGGAAAGACCCTCATGTGCTCCACCATAACCAGTTTATATCCAGGCTATTGAGAGCAAAGCATAGTTTCTAGTTCCTTAGGCATCTTTTAAAAACGTCTGGTAATCCATCTGGATTACTTTCTTCCATCTCTGAGTGACTAAAATATGTAGCTTTTAAAAACAATATGAATTCAGAGCACAGTCAGGATGTGTTTGCTCTATCATTTATTCACAGTTTTTTTGCACAAGGTTAATTCAGTGATGTTTCTGCTGTTCTTGCCTTTTTGTCTAGGCAAGAGTACCATGATCTGTCAGTGCCATGGAAAACAATTCAAATGGAAAACGTTTTACAAATTTACAACGT
The DNA here is from genome assembly GCF_013377495.2 of Cygnus atratus. NCBI lineage: Eukaryota > Metazoa > Chordata > Aves > Anseriformes > Anatidae > Cygnus > Cygnus atratus. Next base: position 58,057,203 of record NC_066365.1, read on the forward strand.
ATTTCAGATTTATCTGAATGATACATATATACATATATAAAAGGGGAGATGGGGGAAGGAGGGCTTTTTTTTTTTTTGTGTGCAAAGACTATAAATATCAGTAAAAATTGAAGCACCAGATTCAGTAATTGCACACAATTTTAAAGAACCGTTAATACTGGCAGTAAACGTGATCCCAAATAAGCATGTTACATTCAAGAACCTTGTAGGTATGCAGGCTTGCGTTGGATTTCCTTGCAAGACAAAAAAGGTCAGTGGCTCTCACCATAGCCTCAAGCCTGTTATACACACACACAACTCAATATAACCTGAACCTGAAGCTAGAAATTTTTATTAAACAAAAGCTTAATTCCTCCAAAGTTCTCAGGGAAATAGTTTTTAAAAGGTGAAAATAAATTACAGCTAATGAAGAAGTGAAAGGGATATGAAGAGACATTTGAAGCAATAGTGAAAAAAAAAATCAAAGTAAAGTAGGTTTTCCAAGCTGAATAAATTTTTGTGGAAAATAATAAAACTGGAAAAAAGAATACAAAGAATAAATTAAATAGATCTGAAATTTTGAGTGTCCAAGAAAACATAAGATAATAAACTCCAAGCCAATCTCTTGGGGAGGGATTGAAAATAAGTATTGTAAACGAAATGAAAAGTATTTTGTCGAAACTGTATCTTGTTCAAAAAATAAGGCAATCAAATGTTTCTTCCCAGGTGCAGTATCTACCGTTTAAATTGGTAAGCTAAGTATTGGTTTTGATCTTTTATCTGATTTCTGCCTAAGAAGTTTAATTGTAGCATTTACTTTCAATTGACGTTTGTGAGTTATTATGCCAACAATTGGTCTTTGCTATACACAAAAGTTCAAAAATCTCTAGAAGCCAGAATAACCAATTCAAAGACTGTTCAGAAATTCTTAAAATACTAAAGAAGAGGTTCTAAAATGGTTACAGCCTTTTTCCTATCAAAGTAGGAGTCCAGAATGACTAACAATCAATTCCTGTAGTTAATAGCCCACACACTAGAAAAGCAAGGAATACCACCACGTCTCCAAAACTGCTTATTATTGAACCGTTATTTGCAAGATGAGAAGGTTTCTAAAAGTATATCCTCTGCTTAGGAATGCAATTTTATGCATTGTACAGAAAGAATTTGCCTGGGTACAACAAATTGGCCTGTTAAAAGTTCCCGGAAGCGTGCAGCATAGTGGGGACAAGTGACCGAGCAGATGTTGAGTTTTGCCAAAAAATGCATGGTACAGTTAGCCCAAGATTTTATCTTATTGATCAAACAAGGAATGTAGTTTCTCATTCTGTGTTTAGCTTTCAGATTCACTACGGTTATAGCCTCATAAATTCCCATTTATGGGACAGAACGAGTAGAGAGTTGAACTACTGGAGCATCGCATGCCTTACTATTAATTTGGCAGTGAGGTAAAGTTAAGCCAATGTCTTCAATTTGGTGGGATAGTTTACATTGGAGAATGAAATGTGCATGGGTATATTTGTGCTAGCTTCAGTATGCACAGTAATACAGCAATGAGGGTGCAGTGACAGATTGGCAACCGTGTACTTTCAACCCCCAGAGAGTTTGATTTTTAGTTATTAGACACTGTGTTGTTGCATATGTAGCAGGAGAGATATAAGTATATTCATTTTATTCTTAGTATGCTACAATCACACCTACATTTTACTTTGTAGTTAGACCTTTAGGGAGAAGCTCTCAGGCTGATTATGCTGGGAAACTTCCCAGGAAAATGTCATTCAACCTTTGCATCTTCTCTCCTATTTCTGCCTTACCCACCTCTCTTCCTCCTGAAATTTTCTGCTTCACATCAAAAGTTTACTGATATTTTGAAGCAATAGGAATCAAAGACAAGGGAGAAACAGAGTTGGCCCTATTAGAGCCTGTGTCAAAAAGTTTCTGAGGGTGTTGGAGGCAGGGAGGGTGTGGGAAGAAACATGGCTTATTGCAGTCAAAGATGGAGAAGTTGGAGGTTGGGACGCTAGGATTTTTGGACAAACCAGTGGAATGGGAGAGAGGTATACATATACACATATATTTGAGGAACAGAAGGAAGTCAGACTTGTTGCATAAAATGTCTGACTTCTGTTGCAATAGGTCATTTATTAAATCCTTTCTTTTTTTTCTCTCAATTCAGTCAACTTAGTACCCTTTCAAAATGAAACCAGATTTAAATAAGAGTTATAGAAAATATCTGCAAAGCTCTTGAGTACAATAGGTGACCACTTTCTGGAATGATTGTGAGAGAAATGTGGTAGGTTGAGGCATTTCATACGTTTGAAACCTTTCTTCCTTTTATCAAGTATGTTTTAATTTTATAAGCTCCCAGAGCTTATAAAAGAGAGGCCAGAGAGGCCTTTTTAGTTATAAATGTGAAGAAATAAATAAAAATCTTTAGCTTGCAACACTTCACTTTAGATTTAAGAATAAATGTGATTTAGAATATTTCTTTAATGTATGACTTTTTAGTAACTAGGAAAGCCACTGAAGACAGCAACAACCACGTAACCAGCTTAGATACCCTCAATTTCTCAAAGCCAAGAGGCTCCTCTCAGACAAAACCACCACCTACAGATGGTCCTAGAACCGAGCCAGAAGGAACGCTGTGTGCTCCAATATGGATTTCTGGAGGTAAAAATGCTTTCTTCACTACTTGTGATTTGCAAAACCTGCTCATTGCAATCCTATAAATATTCCTTTAAATCAAAAGGATGTATAGTTGCTCATATCCAGTCTGATGGCCTATCCTTGAAGCAAAGGCTCTCTCTCTCAGGAGAGAGCAGGCTCTCTTCTTTTTCTCTTCATCTCCACAGGGATCCCTAACAAAGACAAGGCACCACGATAATAATAAAGCCTCAGCTGTGTCCAACTCTCCAAACAAATGCAGGCAATTCCAGCACTGCAAAATCAATAGCCCATGCTTCACCCAGGAATGAAAGCAGCATGGCAGAGGATTAGATTGCAGTGATATGGACAGGCAGAACTGCAGCTCTGCCAGGCTTCTCACCATCTGGGCTTGGATGGAGCAGGGAACTATGCCCCGGAGCACAAAATATTTCCCCTAGCCACAAAACAACACCTTGCCCTAGACCCTGAACAGTGGTAGGTATTACAGGCACCATTTAAACAAAATAAATGTATGGATCACAGCACACAACACGGAGTGGAGTTGGTACCTTTATGCTCGCCCTTCTCCTCTGAGAAGCAGCAGCTCTGGTATCTCTCTCAACTACTCAGCCTAGAAAGGCAAGAAGGCAAGCTGAAGATCAGCCGCCCAATGATCTCAATTCAAAGTGATGCTACCAGCATTTCAGCAGACTGAGTATTGATTGTGAATATCTGCGAGTCTGCAGAAGCAGCAGCGTGAAATTTCATTCAGCGTTTTATTAAGATATAAGAAGGGGAACAGGTGAGTAGTGGGAGTAAGCAAAGCAGAGAGTTCACGTTATGCATAATCCTTGATCTTGCATATCATGCATGGATCCTGCCTGTTTTGCAACTTTCTTCTAATTCTATGGAATTTCGTCTTTAAGGAAGAAAAAATAAATAAACTAGAAATCAAGAAAATTAAGCAGCTACAGCTCATAGCTACGCTCATAGCTACAGATAAATCCTTTAAGTATGAATCATGCTCAAACTTTAAAAAAAAATTAAATCATGTAAGAAAATCAGGGACACAAGAGCAGAAATTAAAAACTACACTATTAATCACTCCTTGTACAGGCAACATGTCAATTTGAGAGTGAGAGTTATTGTCCTCCTCCCCTCAGCACAATCTCACATGTGAAATCAAAAAGACAGAGGGAGGGACAATAATACCCATTTAGGAACTAAGAAACCACACCACCACAAAATTAGAAGTCTAACCTCAGGGACAAAAGCAGTAACGACCATCATCTCCCCTGGATTTAACAATTGCAAGTCTTCCTTCCATTGGATTCTCTCCACAAACTTCAGATGACATCACTGCACAGATTACGATGGTCAAGACTCCTCTTACAACCAGGAAGGCAAGAAGCACAAGACCCAAGGATTCAAGCCTAATTAAATTCATTTTACTGCTTAAAAAAAAAAAAAAAACCACTCATGTACGTCCTTATCAGAGGGGGAACTAAGCTTGAGGATTTCACAACAGCAAATATGATCTTCTGAACAGATCTGGAGTTTGCTACACAAGGATGACAGGACAATTCAGCTTGGAGGGACCACAGGAGATCTCTAGTCCAGATTCCTGCCCAAAGCAGGGCCAGTGCTGAGGTCAGACGAGGTCTGACAGGACTTGATCCAGATGGATCTTGGAGAACTCCAGGGATGGACACTGCACAGCTTCTCTGGGCAGCCTGTTCCAGAGCCTGACTGTCCTCAAGGGAAGACATTTTATCCCTACATCCAGTCCAAACATCTCATTTCAATTTCTGCTCATTGTCTCTCACCCTCCCACCATGCAGCTGGCTCTGTCTTCTTAACAACCTCCTTGTAGGTACTGGGAGCTGCTGGTAGGTGCCCCCAAAGCCACCTCATCCCCAGGCTGAGCAAGCTCACCTCCCTTAATTTCTTCTCACAGGACAAGTGCTCCAGCCCCCTCACCATCTTTAAAGAAGTAGAGCTTTAGCTTCTAGACTGAAAAAGGATTCATCACAAAATCCTTAATTTCTCCATTAACAATTTATGGAAGAGGTACAACAGAAGAGTTAGAAATAAGGTAAGATATACTCCTGATAGCAGTGCTATAACTTCTATTGGTGCAGTTAAATACTGAACTGCTATATTGAATAACGTTGCTATAGCCACTCATCTGGGATATAATCCATAAGATTATAATCCATAAAACCATAGGAAAATTCTGGTTGGAAGGAGGTCACCTAGTGCAACCTCCTGCTCAAAGCAGGGTAACCCGTGAAGTTGGGGGTTTAATTCTTCCGCCACCCATTATCATTGGTAGCAGATGAAGAATTCAAACCTGATTTTCAGAAAATCCATTTCTTCTACCCCAAATTTTATTATAGGATCCTAAGGAACAAAAATATTTCATTATAAGCATGGGGATTATAAGGCAAGAGGGAGGGGTAGCCATCTGTAGTAGAACATGCTGCTCCTGTTTACATTCATCTCATCAGTTTGTTTACAGTGAACCCTCCTGAACCTCTCCTTGCTAGATAGGATGCCTTCCCTTTGTGCTAAGCAGGCTTATGCTTAAAGTCAGAATGAGCAGATGGAAAGAAAAGTTTTAACAACAAGAGTGCTCTTCCATTGTACTTATGATGATAAAACAGTACAACAAAGTGTCAGCAGCAGACAGAATCGGCTGCCATCTACAACATTAGGTACATTGCTGGTTTTCTTACATCCAGAGTAGGCTGTTTCTGAGCAACTCGGAACATGCAGAAAACAGTTTTTAAAAAATAGCGAATTAAGGACAAAATGCAAAAGAAGGCTTTCAATTCCATGTCCTATCCCTTTGCATGTACCATAAAAGAGGCAGTGAACCCACAGCCTTGGCTCAGAGGCACTGTATAAGTACAGTTCATCTTCCTCATCGCTCCGCTTGTTTTTTAGTCAGGGACACCTCAGGATCAGGCAGGAGGGGAGGCGAATGCATCAACCTGGCAACTGCAACCTGCTTCTAGCTGACCTCCTCCGTGTTAAATTCAGACACAGCAGTTTGCACAGCAGTTGCTGGGCTCTGCTTTTAAATCTTCCTGACCCCCCACGATTGCCAGAGGGCTCCTGGGAGCTCTCTGAGGAGCATCGAGCCTCCTGCTGCTGCTGGGGAAGAACACCTACAGCAGGCCACAATTTCCAGTAAGCCCTAGCAGTTTTTAGCAAGCTCTGCCAGCTGTTCTTGATCACGGGGTGCTCTAACCTGAACCAGGAGATGAGGGAGAGTCCAGCACCCTTTCACCAGGTACCTGGGAGAGGCCTAGGGAGCAGTTTGTGCAGAAGGGGGACAAAAATTGTTTACGTGTGCCTGTGCAGTGGCAGTGACATGACGTAGGCCACAATCCCCACCACTGATGGGAGCAACGACCCTTGGCATCCTCTTTGATGACCGAGGACTGCTTCAAAGAGACAGGATCCACCAACTGAGTGGGAGCTGGGCTGAAGGGGCCACCCCAAGTCTAGGCACACAAACAACGAAACACAAAAAGGTTTTCACATTTTTTTCTCAGAAATCAGTAAACTGGTGCGTCTCTGAAGTGGATGTACACCAATGTTCACAGCATGGGGAACAGATAGTAGTAATTAGACATCTCAGTAGTAATTAGACGTGTGTAGTTACAGAGCTACAACCTCACTGAGGTCATTGCAAATTGCAAGACCCCGGACTTCAGGAAAGTAGATTTTTGCCCATTCAGTGACATGCTTGGAAGATTCACATGGAGCACAGGCCTAAAGAAAAGAGGGATTCAGGAGAGCTGTTTGATTTTCAAGGATCTCCTCCTCCAAGTTTGAGGATCGCAATGTGCAGAAAGTCAAAGGCAGGACACATGCACTGTTAACAGGGAATTTTTGACATAACTATTGAAAGGAAGCATAAGAGGTGGCATAAGACATGGGTGAACATAGCTTGCTGATGGGAAGCAGAGGATAATTGTTTTCTCTTTCTGCTTTCACATGGCCTGTTCTTTTTTTTTCCCCCTCTTTTTTTCTTCAAATAATCTGCTCTCAACCAATGTGCCTTTTTTCATCATATTTTATCCCTCTGCTCTTTTGAGGAGAGAGAGTGAGAGAGTGGCATGGTGGAGCTTAACTGTGTATCAGTGTGACAACACCACAGCTCCCCACTACAAGAGCAACATGGACATACTGGAGCAGGTCCATTGAAGAGACATGAAGACAATTAAGGGACTGCAACATCTGTTGTATGAGGAAAGGCTGAGACAACTGGGGCTGTTTAGCCTGGATAAGAGAAGACTTGAAAGGAACTTACCAATATGGATAAATACCTGATGGTGGCAGCAAAGAAGGTGGAGCTAGATTCTTCTCAGTGGTACCAGCAACAGGTTGAGCAACACTTTTACTGGGAGAGTGATTAAATACAACCTCTGGGCAACCTGCTCCAGTATCTCCTTAGAGATACTCAAAATCAGATATGACACAGCCGTGAGCAATCTGCTGTAGCTGACCCTGCTTGAAGTAGGGGTTTAGGTTAGATGATCTCCAGAGTCCTCTAGTCACCTCAGTACGTCTGTGGTTCTGTGATCATCTCGGTTGTCTTTCCAAACACATGACCAAAGTGCAGGAACTTTTCCTCATGTCATGTGTACACTTGTGGTCACTCAATGGGAACACTACTCTATTTTAGCTGGAGTAGTGGATGCGCTCTTGTGCATTCACTTCCACAGCAGCAGAAGATCATGACCTATAAGCCCTGGAGTACTGTAGGAACATTTGTACACTGCACTTTACCAGAAACATTGGGAAATGCTGACAGAGTACATTCTTTTATTTAAAAAGCCTAAGCAATAACAGAGATGTTATAATTAGCTATGGATTCAAAGCTATATTTGCTGGTAGTGGAATGCACAGGAAGAATTACTCTGATTTACTGTAATTTGCCACAGAGGGTTTCAAACATCTCAAAATCTAATGATTTCATAATATAACAGCAGAGATGAAGAAGCTCCCCAGGAAGGTTTTCTGTGTTGGAATTTCTGCAGTATTTTTGCATTCTGTCTCTACTCTGATTACATACAAGACTGTACTTGCTAACAAAAGAACTGGAAAGAATGAAAACATATTCACAACACCTGAGGATGAAAACAGCTGTCCACTTTACAAAATATTTCTAGTTTTCAGAGTTTTTATTTCACACTGATTTGAAGCAGAGACCACTAAAAAAAAATAGCCTTAAGAAAAGAAAGAAAATCCCACTTCACAGTAACCCATTGACTCTGACATCTGCAAAGGAAAGCCAAGATGAAGGTTCATTCTCTTGCTTTGAATCAGACAAAGCAGGGTCTTGAAGCATGGTCTCTAGAGTCCCAGTCAATGCCATTTAGGCTAATTCAATGGAATATGTTAAGCAGGGGAAAAAAAAAAGGTCAATAGGGTTAATATGACTCTGCTCCCTTTATAATATCAAATACTAAGAAATCTGAGTTCTAAGGTAGGCACACTTTAGCTTCTTAGTAGACAATCACCATAATCATTTTCTAGAATTCTATGAAGACAGAAAATATGGAAAAAAAATTGAAATCTAAAGGGAGGTATTTCTAGATAGTGGTTTTTTTTGTTGTTTTGTTTAATGAGCACACTGCACAGGATGATTATAACGCTAACAGCAGTCCATTCTAGGAGAGCAAGGCACTCTGTGATGATGAATTAAGTTAATTTTAAGAGCAAAAAAAGACGACGACAAAATGAGAAGCACCTAAATAAATGGAAAAGTTAAAACACATAATTCCGGTTTGTGAATCTTACACCACCATGTGTTACAGCTACATGATGTATATATACACACGCACAAACACATGTGGTATCACTGCAGATTGCACAGACACACCAAAGCTATCTTTAAGCTAATTAGATAGTTGCTGCTGTTAGTGTAATCAGAGCTCAGAACACAGTGTAGACCAGAAATCCTAGTTCAGGAGCTTACTCAAGACCCCTTGGTAACCCCTACCACAACCTACTTCCAAAGCAACACTAACAGCTATATTCCAAATAAAAACTTCAAAACTAACTTCATGAATTGGCACGTGGCTTAGTTATGCAATAATGCTGTAAAGATATTCCTACAGGTAAACCATCCATATATAGACAAAGAAAAGGAGTAGACTATAGAGCTGACAAAGAGGCAGCAACCTTGTAAACTTATGTCATTTCTACCTTCGACTATCTAAGAAATTTTTATCTGCATCTTTGCTGGAAGGTTCAGTTCACAATGATTCAGAAGATGCAGTCTTACCTGACTAACAAGCAGTCACAGGAGGGGTCAGGGAGTCTAAAAGAGCAAGACATTCATTTTTGACAACTGAGGCCTGTTAACTGAAACATCCTTTTGGAATCTGTTCTGACTCCATCTCTCTCTGATCAGTCTCTGCCTCTTTCCCAAAGCCAGGGCAACAAAAGCCCAGAAGTACTTGAAGGATCCCAGGATGCAGCAAGAGCTCTGAAATTCAGGCTCTTCCATCTAGCTTCCCTCCAGAAAGGAGAGAGCTAAATGAACCATTGTCTAATTGCTTCAAACACCAATGTTGTTTAATCACCAGTTAGACCTCATTTTTCATCTGTTAAGTTCAACCTATCAACTTGCAGTCACACACTCTTCTTGCTTGCTGTTAAGATGTGCCTCCTCTCTGCTCAGGGAAAGCAGCACTGTGCAGGCCCCACTTTTGCCCCAGGGCTGTCAGCCCACCCCAGCTCAGCGCCCTGCAGCCCCGTGCCCACGTGTCCACCCGCGCAGCAGCACTTTTTACCGCAGGCACTACTGCACGCTAGCAGGTACGAAAGCTTCAGGCAGAAGCTGGCTCGGAGCGAACATCTGACTATGCAGATACTACAGCAGCCCCTGGGTCATGCCTGTAGAGCTCTCCGTTCAGATTAATTTTCCAACTTTTTCAGACTTTCCTTAGAATAATTTTACATAACACGTTGAGGTGGCACTTGAGCTAGGTATAGCTACGTACCTCTATATATAGAGGCAGTATAGAGTACCAAACTAAAAGCAACACTCATCCTCTGTGACTAGGTGTTAGCTGTTCTGAGGTGAGCATATTTTTAGCACCATCTCAGTATTCCCAACGCTGAGACACCTTCCTGACAAAGTTTTATCAAAAGCCTTGTTTCCCCAAAATGCTTCAGCTTCAACAACATAGTACTTTCTGACAAAAAATAGCACATCCCATAAAGTCGAGCAGTGCTACCATCTTCTTAAAATAAGCAAACCCATCAGTGTCTGAGGCAGTGAACTGCAGTCAGATGCACAGAAGATGCAGAAAAAAAAAAAAGCAAATACTTACAATCTACCTTACAAATGAAATTCAAAAAAAAGCTTTGCCTTTATTGTCTATTTTATATGCTAATCAGTGTACACCTATTGTTGTTGCAAGACATCGAGTCATCTTGGCTATGTACTGCACATTTTCGTGTTGCAGAGAACTGAATGGGTCGTTCTTATCTACCTTCTCACAGTTTATATAACTTATTGATATTATGAAAGCAAATTTTTCATTTTGTGGAAAGAGATGTTTAACAAAGCTGTGTTTCTGTCAGCATTTATCTGATTAATCTGATTACTTCTAAGCTTTCCTAAACTATTCAGAAGAAAAAATTCTGTTAGAATTAGGAGTTCTGATTATTATGTCCTTCTAATGTGCTTAACAAGACAAATCATTTCAGAATTCAAACACTTTGGCAAACACATATTTCTGGCAGGGGAATGGACATTAACATGGCAGCAAAAGCACTTTCTCATGCTCAGGAGACACTCTAGAGGGCTGTCCTGGAACAGAACCCTAGTTCTGAACGGACCCAAGTCAGATAAAACCAGTTGAGAGAAACAAAACAAACAAGAATGCTGGAGAACAGAAATTTCACCAGTTCCAGTGAAGAAACAAACAGACACATACAAAAAAAATGCAAACCTACCATCAGAGATAGCTGCAGAGACAGGGGCTGATTAACCAAAAAATATAGCATCTGATCCTGTGTTTAGCTAGATGCTGAAAAGCAAAGTCCATTTATTTAGACGAACAAGAAGACAATGATACAATCTGTTTAGAACAAGAAAGTAATTTTCAGTTGCATGTCCAGTTTCAGCAAGTGCAGTTGCTGGGGGAAAAACAGGAATCGAATCACACTTGCTGCTAAATACATATTTAATTGCTTATGTTTTTTTTATATTTTGTTTTGTACCAGACTGTTTACTCTGCTCATGATGATGTGGAATTAGTGTTGCAAAGTTTTCCACTTCCCTTAATCAGTCTTAAAGTGCCCCCTGGTGCAGGCTCAAGGAAATATCCCAATGTAATGTAACGGTGCCAGGGCTGAGCACAGAGAATATTCTGGCAGATTTCATTTCATGTGAAAACATTTCATTATATCCTTCCAGTTTATTTCAGGAAATTTTAGTGACTGAAGCGGATCCTGTATCTCTGGGAACGTGAATTAGTAAACACAAACCCAGTACTGTCACAGACTGGTGTAAAAGAGGAGTCGTACCAGTCCTTTCTAGCCTTCTAACTGATAGAGCTGCCACAGAGGAGGGCTTATTGTTGCTGGAGCACTCTGGTATCAGCCCTCAGCACCAGCTCCCACCTGTGAGGATGTTTGCAGGGCCACCAGCCCGACACAGCAGGCCCAGACTCCCACAGAGGGCATCCAGACTCCAGTCTTTCTTTCCCCTGCTCAGCAAGAAAGGATGAGACCCTGTGACTCTTTTTAGATTTAGGGAAAGAAAACTTAAACAACAGACTTACCTCTTACGAGGTTTTGGAGCAAGTGTCAGGGCCTGATAGCAGTCCATAGGGTTAGAGCTGGCTGCATTAAAGCAAGCAGCTACAGAAACAGATCTTGCTGAAAACTACAAAACCACAGGCAGGCATAGCATTTTGCATCACTGTAACACTTTGTGTTTCCCTCAAGGGTGAACAAATCACCAGTATTCTGTGACAGTGAAAGGAGGAGAAAAGATGGATTATCTCTATTTTAATCACAAAAATAAAGAAATACGTGACTTACCCAAAAGCCTGTCAAGAATTAGATGAAAATCTGGAATTTCCTGAGCTTTTGGTAGCCTGACTTTCACTTGAAGCACAGACTTATCCCTCACTTACAAAACAGGTATGTATGTTCAGGGTGAGCTCTGCATTTCTCTCCCTGATAATCTTAACACTGCAGTGGTACAGAAGAGCTTGTTTCTCTGATGCTTGAATATTACTTCTGATGCACAGGGATCTACCTATCTTTTGTGATATGTTGTGATAAGGTAATTTCTTCTGCAGGGCTTTCCTGGAGAGGAATTGTACTGCAATACAGAAGTCAAATGCAAATAAACTGTTACAACGTTTTCAGCTGCAAATTTTTTTTTTTTTAAAAAAGAGCCCTTTAGTCATCACTATCATAAATAAACCCAAAAACAATTGGGGATCAATAAATGTATCCAGCTGGCAAATTTCAGTGATAAGATCTTCTCATAATTAGGAAAGCATCATCTGTGGCATGGTTTCTAACTGCTTTCCCCCATCCTTCCTCCACACAAGTCACTTCAATCTTGGCTGTTCAGACATTTAGCATTTACACTGATGAGAAGAATATAAATTCGTAGATAGAAGACACCGCATATATATGTCAATAATATTTTAATTCTTCTCAGATTTCCCTTCTCTTTGGTATTAAATCTGCGTTCATACCACAGCCCTGAATTTTGTGGTTTTATTAATGTGTCTTAATTATTTAGAGAGCTATTTTGGCTTGACATTATTCCTACTTGGATTCTGTTAAAAGATCTTCAACAGCTGTTCCAGATCAGTGTAAGAATTGATTTCACCTCCATTTTATCATCAGAATTAATGAAGAGAGAGAATCATCTGACTTGATGTGTGGTCCATGGCAAGTGGCTTTGTCTCTCTGCTTGAGTCTCTACATCAGTGTTGCCTTCACACAGATTTATCAAGATTCACTTTTGACATTCAAGTAGAACTAATCAAAAGAAACTGCAGAGAAAATAACAAACAGCATTCTTATATGCAACTACATCTCTTTCTTTTAGTGCTATGTTTAAAATTTGCTTTATGCAGATTCCAAATATTTTAAAAAGTCATCAGATCATAGATAATAGGACCCAAAAGATCATTAGTCCATCTGGTCAAACCAAGACAATAAGACTTTGTACTGCAAGATTTGAAAATACCCTATCATGCCACAGCAAGAAGTGCTATGTAGTAATGAATTAATTTATTTACATTTGCCACAAGCAGCTTGTTCTCTCATTCTCTTCCCTGTAACCAAATTATATATGCAAAGTAGGATCTGGTAGGATTGTTTTTCTCTGCGTAAATGTATACATGCTGCTGTGTGCTTATATTAGAGAAGTCAAGGTCAGAAGAGTATACTTTCCATCTGAGGCAGCAACAACCACTGCAGTTCTATAGGAGATTATTAAACAACCTCTGCTGAAATAGACCTTACTTTCACACTGAAGAGTAGCACTTACCCAGAGAGCCAATGTGTCTAAGTCTGAAGGCTTTCTACTGGAACTTGGGGGAGTGCTGAATCGAACCAGCTTTTAAGCACCTTCATAGGCTGAGGTAGGGGAGGGGAAGGGTAAAATTGGGTCAAGTAGACTGGGAAGAGAATCATTGAAATGTTGTTTGTATGAGACCTCTGAAGCTCTCCAGTCCAGTTTTGCCCTCAGAGCAGGATTATCAGCAACACTGAATCAGGTCATCTGTAGCAAACCCTCAAAAGATAGCTGCCTGTCTGGGTGCTGCACTGCCCTCCTAGCAAAAAAGGATGGCCAAGCTGACCCTCCCCGACCCAACCTGAAGCTGTGGCCATCGTCCCTTGCCATCTCCACCTTCTGAGGAAAGTTTGGTGCTCTTTGTAACTCCCCTCTTAAAGCAGTTGTAGGCTACAATTACTTAGGATCATTCCTTATCCTCTCTATGACTGTAAGCAAGCTCATCTCCCTCAAAGGGCATGTGCACTGTACGTCATCGTGGTGACCCACTGACAGACACACTCGGGAAGTAAATTATGTATCTGCTTAATTGAAACATGCTGTGTTCTCACTTAGAGCTTCCTGAGTCACTGGATTTCACATTTAAACATGCTCTATTTCTGTAGACTCCAAGGCTGGGACTAGAAATCATCTACTGGAGAGGAAATGGTGGAGGGTCATCCAGATACCATCATGCAAGGACTCCCTCAAAGAATTTATGCCCCCCATGGACAATACTGCACTGTGGCTGAAAATACCTCAAAGCACAGTCTATGTCTGCACTAAAACTCACTCGTTCATGTTATTTACATTCATCTATAGCTCTGCTATGAACCTGTCTCCAGACCATTTTGATGGGACTCATGTCACCTTATATGGCTGAACTATGCACTAAATTAAATGTCCATTAAATGTCCATTAAATGGCTGGTATCTTCGCTCAGCTCTTTCGAGATGTTGTCAGGTTGCATGATGCCACAGTCAACTCTGTCACCCTAATGGATCTCAATGTAAACTTTAAATAGGGCTGGAAGATGATCGACCCTTGTCAAACTAGCCAAATGGGAGACACTTAACAGCATAGTTTTCTTGATACTAATGTTTTCCTCGGAGCAAGTTCCTGATTAACAACTAAAATCTAAAGTGGACATGTCAATAAAATAACCACAAATACAATTTCAGAATCAAAGTGAAATTTAAATTTACAAATACAAAAAATAAAAAATAAATACAAAATTTAAATGTGGAATACATTTATAATATATTCTCCAGTTTACACTCTAGCTCAATGCAAGAGCAGCAGTACCTGGACCACAAAGTGGCCCTCAAACCCCACCTAAAGCTGAGGCTAACATACGATCTACACCTTGAAAATCTTGTGCCAGTCACTTCCCCTCCAGGCACTGGTGTAAAATCTACCTTTTTATCCCTGGACATCTTGAATTCAGAAAACCATTCAAGTAGCTTTAGTCAACAACTGTGTTAGCTTCCCTCTAGCTTGAGCTATATTTTATTTTCCGCAGTCAGACCTAAAGATTTGATCCAATGCTTCCAAGTTCATTCGTTGTTTTGACATCTTCATTCAGAGAGACATGCCTTTCCAATATGGTTCTGCAGTCACAACAAAATAAACAAACAAAAAAATCACAGACTCTGACAAGTAAGCTTCTCAAAACACAGAGAAGCTGGGGCAAGATTTATGAGTCAACACATCTCAAAATTTCAGGAAAGAGCTGAAAGATGGACTCCTATTTGTAAGTTGTATGTTTTATTTTATGCTCTTGTTTTGTAATTTTGTACGTGCATGCAAACAAATGAGAAAATCATATTTTACTTCTCTCTTCCAAAAGAAAAACAGTTTAATTTTGGATTTGAAAGTTTTCTGGCTACCCAGAGGCAGTGATAAAACCTAACATCTACCCTACCTGCCAATATTTGTATGCAGATAACTCATCTAGAATCATAAGAATTTTGGCTTTGTTTTAATCTAGCAACTGTTTCTGAGGATTTCCATCAATTTTACGCAAATGTGAAAGTTTTCCATGCATTGTTGCACACCAGCAACATTTTCCAATGTCTTTCTCCAATAAATTTGTACAGAAGACCACAGCAGGAAATTCTACATGCCCCATTGGGCTAGCAATCATTAAATATACAACATCCCAATGAAAGGCAGTTTACGGTACCGGCAAAGAACTTTTCACACACTGACAACCAATTTCTCAGCTTTTGAAAGCCACGTTAAAAGGCTTCCAGCTGCAATACAATATTTGCAACTGAACAAAAACTAATCCTTGGCAAATGTCTTTGCAAAAATAACTACAGTAGAATAATAAAGTGGTTAACAACAGAGTCATGTCAACAGCAAAAATGAACATGAAAACAATGCTCTCTAGCCCCCTTTCCCATTTCAATTTGATGACTCACTCTTCCACGTCATTCGCCCACCTGTGCAAACTTTGAGGCAATATACCAATTTCCAGTCCTCCAGCACAGACAAATAAAACAACAACCATCCCAGTCTCATCCAAATCTCTCACATATCAGCATTCAATAGCACACAACCTCCATTTAGTTCAGCAGAAGTCTGGTGCAGGGAAACTGGCTGACATTGTAATATTTTGACATTCAACTACACTTCTACATTTTTTGTACAAAGATAATCAATTCATGAGTGACTCTCATTTCAAAAATCATACCAGAACAGGAGAGTACAGATCCCCAAGGCTCTTACCTTCCCCCTTGGTTGCACATAGACCTTTCACAGCCCTTGGGACTATGGGTATGATCTGGACATTAGTGATAGAAGCCTTTCAAAAATGATTGCATTTCACCCATCTCTGACTGCAGGAGGTACTTGGTGAGGCAGACAATAGCATTAAACTCTTGTGATACAGCTAGCGGAGCAAGCGAGACCTGAACCCAGAGGAGAAACGCCAAGGGGCAAGCGAGGCCAATGAAGTTGAACAAGGAGAATTTATTACTGGCTGGGAGACAGCAGAGGACATTTTTGGAAAACACAGCCAGCTACAAATTCATCCAGGCAAGAGTGAAGAAAGCAGCAGATGATTTAAACCAACATCCAAGGCTTTACCACAACCCCACTCCCACACCCCCAAGTCCTACCCTATAAGTATCCACACATTTGGGAAGGAAACTTAACATGGTACACGCGGAACAAGTCCTTGTGGGAGTGAGCCTATCATGCTGCACGCTCAGGAAGAATTAATCCCCCCAGCCAAAGCCTGTATTCCCAGACACAGCAAACTGCAACTTTCTCAGAGAAGAAGGTGAGCTTGCAGCTATGTGATATGACTTAATATAGAGCCAAAGGGGAAGGCATGCATCTGACCTATTTTAAAACACAAAGTGAAGAAAACTCTCAGCAAGAAAATATGAGCTTTACTTTCAAGTTCAGGCAGGCCAAAGTAGCCCAATTATTTACCACCCAAGATGCTACGGAGGAAGATATGTCTCTCAGCTGCCAGTGTTGTTACAGAATTTCAGAAGTATTCATGTCTCTAATTAGTAGATGGTGCTTGTAATATCCTTCACTAATGCTCTT
The DNA here is from genome assembly GCF_013377495.2 of Cygnus atratus. Classification (NCBI taxonomy): domain Eukaryota; kingdom Metazoa; phylum Chordata; class Aves; order Anseriformes; family Anatidae; genus Cygnus; species Cygnus atratus. The sequence continues at coordinate 58,073,947 of NC_066365.1, forward strand.
ATTTTTTTCCTGGTCACCAGCAAGCTCAAACTACAAGTCACATGAGCTGATCCTGTTTAATACAGTAGTGGTTTTGGCTAGATGTCATTATATGATTTCTTATGGACTCCAGAAATAAGTGATATATCACTCTTACATTAATAACTTTGGATCAGAAAAAAAAAGGAATGTTAGAAATAAAGGTAAAAACGTGTGTTTAAATTTCAACTCAGTTTTAATTATATAGTTCTACAAAAGATGAATAGGCTTTTCCTGTCCTCAAAATTTTAATTTTCACTCCATCAAAGCCAGCAAAAATATGACTAATGCAGAAACAGTACTTTGCAGAGGTATAAAAATGTGTTTTCCCTATTTCTTCAAGCCTGTCCCCAAGAACTCCACATAAAAAAGCAACTAGATTTTTCTTTTAAGTATTTTGACTTAAATACCTCTATTCTTCCCTTGTTGTATTTTTAAACATAGGGAACAAAATTGCTATCTGGTGCACTTGTAACTTGCACCTTAAAAAAATAAAAATCAATGGCAGCTTGTAGGTTTTTTTCTCACTCTTACAAAGAAACTTATGCTAAAATGTGATTTTTGCACACCTATTAAGCTTATTGGCCTGTTCATAAAACAATAAAAGCACAAAAAAGCACTGGTGTCTAACACTAGAACTGCTTAAGGTACCAAAAGCCAGCAAGGAGCCTGCCTCCGGTAACATCTATGAAGATATCCTTTCACTGAAAGGAAATGTTTGCTCCTTCCCATCCCTGATTTTAATAAGATTCACTGGCTGAGACCGCTGTGCATGCAGAGCAGTTATGATCCCCTCGGACTTTCATTGACCTTCAGGGAATTATAAAAGAAGAAACTGATTTCAGTGCCTAGAGGGGGGAGCAAAGCAAACCCCCCTCTCACAGGGTAAAGGTAAATACTTCTAACAGAAAGCTCTCCGATGTTATAAAAGAATTCCTAGCAGCAGGGCAGAAGGCATCAAATCAGCTGCTGTCATTTTAAATATTTCCTACAAAGGAGGAAATACACTTTAGTGCAATGAGATATCCAGCAGTGGATTTCTATGTAGCATGCTCAAGAATTAATCTCTACATTCAACCCTGCACTACTACAGCTGAGTCAGCACCATTCTTTTAAATGACCTGATACTGTAATCCCATTATTAATATCATGAAAATGACTTTCCTCTTTGCTGTTTTGTGCTATCAATGTAAAGCCACAGAACCAAAATGCATTAGCTCTCACAGGTCTCCTCTAGGATTATTTGCATCAATACAAGCTGAATTCATCATGGAGACATTTGAATAATCACTACTCACATGCTAGTGCCAGAGCTATGTCAGTGGCTGTGGCTCACTTCTGTAAAATGTTGCATTTTATTTGTGTTATAGTCATCTGAACTGTGCATATTTTACTGTTGTCTATCAGGGTGAGATTTTGCAATCTACACTGCTATTTTTTTCTTATTTCTTGGCATATTATATACATGCTGTCTGTTTTATGTTCTGTAATCAGCAAGCCTAAATTCCTAAGTGGCACAAGTTTAAATTTATGCATCTGAAAAGGGGAATTCATTACAGGAAATAAACATAAGAAATATAAACATAATGGAGACCTCCTTTATAGTTTGCATGACATTGGTAGCATATTATATAGATACAGCTTTTAACTGAAGAGAATCTGCTAGAGTACCAGAGGATTGCTTTGGTGGCCAGTAAAGTTTAACTCGTATTTCTGAGCAGTGCTTGAATTCAAGTGGACTGCAAATGTGAAGAGTAAGCTGCATTAGAAAACAAACACCCACGATAAAAATGACCGGTTCTCATGCAATAAAGCTAGTAATCAGTGGGTTAAAGGCAATTTATGGAGCCTGTTTAGCAACCTGAACTCTAAGACATGAGCATTTATAACAACATATTAGTTAGCACTATAAACACAAAAAAGCCTTGCGTAGCCAGGGTCTGAAAAAAAGCCTTGTATAGCCAGGGCCAGGGGAGGGGGAGGAATCAGATGATCTTTAAGGTCCTCTCCAACCCAAACCACGCTATGATTCATTCTATGATTCTGTGAACCCTGCTAAGAGTGCCACACAGTTTGTTGGCATGTGTATTCTGTAAAATAAACTTAGAAAATAAGATGCTTCTTGAAACAAAGGCAACCAAAATTCTCACAAGACAAAGAACATACTAGAAGCTCATCAAATGTTCTGATAAACTGCTAAAAGAATTATATCCCACTCAGGGATATATACAGTCCCCAACAGGGACCATAATAGCAGTAACGAGCAGCCTTACACAGATACAAAAGCAGGAGTCAAACAAGTGACTTGTACAGAAAATGATCATGATAAAATATGTCTATATTAATGTTAAACATGGATGAAGCAAATTTTCAGCTATTAAACAAATATCTCATTATCAAAGGGAATTCAGAATAACTGGAGTGTTCAATAGTTGCCACGGGGTCTGGGAGAAGGCATGAAGCAGTAGCCGCTGTCCTGTCAGTCATGCCCCCCTCTTCCCCAAATCCTTCCTACTCACAGGCCTTCTGGTGCTGCAACGTAAGCACCTCGTCCCTGATACCAGCCTTCGTGCCACAGACATCCTCTGAGCAGAAATACGGAAACAATAAAAGAACCACCATATGAGAAACAATAAAACTGGAAAAGCAAAAAGCAACAATATCTTGAAAACTGAGAAAACATCCAACCAAAACAAACATTGACTTTCAGTGGAGCAAGTGTATTCATCTCTGCCTGGAAGGGGGCAAGGCCTATCATTTATGAGGGGCAAGGCCATTCATGAAAGCACAACAGCCAATTTACACAAACATTCGTCTGGGCTATTTCCTCATTAATTTTCTTCTGAAATGTTTTTCTCCTTTGTATGTGGAAAACAATGCTTCACAAAACTCCACACAGGGAAGAAAATCAACTATTTAATCCTACCCTGTTACTGTACAGTTCCAGTTACCATAACAACTTGTCGTAGCTCTTCTCATAACAGGCTTAGTTTAGCTTGCCCACAAAACCATTTTGTGACTAGAACTACTGCTAGTATACTATTTCACATCCATGCAGCTTCTCTGCTGCCAAATGTCAAATCTATTTCATTGTCTGTGCAAATATAATTCACAATATTTTGAGATTTCATGGCTAGAAAAGTCAGATTACAAGAAATGTTAGTATTTGCAACACTATCACTAAATGTAGTCCTCGTTAGAAAAATCAGTGTTTACTGGTGGTCATCAAATACTACAGTATTTCACTTGATTATAAATGGAAATAGGAAATTCTATTCTATAGAAAATAGATATTTTAAATACATATGTGAATTTGTAAGTCTATTTTCAGTCATCTCATCAGTTCATTTATACCAAATCTATAGTCCTTTCATTTCTATATTTTACAATGAAATGTTATTTAACTCTGAGCTATGTAACAATTCTGTCAGGTATCTTTTATTTCTATTCTTTGAGAAAGTGCTGCAGTGGACAAAATAGCCATGGAGAATGATTGTGAAATCTGTCAAAATCCTTTTGGTAGAGTTAGAAACTTATAACTGGTGTTAAAATATTTTGTTGAGTTTCATTTCACAATGCAGACATTTTCTCGTGTCATTATTATAACAGATCGGTTTCCCTCAGCCTAATTTTGGTAGAAAATGTTTGCAGAAAAGCTAAGATGGAGTTTGATGTCGGAGGACTGAGCTTGAAAGGAGCATCCTCAAAACATCTTTTAGATATTTTGAGGATATGAAATTATGCTCTTTTCATTATAATTGTTCAGAGTACCTGAGCGCAAGGGAAAATTTTACACCAAACCTAGCCTGCTAGTTGGCTTTTCCAGCTGAACAGGGGAGCAAGGTCCTGGGCAAATGCAACCCTCAAACATTGCAGCGATTCCAGATACAATTTTTATTAGCAGGGAAGACAAAAGATTGAGGGGGGAAAAAAAAAAAAAAAAGCTCCAGCATTTTCTCTCCTGAAGGACAGAATAAACCCTTTTTTCTACATGAAAAATCTAAATGCAAATGGCTCCAAATTTCTTCCTCTGCAGGAAAGCTTAAAACCTCATTTTAAGCAAGTCATGAACAGGAATTCGTAACACTACCCCTGTTAGTTGACGGTCCAGATCCATCCGAATTCCCCTCAAAATTCTCTTCCTCGGGCTTGGCCCCTTGAAGCCAGCTAAATTCCAAGTTCTGTGTCTGGTTTTGTTCCTGCAAGACTAGCAAACGCCAAAGAAAAAGAGTCATCTGCCTGTTAGATCCAAGAACCAATAATACCTCACAGCAGCAGAGAAGTGGCGACCTTTCTAATGCTACAAGATAAATACCACAAGATGTGGGTGAATATATCTGCCCTGGATGATCCTTCTTGCCCATGAGAGGGAATTCTCAAACATTCACCAATCTCATGTGCCTGTGGGAACTAGGATGATAATGGACATTATCTAAAGTCCTTCCCCACTAAAGATTGATTTAGACAGAAACATTTATATCTGCAAGGTTCTTTGAGATCTTCAGATCCTTACTTTATGAAGCTTGACAGTTAAAGCATTCCTAAATCAAATTAAATAACATGGCACATTTGGATGTAATTTGATGTGTAAAGACCATTATTATCTAGTTAGCAATCTCCTCTCAATATTAAAAAAAAATACTACGGGAAAATTTCTGCAGTGTTATAAACACGAGTCATTAGCTAACACGGTAGCTAATCTTACCTATGGATAGAATTTTGTCTCTGAAATTAACTGATGAAGAGCAGCAAGTATTTTTGCATGTAAGCATCCAAGAGGTTCCAGTCTAATTGATTAGCATTTCCTGAGCAGAAGTGGCAGGCTAGCAAACACTGCTTTGCTGATGTCAGCTCAGCTCTGACATCAATAAAGTCCCTACTGCAAACTTATGAAGGACAGGTAAGTACAATGAGCAAATTTTGATTTTAGCCCCACTAAAATACTGGAGATTGCATTGTCAAATAAAAATAGCAAAGTGGATATGAAAAGCAATGATTTTCAACTTACAATAAAGAAATGTAAGCTAAAATTAAAGTGTACCTGAAGCTTCCCTGGAAAAACAGTAATATCAAATTCTTAGAAACTCATTAATTTGTACAACATGGTCCAGCTTAATATTGCAGGTTCTTCAACATGCACAAGTAATCAGCCTTCTATAGAAGGAAATAGAACATAAAAGACCATGAAGCTGTGATGAAAAAACATTAGTGCAAACCAAAGGTTACCAGAGCCTTACAATTCTAGTTACCTCCAATTTCTTTAAAGCCTCTGGTCAAGTTAATAGGTTTTTACAGTATACAAATTACTGTCTTGTTTCTGTTAAAAGGCAGATGTGTGATCCATGGCAATCACTAGACACTCCACTTAGATGAGGGAGCAAATAAATGCTCTTTTATGAGCACTTTGCAAAAAAAAACATTTATGCAAGACAGCCTGAGCACAACTCACAAGCAGGGTGAGAAGGGACTCCGCAAGACTTCATACATGTGCAGTATTTTTGAAAAGTAAGTGGCAGCTGTGAGGTTCTGCCACTAGCAATGGTGAAAGCGCAAGAGCATTTCAGTTTGCAGTAGTCTTAGAAGGTTTGGAAATATGCAAACAAAGGAATTGCATCCTGTCCAGGAGAAAGTAGAATTTCATACATATTCCTCTTCATACATCTTTCATTCATATGACCAAGACAGTGGCAGAGAAATCCTTGCCTCATCATGACCCTCCCCTCAACAAGCCCTGCCCAAAAAAGCCTCAGAGCGGTTAGTCATTTCAAAGAGCAAGAATGCTACAGGCGCTCATATCCTAAGATGCCATAACAGCTGTACATTTACAAGAGACATGAAGAACCAGGTGCAAAGTACATTCAAGGATACATGCAAAGTCTGCTCTAATGCCGTAACGTGCAAAACATGTTTGACCAAGTGAGCTCATCTTTTATGCTCTTCTAAACTCAGGGTTCATGCCGTTTCTTTCAACAAGCAGCTGGATATTGCATCAATTCATAATACCCCGAGTAGCACCACTTGCAAATTACTTCCAAGGAAATGAGTACTTAGGAATTTGACGGAGACCTGATTAGATGGTGAAATGAATCAGTGTTAGAACTGCAATAGACTTTGATCAGTTTAAAAATGGCTTGTTTGAACATTTGAAATCATTAACAAGGTGCAAATGGGAGTGATATAATACAATGTTGAGAGCAATTAGACTGGAGTTCATTTTGTAATGTCTATTGAGTACATTATTTTTATCTGGTTTTGAAACATTATAATACCTGCATAATAGATGCGACACCCATTCTCCTTGAACGTTATTATAGACGTTTTCACTGATCTTCATACTAGTGAAAGCAGCAGTATAAATAGTATTTGCTCATAACTTGATCTTTCTCAGAGAAAACTGAAGATTTCAGTGGATCAAATACTTATTCTGCCTCCCAAGTTCTTTAGACATTTATCCAAAGACCTGCTAAAGCAATCAATGCAGACGGAAATGAAACTTTAAGACTTAAATCTTCAAGGTATTTAGATTGAATTGGTTTAGAAAAATCCAACAATGTGTATTAAATAGAATGCAACTTCCTTATAAAATACAATTAATCTGGAAGTTATATATCCCATTTCTCCTAGCATTTACAATATTACTTTTAAAATAAAGCCAAGTAAAATGAATGTCCTCCAAAGAGATTCCATTCAGAAAACACACTAATCAAAGTTCAGGACTTTTCTGTTATTTATGAAATCAATTTCATATATTATATGTGAAGTGTGGTTGCTTGCCTCCTTGTCCTCCTCCCAGCAGTCCTGACTTGTCCTCCAATAACAAACAATGAAATTCCTCTCATTTCACTTTGCTGTAAAGAACAGGTGGAAAATAATACTGTTTTAATGGTAGCCTGTACAAAAATAAACTTATTATCTGTAAATGTCTGAAAATCAAGATACATAGTACAAAAAGTAACCTACTGACAGGCAATAGGCTTTCTAAAATCTTGTTGTGCCATATAATTTAATATCTTCTTTCATTACAGTAGATCACATTATGTTCCCGATTCAACCATTTCAAACTCAACAGTAGCCTTTCCCTTGTCATTAGTAAGCTCTATATCAGACACCTAAGCCTGGAAGTCTAAATCTATAGAATTAACAGTGCCATTAACATTTGGAAACCAGTCTTTAAAGTAGTTTTCTTCACCATAGTGTGTTTGCAGTATAGAAGTACTTTACCTACATTTCAATACAAAAATACAAGGTATTGAAATATGGTCACAAACAGAAATTCTGTAGCAGTAAAGGAAGTTACTAAGCCAAAACATTCAGTTCATATAACCAACTTTTTCATCCCCACTTCTTAACAGCCTCTTGCTTACTCAGGCACCACTGTGATGCTTGCGTCTCTACCATTCCTAGTTAAAAAGCTAAAGCTTCCTTCAGCGAACCCTCAGAAATTCAGACCAGGGATAACATTCTACACAGTGGCTCTGGACATGGACTCATCCCAAATCAGAGGGTACCTGCCTGTTCCTCAAAGTAATGTTTCAGGTTCCACAAACAGCTTTTGCTGTTTCTCGTAGAATATCCCATGTTGAAAGGGACACACAAGCATAGTCGAGTCCAACTCCTTGCTCTACACAGGACCACTCCAAAATCAGACCATGTGTCTGAGAGCACTGTCCAAATGCTTCTTGAACTCCAGCAGGCTCGGTGCTGTGACCACTGCCCTGGGGAGCCTGTCCCAGTGCCCAACCACCCTCTGGGTGCAGAACCTTTCCCTAACACCCAGCCTGACCCTCCCCTGTCCCAGCTCCATGCCGTTCCCTCGGGTCCTGTCGCTGTCCCCAGAGAGCAGAGCTCAGCGCCTGCCCCTCCGCTCCCCTCGTGAGGGAGCTGCAGGCCGCCATGAGGCCTCTTCTCAGCCTGCTCTGCTCTGGGCTGAACAAACCAAGGGACCTCAGCTGCTCCTCATACGTGTTCCCCTCTAGGCCCTTCACCATCTTTGTAGCCCTCCTTTGGACCCTCTCCAAGAGTTTTATGTCCTTATACTGTGGTGCCCAAAACTGTACACAGTACTTGAGGTGAGGCTGCACCAGTGCAGGGCAGAGCAGGACAATCCCTTCCCTCAACCGGCTAGCAATGCCTTGCCTGCTGCACCCCAGGGTGTGTTTGGTTGGCCCTTTTGACTGCCAGGGCACACTTCTGGATATATTCAACTTACCAGTCAGAACTAACATGGGATTTGGCTGCGGCACATTAGACAGGGCACCCTCAGTGCCTGTGCTAACAGATCAGAAGGAAGCAGCATACAGGCAGTGCCCCTCTCTATTTAATGTTGCAAAAGCTCCTCAGCTGCCACGTAAATTATGCCCTTCTCTGAAAGTAAATCCTTAGAATAAACATTAACTATATCCTGAATCAGCTTCAAATAAATGACTTCTCCTACCTTAATGCCAAGTTTTCACTCAGGAGCTTAAATTTTTGTTGTCAAGAAAATGGAAAACTGCTGTTCCCTCGTTAGCACTCCACAGTTATGAAACTACTACTTCTCACTCAAACCATTCCTAAAAACTCAGCTTGCTTAAACACATCATTGTGGGAGACTAAGTCTGATTTTTTACTAAACCTCATTCATTCTTTTTCAGTAGGATATTTGTAAGAGCCACACAGCAAGTATGGTCTTTGTCACGGCTTATAAAGCACAGAGTGTTATCAATAATCAGTAAAAATAATAATAATAAAAGTTTAAGAGATAGCGTCAAGCTAATCAGAAAAAGAGGCTTCCCCAACGTTGAGCCAAGTACTTCTGGTATGATGGCATTGTTTTTTCCTTCTGAAGGACATGGAGACATGGAGGGCACAGCAAAGCAAGGGAATCCAGCTCATCAACTACCTCTAGTTCCCATGAGGCAGCCAAGAACAAGATTAAGTTGAGTTATCCCAAAATATTTCAACCAGGAATTATTACTCTGAAACAAAATGTTTCAATTAGCCCATGCAAAATACAGAATTGTATAATTTGAAATTTTTTCCATAGAAAATTGACCATTTCAATGAGTAGGAAGGATCACATCTTTGGGTAGGAAGGGTTTTTTTTAATGTTAGTGTTTGATTTTTTGATCAGTCCTCCAAGAGCCTCCAGACACTTAGAAACAGTAAAAGTAGAAGAATACCTATTGCTCTTTTTGGAAGACAAGTAGTCAAATAAAAGCCAACAACAGTGAAAGCAGGATGCTTTGAGAAAGGGAGTTAAATAAAAGCTCCCAGAGGACCTTACTAACAGATGTGAATAGTATATTATGCCATTGTTATCTGGCAAAACTATTCTTTTAGCTTGTAAATTAAGTTAATGTGTTAGTATCAATACTTAGGGATTTGAATAATAAAACAGATTTCAATTGCCAGCACATTTCTATACCTGGTGAGGATCAAATGCCTTGTATTCAGGACACATCCTGCAGATTATTAGCTAGTTATGAGTGATTTTCCTGTTTACACACCTCAATGCTTGCAGGGGAGTGGGAAAAGAGCAGGAGAGGGAAGGGATGCTGGTGCAGGTGGCAGCAACACTGCTCCTGATGAGCCCCAAACCGATCCCTCATGCAGGCTCCCAACATCACCCACTCACAAGGTAGGGCTGAAAGACAAGAAAAAATTAGGGCCAGCCTTACAGCTGTCAATTCAAAATAGCTGTGGGACTGATCTGCATAGGTAGATAGTGCAGATCTAAGGCGTATTATACATATACAAGTGGTGAGAAGCATCATCAGAGGGCTCAGGTCTGACCCAGTCAAGAAAATGGGAATAATGCAGTTCCTCACCTCACCTGCTGTAACCTCTTTTGGCTGTTTTGTTCTCCAGTTTGACTCCCTATGGGATCTGCCTGTAGCCTCTCCTTGAATTTGGTCATTGACCCCAACCCTCTAAAGCCACCTCCCTCCATAGAAAACTTCCCTGGAAAGTATCCAAGTGATGCAAACCAGGGCAGGAGACCCCTCTAGCCTTTCTGAGGATCTGCACAGTGCATCATACCATGCAGTCCAGGAAGATGCATCACCCTAAGCAGTCCCCAGCTGCCTTCTCATCCCTCAAGCAGCTGCAATCGAAGGTAGAGAGGCAATAGGCATTGCGTCTTCTCACCTCTGTAGCTCTGAAACAACCCACAGTGCTAAGCAGTAGAACAAGGAGCTTTTCTCCCACCTCTACAGTAAGAGATGGGAAACTCGTATAATTAGTTAATTTAGACCACACAATGAAATTTGTTTTATGTTCTGACGTTAAAGGATGTAAGAGTCATTTAAAACCTGGAAGGCAAATTCACTGTCAGTGCAAACAGCTGACTTCAGTGACATTCAGCTTGTTTATGCAAGCAGTGAATTTGGCCTGCTTGTAATTTTTGCCTGATGCTTCTGTCAAACAATGCAGAGCAAACAATATTTGGCTTCGTCTCACTCTGGGCAGATCAACTATTTGCACCCAGGACTTTTTTTGCCCGCCAGTGTGAATTTTCCCCCAGCCCAGGCTTTGATGTACCTTTATAACAGCTGCAAAACACATTTCATGCCAAGGAGCAATTTGCAGGCACAGCACTAGACATCTCAGAGCATCGCTAGTTATTCATACAATATTCTTTGGCAGCTTTTCGAAATATAATACCATAGAACTGTCGTCTCACACAGTAACAAGTATTTTCATGCATTTGTCTTTTCTGTGAAAATAATTTATAACTTTTTTTTTTTAAACCACAATAGAGAACTCTTACCAGCAACATACAAGTTTTAAATCCCATGGCTTGCTCTCAGTGGTGCTAATTCTGAAACAATCCTAATGAAAGCTATCTTGACACATGTGTACAAAACATCTCTTGCAATAAAAAAACCTTTACATCATCCCCCACTGCATACTTCAGCTGACCTACCTTCCCCCAGGGAAAGAACGCAATGCCTGATAAATCATATGCATGCTGTGAAAGCAAAGGCTCATCTGTCTGTTCCTGCTTTTTCTGTACAAAATGTGAAAAGATGTATTTTTAATTTGGATAATAATTTCACGTGAGAAAAGGTTTCTGTAAAAAGACAAAGGCCATGTGCAGTTCATTCACTTGAAATTTCTAAAACCAGACTAGGGAGGCTCTGAACTTCATAATTTATGAGTAATTTCTCCACAAAGATATGGTAAATAGCTTTTTATTTTTAAAAAAGGCATACCTTACACTCGTATTTCACTATCAGCTGGATTACCAGCAAAAAAGTAAAGCTTTTCATATTAGAGATACTCAATGAGAAGGGTTTCCATCACAGGCTAGCTTTTGGAGTATGAGAGAATACTTATTCTTCATTTAGCTGCCTTTTAAAAGATAAATATATTTCCTACAGAGCTGTCCAAGGACAGTTTCATCAAAGAATTTAAGTTTCATTGATATTCAACTGTTAGTAATCAATTCCTACAGAACAACAGCCATAGGAAAATCATTTCTAGCCTTCTGGCTTTCTTTAGTTCAGCATGTACATCGCTGCTTTCTTACTTTGTTTCACATCATAGGCAGGTTTAGCCATCACTTTCAGCACTGAAATCAGACTTACAAAACTCATCTTCTGGAAGATACCCATCTCTTCTCACCAAACCCTCCCCACCTCATTCCCCTTGTCAAAAATTCATGTCATCAGACTTGTCAGGATACTTATATTCTGGCTTTTAGGAAAGCAGTAGTTCACCCCCAGGGCTGGGATGGAGGCACTTCTACAAGAACCCCCTGCGAAGAGCTACGTGCAGCGAGTTCCAGCTCACCAGCACACGTCCCCTCTGTCCTGCAGGGCAGGTCAGCCCCGCTCAGCCAGGAAGGGATGTCCTTCTCCCATCTGCTCCAGCCCCAAAACCTCTTTGGGAAACAGAGAAAAGGATAACTGCTGCCAATTTACCACTCTGCTCCTGCCCCCTCGTGCACCATCCCCAGCTGCCAAGCAATTTGATATTCATTTGGCAGCAAGCATCTTGTTCTCTCAGAGAAAGTAAACTAATTGCCTTCATTATTGCTGTTGTTTCTCATATCCCATTTGTGCTTTGTGCCACTTGGCTCTTTTGATCACTCATCTTAAATACACGCAGGCTTCAATCTACTTAGATTTATCAATGTTGTATTCTGAAGATTACTCCTCTTTCCAAAAAGTGGGATTGCTTATAGATTGAAAGTATTTGGACAAGTAAGGAGTCAGCGCCTCTTCCTTTGCACCTTGTTTACTTTTCCCCTCCCTCCACAAATCAGTTAATAAAAATCACGGATGCAAAGTGTAAGAAAACCTTACGAGATAAGGGCAACTGCAGAAACACACACAGAAGTTAAACACCATCCCCTAACAAATCAATAGCAAAGTCAGAAAAACTTCCTATCTCTTGATCTAAATCCTAGACAGTCTGAAAAAAAGCACGTTATTTCTAACATTACCTAGGTTTCATTTATGTCATTTTTCTCATTTCAGTTGCTTAAAATACTTTCAATAGCGAAAGAAAAAATATGTGATGAGATTTCCTTTATTTTTCCTGGTTTAGTTTTAAATTAAAAAGAACCTAGCATGATCCCTAAATCCCATATTTCAAAATTCAGGTTTGATTAAAAAAGGTGAGATCAAATGGACAGCAGAAGTTGTAGAAGTTTTTTGATTTAAAATGATAGGCAATTTTTATTAAAAATGGAAGGAGAATCTCTATGATTATTTCTAACTGTAACTTGCTAAAGAAAAGATAGATAAGTATCAAAATACAAACATTTGGCTCCAGTTTGGTGTACAGAATAATAACTACAGAACGATAATCAAAACCTAAAGACTCAGTTTTCAGGATCTTCCAAGATTGAAAAATAGCATTTTTTTTGGCCATTTGATAGATGAAAGAGATACATATACCCAAAATGATCAGAGTAGATAACGCAGTGACTAGGTAGCCTTCAAATTGTCATTTAAGAGACTCGGATAGCAAAAAAATACAGCCAGCAAGGCAGCTGGATGCACAATTTATTTCCAATCTCCTTTCTCGTATTAAAGACTATTTCTCTGTCATAGCAGCAACATTCATTATATTTGCAGCAGTGAAACAATAAAACATCATCATGCTGTAATTGGCCTGGAGGATGCTGGCATCAGGGCACGTCAGTTCTTACAGTCAGAGGAAGATTGAGGCTCTGTCCTCCAGCGAACCCCACCCAGAAAGATCTCTGCAGCCGCCATCTCCTACACCTGCATTACAGGTGTTAGGTCTGTCCCGTCAGGCTTCGATATTCCAAAACACAACAAGCAAGCTCAAAACAAGCAGCCAGTCATCCCTACTGAATTCTACTCTGGCTTGTAATAAATTGTGGGTTTTACGAGCAATTGCAATTAAATCATTTTGTGATGAAGCTTTTATTGAGAGGCACCGTAGGAACAAAACCAGCAGCATAATTCAAGTTGTTTTCTCACTAAAGATACATTGTTGATCAGTATTTTTCAAATCAAGGCCACCTACCCTTGTGTCTGGTAAGAGGCAGAGGACGTTTCGCTAACCTCATTAAGTTCATAACAAAGACCAGAAGGAATACTGTCTTCAGTTTTCAAAAGATGACATATGGTGTGTTCCACAGGATTGTCAGAACTAATCTCTGAAATCTTCACCTTAAATTGGCTGACAACTGTGCTAAGCTAAATTTATTTTTGTATTAACCCTTAGGAATGCAAGCACTTTCTAGACTGCTAGCAAACAGTAAAACTAGTAACCTTTGCAATTCCATTTTGCTGTTCATCTGAAAGTCTCAATATATGTGCCAATCCTCACTATATCCAGTAAGAGAGGCACTAAAGCCATTTTAAAGATAGAAACATCTTGGCATCTAATTTACTCTGTTACCACCGTGAGATTGTAAATGCAAGGACAAAGCTATGGAGCTAATTTCTGAAGTCCTAGCTCATAGCAGCAGATCTTACCATTAAGGAAGTTATTTCCTAGACATTTGACAGACCCACTCATATATCTACATCAGCCACTTTGAAGACTTCTGAAAACTATTAATTTTACGTTCATCGTATAGCTGCCCAGAAAACCATCCACACAAGGCACTCATTCCTGTCTCATTGGCTTTATGCAAGCTGCTCTGGTTGGGACACAAAAGACACTAATTCCTACACTTCCATTGTGCATCAATAATTTGATGAAAACTGGGAGACCTCTGTCCACTGGAGATTCATACTTCTACTGTCCTGAGCAAAGACCTTACAGGAGGATGCTCAAAAATTTTCAGCAACTTGTTTTACCCTTTTATAAGCTGGGGGTAGGGAAAACATCATTCTGTACTTCCCAGATTCTACAAGAGAAGCTGATTAAATGCTGAGATGCTCAGTTATTGCAGCCAGCAGTCAGATAAACAGGATATGACTATAGAGAAACAGAAGTTTTTTATTAAGTGCAGAGTAATCAGGTAAAACTTCCCCTTCCATCATTTCAGATGGTCTCCTCCAGCTTTTGCTGAAGGTTCTTTCTCACATTACATTGTACAGCATGTGAAGCTATCCAGAGCTTTCTGAAAAGATCAATAAGATCAGTGAACACTAGCAAAATCAGTTTTAACAACACATCCAGACTTATCTTTCTCAGAAACTAGACAATGTAGGCATTCTTTGGCTTAGCACCAGTGAAAAGGAAAGCTTGCATCTCCAGAGATCATTCCCCTTTGATCTTTTCTTGATCAGACACAACTTCCCTCAGCTCCACCTACAGAAGCCGCATTACCCCTTCCCAGATTTTCTTCTCACTAAGGCATATTGCAACCTACTAATATTCCAAGGTGAGATATTTTTCTCATAAAGGATTTGACTTGGAAAAAATAAATAAATAAAAGCCTTTTTGGAAGCAAGGAATATGTATTGTCCCCAAGATATTTACCCCTCGGTTTTAAAGTGGAGTTTCCTATGCATTATTTCTAAATCTAACTTCTCACAGCTTCTCCCTAGCTGTATTTCCAAAAACAGCTACAACCCATAGTTATTTTCGATCTGCATGTTCATTGCTCTTGATTATAGCGTTAAAAATCACAGCTCATCTGGGTATGGCTTTTTTCCTCATCTGACTACTCTTTATGTTGGCTAACAAGACTTTGCCTCTGCATCCTCCCCTAGCTGTGACTCTGGTTATTCAATCACGATACGCAGAGATCATTTCAGAGATAATCTCAGATTCAACCAAAAGTGCAGACAAAAAGCACAGGCATTCATTTCACAAACAAAGAACCTTCAGCTGGTTGCGCTCAGACAACAGCGCCAACCTACACACAGTCTTTGGGAGACATCTTTCGGATTCTCGGTGAATAAAGAGTCTTCAGAGCCAGCGACACTCTCTGTCACGCACTGAAAATTAATCTTGCAAGCTCCTCTAGGCGCAGAGGAAGCAACAAAGAAAACATTCAACTCCCTTTTACATCACATACGCATAATACACAAGCGAAGGAGCAAAAATAACACCGGTATAAACCCTTCATCTAGCAGCTCATCACCTCCATTGGAGCTGCTAAAGCAAAGACTTTGTGTCAGCTTCATATTGATCGCAGATGGGAATCGGTTAACCGTTTTCCCTCACAGAGATTCTCACCATGAAGCTGCAAGCATCCTTGTGATGTAAAAGTTACTGGCTCAACAACAGAAAAGAAGCTTCAGCTGCCTAATTTTCAGGAGTGTTGAAGCTACATCCATTGTTCCACAGCCTATATTCAAAACTCACAGCACTGAAAGGAATTACGAGTGCCTGGCTGCTGTTCAGAAATGGTACCTGGTGGTTTGATGGCTGGGGAAGGGGAGCGGGGGTTCTGCTTTGCTGCTCAATACTCATTATAGCATAAGTATGTCTAGATATTTTTTTAATGCATTTCAATTGTCCTTTAAAAATTACGGTGACCTTGTGCAGTAGGCTAGTACAAGTTCAGTATCTACTGGCTTTCTTACAGAGCTCTGTAGAGGCATTCTCAAAGAAAGAGAGACATTATTGCTGACATTCACATTGTCAGAACACACCAAGTGTTAACACCTGAGAGTGCTGCAAGGTTGTAAGAACAAATGAGCACAGTTGGCGTATAATTACTATCACTGCGCTGACAAAACATATGCACATGTATATATTGAAAATCAGATACATGCATATTTTACATAATACACACTTACATACAATGTAAAGTAATATACAATATAGATAATTCTCCTCTGCTGATTATGGTTTCCAGTTAAACCTCATATGTACTTATAGGTCATGCCTGTGCCATAGCATGGATAAGCACTTTTGTGCCAAGTCAGCCCTCCAACACTGTATCTGCAAGCATTTGGGAGGCAGCAGGTCCTAGGTCCTCAAACATTTTTGAATCCAAGTTTGTTTTACATGAGTTATATTGACAAAAGTGCTGGGCTTTGAAACCAGCCTCTTAAGGCAAGAAAACTTTCTGTTGGCTTTAGTCACATTTCCTAAAGCAGGCAGAAACAGTCCTTTCCTGTAGCAGGTTCAGAGGAAGGCATGCAAGTCAATTTTCAGGTGAAATACAAACCAGTTTTCCCAAGCAAAGCAGTGAAACAGCAGCGGTAGGGGAAGTGGTTACTGCTGGCTTTCGGTAGGAGGACAGCTACCTGCTAGGTGAAGCTGTAGTTAGCCAGGGTCTAGGTGCCTCAGGACACTTTTGGGACAGCCCCCAAAAAGTACAGAGAGCATCCAGACTCTGTTTCAGCAGTAGTGGTAGGCCCTAGCTTACACGAACTTTCCCACCGGTTTCGGTGGTCCAGTTGGCTTTACAGTGCAAGTCTCCTTCTGGCCACGCTCTGGCAGGCTCAGGCTCCCCATACACATTTGGCCCTACCTCTTCAGGAGAGGAAGCAGCCCCCTAGGACAACGCTGAACTCTTGTTTGAGCACGTAACTGCTGGAAACAGACTGCTAGGCACAACAGGACACTCACCGCTCCCCTCACACGGACCATTTCCACACTCACGCTTTGCTCGTTTAGGCAAAGGCTCATCTTCCTGCCCGTGTCATTCAGGGCTCTCTTTGACAGCTGTGGAAGAACAGGACCCCACCCACCTGCTGCCTTCTCTTCCCTTTCCACTCAGCAAAGCTTTAACTCAATCCTACCATTTAAATAATCACGGCATTAACATGCCGCCACCACATAACTTACTTTCCTTGTATCCCCATCAGGTCCATTTAACTTACAGCATCTCTGAAACGAGGACCAATTACTGCTTTGTGTTTGCACTCCAACATGATTGAGCCCTACTTGTAAGCATTTAAGATAATAATTGCATACTTCTATAAATTGCCACAGAGACAATTCAGGCATAAATACTTTTCTTCAGCGCATATAAAAATCTCACTTTATTTTTGCTATTATTTGGAAACCAAGATACAGCACTGAGGACAATAGGAATTGGCAAAACCAAGAATTGAAGTCCCTGTCTAAAAATGTCAGGACCTCAGTTCAAATTTTTATGCTTTCATCTGCTCCTACCTGAACCAAATCTCTAGTGAAGGCAGAAAATAATTAAATGAAGCTCGTGAAGTAGCCACCCTTGAATTTTTGGCTGAAGATGAAATACCATGCATTTTTTATTATTTACTTTTCACTATTTGGGGTTAAATTAGCTTAACATTTGCAAGATGTAGGCATCACTGAATCTAAAGCAGAACCTACATCGGATTTGGCCACAGACAGCATAACACATCTTTCTGGGGAGCAGATCTGTGTAGAAAATAAGCCAAAATATTATTAGGTCCAGTTTCACCCTATGCTGCATATAAATGATGGCATACATTAAAGGGACACAAGCTTTCCAAAGAGGTCATAATGGAGACATTTCAGTGTTCATGCATCATTGTTTCAAATTCATTTCTAGCAGCATCACAACTCGTTATTTGTTGTGCTCTTTATCAGAAAAAAATATGAAGAGTTATGCTGCTTTATTTTTGTGGATTTCTTCTTCCTTAGAACAAAGAAACTTACAAAACATGGATGTTTTAATTTATGCAAATCTAAGATTTCCTAAAATGATGATGAGACGATTACGGTGATACAGATAATTAAATTAACCTTTCTCAATAGCCCATGAGAACGGAAAGCTAGGCTATCAAAATCAGCTTTAATTGTTTCAAGTGAATGAAAACCAACAACTCAGAACTGGCCATATAAGTCACAGTTACTGTGTGTAACACCTATACGAAATGTGCTCTACTGACAAATTCTGAAGATCGAAAAAAAATATTTTTCATAGTAATTGTTTATAAATATGGGGTTTAAACTACATTTTTGCATCTTACAAATGCCAGCTCAGAATGCGTATATCTTAACATATTATCACACTAAACACCCCGCTATTTCCAGAGAACAGAAGAATGTTTCCTTAATCTATAGCATCTCAGGAAACTAAGCCATGAAAATTGCAAGGGAAGGCGTAACTGTGCCCCCTGGTGTGCATTAGTAACAGCATCGCACAACAGGTCTCACGTTATGTGCTTTTCTGCTGGCTTAGTTTTTCAGGTTTTGAAACTTTTCATGGAATTTGCTAGCTCCAGGAATAATTTCGTACCGAGCAGCAGAAATGCGATAGAGATGAGGCAGCAAAGGGAGCCTCACCGTAGGCCAGCCTTCCGAGCTTACTGCTCGTGAGCGCTGTTTGCCCATGACACCCTCCAACCGTGCTCACAGGCACGGGAAATTAAAAAGCTGAATTCAAGCTGAAGGGAAGAAGAAAGCACAACATGCCTCCAGCACACGACTCGTTCAATATCACTACCCCCAGGCCAGCAAAGTTGGGGAACACTGCCACAGGCGGTGTTTTATGCCTTCTTTAATAAGTCTAGCATACTCTTTATTTATTTATTTTATTTAAATAGGATATCTTGAGTGAGATTTTTTATCATTATTGTTAACAACAACAATCAAGAAAAGTCTCCTAAACTCCAGAGTCATTCCAAATAACAAGGATAGTTGCAGTGACAGCCTCTGAGCTTTTATAACGCAGTGAAATAAGGTAAAGTGGGGCACCATCTGACAATGGCACTGTCTGCCCTATTCTGCTATACCCACCGATACATTCCCCAGAATGGAGATACTGAAGATCTTCAGAGAAATTTTTTCCCAGTTCAGAGGCACATGACTAAACAAGTACTTAGATTAAGTCAATATTGACTGTTATGGATTGTCCCTGCTTTTAATCAAGCTGATTCGGAGGGACCATGCAGAAGAACAGAGCACATCAAAGTCTGGTTGGGTACAGCACTGGAGGTCTCTTAGTTGACAAGCTAGATTCCCTTCTCACAGATAATGAAATATATATATATATTTCTAAAGTAGAAATCAAGATTTAATGGCATAAAAACCATGGGCTTGATATGAAGCAGAAAAAAAAAAAAGGAAGATTTCAGTGTGTAATCGGGAAATAAATTTGTTTCCTCCAGTCCCCACCGCCACAGATTATTAACATTCTTGGTGGATCCAACCATGTGTGCTGCTTCAGGAGTTTTATTTGAGATATGCAGACCCACAGAAACCCAAGTTATCCAAGCCAGATAGGCTGGTTTCAGGGCTTACACCAGGCTGTTTTCTTCAAGCTCCTCCGGTTTCACTTTCCCCATTCCAGGGCCAGCAACCTTTACAGAGGTGGGGGAGATGGTGGAATTCAAAACGATAAAAAACCCTGAAGCTTACAGGGGAAAAATTAACAAGGCAGCAAGACCTAGGTCTGCAGAAGGGCAGACAGAGCCTCATTGCCAGAACTGGAGGAGCCTGGAAGAAGTTCAGCCATCCTGAGTATCAGGAAAGATAGGCTTCTTTGCTGTCTAAAATACTTTCACTCCAATTACTATGAACAAACACCACTTTAAGAATTTGTTCAGAGGAAGGGCATTGAAATATTTTTTTCTAAGCAGATCTTGAAATGCTTGTTTGTTTTGTTTTTCCATGTTGATTCAAGAACTAGCGTAGACCTCTGTGTGAAACTATCAGGTATTCACGCGTATTACTCAGCAGACTTCAGAAATCCTACAGAACTGCTGTACTGAAATGCAGGTAAACTGGTATCGAACTACCTCTAGAGAAGCTTAAACTCCTATTTCAAAGTGTGATGGAGAGAGTTTTAGCATATTGAACAAACTTTATAAAACCCATTCTTGTGCTGCTTGCAGGAAAAAAAAATACAAATTATTCCCTGCAGCCAGAAAGTCAGTTCTGATAAGAGTTTTATGTAGCTAAGCACGTTTTAAGATGGAATAGCCTTCTTTCCATATAATTTTCTATTTCTCCCCATTCTCCCACCACCCCAAAAGTCCATTTTTAAGTGAATTGAGAGAAGTGGTTTTCCCGTGAACTGGATTAAAAAAAAAAAAACATCATTACAATTCTGCTAAGTACGACTGTGTGCAAGAACGCATCTCTCAGCCAGGAAAAAGTTCTTGTGAGAACTAAAATTGTGAAACTGTTTAGCTTTCAGGTAGCATCTTCATATAAATTGCCTTACTTTAAAAAATGAATCTTTATCTTCAGAAAATCCAGTCTGTAAATGACATGTTCAAGGACATCCAATCCCCTCTTGCCACAATAATCCTTCTTTTTCATGACCCTTCAGTTCCCAGCACGTGCCACCCACACAGTCTCAACTTGGCTGTTTTCAATCGTTAACGATGGTCTAGTGTTAATTATGCTTCAAAAACAGAAGAATGGTGCATCTGCATGGATTTTGAAATGGTATTAGGTGGAAGGCAATTCCTTCTTTCCTAACATCTTACTAGGTTTAGGTTGAAGCTAAATGACCTCTTATATCACAGCTGGCATTTTTTAAGCAAATCCTTTGACTCCTCTCCTCCTTAAGAGGGAAAGGATACGCTAGCTATGCCCTTCAACAATTTCTTCTTTATTTATCCCCGGAGGCTGGTCTTCTCAGTTTTACCTTCCCTAAAAGAGTTGTAAATTGAGATACACTGTAATTACCGTAAACCTGCGATCTGAAACAAGAAACAAATCCTATTCTCACTTTTCTTTAAAGCTAAACCCTCTCTTAAAATGCAAGCAGAGACACAGCCATCTGCTCTCTTTTCTCTGAGTGCAAAAAATTCAGCTTGAAAATACGCAGACTGATCAGACATTCAGGGTCTAGGCAGTATTTCCATTGTATGAAAGAAGGGCAGGCAACAGTAGCAAAATGGTGTCTTCTTCATTTAAGACATTCCTGAGAATCAACGACTTGTCAAGACTGACAGTGGTTGCAGGAGGAAGATGAGACCCTCTCCTTTGAAAGGCAAAGAAAATGTATGTCCCATAAGTGGCATATTTTAAGGGCAAAGCTATAAGGTAATTTTAGCAAGGGGCACATTTTAGGTAAGCCAGCAATGCTGAAATGTTATCATTAACTAACACAATATTCCAGCATGCAAACTTCATTGAAACATGTTTTAAATCCCAAAATATTGGAAGCTCAAGAGGAGCTAGAGAATGAACAGTACTGCAGATGTGTACAGGAACTTACCTGCTGTGTTAAATTTAAATAAATTTTCCTCAAGAAAGCCTACCACACAGCCAAGAGTTGAGGAAATATGGAATATATCAGTCCCAAAGAGGTTTCCAAGTGGTGATAAGAAGAATCAGAAATCGAGCTTTATTACAGTATGTCCTGGTTTCAGGTAGGACAGAGTTAATTTTCCTCCTAGTAGCTGGCAGGGTGCTATGTTTTGGATTAGGATGAGAAGAGCGCTTGATAACATGCTGATGTTTTAATTGTTGTAGAGCAATGCTTACACCAAGCCAAGGACTTTTCAGCTTCTCGCTCTGTCCTGCTAGCGAGCAGGCTGGGGGTGCAGCCGGAGCTGGGAGGGGACAGACCCAGGACAGCTGACCCAAACTGGCCAAAGGGGTATTCCATACCATCTGACGTCCATGCTGAACAATATATAGGGGTGGCTAGCCGGGGTGGGGGGCCGGCTGCTCGGGGATAGGCTGGGCATTCGGTCAGCGGGTGGTGAGCAATTGCATTGTGCATCACTTTGTACACATTATTACTATTATTATTATTATTGTTATTATTATTGTTATTATTTTCCCTGTCTTAATAAACTGTCCTTATCTCAACTCACAGGCTTCACTTTCCCGTTTCTCTCCCCCATCCCGGAGAGGGAGGGGGGAGGGTGAGCGAACGGCTGTGTGGTGTTTGGCTGCCAGCCGGGCTAAACCACAACACAGTATCCTATGGTCACAATATTCCATATTTGTATGTGACACGTAAGCCTGTGACAGGTTGTATAACTCTGCAGTAGACGGTACAACACACCTATGAGAAATGTGGTTTCATTCCCCTCTACTGGGGATGAGAACTTTTTTCAGCATTTACTGTATTGTGATATTCCCTTTTAATAACTGGTCACTCTCCTTGACTCTTTTCTTCCCTCCACTTCTACACTGTTTTGAGATGCAGCATAAACTATATGGCTTTTCTCAGTTAACATTTTGAAGACTACTCAACTTCAAATTATTTTTTTTATACCTATCAGCTGGTAATAGAACTTCTTTTGAAGTCTCTTTGTAGATCTAAAGTCATCAAATCTATAACTCATTACACTGCTTGCCCTAAAGTACTTTTAGCAGAGATTTCTCACACCTTTCTTTCCTCTGCAGGTCATATCAGTCATGTTGTTCCAACCAACCACTAAACAGGCCTGTGCTTCTCTTAAGTATGCTTTCCATGGAAAACAAAGCTTCAATTTGAGAGGAAGAAAGGAAGGAAAAAAAAAAGGGGGGGGAAAAAGGAAAAAAAAAAAAAGGACTCTGAAAACTGACTTTTCTCTTTTGATGAAAATGTAAAGTATATGAGCAAATACTTTTTGCTAAGTTGACTCCAACCCTCACCAGGCTTCCTGGATGGCCTCTGCAGCAGCGCCGTAGCAAGGCTGCTCACTGAGGTGGGCAGTGGTAAGGCACTGCATGCTGCTTTCAAGAGGCAAGGCAAATCACTGCCATCACTGTGTTTGGTTGATGTCTGAAACGGTACTGCTTAAAGCAAAATGAGGGGGGGAATTGATAAAGAGAAAGGTCAGGACACAGATGTTTCTTAGAGAAGCAAAGACAAAAAACAAGTTTGTTGCTCCTATTTCTCAGTGTCTTATTAACAAGGAGTGGAATAGATACCAATCCTGTTTGAAGCTTGTTTAAATAAAGTTGTGTAATGCTTGGTAAGATAACAGGTGTAAAGGTTTCACTTCAGCTTTCTAGAGGATAAAACACATTCAAAGTCAAAACCCTTTTGTAAGATAGCTTCATTAACACTCAAAAGATGTAAAAAATATGAAATTCTTCTAGCACAGAGCAGCTACGAACGTAGTAACCCTCACTTCCTGAGCATCACATTACGTTACTTGATAGCAACTCCCTCTGGAAAAGACATTAAACCATATTAACACAGAGCTTCCCACTTCAGAGAACAGAATCTCCTCCTGGTGACTGGAGCAAACAAGAAGAAAAATGATGTCTCGAAAGGTGACCTCCAAACACTTTTATAGAGAGGCAATAATATAAACCTATTCTCACAAAATAGAACATTGCAAGAATTACAGTAACAAGCTAAAGACTATTAGTTCAATTGTCCTATAGCAAGGAGAAAGCATTTTGTTTAAGAAACTATGAATTAAGAAATATGATTACATTAAGCAGAATTCAGTCCTGTATGACCTTTCCCATTGACAACATGGCATGAGTAATCTGTAGAAACACTAGTCTTGTCATGCCAAGCAGTGCATAGCAGCATTAATGCTGTAGACCTTCAAAGCTCCCTAATGATAAATGGTAACGTTGCAGTGGTGCTAGTTAGCATGCAGAGTGCCAAAATCCCTTGAGAGATAAAACATTCCCACAAATACATATCACTCATTACAGCTTTGTAAGGTAAACACAACAGATTTCTTACAAACAAGTTGAGCAATTGAAGGCAGCCTTCAATTTTATTCAGTAATCGGGTTGACATTTTTTTAGAAGCAATGAGAGTACAAATTCGTACAGTTTTTTAGTCAATAAAAAGCTGCTTTTATAGCCCATAGAAATGCTAAACTTGTAGGCTTTGAGGATTTATACATAAAATCAAAGCTCAAAAACAAGCAAACTATTCTTTCATTCCTCTTTAAAAATATTGGAGCCTTTGAGTTAAGCTAACTTACATATTTTTCAAAAATTCAAATATTCACATTTTCCTAAAACTTTTACGTCAAAAATATAGTTTATAGACTTCCTTTCCCTTTTCACAGTCAAAAAAAAAAAAAAACAGCATAATGTTTTTCTTATCATTTGATGTTTTTCCAGAACAAAGAACCCTGTTAGGGACGCTGGGTGCAGCCTCCTCAGGCTGCTCTGGCGCAGGCCCCTTCTGCTAGGCCCAGTGCCTGGGGTCCCGGGGTCTCTGCCCAGGCTGGGGATGTGGCTGCTGCTTTCCCCTCTGCAGTTCACCCAGCTGAGCATGTCCTGGAGACACACGGAAACACAGCCTGCATCCACAAACAGACACAGAGGGCATGCTGACATGGCTGGTCACAGACCGCCACTGACAAGTCGCTGTCTTCAACCGCACCCACGCACAGGACTGCCATAAAACAAGCACCACCAGCCAGGCCCCCTTCCTCCTCCTCAGCTGGCAGAGACAGCACACACAAGTGCAGGCACACGCTCGACATTCACCAGGTTACCAGCACACACACATTTCCAGATCCCCGTGTACCAGCACGGCCCATCCAACAGCCCTGCCCAAGTCCCCAGGCCTCTCACGTGCCCAGCAGGCCTTCACTCACCTGCTGCTCCAGCTGGAGGTTTGCTGGCAAATGACAGGCTCACCAGGTTTGGGGAGATGCAGACACTCTTTCCCCCAGCAGCTGATGGGGGGCACGCACTGTTCCTGCCCCAGTGGTTTGGGCACCAAGTCCCCAGTAAGTCCCGCAAAGCTCCAGTAGCTGGGACCAGGACCCCCACTGGCTGCAGGGCACCTACACCCCTGGTCTGACTGCAGTCACAAGCCCCAGATCCACTCACACCAGTTCCCAGTAGCTGGCACCTTGTCCTTGCAGCGCTCACATACACAGGTGAACAAGATTAAGAAAGGATTTCGTAAGAGGCTAGGACAGACTGCCGTGATCAGGCACAGGACTCAGGTAAGAGTGCTGACTGGCCCATTTTACATATTACCACCCCCTTTTACACCCCTTTCTGTCCACTCCCCTTTTGTTCCTCCCTAAGCCCCTTCCCTTGCACATTCCCCCATAAGTTTGCATAGCTCCATAAATCCTTGAAGCGCCCTAGAGCCTCAGGTTTCATCCTTATCACCTGAAAAGTTTGCCTGAAGTTTGCTGATAGCCCATCAATTATTTTGTTCCTTGTCTTCATCCATGTTATGTTTGTCTGACAGGTCTATGTCTATTTCAGTTACTGCTTCCCACTTTTCCTTAGCATCCTATTTGACAAGGTCTTAGACTGGATAATCTTAAAAAAAATAAAATTAAAAAAAAATCCCATATTCCACATACCTTTACAGATTTCTGATTAATGTTACGTGATAAAGTAAAATACACTTCAAAAGTATCAACAGACAAGTTGCCATCGGTGTTTTGCACCTTCTACTTTTGCTTCAGGTGTGCTCAGGCAAACACTGTATTCATTATATAGTACTGAAAAGTTACACCCAGTGTGAGTAAAGGGTGAGTTCAATTCAAAATACAGGGCAGATAGTACTGCAACAGGCCAACCCTAGAGAAAAATAAGTCAAGATAGTCCACAAACCAAAGGCAAGCATTTAGCCCACAATTGTGCTTTCTGTAGCATTACATATTGGCATAACACTTGGAACTGTTGGAAAGATGAACTCTTCCCCCAACCTCAGTTCTTCCCAGGAAACTATACACATGGCAGTTCATGCACACTCCCCAAAACATGCTCCGAGTATCAGTGTTATTGTAGCAATTATACTTTACAAAATATTCTGCAGCTTCTAATTGAGTCATGCAGCATTCATGAAGAAAACAATTTTTTCTCTCAAAAACACAGCTTATGAATCCTACCTGCTTACTGATAAAGTTGACACTATTGGAAAAATAAAGCAACTGATTTAGGAAGCAATTATTATTCACAACGAGGAGTTATACATCATTAACCATTTTTTGCTTCTTAGTCTGTTCTTCACATAATATAGATAGAACAACTCTGCCACCTAGAGTAAAATCTAGGACCAAGATGAAAAGATTTGGTGAACACATACTATCTGCTTGACTAATTTGAAATGGAAGAGATACCTTCAGTGGCAGATAACTAAATGCAAATATTGTAGTTGTGGTTTTGTTTTGTTTTTAATCGTGCTTAAAAAATGCTTAATAGGCTGCTTGTTATTAAAATCAGCAGCATTGCCAGAGAACTAGGCAAAATATATAAATACAGTTGAGATCATTTACATTTTTATTGGCCCTTTCATTACAAACATGTCCAAATATTTCCAAGATTTCACAGAGTAGTTATCCATTTCCCCATACAAATGGGATAGAATTCTCTTCACAGGATTTTAAATTACAAATTGGTTTATTTGTGCAAATTGAGAAATTGTAACCCAATTTAACATAAAAATGGTTCCAGTTCATGTATGCATCACATTTCCAAATATCTCTGTTCCTCAGGAATAAAAAAAATCTGCTGCCAGTGGATATGCAAAACACTGTCCATCAGTTGGGAGGGGAAAAGGGAGGACATGGCAAAGCAAAGCAATTCCTTGCACAGATATTATTTTTTTTAATTTATATAAAACCTTGGAATTTTAGCATCTTATTAATATGAATTAATGCATCTGACTCCAGCTCTGTAGCTCACAAGGGTGAAGAACTGATCTCTCCTTGGATATGAATCTATTGTTTTAAAGATTCAGATAAATTTAAAGCAATAAATCATCTTATTCTGGGAGCTGAAAGGACATACTCTTAGCTCTTCCATGAACAGTTATGTCAAAGTACCAAATAGTGCATAATATTTTTTCCTCTGGTGACCGAAATACATTTATCATCATGGTAGATGGAGATTTACTTCCAACTAAACAGAGTAAATATATGATTTCTTTTCCTCTATGTTCTCTCTCTCAGGCAGAGGAGAACAACACCCTTAGGAGTGTATGCAGGGTTAATCCCCAGCTCACCAAGCACTGGTTGAAAAGGTAGGGACAAGAATTCCCTTCAGAGGCAGGTACTCGATGCAGCTTCTGGGTTGCAAGATCTTTAAAATGTTTGTTGCTTGAAGCCAGGAGGGTTTGTCAGATAAAGCATCTGTCTTTTTCACAGTTCTTTTCCTTAAACACCTGCTATTCCTGGAGACTAGATAGTGAGATAGCTGGACCTTGACATGACTTATCACAGCCATCCTCATAGAGTTGCTTTTGTGATAGGAAAAGCACCAAGAATGAATTGCTGACGGAATTAAAAATAGCCTGTGTTTATTGTCAATAATATGTTGCACCGGATGCACATAGTACACCTCATCTGAGGACCTAAGAGTTTTGCAAACACTAATTAAGCTCTGCATGCTGATATGATTCACTGAATGCTATTATCATACCCAAGGAACGCAGGAAAGAAAGACATTAAAGCAGAGTATTGGGAAGCAGGAAGCAAGCCCTTGAAAGAACAATGTCTCCGGTTCCATTCAAATCACATCAGCATACATACATCCCAGAACAGAGAAATTAAAAATTAAGGATTACTCAAAACAGAGCATTTCATTTTTATATGGTTTATGAAGCACGGATACTTTTTAGAAGTAGTAGTTTCTTCTGAGCATTTTTTCTTGCCACTTGTGGGACTATATATTAACATTTCCCAGTCCTATTGTTTGTTTACTCTCATCTCTTCTCACTTCTTCTCTTCTTACATTCACCTGTCTGTTCAAATCTGCTAGTCTTGTCCTACTTCCAATCATTTGCCATCTGAGCATCACAGTTTCTCCAAACACCCTATCCCTCACGTTCTTTCACTTGACCGTTCTTCCAGTAGTCAATGAACATTTTCCCTTCTCAACCTTTGCCACATTTCTGTGCAGTGCAGTGCAGTTTGGGCTTGCTGGGGAGCTGACTGCTTACTATTGTTAAAAACAGGGTGTAAAAAGGTCTTAGCAATAGAGAGCAGCAACCGATATCCATTGTCCTCCAGTACTTCCTTTCTTCTCATCGCCAAAGCAGAGAAAAAGTGAAGAGCATTTCCTTAAAGTTTCAATAACTTGTTTGTGTTGTGGTAGGTCTCTGTAGTATTTGGTCATGGTATCAACAGGAAATTAGCATGACTACCTCTCTGCCTGTACACTAACACCGTCAGCACACAGAGCAAACAGTAAAAATTAGAGGTCTGCATGCAGTTGTAGTGCTCCATGCCCCCAGTGAGATGTGGCGAGAAAGCTCACACAGCTCAAGCGCTGTGAAGGGTGGGTATGGTGAATTATCACAGTTCATCAGTGTCCAGAAGGACAAGGAGGAAGATCCAAGGAATTACAGACCACTTGGCCTTACCTCCAACCATGACAAGGTGATGGATCAAATCATCCTGGAAGCCATTTCCAAAAGTGACTGGTCAGCAAGAATTTACAAAACAGGAATCATGCCTGAACAGGCTGCTAACCGAATGAAGTGAAGAGTGCAGTGGAGTGCACAATGAAGTGATGAGTGCAGTGGGTGAGTAGGGAGCAGCAGATATGGTTTATCTCAACTTTAGCAAGGCTTTTGACAGCCTCCTATAATGTTCTTTTACATGTACTGACAAAATACAGACTAGATAAATTGGCAGTAAAGTGGACTGAAAACTGACTGAACTGCCAAGCTCAACAAGTTGTGATCAGCAGCACAAAGTCCAGCTGGAGACCAGTAACTAGTGGCACACCCTTGGGGCTGATAACTGGGGCCCAATTCTGCTTAAACTCTTCATTAATGACCTGGATAACAGGATAGAGCACACCATCAAGTTGGCAGATATGCGAATGAGGAGGAGCAGCTGATACACTGGAGAGCATGCAGCCATTCATAGGGACCTCAACAGCCTGGAGAAATGAGCTAACAGGAACATTGTGAAGTTCAGCAAAGGAAAACGCTAAGTTGTGCACCGGGGGATGAGCAACGCCATGCACGAGGGCAGGGTGGGGACCAACTGGAAGGAAAGCAGCTCTGCAGAAAAAGGCTGGAGGATCCCAGTAGACAAGAAATTGAACATGAGCCAGCAATGTACCCTCAAAAAAAAGGCCAACAGCCTCCTAGGCTGCACTAGGAATAGCATTGCCAAAAGGCAAAGGGGAGTAATACTTCCACTCCACTCAGTGCTGTTGGTATGTCACACTGTAAGTGCTGTGACCAGTACTGGGCTCCCCAGTACAAGAGAGAGATGGACATAATGGAACAGCTCCAGCAAGGGACCGTGTTTATGACTGCAAGACAGGAGCAACTTTCATCACTATATTTCAGGCTCAGAGAGCTGGAATTCTTTAGCCTATAGATGAGAAGGCTCAGAGAATTTTGTCAATGTGCATCAGTATCTGGTGAGAGCAAGAATAAAAGACTAAGCCAGACTCTTCACAGTGGTACACAGTGAAAAGACACAAGGAAACGGCCATAACTTCAAGTAAGAAATTCCATCCAAGAATTTTTTATTTTTCCCCAACTGAGGCTGATCACACACAGGACAGGTTGCCCAGAGAGGCTGTGGAGTCCTCAGCTGTAAAGATGCTCCAAACTGAGCACAGCCCTGAGAGCCTGCTGTAGGAAACCTCAATTTGAAAAAAAGGGGCATCGTATTAGACAGTCTCTTCCAATCTTAGCAGTTCTGTGCTTCTGTGATCCATGTTCTAGTGAGTGAATAAAGGTCTAAAAAAGAGGGGGGAGGGACACTGTCCCTCAGTACACTTCAAAATCAACATATGGAAGGAGATCAGCCTGACATTCTCAGAAAACATATGCTATCTGCAATCCACTAGCAGGTTAATCAGACATCTCAATAATTCTGAAATTCTAGGTGGGCTCATTGAACATGCATATCAAAGAAGTCAAGCTGCAAGGCTCTCCTCCTGCAAAGAAAACAAACTCCAGAAACAGGGAATCTGCTTTAGCAGCGTACATGTCCATGCCTTCAGCTAATGAGCAGCAATGTCAGGATAAGCCTGTGCATTCCTTTCTATTACTCCATTAATTTACAGTGGTTTTCAAAATAACTAGCAGTACATCTGTGAAATAAATACAGAGCACTGTTGAAAGTCTTTGTGACAGTTCTATGCCACTTTACATTCTCAGATTTATCTTTTCCTTCCCCCATCATCTGTCACTTTCTGAAACTCCCTGTTTAAGATGAAGAAAGGTCAAACCCGCTTGTTATTTTTATACTCTTTCCTAGCTTTTCATTTTACTTTCCACTTTTTTTTTTTTTGAAAATGAATAGATTAGTGTGTCCTGAAAGACAGAGTAGAGTCTCATGTAGCTTTGAAAATCAAAACTTCTCTTTGCAGGAGGAAATGTTTAGCTCTCAGAAGAGTTTCATCCCTTAATCCGGTGAATTACTAATACCTAGAACTCAGAATAGCACTTTCAATTAACAGAAGCTTAACATTTATTCAACCCCCTGCAGGAAGCAAGTCACTATTACCTTTATTTTACAGAACAATTGAAGTGTTTTAATTAAAAGTCACAAAGCAAATGAGCAACAGTAAGAACTAGATTTGAACCTCCCATGTGAAGCTTAATCGAAATGTATTACGCTATTTACTTGCATTCATTAAAGCAAAGATCCAAAGATCCTTTGTTGATAGTTACCTTTGAAGGACCAGAAAACAATAGAAATCTTTCACTTCAAAGTGACAGACAAAACAACAGAATTTTTCTACTTGAAAGCCGCATTGCTGTCCTAAGGTGTTAGATGGGAATTTATTCTAAACTTTAGCCATACACCTTACATATACATATGTATGTCAATGCCCACATTGTTAGCTGATGTAGAGTCCAAAGCGGGAAACCTGAATTTCTCGTAAGGAAGTCTTCTTCCCCCCCTCCCCCCCCCCCCCCCCACCTTATTACTGTAAGATTTGCTGTGCTAGGTAGTAGCTATTTCATTAGACTGAACCCAGCGGAGCTGCTCTGGGTTGTGTCCTATCAAGTAAGGGCCTCAAAACGGACAAAGCAGAAGCAGTTGCAGTCTACACAGTGATCAAATACAGACTTGAAGTACACGAGGAAAGCTCAGCTGGGGCTGGCTGCTGTTGAAAGCAAAGGAACCAAGTCCCACTGGTTCATTAAAAGCAGCTTTGTAAGACCTGTAGTTTTGTAGGGTATTTGCAGAGTACTCGTTACCACATCAAATGAAAATGGCTGCATAGAGATTCATGAAGCTAACCTGTTGACAGTTGTGAGCAAGATATTACAGCTGTATTTTACCACTGGAAAACAGAAATAAAGGAGAACACTATACTACTTCAGTTTCACTAAGCACAATGAGCAAATGATTTGCAATGGTGCAAAGCATGTGTAACAGTAAGGCATATCCTTATGCTATAAATACATGCAGTCATATACACGGCGCCATTTTCTATGCATTTGTAGAATCCAGTTTTATGGTGCTGTGGAAGGAAAGTAAACAAAACTTCAGTAATTAAGGTCTTGTCACACTTCCAGCATTACTCAGCAAAAATTTGCTAGTTTCAGCTGACCATGTAATTGCTAGCAGAGATGGGGCAGAAATGAAGTAGAAGTGATAGTAATTAAAAGTCTTCCAATAAGATAATTTGGAAAAATAAATGATCAAGGTAACTTGCATGAGTTATAGTTTGAAGCTGGCAAGTTAATGGGGCACTATTTAAGTGCTTCAAGTGAATAGGGTACTATTCAAAAACAATTTAAAAACAAGTGTTGGCAAATCCTTCTGGTGTCCATACAATTAAGCTATAAAAATTCAAGGAGGCATCTGATTTTAGATTCACAATCCAGCAGCAGTATTTCACTGAAAACTAATACCGATTCAGTTTTTCAATTCCTGACTGTTCTATTCTTCCATCTCTGAATTTTTCATTGCTCCCACTAACTACAGCCTGCGGTGGAGTATTGATCAAATCAGGTGTCCATTGCTGTTGCAAACCACTACAAACATCACAGCTTCAATGACAACAGGAGGCCACTAAGAATTTAGTGATCTCCTCAAAGCAATTAATCACCCTGCACAAGCTGAGGGTAGCTCCTAACACAGTTACCAGGAGCTTTAAACTATTACAGCTGCTGTGAGAAATAGACACACCATGCAAACACTGGGAATGACAAAGTCAAGCAGCCCCATTCACCACATGGCTTCACATTGGTTTTGTCTGAATTTGGGAAGTCATACCTCAAAGGTCAATAGGTTCAGTAATCTAAGAAGCAGAGTCTGTGACTGCAACTGTCTAGAAACTAATGCATTGGGAACAGCTATTTTCAAGTAGTAAGGACAGTCAAATTTTAGTGTTATATTATTTCCTATTAGGCTTTTTCTCTGCTTAGTTTACTTTTAGAATTTCTGGTTTTATTTCAGACTCAGAGAAGCCTCTTATTAATATGCAACTGACTTGTTCCTTCCTCCATAGCTAGGTGACCTAAGAGCTGTAATAAGTGAAATTCTCTCATCTGCTTATTCCTTGCATGGAAAAGCATGGACACACAGATTTCCCTAAAGTCTTCTGTAGACGAATTTTGAATGTGATATATCCTGAACACAGCACTAAAACAGTGATTCAACGGTGTAAAACCCTCAAGAAAGAAAAAAATAGAAACAGCTAGTATTTCAGAAGAGTTCGGGCTGCATTTAAGTGAAGGAGCTATTTGTTCAACTTCCAAGCTTTTCTGTTCAAATGAATGTTTGACTTCTCCCAGACTGGGAATATAGTAAGAAATAAAAGGCCTTTTCATAAACAGCTAGGAAATTGAGCTGCCTGCCTAGTTTACGTAACTCTTTGTAAAGAAGCCATCCTCAAATGTGCATACTAATTTTCCCTTGTGAAAAGGAGCAGCAATAATAACCAACAAGTTGAACGTTAGCATATTTGCGACCTAGCTGTCAAATCAAAACGTGTGAATTACAGTGCTGCCTTCTCCATTGATGTTCAGAAATTTTAACATATGCCAGCTTACACAGTGCTTGGAGATGAAGATCATCTTTAAAGGGATGGAAAACATACGCCCCTTTCTCCCTGTGGAACAAAAGAAGAAAATTAATGTTTGGTTGTAATGCAACAAAATCAATCACAGCTCTTTGATAATAGGTTTGTTGGAGCTCCCTTGGAAAATAGGACTCTTGGGTATTCTTAACTACAGCAAATACAGATCCAAAATAGCCTTTGCAGTTGCAGCTAATTCATGCCAAGGAAGGTTGATTTATTTCCATACAAATCTCAGAACAATTTTGTTCCACAGGAATACTGAAGTATCTGGCAGAAGCCAAAAAGCCAAGATGATCATCTGATCCAAAGGGATCACAAAGATGATTGGAGAGCTGGAGCAACTCTCCTATGAAGACAAGCAGTTAGAGTTCAGATAATTTGGCCTAGAAAAGAGAAGGTTCTGGGGAAACCTTATAGCAGTACTTAAAGGGATCCTAGAGGAAAGATAGGGATAGACCCTTTATCAGGGAATACAGTGATAGGACAAGGGGTAACAGTTTTAAACTAAAAGAGGGTACATTTAAATTAGATATTAAGAAGAAATTATTTGCGTTGAGGATGGTGAAGCACTGGAACAGAAGCCCTGGATGACCCATCCCTGGAAATGTTCAAGGGCAGGTTGGGTGGGGCTTTGGAGTCAAGTGTTTTTGAAGAGTATATACTAAATCCCTCAACATGACTGATTCAAGAAGAGCAAAATTAGCTTTTAAGAGAAATTAGTGTCATGGCTGCTAATGATCACCTTGCACAATCGCCATTTTCTACATACCCAATTCCAATCCTAACATCTTACATGTTCAAGTTGATAGCAGCTGAACACTGAGTTCTCACTTGGACTGCCAAGTCTCTTTCACAAGTAATGAATTACATCCAGAGCATTCTAGGGATCAAGTAGCTGACATTTCTAACATACATTTATCAAAACCAATCACCTAATCACTCATCTACACTTCTTTATATTTGTCTTGTTTACACTGAATTTCCAATATGTTTTCTGCTTCCTTTGCTTACATTTCATCTTTTCCATCATTAACGAAGTTCAATACCGATAAACCTAACATGGAACCGTGGTGCCTTCACTGTTCCTATCAGCTATACAAGCATATTACTTTACTCCTTTTAGTATCTTAACTCTTGGCATCTATGTCATGAACAATTTTTTTGGTAGCCCTTTGTAAGAGGAAATTATGTTCTCCTTTATTCACTACTTTGGGATGTTGAAGGACAGAGTAATATTGATTTTCCTGTTCAAAAAATAACCTGAGTTAACTGAAGTAAGTAGATCTAGTTCACGGCTTCCTCCCATACTGTCATGTTTTAGATAGAAAACATTTCAACATTTTGGTGAGTGAGAACTGTCTCCACTCCCTTCAGAGTCTCAACAAAACTAACGTGCTTGTCTATGGCTAATATTAGCAATATATGCATTGAGTAGGCACAGCAGTCAGCTCAGACTGTGGCCTCTAGCAAAGCCCAATAGCTCTGGCTACACCTGCCAGGAATCTTAAAATGATGTATTCCACGCTCCACAAAACAAAATTCCAATAAAAACTTTGAACTTTTCAAAAAAAAACAACATCTTGCGTTTGCCTGTAGTTTGTTGAAATACACTGACAAGAGCAAAGCAGCAGAGGTATCCCAAGGCCTTGCTTAGACTATAGAGGTTGCAGAAGGTACACACTTAAGGGGATAAATTGCACTCCAGAGACTCTTCTTTGCATTACACAAGAAAAAAGTCAGTTTTGCTACAAAACAACTTCACGTTGAGATAATGATGGATTGAGCAGCTTATCAAAAGAAATCAAGCTTACTGATACACAGCTCGCTGCTGTATTTGGTTACTTTACGCTAGAAAACTTGTCTTTAAATGATGTATTCTTTCCTCTTTGAAGTTTCATAGCTGAAGCTGGTTGTTCTTTTTACTTCTAATTAAATTTGGAGTTTTTGCTGTTTACGAATCCAAACACACACAAAGCAGAAACGCTACAGCTAAAGCACACCTTTGAACAATTCATCGTGGACTTATAAATGGAAGTTTTTTTTAGGAAGTGTGATAAGCCTCATGAGAAGTCTACTTTCAGAGGACCTTTGCTTGTTACATACTGGTGACTCATTAATTTTCATCAACTTTCTCCAAGACTCAGTGTTTTCTTTCTTATGTCTCCACTGCTTCTTCAGTCCCAAACAGAAATTAATCAAAATCTCTGGCAACGTAAACTACAGCTATCCAGGCTTTTATCTACTTTAACTAGACAACAGCAGGCTAAAAAAAAAAAAAGAACATGCTTTAAACACCACAAGATTTGGTGTGTTTTATTCTGTACCCATCTATCTTGAAGCATTTCTGGCAGATAACGTTGGATATACATACCATTGGAGACAGACAAATAAAACATCCCAAATAACATTCTTTCTTTTCATCTACTTCCTCTAAAATTACTAGAAAAAGATTAACATTTTATATTTGGAGCAGAAAACAGAATGGATTTTTTCCCCAAACCAGGATTTTTATTCACAATCCTCTTCAGGATTTTGCCTCTGAACCCTTAAAAGAGGATTTTTATCATGACAGTAGAAGGGGGTAAGAAAAAAAAGTTCTTCAGCAATTAAAAAGTTTGTATTCAAACTTCCCTTGCATACAACTCATCTTCCCAATGATTCCTCTAGATTGCATTTCAGAGCACAGGTGAATTGTGGTATACAGCTTCTCCTGACCCTGCCTCCAGCCTTTCCTCACCCACCTGTGTATTCACATGCCTTCACCCACACGTGGTAACTGTGGCATACAACTTCTAGAATATTGTCATATCGCTAAGCTTTCCCTGTATAAAACCAGTACTAATGAGAGAAGTTATAGAACGAGTAGATTTAAATAAGATGTATGGAACAAACGGAAATCCAGTATGAGATTCTGAAGATATTTCTGGAATGCTTTCAGCCACTCCTTGAATACAGAAGACCCCTGGCCTTCACCTCACTAAGGCTGAGCAGGATACTGCAGACGTTCACAAGCAATGCCAGCACCCAGTGGAACTGTTAAAACTGTCAGTTTAAAAGCTTAAATTTGACAGGGTCAGGAAATGGACTTTAATTCGGCAGTAATCAAAAATAGTTCATCTAGAATGAAACAAATCTAACTTCAGTGACTGAATCCCACCCTGCTGAAACTGGTCATTATCCAAAGCTCAGCACTATCATCCCATGGGATTACAATGCTCTGTGGTCCACTTGCCTGGGTGCCAAATTTAACAGCTAAAAAAAAGACATTTATTACAGCCTATGCTAAAATAAGTTCATTCACAACTTGCCAGAGAAATGAATGGTCGGTCCCCATCAGAAAGTAATTTAGCTCTCTAAAGATGCAGAGTTGATTCATATATGAAGTTTAATCAAAGATACTAAGGACAAAGTGAAGTGAAGCCAATGACCATCTCACACACCACATCATTGCTTCTGAAGTGGGCTGTATTGGACTACAACTGGGAATAACTTATAGTTTTGATTTCCAATAACCCGTTTCTCTCCAGGGAAGAAAATTTATTTTGCACTATAAGTTGTCTGAACACCATCACACTGTTTCCATGGTCCCTCACCTGTATTGTCATTCACCTGCTTATCTCATTGCAATTTTATCACCTTCAGATAGGTGGGGCTTTAGATGTAAGGCATTCAGTTTGCAGCAGTGGTTACAAGATAATTCATTTAAAAAAAAAAAAAACTGTTCTTGTGCTTGTGCTTCTTCTGAGTTGTGAAGAGTTAGCAACGTAAGGAATATTAAACAGTAAGAACTTTTAAGAGAGCCTAAGGATTCTCAAACTACTCCTTACAATCAAAATCTCAAGGCACCATACCAATAGTTAATTGGAAAGGCTTTTCACCTTGTTCAGAAGAAACACCCCACTCCACCCCAAATCCTAAATCTTCATAGTATGAAGCAACTTACAAAGTCAAAGCATCTTTCAAGCACGAGCCCTAATACTCAGCATTTCCAAGCCTAACTGTAGCACCCTATCTGCCCAAAGTGTCTCCACCTTCCTCTTCCCAGTACAATTGATATCAAATTTAATGATAGCATGGTAAGCAAAGAAATACTGGCCAGACTCCTAAGCATAACAAAAAAAAATTCTCAAGTTTTTAAAAAAATAAAAAAATCAAAGTTTATACACTCTGGGAAAAGTCTAAAGTGAATTAGCATTACATAACATTTTCACTAACACAGTTTCACTTTTCAAAACGGAAATCAGATTTATTCAACATTAAGTGTAACAACACATCAGAAATCAATATCCACTTATAAAATAAAGCAAAATAACATGAATAAACACAGGAAAATACTGTCTGAGACTCTCCAAGCAGGACATTTCTCATAAGACTCACAGGAAAAAAAAGATTTCATATGCAAACAGACTCAATTCCCAAAAACTCAGTTTTTTCCAGTTGTAAAGCAATATATAGCCAATGGGAGGTAAACTAGAAAGGGGAATGAAATGCATCATGCTGTACAACACCAAAGAAATACTCCAATTGCATCTGTGTACAGCATTAACAACATGCAGTAGATGAAGTTAAAAGCAAGTACATTGTGTACATATTAGAGAGACAGAAACTGGTCAGTCTCAGGGCTTTGTTTCTTATTTTAGTTCGGCTAATGAAAACAAACAGCAGCTAAGAGCAAGTAGAGGAAGAGCAGAATCTGCATGGAGGACAACATATCTTCCCAGAACAGTAAAGCATTTTAAGAAAGATTTAGATTGTGCACTTGTTTACTTGTCTTGGTCCTCTTCTTGCTATGTCATTGAAAAACAACCTATATCCAATGATGGACTTTATGCAAGTATCTACAGTTTTATAAAGCTGTAATTAAAAAAACCAATGCAAATCACTCATTCTGCTAGTCTTTTCAGTCAGGCATTAATATGCTGAACACTCACTACTAAATGTTTTTTTTTTTTAAATTGAAAATAAAAGCAGGGAAAAACATCTCCCAAATAGCCTTGCTAAAATGTGGGGTTAAATGCAATTATTTTTGTTGCTTGCAGGAGCGCAGTGTGAAAACACACGATATCCAATTCATTTCATTAAGAACTATTTAAACAAGTCCTTTAAACCACAAGCTGGGATGTTTTTTGTTCAAGTCAGTCCATAACCTGGTAGATTTCTCCCACCCCAACACCAATTTTTAAACAAACCCCTAAGATCTCCCATGGCTTATATCAGCTATTGAACAGTAAGCAAGCAAAGCGCACATGCAAGTTATTAGAATTAGCCAAATATAATTAACTACAGAGTTTCAAGCAGTAAGTACATCTACATTCCCCTGGGGAGACTCAGTCCTATTGGGAGATGGATTTCAAAGCTGAGAAAAGAACACAGGTTACCTGGCTCACTCCAGTTCTCTGCCTTCCACCTGAAGACCTCCAGGAACCTGTTCTACCATCTAACAAGCTAATAAGCTAGTACAAATATTCAAGATGATTGTTTCTGCAGAAGAACACTTTTAATTAATTCCAGTAAGAACGAGCTGATAGCTGACAACTGGCCAACCTTTGTTAGGACTAGACATACTGACGTTAAACAAATTCAAGTCTGAAAATGATTGGGCAGCTTCAAGTTAAGATACAAAACAAAGGAGAATTTAAGAAGGATAACTTCACCACTCATACAGAAATTGCACCAGTCAATGCCGTACCTAGCTCAACTGAAGTACAGCAGCATTTTTACAACTATATCCAACCATGATTTAGTCTTTAAAAGCAGTATCTATTCTATCACTTATCTATTAGTAATTAACAATTACTAATTAAAAAAATGTATTCTAAACAAACATTAATCAAGTATCAGTACCTGTATTTATTTTGTAACAGTAGAGGGATCACAAAGAACTGAGCTGAATTAAAGTAAAAGGAATGTAAAGGAGAAAGAGTTAATTCAGATTTCTTCAACACATACTAAACCAAAATCAGCTTTAAGAGACACTACTGAAATCATTATCTGAAACAGCTCTGAGCTCTGGCAATCACAAGTTAGTGCTATAACTACCAAATTTAATGCTGGATTGAAAATAGAATGGAAATGTCAAGTCAATGCCCTGCAAATTTCTACAGAAAAAAGGTTAATTCTTGGACAAAGTCACTGATCCAAAAGTTTTGAGATTGAATGTATCTCTCATCTCCAGCAATATAAATTGTGAGCATCCTTTAGTCTTCTGACTTAGAAGCAGGTGATGTACCTTGGCACTCTCATCCTATGCAATGAGCAAAAGGAATTTTTTTCCCCCGTGCTGCCCTTAACATCTGAGGCCAACCTAACCATTTTTCATTTCGGAGAAGCATCGAATACACAGAGCACACACTCCAGATTTGGTAAGCATGGGACTCCCAGTTGGAGAGCAAAAAATGGAATGCATCCGTTTTATTGCTGAAAGACAGCAGATTGGTGAGTGCTGCCATCTCACTTAAGCGATGTCAGATGCAAGAGCAACTGGGAATAACAGTTTAAAGTTGTTTTAATTTATACGAATCATTACATTCTGTTTATGCAAGAAAGGACTAAGTGGAATTTCAGACCAGCACCATCTCAAAAAGGGCTTGAAGGGAAAGCCATCTACTGAAAATGTGTATGACACTGTTGAATTGGCACTATAGCCTCAAAAGAACTGTTACCTAAACATTTACATGCTACCAAGCACACAAACACTACAGGCAAAAGCCTTTTTTGGTTATTGGTTATACCAAAAAGTCAGTGTTTAAGAGTCACTAGCAGAAAAGTTTACCAGCACTTGAAATCAAACAGCCTTAGCAGGCTTAACCATTATTCAATGGAGATGCAATACCCAGGATTAAAATGCTTAGAGAAATTCTGAGCAAGCTGTGTTTCAAACACACATCACTTCAGTCAGTGCAACCGGAACAGATGAGAAAACCTCATTCATCATACTTAACATATTGTACAAGGAGATAAGCAAGTAGTAAAGAGGTCCAAGAACCAGTGATTCCTCTATTTAGCTTCAAAAAAAAAGTTAAACACTCAGGTTTATTTACATTCTTCTCCCTTGCTTGAAAGTAAATGGAAAATAAATGCTTCTTTGCATACATTATAAAATTAAGGTAGTAATCCTTCTTCAGTAATGTATCTTGGAAATGGAATAAAACTATCCTGAAGCTCTAAAAGCTGGAGGTATGAGAAATGCTAATTAGGGTTCTCTCTCCTCTGCACATTCCTTTCCCACATGTTGAGAAGCAAAAGGGAAAAAGACTGTAAGCTTAATTTCTAATTGTCTTTGTAGGCTTTTAGTCAGTCACAAAATTAATGCCTAACTCAAGCTTGCATCCGTACGTATCACAAACTGAAGTCTTCTTGGGTTCACCATCTCCAAGGCTTCCAGATGAGGAAGGATCATTATAACCTTGACTATGATGGAGAAGCTTCCCTGTTTCAGCAAATTGTCCATCAGAAAGCAATCTGCTGCCTAGGTATCAGTGAAGTGGGGAAAGAAAAATGTACTGATATGCCTGGAACTGCACATATGCAGCTTTAAGTTCCATCACTGACCACAGAAAATGAATCAACTGCTTTAATCTCAAGGTTCACAATAGTCTAGTCAAAAGTATTCCCCACACAATCAGGAATAACTTTCCTACTTTTTTTGTATTATTAGGGAAGAGAAAAATCCCAGTCTTCAATAAGAACTAGGGAAAAGTTTGGTTCTAGAAGGTTCGGAGTTTGTTGGTTTTTGCCCTTTTTTTTTAATTGTCAGTACACTTCTTGATATAGGATCACATACTTGACATTTCTTCCTCTTTCAGGTGAAAGACTTAAAGACTTAAGAGGATTCTCCCTGAAGAGGTTACCATTTAGGCAGTGTCTACAACGGGGCCCCTGTGCTGACAAATGATTCTTTAACAATATATTTAAGAAAGATCCTTATCTTCTGAAAATGTACTGAAGAATTTAAAATAAAACATGTATTTTGGCTATAAAAGCTCAAAAAAAGTACTCTGATCACAACCATTCTGAGTTTAGAGCTTAGGAAGTCCTGAGCTGCTAAGCAATGACAACACTAGATCGTCTCAGATGTCTTAACATCTTACAGAAATCCTCGTGGACAGCGACTGCCAACTGGTTCAACTTGCATTAAGCAAACAGAGGAAAAACTTGGAGGACCTTATAAAGCACATCATCTCCTGAGATGTTGACATATGCCAGGTACTTCAGCATTAAGGCTGGACTTGATGTCTACCAGTGAGGATCTATCCTGGTATCAGTGATCTCTACATACATTTCCTTCTTATTTCCTTTCTCTACCTTACCAAAAACAGGTAGAAGCCAAGTGATTTTATTTTTTTTTTTTTAGTAGACAAGAAAGATGCTAAAGGTTTGAAGACAAACACTTCTACAGTAGCCATAATAGCAACAATGCAAGTCACTTAGATTGTGGACAAATTAAGGTGGCAAAATGTATAAGGATTCTATTAAAATAATGAAAAAAGCTCTTTGAACTTAAAACCAATTACAGTTTATGCTCCAACATCCAATACTCACCACTTCTGATCATATTAACTTAAGCTTTTAGTTCTATTGTATTTATTAAGTAGCAGCTATAAAGTTACAGGACAGCTGGTGATAAACTGAGTGTTGAGAGAAGTCTGTGCTCCAAAAGTTTGCCACTATAAAGCCAAAACCTATCACTATGATAATTTTGTTTGTACAACGCCATCTTTTTTCCCTAGAAGCTGGTTAAATTGTGTATTTCACAAAAGATACTTAACACTTTAAAAATTCACAGCTAATGAAGAACTTACCACTGCCTCTGTTTCAGTTTTTGTTACTACAGAACACTGGATTTGTCTGTTTTGGCTTCTCTGTATTTGAGCTTGCATGACTTTGATGTCAGGATTAAGAAAGTGCTGTCCTCCCACTCCTCAGTACCAGTCTTTCCCCCCCCCTCCCCCCATGTGTACATATTTACTCTCCAGTATCAAAAAGCTGCTTTATCTTCTTTGGTAATAATAGAGACAGAACTCCTCAAATGTTACACCGCAAGATTTACTATCCAGCCCCAGACCTTAAACTCAGTTATTGCTATAGCCTTCTTAAGTGCAGACATCAAAATTGAACATTTTTGGTAGTAATCTTTTCTATGCTGTTGTGGAGCCAAAAGAAGTGCCTTAGTTTTATGCATTTCCCCTTTGTACAGGTTTAAAGTACTTCATCAGGCTTTTAACTGCAACTCTGAAGTCTCAGCAGTGAGGTGGTTCTCTGGCACAAGTCTTTTTGCATAGCTGCCTTTGGACAGTCTAACATGCACAATCTTAGTTTAAAGACACCATTGCTACCTTGTGATGACTACTTCTGCAGCCACAGTTGTTCAATGATGATTCAGAGAATGGGACAAAATAATTTCATTACTTACTATTCCACCAATTTGTCTCTTCCCCAAACTTTACCAAATCTTTTATTTGCCCTATGCTTATTTATATAGATGACGCTCATCTATTTTCATACAGTAAAAAAAATCTGATTAATTCTGTAAGAGAACAGGAAGAATC
Source organism: Cygnus atratus (assembly GCF_013377495.2). Classification (NCBI taxonomy): domain Eukaryota; kingdom Metazoa; phylum Chordata; class Aves; order Anseriformes; family Anatidae; genus Cygnus; species Cygnus atratus. The sequence continues at coordinate 58,116,690 of NC_066365.1, forward strand.
CAATGTTCCAGGACTTTTAAGGTACTTGCATAGGTAGTGTCTCCATCTCTTCTAACCCTCCTCCTCTAACCATTTACTAGCCACAGTAAATGCTTCTGTTAACATCACCACCACTTATTGAGGACAGAACTGACACATCGTTTATGTACAATGGAACCTAAATAGAAAATTATAGAAAAACATGTATCATTTAAATTTCAATTAGCTACAGGTTTTGTTGAAGGCTCCTGACTAGCAAAAAAAGATTAGGCAATCAGTGAATTAGTTCTTTCATACAGTACAGCATGTACATATTGGCGAGGAATGAGCCCCTGATCACAGGCTGCTGGCAGTGGCACCTGTTACTGAGGCAACTAGCATACCCCTATGGAAGAGCTGAAACTATTTAGTCATCGCTGGGTAAATTGCTTGTGTTCATTAGAGCAAGAAGTATTTCTTTGGAATGTACCTCAAAATAAATTCCTGCTCAGTATTAACATTTTCAGACAAACTGAATAAAAGGCACTGTTACTCGAGCAGTACATTTGTTGTCTCCAACTGTTGGAAAAAAAAATGGTTTTCAAGCAACTAGCTACTGTTGCCCTAAGAAGGCTTCCTTATTATCTCTTAGTAATTTAATCTCTCCATATAAAAGCTCAACAAAAACTGTTTTTTTCCGAAGCATGTCGAGTCTCACCTTTATAGCTATCTTTATATCTAAAATTATGAGTTAGTATAACAGTATGCATTATAAAATTATACCATTTACTTCAGACATGTCTGAACAGCTAAATCTTCAAACTATACAAAAATAAAGTGTATGAAATCTTACAAAAGGAGGACATTAAGACATTAATAGCTAATCCAAAAAATATAACAATAACTTATACACAGCAGTAAGCATAAGCAATGTAGCCTACAACAGCTTTCAATAAACAGGACTTCTGAAACGAGCATCAGCTAAAATTGGAACATTCCCAAGCACAATAATGTTTCCAATTTATTATCTTTACCACAGTACAAACTTTCACAAACCGAATGTCCGTTGTCCGTCAGTCTGTAAACAAAAGCTACTACCCCCACCTCCTCGTTTTAAGAGAGTGAATATTTTTAGTCCTCAGTCAAGTTTCATATCCATCACTTGCATAAGGAATCAAGAGCCTCTTCTCTTGTTAAATTACATTTTATATATATATATATATATTTATCATACAGCCTGCAGTGAAGTGAAATCACAGTGAAAGTCCTGGGAAAAACATGATCTTTACAGCAGGACTTGAACCATTCTAATAATAAATGCATCTAACAAAGCTTCCCATAATAAAAGCGTGGCATTTCCATTTCCAGAAATCAAGTCAATTAGAAATTCTAGGTTCTACTTAAAAACCCCAAAGATCTAAAAGTGAAAAGATTCATCTTCTCAAATACAAGTCTTTCAGTTTCACTTGCAGAGAGACTTTTCCAGTCTGTAAAACAGTAGTGCAATTCAATTAGTTCTTTTATTTTTCTTGAAGTCCAGTAGATAAATGTTGTAGCTCTATGGAAAGATAGGAAGATGCTCTGGTAAACAAGAAACTTTGGCAAGCCCAGGAGGGCTTACTAGTTCATTAAAGCTTGGAAGTCCAAAGTGGCTTAAAAAAGGTTTATGAATAAACTAAAAAAAGAGAAATAAATAGGCAGAAATGAATGTAAACTGTCTGAAATTTTTAATGATTTCTCATTGACAGCTGGCACAAACTTTGACAGCAGAGTCAGTTAAATAGAATCCACCTACAGAGTATTCCATTAGCGCATCCAGTCTGGAATGCTCAAATGGAATTACATTCCTAAAGATTTAAAAAACAGTACTTATAACATTACTACAAGGCTTCTTCTGCCCACCTCACTTACACTTCTTCTTAAAGAGGCTTTTTATTTTTGATGGCTTTTTGTTTTTTTCACCATTTTGGTACAGGTCCTGCGGGATGCTACTTATCCTAGGGACAGAAGAAGCTTCGTGGCTGGGTTTACTGTCACTACTGGCTGAAGAACACGAGGTGTGCCGAGGCTTTACGACTGGGATCCCACTTGAAAGCTGGTTCATGCTGCAGGACTTCTCCAGGATTCCATTATAAACTTTGCTTGCAGGACTAAAAATCATGCTCTTAGTTTCTGCCATGCCTACGCAGTCAGGAGAACCCCTAGATATATCTGCAGTTAGAGAAGAGGAGTCTCCTGTAGATGATTCCTCCAGTGAGAGTTCTTCCCGGGATACTTTCTGAGGAGAAAGCGTCTGGTACATCTCAAGACTAGATGGAGGAGACTGCTTCCTTCCAACGGATGAATTTAAGGAGTCACATTCTGAACCTGCTTCCTGTACTTCCCTGAGTCAGAGCAAACAAAGGAGAAAAGAATGAAACTATTATTTCCACCGCGCAATTAAAAAGGAAATTTAGAATCAATAATATCAGTCTAAAAGCACCACCCACTTTTCCTGAGTAGTTAATTAACAAAAACATTAAGTCCAACATTTTAACTTACAACTTGCATTACATCATTTCATTACCTAAACTTAAAATAATTACTTTCTGCAATTTCGTTTTTGTGGGCAGCAGGATCTGCCCAGAATCAGTCATTTGCATCTAACTTCAAAGAACAAAAACTATCTTTCTGGCACGTGAAGTCAGAAAAGTTATGAAATGAAAGGAGGAGATTTAAGTCTATCATATACAAAAAGTTTCTTCAGGACAAGTGTCCCTACCTTTCAACAAGCTCATTTGCTCCTTCCAAAAGGAATTTAACCTTTTCCTATGAGGCCATGTAACAAGAGTAGGTACACGCTCAACATGCTGTAAGAATTGTGTTACCATCCATCTTCTCTTCGCCCAGTAGCTGACATTGCTTTTGATCCTAGTTTCAGATGTAAAAGCCAGTAACATATTGTAATGGAGAATCAGGGTTAGTTCAGTGCACCCTGGATTGTAACATTACTTAACTGTATATGACATGCTAGCTATTTACATACACATACCAGACATGAACACTTTCTGCTCCTTTTGGCTACATTCATTTATATTATCCTACAAATTACTTTAACTTTCATCTTGGTTCAACCTCTAATTCTAAACTGATAGCCTCAAACACTCCTATCAGATTCCCAAGTGCTGTTTGCTAGTCCCCGTACCATTGTTTATCAGCAGAGAAGTAAATGGCTTCCTCCTCCTCTTCAGTTCGATAAAGAGCTGGGCAGCTCGACACAGAAAGGATGTCAGGGTCAGGGGAGTGCAAAGCATGCTGAGACTGTGGAGATGATGGCACAACATTGCGTCTTGATCGACACAAGCTACTGCTTCTTGCCAGTGTGCTGGGAGGTTTTACAATGGACCCTGAGGCAAAGAAAAAGCAAACCAAACCCCCCCATGTGACATTGATGTTAATAAAATCTACTCTAAAGACTAAATAGCAGGTGTCTGCTTCGGTCACAGTGATTCTTAAACAGCTTTGACATTGCTCGATTATTTAGAGGACCTTGCTCAATTGTTAAGAGAGAAGGCAGACCAACAGCACCTTACACATTCTACCGTTAGATGAAGCAGCTAACCAACTGCAGCAGTTTTGTGCCTGCCAAATACTACTCTGACCATGTGCAGCACTGCCTCACTACTCTCCCTTGGGAGGGAAGAGACTAATGAGACTTGCAAACCCTTATAAACTAAAAATAGCAGTACTCAAGTTAGCACATTACACAATATCCTGTATTTTACTTGTATTCTTTAAGCTCCATACCACCACACACAAAAGTTTTGTAATGTAGGTGATACCTAACCAAGCACTGAAATACACTGCATTAGTTGAAAATTACATAAGACATGGAAGACTAAATCATATTATGTATAACAAGATAGAAAATACATAATTCAACCTTATTTCAAGCTCAAAAATTTCCTATCTGATGTTTTCATTTTCCATGCTAAGAATTTCAGGAAAAAAATAATGGGTAGAGACAGCAACACAAGAGTCGACCATTCAAGAACTTAACAGGAAATGACAAACTATGATCTTTCTCATCCAATTCCTCCTTCGGAAACTGATTAGGCATCAATACTTTTACAGAAAGAAACCTACAGATCTATTTTCAGGGTAGCTGTTACGCCTCAGGACTTCTCATATATCTCCTAAAACTGTCCAACAGAATGCATCACTTTGCTTAACATAACACAGACCACACCTTTACTGCTGCTCAAGATGTTTACCTAGTACAGCATACTAACAGAATTCAACGTTTACTGTAGACAAAGATTTCTAGCCTGACGCAAAGTGCATCTTATTTTTTGAGATGCCAGTTAATCAGGTAGATTACAGTCTCCCTTCCTGGAATCTCAGGAAAGGTTCAGTTCCTGTTTTCAGTTCAGGAAGCCGTAACGTTCACAAAACTGCAAATAACTGCACCTTCACCGGCACATAGACTTTGTGTCCTGCTGGGCTGAGCGATAAACAGTGGCTTCCAAGTCCCAACATGACAGTTATCACATAAATCAAACTTTTGATTTTACTTTGATGGATTCCCTATTGACTTGGAAAAGCAGGTATTGGTAGCTAAAAAATAAGCCTGTGTCACTAATGAAATTCCTAAAAGAAAACAAAATGTTTACTGAAGAATACCGAATCTATTTAGGAAATTTGTACTGTGTGTCCAGGTAAATAAGATGCCATCCTACTTGCTGGTGTAAAAAACAAGACCATCACTGACTTTTAAAAGAAATTATAAGCATTTTGTTTCCTTATAGGTGCATATATGCAGGATTATGAAGGATTCAGCTATGACAACTTAGAATCAGTTTTATTGTGCAAATGAAACCCACTAGATCAAGGAGTCAACTGAACCCTAGCCAGTCAATGGAAAGTAGAAAATTTCACTATCCCTTTCTTGTAATGACTTCGTTTCAGCCTTGTTCATCTACTTTATCTCCTCCTGTTCTTCAGCTCAGAACTAAACAGATCCATTACTTCACACCATTTTAGCCTACCATATTTCTTGCTAAAGCACAAAGAAGTCTGTCCATCTGACTGCCAACTATGCGAACCTTAAGTAGATATCAAAGGATGCTAAGGCCAGGTAACAGCCTAGACCAGACGGTTCAGTTATGTCCAGATGCTGAAAGTCTTGCTTGTAACTGACCTGTCTGCATACTGCCTTTTGCCTGAAGCCTCATGAGTGAGACAAGCCATTTTGCTTCTGTCCTTCCTCGTGTGCATTTGTCATTTTTCTCTAAAGGATGGGAATAATTTAGCAGTTACCAACGTATCACATGATAATTTGACTCTTCCTGAATGGATTTCAGGAACATCACCGAACATATTTTCTGTTTCCCCAGTCCCAAACATTTCCAGTTTGTTTGTTTTTGAAAATAGTACAAACTGTAAAAGCTAGTAAACTAAAAAGTTACTTCTCTCATGCAATCACTTGTACAAAAAGCAGACACTTATGCTTCATCAAAACTCAGAAAACACAGTTCTTGTAATGTTATTATGGTTTAGGTAACTTTCATCACTGATTAACTAAGATATCACTCATTAGCTAAACACTTCCAAAAAGACAAACTAAATTTTAACAAAAACAGAAGCTTCAACTACATGTGCTCTTCCAAACTATACAGTCCTTCTCTAATCTTAGTTCCTCTGAACCTGCTGCACTTTTGTTGCTCTCTGGCTTCACTTTCATGCAAGACCTGAACAAGAAGATAGACTAAAATCACGTCTGAAGTCTTACATATACGTTTCAGTGGTTTGCCATTTTAGACTATCTGGCAGGTCACGATAGTAAATGGAGCTCTGTTTTAAAATCACATCACAGGTTACTCCATATTCTTTCTTGGAATTTTGGACGTGGGAATCCGCATCTTACTGGGTCATCCAAGGAATTTGTTACTAAGCTTTAAATCAAAGCCCTTATAGAGAAGGCTATAGTATTCTTTAAAAGTAATCATAACTTGCAGAAAAAAATAGCATTGCATTGGTATTAAACTTTTCAAAGGGCTCCATGGAATACATGCAAAAACACTGGTATATTTAGAACAAAAACATGCCCCAAGCACATGAAACAAAGCCAGCAAAGTGGCATTCTCCTTATGTGCTTTTAAAATTCTAATTGATTCTAAGAATTCCAACCCTGGAAGAAAAATGTACACACATAACAAAGATTTCTTCCCTACTTATTCCCCAGCTTGATATTGCTTGTTTAAAAAGCTACATGGAAGCTCATCTTTTGATATGCCTCCAGAGTCCAGTTAATCAAAACTTCCATGAAACAGGCTCTTGTATTGACGTAATGACTCAAGATACCAGGGTGGTCTGAATCCCCAGTGTATATACTTTCATCATAGTTTAACCAAAGCTGGATTTCCCTCCCTCCAGCATTTGGCCTCTGTGCTTCACACTCAAACCACCCAATGTATTCAAACACAAACATTCTCCCTGAAAGCTTCCCTTGGACAACAACAGGATTTGAAGAATGTTTGAAAAGCTATGTAGCACAAGGAACCCTAGGCAAACTCCATCCCTTCCATCTGAAAGAATAAAAGTGCTAAGAAGAAAAAAAAAAATCAGCACTACAGATAAGTTTTTGTTTTAGTGGAAAACCAAACATGACAAGCAGACTTTAGAAACCTTAGCTCACTCTGTACCCTTGGTGCCCCCCACCCCCACCAGGGTGAACAAAGGCTTTTTCTCCTTTATCTTTATTGCAAAACCTTATTTTCAGCTTATGCAAGTCCCAAAAGAGATCTGAAAAGTTACACAGAATTTTGTTGCTTCTAACTTTCATCCAACCCTATATGATTTTAGGATGCTCCTCCCACCTCATTTTAAAATCCCATGTTCCAAAGCTTTCCCATCATTTTTACTGAACTTAACACTTACCATGAAACTGTGAAACTATTGGAGGAGTATCTTCATCTAAGTCATCAACTCCCCCTGCAATTGGATAAGGAGGAATGGAAACTCGAGGCATAACTACCCAGCTGTGATCAGAGTACAGAGAGGAGGTCAAGCTCGGTAGCCCAGAGTTGTGTGCAATTTGAAAACCACAAATCTTCTCAATCTGTTGCCATCGATAAAGACGCTCTCGTAAACAGGTTGTCAACTCAGAGAGCGCCTTCCTGAAGAAAAGGAAGCATTAAAATTACTTATTCTGTTCTTAATAGCAAAGCAACACCAGTGCAGTCATTCTAGGCCCATTAAGACTGCGCAAATATTCCCACTTTAATGTCTTTTAAGCTGTTCCACATAAAAGTGCAAAAACACTAAGATAGTAAGTTCAAATTTCAGGAATACAGTCAGAAAAAAAAAACATGCATCCTGCTATTAGTCTTACTTTGCTTCAAGGATTTTATGGTCCACTTCATCCAGTGAGGAGCTGTGTGCAACATGTAATGTTCCAAATACAGTGCTTCTCTTCTTTTTTATCTTTTCTGCCTATAAAGCAGAAATGCTTATGTTATATGCTTAATGCAGACAGCAAAATATTAGCAATATTGATAGGCAGCATACATCATCTCAGAGCAGAAAAATATCCATATGCTTATCTGAATAATTTGCATTTACTGTTTCATTTACCTAGCAAGATATCGCTCTTAAGTAACCAAAGAGTAAAAATTAGTACCTCGTCTTTGGCGATTGCTAATTGCATTTCTGCGTGCTGTCTTTTGATATTGTAATATTGTACTTCAACTTCATGGGTTAACTGAAGCCACTTCTGTAAAGCTTCAGGAACAGACCAGTTACTTCTCAGCTCAAATTCCTTCTCAGCCTTTTTTAGAGCCATGCGAACCTAGCATTCAAAAAGAAATAAAAGCATCACCAAGATTCTCATTAGAACTGATGGCAGAAGACAAAATATAAACACTTTTTTAAACCCAGAGCAACATATTAAGACTTTACACCAAGCTTTGGCAAGTGCCCATCTGTCAGGAAGGCAGACGAGGCATTTCTGAAATTAAGGCATGTGAATGTCCATGTACTATATTACACTCAGATTTTCTCTGGTGATATATAGTCACTCACTTGAAGCTTACAAGTATTTGTAAGACAACACACTGATTTAGCACTATAAATCCTCTATTACTACTCAAGAGTGATACAAAGCTACTACTTCTCATGTGGTAACAAGATAGAAAACAAGCTCTCTCATATCCTGTTCCATGAATCCAGTTACATTATGATAACACGCTAATACATAGTGATGTCCTTTTATGGAGCAAAACACTCCTGAAGCTATGACATGATTGACAGACTTTTGTTTTTAGTACTTTCAGAATTTTCCATTCAAATCTAGTGTCAGAGAAAGGCTGCTTTAAACCCTAAAGATCTAATAAAAGACCAAATTAAAGTCAACATTAAAATACATACAGTTTGCAGATACCTGTACTAGCTCTTCCTCTGCATATTTGAGTCTGCTGAGCTCACATTCAGCTCCCTCCCTCAACTCCCTCAGGCGATGAGCTTCTCGTTTTGCATCATTGATCTCATCCATCATTTTGCGCTCCAGATTTTGCTTTTCCACAGCTACATTTCTATTCTCCTCCTGTGCCTTCTCAAGCCTTCACAATCGAACAGAAAAATGAGAAAATACACGGCATGTTTGTTAAAAATTGCCACCCTCTTGAGAAGAAATTGTGTCCAGTGCCAGGACAACAAGCAGTTAGCACGAACTGGAACACAAGAGTTTCCCTCTGAACAACAGGAAATACTACTCTACTGTATGGGTGACCGAGCACTGGCACAGGTTGCCCAGTAAGGAGTCTCCCTCCTTGGAGATCTTCAGAAGCCACCTGGACACGATCCTGAGCAACCTGCTCTAGGTGTCCCTTCTTGAGCAGGAAGGTTGGACCAGATGACTTCCAGAAGTCCCTTCCAACCTCAACCATTCTGTAATTCTGTAATACTCAAGACTGTACAAGCTGCATGAATGTGCAGCATCACAACGAAATGTCCAGTGTCAGACAAAATATGCCAACTTTCAGTTGAACCTTCATTAAAAGTTTAATAAGATCAAAATAGCAGTCTTCATAGAAAATTGAGTTATGTATGTACCAGAGAAGCCTATGAACTATCATAATGCTAAATAAGCAATACAAAGTAATCAGCCAAGGTCTATTTCAAACTTAAAAGCTTAAAACAGGAAAAAGATAGTTCCATGTTCTCATTTCAATGTACATAAAGAAAATAGAGATTCCAAAATAAACTAATTATATGAATATAACAACACGTACTTCTAAATCAATAGATTAAAAAGGTTGAATATGTATTCTCTACTCTCACCATTATTATTATATTCTAAAACATCCAGGAGCAATATCTACCCAAAAAACCTTCATCACTGACATCACAATTTCCACGTAAAAAGATTAACAAAAATCCAAAGGAAGCTTTAAGGCACAGTATTTATGAGCATGAATGGTCTGTATTTATATTTCACCACAAAATGAAGTCAAGGACAACTGAACGTTAAGCTTTGTTTTCATACCTTTCCTGCAAGTCAAGAAGGCTTTGTTCTGCTGTTTGGAGACTTTCCAAGTCCTTCATCATTTTTGTGATGTGTTCTTTGGAGGTTCTGTTCTGGGTATATGCAAACCAGCAGCCTCCAAAACCAATAACTATAGAAACTGTTAATACAAAATCTTTCATCCAGTTGTGAGGGGGACCTGTACAGAGAATAACATGATCACTAACCACTTCAAGAATACACAGAATACACTGCAGAGTTTTGTTTTGTTTTTCCTGCACAGCCTAAAAGGTGATGGAACCTGATGCTAAACAAAATTCCAACTCATTTATCTCAAACTATCTTCAACAACTGTCTCTCATTCCAGAGCGTTTCTCATGCAACATAAGCCATTCTGTTCTAATACAATCTACAGTCTATACTAAAACATGTATTACATTGAGGAAAACTTACTAAATTTTAAATTACATGGTCTATACATTTCAGTGAGTTAAAGTGTAATTGGGAAAACTCTCTTATCACCCTGGGAAGAACTTTAAGTTATATTTCAGTAAGTTCTCCTCCATTTGTGCCCTCTGAAATACCCTAATGCTAAATTAAAAGTTTTCTTGTACAAAATGGATTTTTAGAAGGCAACTAGCTAGTAGCAGCACTTTTTCAAAGCAAAATCTCAATTGTCAAAGCATTATATCCAAGATTCACATACACTACTTTGTTAGCACAACTTTTATAGTTACTTGAACTATAAAAAACAAAAACAAACTTTTTGTAACACAAACTTTTAAAAGAATTTTAACCACAAAACAGTTTGTTTCCCAAACAGAACACATGGTTAAAATGCTCCAATATAGCTTATGCAGCAGAGTCCATGCTTGGCCAGCATAATTTTTTTCAAGTTTGTTTGGTTAAGAAGAGTCATTTTGATGGTAGACTTTGCCAGACCCAGCCTTTTTCTCTCCAGAATTCAGGCAAAAAACAGGACCTCACCCAAACTATGCTGACTAATCTAACAGCATATCATGGAGACAGGCATCCTGGAGAACGAGGGTTAAGAATCGAGTATCTTGATGTCAAAAAAAACACTTTAGACGTGCCACTGTTTAATATCGCAATGGGTGTGTGCCAAGTGTGCTGAGGTAAAACACTGTAAAAACTGTATTAATTTCAAGGCTATTTAAGTTACATGGGCAGTTTTGGTTGCTTCTAGAGAACCGAAAAATAGTTTTGCATTATTTTCACAGCTAAGCCTCCTACGTGCAAAACTAAGCGCTTCAAGACTGCTCCAATGGACCAGTAAGCATTAAAGGTGCTGTACTAGTGTTTTTTTCCCCTCAGATCCCCAGCTCAGATCTGATCTGTCTTTTGCAAAGTCATTCATTAGTCTCCTGACTACCAGCTCTGGAAGGGCTTCCTAGTTTGGGAGCACGCAACACGCACAGAAACACAACAGAATTGTAACTGTGTACAAGTAAGCGTGTAGACCACTGGTGACGTGGTAAGGAAATGTCTGCATAAGCTAAAATGTGTTAGATGCAGAACTGCAGTACTATATTTAACTGCACTGAAACTCGAGTGTGCACAAAAGACATTGGCATTGGATTTGAATCACAATCTCCTCCTCTTTGGGACAGGGAGTGAGGAGTCATCCCCTCTCATTTCAACATCCCACCTTGCACTGTCCAAGATATCTTGGAGGTGAATGTAACATTAGCTAGAGGTGTAACTTAAACATAGTCAAAAACATTTAGAATGTACTTAATGCAACACAAAAGCCAACATGCAGACTAGTGGGGATACACCAAAATTATTACATTCTAAAATTCTACAATTCTAGTCTTAAACACACGTGGGCCTTTGTTGTGATTCCAGCATCCTTACAAGCTTTAATTCATTGTCCAGTTCCATAGCATATGCCAAGCAACCCAGCAGTACAACCACAATATAAAATAAGCCATCCTACCTACAGCATCAAGCCTTACTGAAAGTATTTTCTGTTGAACTCCTACAATTAAAATATAAGAAAAAATACAAAAAAAATACTAACGTGTGAGAGGTCCAAATAAAACAACATCCAAGGCTTTAAGCTGAAGTTTCTGTCTATGACTCCGGTCAATTATTTTGAGGTGAGAGATCATGAAAGCATGTTCATTTACTGCTATCCTGTTAATGACAAAAACATTACCTACTTCACAAGCTATATTCAAACCAGTCCATGAAAAATATACCCACGACGAATGGAATTTTCTGGTTATATGGATTATAGTCATGCAATTAAATTAAAAGATACAATAGATTGACCTGTTCCACATTTCCCTGTTCCACTTTTTCTGAAATAACCATTAATCCATCTGGCTAAAGGCAATAGTTGATCTATAAATTTGTGAAACCAACTCCAGAACATATACACAACACTCAGATTTGGTAACTATGCTCAAGAAGAGGGGTTCTGCAGATAATTCTGATATATACCCATGCAATATATTGGAAGTTGTCCAAAAGAAAGTGAGCTAACGTACAGAATTGTGTGATCATTGATAGAAATTTCAACAGGAAGAAACAAGGCTAAAATGAAAGGAACAGCTGGATGCAAATTATATTTGGAATCATTTTGGCAGAAAAAAATCAGCCAGCTCTTTGGAAGCACAAGGGTATTTCTCTTTTCTTGCATTCAACCATGTCTTGTTCGACTTCAAGTTCACATAGTTGGCCTCACATACTGACTAAATCAGCAGAACCTACGGGGAATCATTTGAAACTAATTCAGAAGAAATTCACCTGGGAAGTGTTGTTCCATTGACATTGCTGTCTCTAAAATTCTTTTCGTATTGGGGCAGTTCAACAAATTCTGACAGCCACTGAAGGGTGTCCTCTTGGGTCCAGTTATGAACTAGAAAAAAAGTGTATGATTAACTTAATTTTCACAAAAATCAATAGCAAGACATAGAAGACAAGCAGTAGAAAAGGAAGTTAGTGAGCATAAGGCTTTAGCCAAATAGAATTGCAGATAAATTAGCATTCACGCTAACCGATGTGTTTCTGGCATTTTGCATTTTCCTTATTTGCCTAAGCTTCCTCTGAGAAGCACATGATAAACAAACAAGCACGGAACCAATATTTCTTTATTAAAAATCCACAGAATAATTTTACTGATATATTTAAATCAGGACTGCATCTTGTGACAAATCCACTTAATGAACTCAGCCTCAATCATTTTGTCCTTGCTACTCTTGCTGTACTAAGCATATGTCCGCAGGTGCTGTAACCATTTAAGGCAAGGTACCAAGATCTCTCCCAGGGACCCATTTTCACCAGAATCTTTAGAGGCTTGTGCCTACTGACCACAAAAGGGGAGAGAAGAAGAGAAGAGCAGAGAGTAGAAGAAAGAAAATCTGCTCTCTAGAACTACTCGCATGTGACAAAGCTGGGCAGAGATAGCATCTTACACGTACAATCAGGACAGCTGAAAAACAAGCTTAAACATTTCAGGTTTTGATCAATTCAGATAACTAGAAATAGAACACCTTTCAGACCCACTTACAAGCTTTTGAAATACACTCACAATACAAACCGCTTGCAGCCATTCGTATAGGTAGAGTATTACTCCTCAGCACGCTATTTCCATTTCTTCCTCTGCTTTAGCACCACAAGATGTTGTCCAGGTGTTGATCTTACAGCAGACAGTTTTGTCATAATACTCTAAGCTTTGATAAAAGATGTCTCAGCTATTTGTAAACAGATCATTTGCACATTGCAAAGATTCTTAAATGTTTCTTGAATACGAAAAGATCAGTTTCACAACTAATTCTAAGCATTTCAAAAAAGGGTGACTACGATCATCCAGATCATCCTTAACTGCATCCTGCAAGCATCAGATTCACAAACTGATTCAAAGCAAATGCACCGTTTTGATTTGACATACAAAAAGTTATCTAAAATAGCTACTGCACACTACAGACTTCACTGACAGTACAACATGTAATTTTGGAAGTAACACAATTCCCTGCATTGATAAATGGAAAATTTGAGAAATTTCACTTCTGATGAAAATACCTGGTAGTCACACTGTCAAGACTTAGGTGAAATTGCTTTCATATATATATATATATATATATATATATATATATATATATATATATATATATTTCACACACACACAACTCAGCAGTAATTTTAAAACTTTTCACCTAAGAAATATCATCTGGGCTCGAATGAAATACACTTGAATTTACATGAAGCACAATTTCTACATTTACAATTTATTTTTAAAGTATACTAGTTCTTTGTAGAAACTGTTAGGTTTTGACTTTATGCAATAACTGATTGCTTTTTCACCTATGTTTTATTTGAAATACACAGAAAATCACTTTTCAACTAGAGCACTGATCAGGGTGTGGAAGTAGACCAGGGAACTCTCTGGGGAAACTGAACACAAGCATTCCATACAACAATAATGGTCCATTGAAGCTTCCTCTTATCACCACAGAAGCTTCCTTCAACTTAAGGGATTCATTTAGATATCCGTACTGTTTGAGGGTCTGAGACAATTATAATACAGAAACAAAAACTGCAAGAGAAACCTGCAGTTTAACCTGTCAGTTTATAAAGCCAACCTTCAAGCCAAGCAATTTGCTCCAGGTCCCAAAATGAGGTTGCACAACAGGTGCTTAATCCATCAGAAAGCTTTATTCTGCAGAAGACTTTTCTGTAGGTTATTGACACTGCTCGGACACTTGTAATCTGCTTCTGCATCAGTGAATTTCTAGTGCTAGGCCCACAAATCCCCACATTTTCCAGGTGGAGCCCTGTCCTCCCTTTCCTGCAGCACCACAGCGGAGCTCTGGGAGACGGGAATCAGTGAAAGCTTTCAAACTGTTTCTTTCCATTTGTGTTTTCTACATGGCATATACTGGCCAGAAGTATTGCTTGACTTGTCTCCAACAAGACCTTATGACCAGTGTATGAATTTATTCTACAACAGTATACAACAGTGAGAAGTAAACTGGACTTTTTTTTCCTGCAGAAGCATTTATAGCCTACTGAAGCATAACACAAGAGCACTGATGACAGGAGCATACTGAAAGTCAAGCTGGCCAGCTGAAATTCATCTCAACCAGCACTGGCAATTTGAATGTGACAGCTCCAATAAGCAAGCTGAGGTAGTGACTTTTCCGTATTTTTATCACCCAAAAGGAGCATAGTCCTTCAGATAGTGGAGTAGCAACTGACAATTACTGTAAGTTAAAAGCATAGAGCATTGAAAGAGGTATCATTATATCCTTCCCTCTCACACTTATTTTCACAAATAGCTATCTTGAGATTAAGAATGTCGGCAGCATGCTTTGGGCAGGCAGGTATAAAAGCCACAACGTTTACACCCCAATGCAGCACTCAGTCTGTAGGCTTGCATCAGCTGTTACAGACTGTATCCCAATGTGGCTGTCTTTTTAAAAACAGCTATAACCTACTTGAAGGTGAAGGGAGTATACAGGATTGGCCCTCCATGAAAATTGCTCCTTGTTAACTCCTATTCACAACTGATTGGAAGATCAGGCTATACAATATCATGTTAAATTTATCACATAGCACAGGGGGCAAAATAAAAGCATTACAGTATTAGCTACAGTACTCCTTTGGACCTCCCGCACCTTTCAGAAATCAGACTACATTCAACAGCATTATTTCAAAAAATGTCAGCATTGGCAAAAAGTGAATGATAGCCATATTCTGGGCTTAAAGTTGAAAACAGGCTGACCAGGCAATACAGAAAAACGGACAAACAAAATGATTCTCTATCAAACACATGGAAGGATTCAAAAGCATTAGTATGAAAATACGCTGCTACTGGTTTTTACAGGTTTTAAATAGCATGAAAAACTAAGAGTCAGGGTCAGCATTTACCTTCCTCTCTATCTTTTCAACAGTATTACACTCCAAGCGCATGTCTTTTTTCACCTCATGCAGGACAGCCCATCTGCAGTACTGTACTCATCCTGCTCCAAATGGCACGCAGCCTTCGGTAACACGTCCTTAGCCAAGCCCTACGTGTGTTTCCAATCTCCAATATTTAAAAACTGAGACAGTAAATGGTTAACAAAGCGCAAGACAACCATAACATCTCCATGGCATGCAGTTTAGTCCTAGCTGCTGCAAGAATACATATGAAATATTACCTCAGATTTAAACAGGTAATCACATATACAAACAAACCCTTTAAAAAAAATCTTTATCCACTACCAAAGAAGGTAGACTTCCGGTCACCTTCTGCTTTCCCCAGAGAAGTGAAAGAAAAAATACAAGACAAATACAAAAAATATAATACAAGCTATTTTGTATTACAGAACAGTCCACAGACTACAGGATGTATGACATTAAATGTCAAATAAGCCATAATGACAAAGAAAAAATACTCGCTTTTTCTTTAAAAAATCAGTTTGTAGAAACTAGCTTTTGGTAGGACTTACAGTTAGTCTGACAAAAGTAAACAACTCAAGAATTCCAGGTTTGACCACTACAGTTTTGTTTTGCCACAACAATTAAGTTGTATGGGACAATGCTACATTGCCAAGAATATAGTTGCCTGCCCTATTCACCCAGACAAGTCAGAGCACTATCCAGCTGAAGGCTCCTACCCCGATTTTACAGACTGCCTTACTACTGATACTAAATACTTAAACATCTTCTCTTCTAATCGCAGTCAAATTCATGCAGACTTGATCTGGGTGGTGTAAGGGGTGCAGAATACAAGGGCCAGGGCCACAGGTGCTCGACACTGGACTTTGAATGCCAGTTTCTGCTCAATCACCTTTTAGACATCAAAGCAAGTGTTCATCCATCACCTTTGTGAACCCCCAACTCCCGCCTCTTCAAGGCGGAATAAATACCGACTCTGCACTTGGACTTCAACTCGACAATAACTAAGGTTGATACTTGAGAATAGCTGACAGACTCTGTACATGTATAAATAAATACTGGCTAGTTAAAAAGACAGACACCACACAACAAGCATATGGAACATAAGGAACAGGCGTACATAAGAACAGACACAGCAACAGAAAACAGAGGAGTTTTAGGAAGCAGGGTTTTCTATGCTTTACATGTTATGTTAGTTCCTAGCCAATCCTCTAAAGAGTTCTGTCTCTACAGAATTAGATCACAAGATTTAAAAGTTTGAGTGGTCAGTGGCATCAACTAAACTAAATGCCAGTTGCTTTGTACTAAAAGACTCCTCGAAACTGTGTGGCAACAGAGCAACAATAGGCTGGATGCTGATTTAAACTGTGCTGTGATTCCTTTCATGCAGGCAAAACTCAGAGCAGCCTTGAAATCCCTTTAACTTGCACCAGTACAGACTATTACTTATGGATTTTAAGCCAAGGTGGGGGATACCAAAAGCAGGCCTCGTGACAGAAATAATGAAAAAGCAATTTTTTTTTCTTCCCTCAAATCTTGTCCACGAGGTATCAAACAAAAAAGACAAACATCTGGAGAAAATTATCTTTATGGGGAAGAAAGGACAATTCTACTCAGCATAAAATAAGCACTAAATCCAAGAGACATTTCTGCATAAGCAGTAATGGGCACTGTCAAGGGCACTATTTAGAGCTTGTAATTCTCACAGATACCTCAACAGACTACTTAACGAAGTTTCAAATTACTGATACCACCATTTACACTACTGTCCACACTCTTGCTTTGTGCTGTCAAATTGCATTAAACTGGCACTATAAACTAGCAGCATTTAAATCAGTATTCCTAAAACATCTAGAAAGAAAAAGCCGTATCTTGCGTGTTTCCTAAAGTTAAATGAAAATAGTTTAAGATTTGAGAGGCTTCATGCTTTCTAACAGTCACCAAAACCAAGCGTGCATATACACAAATTCAGAAGCAACTTTGAAAAGTTTTGTATTGGGGAAAAAAAGACATTTCAAGACCACGTAGCTTTGCTTCTAAGTTCAAAAAGCAGTAAAGAGGAACATCACATAAAAAGCTAAATACTTAGGAGGTTGTTAATCACCAAAACATGAGTTTGGGAATCTCAGAATTTAGGCAGCTTAAGTGAAAAGTTGAAAAAAACAAACAACTTTACTTCTTAGTGTACAATTAAAAGACAGAAAATAATCAAGCATCTAACAGTTATATTTCAATTAGCAACATAAAATTTAAATATTGTTAGCATAAACTCCACTTTTCCTAAAGCATCCTTTATATGACTGTTAGGGAGACTCATTCTAAGGGCTTCCCTGTGGTAGAACTTCAGTATCTGTAATGGTCCTGAACAGTGCAGAGCAAAGCCACTGCAAGCAGACACAGGAAGACCAGACAGTCCTTTCAAAATCTGAGTCTTATTCACACTGCTCACTGTACTCAAGAGACCTAGAACAAAGTTATATACAGATACTTCCGATAATACTACAGCCTACATTTTTGAAGAGTTACTGTAAGTCAGACAAAATTGTAGAGAGAATTTTCTGCGATAATTTAGTTGCAATGTTTTCATTGGACAAAATCTTCTGTGAGCAAGTACCTAAAGAATACTTGCAAGAGATGAGGCAAAAAACATCCACTGGTTAAAAAAACAACTGGTTTACTACACAAACACTTGCAATGTATTACCTCAGACTGCACTTAAATGGGTGCCTACATTAGCCGAATGAATGTCATCTTCCTAGTTTCGTTTCTCTTCTGTCCAACCTTTAGTTGTTCAACTGATACTAATTTATAGATCTTTAAGCACACATCATTAGCGCAATAGCTCATGAATGTTAAAAAAAATTTACTCTTAACTCTGACCAACATTCCTGACCTCTACAAATTTACTTTTTAATCACTAAATCCTGGAACATACTCAGCAATAAACAGTATACCATTCATCAAATACGTGTTTTGATATTTAGAGTATGTGGCTTATAATTTCATTCAAATCAAGGAATGCACATTGGGTCATCATTGCATTGTCCTGTATTCCAAGTTTCAAAAGATTTTTACAAAATGCTTAGGACTAAGAATTTTGGCTCTTTGTCACCTAAAGGTGATTTACACAGTAGAAGTACATTGGATTTTCCACTCAGTACAGTGTATAATTAATGTTAAAAACACCTTGACAGCAAGCCATAGGGTTTGCTCACTAAATAAAAGCACATCTGGAATTCAATGCTTGCAACAGTCACTTCCATAAATTACAATCTCATACCGATGAGCGTGAAAGCTATCCTAACATACTCACAATACACCCAGCACGTCCAGAAGAAATTAACACTAGCTGGACTGAGCGAGCTTTCAGTTGGGTTTATACACCCACCCCTGTGAATCAGGGTACTGATACAGATTCATAAAGATGCTGAAGAAGAGGTCATCCACTTACTACTCTAAACAACTTGGTGGAAAATTGGTTGTGTCTATTTCAATAACCACTTTTTTTAACCTACCTTCAGATGTTTTCCAGCGTCTCCATAGGTCCTCAATGGTAATATGCTTGTCTTCTCTGTGTAGGTGGCTATGTTTATTAGAGGCATCCTTATACTGCATATCTTCCCTTAAAAACTGAAGAAGGAAAACAAATTAAATAACATCACTTTCTAAACAG
The DNA here is from genome assembly GCF_013377495.2 of Cygnus atratus. Lineage (NCBI taxonomy): Eukaryota > Metazoa > Chordata > Aves > Anseriformes > Anatidae > Cygnus > Cygnus atratus. Next base: position 58,135,733 of record NC_066365.1, read on the forward strand.
AAGCTGCAAGTGTATCAGGGCAAAAAAATTCTTTACTATCTGTTCCCCATGCAAGCAGCATACAATTCATGTAAGCTGACTATGTCAAAGACTCAAAAAGGAAGTTTAACACTCTTACAGGACTTGATTCTGCAATTATTAAACTCTGGGAAAACTGAATTTGCAATTGCTAGTATACAATGTTTAACAACAGTATTCGTATACCTTAGACTTACAGTGATTCTGAGTATGCACTGCACAAGTCATACTGCATACTTTTCCATTCTGGATACATTTGGTCTTACCTTCAATAGATGAAGATGACCATGTAATAATTGAAAACACGCCAGACCTTTAAGGATGAGTAATACCTGAATCCTGCTATAGCAGTTAAAAGCAACTGCTTGTGGAATGATAGAAAGGTGTTAACTAATATTAGTCTTTTGAGTAGGTAACAAAATTTAGTTGCATTTCAAATTAAAAACAGAAGCCATCTTACAGACAATTTTCTTCTTAATAATGATGCCTCAGTGGCTACACTCCAAGCACAGAAGTATTACACATGGCATTTCATTTACAATAATTAATAGAAAGCCTATGTCAAAATACTAAGCTTTGCATGTTAGTAAGCATAACAAAACAGATCCTGCAATCTCATTATACAACAGTGTTGTATCAATATTTCACAAGTCATTGCAAATGGTTTCTCTTTATACATAGATCCAGAAAAAGCATCGAAGTGCAAGACCCTAGCATATATCCTCTTAGGTCGGGCCACTGTCAGGAAAAATGGATACCACAACCATGAAGACCTTCCTCCCTCCCCCAAAAGCTGAGGAGTGCTAAATATCCATTAGTCAACAATCTTAGCTCTTATACTGCATTCATGATTGGGTGTGCATAAAACCACACTATTCCTGCAGCGTAGGACAGCACTATGCCAGATAAACCCCTAAATTCTTCTCCTGTCTACTGCTTCCCCTTCTTTTTCCAAGTTTCAGCATAACTGAAATTTCTTCAGCTGCAGGTCAGAATTGAAGTAGGGGAAATTATGAGAGGGAGAGACTGAAAAACTTACTGCAGGTATGAATGAAGCTTTCCTAGTGGACAAAGCAAGCAAGACAATAGAAGAATAAAACAGAACATAACAAATAGGTGCCGGGCTTATTTTTTGTTTCACACAGAGCCTAGAAAAGTTGGAATGCTGGTTAGCAAAGCCATCTCCCTTTGACCTTACATTGGTATCAGACCCTAAAAAGCATACCATCAGACACATCTGTGGGTGGACACCTTATTAGTAGCAGCACCAGAAAACTAGCATGACAGCAAAGTAATCTCACAGGAGATTACTTGCTTTCCTCGCTCCCTGAAGGATATGCAGCCCAACCAAAACCTGCTATAGGTTGTCAAGACAGCTAACAAAAAACGGCTTTTTATGTGGCAGGTCATTACGCCATCTCCACTTCAAACAAAGGTGATAAAGAATGCCACACAAGTGGTGAACTGCTAAATGCCCCACTTAAACGTTACTCCTGGAATAAAGTATCTGCAGATCTTCCCACATTCCTAACAAATCTAGGTATGATTCAATCCACGCTGCGGGAGATGGAAAAGCAGTCAATGTATGATAGCAGAAATATGCAAGAAGAAACTAACACCAAAATCCCCTTATTAAAAATCTTCATTCTTACAAGAAAACAAGAAGTCTTAAAATACAGGAAGGGATTCAAGCTTCTCCTCTAACTGCTACACTTCAGATAAAATAGTAGTTGCCTTCCTGAATCCAATCATAAATACCATACTTATCTTTTGGTTCCAAATACAGGTTGGGTGCAAACCCTCTTTCATCTACCACTTCAGAGCATTTTTGACTGACAGACAATAGCTTTCTAAAGCAGTTTGATTACTCAAATATTTCTGTTTAGCCAATAAAAATTTCATGTGCGCTTGCACTACTACTACGTACATGTATAAGAAGGCAGAGATGCTCATGTTTACACACGCATGCATATGAGAAATATCTGAGAAATGTACTAAATGAGAAAATTGAGAATGCAGCCTGTCGGGGCAGAGCCATTTGCAGAACTTCTGAAACACCCTGGTCCAACAGTAGTAAAAAAAAAAAGTACAGTAAGCACAGAAAGGAGTGATTGCTGCAACTATATGGAAACATATCTGCTGCATAACCTCTACTGCATATTCCATAGTCCAAGCGTGAACTCTGAGTACTTCCCAGACTGGCACAACTACTCTGAAGCTGGCAGTTCCCACAACCAGCACACGATGTACAATCGAAGGTGTCTATGACAGACACAGACATTTGTTTTAAAAAGGCCAATGTGGTTTCTGAAGGGGAACAGAACGGAATACATGCTGTAGCTAAAGGTTTCAGCACATTTTGCACCTCCTCAGCTAAAGCTCATACCTCAGAGTTTTCAATTTGCTTCCATCTATTGCTAGTTGACAGCAAAAGCAAAATATTTCACGACAGGAACATCTGAACAGTTACAGGTGCTGTCAAGGAAAAGTCTGAATTGCTGTTAAGAAAATCATGCTACAGACAGGGCTAGGAACAAAGAGATGACAGATGCCAACTGATACACAGAAAAGCTTCAGGGTGTTACATATCGCACAAGAGCCCTATAAGATTATATAAAAGTGTTCTGATTTTAAAAATGCAACATGGGTTACCCCAACAACCAGTTAAGCAATGCAAAGAACGAATGGAAAACTTTCAAGGTTTCGTGTTGTTGGGCTACAAAGCCAGCAGAGGGAGCAGGAGTTAACAGATACATTCACACTCAGCACTGATGGGAACACAGCTCTGCAAGCTTGAGGGGAAAGATAGAAAGCCTCATTTCAAATTTCATCACAAATACAGAAAAATCCAAGTTCACAGTACAAAATTTTCCAGAAGGAGAGAAGAACAGTGGAAAAGATCTAATTTACACTGAAAGACTGTTAGGGTATTTGACTAAATATTCTTGTCTTTTTGTTGTTTGTTGTTGTTGTTGTTGTTTTTTTCCATTTGAGCTGTTTTTAAACAAGGTGTCTACACACAAACACCTCGAGCAACTTGCATTTAATAATCAGTTTGCAGTAACTCCACGGGAGCGGTCCTGTGTTTGAGGATCTCTCCATGAAAAAAGAAAGTGCCTGTCTCCTGTTCAATGCCACCTATATTGCTCTCAGGTCTGAGACAGTCACAACACAGGACAGCCACAACAGCAAAATTAGAGTGTACAGCTGGATAAGAAAACAAAGAAGGAACGCATTCACTAATGAAGAGATATGACAGTCAACAAACATCTCTTTTGCTTAAAATACCTTTATTTAAGAGCTGACCTAATATGGAAGTTCTTTGTTAAGAAAAGGAATTGCATCCTAAATTGAAGAAAGCCATAAAAACAGAACAACTCTGGTAGAAAGAGGATTTTTCTGTTCCTTGTCATGGCAGCTAATCTCTCTTCTGTTGCCCTGGCCATTAAGTACACAAAGAAGAGGTTAGAAAAATAACTCTAACTTGGGAGGTTAAAAGAATTAGCTCTGACAAAACATATCTAAGTATTATCTTAGCCAACATAATTATTCAACAGGGAGAAGGCCTTTTAAAGACTACAAATTTGAAACCAAGAAAGCAGATGAGTTACGTAAAAAGAAGTGTAAAATAACCATTAGTTGAGGTAGGTAATTCAAAAACAAGTAAAAATTACTTTAAAGAAAGCCACACCCCTAAAATCAAACCTGGAGTTTTGATCCCAGAAGTAACATTAACAACTTTGCTCCTACAAAAAAAAAAATCACATCCCAGAGCCCAGGATTCAGTGTAATAATAGGAAGAAAGTTTTTCTTCTCCACAGCACCAACAGAAGCTGGAGCTCCAGAACAGTTCAAGGCAAGGTCAGGTGAGCCTCCACCTTCCTCACTACAGAGCCTTTAGTTCTGTAACATTCACCAAAAAAACAGCCAATTCAACTAAAAACCAGCCTGAAGCAAGAACCACAAACTTCTGACCCTTCCAAAGAGGAAAAAAGACACCAAAATGCAATACGGGCCTGACACCAAGGAAGCACTGACATACTAAAGCCATACACGACAAAGATGCAGGGCAGAAAAATACGGAAGATGCAAAATTGCAAAACATCCTTGCTCCTTGAGAAGCAAATGAACAATTGCATACTTTTGCTAAACAGTGGAAAAGTAAAATTAACCACATTCACTAACTACAGAAGGAAGCACTCATGCTATGTTTATTCCTCGTTCTGGATAAAGACACAAGTTTATGATTTTCAGTTTCACAAACTTAAAATAGACTCTCCAACTGACAAGTTTACTTTAAGAGCAATTAGTAACATCTCCTGGCTAAGTGTTACCATCCTCCCTTGAGCAACCATTCCTTTCTACAGTGTTATTCCTTTTGGTTTTATTATTTCCTCTAGCTTTAATTCTTCTGAAGAAAACCTGCAAAAAGTCAAAACCTCAATTTTCCTTTAACCCTACCTTAGTATACAGGCAGTCCTAACAGCAGTCACCCTTAAACAGCCTTTTACAAAGCTGTCCCATCCCGTGCTACCAGATTTACTCCATCTATTGCACTGTCACGCTTTACCACGTTATGATGGCAAGTGTGCTTTTAAACAGGCAACATGCTGCAATTGAGGTACAACAGCATTCACCATTTCCCTCCATAGAAATAGCTTCTAAAGATGTTACAGAGTAAAATAAGGTAATTTATTCAAGCATAAAGTACACATCACCAAAAAACCAAAGTCCGTAGCTAATGAAAGTGGAAGCAAGTGTATCTTAACGTAATCTACAAGTTCTACTGGGAAAAAAAAATATATTGTGGCTTAAAACAAGTTTTCAGTAAATGTACTGTAAACTGTGCAATGCCTTCAAAGGGAAGCTGGAATTAATTTCCAAGAGAGCATTTAATTGTAGCAGGACTAACTGCCTGCAATGCTACGTAACAGGTGCAGACAGCTACACATTAGCTTAAGCACCTCCGAGGAGGCAAGGCATGAGGCAGGTCTGATCCAAAACACGTCTGCACGAGTTTCTATGCAACCGTACCCATGATAAGACACTGCCGCTCCACTGGACTTCTTTGCACAGACACAGCCACGGACTAGCACTGCCATCGTGCTTTCAGGGCACGGCTGCCTCCCACCTAGCGGGCTCTGAAAAGCACAGACTCTGCAGGCATGCTGAGTTGCTGCAAAGCTTCAGGAGGATAGAAGAGTTTGCCTTTTAACAATCAGGGACAAATGCATCAGCAGCTGAATGATAAAATTCAATAAAAGCAAGACCTCTACTAACACGTCTACAGCTGAAATGTAGCTGATTACTAAAACTAATGGAATTTTAGAGTAAGCAGATAGCTTTGGGGGAAGAGGGCTGTTGCACTGGGTAGGACACTCAGCGTACTCATCTGAAAGATCAATGTTCTTCACATAGTGTTCTCGCACAGCGAGATGTAAAACGCGCTCAGGAGATATCCGGGATGATGCAAAGCAGTTGTGCTGTTTCTGAGCCGCTGCAGTAGGCATTTCCCTACAACACACAATTTTGCCCAGCAGTCTGACTCTGAAGCATTAACTACCTTACACGACTACAAACATCACTTTAAGGACATTTATTATAAAAGTGATAATGCCAAAACACTAAGGGAACCTTCAAGGACATTTCGCATCTTGCTGAGTGTATATTTGCAGGCAACAAGAGGAAGCAAGAGCTCACAGTAGATCTCCTCCCAGCTGAAGTTACAACACCTGGGGTGAGCTCCTGAGGTCCCAAGAGGCACTAACGAAGGCAGATCAAGCTCTCCAACCACGTCACACAAGTGACAGTTTAAAAAACACGTGTCAGTTTAAGAACAGTTTGATATATTTCTTCAGGAGTCTCTGGCTAAATTTAGGGAGGTTGTAACTTCTCTGCCTCCCTATCTTCTAAAAAGTTTGCAAAAGCTAGAAGTCTGTCATGTCCATTTATTCCATCAACTGCCTATACATACGCACTATCTACCAGCCACTCATTTTTCCAACATGTTAAACACAGAGATGCATTTTCCCCTAAAATATTTTGCTAATTCTTTAATTCTAATTCTTCTAATTCTAATACTAATTCTTTGCTAATTTTTGAGGAAAAAGATTCTTTAAAAAGTTCAAGTTTTCCTACTTCCTAAAAAAAATTGTTCTCTAAGGAACAGTTTTATGTGAGACTTCTATTTTACATAAAAAAACTACAACAAAAACAGGGCATGAGAAGCTTTACAAAAAAGAAGAGATGTATGCAAGCAAGATCTCTGGAATCACTGCCAGGGGTTCTCAACTAGATTAGCAAATTAAAATAGCTAAAGTAGTTCAACATCTTTATTTCTTGTCACTTTTCCTTTCTCAAAGTAACTTATTTACAAGAACTTCCTTCCTCAGTGTAAATATAGGCTTGCAATCCATAACACTTTTACTAGTGGTATAACAGCAGAAAGTTAATATATCTTGTCATTTTTCCTGCCAAATAATTAAAAAGAGCTGGTGAATATCAATATACTGCTCTTCCAGGAGTCTTGTTGTAAACAAAAGCCACACAGCATGAAAACAGTAAGAAATCCATTGCCTTGCTGTTAAGAAAGATTCCTGTATCTCACGTAAGCTTTATTTATAATTACGTGGTTTATTATCTATTCTCATCTTTAATCAAGACAAGCAGTATTATCCACACTGACAGTTAGAGAAAACATCTGTTTTGGAAGCAGTGTCTATTGCAACATGTTTAATATATATTCAGAACAGTAAGTAAGTAATAAGGTAATTAGATAACTCTGTTAAAATGTCAGATTTTTGAAGATTAAGATAAAAACTAGTTAAAACAGAACAGGAACATATAGATTACTAGTTTATCTTCCAATTAAATTACAGTTTTTGCTAATTTCAGGTTTGCTTGTAATGTCTTAGAAAGTACATCTGTGCAAATATGTATTCACTGATCTGCGAGATACTAAATACTGAAAAAAGCTAATTTAGCACTTACTAAACACACCAACATTTAAAAACGAAGCGCAGAGAAAGGGCTACATTTCAGTTGTCTTGCTTTATGTATGGTGAGTACTTTGAATATATAGCTTCACTCATCTCTTATACCCTAGCTAAAATTGCATCCCTCATGAACTATTCAAACTTCAGTCACTTTAACAAATTTAAGAGTAACTTCTGCTGCTTTGATTCACCTTGACACTCCTCTGCAACAGGAAGAAACTTAATCTCAGAGATAAAGTTGAAGAGGTCCATTGCAAGCAAGGACAGGACTTTTGAATACGACTAGAAACTTTTCAATGTGCAAGTATTTCATTAGTTTCTTTTAACTTTCTTAACTTTCACATGTAACAAATGCAGTGCAAGTCTAGATAATCATGCAGCGTTGAAAAGCTGCTCAGAAAGCTCACAGTCAGTAATGTTTCAGTTTGCAGAGTGGATTGTGCCTCTCCCAAGTATTCGTGGTAATAGACACTCTAGCTCTGACATTACAGAATATTTTCAGTGCCTGAACTACTGCACCACGACACGCCTAAAGGTACAGGGCAGATTTTTTCCTCAGGAGTACATTATTTTACTCTGGAACGTCTTCTGTATTCTATTGTATTCCTTCAGAAAGCATCACTGCTGTTTTGTACATAGTCACACAGAACTCAAAGTGGCATCACATCAGACTTGACCATGATAATTCACAACTTCATTCCTTCAGTGAAAACAAATCTACCCAGAGATGTTACAAAAAAAAGGGATGAGAAGCCAGGGCTAGATTCTTCTCCCACTCACCTTCAATGAGAATGGGTTTCAGAACCACATGGCAGTACCCCTCATTTTTAGCGGACAGGAGATCAGGGGACATCTTCACTCCTCCCTCCCAACCCCTCCTTCCTCCTGCCAGAAAGCAGGAGAAGCCAGAAGAAGCAAGAACAGTGAAACTACATGGATATATTTCCTTTCCTCCCCAGTAATTCTGAGAATTCAGACGGTAGAGTTGCGTAAGTACAAGAGCAAGTCCCTTGTCAGGGCCACCAGGAGCTTGCCTACTGAACTCATTCAAGCACAATCACAAAATGCTTCAGGCAGGTCTGAATAACATTCCTTAGTTCATAGACCTCAATCTACCATTAACCTTTAGCAGGAGGTGCTTACTACTTGCCCATAAGATGGGAGCAAAAAAACGTAAGAAAGCATTTAGACTACTGTCTTTCACAGGTACTGTTTTGCACCATGAAGTGCCTGGAACAAATGAGAGGTAAACAGGAAAGCCCGGTGATGCCTTAATCAAGAAAATCTTAAAGCGAAAAAACTAAAATAACAGTTGGTAGATTATATCAGCACTTAGTAACCCTCATTGCAAGCCAAACCAAGACCTTTTACGCTAATCTCAAAAATAACAGCTTTTATATATAGTCTTTTTTTTCTTTCAGGCTAAAACAGTGGACAACAATTTTCCATTTCTGACTTACTTTCTGCATTTTGATGCAGAAAGGGCTGAATTTAAAAAGAAACAACTACTCAGGTTCTGGAACATAAAGAGCAGCTATGTAAAACAGGCAGAAAAGGACAGACCTCATAGGTATGCACAAGTGAAGGCTTTTTATATTCTTACCTCATCGCTTTCATCTACTTCAATACCACCATCTTTGTCGTCATCCATTTGCTTATGTATCATGCGGAGAGCTTCTAGGCTGAATCGGTCCTCCTCAGTAAAGCACGGTGGGCTGAGAGAACTGCAGGGATCTAAAGGGGGGAAAACAAATCAGAAGAGAAATATCAGCTACTGTCACTCTAGAATATAAAAGTCCCAAAGCATAACACAGAACTTCAGATTTTGTTTGTATACATGTTACTTGCCCGCACATAGCCTCCAGTTCATAGATGACAAGTTTAGCCATAAAATAAGAATTCTTACAAAAAAGTGAAAGCACACCCTTTTTATGCAGTAAGAAAGCTCTCAGAAGACACTGGTATAGTTTGACTCCTGCAATTCTGCCCTCACTCCCCCCACCCTATAACTACAATCTCTACCTCTTCTCCTATCTGTCAACCACCTTGCATGACACAGCATTGCAACAGCAAATTAAGTCACTGCTGTTTCCAACCTCCTTTCCAGAAGCTGGAGGAAAACAGAAAGCAGATGAGGATGAGAAAAAACAATAGATTATAATGTCCTGCAATCACAGCTTCGTAAGCAGGTAAAGGAATGATACCCACAGCGCAGTAGTACCTTAGGCAGCACTACTGAACACAAAATACTCAAGAAGGACTGCAAGAGAAGAAAGCACGCCGCAAAGAAAATTCAGCTGATAAGAATATATGATACCCCACAGCCCTGAATGGAATGCTCTGATAAAAAACAGCAGTCACCACAGAGCAGGAACCCAGGTCACAAAAAGCACGTGTTCAACCATATTTGTTACTGAAGGCTCATGATTTGTGCCCATTTGATGGCTCTGCTTCCCCCGTGTCAGGATTTGGTATACCATTTTTCTTTCCTTGCCACAAGACACATGCCAAAGGCTGCCAAATTCTATAATGCACAATGATCAACCCATCGTTAAAGACTTGCCTTTCACAGACCTTTGCATCAACTAGTAGCTAACTTTCATTTGTTCTGATGCATCCAAACCCTTCAAAGAACAGGAGGTGGAAAAGGATACAGAAATCATTTTTTCTAAGTTCATTACTGAGATGATTTCCCAACATAATAATCATAATCATTATAAATCATAATCATTATAAAAATACGCTATTCCCATAAACTACAATTAGTAGTTTCAGCTTCACTCAGCTTCAGTCATATCATTAAAAATATAGTTTGAGTAGGCACGATTTTCTTCTTCTTCTAGTCTATCAAGAGACTGAGCTTTCTTGCTACTACTGAAGTCATTAAAGGCTCATTTGCACAAGTAATGAAAAAAACATACAGAAATTGATAGGATTGAGTTTGCACAGAAAAAATTTATTGCTTTAGTATTCCATACTAATTGAATTGGCATGATTCTGCTTTTCTGACTTCAGCTGATTATTTTTTTTTAATTTATAACAATAAGAGATGCTGACAACTCCAGTTGCTACAAAGCAAGAGTATAATAAAGCTGGCAACCAAGTCACAGCTGGGATCTCGGACATTAACAGGACTGATCCCTACGGACAGACATGAGTCAATGCACTCTTACTTTCTGTGTAATAAAACTGGTATAGAAGTTAACAGTTCCATCTGTGTCCACATATCAATCAAAAACCACAACGACAAGTCACAGAGATAGAAATGTTATCTGTTTTACAACTACTTCATGTAACTCAGAAAGACAAATTACTAAATACTAAACCAGGCCTATCACAAACAGTTTTCAGCTTTGGAATGCAATCAGAAGGCCTTGAAAAAAACTGAAGCTCTTCTAAGGTTGTGGGGTTTTGTTTTGTTTTAACATTAGAAAAATCAGTTATTTATCCATCTTTGTTTCATTAGAAAATGTTTAATTTGCATATTAGATGGCATTTACATTTTTATCTTGCAATGAGAAATTTACGATCGCTGGGGGATTTAAGGACTTATCCCTGGAATACAGTGGCTGGTATAGAAAGGCTTCCTCTGCAATAGTAATGAATTACCACAACATTCTGCTAATTATTGAATTCCAGTAGCCAAAGAGTATGGCGCTACTTAAAAACAGTCATATATCGGAATCATAACATACTGCAAGATCACATACACTAAGTTAGAAGAAAGCCCAATTGTTAGAACATAAACTGGTCCCTCCAACACACCCAACTTGTTTAATTTGTATTTAGCCCTACTCTTACATAGTGGAATACATCAGATAAATGGAGTTCACAGTTTGCAAGCACCCACTCAAATACTTTTCCGTTTTGTTCAGCTGAAAGGCCCGCTTTTCAAGTCACAACTTTTCCTCGGGCTACACTTTCTCAACATTGAGGTTGATCAGTTTCTTGATCTTAATGAGTACTTATAAATGTGTTAGAATAGAGTGGTTCAGTTGGAAGGGACCCCCAAAGGTTGAATCCACCTGCCTGACAACTTCAGGGTTAACCCAAAGTTAAAGCATATTAATGAGACGGCATTCTGCAAATGCCTCTTGACCACCAAGGGGCATGGGACAACAGGCACCTCTCTAGGAAGGCTGTTCACATGTTTGACCACCCTCACGGGAAATAATTTTTTCCTAAGTCCAGCCTGAACCTCCCCAAGCCTTTTTGGTTATTTAAACATGAAAGCTCTTGAAAGAGCTATAGCTCTTCTTAAAAGAAGTAAATAGGCTACTTATGGTTCAAACGCCCCATGCCCTGGCCCCAGGAACACTTGATCTCTCTCGAAGAACAGATTGAGTTCCAGTTTGCTCCTTTTTGGACTGAAAAACATCCAGCAGGACATCTTGACTGCAATAAAAATTAATCCACTCTAAACAGAATCCAGATTTACTCCAACCTAATTTTCATGCAGTGAAGTTAAAAATAATGTTCCCAGACTGACAACGCTTGGTCATCCCTTTCTTCAGAGAACAATTTCAAAAACAAAAAAAAATTAGAAAGACACAACCTACAGAGTAAGTGAAAAGCATTTCACAGGAATACCTACAGACCCCTACCAAATCCAAAAAAACAACTGATGGAAACGTGATCATTTGCAACTCTGCAGAAGGTTTTAAAACATTGCATTTTGCCTCATTTGCAAGGCAGGAGCAATTTAAATTAATGCTAGATGAAGTACTATTAAAAACTTCTCAAATGTCCAGTCCATTAGAATAAGTCTAGGGGGAAACATCTTAATATACAGCAAGTACCATCATCAAAAGCCTAAGGCTCAGCAACAAGTAACAATTGATAATTCTTGGCAATTCATCTCTCACTTTGAATCCACGTTGCCAAAGGTGTCTGGGATTCAAAACCTTTTATTATACTTTAAGGACAAAGCTAACTTTTAGGCCTGGACCACTATGTCTGCCCTAGTCTGGTGTGTTGTCATACATAAATAAGCACGGTCCAAAATCGTCGTCACAGAAAAGAATAGAGGTGATATCGTTCACTAAGTGAACCTGATGATTTCAGATTTGGTGCTTCCTTTAACAAGCAGCACTGAGAAATTAGCAAAGCAAACCAAACCAAACCAAAGATGTTCAGTTGAGGTTGGCAGTAGCACACCACACATACCATGTGCCTATAAGCACACCATGCTGTCAGGACATGCAGGAGTTACACAGCATCTCTTTGGGCATTGGTCAGAAGTGAGGGGATTTCACACCTTAGGGTCATGATAACGAGGGAAATTTGTCACTGAAATATTAAATGTGAAATTTAGGGCTCAAACTTGGTGGAGGCTTTGGAAGGAAGCCTTCCTCCTGCCTTGAGTAGGTCAGGAACCGCCTCCTAGCTCTGAGAGCAGGAGAAAGCATCTGTGCCTGGCCAGAGCGCTGCTCAAAGCCATGATTACTGACCCTTCTTGTAGGAGATGATGATAATGAACTGAGTTCAGAGTTATCCAGTACAGTACGCAGGAAGCTGTTTGTTTGTTTTGAACACAAATAAGGGGAAAGTAACACTTGGCTTCCCCCCCCTCCTTTCATTTTAAAAGGGAGCTAAAATAAGGCAAGGCTACAAGAAAAAGTCCAGTTAGAAGTTCTCCTGAACTGCGGGATCACAGCTTTTTCATCCCACTTCCTGACGGTAACAGGATGTTAAGCCTGCAGAGCAACACTGTCAACACAAGCCAGTAAGGAAAATTAATTACCCGTATCTTCAAGCATTCATGTCAGCAAAGCCCTTGACATTTATTTTAGGAATGCACGTGGCTCCAAAGCAGAAGGGTACATGATCATCGCACAGTCTTATCTATCCTGCATTTGCTTTTCCTTAAACTGTTGGGAACATAGCAGATCTCAGAATGAAAAGGCCCGACAGTCCCACAAATAGATAACCCTGCAGTTGTTTACCCCCCTTTTGCATACGGACACTGGTGCGTAAGTGCTGCAATTGTGCCTAAGTGTGACAGAGGGACTCCTGCCAGGTGCCTGCAGCTCCCAGCTAGTCTTCAAAGCATCCCAAAGGCTTTCAGTGCCTTGAGAAGCTTTCTTAAGAATACAGGAACACACAGAACCTTCAAGATTTTCCTAAGTACCTGGAATCAGGTTCCCAATTAGTTTGCTGAGAGGAACTTGGCTGTTGGGAGTTGCTTGGAGGGATGGGCAACTACACATCGTTTCTGTTGAGCACTCACCAAGAGGAAGAGCTGACAAGCAGCAGTTCCATGGAAGCCTATGATGTTTCCATGACTATCCTTTTCCTGACAAACTCAGGAGTGTGCCACGTTCCGCTAGTTTTATGATTCCTCACTCCTAAGAAGCCATCTGGAATAAAGGGAAACCTCACAGGCAAGCACTATTCTGAAGCGACAGCTTCTTAAGCACATACTCTGAGCTTAAAATAACCCTGTTTCAGCAAGCCATGATGACAGAAGTAGGATTTCTTCGCATTTTCCAGAGCCAAAGCAAGTGACCAAAAAATCCCCTCCTGCCTCCCCCCACCACCAAATGCATCTTCATCTCACTAGGCTTTCCTACTCCTTACAGCTACATTTCTTTTGTGGTTTAGTTTTACACCCTTCTTTAATATACTACAGTTTCTCCATCAGTTCAAAATTATTTAAGACAAAAAAACTGTAAGAGAACGATGATTTTTAAAGACATGAGTACAAATTCGAACGATACAGTGGGGATTATTTGAATTACTGGAAAGCAAGTGTTTTCAGAAGTTTCACCAGATGTTCAAAACGCCTATTCACAATAAAAGCAACAAACATGTAGCTTTTATCTTAAACCCTTACATAAGGTGTCATTAAAATCTTCAAATGCTTGAAGAGAGATCCTCAGAGTGAGCTTCATTTAATCTTTCAATTAACAACTCCCAAAGCAAATCACTCCTACTCTTAATAATTAAACTCCTCCATATGGCAAGTAGGCTGAGCAGGATAACAGTTAACTTGACAATGTCATTTGTGACATTTATTTAAATGATGAGAGAGAAAAAAGTTCATCACTGCAGCACGTCTTTCTACTAAAAAAGATATTAAAGCAACAGACAAAATTTTGACAAAAAGGGCAGAATACACTTATCTTCTAATCAAAACACTCATGTTACTTAAATGAGCTTCTTGAAAAGCAACATACAATAATACTAATGACAGCAGGGAAAGGGGAAGGGGTGTAATGCAAAAGGAGAGGACACAACAGTGTCCTGTTGTCTTTGAATTAAAGATATGCAAAGCTTCACACTAAGCTTTTCTGCCACTGTATATTAGAAATCAGGTAATTTCTGAAATGATGCTTACAAACTCGTACAATAGCCAATAAGACTCAACAATGAAACTCTCGACTGCAAAACCTGGTACCTGAAAGACTTGTTTCTGAATACATATAAAGTTTAGTGATTAGTAACGCTCCACTGAGGGGAAAAAACTATGCTATTTGCAGTTCAGCTCCATAAAAGCTGTCTTAAAAATCCACTAAATATCCCTCCCATAAACACTTAAAACAACCTTAAAATAAATCAATACCCATTCAATGTGTATATAAGTGATCCTTATGTGCAAGTTTCAAACCTGTTTCTGCAACTATTGAGAAGTGTCCATTTATTCTGTTTATCTTCAGTATATGCAAATTGATTATATATCTATCTACACATACACTTGATGAAGCAAGAAAGACTTTTTCCCAAAATCGCCATCAATTTATCTCTGCTTTCACCACACCCACAAAAAAGCTCTTTAACTGTGAATTTAAATTTCTTTTTTTTATATACAAGAAAACAGTGAAGTAACAGTACATTATTTAAAGCAGAAATTCAATCAGATAATGCCACTAGCAAACCCAAGTGTTAAGGCAGGTTTCGATTGGCACTTCTCTAATCTTTGTCAGATAAAAAGCTGTGAAAAACAACAGCAGATATAATTAACTTTCTGATCACCTATTAAGGCATTCAAAGCATCTCACATAATTTAAGAACTTTTCAGCACCAACTGAAAAGGAAAAGACATGAAAGGAATTCTCTAGAGAATTAAATTTGATGTCAAATCTAATTTTGCTTTAATTAAACAGAATTCAAAGCAAGCATCTTCCAACTAGCCCAAATCAGCAATGCTTGTTTGAAGAGGAAGTTACATAAAGGGTTTTGAATACATTAATCATTTCATGGATTACTCTGACAAAACGATATCAGTACAAACATTTAGATTGTTAGGAAGTTAATTAGCAAATTACAACTCTTCTCTATGTCTAGAGAAAAGTCAAGATGATGGATTCATGCCTCCATCTCCTTTGCATAACCCCTCTGAGCCCGTGTCAGTCTGAAGGGGGGAAGCTGAACAATGTGTATAAAATGGTTAAAGACAGCTGACTTACAAGAGAAACTCTGGCCAACCTAACAAAGCAGTATGAGAGCAAACTGGGGGATGGAGATGTTATCTTATGCCACCCATTGAAAATTCTCCATTTTTCCTCTTACCAACCTTACCTATAAGGTATCGACACTTACTGTGCAAACCTGTAAGAACAGTAAAAAAGATGTCTGATATCTCCTCTTAGCAATACAAAACGTCTCACTTTACTACTCTTTATCACAAGACCAAGAAGGGAAATATTTAATTCAGTTTACATTGAAATTTTCATTCATGTATCTTGATTTTGTCATGAAAATTACTTAATATGCCCATAAAAAAGTGTATGATATACTCCTCACACATTATAGTAATCTCTGACATCTGAAGTTAGAATAGCTCTAAGAAAAAAAACATTCACATAGGTTAAAAGATAACCTATGTACATTATACCTTCATCTAAAAGAAAAACCTCAACTCGGACAAAATGAACAAAACCGTTGCTCTTTTTGCCTTATATTCCATACCTCTTAGAAGCTACAACTATCACAGAACCAGGACTGTGAATCTACTTTTTGTCGACAGAACATCAACTGAGCTGATTAAACAAACTATAGGTGCATATTCATATAAATTAAGTGACTATCAGGGCACAACACATCTAAGCATATACCAGACAGCTAAGCTTTCTACATATTCTAGGTCTAACTAGTCATTTTCTCCTGTTGTAACTTTCTCCCTTTCCCAACAGCAGGAAGCTAGAAAAGATGCTGTATATCCCTGATCATCGACCTGAACCCACATAGCTTGTCAACTCAGAAGAAAGATAAGCAGCACAGCATTTAAGCCACTTTCTTCAGTCAGGAAATCAGATTTAAAGATGATTAAAGATGACCCGTAAATGCTTAACTACTGTTATTTGTCATTTCTGCAGCAAACTTCCTAGTTACTACTTTTTAGATAAAAGCTCATCTTCTGGCTTAGAATTCTGTAGTTACTAACACCTCTGCTATGCAATAATCTCATGGCCAGGCCTTCTGGTGAAAATGTACAGAAGATGTGTACCGATTTCCATTTACATATAGTTCACAAGTTAGGCAGAGCATGGGCCACTGAACCTCTCTCCAGAGGAGAGTGATTTGCAGAACAAAACAACCTCGTGGCTGTAGCATGGCTGACAACTTAAATGTTCAATTTTTTTTCATGTTGGAATTGTAGTTTAAAAACTTCTTAGAATGAAAATGAGGGAGCAAAAGCACTTCAAAAAGGATTCCCACCTTAAAAAATTTTGAAAGAAAAGTTTAGTAAGAGACAAGTTTTATAAGTGTGGTTTTAAGATTTACAAAGGTATCTTTTAAGACCTAAATCATTATACTTTCAGGCAATTATAATAAAGCATGTGAAAGCTATATATTAGACAAGTTTTAAGGTCATGAGCTACTTTCATATAAACTACATCTTTACACTTAGACATTTAACTACACTAGTTTTGCTGATATTTGTTTTCACATGATTCATATCATATCCTATATCCATGAATCAGACAAGTAAGCATGACATTACTGACATTACTCAATCTCACGTCAAGTCTTTTACACCATCCGATCCAGTACGTATATTATTAACTGTTCTTACGAAGGAATCAAATTTAATCCTCTGTGAGCACCATCTGTAGCATCATCAGCTCCCTTAGAGTTCCTGTAACAACATGTTGTCAGAATGTATTTATACTTTAAAAGAGCATATCAGAATTATACAACTGAAACCTAAATTTAAAAAACTGTAACATTATACTTACAATACAGTGTGCCCTTAGCATCAAGGCACGTTTTTTTTTATTACACACAATCTGTTAGGATTCTTGCATTTGAGCATTAAATCTGTCAGCCTGTGCAGTGTCTATGCTTTTAGAAATACAAACGTGCTGACTGCAGAGATTCGTTTTATTTAACTGATAAGACCATAATTAAACCTTTCCTTTCAGCAGCATTCAACACATAAGTAACTGAGCAAGTACAAATATCATAGTTTCTTTAAATAGTCGCATTAGCTTATGTGAAGATTTAGTGGTGCAGATTGCTGGCTAGTAGAGGACTATCCTACTTCCAGAAGATTACATGAACTGCCCTGCAGTTAGCACCCACATCCAGATTGCACAACTGGCAGTTTTGCTCCTAACTAATATGCTGCTAAATATTTTTCTCATGACAAATTTTGCCAAGTGATAAACTGGGCTGACAAACCTACTGATGCTGTCCCAGTTCACCTTGGCTTATTTGATGCTGATAAGATCCAAACAGCCCTCTCCTTTTCACATTTTCTTTTTAAGTTTTCAGAATGTAAAAAAAAAAAAAAAGATTCACATATCTGTGTAACATATCACCATTATGCTACTGCTCAAACTTACCACAGATATTGATTTTGCAATTAAGAAAGTCAGAATAAACTCTAGATGCACATATCTCAGATTCTTCTTGGTTGACAGGGTTTTAATAAATGTATTTTGGGGCCCTTGGAAGTAGTAGCAAAGGGTATTGAAGGGTATTGTCTTCCAACATCTACTCCCTTGGCTGTTAAAGTGGGCATTAAAAAAGAATCCATTTCTTACACAATGAGCAGACACCAAACATCACGTGCCTAACATCATGCGCTGCAATTATGCGGAGGAGAAAAGAGGAAACTTGGTTCAATTAAAGACTCCAAAACTCAGAGTAAGTTCCGTAATGTCAGATAGGATTAGCTCAAGTTGACAGTTAAATGGTGCATACTTGAAAACACATAGCTCTTCCCATCGCACACAGATAGAATTTGTACACAAGCTTAAAGCGGTAGGCTTACACCTCTGGACAAATTTTGAGAAATCGTTCACAAAAGCAAAGCGTAAAGCTCCTGAGTACTCTACATTTGCCTGAGCACCACACATTGCCAAACACTACTCGTGCGGCTTCAAATAACATCAGTTGCTCCCCAACAGCACGAACACATCCAGGATGCAAGGAAGAGCCAAGGCAATAATTTCACATATGCTCGGAGGCAGAACAAGCCGAAGTCTGGTGCCAAAAGGATTCCTAACTGTTCGTACCCCCACCGTTTGTTCCTACCCCTGTACTCTCCCCTTCCTTGTACCAACAGAAGCACATTTGTGCTGTCGTGCTGCAGAGGAAGGCTCAGGAAACTGATTCAGCCTGAATTGGTTCTCTATATTCCTGCACAAAGACTTGCGACAGCAGAGGAAGGGGGGCAGGAGGGCGAGCAGAACAGCACTTCACCGACAGCACTGCTTCTAAACCCTGGTCCTGTGGTGTCCTCTGAACCTGGCCACCAATGCAGCAAGTGAGCAAAATAAACAAAAACAGAATTAATGCAGTGGAACAACATCTATGCTTCTACCTGAGTAGGGAACTGCAGGTCCAGATCTTAAAACCTTGCCCTCCCTACTGTGCCCTGGAAGACTTAATGCAGCTGACAACTACCAAGCGGAGGAGACGTGGCATACATAGTTAACTGCAAGCTGATGGCATGGCCGAGCTTTATAGCAGTACAGACGTCCACGTTGTGTTTAGTTTATGTAGCTCCATAAGTCAAGCTCCAGTTGTTTTGATTGCTTTCCAAAACCTAGGAGCCAGAATATGCAGTAAGATTTCAAAATGCAAGACCTGAACACACACAGGTCTCTCCCAAAGCCAACAGACTGCAACACCTGGCTACACAAAGCCAAGTGGGTGTGTGTTTTTGTTCTCATCTGTTTGTTTGGTTGTGATATCAATAATAAGTTTTTTTTTTAAAGTTTTCTGAAGAGAAGAAACAGACAGATATTTACAAAGAGCTCAAGGGAAAGCACAAGAAAGTGTGCTTTTTAAAAGTGTGTTTTTTTCTTTGAATTTAACACTGTGGCACCTGAGGCTACAACCATCTGCAAAAGATTATTAGTATAAAATACAATTTAATGTCTTTGGTTACTTTCAGAGATACATCCATATTTCTTCTCAAGTCCTCACTTGTGATTGCCTTTGTTCCTGACTTGCATTGGTGAAAAAAATCAAGATGAAACGAAGGACAGTAAGCTTTTTCCAGATAATAACTATTCTTACAAGAGTCATTACAGATGCTTCATGACAACCATACATAAAGCTTACTAAAATTTTAAGAGTCTTAAAAGAGACTTTAAACACTAATAGTCATTTGTACCTGTCAGATTTGAAAAGACTGAAGCATGACAAACAACATACTAGATTTTTTTTCCCCAATTCTGCTGGACACATACTGGAACTGGATCCCCTGTGCACTGCATTACCAATGCTTATGCTGCTCCTTGCTCCCTGCAATACACGGAAGTACAAAAACAGGCCCAGAGCCAAACGAATTCCAATAGAAGTGTTTCTGCTACATCCACTTTTTTTTATAAAAATATATCAAATATCAAAAAGTACAGGTGGTCCAACATTTCCAATTATCAAAAAGGAAATAACTTCTGGAAGATAGAAAGCAACCTGACTTTCATTAAACATAAGCAAAAGCAAGCCAGAGACATGAAAGATGAATTCTAATTCGGTATGTTCAATTAGGTCCCATTTTCAAAAACCCTAGGAAATGAATTTCACACAAGGCCTTCTGTCTCCCACAGAAACAGAAATATAACACAAATAGAACATATAAAAACACTAAATTAAGATTGTTATTAAAAATATTGGAGCTTGTCTTGTTTCATCGGGTGTCCTATTGCTGTTATACAGCCTCCATAGATAATAAAACACATCTGGAGTTCATCATTCACATCTCAAATAGATGCATGTTTTGTAACACCTGGTAGTTTCTCTCAGGTTTAATCAAATACAAGGGATTTTACTTCATTTTTGAGATCTATTCTGATGCCTTTAATGCAACACCTGCCAAAGCTGACACCTGAAAACCAACTACTCCACTTCAGTCACATGTAACAACCAGTACAAATGTTTTCTTCCTTTGTGTATTAGCACAATGATTCACACAATACAAGTCTTTGCTTTGAACCTGCTTTTGTCTGTAAAGACTTCAAAGCAGTTTTTATACTAAGTCATCTGCAGGAGGCAGGGAAGGACAACGTTTGTCAATTCTGCATTTCTGAATACAGAGCACAACCAATATATAGCAGATATCAGAAAATAGGTACAAAAACCATGCCTTTGTAGCTCTGGGTTATAGCAAGTTTCTCATTTATTTTATTAAAATGCAAGGAAACAGTATCTGCTTTTCATTAAGTCTCATTTCTTTAGTAATACTTAAATTAGCACATATTAACACATGGAGGAGTTGCCAATTCACATGAAAATAATAAAAAAAACTACCAACATTTAAACTGTTTACTGAAGTTCTCTCCACACAAGTAAAGTTGTACTACCAATACCAAACCAAAGTTAGGTTCCTTCCTCAGTTAACTTCATCAATACATTAATAAAAAGTTTTCAAACTGGGAGGATACGCTCAGAAAAAAATCTACAGGTATTCTGCAATACACAAAGCAGAAGTCCTAGACGTGCTGGAGACAGACCGAAGAATGGCAACATTTTCCTATGTAGCAGAGATGGGCTGTTACAAGAGAAGTGAACCTGAGTTTAAAAGCACGGCTTTCACTTCTTGCTTTGAAGTGGTAGCAACACAAATTTAAAGCTTGCCATATCCTAAGCAAACAACTATCTAACAGAATTTTCTCACTTCCAATACCTATGTTACAAACAGCCTACATCAGACTACAGCAGTGGCCTACTACCCTACCAGCTCAGTGATCATCATGTAACTTCAATTTCTGCCCTTTTTTTTTTTAATTTTACTTAACCAAAAACTTATGATCTATTTAAGGCAGAAAGTGTCAACGCATTAAAAGAATCTTCCACCTAGGCATATCAGACATTCAATTAAAACAATTCATCTTTTAAAGAAGTCTACACATTTACTTCTCTGAGCTACTAATTCCATCTCTTGTGCAAAAATAATATTCAAGAAACAGTTTGAAGCTGTTCTGATGTTTTGAGTGCTCCACTTTCCATCACTCTTTCTTCTCACTGAGTAAAGTTATTCTATTTTCTGCTTACACATCATCTTAAATTCAGCTGAAACAACCTTTCTACATGTTGACTTCATCTGGTCTCTCTCCACACCTTATTGGTTTATTACATTATTCATCTCCAGTAGTCTAGGCTGTCTCAAGAATGTACATTCTGAAGTACTTGGACTAAAGTTGGGTATCCTCTACACAAAAAGATTTTGCAATAAGCCAAATGACATTCTAATACTTCCAAGTAACCCCCTGTTGTTGGTGTCCTTTAACTAAAATATTGCATTGTTTGACTATGTATACACATGAACACAAACTTGCATCATGCAGCTAGTTACAGCCTTTTCTTTTTGAGATTAATTTTTAATCCAAAGTTATAATAATGCGTGGTAATACTGATTTTCCAAATCTTGTGTTTAATGAACTTCAACCTTATTAGGCTTAAGAAAACAAAGTTTCAGTCCTACATAAATTCAAGGAGGCCACTTATTTTCAGGAAACTAGGCTTGTTTAATCTTCTGAAAAGGCAGCTAAGGTGATCTAACAGTCATCTGCAACCACTTCACAGCAGATGGCAAAGCCTCTTCAGCAGTGGCAGACCATGAAACGTGGACCAACAGTCAAACTATGCATTGGGAAGATCAGGTTGGACATCAGGAAAAGCTTCTCCCCTCCCCCCCCCCCCGAAGGCCAGTGCAGCACTAAAGCAGGCTATCCAGAAGATTTAGAAACTCCACTTCTGAAGGCTTTCATGAATTAGCCAGAGCTATGGATGACCTGCTGTTGTCGGGTCAGGGTGACATTCTGGCCCAGAGCACGAGTCTGAATTCCAGTGCTCCCTTTCAACCAGCATCTGTCACCTCCTTTGAAAGGCAGATTCTAGAAGGACTAGTGATAGGGCTAGATGGAATGGCATCAAATCATGCTAGGGGAGATTTAGATTGGAAATTAGGAGACATTTCTTCTCAGAAAGAGCAGTCAGGCATTAGGACGGGTTGCCCAGGGAGGTGGTGAAGTCACAGTCTCTGGGGGCATTCAAGGAAAAGGTTGGACGTGGTGCTTAGGGATATGGTTTAGTGGGTGACATTGGTGGTAGGGGGATGGTTAGACCATTTAGTGGATGGCATTGGTAGTAGGGAGATGGTTGGACCAGATGATCTTGGAGGCCTTTTCCAACCCCTATGATTCTATGAGTCTGTGATTCTACGACTGCCTCCAAAGTGGACGGCTCCACTTCACAAATATAAATAAAGGTGTAACAGCAGTAGTCATTCTTATTTATGAAGTGTTAGTTGTATCTTTCTCTCTCTGCGTTCTTAGGACACTCCTAAGAAGCACGCTGTTATGAAGAAGTTGTTGATCCACCACATTTACAACCTGAAATATTAAGCAGATACCTAATGATTACAGACAGGAAAAGAACAAGGCATGCCTGTGAAGAAATTGTTGCAAAATCCTGAACAAATCCCAAATGCGACCTTACAGCGTTGACATTTGTGCACGGGTTTTACTGCCTTTAAGCATGCACGTGTATTCCTCATGCCTGGGCAAAGAATGTGTGTACTCATGCACACATATGAACTCTGCTTAGGAATGCCTTCACAACATCTGCAGGTCTTCACCATCACATCGTTGCATCTAATGAAGAGAAATGAGTTTCAGCAGAACTTAAGACAGGATAAAAAGACAATAATGAGAACAGGATGATAAGAATTAGCACGCCTGTAAAAGCCCAGAGCTTGAGAACAGGGTAATAACCATTCAGAAGAAAGAATTCATCACAAATGAAGGCATGAGTAGGCATGTTCGCTCGTTAATAGCTTTTTTTTTTTAAAGGGAAAAGAAAAACAAAGTATATTGTATAACATTGATTTGCATCTTATAATTCCATAAAAACTACCTTGTATGAGGAGACACTTTGTGCACGCATCCTTGTGAAGAGAAAGCTAAAATTCTACTTAAACATGGCCATGTCTAGCCCCAAAGAAATGGGGGCATGTACTCTTAAAATGAAATTTCTATTGCAGAAGTCTACAGCCTACTGCCATGATTAAAAGCAAAGAGTTTCTGACATAAGTTGTCTAAAGCTCCAATGGGATTCAGTGATATTTCGGTACATGATATACAAGAAACATCACCTTTCCTTTCACCAACTGATCTAAGACTCTCTAGGCATTAAGACAAAAAAAAAGGTTTAATGGCTTTGCTCACACAACACAGCAGTTTTTCACAATTCACACAACGGTTTTTAAGCTAAAGGTTTTGAGAAGGGTTAACTTCATTGGCAGAAGTAGAAGGGAAGCAGAGAGAAAAAAAAGGGCTGTTTCAAAATCCTATCACTGTTTCTATAAGCAGAAAACGTAATTTATGAAAAAGCGTTACATAACTTACATAACTTACTGCACTAGAACTGCAATCTTGATCAAAAATAAGATTCAAGATGCTGTTAGCTAACTTGCAGCCAACAGAAGGAGGAGAGGAAAGTGTGTGCAAACAGTAGAAAAGGAAATACAGTGAACTAAATTGTACTGATTTAGAGAAGTAACAAAAGCAGGTTAAAACATTTAATATATTCATAAAAATAAGAATTTGTAACCTCAAGACCTCACCCATAGTTTCTGATCAGAAAGGTTTAAAAACAATTGTAAATGAAATGCGTTAAAGCAGAAAAACAACCAAAATTAAATAAATTGAAGGGAAGTTAAGGAGATCTGCAGAATTAATGCAACCAACACCCTGAAAAAAATACCCAAATCTATTCCCAAAAATTGAAAGAAGTTCCACCTCAACAGGATAAAGAGTGAGCTGAGAGCTCATTTGTAACTACCTGCAGCAGCAGCACCTTAGAGAGGAAGCCATGTCAGGGTTTATGATAAGAATTAATTCCAACCATTTCTGAACAGCATCAGCTGTTCCATGCAACTGCACAAGCTGTGAGCTTGAGCGTTATTTATTGGAAGGTGGGCTTTAATGCACTTAAAACCTTTTCTCTAACGCTTGCCAGGAATAGCTTACGTAGTAAAGAGAATAAAGCTATTAACATTTTTAAGTAACAGTATTTAATCAGTCTCAAACAGCAAGCTGACATAACTTTAATGTTTGATACGTTGATTTTTAACTGAATTTATTAACATGAACTGGAAGTTTCATTGTTTGTTTGTTTTTAATCTACAGATTTTTGAGAATACCAAAGTGAGTAGGTAATGTAAGTTATGGTTCAGTTGAATCTCTGCATTGCATAAAGGATTATTTGTTCATTTTTTTTTAAAACAGCAAGTACTTCCACCCAAGTTTTAATAAAAAAATTAAACACTGGAGTTCTTTAAATTCCCTTGTTTCATACGAGATCACACAGGCTATTGGTTTACTGATCCCTTACAAAGGATCATCTGTTTTAGTAAAACCCGATTAAAAAGAATTCTTTGAGCTTGCCAATTAAAATAATACACTACTATTTTGAAGTTACAGACATGACTGCAAGACTACAATACCAAAGCAAAAATTAAGTACCTATTATTTCAAATACAGAATGTCAAAAAGTTGCAGCAATTAAACAACAAAATATTTGATATCAGGAAAGTTCAGACCTACATTCAATCTTTCAAACAATGACAATTCTACGAGCATCAGTAAAGACCAAGAAATCTACACTGTTCAAAATCCCTCTCACCAACACTTAAGTGTGCCTTTCCATACAAGAGGTCAAACGAATGGAACAAAATCACAGAAATTCAGACCACTAAGTTGACGAACAAAATACCCAGCTCCAGAACATACATCATCCCCTTACTTTTAGTCTAAAAGCATGCATCCCGTTTATTCTAAAAACAAGTAAAAATTTGTGCCCACCCTGTAATATGCAACTCTATATCTACTTTCTAATAAAAAAAATCCTTGAAGGAATGCAAGCACAGTGTTTTCTTACTTTCTACCTGCAGCCTAATTTGAAATGACTCGCAAAAGAGATAGCAAGAGTGTGGACTGTCATAAAGATGCTATTTTTATACACTTAAACACCCACTAGCACTCTTTGGATTAGATGGCCATTTGTCGGAATTGTTCATTTTTATGTATGCACAAAAGTCAGTACACTCACAAGGGAAAATAACCATGTACATAACTGCTAAATAAAAGATATGCTAGGCAACAAAAAGCCAGCAACTAGATAAAATTAAAACAAAGACAAGCAGGATCTTAGCTAGTTTTTCCACAGGGACATCTTGATACAAACGTCTCTTGAAGGCTTACCTTTTCTCTAATACTTTTCTTTAATCCCACAGGTATTGCTACATGCCACATGAATACGTGTGGTTTTTTCAAATCCCACAGGTATTGCTACACACCACGTGAACCCATGCCAGCTTCGCGTACCAGTAGCCAAGCACATGCCCATTGACCTACTTAAGAAACCACCTGCTGCAGCACAGTCAAAACAGAGACAGGTGAAGAATTCAAGAAGAGTTTTCAACCTCGTCCAAATTAAGCCCAATGACAATATAGAGACAGCAGGCCAGGGCAAGACTTTCGTGTTGTGTTTTCCTTAGAAATACTGCCCGGGTCCAGAATTTGTTCAGTCAGCCCTAGCATCTTGACCCAAACCTCACGGTACCATCACAGCTCTGCTGGCACATCACAGGTGCACTTGGCTCTGCCAGCAGTTTCTGTAGAGCAGCTATGAACTGGCTAAAAAAAAAAAAAAAAAAGCTTCTCATCAGCTCCTTTTCTTCCCCAGTCAAAGCTCCATTGCCCAAGCACGTCGCATGAGCACGAGGCGGAAGAACAAACCTCAGCCTCCGCCATGCCATTAACCGGCCAGGACAATAGAAAACTGATGTAGGAAATCAGTATCAAGATTTTCTGCATGGATGCAAACATTTAAGTCTGCTTGCATATGCCTCAGGCAGGACTTGCAAAGCAAACAGTCGCTTTTAGCACATCACTGAGCAGTCTATGGCTAGAACCACCAGCCTGTGGTTTTGCGTGCTCAGTTCACAGCCAGGAAGCAGCATTATTGGAACAAGCTACAAAAATATCTAGTGCTCCAAACACTCAACTTGTTATCTAGCACAAAAACAAGTTTACAAGATGCTACGCACACTGCCAGATCGCTAGGGCTACCAACACATACTGTAGTGTGTAACAAGGCGACAGGAGAAACACATCGTGCTTATTCCTACTATAAACAGGCTTAATATTTAAAAATGAATAGAAAGCCAACTGTAACTTGTTACCTCCTACTTTCAATGCCATCAGTTCCTGTAACAAATTAGATTGTGCCCCTTCTCCCTCAACCTTCACACACACAGATATTCCCTCCTCCCTGCTTTGCTCATATTTTCCTCTTTCTTTTCCAGGTCTTCTCAATGCCACCTCTCCCAGTTCATTTCAAGTGTCACAGGGTTTTCATTCCAGTTTCTCAGTCTCCTCTGTGTAAGAAGTATTAAGATTCCCTGCCAGCTAGTTTTGATATGCTGGTACCAAAGTCATCATCGTACTGTATTTAAAAAAAAAAAAATCACGTATGTCTCATACGGTGACCTATCAGCTCTTAGTTGATTATAAAGACCTTCTACTTCTGCCCCTCCTTCTAAAAATTCAGTTCCTCACATTATAAAACATCTTTCCGCTGTATCCTTCCCACTGGCTGGCAATGGTAGAGCAACTCATTCTGGTTAGTTTCTCATTTTAACAACAGAATGAGAAATGTATAACTAAACACTATTGATCAGGTGTTCTTTTTCACTGACCTAGACAAAGTAATTTTTGCACATGTGCATACATACACTTCTCCAAACAGGGTTAAGAACTAATTTTTAATTGGAAAAGTTCTGAAATCTAACTGTTCAAATCGGACATTGCAGAAGAGAACAAAGGCAGTATCATTACAGGGACGAGGACAATTTAATCCCAGTAATAACAAGCTACTCCAACCCAGCAAGGGAGCAACTCCAGAGTAACAGCACTGCCTGGAAATAGCAAAGATGAGACCCCTATCCAGAATGTCATCCTTCCCTAAACTTGCACAAAGCATACACTTATCTTAAAGATGCACTTGAATAGCAATGTTATTTACATGCAAGGGAAAAAGAATCTTCTCAAATGCCACCAAAAGCAAATACAGACTTTAAGGTACAAACTTCTATATTATACGTCTTTGTTAACACTACAACAGTGCTAAATTTTAAACATCTTCCTTCATTTGTAGCCTCTTCAGTGTCTTTTCATCTCAAGAGTTTAGCTTATTTAAGGTAAAGGAGAACAAAGATGGCCACAGAGCAATTGTGAGAACCCTTCATAAAATTTACTTGCATGCCTTTTTATTTTAATGTGACCTGCTAAATTTAATCGTGTCTTCTCTAAGCTTCAGTCAAAAATCTTACGGTCATAAATCCATAACTATTCGCTTCTCCCCTACCACTTCAGGGCTTAAGCTTTAAGAAACTATGATTTACAGACAGGCTGGATTAACTAAAAAAGACGAGCCTTCTGGATGTACAAAGATGACTGCCAGCCACTGTAAGGGAAGATCACCGTAAGTCAGCGTACGCATGCCAACACTGCTCATACAGGAGCGTCCTTATTCCATATGCAGAGAACATCAGGGCAGAAACACCTTCAGATGTCTTGCTGTGGTACTAAAGTAGTTCATCTGTTTAAGAAATTCCATGCGTGAACCAAAAAGCCCTGCCTTTCAAACTCATCAGAGCGTCGGCTGTTAGGACTGCCCGGTGCTGTGCTGATTCCCAGGTAAGGTTCAGACTCAGAGGTCTCAGCAAAGAACTCCCTCAATAATAAAACTTGGGCCATTGTGCACGTCTTTTTCACCCAGGAACAGTGGTTGTGTTCTTCCATTCCATATTAGTATTTCTGCATAACGATGCTAGAAGGACTTTTGTTAGAAGACAGATACCAGAAAATCTCAACGCTTACATTTAGCACACCTAGAGTTTTCCTCCACTGAGCTAGACCACAGTGTGGGAAAAAAGTCTGCAAGTGTCCCAGCTTCCCTTTGCTCGTTTTCCCGAAAAAGCAACAGAATTCCACTTTTTGCACGATGAAAGTTTACATGCCTTTTTTTTTTCAAAAAGGAGATTTTCCCTTCTACTAGGAAACAGAATCAAGAGAACAATTATGAAGCTAGAAGAAACAACGTTGCCCTAACCATATACAGAATAGGAGAAACTAACTAGAATGTAATCAACTTTATCAAAGACTTGTGCAAAAATATACACAAGATATAAAGTTATGCAGCACGTAAATAAAAAGGCCATTTCTTAGCAAGAGTTATTCCAAAAACAGATGTTAGTGTTCATCATTTGGTAGGTAAAACGATTTATTAGTAGAAATTAAGATTTTTTTCTCCTTTGTTTCAATTTGGATCCACAGTTGTGCTTGGCTGCACAGAGCCGATTGGTTCCTGATAGCATGTTCTCCAATTGTTTGCTTTTTTAACATAAAACATTTACCAAAGAAGGAAAAGCTACGCTTCCCCTTAATATCTTCCTTGTAATCAGCCTACCAGAGTGCCTCTATTTTTGTCTTCCGTTATCGATACAATAAACACTGCATAAATACATTCTAGGAGAAAACAGCTACATTCAGATCTGTCTGGGAAATGCTGCCTTTGCTCCTTAGGGGAAATCTAGCAATTTACCTGAAGTTTAGTTCAACAGCCTATAAACTGGTACCAAATCCTTTTTGTAAGTTGTTGCACTCAGCAGAAGAGATGGTGTGACTTGTAAAACCAGACAAATGACAACTGTTCAGAGACAGGTTATAAACACAGCAGAGAAATACTGAACAGCAGGTATAGAACCAATCTTTTCTACTTGAAGGGTTTCTCAGTTTATACCCAAAACAAAACTAAGGACTTCCCTTTTCCCCCCATCAATGCTGAGTAGCTACAAGTTCAATTGCAGAACCGATACCAAGCATAACAATCTTCTTTCTTCCTACTGAATATTGCTGTTGACCAGGTACGTCAACAGCAAATCCCACCTACGATGCTTTCAGGAGAAATCCAAGCCAGAGCTGCAGAGAGGGAGAAGTGGAGGGGAAGGCACAGGAGTTTAAAACAGACCATCGGTGATCTGCACAGTAAGTCACCCAAGGTAATTATACACACTGGAATTTGTTTTAGCAGAAAATTTCTTACCAGAAAGATTGCTAATAGGTATTAAGTCAATTAAGTCATTTGCTTAATAAGCAGCTGTTAGGAGTTACTAAACAGAGCAATGCAGAGGTAATTATACCTCCCTTACCCAGGTACGCTGCTTGGTTCTGCTCATCTCAAAATAGACTGAACCTAATTCCAAAGGAAAATACAGGGGGAGATTTTCACATGCAAAGGGCTTACAAGCAATGTGATAGAAAAAGCAGAGAAAATAAGCCAGACATTGAATTTATTTATGTTTTAACCAATTGATGGTATTTTGAAAAGTTACTAGTTTAAAAAAAACTGCCTTTACATGATGTGATGCTCAATTATTACACTGAGTTTACTGATAAACATCATCTCCAAGACACCAAGAACTCCTTCCAAAGCAAGGTCTATGTGATGGAACCATTTTTATTTTCCTTTAAGGTAATTAAAAACAAGCAGTCTGGAACAAGTCTTCACTAGGACATAAGGCAACCCATGAATGTTTTTCGTTAGGAAGAGTCTTCCTGAAGACCACGTGCTGCAACCATGTGCTAAGACTTCTCTCGATACCCTCTTCTCAAGCCGCAGGTAGACAGTTAATTCAAGACTTTAGATAAGCTACTTCCCTGATTTTGTAAGATGACTATGTTCTTAAACAAGGTTTTAACCTTTTAATCCACTTCTGGATCAACAAGGGAGAGAAAAAAGCCCACGATGATATACCTAAAGATAGCATTTATGGAAGAATAAGTGTCAGTTGTTCCCTGTAAGAGCTGTCTGTGAAAAAAAAAAACCACTACAATTCCAGTATTTTAAACCACCCCATATATTTCCATATCAAACCATAAGGAATATACATGTTTTTTTCCTCTTAAAGAAGCAGACACCAATGTTTTAATAAAAGCTGATGCCACAGGAATTGAATCTTCTCCTATATCAGTGAGTGAAATTTTTAGCAAAATGATTCTGCGTAACAGGTGAGAGTGATAGATGGTCTGCAGAAATGCAAGTAACTTTACTCTTTTATATAAGAGAGAAAAATATCACCTGAGATCACTTAATTCAAAAAACACTTCAGTGATCTGTAAGAATCTACAGTCACATTTGAAATTCAATTCCATTAATTCTTTTAAAAAGTTAGTAACAAGAACGTGACCCATGCATACAGTCCTTCTTGTTCGTTATCCAAGTCTTTAGCAGTGTAAAAGTACTCATCAGTAAGACTAGATTATTCACAGGAAAAGTGAAAAGACAACCTTGGGGTTTCTTGCAGGATAATTTCAGCAGTACTAATTTTCAAACAATCAGTGGTGAGTACACAGACTCAAATTCCACTAAGCCAGGGGTGGTGGTTTTTAGTAAACTGACTACTAAACCCGACCCTAATCAGTGAATTAGCTAACAACCTTCAGTCACAAGACATGCAAAATATTCTGCCACGAGTGAAGAATAAACACTATGCCATGCCAAGCACCAAAGTAGAAAATTTCATAATCACCACATTTCTTATACAAATATGAACCACACAGTCATAAAACTATTAGCTTAGTATTTCTGCTTTGCTTTATGCTTGCTTCTTAAACACTGAAGACAAAATGCTACATACTTGCATGAAGGCACAAAGAAAATGAGATGCAAGGAATAAACTGAAGCAGCATTTCCCAGCCTCGCCAACTCATTCGCTCCTGGGAGCTGTGCACGCAACCCTTTAAAAGTTATACAAAAGCAGTCTGTCACCACGGCTATCCTAATGACTTGTATGTTCCGACACCACTAACGCCACAGTATTTCTTCAGAAAGATTCAGAATTTTCACCTTTCCAGCATCCACAATCCTCACCACCCTCCCCTGATGTAGCTTTACCCTCACCCAGCCCACATTTCACTAGCAACTTCTATTTAGTCTCTCTAACCATGTTCTGCCATCACCGATCTTCTGATGAACATTCAGAAGGCCATGCTGGGAACCTCTTATTATTCTTATTTTCCTCCAATTTTCTTATTTCATCCCCTCTTTCTACAATCTGGTTGGCACATTAAACATTAAAGCCAAGCAGGTGCGTGGACAGAATGGAGGAATTCATTTTGAGTCACCTTCTGCTGAAAGCTGACTTCGTTACTTCATATGGAACAGTTCACTTGCTATTTACTAGAATCACTATACACAAGTAGAGTCCTAGTTCAGAGGGGATGTTATCGCTATATCACATGCTAAATCCTTCCACATATATTGAGTTAGACTGAATGCAAAACTATTCCTCACGTTAAACATAAAAGCTATTCCTCACATTAGGTGATGAGTCAACCATCAACCCTAAATGCAATAACAGAGCAGAATAAAAGCACAAATTTTACATGTGGTCATAAATTGGGCAGAAATTGCAAGAAGTCTAAGTAAATTCAGACAGTTACAAGGCCTCAACTAATCTAAATGGATTGGCATCATGTTTATTTAGAATACAAACTCCAGATTCCTCAAATAGTCACTCTCATTTCATTCACCCCTTCCTTATCTGAACTGAACCAGCTTACAAACACCAAAAAATACAGAAGTAGATTTCTGTGCAGCTTTTGCTTTTCTTTTAAACACAATACTTCAAAAATTCCACTGGACGCTCAACTGAGGCAAGTAACGAGCGTGAGCAGAAGTGAGGGTAATTGTGGACAGGCACCCAAAGCCAGAGTTTGTCCAAGGAAAAAAAAAATAATTTGAAAATTACATGACAGAAGTCACCATATACTAGACAAATTGCTGCTGTTAGTAAGTATATATCTGGAAGATTGCGTACGAGGAGTTAGCCTGCAGTTTTCTGGATGTCTTGATTACATGTGAAGCACATCCAACTGTGCTCAAAGTACTTTACAAAATTTCAGCATAAATGCTGATTTATTACAATTTTCACTAGTCAAATAAAACAGCTATAAGTTCTCTGCAGGTTCCAACATTAGCCCAAGAAAAGCACAGAAACAGATATTCTGAAGGACTACTAAACGGTCCTCAAATACAAGACAACCGTAGCCTCCAAATGAGCTATAATCGTTCCCAGCCATGCTTGAAGATTCCAGTTTTTCTCCAGCTCTCTGCTATCTCTCAGAGACTAATCTATGCCATTAAAAGACACTGCCCACAACTCTCATCCTTCCTACGGCACAGCTCCTATGAATACTAATGAACCACGAACAGCAACTCCAGTGCCGTGGTAGCTTGCAAAGACAGAGTAGGCAGACCAATATTCTGCTTGTGACTAAACCAATCACAGTTGCATGAGACCGAACAATTGTGGGCGAGAATATCACCATTTCCAATTTAGCACAACATTCTGCTCTGAAGTACAAAGTGTTACTTCAAGTTCCCAGATGCAATTAATGCAGAGGTGGAATTGTTCTTTCCCTTTTTTCATAGCTGTGCTTCTCTCTTATCTGCAGATCTGAAACATTTCTGTTAAAGGCTTTGAGAACCACATGAGCTGATGGCAGCGTAGTCTTCTGGTATTCCTTATGAACACGGGCATGTAGGTCCAAAACCAGCTGAGCACACGCAAATAGGCCTTGCAGTGCAATCCAACCATTCAAATCACATTTGTAAAACAGTGCAAAAGCTGAAGTGACTTCAAGCATAGACAGATCATCTTCTCTACCAAGTCATCTACCAAGAACTCCCAAACCTTCTCAAAGTAATAAATTATGGCTAACAAGGATATCAAAGATGAGAAGGAGTTAACACCTCCCCCCCCTTCCCTAAGACATTAATTATAGCTTCCTAGCTAGTATTACTGATTGGCTGAAACCTAATCCTGCAGCATTTTGAAGTTAAATGACAGGAAACAAGACTTTAGCACACTTAAGAAGCACTACGAATGTAAATATCAAATTAATATCTAACCCAAGCAGTAATTATTCAGTCTGCAGTATTCAAAAACTTAAAGACAGGTAATTTTTTTTGCATGACTCAAAAGGTGTCTAATGTTAGATATAAGATTATGGTTTAAGGTCAGATATCACCTTCAACAGGTTGGAGGCTCCTTAAACAGGCTGAGGCACTGTTCCTGGAAGAGTTTTCACATAAGGCTGGGAGCACACATTTTTTGCCTGCATCTGAAGTGTCCTCTTTACATTCAACATGAATATAACTGACAGTATATAGAGCTAATGGTGTGATCCACATGTCCGAGCAGGGTTTGCTACCTCAGGGTAGCACATTTGCTCTCTGTACTGTGTTAGAGAAGGAGCCTGGATTCTTAGCTCAGATACCAACACCTCAAGAACTGCAAAAGGAATCCGATCCTTAAAGTCTCTGATCAAGTAACATCACAGGTAAGCACTTAAAGATGTCTGAGCCCTACTAATTTAACCACATTTAAAAAAAACAAATGAAAATAATTAAGCAGGAAACAGTGCAGAGTAATTGGCACCCGAGTATGTTTCTTCCCCCATATGTTAAAATCTGCATGGTCTGAAACAGCAGCTCATTCTCAACATGAGGGCATTCTCCAGGTCTGGTATGACACCGACCACCTTGGCACGACCGGCGGCCAGGCAGAGAAGCCAGGAGGATGGAGGCAGGCCTCCTGCTGGAACAGCCAGGCAGGAAGCACTGCTGCTGGGGCCTGTACCCCACCAGGAACCATCCCACACGCTTCCAGCCCCGTCTGGGAACAGCACAGGGGCTGACAGCAAAGCTTTCTGCCCGCTCCGACAAATGCAAATCCTTATTTGCCTACATCCTCTGACGGAAATGACAACCGGATAAAAGCTGGAGGATTCCCGAACGTCATCCTTTGGATGACATCTTACATACAAGATCTGATCATAGAAAAATTGGTTATACCTAGATAACTCAGATATCTAAAATCTTTCAGGTCAGTAAAAAAAATAATTGAGGTTGACATCATCATTACAACTACACTTCATATCCATTTGAATTAGTAAATAGAAAATGACTAATGCACAATCAGTAAAATCAAGGGTTTTTGCCTGTTTAACAAACCTGCTAATGAGAACTTGCCCTTTGAAGTAAGGTGGCCTATCTCAAACTTCTCTTAAACAAAGAGGAAGCAAGTTTCAAAATATTTCTAAGTAAATGAGAAACTTGAGATCATCAGGTGAGGCTATTTCATAAAACAAGCAAATATGTCAGAGCCAAAGGTTTGTTATTCATGCAAATATAACAGGCTACTTACAACTCTTGGACAAGGTGCATTACGAAAGTACAGTATTCACTTCAGCCCAACACTTAAAGCTGCAATACTTCGAACACTTCATTATTAGTGTTGGTACTTGGCACCTGTATGAATGTTGCAATTCACCTTATACCATATTTCTAACTTACACTTACTTCACATACTGACATTAAGAAAATATCCAGGAAATATTCCTCTCCATTACATATCCAATAAGTACTTTAGAGAAATGCTCTGTTCTAGTTCCACAGGATACAGAATGCCCTATATATTCAACTTCTGATCTTCAGCTCACTATCGGGCCTCACATAAGGAGCTCTTTGAGATTTCCCAACACTTGTGCAAACGGCAGCCTCCACGGTGATCTCAGGACATACGTATGCCACCGATTTCTACAGCAGTTCAGAGCTGATGTTTCTAACTCATCTGTATGCAAAAAGTGCCAAAGAACTTCGTATTGAAGACTGTCTTCTCCAAAATTCTGACTACAACACTTGCCAAGGAAAACAATTAGAGCTCCGTCCTGATGGTGCAATACATGCTCCTTCCTGCTTCTAGCAAGTCTCTTACCACACTCCTAATAAACAGGCCAGAATTAAGCTTCTCCTTATGAATACTGAGAGCACAGTACAGATGTGGAAAAGTAAGCTGAACTTTCATTGCTTTAAACACCAGATTTTTGTTAGTTTCCATCTGCAAAGTGTCCCAGTTACTAGAGGACAGTTTCACTTCCATTTTCATTTTTAGTGTGCACAGTAAACAATTCTGAAAGAGGCAAACTGAACTAGACATACTCATGAAATGTTTCTGTAGAGTCAGTTTTCAGACCAAAACCCATGCCAAGACCAGAGAGTTTCACTTAAAATGTTCTCAACTGCACAAGAAGCAGTGAAATGGTCATTTTTATTCTGATAAGCCTTTGAAACCTTTTTTTGGAGAGGAAAAAAAGAAGAAACCACAAGCTCTGAAAAGTTAATTTCCCTCATCACCCTGCAAGTAAGAGTGGCAGGGTCATATTTAAAGAATATTTAAAGCAATAATTTGGGTTACAAGACAATGGTTGTCTTGTTCTTGGCTTCTGCAAGAATGTTAATCTGCTGCTGACAGCATTTTGGGCGTAGAAAACTAAGAACGGTAGAAAAAAATCAAAAACAAAAAGTCATTGTAATTTTATTAACTTCTGTCAGGAAAGAAATTTCAGCTTTAAGATTCCATTTAGGAGCCTGCGAACCAATGCAAATCAATGGAAGGAAAACAGTTCAATAAAATCAATTTACAAAGTCAGTGCCAGCAAGTATTCTGCAAGCCCTCAAGTTGAAAACCTTCATTTAGCAACATCTCCCAAAAAACTTACTGTATAAATTACGATGCAGCTTACTACAACATTATGACATTCTCCTTTGAGCATTTTAACCTTATTCTTTCTGCATTAGCAATCACTTTAAACATTTGCACAAAACCAAAAGTGAAGAGCTAATGGAAAACAGCATCTGCCAAACTGTCTTGTTTCAAACACAACTGCAATGAGTTTCCCAGTTTAATTCCAGCTGTTCACAGAGGTCCGCTCCCTCCAAGGAAGTGCGGGGCAGGTGGGATGTCTATTTTAAACCTTCTGATTTTCAATCAATGCCCCTGGGTCCCACATGAAAAAAAAACTACCAGTCTTCCTATAGTTGCCTCCTTTAAAACATTCATGTTTTCAAACAGGTCTACTACATCCTCACCACCAATCCCTACCACTCAAAACCCACCTGGCTGCCACAGCGCCACACATCCCTCCTTCCTTCCCTGACCCAGCCTGGGGCTCATATGACCTTCACTTAACCAGTTTCAGTGAATTATTCTAGTAGAAAATGTCAGTTTACTTAACTGAAATCGCTCGGCATGAGGAAGAGCGCAGGCTGAAGGCCTAAACCCCAGCTGTTACCATGTATTGGCTTCAGCTTTCAAATAACCATGGCCACAGGGCAGGTCTTTTAAAAGCAAGGAGTCCTAATGCCTCTTCATACACAAAAGCATATATACAAGAAGTTCAGCCAGCTTTATCCAGACCTTTTCTAGTTTTTCATATCCTTTTCAAATGATAACTGTACGTATGCTATCCTCCTTTCTTCATAATTTGTCATATTTCTTCCTGAAGAAATACCAGGCTTTTTCCAAAGGACAATCCACAATTACTTCCAAAATCAAAACTGTAACAGTCAACCGAGCCCCAGTTATACAGTTAAATTCAATACAAGCTTTTACTTTACAGTATGAAAATATCCAATTCCTTCCTCCCCAAGTGTTTTGTTCGCTTTTGTTATTTTGTTTTCTGCACTGAGACAATCTCAGCTACCATTTCATTACCCTATCACACAGTATCACGCAATACCTTCAGACACCTGTGCAGTCAACAGCAGTTTATGTCAGGGCCCCCTTCATCATCCCGCCATGCGTCAAACTTCCACTCACCCTTAAGCTAATTAGGATAACGCTCCATTTGTCATCATCCAGTACTTTGAAGATGCATAACTTTTCTTCCCATTAAGGTCACACATTAGCTGTGATTGCATATCACTCATCTGTAAGGAAATAGCAGTTTCTGTGGATCTCGTAACAGGCCAGGTTGTGTATAGAGCCTCCATTTTGTTGAAGTAAGGAAATCTTACCACTCTTCAACACGGAGAGAAATTAGAGCCTTGATCTCAGGATACTATAAACACGCAGACATGAGGCAGCATAAAACAAGTATCTGAGTGCTTTTGTGACAAAAAAGGAAACACCACAGATGTAATTTCTTAGGAAAGATGTTTACTTAATAAAGGAAACAAACCAGTTATACTCAGATTCCTTTATGACAAAGATTAAAAGCAGTAGTCAGATGAATTTAGAGTTCAGATCGGCTTTTTTTTTTTCCTCTTTCAAGCTGATAAACATTTACAGCTAAATCAGAACGGAAGATGCCTTCCTTATCCCGTATTAATAAAAATCATATTTCGTTAGTTTGCTTTATGTGATTAAATAGTTATGCCAAGCAAGCGATTTGGCTTTTGAGATAAGCACTCTTACAATCAACTGGTAAAAACTGAGTTGGCTCCTGGAAGGTTTCATTTGAAGACAAAAATTTCTACTTGGCATGCATGGGCTTCTACTGAAACGGCCAACACTACCTTCCTCCAACACTGTTGTCTTCTCACAGATGCTCTTGTGCAGCAGTGCAGTGAAATGAAGCAAGGACCTGACCCTGCTAAAACACGAGTGACAACTTCCAGCTCAGTGCATTCCCCCAGACTACCTCAGCCACAACAATATTAAGGAAGAAGTTCGGACAGACAGAACAGGCAGGGAGGAAGAGAACGCAACAGGCACAAGGGAATATCCTCTTCTGCAGCAAGAGCCTGCACTGAGGTCAGTTTAAATTGATAACAAAGCCACATCCTTCAAAGACTGCAGAGTGACTGTCATTTGCCTGCAATGCAACCAAAGGACAGCCAATTACAGGCACTGCAGTTTCATAAGACCAAAATGAAAACATTCATTTAAAATGCAGTGTTAGAACGTAGTCCCAGAGAATACAGGACACAGGTTCCTACATCAAAATAATGCCTTTGTCTCTCATCTACGAACTGACATATTATTCAGTTGTTAGAAGTTTAACCACAATACCCTTTGTGGCTATGCCAGCAGTGTTTCAGGAGATGTCTTCAGGGAACACAAACCAGACAGGAGAAAGGAAAGTGAGACAGATGGTCCCAAAAAGCACTGACAACAGTTAAGTCTCCCCCCTCATAAGTCAAACGTATATACATGGGGGAAGACATAGCTGCCTTGATGCGTTTCGATTGCACCTAAAAAAATACAAGTAGACAAGGATATAAAGATATTTTTTCCTTCACGTCACATCTTTATGTAAGTATCAGAGCTACATGATATTATAGTCTAATTTTCATACTTAACAAAACAGTACACCATACTTCGCACTGAAAAAGCAAACTGCTTCATTTTCACTTCAAAATCATTTGAGTCCAGGCAACAAAAAACTAACTTAAGCCAACAGTATTTTTCATACAGGCACACAACGCTACAGTAAGAAGTTATCTCGCAGCCTTCTATATATAGCAATCTAGAATTAAAACCACACTAGAAGGAAGTCTCCTACTAAGAATGATTAACTTCAGTATTTGTTTCAAAATCATCTCAAAGACCACAAAGTTTGGGTGGTTTTGTTTGTTAACAGTATATTTCTTGCTTGCTGTTCTTCAAATACTAGGCGGCATTCCAAATTCAGGCAAAAGCTAACCAAGTTGGTCATTTCAGGCTATAACTATAGAGAAGCAACATAAAATTATCTTAATCTGCTTTAGGTTGGGCATACAACCTGAAAATTCACCTGCTTACTGAAGTTAGTGAGGGTACACGTGGCAAGAATGAGTTCCAAATAAAATCCTATGGTTGGAACAAAGTGTCAGCACACTGACAAGTTACATTGATAACTTCCCAGCAAAACTCACCAAACACTTCTACACGTAAACAGAGATGGTACCGTAAATATAAAACACGCTTGCTGAGCCATTCCCTCATTCATGAAGTACCAACACATGCTGGAAAAAAGACGAAGTGGTCAGGAGTTACTGATGACAAACCTCAATGGTCATCTAGTAGAGTTATTTGATATCAAGAACAAAATAATGTTATTGTGAAAATTCCCCGAACTTACAAAAAATTCCAAATTTTAAGTAATTCAGTTCTCACAGCGACCTGATGGAACTGAGGAAAACCTATTCCTTTTTCTGTGTAGCGTTACTACATGTGCTGAATAATTTACATAAGACTAACCCCTTCCTTTATTCTAAGCCACAAAGCAAGAAAGAACATTCATACCACACCTTGTATGCAAAGTTCCCAATTTTAAGGAGAAAGTACCCAGAGTTTAGAAACCCAAAATGTCTTCACCAAATTTTTATTCAACAAAAAACTTGCTTGAATTTATACTCTACCAAAGGCTGTTTGCTTTTAAACACAGCTTTAAATCGTTTCAGATAAACTGATGGTTTTTGCTGATCTCAGTTTTGGAAGCTGAGCACACACGTCAGCTTCTTACAACTGAAGACTTAACCACAGAAAAAGTACACAAAAAAATCATGTATTAAAATTGTAACTGGACACAGTACCATAGGGCTGGGCCACCATCGGTTGTGAGTGGCTTCACGATGCAGAAGTAGGGAACAGAAAGCATGGCCTAGAGGAAAAGGGTCAAAGCTATCTTTGCATTCCTATAAACTCTAAGCTACAGCAGAAGTTAAAGCTTCACACAGTGCCAGTAGCCTCGACAACTCTTCCAATTTACCCAAGTTTCTGTGGTGCTGCCTGTGGTTTGCAGTACAGGCCGCAACAGTCAGTGACACTGCCTTCCACCCCTGCACCCAGGGATCCCTGGAGAAGCACGATTCACCTGCAGGAGTGTAACACCATCTGCATACAGAGGATGTTTCCTCATGAGGTACCTAAAAATCGTTGCTAGAGACAGCAAGGATGAGTTTTTTTGTTTGTTTTTTTTTTTTTAAAAAAAGGCGGTGGTTCCTACCTGCTAATTCAGATTCTGCTGCGTCAACACTTCTGTTAATGTTAGCGTTAACCCAAGTTTGTAACTGTTCTGGCAAGCACCTTATATGCAATTTCCATGATGAATTTTAGTTAAAACTCTGGACTACTTCTCAGTATACAGAATTAAGGATCCCTCTAACAGGCCTCTGACAGGTGCCTGCTTTTGTGATTGGAAGGCAAAGGAGCAAGGTCCAACGGGAGGAAAAAAGCATTAAAGAAACAGGAACAAACATCCTTCAGTTAAGTCTGAAGTGCTGGCAGAAATCAAGTAAACAAACGCAAGTTGTAGAGTACCCAGGCAATCATCCCATTCCATTTATGCTGGTTCTCAATTATAAATATGCATTTTGTTTTATGCACCCTCCCCCTTGCAGAGATGCAAAGATAGTTTCCATAGCAACACGGGAGACTTGGGAGCATCCACCAAGGCAGAATAACACCAACTTATGTAACAGCTCGAAACTCACCTTTGTTTGGAAAACGCACAGGTGCTTATTTTAGGACAACACTCGTAATGATTATTTACTCCTAACACATACCATGTGTGGTCAAGATAAACATCTCAAGTTCCTGTATTTTAAAAAGCTTTTCACAGATATGATGCAGACTAATCCCACTGAAGTCTTGTGCATCAGGGTTTCTGCAGCAAGTTTCAGACTCAACTCTTATGTAAAATACCACACTTGACTTCTGAGAAGTTTTAGACAGTGCATTAAAAGCTACAAAAAGATTAAACCTGTAATCTTCCGACTTTCCCACAGCATCACAGCTCTTGACAATATGTTCTCCCCTGGTACAGATTGAGAACATATTAAATACAAAAGCACGTAAAAAGTGCAGCACACATGCTAAAAAAAAACAATTAAAAGGATATCAAATTGTTTACTTCATACAAACTTTTTTAATAAGGAAACTGCATTTTTAGGTGTTTTCCGTAGCGCTAGTATCATCATGAGAAATCTTAACGTGATCCACTGCCTCTGCCATTGGGTCCAGTTCTCTTTTGACAGATGCATGGCAGCTCAACCTACTTAGGATAGATTGTTAGTTAGAAGAAAATGAGTCATGCCCAAGTTGCGTAGGAGTAGCTAGCCAGAGCCTAGTAGGAGGTCCCCACAAAAAGCAGAGATTGCTTCAGAATGCTTACAGCTGAAAGAGCAATGCGAAAACCTGCTGATGGAGGGATGATACTGAGTCAAAGAACTTCAAGTAACTACACTGAAACGCAGTCGGGAAGCGACCAACAGCTTCAGGTCAGCATCATTTAGTGGGGAAAGGACCCAAATTTCCGTCCTCTCATCCTAAATGATAGGAGCAGATCACAAAGAGCTTAGCTACAGGCATACAAATAGAAGTAACAGAACAAAACAAGCTTGAGGTACTCGATTTTTGTCACTAGAAAAATCTACTGGCCTTAAAAAGCAGTCTGCTAGGGAAGTGACCAGTCTTGGAGCTCAGTCATACAAGACCAGTGCATGCACACGTAATCAAAGACTGTTTTGCTGCACGATCAAAATCACTACACACACGGTGGAGTGATAGAAAGCGTAAAGTCTCACACGTGACCACGCCAACTTCCAAACAGATTATTCTCGCTAAAAAAGGTCACCAGAGCAGTTTCAGTCACCTTCAGATGCAATTACATGGGCAGGGAGGCTCATTTATTCACTCACTGCCATCACCAACCGCTGACCCCACCCACACAGCCCCATCCTCCCTCTTCCTTGCACTGCTGCTGGCACTCTGAGCATGCCAGGAAAGAGTCTGATAAGAAAACCATCGCTTTTTGTTGCCCCTCTCACATTCCTGCAAGCTAACGCAGCAGTGCTCATCACAGCACTGGGGACAAAAAAAGGACAAAGCAGAAAGAGCAGGAAACTCCCTCCCTCCCAGTACCAGGATGTCCTCCTGCTTGCTCTCACACTGATCCTGCTAGCACGGCCAGCTGGGGTCAGCTTCCAAAGAGAAAAGCCACCCTTCGACAGCCACCCGCATTAGAATGGCTTCAATTAACTATGAAGTTCCAGAAAAAAACAGAGTGTTTTACACAAACCTTCACTTCTCTAGCGCCAACGACAGAAATTTGAGGATCACAGAGCACTGACACGACATGATGGGGCAGTTCCAAAATGGAAGCTCAGTGAACAAGACAGATTTTTACTTTGAGAAAACGGTTACATTGTGGCATCCACTGTTTCTGCGGTAAATACAATGTAGAGCTACAGTTAAGAATGGCCTAGCTAAATATTGTAAGCTACTATTTGAGAGAATTTTATTAGCCAGATACAGTTCCAGGTTCTCGGTCTCGCCTGAAAGACGGCCAGATTTTCTGATCATTGATTAAATTTGGACATAAAAAACCACGATCCTCCAGAATTGCAAAGCAGATAATAACAGAATAAACAGAATATGATAACCCAGACTTATCTTCAAGGTCCGGATAGATGATTCCTTAAAACTTTCCACCAAATTAAGACTAAACAAGCAGGGTCAGAATGAAGAGAAGATAATCTCACAGTATTCCTATTCCAATCAGTGGAAATAGTTTCATTGCTCTGATTTTTATAACGGTGACTAAACATCTTCAGATGTAACGTATGTAGAGTTATCATTTACAAGTTACGATTAAAAAGGCGCACGCACGCAAGTAGACAACAGTAACAATTAAGTCCCTGAATATCTGATAAAACATGGCTGTTTAAAAAATCATAAAGTCATAAAATTAGTTGCACATCACTTTTCTGTCATGTCAGTATCTCTCTAGATTACCTTTGCCAGCTGCTTCTCTAACCCATTAAAAACCCTTTAATGATGGGATTTGTTGAACCATTTCTGTAATTTGGATGTTATTGGTAAAAATTTTCCAGTTGATATTTAACCTCAATCTTCCCCCGTACAATTCACTTCCTCTTAACCCACCTCTTAACCACAGCAGATGGAAAAAAAAATTTTAAATCAATAACCTCTCGTGAACTAATTTCTTAGATAGTGACACACCCCTCCCACAGTCTTTTCCATCCCCCCAAATAAAGTAATACATTAGTCAGATGTTAAGCCTCTCCATCCACATTGCTACTTTTCTGACTTTTTCGGCTTGTTTAATACTCAAGACTAGGCACAAAAGAGCAATGAAGAACAATAAATTAAGAGCTTTCTATAATTTAAGCCAGATCAACACATCCCAGGATAGCATCCGCTTTTGCCAGCTGCATTATGTTGCTTGTTCAGATCAATTTGCAACCATCACTCCTGGATTATTTCCTACAGCTGTGCTGACTACACACCTACGCTGTATTTGAGCATCTGAGAGTCTTCTGGACACAGCATTTTATACTTAACAGACTCATCTTCTGGATTTTACTTCTCAAGCCTATGGAATTTGATTTTCGTTCTATTCTTACCCAGCAGAGCGCTTGCAGTCCCTCCTAACTTGATGTCACATCTGCAAATTTTAATCTTCAGAGGAAAGAACGAGAGATAATATAACTACAATCACTCCCTGCACAGTCATCTGGTTCACCCCCAGCTTTCAAGGCTTCTTCCTTCCGACTTTGCAAAGAGTAACATAAAACTGTTTGGGTTAGCTACCAGACAGGCAGCCAATTCACACTATCAACACCAAATCCAGCAAGTGGATGAACGCAGAACCATGTTAAAAACCTCTGAAAGATTAAAACTGATTCTGCGATGGCTCTTAAACATACCTTTCTCCAGACCACGCTCACATTTGTAACATAGTAAATCCACTTGTGATGTGTTACATTTCTCAAATGGATTTTCTCGCCAGATCCAGTGCATGGGGGTGGGGGAGGGAGGCACCACAGCAGCTGACAAGCATCGCAGTGGTTTTACAGTCCAAAAAT
This sequence comes from Cygnus atratus, assembly GCF_013377495.2. NCBI lineage: Eukaryota > Metazoa > Chordata > Aves > Anseriformes > Anatidae > Cygnus > Cygnus atratus. The sequence goes on from NC_066365.1 coordinate 58,179,931, forward strand.
ATTTTTTAAATGCTTCTCCCTACAAATTGACATTTCAAGATTGACTGAGCGTGAAACGCAGACAGCATCAGCACTACGCATAGCAAGAACCACTTAATACCACCTGCAACCAGACTATGCTCTGAAAAAAAAAAAAAAAAGCTGATCTAACACGGCATTTCCCCGACACCCTTGGGAGGTGCGACTCCTGCTTCAGACTGCGGATGTTCCAACTTCCTTAGTTTCTGTGGCGAGCCAAACAAAAATCAGGCAACGGGGATCTCAGAAGCGCCCTGGCCTCACACGAGGCTAACGGAATACCTAGTGAAAAGCAGCAATTTCGGCTCAGGGCGCTAGCTCAGACAGCACCGGATTTTGCCCCGGCAGGAAACGCAGCCCGCTTTGCTTCACAGGGGCTGTGGGGTTTGCCGCTCTCCCTCCCGCCTCCAGCTGCAGGGCTCCCTACAAAACGCGCTAAGCGACCCGACCAACTTGCAGCCCCCTCCGGCGGCTCCCCAGCCCCCTCTCCCCGAGCCTGCGGACCGCGAGGTCCGTTACGGGGCGGGTCCGGACGGCGGGCGGGCGGGCGGGCGGCTCGGGGCCACCGGAGGCTGCCGCAACCCGAGGGCAGGGGAAGGGAAAAGGGAAGGGACGCCCGGTAACGGAGCGCAGACAGGCGGCTGTGCCCCCCCGGCCCCGGGACGCGCTGCCCCCGTTACCTGCCACAACGGCCGCGGTGTCCGCCGCGGAGGAGGAGGAGGAGGAGGCAGGGGGGCCGCCCGCCCGCGACCCCCGCCGCCCGCCCGCCGCCGCCTCCTGCTCGCCGCCCGCAGCGGCCAGGAGCAGCCCCGGCAGGAGCAGCCCCAGCAAGAGCAGGCAGGTCGGCGGCGGCGTCCCCGCCGCGCCGCGCAGCGCTCGGAGCCCGCTCATCGGGACGGCCGGCCGCGGCGAGGGAAGAGGGAAGGAGCCGGAGTCGAGCCGGAGTGGCTCCGGAGCCGCTCCGCCGCACCGCGCTGCAGCCGCCGGCCCCGCGCCGCTTCCGGCGGCCACCGCCGTCGAGCCGCCCGGGCGACACGTCACCGCGCCGTGACGTCACCCGGGGGGGGCGGCGCCAGGGCGGGCTGGCGCCGAGCGGGGGCGACATGGCGGGGGAGGGGGCGGGAAGCTGAGGGGAGTCCCGGGGTTGCTGCCCCGAGTGCCTCGCGTCGGGGCCGGCTGCTGAGGTGAAGCGAGGCGGGGCGCGGTGTTTTGAAACAGTTCGGTTAACCGCATGAAAAAATAAAAAATTGAGTCCCGTAAACTTGCCCTAACCACACCGGCGCTGCCCGAAGAGCGGTCGCCTGAGGAGGGTTCTCCAAAAGACACGAAGGTGTGAGAGAACACCTAGTATGGCACTCACAGCCTCCTCAGGGCAGCCACAGAAAGGGGTTTGGAGTCTGGTCCCGAGCAACTTAAATCAGGAACGCCAAGCCCTCGTGCAGGCTAAACCCTGATTTAACTGTGCTTAGGGCCTTGGCAAAAAAATCAAAAACAAAAACACTTTTACTCAAGTCATTTCCATCAAGCCGCTGCACAGGAATAAAATCTGTGTTGTGCCTTGTGCTGTCCAAATCCATGGGATTATCAACCCCTCTGTCTTGATCCGTTCAACAACGAATAACAAGGCCTTTAAAGCCTGCATCCCATGTAATACCGCAGATACGCAACATAAAACAATGCAGCATGGATGGCAAAAGCTATATAAACCTTACCCTCACTATAAAATTAACTAGTGCAACCAACTAAGAAGTAACAGCAGAAGTATTTTTTAAAGGTTCTTCAGAAAAGCCTTGACCTGCCACACAAGCCCCGCAGGAGATGGAGGCATCGCATGCCTCACAATCCCAAAAGCACAATCCCAAAAGCTCACTGTGCTGCCTTATAGAGCAGTCACATACAGCAGGAAATAACTTCTCAGTGACACAGTCAGCTTGCACACCCATTTCAGCCAAAACGGTTCAATAACAACAAAAAACACACACAAACACTTTAGTCATATAGCATATGAAGATTTGGAAAACGCATCTAACAGTGACTTTGTAGCCTTAGCATGCAGCAGCCTTTAAAGACCAGCGGTATCTGAGCAGATCTGGTGCAGAGAGAACAATGAAACACCCGCATCTTACGAAAGCTCACTCGGCGTTGTTTGACTTTAGGGAGGGGAGCTGGAGCACAGTAAATTCCCCAGAAGGAAACAAAGAAACCAGCTGTTATTTTAATTAATTAGGTAATTTTAAAATACAAGAAGAGACGTATTCATAAAGGGTACACGAAAGAGGCAAGTTTCTTGGATGAATGTGAACTGCTGTAACTGAGAGCCGCTGGAGTCAAAGGCTATGGACCGCAGGAGTCCTGCAGAGAAATGCCATGCATCAGAATAGCTGTGAGCTGGGGACGCTAGCAGGGAGCACTTCACTGAAATGAAGCTGAAAACGATTCTCATTAAAAATCTTGCAAAATTGGTTTGTTTTCACCTGTTGATTTCAGCTACAGGGTCCTCAGACCAGGAAGCCTGGGATGAATTATTTCCAAGGAGCACGTTTGGGAGCTGGGGGAGACCGGTGCTGGTAGGCACCTGATGGTGAGGGGCACATTGAGGGGCCCTCCTGCTTCACCTCACATGGACTCAGACACACTAGCTCAGAGCGAGGGAAGGTACCGGCACCGGGCTGCAGCCTGACCCGTTAATCCACAGAAACTTAAGTGCCTCGTGATTTCAGTGTGAGGACCCAAATATGGCTGAGTGTCCTTGATCACACGATCACAGAGTAATTTACGACCTCTAGAGGTTATCTAGTCTAACCCACCCACTCAACCCAAAGAAACACCTATGACCACGTGCCAATTTGATTCTGGACTGTTGATCACTACTCTTTGTGTAAAGTGATTCTGGCTCTTTTTCACCCTCTTTGGAGTTAGCAGGTGCTGTGTGAAAAGCATTGCTAAAATCGGGGTATGCTGCTCTGGTCACATCATCTACAGAGCTAATCATCTCATCATAGAAAACAAACATGTTGGTAGCTCTGTGCTGTTTTCTCCAAATCAACTTCTCGTCCTTCATCAGCTTGGAAATGGCTTCCAGAAAGATTTCCTTCATCATCTTCTCTGAGAGAGCGACTGCACAAGGCTGTTTTTTCCAGTACCTGGCAATCTCATCTGATTGCCACAGCTTTTCAGAGATGATAGGACCAGCACAATTTCATTAGTCAGCTTCCTCAGCACCTTCACGTGCACCTCCTGTCCAGGCAACAGATTGAGCACACAGCAACAACAGGGCCTGTGCTAATGGCAACCATGTTAGCAGATTATCAAGTCCACAGCACATCTATGTGCAGTTTTACAAGACACCCAGATCTGGAGTAAAAGAGCAATGAACAAATCCTGATGACTCACAGAGGTGAGACAGAATAGAGATGCTATCACTATCAGCTCCTAAAGACTCCACAGAGTCATTTCCAAAATCTCCACACGGTTGCCAACCTCAGAATAACCCAGGAGACACGAGGACTTCAAAGCTGGTGTCATTTGTCCTGTATGTAATCGCAAGAGATGCTGGACCCAGGCATGACAGTGCCATAGAGCTGGACAGGTGGCTTGAGCATCTCTGCCTTGGTGCCACATGGCTGTACAGACTTCCCAAACACACGTGTCCTGGTGCTCCTGAGCATGAAACTGTGAGGATGTGAATTAAAGGTGTTTCACTGCAAATTCTGTTTTAAATAAAACCATCTTCCTCTCAAACCCTTCCGACACTGATATGTGGCACAATGCTGGTACAGTGTTGCAACGGTATTTCCCACCAACAGTATTTCCCACCATGACAAGTTTCTCTTTTTGCAAAGAGCAAACTCATCATCTCAAGGTCTAGAGTTAAGCCATTTATGTTACTTAGAGTCTTTAGTCTTGATCAATATTGGACTTGTATAGTCTTGGTCAAATGTTCTGAATGTGCTTTGCTGTATGGATAACCCAGGATTCTTCTTGAGTCCTGTCTCCCATTCTTTCATTGATCTTCAGAGCAGAAAGCTAATCTTTCTTTCTTTTTTTTTCTTCATAGTCTATATCTTACTGCTCTGAGTTGTCATTTCCATTAACAATTTGCAGTCAGCAAGTTTTATCTACCTTGCTTACTTGCACACATTGATTTATCTGAATAGAATAAGGGAAAGGAAATCATCTTCAGAGTTGCTTAATGCCCACAGTGCTTTCCAACAGCTACATTTGGCCAGTCCTAAAAGACCCAGGAAGCAGGGTTGAACAACAGAGCAAAAAAAATAAATACTTTTTCTGCTATTCGGTGCTATTTACGGTCTCTCCAGCCGACCAGATGAGAATGCTCTGGGTATATCTGAAGACTCAAAAGGAAAAATATTAACCATATATAGAAACAGGCTGATAATAAGAGATGAGAAACAAAGAAACCTGGGGGACAAAATGGAAGCAAATCACAGACTGAAAAAAAAAAAAAAAAAGAGGAAGGAAGGTCAGATAACAGAAAAGACTTAAAGAAAACGCTTAGGTAGAAATGAAGGCAATCAGATTTACTTATTAAAACATTGCAAATAAAAACTGACAGTAAATTCATGTGTATTCAAATAAATTATGACCACCAGATTACTGATAAATTGTCTAAAGAGCATTTAATTCCACAAATGCCATGAAAGGAAACAATGACTTTCAGTTTTGAGAGTAAAATTCAACTGTCTTCTTGACTAGAGAAGTTATTCATATCTTTACCCAAATTATACAAAATCATGCCTCCAAGTTCTCTGATTTTGTGTGCTGATAAAATCTTGAGCAAAGATGGAATTTTATAGTCTTTATATTTGCCAGGATGAGAGGATTAGTTTAGGACCCCATTCTCAGTTGTTGCTCAGTTACTGAAGTTTATATTTTGGGGAAGGAAGGCTGTTAACTGCAGAGAAAACTATAGTAAGCATTTTAAATGGTCCTGTATTCCCAGCCCTTAATGGACTAAGAAATTATGGGCCATAGATATTATCAAGTTCCAATAATGAAATTGGAACTGAGAGAATGGAAGTAAATTAAACGTTCTCATCTGTTGAGCATATTAGCCCTTATGATCTTCTTATCAAGGGAGCTAGGCACCTCTCAAATGAGCAAATTGCCTGGTAATAACCTAAAATGCTGTTAAAATGACAAAATCTCTTTCAATCAGTGAGAAGGAACAGTCATTAAGTGCAAGCTAGGGCTATAGTTCTGTGAGAAATTGTTGATTATGTCTCCTCATTTTATTTTTTTCCCCAATTATAGTGTTAGCAGCAGTATTGCAGATTCTTTTCTCTAACACTTAAAGAGTACAATAAGTACAAAAAAATCTTGAAGAACCCAGAATGTTCAGCAAATGCTTGTTGCGGCTGAATCTCCCATTAGCATGGAAGCTTTGCTTATGTTTTTTTTTTCAATCTGTTGAGTTCTTTATGGGAGCAAAGATGCCATTCCAGCTACTAGATGTAGGCTAGGCAGACTGTGGTTGAATTTTGTTTAGTTCAAAAACAAACAAAGACTCAATCTGTTTATGCAATACCTTGAGGCATATCCGGAGATACCAAATCTGAAGGAAAACAATGGCAGAACAAGTGACTAAAATATCTGAGGCAGCACTTTAATTTCTGGAATCTGTAGTAGGAGCCAAGCAGCTTGCCAGGACACAACCGTATTAGCGATGGAGGAGCAGGAATCTTCCTATCTGACTGAATATTATTTGGCATGACAGTTAGATTACAACAAAATGATGGGTTGTTATATGTTTTGACAGCTACAGGAACATTCAAAAATAACACAAAAACAGTTGTGGAAATTAGCATATTACAGCTTAGGATGGTCAGAAGTATGTTTATCTGCCAAGGGACAACCTTGGAGAGCTATCTAGATATGATTAAGTCCCTCTCTTCATCTGATATACTAAAAGCATGCACCTCACTCTACTCTTTTTTCTTTATTTTTTTCCCAAAATTGGGTGCCAGACTGTAAAAGTCCAGACATTTTATTAATTTTTTTAAGAGGGCTTTGATTGTGACAATTTTGCATCCCCAATAAAGTCATAATCAGTTCATTTGCAAACCTGTCTTTAAATAATGAACATAACTATTCTTAATGTTTAATGATAGGTAATATTACACAACCAATCAACATACTAAAATAACGTGCTGGCCATCTTTCTGTTTTCATGCTATGTGTGAATTCAGCCCATTTCAAGACAGAAGTGGTAGCTTCTCACTCTTTATTGAGATGACTTACTAAAAAAGGCTATCTCAGAGGGAAGGGTGTACAAATAATTTAATTGCCATATAAAAAAGAATCCCAGTATGTACATAATCTTTCTTTCACTTTCTCTAAATCTCAGTAAATCTCTAAATCTACACATACCAGGAGCTGAGACAGAAAGTGCTTTGTGTCTGCCAATTCCTTCCTGCTAGACAGCAAACAAGGAAAAAAAGTACAACCAGGAGATGATAGAGTTACTACCGAACAGGACTAGCTTTTATTTTAAATTAAGCATGCCGACCAGCACCACCACCAACAAAAACTTAAAGTCACAATAAATTTAAAAAAAAAAAAAAAGGAATTTGGGTTTTAGCATGTGCTAATTTAGCATGTGCTCATATGTTCACAGCAAGTAGTAAAGACTGCCTCTTGGGGCATGTTTGGGGATGTTTTCACTAGGAGAAAAAGTTCCTACTCACTTGTAGCAGGAACTGTTTGGGATGGAGTCTGCCTGTTCTGGCTGGTAGAGGTGTTCTGGGGAACTGGCTGTAACCAAGGGAACTGCTGCATTAAAACTAATGTGTGTAGTAACTTTCATTATTTTTGTCTGTCTAAATAAAGAGCCAGAGCCCTGTTAGCTTCTAATGCAGAGAGGTGTTCTTTATCTTACTGAGTGGGGTCTAAGAAAATGCTGTCAGCTCAGTTGTTTAAAATGGAAATCTTTCACCCCTTTAAGTAAATATTTGGGATAAGAACAAAGAATATATATGACCTCATGAGCAGGCAAGAAGGAAGTGATCAGAGATTTGCTTCAAATGTGGTTCTGGTAGTTTTAGCAGCTGTTGATTGAAAGGTGGAACAAGCAACCACTCATTCGGTGGCCAGAACTTGAGTGAGGAGGAGATTATATTCTCATGATCTATGACTGGAAGATAAAAAGCCTAGTGAATGTGTACATTGTTTGTAAAGACAATTATATTATCAGTTGTTTTGTAGTAAATTGAAATGGCTGCTCTGAGGTCACAGCAATCAGATTATTTCCTGGAATTTCTGAAGGCAAGCCGCACATCCTGTAAACAGAAGCTCTCCCTAGATCCATCAGACTGCTATGGCGTGTGCAGCCAGGTACCACAAGTGATGTGTCACATAACAAATACGATCATTCTGCAGAGGCAGAGACAGCTATTCTCAAATCACTCAGAAAGTTGAAGGTGATATGGAAACTACTGCTGAGAAAATCAAATAACAGGTATTTTGTCTTTGTCTTGCTTTATTTTTATTTTTTAATTCTTTGGTTTAGGTAATAGGAAAAAAAGCATTGAAGGCTGTATCCTCAGTTACAAGAACATTGGAAACGGATTGTTCCTACTTTCAAATGCAACCTTGGGCATTTGGCATTATGACTCACTACAAACAGCTGTATTTCTCAGGAAAAAAAAAATGAGAGCAAAATTTCATCTATAACTTACATCTTCACAAACAGTACGTACAGTTAGTTCATTTTTGTTGCTGCTTGCTTTGCAGGTTGTGATACTTGGAGGTTGTGTGCAAGGTGCTAAGCTTCCCTGAACACTGGATTTGAATGACCTTCATGATTTTCCTCAGATTTTGACTTTTTTATTCCCTAATCTGCCTTCATGACAAAACTGGGAGAGTTTTGGTTAGTGGTGGGACAAAGAATGTTCTGTATTCATTGATGAAGTTTGTCAGCTTTCTCTGATATAACCTGTATAGGATTTATCTACATCTATTTAATGAGTTTTAACAGTTTTTTGTAAACTGTTCATGATGGTTAATGGGAAAATACAGGGAAGAGTTCAACTAAAAGTTAGATATCCAAATCATTGTACTGGGTTTACGTTGCAAGGTTTTGGTAGCAGGGGGCTGCAGGAGTGGCCTTTGTGAGCAGAGCCCAGCAGCTGCCCCATATCAGAGCCATCTCCAGCCGGCTCCAAAGGGACCTGCCGCTGGCCAGAGCTGAGCCACTGAGTGATGCTGGTTGGGCCTCTGGGAGAGTAGACTGAAGAAAGGGAAAAAACTGCTGTGCAACAGCAGCTGGGAGAGAGGAGTGAGGAAATGTGAGAGAACCAGCCCTGCAGCCCCCAAGGCCAGTGCAGAAGGAGGGCAGGAGGTACTCCAGGTGCCGGAACAGAAGTTCCCCTGCGGGCTGTGGAGAGGCCCCTGGTGGAGCAGGCTGTCCCCCTGCAGCCCATGGGTCCCACATGGAGCAGATCTCCACGCTGCAGCCCGTGGAGGAGCCCCCGGTGGAGCAGGTGGATGTGGCCTGGAGGAGGCTGCGGCCCATGGAGAGCCCCCGCAGGAGCAGGCCCCGAGCCGGAGCTGCAGCCTGTGGAGAGGAGACCACGCAGGAGCAGGGGGCCTGGGGGGAGCTGCCGCCTGTGGGGGACCCGTGCTGGAGCAGTTTGCTCCTGGGGCATGGACCCCGTGGTACGGAGCCATGTGGGGGCAGTTCTTGAAGAGCTGCTGCATGTGGGAAGCCCACGCAGGATCAGTTCTGGAAGGACGGCATCCCGTGGGAGGGACCCCACGTGGAGCAGGGGCAGAGAGTGACCGTGAAGGAGCAGTGGAGATGAAACATTAGGGACTGACCGCAGCCCCCCTTCCCCATTCACCTGCACCACTCAGGGGGAGGAGGTGGGTGGGGGATAGGTGTTTTTAGTTTGCTTTTAGTTTCTCACTGGTCTAGCCTGTTAGTAATAGGCAATAAATTAATCTCACTACACTGAGTCAGTTTTGCCCATGATGATAACTGGTGAGTGATCTCCCTGTCCTTGTATCAGCCCTTGAGCCCTTTTCCATCATATTTTTACCCTTTTCATTTGAGGACGGAGTGAGAGAGCGGTGTGGTGGAGTTCAGCTGCCCAGCAGTGTGAAACCACCACAGAGACAGTCAAATCCTGATCACTTTAGAATCAATAGAGAGAGACTGGAACTTCCAGAAGGTTGTTCATTTCACACTAAAACAAATGTCTAAGATCAGATAAATTTTCTTTTGAAATACTTGTTTCACTCTACTGGCAATAAAGGGAACCTTGAAAAATTATTTTAGTAATTTAACTGCTGCACTTTGGAGAGAAGAGAGGAGGGGGAGAAGAGAGAAAGGGAGGGGAGGGAAGGAGAGGAGAGGAATCAATACTTTTAGGTCTTACTGAAGTATTACTACTTACTACTGTTACTTGCTGATGTACCTGGAAAACAACAAGGATGAATGCTTAGAGCTTACTTACACATCCAGTAGCAATGAGTAAATCTATTCTGATGATTTCCTATTTGTCATCATATTTACACCTCAGTTAGTTCAGAAGATATATTCAGAACCAATCCTGAAGGACTAAAGAGAGACTCAGAGAAGCATTTGGCTCCAGAGATGCATTCCCAGTGGGATTAGCTGTGCTAACACCGGCAATGTTCTGCTTCATCAGGAACTAGGATTTGTGGTCCTTCAGAACTAAGAGTTCAGTATCATGCCAGGACTGATACCTTCTATGCAGTCTTGATATTTTTGTAATCTGACAAAGAAGGGCAAGCTCAAGAAACAGCTACCAAACAAAAAAATTAGGTTTCTAATGCCCCCTCAATTATGAAGACTTGAGGTAGTTGTGGAACCTGTCCAGAGTTACTCGAGAGACATGGCAGCAAACCACAAACTATGACGGTGGGTGTTGTTCCTTAGAGCAGGACAGTTGCCTTGTCCTGGGAGTCTTTAAGCTGGACAGAAGAGCGTGATATGAGGTGCACTTCTTAAATCCTAACAGCACCCTCTTTTAGATCTAACAGATGGCCTGTAAAGTCACCACACTGAAATAAAGGGAGTAGTAAATTTTTAAAAGAAATACTATGAAGGAAATAAAAAGCCAAAATGTCCAGCTTTACTCCTCACTAAAATCTTAATACAGCACTGGGTCTTTAAGTAATGTCTCTGTCCCATAATAGCCCTCCCTTTGAATGGCCCAGTCCCACCAAAAGCGGAGCATACAGCGTTGACCTGTTTGCATTGGAACGATTTCCCCAGCAGTATCAATAACCATCTCCCTGTCTAAATGTCTGGACTGAAGTCAGGAAAGAGATATTCACCCTGCACTTGCTATTTAATAATCTCACTACACTGATTTCTAAAAAGGGGCAAAATTTCAGTCAAGAGACAATTGAAAAGATGACTTACATTTGCATTGAGAATGCACTCATTTCAGTTGGGCTGGCTCCAGTTTTCTGAGAGATCTACAGGAAATTCTACAAAAAGAACAAAAAATTAAGGCTAGTTCAACTGAGAATAGTCTTGATTGAACTGTTTGGAACTTGGGAACAAGAAACCTCTCTCTCTATAAAGTCTTACTCCTTATTGAAAAAAAAAAAAAGAAATTTATTTAAGAACATCAAGAGTCTGATCAATCTTCAAGGAAGAATGTCACCATTACCAGAGACCAGGAAGTATCTGACAAAGTAGAAAAATGTCTATAGCTCCTAACATCACAAATTGCTATTGTACACACCATGTAAGATGATCTTTGTTTTATTATTTATCCAGATTTCACAGTTCTCCATTCGTTCGCTGGAAAAGATACTTTTATTTTGTCCTTTCCTTATGTTCTAGAATATTGCATAAACATCTACTGTACCCAAAACAGTTTATTTGTAGGAACTAGCATCTTGGCCCTTCCTTTTACATAAGTCAAGTAATATGAATGAGTTTTACGAATAGCATAATAATGGGAATATTTCAATTACCTGCTTGAAAGTTAGTACATACACCATTATGTGTGATTTGTTTTAAAGCCATGCTACTGAATATGATCTCAGACAGGTTTTTTTCCAGCTTTGAGTGAACACATAGGCTAACATCCAGCTTGAGACAATTTGCAGTGTTTATTGTGCCTGTAACTTCACTGCTTCTCTCTCTCTCTCTCCTCCTAATGGAAAACCTGACAGAAACGCAGTACATCCTTTCTCCACACTGTTTCTCCAAGTTTACGTCCAGAAATGTGACACAGGATTATCAAGAAAACATCCTGGGCAGCAGCCCCTGCTGTTTCAGGATGACAGCTCTGACAGGAAGGTCTTTGATGGATTTGACTTTCTAACATTTCAAACCTCTTGATCTTTATTAACCTAGATTGCTATAAAGCCCAAACATCTACTACTTTCATCTTTTCATGCTGTGTTTGCAGGTCTGAATACTGATTACCTGCCTAAATAAATACCTGCTGTAAACCGACTCTCCAGTATAACACTCACCCTTATCCATATCACCACCTAATGCAGGAATGGACTGATAACGAATCTTTAAAGTCTTTCCAGCATTTCTTCATAACTGATTAGAAATAATATCTTTCTAATGGAAAGATAAGTCCTAATCAGAAATGTGTGTGTTTTCTTTAAGCTGTAAAATGTAATTCACAGTGGCAAGAAAGCCAGATTATACAAAACTATGTAAGGATGCTGTAAAAATGCTGTAAAAAGGAGAAGAGAAGGTAAAGCTCTAGAGGAGAAAATACCAAGTGGTAAAAGCTTGAATTCCAAAATCTATACAAATATGTCAAAAATATATTTTCTCTTTCATATGATTCAACAACATTTACTCCAGCTTTTAAATTAAAAAAAGAATTCAGGAACACCTTTTCACCTTTTTGTTGATATTCATGCTGCATGAAGATGCAATCTGAAGTCAGCAGAAGAAAGTGTGCTTTGTTAAGCATACAAATCATGAATAGTCCCTTTCTGTGCTGCAGAGAGACATTCTACAGAGTTTGCACACTTTTTTCCACAAGCCTTTCATTTCAAGAATCACTTTCCACTTGTGTGATAGTGAAGTAGAAGTTGAAGACAGGCTCTCCTGCCTCTGTGCTCAGGGTGAGGGCTGTTAATACCAATACTACTGCTTTCCCATGTCTGTCACTTAACTGTACATCTTTGGAAACTGGTTATGGCAAGATGTGGTGGTCAGAACATCTCCAGTGTATCACAAACTAAAATTAAATCTCTAAATATGTCCTTATGTTGGAAACTGTAGAGCAAACTTCACCACTAACATGAATGCTGAAAGCAACTGGAACTTCCTTCACAAGCTGTAACACTGCCAATTTTCCAGTCAGAGTTTGATGTCAGTGTTAATCAACCAGAATTGGGCTTCAAAGCAATGCCTGTGTTTTTGTAACCCAGAAGCACTAGAAAAAAAAAAAAAAAAAAAAGAGAGAGAGAGAGAGAAAAGGGAAAATCTTGTGACACTAGACAAATAATCAAACAATTTTAGATCATAATTCTGAACAGATAGAAAATTAAATACTATTACTTTTTACAACATATATTTGTGGTGATTTCCTATTGATTACTGGACTCATTAACTGCATAACTTAACCCTAAATAGTACTTTTCAGAAAAAAAAATACAGAATGTACTATTCATTGAATAAACCACTGTTGAATAAAGTGAGCTATCAGATACCTACTAAAATACATTAGGTGGCTATAACATATTTTGTCTTTGACAATCCAATTCCAATTTTTGTTGTTTAAAACACCGCACAGAAATTGCTTGCATGCTTTGTCTTGCATAAACTGTGGGATTTAACTTCTTTGTTAAATATTCCATTTATTTTGGTCATAATCCCAAAAGAAACAATTTGTTCAAACTGTTCAGCCAAACACAATGTCACTTGGCAAAACACCATGGTCGTCTATACAGCCAATTCTCTAGAGATAATTGCTAGCTATCAGTAGCCTAACATCTAAAACAACACACTGATTTGGAAATGTGGACAAATAGAGGCCCTGCTCCACCCTTCATCACAGAACCCAAAGCTCAGCTTCTGCAGGCAGTAACGTCTGATACGATGCAGAATCAGGTGATTCTCCTCAGGCTTGCGTGCTGACTCAAAAAAAAAAAAAAAAGGTTTGCCATAAAGCAGCGTTACCCACCCTGTAATCATTTTAGGACTGATCCCCAGTCAGTATTTAGCACAGCTGGATTGTATTACAGCAGTTTATGCACTGCAGGTTTGCAAAGCTCAGCAAACCAAAGGCAAACATCATTTTCTAAGCATGCATTCGTTCTGTCCCCATTAACGTCTGCTGGATGCCGTTGCACTACCTGTCATCTGCAGCAGACATAAGCATCCTGAGACACTTCCCAGAAACGTGATTGGTCTGTATGGTAGTCATTCGGTATTAAATTATTCATTGACTAATTAAAAAAATACGAAGATGAGACATTTTAACACTGTTTTAAAGCAGAGCACAACCACTCCATGGCTGGATCAAACTGATTTTCCCTGCTTCAATGTTTTTGTTGAGGTGTCGAAAAAGCTAAGCATGAAGTGTGCAGGAAAAAAATAAAATAAAACCTTTCACTGGTTTCAGCAGACCTCAGAGCTCCCACTTTCTGTGGCTGTTTACAGCAACAAACGGCTCCCACAGAACCACTCACAGGCATGCAGCCCCTCAACAAGCGCGGCCTTGTGTGAAAAGCCCAAACCTCTGCAAGCCGCCACCAGAAAAAGGGGATTTTTTTTTTCTATCCCGTTATACTGGGTCCTAAAGCTCTAAAAAGAACGGCACAGTTGTCGTCGAGCCCCTCTTCTAAAACACAGCATGGCTAACTCTTGGGGGGGAATGGGTTTCTGGGGCAGTTTCCCTGCCAGGTGCTGTCCCTGTCCCAGCTTTGGCCCTGGGCCTGGGCCTGGCCCTGCTGCACCCACGGCCCAGCGGCTGCGCCCCAAGCGGGTTTCTGGGGCCGGAGGAAGCGGGCCGTAGCCGGCCACACCAGATACAAAGCTCTGTTGATCTCAAACACTGGCTTCGGCTGATTGCCTTTCCTGTGTCCGCTTTGGGGATGAAAGCGGCCAGCGCAGCACCATCTGCCAGCGGCCAGGCGTGAACAGGAAAAGGCTGTAAGAAAGGAGGGAAAAGGAAGAGCCCAGCAGCTCCAGCCACTCCTGCATCCTCCCCTCCCTCCCCCGCTTCCTAACATAAAATGCTTGACAGAAGAGCTGAGAAGTATTTTTCCGATTTGTTAAAAAAGGTGGAAAGGCTCTTCTCCTTCCCAAGCGAAAATACACTACCGCAGTTTCACGCTGTTTTTCAGTAGCTCTAAATGAATTCTTATTTAGGGTTAATAAGCCACTCACTAAATGACTTTCCCCTATTTAATCTTCACACAGCAATTTATTCAGTGAAATCCCTTTAGTCTTGTTGGAAGAACTGTATAAAATTCATTCGATTTCTTTTTATTGGAAGGGAGTAAAAGAGAGACTTGGGCATCATTTTTCTGCTGGTTTCTGGAAACACAGAAATTTGTCTTGCAGTGATGACTTTCCAGCCTTTCCCTTTACTGGGATACCTAACTGTTTTACAACCTCTAAATTCCCTGCACTTCTCATAGTAAAATTTGTTACTATGACCAAAAGAATTCAGTAAAAAGTAGAAACTGTTCTATTACCAAGCTAATTGTTCTGTTACCAAGCCATCAAGACTAAAGTTTCAATACACTTTTTGGAGGACTGAAATAAGATAACTTGGGTACATTTTTAGAAAAGGCTATTTGCACTTACATTTTTTTTTTTAAACAGTCTCTTTAACTTTACACAGAATTTTTGACAGGTCATAGCCAGAATCCCAAAGGTAAGCAGCAAAAATTGATCTTTCTCTAGAAATATGGAAACAATTGGTTCTTGAACTCAAACATTTGTTTGTATTGATTTCATACAGGGAGGAACAGACCAAGAAAAACAATTTGGCTAAACTGAGCCATTTAAGGTTCAGCTATATCTATTTAAATCAATATAAGCATCTTTATTTATGATTTTACTGTCAAAATTTGGCTGTGATTTATAACAGTATAAATGAAAGACAAGTTTTAGGGTTTAGGAAGCCCTGTGACAGACTATGGCCTTTAACAGGTTTGAACTGCTCTCCAGAGTTGAAGAATTAACACTTAAGCAATTGACACTACCTAGGAGTACAAGAGAAGTATCTAGCTGTGAGATAGAAACCAATCTGTTTAGTGAAAAATGGAAGAGTATTATTTAAACAAGAGATTAAAAATACATATATCAGCCAGAAACTGAAACACAATATTTTGTTGGAACCAAAATGAGAAACTGATGGGAACATGAAAACAGTAAAACTTCAGTAAAAGCAATTTTTTAAATAGATTTCAAAAAAGTTCTAACAGAGTACAATTGCAAATCTAAGGAGAGGATCCAGTTAATTTTTAATCTTATCTTAATCTTATTATAAAGCAATTGTACTCATCATTCCTGTACACATATCTGTGTGTATGTGTGTACCTTTTTGTGCCTCAGAAAAGTCAACTTAAACATCTGACAAAACTCAGCAGAGGCCTTCAGGAGATTCCCTGCTGCAGCTGGTCAATACAACAGATGGTTCAAGGGCTGCATGTAGCCCGTGAAGCCTTTTTCCAGCCAACCCTGAAGCAAGAGGCACGGCATCACCTCAGGCTGACGGAGCAGCCAACCTGGGCAGCCAGCAGGAGTGGTCTGGCTAATGATGCATATTGGTCCATGCTAGCTGCAAGCATAAAGTCCCTTGTCCAGCCACCGGGAGAAACATAGATAAAGGACAGGAGGAAGAGTAAGTACTCCAGTGGGGAAGGAAGAAAGACACAAGGGAGAAGCGAGATGGTTAGAATGAATGAGGAGATGCCAAGTCACAAGAGAACACACCACATCTCTTATTCACAGAACTACTTGTTCAAAAAATCACCCATCAGTCTCTAATCTCTACCTATCAATACCCTTTCAAAACTATTAAAAAAATTTAAAAAAAAGAGAAAAAAGAATCACTCAAAAATCCCATCAAGGAATGAGTTAGAGTAATGGTCAGATTCTGCACCATGCACTTGCATAGAGCAGTGGGAAGAATTAGCAGGTCCAGCAGGGCTCCCAGGGATCTAATTTGCTATTTAGTAAATACTTTTAATTCCCTAAAAGCCATGGTAACCTTGTAATGACCTTATTAAGCCACAGTCCTTGTGACTGCTTTGTAACATTATAATTTCTAAGTTGGTACCCAGTCTTACGGATTTTAAAACTGCAAAATGCTCCATTTTTAGAAGTAGATGTGCATGATGTGCTGTCCCGAAGATGAAGTAAGGTCTTGTGGTTAATACATAAAGCAAGCTTCCTGAAGTATAAACAGGAATTCAGGAGAGACTGCTCATCTCTTAGGAATTTACTCTGTAATCTTTAGCAAATCTCTTAATCTTTCTATGCCTCCATTCCCCATATGTAAAATAGGGTAATACTTTCTGTAAAGATAAAAGCTGTCATGTGTGTCCTTTTTTTAAAAAACTGTATGTCTAGAAAAGCCTCTAGTTAAAGTGTTAAAACCATTTCTGTCAAATATTAAAAGATTTATTTCCTTGGTTATCCAGAATAAAATTGCCCAAAATATTATTCAGTGTCACACCTATTAAGCATTTTAGTTCTTCATGTAAGAAGTGATCATGCTGAAGCCAAAACTTTACCTTTTTTTAAGTTAGCCTTATAAATTTAGTAACAATCTATACACATTCAGTAAGTTTCTTACTACATTATCTAGACAGAGGTAACAAGAATCACAGACATAAAGCTCATTATCCTATCTGAGATTATGGCTTAGATCACTTTTCAGATATCTTTTGAGCAAATTATGGTTTTTATTTTATTGTCATACATACTGAATGTATGTACATTCATGCATGACAACTACATATATGTAACATATATGATGAAGATAAAAGTCCTATGGCAACCTCAGTGGCTATATTCCCCATTATATCCTTTTGACTTTGATTCTTTTCCAGGTATTAAGACATAAATCAAACCAGATTAGTGATTCCCACTTTGGTATTAAACAAGCCAGTGGAAAAAGCTGGAAGACCTCACAAAATAGTACTCGCTAACAGACAATGAGCCAGCCTGATAGTGTAGTGAAAATCCGTCACACATCGATATGAGTTTGGATTCTGAACTGAAGCCTGAGCTGTTGAATCACCAGGGCTGGAAAACTGGCAAAAGCACAACGCTGCTCTCCCAAAGAGGGTGTGGGGCACCGTGAAAGAACTCTTGGCATCATTCTCAGGGGAATATTTTGGCTCATGTGAGGACTGGCTTCAACAAGTTCAGAAGGAAGCTATGCTCAGGCCTTCTCTGCAGGGGAACATATTTTACAACATGGGACCTTTGATGAGACTCTGGGTAGGTGTTTAGAAGACGCCTGGGAGGGCATGTCGGTGAATGAGGACAGGACGACTACAAGTCTCTGTATGAAAAAATAAACATAAGTAACTAACATGAGAAGACAGAGAAAACTTCTGTGGGAAGAATAAGTAAAACAGAGATAGCAGAACTGATGTATTGTCCAACTGCATTCTTAGAAAATAAGAAGAAAAAATATTGTAAGCTAAAGTATCTTTACTTTCTCCACTTACAGTATTTGAGTTGATATCCTGTAAGCTGTGAGCTTGAAAAAGTTACTTAATATGAAAAGTGTTCATAATTCTGAAACATTAACGTCACAACTCAGATGAAGAATCACATTACATTTATTTAATTTAATATTACATGCATTTTAGACACTGATTCATGCTTTGTTTTTGCACAAGTAGTCATTCTTAATGTACACGTAATAACCATTGTTACAGGGAAATTCAGTAGCATGCATTACACACATCTGTGCACAAAGTTCCTGTTTTCAGTTACAAAATTCAATTAAGGTCATGATTTCTAAATGAATATTATACATACAGTTTAATTTTGGTTTTATGCAGACATTGCATAGTTAATTATTAGCTTCTCATGAAAGACTGGAAGTGTGGTATCAGTATTGTTGAAGCAAATCAAGTGACAGTAGCAAACAAGAAGATTTGAAGAAGAGGCATAACCTTCAGGGTTGAAAGGTCAGCAAGTACAGCCTAGGATAAAAACCCAAAAGGCTTGTTAAACTTGACATTTGAATCAAATTTCTTTAAAGCAGCTAAAGAAGTCAGAAAAAGATTTGGTACTGACTAGTAACAATAGTTAGGTTCAAACATGAATAGAAACAAATCACGCTGTTTTATGTTATTGTGCAAAAGCTTCTCTTGCCTTTTTTTTTCATTCTAACACTTCAAAGAAAAAGCATATGTTTACGTATAGAAAACCAAGTAACTTTATTTTAGCCTTTAGACTTACTTCAAATATACGTGGCATCATGAGGGTATAAGAGGTCTAACATTTCAACTTGCTTCTAAAAATAATTGGGAATTAAGAATCCTTATCCTGTGGCTTGGCTAGTACTTGTGAAGTAAGTCCAATGTAATGACTGAAACAGTCAACGTCTTCTGATGAAGTATGTTAAAAAAAAAAAAAAAAAAAAGAAAAGAGCCATCACAAGTTCTCAATGTTTGAAAAAAATACGTCACCAGAGCTTTGAAAAAAATATACATTTTAACACAGTAGTGGAGATAAACAATAATAATCTTCATCTTAAAGATTTTTCTTCATTTCCTACCTGTAAAATGACAATACTTGCAGCAAAATTTCAGATTCAAAAATTACAAAAGTAACTTTGTAAAATCTTTGTGATATCAAAAAGCACAGAAGCAGCAACATTAAAATATACTGAGAAAAAGTATAAGCGTCCATAATATTTTAAAAAACAATATATCCTACAAACATAATTACATATTTAAATAGAAAAAAAATCTAATTATACAGCGTAGTTTGATAACTCTTCATTTTTGTAACAAATATACTCTTTTACATACTTATCCTCCAGAAAAGCAGTATTATGTACTGCATGTTCATAATTAGTCTAGTTTTTATCTAAGGTAAGAATTTGGGCAGGAAGATTTGCACTATGTACCACGTGCCATGTGAAGCTTAAGTTACTGTTGTTGGCAAAGCATCAGAAACTATTTCAATCTCCCCTAACTGAAACATATCCTTACTTCAGCTGCAGCCAGTGATGTCACCTCCATCAGGTTGACTGCTCGGAAAGCAAACACAGCAGCTGCCAGCACTGGAAAGGAAAAAAAAAAAAAAAAAAAGAAAAGAAGAAGCCCAGTATTTAAGTGGCTGACTTGTTAATTAGTGATTAGAATTAATCTTGATTTAAAATAGCAATTTTCACTCCCCTGAGTAATTACTTTGATTCTGAATAATAATATACAGTGGATGTCAGTGTTTGAATTTCTTTGGCTATCCATTAAAACTGATAGGACAAACGCCATTTTCTTTTAGAAAAGTTTGAGTGAAAATGCTTACATTTAATGTGACAAGCTTTTAATTACAAAGGGGAAGGTAATTTACAAATAGTTAATTTCTAAGCCAAAAATTTGGATTTACTTAAGTGGCAACATTTCAATTGTGAGCATTATGTAACATGAAAAAATAATTCGTAGTTATCTCTTATACAGTTATATATACCTACCTAGCTGTCTTACATATACAAATAGAACTAAAACCTTTCCTCTTCTGTTCATCTACTTTGCATTTAAAATGTGTTCCAACTGAAGATACTTATTTTCTTTAGAACACCCATCTTGAACCTTGCATAAATCTTTGGACAGAATTTCCTCTGTAAGTACAAAACTTTCAATGTTTATTAGAAGACGGGGCTTTGAATAAAGATATACAGCAAAACCAGGGCAATTCTCAGTTGTGCTAAGTGCTGAAGTACTTGCCATATGTGAATAAGACAAATATTGTATTTTGTGAAAGGTGATGAACTCAAATCTTAATCATTACCAAATCAAATGGTACCACTGAAGCTGGGAAGACATCCTACGCTCTTTTTCAGAGAGCACTTAGCATCTCTGGAGCACTATCACAGCAAACAATGATAAAGAAGAAATATCGTTAAAAAAAAAAGTTACTTCACATTTGTGTTAGAGATGCAGTGTTTATGCAATTCTATTTTTCTAAAAGTTATTCTCTTTGACTTGTACGCAATCTACTTTCAGCATTCAAAGATCAACTAAGTTTTCTTCTTGTCACAAAATAGACTTGAGCTAACATGTATTTGCCTTACTACCACATGGACTCAACACATTTTGTAAAAATAATTCCATTACCAGCAAGAATTTCTAGAGAGTTGTATCCTAGGATTCTGTCCCACAGAAGCAAGAGCTGATCTGTAGCTAAATAACCAGAAAATGCTCGTACCATCCATTTAAATGAAATTCGTAGCCTGCAAACAAGTGATAAACGGTAGTAGTTACATTTTTCTCTCTCCCATAATGATTAGACCGATGGTCTATAAATTCTTCTGCATTTCTCCTCCAGGAAGAATGGTCATTTTCTCTTGCTGCATTAATAATCAGTATTTTCCTTTGTAACAGCCATCAGAAAAATATTAAGCATCTCATTTGATAAACCACTAATATCATTACAATATTCTGACCAAACAATTACATTAAAGGGATCCTCAGCTTTTATCACCCCAAATGTTTCATCCATTTCTGCTACTATTATGAATATCAGTTATAATACAGGAAGATTTTCAAGTTCTATTGCACTTGGTGCCATGAATACACTATTGAGAATGACAGTCTCCTGCTCCTTCCCCTTCCTCCAATGGCTTCTGCTGTAATGAACATATCACAGTGAAAAAAAAAGTCTCCTGTCCCCCAGGAAATAAATCATTTACTCCATCAGATCTAACCTGCTACATTATTCAGCTAAGTTTCAGTAATTCTTTTTCTCGTATGAACACAAAGAGCAATTTTCCTTTCTTTTTCATAGAACGTACAGAAGGAAATGCACCATGCACAGATACACAGGTTAGACAAAGGACTCCAACTGAATTTCAAGGAAAACTGGCACATTGATGGTTGCACTTTGGAATAATTTCTCTTAGCTTTTAAATTAAAATACTACAGGATGGCCAGCATTTTCAGAACAATTAATCCACAATATTTGTAGCAAGTCAGAAAGAAGTACTTACGGCTGTGCCCCAATTTCTCGAAGGTGATAAAAAAGCTGGGGCAGATGAGTTTGTAGAAGAGTCTCAAATAGCAAACACAATGACACAATGCCCTAATGAAACAAGATCATATCCTGAATACTAACACTCATTCTGTCAAATCTGAGAAAACAGTATTGGCACATAAGTATTCATAAATTTTTAATTCAAGAAATAAAACACCATTAATGATGTAATATACAGCTCAGGTAAGCAGGGCACAGACAACTCTGATGCTTCCAGTCACTACAGCCTTGCTCCTACAATTCTGTGTATGTATTAGCAACATAATATGTTGTGATAGCCCCTTTCACCTCTAAGTTACTTATAATATTTGCATGTCATGGTCTAAGTACTCCGTGGGTTATTACAGTATGACCTACTTGAAATATTTCCTCTTCAATGAAACAGACCCAGTTACACTATATATATAATAAAAAATGGAGGATGTGAGAAATAATCTGTCTGATAACTAGAAACAAACAGCAATAGGGATAATTACAACAAAGTTAAATGTAAATACATTTTAAAATTTCTTTTTTAAATTACCATGAAAATGAATAGATTCCTGTCTGACCGGTTTCCCTGCTATTAATGACTGAAAGCACAATGCCCAGCCTTGAAACAGTATATTAAGGAAAGGATTTTTTTTTTTAACCAGGAAATGTTTTCAAGATATAATACAGCTATTCAGCACTTTGTGAGGGAGAAAAGGAAAATATTTACTATGCTCTATTCTTCAAAAATGGAAGATAAGCAAAAACGTCTACAATTGTCTTACACTTGAGACAGCTGGCCACCAACATCACCAAGTTATTTAATTATACCTCCAGCATCTAGTAATGCCAAAAAGCATGTACTGTCACACAAAGACAGTTGAGTTAAAGAAAGAGACATTAACTTGCTATCACTGAAAAGACAGCTGTATCTTTGACTATATTATAGTCCCTCTACCCCAGAAAACACTTGTGAGCAATTACGTCATCAATTAAAATGAGATTGAGTATGCATTTACATAACTGCTTGAATCGAGAAGCCTATTACATAAAATACAAGATTACATAAAGTACATGACATTTTATAGCAGAGACTAAAATTGAGGTAGAAAAAAATATCCGATACTCTTTCCAAGTTTGCTGAAATATTTCATTATATTTAAAGGGACGTCTTTCAGTTGTCTAGAAAATCATGTCACCGTATATTATTGTTTCATAGCAAACAGAGTATTTAGTGAGTGGGTTTTAATTCCTAATGAACTTACAGAGGGATGAGAAGAGATGGAATGGAGTCTGAAGAAAAAACGCACATACATCTCACGGAATATCTGATACAATTTGGAAGGTTCATGGTACAGAAAACAAAGTGGAGCAACTGAAAGGATAAAAGAATTATAATTGACCCAACACTGTAAACTGCTAAAAGAGTTCAATGATTAAGAGCATGAAGTATGGTGAAAAACAAGTAATTTATACTGGCACGATTTACAAAAATTATACTATATAAATTATTCAGAAAGATTTTTTATAATAGAATCTACCATTAGAAGTAAAAAGTTAAGCAAGGGAGTACAATACATTCTAGCTTACAGTTCTACACATTTCAAGAACCTAAACTACTTAGAACCTGCTTTTCATGGTGCTGGCTTCCTAAGAATAAGAAATACACTTTAAAGACAGCTTCTTTGGGAGTTAAGGCAATGATATGTTGAATAGTACAAGTTTTTGATTTAACCGTCTGTAACTTCCAATGTGCTTTTTGGACACTGACCATCTCCAAATTGGTTCCCCGTTTTTAAGACAGGCATAATTTTACTATTTGAAGACAGGTGTTTTGAAAAGTAAAGTATTAAAAATAGCTCTTGGTTGCCATATTAATGTCCCATAAGTATGACTGATCAGGAGAGACCTGTTTCTTTCTTGTAAGATCTGAAAAACATGGCCATTTGGTAGTTTACTGTTTATAAGTCTTTTAATATACCTGATTCAAAATAAGAGTTGGCTACATTTGTAAAGCAGTGACTCTCAAGCCTCTTTTTTTTTTTTTTTTTTTTTTTAAAGTCTGGCATATAGATAGATCTGTTTCATGTATATGGTGCCTAAACATAATTAGATACCCCTGATTTTTACTCCATTCATTCAACGCACATTTCACAGACAGTTGTTCTGCATGCATTTCACAGCTTTTCTTTAATCTCTCCACTCAGTCATCATCACTCAACTATTACTTCATTTTACAGATGCATTCATGCAGCTTGCACTTGAATACATTCACAGTCTCTCTACATTCACCCTCCCCTCCACTTCTCTTCTACACAAAATAGGGATAGTGACACATCTGCATAAAAATCTATACATGTACATATATCTATGTGCATATTTATAGATATATGTGGATGTGTGTGTGAATTCATTCATATATGTGTATATATATCAGGAAGGTGGCTTTATAGAAAATAATGGCACTTGTGTATGAGAGGTGGGGCACTAAGGTAGGATGAGATGTTCACAGAAATGTGTATTTACGTTGCGCTGAGAAAAGCAGAGGGTGTTACCAGTGTGTATGTGTAAGGATTGAAGATGGAAGAGCTGGCAGGGTGCGTATGTACATAAAGGCCAGGAAGATAACAGAACAGTGCCTGACAGCTGGCACTGTATGAGCGTATGCATGCGAGCATGCAAAAATATATAGGATTTACATAAGGTCCCAGGTACTTCCTCCTAGAGCAGCACAGCATGCAAGACACAGGATGCTCTGCTTGGATTTACACTAGTATTTCTACCACCTTGTTTTTCAGCCTCCCTCCTTCTCACAGCCAATCTGTTTTGTGCCCTTTCCAAGCAAAAGGGGAAAGGAGGGAGGGAAGAAGCTCCCACCTAGTTTGAGAGCTGCTGTTCTAAAGGGCAGAGTCAAATCCAAACATTTTGAAAAGAATACATTTCACACACAAGTTGAAAGCCTCCTAGTGAACACTTAAGGAAGAGTTTGTAACTAAGCTGTTCCTTACTTCAGAAGACTTAGATTCCCTACCCGGGTTCAAATTTCCATTTCATATTTATATTACATTTTATTTCTAAGAATCAAACATTTATTATTAGCAAAACATAGCATTTTAAGTACAATCTTGAAATCTGCTTGCCCAAATACCATAAATACCTTTGACAAATCAAAAGAAAAAACTGGAAACCTGTAACAAATATTCTCTCGCATTATTTCAGCATCTCTCTGCACTAGCTGTTTTGTTACATCTGAGAACTGGGGAGATTTTTCTGCTGTTTTCCTAGAAATCTTGTTGATGTTTAATCTTTCGTCTGTGCAAAGTAGTAGTACCCATTCTATCACGTAATACTCCTTTAACACCTACTTGAGGATGGATACAGAAACAGGCCTTTTACATAATTCATGTTTTTAAGACTAACAGCTAACTTAGCCTACCCAAAAGAAATGAGGCAACAGAAAAGAGCAGGCTGTCGATAAACTTCCTCCCTCTACTCATACACATTAAGATGCAGCCTCTGACCAGACCATCTGTGTAGCGATTAGCTCTCAAGAGGTATATGATATGAAGTTGTTGGAATTTTAAAAATTCTATACAACAGTTTTCATGCACACAGAAACAGAACATATAGAAGTTTAAAACTTGCAGAAAAGTACATACAGCTTTTAACTACAATACAATAAAAAGAAATCCCAAACTGATAAGAGTTTATGAGTCACACTTACCATACATAGAAAAGCCATGAAAAGGAATTACACCTATAAAACAAAGATTTATTTTTTTTGTTGTTGTTCTTTTGTATTTATTTTTAGCCATGCAAGAAATGTATTTTTTTCCCCAAGTTTCTAAATTGAATTCTGCCTGCTACAGGAATAAAATATTTCCTTCTATTAGCACCTGGTGTTAGATTTAAAGTTTGTAAATACTGAAGTACAGGAATTATATAATTTACTTCACTATGACCAACGGTGTGCTGTAACACGTGCTGTATTTCCTAGAAAGCCATGTAAAGCTCTGTTTCCATGACGCATAAGCTTTGCTGAAATCAGAACCCAATTTCAGATAAATGACAACCAGTAAGTGTCATGCACTAACAAGGAGGGAGCAGGAGAAAAAGGAGGCCAAGACCTCCAGTAACTCATGTCGTACTCAGACAAAACATTTAGAGGACTTGGCAGTGGTAACATGACAGTTGTGTCCTCTTTTCCAACTGATCTCAGCTCCCATTCATTAATTTTCCTATAGGACCAGTAAGAATGAGCTGCTTTGGCAAAAGGTCATAAGGACAATGTTTCATGGCTATAAAGCTGCAAATAAATGTGGAAGCAAAAATGGAAGAAGGGGAACAAACATATCTGCTATCACTGACACCACTGGAAGGGAGAAGTCACAAAAGGCAAGGTCAGAGATACAGATTTAAGATTGGTGACGTGAGGCTCTGAAAGCAAGAGCAAAGAGCTTGAACTTTAAATAAAAATTTGGGGCAAAAACAAGGTAAGAATTCAACAGACAGGGATTTAAATGGTCAAAATAAGAGCTGAAAAAAGAATTTTCATAACTGAAGTAACAGCAGGAATGATATTGACTTAAAATTATATAGAATAGTTATAACGGAATTTTGAAAATGGACACGTTTTAGCAGAAATGAGACTGTCAGGTGTGGTTTGTAGAGTTCCGAAAAGCTGGGGGTCAGATGGTTTCAGCATGTAGCTTTCAGATCCTCTAAGTGGAGCATCCTGTCACTGAAGTACAAGCTGCTGCACCAGAAGTTGTTTTCCATCTTCTTCCCACACACATAGACAAACTCCGTATGTGACTATTAACACCAGGCTGAACATGGTTCTGCAGTAGCTTCAATTCATCTTACTCCTTTAAATTAATTAATTTGGCAGAATAACAGTAAAACACAGTTTGTAATAGAAAAAGAGGTTATCATGTATTCAGGAAAAAAAAATCCTGTATCCTTCCAATCTACCACTAGAGGAGGCAATAGTATAACTCTTACCATTTGGTGGATAGAAAACAGCATATTCTTCTATTCCAAGTTTTCCTGTGAATCATCAAACCACAATTAAAAAGATTAAACTGTTAAAATTTGTACAGATAAAATTTACATTTTTTATTTATAAGTGACACTTACAAAAATCATAACTACCAATACTATTGACCATTTGATATTGTCCAAAAGCGTGTAAGGAATTCAGATACACTCTAAAATATAAAACAAAAATGTAGCACCAACAAGGGAGGATGACAAACAGGAAAAAAACAAAAGGAAAAAAAAAGCATTTCAGCAATGCTATACCAATGAGATTTGATGTGGGTATATATTAGGAGCTCTAAAGGTGTTTGCTGCATCCTTGAAGACAGTGAAGCTCTCTGAGGAGATAAGGTTAAAGGGATAAGTCTGTCATGCTGTGGCAGACTGACCTAGGGACAGGAAAGACATTTAAAAAGACAGAAGAACACTGGATAAAAAAACATCCAAGGCTTCATTAAGCCTGCAACAGAGAGGAAGATGGATGGTACAGCTGTGATATAACAACAACAACAGAAATTAAGTAATCTATTGGATGCAAAAGGCTAATTAAGTAAAGACAAACTTTAACAGTACAAACTGAACATACAACTGTTTCTCTTCCTTGCAAAACGAACATGTTACATCAGTTAACAGTATAACTATAGAACTATTAACTATAGAACTTTCTCAATTAAAATCTTAACGATATAGCAATCAAAAAAAATTTTTAAGCACAACTATTTAAAAACTTAAATTATTTCTCTGTTTTAAGATGAGAAATTTAACTAGAAATTATAATAAACTATGTGAAAATATACAGATATGCAGAGATTCTCTAGACCTCTGTGCATTTTGTTTCTTCTATACCTAAAAAATTAGCGCACACAGCTTTTGTCAGGTTTGGACTTAAATATTTTCCTGTAGTATGAATCAACTGAATTAAGTTCAAAATTACTTTGTGAAGCTCTTGCCCAGTACCCTACGAAAATAAAAAGCAGTATTTTTGAATAACAGAAGTTACTTGTTTCCTTAAACTAAAAGAATAATTTTACTTTCCCTTTCAATTGTTTGCTTGCCATGCAGCGGGGAGTTGTTATCTGGAAGGACAGTATTTTTAGCATGAAGCATTTCTCTTGGCTAATTAGCCAAAAATAGGACCTACGAGCCTTTCGGATTTATACTGCACAGGTTCAGCAGAGACTTAGATTTCAGCAACTTCATTCCTCAGATTTGTTTCTGTATAAGTGGAATAGTCCTATAGCTGTGTTTCTGGGCTGCTATGGCCTGAGGTGAGATGCAGGTCCCTCTCCTGTTCTGCCCTCAGGTGAGCCCCTGGCTACTTTCAGACAGTAAGTAAAGAAAACTGCTTAATTCAGGTAAAGAGAGAGAAAAGACCTACGAAGCAATAAAAAAGGAAGAAAAAAAAAACACAAAATAATCATTGTCTCTAGTGAGAAAAATAGCAGCAGAAGGCAAACAAAATCAGCAGAGATCCTGGTACAGGAATCATATTAGGCTAAATACACTGGAACTAGGGACCAAAGAAGAAAACGGGAATGCAGAAGGTAAAGGTAGAATGAAAAAATAAAAAGCATTGGATGGTTGAAGGGTTCAAGGTGAAAGACAAAATTAGGGTAAAGCCAAGGCAGATGATGATCTAAGAAGCCAGGAAGAGCCCATAGCAGCAGAAGCTGGCAGAGAAGGCAAGTGTGAAGTGATAAATTTAAGACTGTTAGGTTACGAAAAATAAGACTCACAGAGGGAAATAAAGCCAAAGGTAGGGTAAAACTCTAGATGACACAGTGCTTTGAAAATAATAATAATAATTAAAAAAAAAAAAAATCAGTGCTCTACCTGCATGGTAGAGCTCTACTCTCCCAGACCTTGGAACAGAGCCCAAGATTCTTCAGCAACTTGTTCTGCTCCTGTCTACAAATATGTAAGAAACTCTCTACTTCGGGAAGATAACATCCTACCCCCACTTCCAGTTGGTAAATTTGTTGAAGTTGCAGAGGACTATGTCACGTATTTAAATTTCTAACCGTGATGACGACAGATATCCAGATTCTACCATATTGTCATAGTTGTGTTTTGAATTTATTTTGGTAAAACACTGGAGAATTACACACACAACACTACCATAAAATAACATCATTGCAACCTGGTCTTTATGTGATCAGTTTCTAAACTGTGATAATAGAATCTGTGCATATGTCAGCTGGATACATGAAGACTTATTAATGTTCTTTTAAATGTAGTCTATCGGGTGTAATGAACATAAAGGAAATTCACATACTGCATTACTGTAGCAGTCAACAAAAGTCCGTGCATTACTATTATTTTTTTAAAACAACTCCCTTTACCTCGTATGTATGATTTTGGTGGGGTTGCACTACTGTACGTAAAGTGCTCCAATACTGATGTATCTCGGGAAAAACAGAGTAATACCTGTAGAAGAGAAAAATAAACTGACAATCAACAAAGCAATGTCAAACAGAGATTTAAGCACCTGCCCTAATTAGCACCTATTAGACTTTCCTAAAAAGAACTAATATGGTTGAAAGCTACTGACCAACTTAATTCACTTTCCTGTTAAAATTTCCAGGCTCACTTTGAACTTGTTATGATACCATCTTTACATTCACTTATTGTCAATAAAATATCCACACTCTCCAATCTTCCTGTTTGCCTCTAAGCATGAATTTACACCCTTCTGTCATGTCATATTGACCTACACCTGAATAATCAGCACATTGGAACATTTTGGAATGCTTGGTAAGTATTCTAAGTTTTTGCTTAGACATCTTAGTTTTAACAACTAAGTCTTTAACAGCTTGCTCTGTGCATGCAACTCACTGCTGTGATACATATCAGGTCATTTCCCTAATCAGTTACTAAGACTCAGGGAAGTCCTAGTAAGTGAATAAGCAAATGAAACATTTACATTTTAACATGTGTGCATTTCCAGAAGACCGATCCTCTTATTGTCTCTAGTTCCAAAAATCTTTGCAGAATGCTTGCACTACGTTCAATTCTTTCCAAAAGAACAGATGAGAACATTCACCTCATATCCATAATTTCTTAAATGTATACTGTATTTTGTAAAATATATCTGTATTTCTCATTGCTAACATAAAGGAACAATCTAGAACAACTGAGTATAAAATTAAATATTAAAAGCGTTCCTAGAAAAAAATAATAAAGAAACTCATCACACATACAGTTGTAAAAAATGTAATAATTATTATACTTGGAAATTTTCATGTTGTGGATGCAATGAAAGGCTGCAGTATCAACAATGGACACACGAGGGCAAAAGTAATACAGTCTTCAACTTGATGCTGATTTTTGTGTATCTTAAACCCTCTCCTCTTGCAGGTTTTAAAAATTTTTCTTCAAATTGTAGCCAAGGTTTAAAATGTGGAGATGTTTTATATGGTGTTTTGCCACATAATTTATTATAAATAAAATTAATAGATTTTTCCTTCAACTAACTATTTCAAACATTTTCCAGAAATCAGCATTTATTAAAAGGCAGCATGCAAAACTGTGACACCTGAACACCACTGCATTTTTTTATTATTATTATTTTGAGACATTTCCCTCTTCTGAATTTCAAAATTACTTCTCAGATAACAAACATCTTTTAAAAAATAAATAGCTTCTTTATCTTCAACAGTTGAAGCTAAATATTATTTTTGCGCAATACACAATCATTTTCATAGCTGCCAAAATACAACTGACAATAACAATACACAGGCAAATGTAATTCTCTGTATATGTTAACTGAGGTGAGAGAAGATGAACTAATCTAAAAAGGACATAAATTACGTTCTCTCATAGGGGAAAGAATGTAACCTTAATTTGAGGCCTCGAACACCCACCACCTTTTTTCCTTTTTTTTTTTTTTTGAACACAGTGTCCAGTACCAGTATCTGGAAGTCTTTAAGACTATGTATCTTTATATCAGGTAGACTCTCAAACACAAGTTCCAACAACACCTAAAAACTGCTGGGTAAGGTTCTTTGCATGTATTCATTATGCAGGATGTAAAACTACAGTATTGAAATTAAACATCTGACATTAAATCATGAATTTTTGATTTATGTATTATTCTTCTCATTCACAAAAGTGCTACTCCTAATGGAAACTAATACAACGCCTTTTTAAGTATAGAAATGTTTGATAAAACATTGGATATTTTTACCAGCAATACAACCACAATCAGAAAACCACTGAATTTAAAGAACTGAGAAAAACAAAAAACAAAGCCAAAGCTTTTATTAAAAAAAAATAAAAAGACTATACTGAATGTAACCGTACTCCATTTCAATAGTTATAAAGAAGTAACAAACAAATGTTAACTTGGGATAAAGAAAGCACAGTAAAGCAAATAAATTACATCATTTCCCAATGTTCTTCCTAGGAAGGAATGCATGCTATTAAAGAGGTACCAACAATGCAACTGAACATCCTCGATATTATTTTATGTCCAAATGTTCTGGTTTTGATGGATACTTTTTCCGTTAAACAATTCACAGACAAATGTCACACTCTGCTCAAAGACTTGAAAAACTTTGAGGCGCTAATGAGCTACAAGAAAGCTAAAACAACAATGCAAAAAACAAAAAACAAAAAACAAAAAACAATGCAAACGTAGAAATAATTTAATTGGTTTAAACTAAAGCTTACATTATCTCCTTCATTCAGCCATTATTGAATTCCAGTTATCATATGAAATCAGTAAATAACATTCCATATCAGAGAGATGCCTATACTGCAAAGTTTTTAGGTCCTACAGAATAAAATCATCTGACAGTGATGCATTTGCAAATTCATGATGCATTTGCAAAGTAGGTTGGAAGAGAAAATGTTCAAGGAAAATGGTTAACCTCCTACTAGAAAAAAAAAACAAATGTAAGGAATGCCACAACATACCAAAGAAAACAAGAGCAACTAATAACTAGATGCTTAAGGTATTCTTTGCCTAAAAGCCCGGAAGTAAAATTAGCCACTTAATTTTTCAAAGATTTTTGGTTGACTCTCCCTTCAAATTACTAAGGTTAGGTTGGGCATTTTAATGATTTCCACTCTGTAATAATTCCTTTAGTCAATAGAGATATATACAAAAATAAAATTTTCAATTGTGCCTTATATTGAGAACAATGAAAAAAAATATTTCTGAGAGTCTTAAAACAAAAGATTATACTGTATACTTGCTTAAATTCATTTACAGATTTTGTATCCATTAGAACTGTCAGCTAATGACTAGTTGTTATGCCTTAGTTGCCTATATAATGAATGAAACAGAAAAATGTGAGATTTTTACATCCCATGATGTTTCCAATATAACAATAATGAAGGTTTTCTTCTTGATTTAAGTGTCAAATAAAAATCTACATGCAGATATTTCACTGAAAAAAAACACTGTTGCTTGAGTTGTCATCATGTAGTCACTTTACAGATTTTAATTTAGAAACAAATTCAGATGCAGATCTTAATATTGTAAGCGTTTTAAGTTTAAAAAAAAGGCTATAATTTCTTGAATTTAGCATTTTAAGTGTTAATATTGAAATCCTTACTATGCTAAAAATATAATGACATAATTGAATAGTATGTTTAAATACTAACACATTCTTATACTTCTATGGGCTAAACAATGTTAAGCACAGCTCCTTCCTTTGTTTATTCTCCAGACTACTAGCAGTTCTATCATCAAAGAAAAACTCATTTCATTTCACATAGCTCTAAAACAAAAAATTAAGCAAGCCTAACCTAACAGGTGTGACTAATGAAATTGAAAGAACTGTGGAAATGGTAAGTTTGCTGCATGACATTTATGTTGACACTGCAATCAACCACAAATTAGGAAATTCATAAATGTAATCTCCTTCTATTTAAGGGCATCTGACAGGCAGCAACGTAGATAATTCTTTACAAATTAGCTGGGTTCTCCATTGCTAGAAGCAGCTTTGGAACGGGAGCAATCTTAAAAGTAACCATACACATGCAGAATCAAAGTCTTCAGTCTGAAAATACATCAGTAAAATATCTTGATACTTACTGTAGTAGGTCACTGAAATAGCTCTAAAGCAATATTTTTGTTTCTAAACTGGAAATCCAAACATACTGGTCCTATCTTAATTTCTCTGTACTCCATAGCTCCCGTTTATCATTTCAATACTACAAAGCTAGAAAGAGGAAGAAAATGGCAGACTTCATATTTTCTGTATTGGAGAGACAACTTGCAGGGTTCTTCAGGAGTTTTTAAGAAGCCTGTCATGCTTCATCTATCTAAATGTACAAGATTAACTTAGAGTATCAATATTCCGAAGGGACAATATATGTAATGCAGCACATGCATCTGGCTAGGGTCTCACTGCATTCTGTCTCAGCAATATACTTTCTAGCTTTTCCAAGAAAAAAAATAGTTACGTACCTGATATAAATAATCCTCAAATACAAAATAGTAGTCATCATTGCTTGCTGTTAGCTTTACATCCTGAAATCAAAAAATACAGCACTTTGAAGCTGAAAGACATCTTTTCAGACTCCCTACAGAAGCTAAGCTTAACACAGTGGTAGAAGACACCATTTCACCATTTAATCATGAAAGAGCTGTGGTTAAGCACATACTCCGTATTTTAAAATGCATAAACATAATATTAACTTGATTATTAAAGCATTTAGAATTGAAACTTGGAATACTAGAATGCCAGTGCTTTCCTTCCTTCCAAAACCAGTTATTCCTTCAAATGAAGTTACCATTTCTTTACGACCGTTTAACACTTCAACTCAAACAAATATCTTATGCAAGAGCCAACACAGGCACAAGGAGAGAGTTTACAATAACGAATCGACACTAATTATTCTGACACTCCTTAAAATCAAACCATCGAACATTTTCTTTGTTTAAAAAAACTACAACAACATAAAAACAAGATATTGGTGTGATGAATATATACATCTCTTAATCACTGGTTAATGAATTACTTACTTTGTAAATCAGGCTGTCCACTAAAAGGTCGTACTGAATCACATTTGACTTAAGTTGTTCATAATACAAGATATCCTAAAATTAAAAATATTATCATCATCACTATGAGACAAAATTCAATCTGTATTCAAGTTACGGAAGCTAATTTTTAATAATAATAAAAAAAAATAAAAGCGTTTATTAAACTCAAATACCCACTGCATAATTTAGGAAGTATTCTATCGCTGCTTCTTCTGTCTCAGTAATTAGGTAGATACTCGAGACTTTATAAAAAGACCTCCCCTTCATATTTATTTATGTATTAGTACTGTATTATTATGTATTGTATTATTATTATAAGGGAACTAATTCAAACCAAAGATTCTTATCTTCCAACCTCTGGGTATCTATACAGTCAAAAGTTTTTCAATGCTCAAAATCACTATGACTTTCTTCTTTGTTATCCTCTACTTTCATGATCCTCTTCAGTAATGAGTTCTGTCATATCTTCTAGCATTAGTGAGCTGCTGCAAATATTTAATGTTAATATAATACAAACCTAAAAAAATGTTGAAAAGATGAAATGATATCAAAATGATGAAAAGATATCAAAAATCTTGTGGAGAATACAAAGAACTCGGACTTTTTTTTAAACTTCAGTTACTTCCTGAGTGTCTAAAAAAGATACACAAAGGGGAAACAATTGGAAAGTAACAGAACGAACACTATTTTACTTTTGCTTATTTTATGCCTTTCTTATAAGAAAGATCTTGCAAAGGAAAAAAACTTTACATGTTCCACTATCATTATGTAACTCCTAAATCCCCAAATACCACTCTGCCATTATGCCTGCAATTGAATATTACCGTTTCAATTGTTTTAGATGGAATTGTTATAATTTATACACTAAATCATCAGTCCCAAAGCTCCTTCTCACTTTACAATTTTTTTTATTTCAGCATCTCTCCAGACACCATACAAATGCTTGTATATTGCAAGCTTTACATAATATTTACTGCTGATTTCTTTGCAACAGATGTATGCTTGGAGTAAGGATTTCACAAAATAATGGGAAAAAAAGATGAAATTTCAAAAGAGCATTTTAAAGGGAGAGAATGGAAGTAAAGAGAAGACTAGGGAACACTGCAACTGTTCTTTGCATTGATCAAAAACTGAAAAGTAGTGAATAGCATACACTTAGAAATCTCTTAGAACTAATAGATTATTAGACTTAGTTTGAAATGAGGACAAATGCAGTATTCCCTAAGTAATGCTAACTACCACAGGGAAAATATTTTAATTTTTCTTTTAGAGGGGAAAAAAAAGGAGGTATAATTAATACACTAACACTTTACAAAGGATGAGACAAAATTTACTAAATAAAAACTAATAGCTGTCTGGATGTAGAACTGTTCTTAAAAGCTACAGAAAACTACCTTAATATTCAAGTTATAGTTTTAAACCATCAATACTGTAGTATATTTAAGTGCAGCACTGTCAAATGAATAATCTACAAAGGTGTTTTTTTTTGTTTGTTTTGTTTTTCCTATCTCAAATAACTGTACTTATTATGACAGGAACTAGCAAAAAAACCCCAAAACCTTCTTTTTCATGCTACCCATACTGCATGATTAACTGTTTCTGTTGTATATGTACGCAAGATGCCTTAAAGGTATTGCCAATTCCACTAGCACTAATGTGGTTGATACATTACTTGACGGAGTGTACAATCAAGGCAGTGTGTGAATCCTTTGTCAAACAACTAGCCAATTCCTCACATATGCATAGCAAGATAAGAAAAGCATTTTTAACTATGAGAAAATACTAAGACAGAATGGGAAGAGGATGAGAGAGGTTGTCTGTGAGTGACACCTTTCCTTTAAAACCTAATTGTTCAACAAGATTCCAAAATACAGATCCACAAGGCAGCAACCTGATGAGCTCTGGAACTCCTGAGGATCAGTTCCAACACTGGCACGTTAGAACAAAGTCTTCTGGCACATTACATTGGCTACTAATTTGTAAAACAGGGATAATAATGTTTTTCTACTATGCATAGATCCATGAAGCTTCATGAATTTATGCTCATATATCAATTTGAGCTCTTATTTTTTCTAAGGTAAGTCAAATACAGTACCAAATCTCTGCATTTTACTTGTATGAAGTAAGTCCTGCTACCACATCTCCCAATGCCAAAACAATAATCAATTGTTTAGAAAACCAAAGCAGCAGAAAACATTAAGGCCTCATTTTAAAAGGTGTTTGTGTAGCACTAGGCTGCACTTTTTTCCTTGGTGCTTTTGTTCTGTTAATGAAGAAAACAATGTTAAACTTTTCACTGAATGCATTGAAAAGAGTTAATTTAGCAATACCAGATGGATGGGTCAGTTTCTCAGGAAATCTTACATAATAAACACCCAGCAGTAAGTACAGACATCAAAAACAAATGTAATGTTAAATCCACCTGAACTAGACTCTGTACAAGTGAAGGTTAGAGGCAATTTCAGTCATAAGCAGAGCTCACATGGATGTCAAGAAAACACCAGAAGAATAAATGTACACGTTGACATTCAAATATGACAGTAAGTAGCAATCACTGTATTTGCTTTTGCAACAAAATCAAAGAATCAAATCATTCAATCCTTTTAGAAAAGAATGAAAAATATTTCTAAACTGAAAATTAAGTATCTCACAAGATAAATATATACAAACACTATAGGCTTTGTTTATAACATTTTAAGGAATGCTCTCAGCTTTCTACTTTATAATTAAGATATCTTAAACCATATACACTATTCTGTAAAGTATGTCTAGAAATTTAAACAAAAATAAAATTGAACCAACAGCTACAGAAGAGAGAGATACAGCCACAATTTATTTTACTGAATAACTAGCTAATTTACCTCATGGTGACAACTGAACTGCAGAATAATATAGAGATAATAATATATGCCCCAAGTGTAGCTGTTATGAGTGAAAAGTGTATCAAAATGCATCTATCTGCTAATTTATCTGCTACATTTTGAAAGAAAAAAATAAATTAATAATATAGATGATGCTGGTGAATGTGCGTGTGAACAGGTTTTAACTGGAGGATGTGTTTTGTTAAACTTTCAGTGAGAAGTGTCCCAACTCATTGATGAAAATATGTACTATGAAAATATTTCTGGGTATTCTAGATTTTGAGGTCACATTAGATTGTTGAGGTCACATACGGTGGGTCCAAGGGTCCAGCTAATGCTATCACTAGTCCAGTGTTTTGCACTAACCTTTTCCTTTCTTCCTTTCTGAACTAGCAAGGCATTTTATTATATTTTACGTTACCTTACAAGAGCCCATAGTGTCTCTTGTCTACACTCCTTCTGTTCTTTGATGTGTTGGTGAGGTTTTTTTTGTTTGTTTGTTTTTTGTTTGTTTCTTAACTGTTTTCCAGTCCTTTATTTCAATAATCTCAAACTGTTGACAAATTTGCAATTCAACATTATTTCATCCATCCTTACTTTTCTTTCAGGTTGTCATTACCATTCTCTAGCCACTTACCTTTCTAGATTTTTTTTCGTCTTCACCACAAAATACTGTCTCACTAACAATTTCCTGCATACAGCCAAATAGTCTCCATCTCAAGGCTCTGAACCCTGTGCAACATCTCCTAAAGCAGAATGTCTACTGCACTGAATCAAAGAATACTTTATGTGTATGAAGTTGTATTTTTCTACCTCCTCTATAGTTCATGAGCATCATTTTCTAAGTGTGTAGAAAGTTAACACAAGGTAAATATGATGTCAGGGAGGGCGCATTAGCTGTGCTAACATAAATGTCCACATGCAAAAGTTGGAGATGCCTTACCAATTACTACAAAGTGAAAACACATCCATGAGCAGATGTAATCAAATGCACTACTCTCTAGCTTACCTAATGGTAGATTGAGTTAATACACTCACAGCAGAAGCTAACCTTTGGACAATGTCTAAAATATTCACACTTCATGCATAATAGAAACACACATAAAAAACTACTAAAAACTAGAGTTAACTTTTAGAGGATGTAACAGTATGGCCAACAAATATATTAATAGACAGACACAGCTTGTTCCTCTTTAAAAAAGAAGTAGAAAAGATGTCCATGCCAATTTCAGAAATTAAATTTTAAGAAATCTATTTCCATAATAGCTCATGCTTTACATAAAAGTAAAATGAAATATTTTATTATTTTTCTCATTTTCTTGACTTTCTGTCATCAAAACAGAATCCCCAGCTTTTTTATTCAACTTCTTCATTTTCTACATTAAGATAAAAATGTTGTTAGAGCATGTAGCATTTAACAGAATATAAACAGATGCAGTGTAACCAACAACATTAATTTCATATCTATTAAACTCCTGGTCTCATAAAGAGCAAGAATTCTAAAGGTCAAGCTGGCCTAATAATTTAAAAACTTAAATCTTGTGTTGAGCATCTTGATTAAGATTTACAATATTTCATTATTATTTCAACAGCTCTTTCTTCTACAGAGTTTCATCTTTTACTTATGAGAAACAAAAAGCCTGCTCTATTTCACAAAAAAATAAAAAGAATAAACTAAGTAATTCTAATTCCAGACCAAATAACTTTATTAAAAACTTGTTTTAGCACGAGTGCTCCTTAGGTAAGTTGCCAATGAACAAGATTCACATTTATTTTTACGGATAAGTTTTTATCGTACTATGTAGTCACCAATAAATGCTGCAGTGTTATGAGAAAATGACTACATCCTCAAAGGACATGAAATACAGTAGAATCAATACAAGATTTTTATTGAAATAAAAATAATCTTCATACATGTAAATTTGGTCATAAATGTAACAAAGTACTGACAATTCTCCGACGACTTAACTATAGATTTTAATTCCTATGGTATGAATATATTAGATATACTGACAATCATATGTTTTCTGATACTGCAAAAGAGTTCACTGTTGAGGACTTGAGTAAAATAGAAAAAGTGTTTGTACACATGCCTTTACATTTTCATAGAACGGCTCAGGTTTGAAGGGACCTTAAAAATCCTCTAGTTCCAAACCCCCAGCCATAGGCAGGGATGCCACCCACTAGATCAGGTTGCTCAGGGCCTCATCCAACCTGGTCTTGAACACCTCCAGGGATGGGGCATCCACAACCTCTCTGGGCAGCCTGATCCAGTGCCTCGCCACCCTCTGAGTGAAGAATTTCCTCCTAATCTCTAACCTAAATCTCCGCTCTTTTAGTTTAAAACCATCCCCCCTTGTCCTGTCATTATCGGACTGAGCAAAAAGTTGCTCTCCATCTTTTTTATAAGCCCACTTTAAGTATTGAAAAGCTGCAATAAGGGCACCCTGGACCTTTCTCTTTTGAAGAAGCCTAAGGGCTGAACAGCCCCAGCTCTCTCAGCCTTTCTTCAGAGAAGAGGTGCTCCAGCCCTCTGATCAACTTCCTCTGGACCTGTTCTAATGTATCAACATCCTACTTGTGCTGGATTTTACTCTCCCTTTGCTCCTTACCTCTGGCTGATTAGAAATATTCAGAATGAGAGCCCACAGATCAGCTCGGAGCGCTGTTGGACATCCCTGACGGACGTATTGTTGAGCTGCGGCACTATCTTGCTCTGCTAAAACTGCAAGAAAAAAAGCAAGTAATAAACTGATGTAGTTTAAGATGTCCAAAGTTTACCAAACTATCAAGTACTTCAATTTTTATTTTTTTAGAGTACTGAAAATTGAGACACACTGCACAGCCTTTGACAGTAAGAGAGTTCTGCAACATTTGCATGTATTTGAGGTGGATAATGGTCTGTTAGACAAATAAAAAATATAAAAGTAACAAAAGACAGTATTATCAAGAAACATTGTATTACAACGGAATTTGATGCACTTCTTTACTCTTCTTATTTAGCTTATTACAGTTTTGTGTGCAAGCAATGGTTCTGAAAGATTTATTTTCAGTGTTGTTTGTTATACGGAGAGAATTCAAGCATGTATTTTGGCAAATAAAACACACACGTGCAGGCACCGTAGAAAGCAAGAGAGTGAGGTTAGTCCGTTACCTATCTGACTGATAGCTGAAGTGTAGTTTAGCCATGTAATGTGAAGATTCAGGAACAGGGCTTACAGTTTGGTTTACCAGGATGCAAGCATTAGCTAAAGGGAAAATATCTAAAAGGTTTGGAAGGATGAGATTTGGAATCATAAACCTATTGAACTGATTTATCTTTTTCTCTCTCTTCTGAAGTATTGAATAACTGGTCCGCCAATTTTCTGTTTAACCAGCAGAGCTCTAACACAGATGGTGTGAGATCTTTTTTCCCCCTAAAGAACAGGGCAAAAAGAAAAAAACATTCCTGTATTCCCCACAAAGCTTCCAAAAAGACTGTGATTCATCTCAGTGTCCACAAGTGTTTACCTTACTGTTTCTTACTGAGACACAAAGTATGAAAAAGTAGTTTTGCTACATACAAGATTAAGTTTTACAATACAATAAAGGAATTACCAATTAGATTATAATAAAATGTAGCTCCTCAGACTAGGTAATATGTATTGCATAAAAGAAAATCAATGCACCCATGGCAACCAAGGACATAAAGAACACTTTATGTTCTAAAATCCAGTAGAGCATGGAAAAGAAATCCCACTGAATGAACTTAAATATTCATGGTCAACACTCTAGCTTACAGTTTTACAAGTTTCTGTGTCCTTGCACATACGAAAAGGTAAGACCATCTGTGTAATAGAGGCTGCTCTAAACAGACAAGAGATGAGGACTAAAAATTACATTGTGAATTTAAATGAATGGCTCAGTGAGCTTGGGTGGACAATTTATTTGAAGAAAAAGGAAAAGAACAGGGAGATGGACAGTACCCTAATGAGTGGCACTTGGATCAGAGAGCAGACAATGAACAGAAGGACCACAAAAGGAGAAGACAAAGAAAGCTCATTGTTTTGTTACTACAACAACAAAAAGGGACGGAGGACTTTTGAGATGGTATCCACCCCATTTTTTTCCTTTGATAATGTTTTGCATGAATCACAAGAAACAGTAAGTTGCATATATTGGTGGGTTTCAAACATTCCCTGCATGTACACCCCTATAAACGAACTGGAACTAATAAATGTTTTTTCCTTTCCGGATCAAGTCTCAGCCTTCAAGGAAACTCCTAAACTTTTTCAGAAAAAGCTGTATACATGGTAACTAAGTACTGCAATATTTAGCAAGTTCTGCAATTGCAAATATCCGTTAAAAAGATTTTGTTCTGACGCACTGGCGTAAAACCCATTACATTAATGAGAACTGTGTGTGCAGGGAAGGGAGTCCAGAGTCTTGTGATTTTAAAATGAAATTCCGTAGCAGCAGAAGTTAAGTCATCACCAAAAAGTTATGTGTCTATGCTTCCTATTTCACTTTAATGAAATATTTGTGGACTTATTTATCTGATAGCTACTGTAGACGGCAATGCTTGCTTTTCTGTCCTTGTCTAAATTACAATAGTATGACTGACTATGTTTTGCTCGTCTGCCTAGCTTGTTAAAATTCTAAAGGCATATGAGATATGAAAGTACAAACTGTATTCTTAATACTCATAGGTTTCTATTTGTTGTTTCTTTTAACCAAATGAAAACATATCCGTACCTTTTTGTCCAACACGTACATGTTCATTTTCAAAGAACTCTAGGAAATAAAGAAACAGAAATGAACTACAAAAAATAAATTAGAAAAAAAAAGACACTCCACCTAAAGTATTCTGTATTTTTACTACACATCACTAGCAGTAAAAATCAGCTGAATGTAAAGTCATTAAAAATTAACCTGCATCAGCATCAATGTTTTTTTCCAAGAAATATGAAGAGGTAATACCAGAATTTCTTCTTGTCTGAAGGACACAAATATAAAAGTAGCACTACAATGCAGAAGCCAAGAATTTCAATAGGTAAGTTTCCATTTGAAAAGAAAAATAACTTCAGTGTTTTCCATTTTTATATGGAAAGACCATTTTAAGACCTGTTTCTATAGGAATAATTGTATACAAGGAAAAATAACAGATGTTTGTGTTTATATGTATCTGTTAGTAGTGTCACACTGCAGGGTTGACTTAAGATTTATCAATATTTTCTGTAGTTTTGGAGACAGAAAATTTTGTGCTCCAGACTTGATCCTGAAGTGTTCAAACACCTGAAATTAATGTATTTTCAAGCTGTAAATATGATAATTTTAAATCTTCAAATCTGACCCTTTGTATTTTCAATGTTGCCTATTATTAGCTGTATTTTACCAAGAAAATCACTAAATTCATAGATACAGAATAAATATTTATGGTTCACTATGGAAAAAATACCCAAGCTACTTGATATTCGCACTGCATTCTATGCATTAGTTCTCTAAGTAAATGACTAAAACACAGCTTTTGCTAACCAGGAGGCACTTGCGCTGAATCATCAATACCCAGCTGTCCCATATTTAAGCCTAGTTCACTGAAATCTTCTTTCTGAAAAAAACAAAACAAAACAAAACCATAACAAAGCAATTAATAGTGTTTAATTCTCTAAATCATGAAATTTCCTCTGAAAGGTTTAATGCAAATATTTTCTAAACCATAGTTATTTTAAATGTATATATATGAAACACGATCCCAGGTTTTTAAAAAGAGAAAAATCTCACATC
Source organism: Cygnus atratus (assembly GCF_013377495.2). Classification (NCBI taxonomy): domain Eukaryota; kingdom Metazoa; phylum Chordata; class Aves; order Anseriformes; family Anatidae; genus Cygnus; species Cygnus atratus. Next base: position 58,221,794 of record NC_066365.1, read on the forward strand.
AATACTTAGTCTAGCATCATTTTTCATGTTGACTATGAACTACACCTGTATGTAATAAAGTGGGAAATGAGAGATCAGGTTAAGGATAGCATAAAATCCTCTGGAACCTTCTCAGTGGAGCCTTAAGAACAGCTCTCTTATCCTCCAATGATAACAGTTGTATTCAAGTGCTTCCTTCCATCTACAGTCTGACAGTATAACAAGATCTAAAATTACTTTTAAGAGAATATCAGACACTGATTGTCAGCTTACTTGATCGTGTGCAAGCTCAAATAAAACTGTAGAATTAATTACGATAAAATGAGTGTTTAAGAGTTCGCTTTTACAGAAAAAAATGGAGAAAATATACATAGGTATATTTTTGGCACAAATCAACAGCTGTGTGGTATAAAATAAAAATTCCCCAAGTGACAATTTACTTTTTATGTTTTATTTTTCATTAAAAAATTCTTCTAAAAAGACTTTTCTATGCTGTGTTTTAACTGTTGACCCACTACGCGTTCATACTGATTTTCACTTTCAAAAGGAGAAACTTACCTCAATTTTAATATTCTTATTGTTTAGAATCTTGTTCATTAGCAAGGCAAAATAATTTTTATAGAAACCTCTTGTAAGAAAGAATATACTTACCAATTCTGGAATATCTTTAACTTTTAGAGGAACCTGAATTAGCCCCAGATGATTTCTGAAACTAGGTTGTTCTCCATTTTCATAATTTGGGTTTCGAAGATTCATCAGTACCTTAAAAATGGTAGCTCTGTCATTCCTTGCATATATTCAGAAATTTACATTCAGAAACGTTCTCAAAATCATCAGTATTGCAAACTGTACTTTTGGCATAAGACCATTTCCTGAAACTATCATATATACAGGCCCAAATTATATCAAACTATATACCAATGTTTTCAAAATCACAAAGGAGCCAAATTTTCAGGATGCAAATATATGCTACTTTAAAAAGTAAGCACAAATTATGAAATCAAAAAAAAACAGAAATCATTTTTCATATATGAGCTTAAGTGCTGGTTACATAGTGATGTCTTAAAAAAAAATTAACTTCTTCATCAAAGTCATTTGAATACTAAGAATATCCTGATGGCTACAATATCTAGAATATTCTATAGCACTACGTTTTTTTCTGAAAGAATTTTTATTCGTGTTCTTACATTGGCAATCCTATGTAGCATTCAATCAAAGCACTATACAATTTGCTACTACAATCATTTCTTACTAAATAACAATACCTCAAAACACTTCCTTCTGTTTGAGATTTTTTTTAAACAAAATTAAAAATCTAAAGTAAGGGTAAAATTTAAGAGACAAGAACTCAATGTCAGGATAAATAACTGGACTATATAAAGGAATTTAGTCTGTTACATACTCTGATTCCATGGGTATACACTTTGATATTATAATGTTAAGCTGACAAGGATTCTTTCTAAGATAAGTTTCTAGCTCTTATGAAGATCTATAACATTCTATCTCTATAATTCTCGGTCTTCTAAGTAATCTAATGCCACATAAACTCATCATCAGACTTGTAAATTAAAAGATTAATGTAATAAACTGCAAACTCTGGAAAGAAAATATTTTTTAAAAAGTGGTCTTAAGGGTCACTGGATAAGTCCAAAATGAAAATGGATTCATCTGGAAACACCTGTAAGCTCAAGATTAAATACACAACTTGACTGTTAGTACAGTGATGGAAAATGAAAATTAAAATTTGTTTAATTAAAAATTTCAGATATTGCTAATTGGACTAGAGGTGCTCTTTAGAAATGTAATACAATGGACAAAAAGTTTATTGTTGGATTCAGAAATGTACTGACAATTCATAACCATGAAACATTTCATACGTAAACCAGAAATATGATACATTTTCTCTACCACTACAAAAGACATTCCATTAGACTTGTACTAAATCACATCAAACATTAAAATACATTAACTCTGACTGATGATTCAGTATCAGACTTCTACATTTTATTCTGCAAATGAGGAGGCCATCTTAACTCTATAAATCTACACTGTCATGTTCTTGATGATTTGGTTCCTGTATAACTGACAAGATATACCGATGCAGATTTTTTTAATTTTATTTTCAATCTCATTTCAACCCCAAACCTCCTACTGTGTCATCATTAAGTTCACCGTCATCAACAAGACTTATTACTCCATCGTCATTTTCTATTCTAAACATAGCTGGTAAAGCAAGTTCTGTTTTATTAAGACATTTCGTGTTTGAACCATGCAAAATGATGAGTAATACTGTCATTTTGGACTTTAAAGATTCAGTAATCACATAATCTCATTTTTGTAATGATCTCATTTGATTATAGATAAAAGAGTTCAAATTCCACAGAGTTCTGTTATGTTTGATTTTTCACATTCGCTATAGATGACCTAAAATTTCAACCAACCTTTCAACCTGATTTCAATCAGTCTATCAGTTTCACACATTGCAATTTATTTTATTTATTGCTTAATGTATTGCCATTTAACATCTAAAATGAATGAAGAAATAAGATGGAGCTACTCTTATAAAAGATATTAACCTTAACTAATGATCCAATCAGACACTGGTGTTCTTAAAAAGAGAAAAGACCCTGAATAAGCTGCAAAACCTAACATGAATGAAAGAAGGAAAGAAGTACCGAAAGGTTTGCAAACTGTACCACAGTGGGGCAAGAGGATTGTATGGGTAGGTCTCACACTTTGTTCTAGGACTCCGGCAGTACTACTATTAGTCTTTGTCTCAGTGTAAATATGTATATGAACAATTGCCCAGAAAATAAATAAATAAATAGATAAATAAATAAATAAATCCTTTTTATGAGCTTTCTATTATATCACTCAATGTACAATCATCTCCATCATACCAATCGGGGTTTTTTAGAATAATAGCAAATTGTATTGCTTACCAGTCTCCTTGAGACTTAAAAATTACCTTTCCCACCTCACATAAAAGACTATAAAGGATGCAATTCAATCACTGAGTTTTTTCACGACACTTACTTCAAGAAAATCTTTAGGTGCATAAACAGGCCGGAAGAGACTTAGATCTGAAATAATATTTCAATGATTATATGTTAAAACCCAAAGAGATTAAAAATGCATGCAATTTTCCCATAGCTGTCCCACAACTTAGCAATTTCAATAACGCATTACAGCAAAGATTAAAATAACATCATGACAAATATCACAGTTACAACTACAACGCACTCTCCAAGATTATGCTAGTATTAGTCAGTGCCTTGGTTTTCCTTGGTATTTAAGTGAAGAGTCCTGAAAAGCCTTTTATCGATTCCACGTAAGTTTTTAGACTGAACCACTTTCAGACACGGGAGTGATATAATATTCAAAAGAGGTGTTTTTTTGTTTGTTTGTTTTTTAAATAGTGAAGATTGCTGAATGAAATGTGCTATAGTCATATAAAAAATAGGGACTTGTCATATGCAATCCATGAAATGTATTGGTCACTCTGTACTCCATGGGATACAAACTATTACTTTTGCAAAATCATTTCTTTTGAGGAACTTGGGAATTAACTAATTGTATTTAGCTTTGCTCTCCCAAATGATATGATTGACTATTCTGTGCAAGTGTTATTTTTATATTTTGTTAATAAATTGTCTGAGCTTAATCATCCATACTTCTGAACATTTTCTTTCTATTAGCTTGAGTTTACACTAGAAGGGGTACTCCTTTGCTGTATAAATCTCTACAGCATCATAATGAGTATTATGCCATAACCTTTAAGTGTTGACTCAGAGTTAGCTCAGTAACTTGAAACAAAATAACAATGAAGTGAATATTTATCCATAATAAAACATAACAAACCAGAAAAAAAAAGAAAATCAGTTTACCTTACTCTTAAAAAAAAAGAAATCAGTTTACCTCGCAGTTATTACATTAATCTTTGACTGATAAATAAGATGCATATGGTGTTTTTCTATGTACAAAAAATTAATGCACGTAATTTTAGTTGATCTTACCTGGTTCATCAGTTCCCATTTCATTCCATTTATTAAGCAGTTCCTTCTGCTCACTTGCAGGCCTCTGAAAGACAGAAGAAAGTAACTCTTCTTTTTTAAGGGAACGAGTAAAAAATATGTAAATTAATGTAACACTTTTAAAAACAGATTGCACTGGCAGCACAAACTTATTTTGCTAAAATCCAGTCCCAAGCTTGAAGTTTTATTTTTCTGCAGAAAGTCCCATGTTCAAATTAAAGGTAAAAAAAGGTGGCAATTAAATAGTTTTAAGAGTATGCTAATGAATTTTAGGCTGTTTGATAGTCAGTTTCATATTACTGAGGATTTACTGCTTATTCCCTAGAGCTGCTAGACTTTGTCCTCAAATTCCCATCCATGGTACAGTCATGAAAAGCAAAGCCAGCTGCACCCTGTATCTCTTATAACAAACCATAGAGGTTTTGCTACATACTGTAGAGAAAAATTGTACATATTGCAACAGGAGCAAACCAAAGAACAAAACATTCTGACATTGCAATCCAGTTCTGTAATATTTAAAATTAAAGCTTCTAAATGAAGAAATGCAGAATGCAGACAAATAAAACCAGTAATGATGTGTCAGTACTAGCAGTTTGCTGCTTTGCTGGCCAGCATACAAAGTATATCCATATTACACACAGGCTATGCAGCTGTAAGTTATACAGCTGAGCCTGCACACAGGAATGCTCTGTTAAAAGCCATGAACATTAACAATTAGCTCTCCAACATGCTGCTCCCTCAAGAGGCTAATTTGTGCAACAGCAGAGGAAGATCTGACCATAGACTTCTCCCAAGTTCAGCTCAAGCATACACTGCCACAATCTCTGGAATTTATTCTGTACTAAAATAATTTGGATACCAGTCTTGTAGCTCTTGATAACCGCGTGTAAAATGAACACTATGTTACAAGCATACAAGACCAGGCTTAACTTCCAGAAAAACATCAGTTTGGCAACAGAAAGTTAGGAATACATTACCTTCTGTGCTAGTGGGATACTGAGTTCTGTGCACATGCTATTTAGACTTTTTAGAATTCGCTTCTCCCAGCTTCCCTGAAATTCATAAAAAAAATTACATAAGATTTCTTTTTTTTCCTCTCCAACTTTACCATGACTGACAATATGCGGCTTTATAAAGTCATATATAAGAAAGGATGGCAAGAGTCACTGATTGACGTTGGCAAAAACATTTAGGGAAAGTTTACATGGTTGTTTAAATGGAAACAACAGAGCAAACAGATTTCATCATATATATCACAATATAGAATCAGAAAGGTGAGCTATTCAAATTTCAGAGCTCTAAAAAGTACACATCTCACAATTTCTGATTTTTGACATACGCCTAATGTTCAAGCTTCCTTCCAACATCTAACAAATTCCTCAAGAGTAAAAAATGATTATGAGCAGGGCAATGAAGTACACATAAAGAACGCCTCCTCCGCTTTGTGACCTGAACAGAATGCAAGTCTTTCTCTACAGAAGATATTCGAGATGATAATGATTCACAGAAGTTTAAAAAGTTAGAAATTTGGTGTTCTGTAATGCTGAAAGAGTAGTAGTTCCACAATAATGCTCAGGAAATAATTCACATATCAAAGAGAAAAACAGAAGTAGAAAATACTTCAGTAGCAAGTGGACAGCTTAAAGAGCAATCAGATTCTTCTGACTATTGCATTAGACTTTGAGCCTACCATATGGTGCCTGATCTGTGGATAATTCCTCTGAAGTTAATGCCAGCTAGTACTGACTTCCTAGTCAACTGACTTAAGATTTTGCTTCCGTGATTACAACAGCACTGGTGGGGTTTATATTTAATTTAGTTTTCTGTGGATGATGAGTCAAGCCCCAACCAAACGAATGCAAAGACTCCTGTTAATTTCATTTAACTCTATTTATTATTTGTAATTAGCTCTAGACACAAATTCTACAACAGTTAGATATCATCTAACCACATGCTCCTCAAGCTTAAAGTTCTGTCCAAAATGGGCTGCAGTTTATTAGACAGGAAACGAAGGGAAGGGCAGATGTTCAAATGTTCTGTTTTTTTTTGGTTTTTGTTAAAAAAAAGAAAGAAAAGATTACATCTTATCTATAATTGCTTCACTTTAGCTTCCGTTTACATTATCCTCTTATGACATTTTCCATCAAACGCAATAGCTATCTTTTACCAGTGATTTTTTTCTCACGATCAAGTAATCCTTTTACCTTCTCTTACATAAACAAAACAGACTGAGTATTGACTGTAACAAATGTTTTCCAGATTACTGTAAATTTTATAATATTCTATATCATTTTTATTTCACTGTATTACTGTACTTAAATGCCTTCCAAATGCTACAATTACACAACAGCACGACACAAACTGTTTACTCTCTCATGGAGGGAACGAAGCATTTATGGAACCCTGCTTTGCTGAAGAGCACTGACATGCCAAATTATAAAAAATACAAAAGAAGCACAGAGGTGGACGACAGCAGCTTTGCAAGACTGAGCACCTGCTCATGCCAAAGAGGAATGGAGGCTGATACCCTCACTATGACTGACCAGAGATTAGTTGGGTTATTGCATCAAACATGTAGCACGTTAGTAATAAATACTATCTGGATACTGATAAACTGTGCCATTATCCAGCCTTCAAGATTCTGGCCAGTAAAAGATATTCAAACAAAGGTGACCAAATCCAAATAAAAGTGAGGGTCGCACAACCCCTCCAGAAAAGAGCTCTTCCTCTCTCCCCAGCGCCACAGGACAGTGCAATTTCCTGCACTGAGTAGAAACGGAATGCAGTATGCTGAGGGGCTAAAGTAAAAGCCAGGGGCAGACATCATAAATTCATTTCACTGATGGGGAATGATATATATATATATATATATTTAAGATGATTCCTATAATTTTATGAAGAAATTTAACACTAAGAAAACACATTGTTGGAATTGCTATGGTTACAAACGATTTATCTTAATGCTGTAGTAAAGTCATTTATGAACTAAGTTAAACGAAACTGGGTGGACAACAAATAAACTAAAAAGAAATACATCAGAACTGCATAAACTAGCTAGTATTGCTTACTTTTTTTCCCCCTACTATTATGAATCCCAAAATTCTTTCTTCTAGAAGACTAGATAGAAATGTAATTCTTTCAGAGAGTACCCAACAAGAACTACTCAGCAAGTAGAATTCAAGGTATCTGGCCACAGATATCATTGGCTACATTTTCTCTAATCAAAACCTGAAGACGATTTCTAAAAGAGGAGAAATGCTAGCAAATATCTTAGTATTGCTCTAGTTCTGATGCTCATGAACTCTGCTTTCTCAAAGAGATTTAGAAACTAGGGAAGATGCATTGATTACTGAAGGAAAATGTTTTAAGTGGACCTTTAGCAGTCACAACATTAAAATTTAATATGTAGTATTGTCATTTAAATGTTTTTCCAGCCTGTTTCAAGAAAGAAAATACCCTACGGATTACTTATCTCTTCTGGGAGAAACTAGAGTATGGTTGGGAACATGCCTATTAGACTTTAGAGAGTTCCTAGTACCTATGCTTTTATTGAAATCAATGGTAATGTTACTCACATTTTAAACAAGGCTGGAGAGTGCTCTATCTTGTAACTCTAAACATACAGGTCAGAAAGCTTTTTTGAAAGTTATTTCTGCTTAGCATGTACAACATGGGGAATCCAGTCTTAGTTGAGCAAAAAACCTACCAGATTATCTACACTGAATATAGTAATGGACTCCAAGGTAATTTTCTAATCAAGTCTATTGTTTATATATTGACTTTCTTCAAAATGCAAGACCTGAAAATGAGCAATGAGGGACAGAGGCAAATGTGAGCAGTAGGAGGGGAGGATTTGCTTTAGCAAAGCTCCACTTCAGTAAGATCTTCACAGATTTGGCTAGAAGCATGGAGGTAAAGAATCCATTGGAGCAAGGAACAAACTGGTTAGCACATAAGCAATTACAGTCTTCTACTTTCCTGGAAGTCCAAAGTGCAGGCCACTGGAAGACAACTTATCCTTTCAGGTCCCTGTACTTTTAGCTTCGTAGCTGATGCTACTCAAGTGGAAAACACTGAGTTACCCTTAAGATTTCCTTATGTAGTTTATTAGAATTCTTGTTTTTGTGAATGCACTCCAATACCCTAGTTTTAAGAACTGCCATACTTTCAAGAAGGAATACTGTACTGCAGAAGATCCCCCAGAGTTACATTTCTCACTGCACAAATGTCAGACAAAAAATGTCATTTTTTTTCACTAGAGACAGATTTTGAAATAACAAAATAAAACCCTAAAGAATTGTGAACAAAAATATGCATCTAACTACATGGGTTCTCCAGAGCCAGTACAGTATCACAGCTTCCTTTGAAGATGGCTGGTTGATTTAATGTTGCCTTAATCTGGAAAGCAACACCTTCCAAGCAACAGGGTAGCAAGACCTACTCCAACACAGAACGGGCTTCTCCTTTCCTGTTTTCTTGCTCTTTATTCTCTGTTACTGGATGCTAGGGCATCATTTATTATCTATCTCCTTTTCACATTTACTTGATTTACATTTCTGTCAAAACACAACCTGAAACAGCAAGCTCCTGGCTCACAGCTAAAAAACAGGAAAAAGGAACTTTATGGATTAAAACACAGTATTGCAAATTTATGAGTTATATATTTATGGGACTATCATGATAAGAGTTCCTGTTGAGATTTATAGCGTTTGGCTCATTGCGAACTTTGTAAGATCTGTATATGACACAATCAGAATATGGCTTCATGGGAGGTGTCAGACTGTAGAAACACTTCCTAACATTTCTTTGCACTCAGCTTCTTATTCTTCTCTTTAGCTCTGTTTTTTCTTATCTTTATGTTGTCCACTTCATTTCTATGTTGCTGTTTGCAGCAGGGTTCTCCTAAATCAAGCAAAGGCTTTCCTAGTGATCTCCAAGAGTGAAACAAATAGCTGATAAGGCTTGCAATCATTTCACCTCATGAAAATACAGATAAAAATAGTTGATACAGGAGTCTAATGGATTTGAGAACTTTTCAACTCACACCAGTCTCTGCTGGGCAGGTAAAGCAAGTTAGCCAAGTCCATATTTTTTAATCCTAGAATTCAGTGCTAACACCTAGTATGCATAAGATGCGTTAAGTTTTAAGAAATAATTCTGCTGTTTAACAAGGTGGGAAGAAGTGTGTTAACGTTCTATCATTTTCAGGAAAGCTGTTTTCTTTTGATATAATGAAGAGAATACAGTATAAAAACTTCAGGCTACCACAAAAGAATCAGAAAAGGTTACTCAGAAGGGTTAATTATGAACTTTTTAATATCTACTGTAAAAAAAATGCAAATAGAGTTTTAATTACTGATTCATTCAAAGTAATTCCAATAAATTACATCAAAATAAGATGCTTTTCAGCCAGTATTACCTTTCTTTCCAGAATTCTGAGGTAGGCCAAAATTAATTAAGATAGAAAAGGATAAAGAAAATGCCAGCAAACTGATAACAATAGAAACAGCACTTTAAACAATGCCTGTGAATAACAAAAATCAAATATGACGTACATGGAAAACATTTTTTACTAGGACAAGTTTTGTTGATAGCATCAAAATATTCTTCTCCAACTGTTGTGATCCTAACAGACAAGTAAAGTGAAAAAGATCTACCTACAAATAAAACCAAACCAGTCTTCTACCTTCAAAACATTAATTAGATTTCTGATACCTAGTGGAAATAAATGAGTAAGTTTCTATTTTTAGTTTACCCCCAGAGGTATCAGCAATCTGTATAATTGCATTTTCGCTACTTCCAAATATTTTAAGTAAACAAAAACAAAATCAAGGAAACTGACTTCAAAACCATTTTATATTGTTCACTGTTCTTTATTCAAACAAGTAACAAAATAAAATTTAGTTATGATTCAACTGCTCTGATCATCCCTGTTTTCTTATGGGCCTACTACTTACAGTGATAAATGAGTACATCTTGAAAATCAAATTCTCACATATAAATTGGTGTTCTTAGAAAACATCATGTAAATTCCCTAACCATGTATTTATGCAACTTTGCAACTGTCACCACTTATCAGAATTTCCCTATGAAAAGGATTTGTATGTTTTTATTGAAGAGTTGTATTTCAAGAAACGGTTTGAAAGTAGATAGGGATGCCTGAAATAGGTCTGAAATACTCTGAAATAGGTCTATGAAACTTTGAAACTAGTAAACACAGGACTTCTTTTCATTCCTAAACTATCAGAAGGACTGCTGTTTCCACACAGTGCTAAAAATATTGTGTAATGTAAGTATTATATACACCTTCATAAAATAATAACCAACAAAACTTGATCAGATAAACATATAAATATATAAACACATATATAAACACTACTGTGCTTTTTGCATTAGTAAATTGATACGAATGATTATTTTGGGGAAGTAAATTGTGGCATTGCATTCCACATCACAGAAGAAAATTTGTTTAATACAATCTTTGTCCCCAAATGCTACAGACTGAAAACCCAGGGCAGCAAGATGAGACTTACTGGAATAAGCAACAAGATGATTGAAAAAGTAACACAATTTGTTGAATAACTTGTAAGAGAATACTGTAATATATTTCTAGGCACAGCTGAGTTAAATACAATTTTATCCTCGCCTCAGATATTCTGGTTAGATTGTACTCTTGAATATGGAAAGAAAAAAAAGCTTTATGTGGAATTTTTATTTATTTGAAATGGCATGTAAAAAAAATCCAATAAAGTAAAAATACTCTTTTCCTGACATCCAATATCCTTGGTCAATCTTTTATAGTCTTGTTTCTCTTATTCTCCTTCAACATTTCTTAAACTCCTTATCTCTAAAGTTTTCACCTTCCTTTCACATTTCTAAGTACTGAAGACATCTCTTCCTGAAGATCTCACGATCTGCACAGCCTGTTGGTATTCTTTGCAAAACTGCCTACATATATCTTTTCAAAATAGTATTTTTGTAACTCTAAGTAGAATGTCCAATATCTACACTTGTTTTTCTCAACAGAATCAAACTCTCCTTCTTGTTATGTTTTACATGGTTTTCTGTAATATTCAGCTATCTGCCACTATATCCTACTTTGTTCATGGTTGGAGAATTACTTGAGCATTTTTGCTATGTATGTAAAATATCAAATATACGATGTCATTATTAACTTTAACGCACATACAATTACATATTTTTTCTAAGGTATAAACGCTAGAAATTGTACAATAATATTGAAATTGAAATAAATGTCAAATAGCCTAACCAAAGATCTAGTAAGAACTGTAAAATTGGTAACAACCAACCTGTGCTTTCCTCATATAAGCTAATGGTTCTTTCATATGCTCAGGAGGTGCTGCAGGATGACAGGGTGAAGGAAACCTTGAAGAAAGTATAGTACATTTTAAATGTTCAGATCTTTATTTTGCTTAATTAATTATTTATAAACTTAAACATAATTTCTTTCATGAGAACACTAGTAAAAACACTGCGCATGGTGATCAAAACTAAAAATAAATATTATTTTAAAAATTATTTCTTCATCCTTTCCTATGGACACAGAGAATGTAAATATGTGTAATACTATTAGTAACATTACAACATGAGTTCTTCTGATATTAAAACTAACACCTCATCATTTCAAGTATTTGCAAAATAAAATCAAGTAACTCTACAAACAAATCAGACATTCTGGCATAATGTCCTCTTAACATGATGTCAACTTTATAATTCCCATTAAACTTTTTTTTCAAGTGACGATCTATTTCTTGAAGGACCTTTTTAAAAATCATTAGTGAACATATAGCTGTCTAAAGAAATTAGAAAGTTGTGGTGTTGATCTAAGTAAAGTTGAGGATCAATCCATGAACAGCTCTATGCCAAAATATAAAAGCTGGAACAAGACTAAAAACAACACTAACTTATCCTCCAATAATGCACGTTATTTCCAGTGACTTGTTGCCACACATTTCCTCTGGCTTAATTTTAATTGTCTCTAACATCTTTCAGAAAACAAAATTTACCAAAAGCATTTGTCATAGCCTGAATTTTCATTTATTTAAATGCATTCAATCAGTCCCCACCATATGATTTTGGGAAAGCCTCCCAAAGTTTCCCCAAGTTTTAGCTGATAAGGTCACTCTTGTACTTGCAGAATAAATAACAAAAAAATAACTGTACATTTGAGTCCAGTATTTTCACTAGGATGAATAAGAAATAATGGCCCTTTAAAATAGAAATGAGGCTGGCACCCTTGGTATGACAGATCTTGCAGATAATAACAACGTATCAGTATAACAACATAAAAGAATTAAAAGTAAATCACGTGAATGGAACTTATTAGATAAAAATACTAAATAAACTCACACGTTGAGTTCACTATAAACAGCATTCTGAAGCTTCTTTTCCCAACCTGTTAAAATAAAATAAAATAAAAAAATCAAGAAGACAACTTTAGGAATTAATACTAACGGAATATGAATCAGAGGTTGCTTTAGAATCATTAGAGTTTTCTGTCCTGTCTCAATTCACGTCTACCTACCAGACAGACAGGAAGAGATGAAGACAGGAAGAGATGAACCTAATTAAGGTAGGAACAACTACAAGTTGAAGTCTGTATAAAGGATGAATATTTTTTACTTCCAACTGCTATTCAAATAATTACAATACAGCTTTGGTTAAAGAACTATTTGGTAGTTTTTCAAAAACGTATTATTAAAACAACTATAAATATTAATAGACAGCATTCCCGGTGATTACAGATCTTGTATCACTTATCAAATCTTCACATTATAGCTATGTAGCCTACAACTTCCAATTGAAATTGGAAATTTACCTAGGGGTAAAATGAATGCTAATTTTCCTTTTTACAAAGCGATTAAACTCTTGTATCGTTCATAACTTTTTTAAAAATAGCAGTATCTTGTAAAATGATAAAATTACTTCTTTGCATGGCATGTTCAAAATGCTGCTGTAATCCAAGAACTTCTTCCCTACTGATCTGCTCTATCCTGTTTAATAATCTGATAAAGTTCTCACAAATCCTGTTGCATTTGTCTATATTTTAGCAATGCCTCACACAGTCCAGAATTAACACAATCTCCATGTTGAAGTGCTAACAACTTCAAAAACAACTTCAAATTTTAAACTAGATTTATCACAACACACCTAAAGTGATAACTATTGTTTGTTACGAGTTCCACACACAAAGATGTGTCTTGCTGAAATAAGGGTTAGGTCTCAATCAGATGCTTAAACCTACTGTAAATTTTAGTTATTTCACTCCACTGGATTTATTGAACACTGCAACCTACAATCTTTCTTCTATTGACCACGTCTTATATACAAAAACACAGCTAACAATTGATACAGAAGCTAAATCAGGTAGAAATATAGAGTCTTGTAAGACTGTTGAACTTTTATCTTCTTCCTTTTCATAGAATCATAGAATGGTTTGGGTTGGAAGGGACCTTAAAGGTCATCTAGTTGAATGTTAGTAAAAAGAATGAAGTATTACAAACCTGATGTCTTCAGAAAATCTTTAATATCTTCTTTCAGTGATTCCAGTTTAATTTCTGGTTTGTGTAGGCTAACCTAATGTGAAAATTCATAAAGGAATAAATTAATAAGCAAACATTCACTAAAAAGAAAGTAATCTGTGTATTTTAAGTTATGAATTAAGAAATCTGAATGCTTAGTGTTACACAGCAAACTGCCTCCTGCTAACTTGAAGGTGGTAGCTACAGCCAAAAACGTCAGCCAACGTTTTCCTAAATCAGTCTCTTTGTTTTTACATCATCAGTGATATAAAAAAAAAAAAAAAAAGCTGTACGTGGGTAAAGGGATAGGGACTACCAGTGACATACAGGCTTAACATTCTGAGCAATCACCCTACATACATAGCACAAACGCCAGTTTCTACACATTAGAGGATTGGTCACTGACACGAAACGAACAAACTGAGAACGTTCCACAGGTTTTCATTTAACCTCCCACAGTTCACCTGGCAGATAACAAGCACCATTTTCAAACTTCAGCTAAAAACTGTGGACCAAACATTCTCCTCTGCAGCTCTGATTATAAGGTATATACAGTCCCTTGTAATGAAATGCACTTGACACAAGCCAACAGCCAGCTCCGCAGCCCTACCACAACACTACCATGAAGATGTTGCTGCAGATTTTTCAGGAGCAGCAGGAGCAGCTGCTATAACATCTGTTTCTGTAGACAGACCAAGAAGAGAAGAAAAATAGACCAAAAGGCTCCAACAGGACATCAGTCAGAAACCCAGGAGTTTCTTGAAGTGACTGTAATGCATAGTTTCCTAAACACGAAGAGCAGCCATGGCCAATTGGCACTGGAGGATAAATCTAGAGGGTTGGGAAAGAAGAGCAAGCCTGTCTGCCGACTTGAAAATACCACTGGGAGATCCGTGTGAAACTTACTCCCCAGCCTTCCCAGAGCAAGGCATGTTCGAAGCATATGGCCACATCAGCTACCTAGAAATCTGAGAAACCGCTTACCAAAAGCTACTCGTCAACATGCTGTAGCCATATCAGCTGCTGACTCTATTATGATAAATCGTGCTACTTATAAACGCTCACTGCCAGCTCATCAGCCGTGTGCCAGCACTAACAGCACTGCTGACAGCACGGCAAGCTTTCGCTCCTTCATACACAGCTAGCTGAAAAGGGGAAGGGATTAGAATGCAGACACTGACAGCATCAACATTTCGCCTTTTTAGGCCACCTTTTTATCACAGGTACTGAAGGCTTTTATATTGGGTGCATTGACTGCAACAGCAAAGAGACTGCAAGCACGCTTTTTGAGACAGAAAGGTCATTGTAAAGACAAACCATAAAATGTAGGGAGTTACTTAATTCTCACATCAAATGACGAACGTGTTCTGTTCAGCACGACGGTAAATGCCGGCAAAGGACCATCGCTAAAAGCAAGTTTAGTGCCTCGCCTGTACAAATTCGAAATAAAATAACATACTTCAACCCGGGCACCTTTTGCCTTACTTCGGAGTTTTTTCTGAACGCTTTGGTAAATTTTGTCTTCTGGGTTAAGTAGTGCCAATTTTAATGCCATAGTCCATGGGGCATTTATCCGTGGGTCCTGCGGTATATACATGCTTCAATAATCATTTCCAGATATGCAAAAACCCCTCAGAAACTCAATTCATTGACAGATGATAAATCACAACAAGTTAAAGCTGTACAATCCACTAACAAGTTTGATTGCCTTGAAAGCGTAGCAGTGTACCGAGTGACGAACATGCAGACAGGAGAACAGTATTTCAATTCCCTGTTGTACATACAGCTGCAAAATCAGGGGGCTTTTGGCTCATTGAGGAGGTCGTCAGTATCAACGTCTGACCCCTTTTGTGTGTGTGTGCGCGTGGCTTCCTGGAAATTGATATGGGATGTTGTGAGAGGGGAAAAGGGAGCTCTGTTGGTACGGAAAGCTTCCCATTTTCCCTGTCCGGGCACACGGTACCGCAGATGTAAACTGCGGCTCCGGAGCAGTAGAATAGATAAAGCCAAAGCAGGGAACCCTTCAGGTGCAGCAGGGTGGCAGCCAGGAAGGAAGCAGGGCAGTTCTTTGGGGAAAATCTTCTCCATGGATTATGCCAGCACTTCATCTCCACCTGTTACCTTCACTGCATGTTACCTTCATGCCCCTTTGTTCAGCCCATTCCTATTTCACTGCTAGCTCTGCTTGCAGCAAACATGCTGGTGCTAATATTTATTACAACTTTTATATTTTTAGTCCATTTCCTGTGTCCTTTTCTTTCTCATGAATGCAAAACACCCTAGTGAGACAAATTTTTGTATAAGAAACATGAAAATTTCCTCCCAAATTACGTTCGTTTCCACAGAGGACACTTCTGTCCCACTCTTGTCATTTTGGGGTGCAATCCCTAGCGCCTCTTCCCATTTCCCAAGCCCCCTTTCTACCTTTCCTTTTGTTCCTTCTGATAACAATCAATAGACCCCTACAGTGCCAGGCAGAGCCACAGAGCCACACGAGCTGCTGCTGCTAAGGGCTCGTTGCGTACTGGATTGCTGATCGATTTGATACCCGAAATGCGAGAACCTGGCAGCCAGGCCAGCTCAGGGCTGCGACAGCTGTAACACAGAAGAACACGTCCCAGGTCTGCATAACATAGCCAAAGGCAAAAATACTTATTTTAGCAGGCTAAAGGAAATCCCCTCTGAATTTGCTGTAACAAATAGGAGAATTGCACCTCTTTGGAATTCGTACAGGTGTTTGTGGGCATTAAATTAAGGAGTCAAGAAGACAGCTCATCTTCCAAAATTACTAGGGCAGGTCTCCCACTCTTTTATTTCCCCTCAGACTGACTGCTCTAACGTCCCTGCCCATGGCACGGGGGTTGGAACTAGATGGTCTTTAAGGTCCCTTCCAACCCGAGCCGTTCCATGATTCTAACTTATTTCTATTAGTTAATTTTCTTAATAGTTTTTAATATTACGTTGCGAAAACCATTTAGGTATTTTGGTAGGTTTTGTTTGCTTGTAAACTGCTCGTTACAATGTACTGCTGAAATACTGTTTGCATTTTCACCCACTATGGGTTTTTGGTAGCACGAAAAACACATTAACAAAATTTTCTTACATAGAAAGCATTACTGTGATTTACACTGATAAAAATGTCTGCCTACAGTTTATTGGGAAAAAAAACACCTTGAGGTGATGTACTGATGAATTGAATTAATTTCCTGCATGACCAAAATGCAGGGTACACACAAGCAGAATGACAGACTCTCCAATTTCAATACACACATCTTGATGAAAGATTATCTTTTTTTATTTTTATTTTTTAATCTTTCAGGGGTCTATCAAAAGCAGGGTAAAGGAGCAGGAGCAATAGAAATCAAAAACCTGTGAGGGCAAAAAACAACAGCCAGACCAGGGAAGAAGTGATGCTATCCAGAGGCTCAGCCAGGCCAAGACAGAGTCCTGAAATGAGAAAGGGATGAACGGAGCATATTAGAGCAAACAATAACAAACTATTTTTAAAAAATGTTAATGCCCTCTGGTTTCCTTTCCAGTCTAAGGCAGTATAGGATATGGCATTGTCTTATGGTTAGGACACCACGGTTCAAGGGTTGGGTGTCCACCTTCATCCACAGAGAGACCAAGGTCTTGGGCCAGCCCTTGCAAATCAAGGAGCAACTGTCTCTTGGACATTTCTTCCGAAGCCAAGCCATCATTATGGCATTTCTTGGCACTCTCATCCTTCAGCTGTACAGAAGAGAAAGTACAGTTTTGGACTTCAACAATTTGCCAAAACTTCTTCAAAGCGGATGAGGTACCACTAGCAATACTTTGTATTTACATTCTGCACACAGCTTTGATTTTGGTAAGGTATCCTGCTGAAGTCTGAGCAGTCACCGTCATAAGTGATACTCTAAATGTATTACAGATTCTGCACTTGCACGTCAGCAAGGAAGAAAATCCAGAGACTCAACGCTGACCTGGCTGAAAGCAAACAAAAGGATAGCACAGACCTCGTTGGAAAAAGGTGTAAAAAATTGATTTGTAGAGCAAGCAAACACAAAGGGACAAATTGAGTTGCAAATTAGTGTCTAAACTTGGAAATAGCATTCAGTCATCGGGATCGAAGCAGCATCGATCATGCGAGAAGACAGATGAGCCCCTAAGGCACAGCACTCAAAGCAGTGTAGGAAAGTGGCTAGAGGACCAGCAACATACTACAGAGAGGAAGTACAACAAAAGAAAGCATCACAGCATAACAACAGTGCTATTTTTTTTTCCAAGAATAAATACTACAGAAAATTGGTCCATCTATACTGAAATGTGGAATTGTATCAGGCGAATGCATTTTTTTTTCCCTGATGCAAACAGTTCTGCAACTAACTTTGCACACTAAATATTTTTACTGGCTACACTCCATCATTCCTTTTCAACACCTTTCTGTATTAGACAAGTACGCACACCAACAGTGCATTTATTAGTCCTCATTATGACTTTGCACAAGTGATCAATATTTTTAGCTTTTATAGCTATTATTTCCCAAATTACAGTAATGCACACTATCCCAAGTGTAGTCCAACTTTAGCAGACTGAAATCAACTTAAGGCTGAAAAATATTTCCCTTTTCCATATACTCCATTCGGCCATAACTAGATTTTATTAGGATCAAGCTGACTTGTTCAAAACCACTTCAAGTATTATGACAATTTCAGTGTAAACACCCTCTAAACACCTAAAAATCCTAGAAATTTAAGGGAGCGATTTGTGTTTATTATATATATTTCTGTACGCAAAAGACAAATACTTCTGAGCATAACTAAACCTTCAGGAAGTAGAGAACCCTGAGTACACTGACGTTTTTCCAATACTTGCACATTCCTACAGTAATTTCACTAAGGGTGAAAGTGTTGTCAACTCTCCTATACAAGTAGAAACAAGTTAAAAAAATCTAGTAGTTGAAACAGAGTTTCAAATAGCCTCATACAGTAATCAACAGCTTCAGACGTTAAGTTCTCCCACAAGATGTACAGGACACATTTTTAACAACGCAATTTTGATATTTTAATTAATTTTCTAGGTTTTATTTAAATGTAAGATTAGCACTGCAAATAAAATGCAAGGTAAAACGTATACAATCCACAGTACTAAAAAAAATAAATCTGCAAATCAAGCTTGCGTTGTTTCTGAACTCCATAATCTGTTCAACGTATTCATAATTGCATTCAATTTAAAATTCATTATACTGCAGATTTTACTGCTGAGCCATTTGGACCAGAGCACGAGCTCTATCAGAAGGGGATAGCAAGCTCTTTGTTAAATGCGATGCACGAAAAGGAATCATTAATTATCTCTGATGACTCATGAGCCTATGTTTACTTGCTAAGTTTTATTAAATAAATGCTACATTTCACAGAAACATTCTCTTTCTTAATTTGATCTTTTACTTAAGTAGGAATCAGTATCAACTTTTTTTTTTTTTTTTTTTGGTAACTGCTGGGAAAAAATGCCGTGAAAACCATACCTTCAGGTATCTCGCAGATCATTCACTCCACATGAAGTACCCTAAAACGTTCACCCACGCTCCCTCTGGAAGCACGCACACAGGCAGCTTCAACAAGCATCATTCCTGGTGCTCCTCTCTTTCTTTGCCCCAGCTGAAGTCTTGTGAAGTCCCTTACCTCTCACTTGATAATTTAGGTCTTTAGACCTCACGTTCCCACTTTCAGCCTCCTCAGCCAGCTACTACCTTGTTCTGCTGTAACTTCTCCTTAAAGCACTCCTGCCACGGGCATCTTACGCGAAACACAGATCTGAAAATGTCCACACACAAAACGCCAGGAGGGATTCCTTGTACTGTGGCTATTTCTTGCTGGATTTAAACCATAATTTAGAACCTTTACCTTTCACTTTTTTCTCACCTCCTGTTTTAGGAAAAGTTATTTAGGCTTTTTTATTCCTATTTTTTTCATTTTATTTTTCTTTAAAAACTTCACTTGTTATTTGCCCCGGCCATTGGAAGTTCCAGGCAACTCGGGCAGATTCCTGTTAGGGCTCTGGAGAGAGCAAAGACTTTTAATGTTCCGTTAAATATCTGTGTTAAAAGGTGACACTTTTTTCAGATCTCTGAATTGTTCCATTTTTATTCTCACTTCACTGATGAAGATTCTGCCCCCCCACCCCCAAAAAGCAAGGTTTTACAAGAAATTTTGATTTCAAACTCCATTTTCTGACTGAAGAATTCATGTTTCCCTAACCACCTCTAATTTTTGCCTTAAAGACATTCCAGAAAGGGAAGAATGAAGACAAAACCAAATAAATTTGGTTAGTCTCACACTCTGAAAGCTTTGCCTGAGAAATTGCAATCAGATTTCTCTTCAGAAACTCCCATGGCCCCAGCGGCACTCCTACCCGTTGCAAAGCTATTAGCTAATAGTTCCGTACTTTGTCACTGTTACTATTTCCTTTCAAACACAACCCAAAATAAAAACTATAGTCACCCTTTCCTGCATTAATCTCTTGGTATCAAGTGCAGGCACATCATCAATATAACGAAACTCAACCTAGGAAATCAACCTAGCATTTCTTTCCCCAATCTTCTCTAGCTAGCATATGACCCTACCTCTGTTTCACTCCTCGGGACAAAAATGTGATTATCTGATACCCACAGAGCCAGAGCTGTGACAGCAAATCATTTGGTGCCCACGCCAAACTAATTTTAAAGAGATTGCACATCACAGTCCTTGACACAGGCGCGGGCTCCCAGTGTCAGTCCAACGCAGCGCTGGCGCAATCAGTTCATAACCGCAGGACTACTCCATCATCTCTCACAAATAACATCAGGAAGTTGTGTTTTCCCCCAAATTCTATTAACTGGTGAAAGAAACTGTTCATTCTGAGCTCTCCTTCCTAGATTTTAAAGAAGAGATAAGTTTACAAAACAGTTTTTGCTGAAAATTAAAATAAAGTTTGCGAGACTACATGACATCTTAAAAGTATCAGGCAATATTATACCGGACCTTACGATGAATTCTGACTCTCATGCTTCTACACTGACATATAAACATCAATTGCTGTAAGGGTAAAAATATAACTGTAGTAGTAATACCCATAACAGTAAGTTTTACTCCGATACACTGCCTCAACAGATTTCTCAAAATACAGTATGGCTTTCAAAA
Source organism: Cygnus atratus (assembly GCF_013377495.2). NCBI lineage: Eukaryota > Metazoa > Chordata > Aves > Anseriformes > Anatidae > Cygnus > Cygnus atratus. The sequence goes on from NC_066365.1 coordinate 58,242,509, forward strand.
AGTAACTTGAAATTAACTAAAAAGGGACCACCAATCACTCAGTACTGTTCAGAAACTGAAAGGTAACCAGCAAACAAAGAAATCCACCATGCCCTACTGACCAACTGGAGTTCGGGCGCGATGCACGGCAATAGCAAAGACCTCGAATTTGATAACGCAACTTCAGAAGCACTCCAGGCAATGGGAGAGAAATCAAGCATTAATTTAATGCAGACAGTGGCAAAATTTGGAAACCTTCAGAATTCCATACAGTTAAATAGGGATGGAGCAAAGATAAGGAACACACTGACAGGGCCGTTGCAATTGCATAGCACAGAGATAATATGACAAGCGTTATAAATAGAACAAGCCTATATTGTACATGAAAAAACGTAAATGCATGCAAGGTCTATAAAAAAATCAAGATCAAGTAGAACATACAGATTCCAGATGTACTTTTGGCCCTATTAATCTAAAGTGCAGGCTCTGAAAGATGACTTTTAACGTTGGGAAATTGTTTAGTTGGTTATCTAAAGACCTTCCAGTCTTTCAGGTTACTATACTGAGCTATAGCTCTTATTTAAGCTTCTACTACAAATTCTTCAAACACCTACTGTAAGAATCAACCTGAACATGTCTTCTCCTCTCTGCCCTTCGTACGGATGGAATCTTCTGACCCATACGTGCACAAAGTTCTTCTCTTCTGTTCCTTCTCTCAAAGTCCTTCTCTTCTGTCCTGAAGCCATCAGGACAGATTTGGCAGTGATCATTACACTGTGATTTATTTATCCACAGCTTACCCTTATGCTGTCAGATTACGCAGTTTCTGCTTGTATCGAGTCAGTGCTGACCTGCTACAGAATCAGGGCGGGACGCAGACATTTAAATGCCATTTCAGGCATCAGATTGCAGAGGAGCACCGCTAAGGTCCTCAGGCTGCCCAGCCGGTGCTCACAAAATAACCATCCACCAGCAGAAAATAACCATCCACCAGCAGCACGAAAACTCCCTGCCAAGTCCTGACCATACCAAACCTCCTCGCGTGTTAAAATGAACATGCTAGGTAAAAACGGCTGTGAAATGAGGCCTTGCAGGAGACAGAGGAAAGAGAATAGAAGCAGAGGTGAGCTCAAACATTTTATTATAATCAGTAACGGAGTTGTTAAAAGAGAGCCCTGTTCTGAAAACCCATCGTTGCCGTTACCAAGGACAAGGTCTTGAATTTAACTCTCCACGCCTCACATCAGACCATCTATTTGGGATGCTGAATTCCCCAACGCGTAGCAGGAACTCAACATCCAGATTGTTTTATAAATCTAGCCTACTTGAAGTCATGCACGTTTGCTTACTCACGTTTTTTGAGAGCGGTCAGTGAAAAAGAGCCAGGCAGATATATATACATATATATATATATATATTTATTTATTTTTTTTTAAAAAAGGCATTTGGAGACCAAAACTGAAAAAGGCACACAGCAATGCCTCTTGCTAGGGAAGGCTTTAGGGACACTGAGAGAAGAAAATCGCAATTCATTTAAAAACCCAACAGAACTAAGGCAGATAATGGGCATCCTATCCTAAAACAAATCTGTACCACTTTAAGCATTGTTTGCAAAACGTTAACAAAACCCCAAGATTTTATAAAACACAACCCAAAGGATTCCAGTACATGCAACGATAGCTACAGCAGCACTACTATGTTGTCATGGTCATGAAATCTAAAATAAAATTTATCTGAAAGGGAATTCACCTGAAATACAAAAAGCTGGTTTCAAATGCAGACAAGTTACCAAATACAAACTGCTTTCCCTACTACAATAACGTATTTCCGAGTGAGTTTTTCACTTATTTTTAGCTCTTTTCAGCAACCCATCATTTCTCAGGGGGCTCTCTAGGGCAGGGGCGGGCACTCCAAGCCTTGCAAATCTCAGACAAAAGCCAAACCCGGTCATTTTCGGACCGGGTGAGGTTTGAAGAGGGCAGCCCCGAGATTCGCCTCGAAACCCTTCGTCCCCAGAGGGACAAAGCGAGCCCCGGGGAGCGGCCGGGGAGGGGGAGGGAGGGCAGGACAGGCCCCGGGCCGCGCCCCACAGCCGGGCACAAAGCGCCGGGCCACGGGGGAGGGAGCAGGGCCTGGGGCCGGGCCGGGGCTCACCCGGGCCTGTCGCTCGAGCTGGGAGTGGAGGCTGGAGCCCTGCAGGCGCCGCACGATCCGCGCTATGGTGAGGGACAGCCCGCTGTCCGGGTCCAGCATCGCGCCGGGGGCCGGCCCGGAGCGCTTTGGCCGCCGCACCGCCGCCCGTGGGGACGTTACCAGGCAACGGAGGGAGCGGGGCGGGCCGCCGCCGCGGGGGCCGGATGGAAAATGGTTCCCGGCTGAAGAGTTCCGCGGCGTCAAAGGGTTTTTTTTTTTGGGGGGGGGGGGGGGCGGGGGGCGCTGCGCCCCCCTCGCCCCCCAGCACGGATAGCCCGTCCCCTGTTCATGGGCTGCAGCCGGACAGGCTGCCCCGAGGGCTGCTGCCTCTCCACGGGGCCCTGGCAGGCTCCTTCCAGCCTGTGGGCTGCAGTTCAAACATAACTGGTGAAAAACCCACACTGCTCCCGTTTCCTAAATGATTTTGTCCAATATATCCCACTAGGAAAGAAAATGGAAGCATAAGGAAAACCTACGAGTGGACCCAGAGATGTGGTAGCACCACCTGAGCTGAGGCATAGATGCCAGTGACAAGCCCCAGCCACCTTGTGTTGGGTCCTGTACAGAGGATCATAGGATGGCCTGGGTTGAAAGGGACCTCAAAGATCACCCAGTTCCAAGCCCCCTGCCATAGGCAGGGACACCACCCACTAGATCAGGTTGCTCAGGGCCTCGTCCAACCTGGCCTTGAACACCTTCAGGGATGGGGCATCCACAACCTCTCTGGGCAACCTGTTCCAGTGCCTCACCACCCTCTGAGTGAAGAACTTCCTCCTACACATGGCCTGCTCTTTGCGTGGGCTGAGCTGACAGACAAAATGTCTTCGTCCCAGCAGGCAGGGTGAATGTGTCAGCCTTACCTGCATGCCTGAATGCTCATCTAGTGGATGCAGGCTCCCGGCAGCAGCCTCAGGCGGTGTTTGTAGCTGCTGCGGCTCACTAGTCACTGCCCTCTGGACCCCATGGATTAACTGGCTATTAGCATTTCACATTTAGCTCAATAACTACTCAAAACAGTATTTTACATCATCATTAATTATGGCTTAATTAACTTGTCTGTCTTTGCATTGAAAAGGACTAAGTTTTCTCATAGAGTCAGCGATTCCATCTCAGCTGAGCTGCTACAATCAACAGCTACAATACAGCATCCTCGAATTGCTTCTCAGCTGGAACTGACAGGGCTTCAAACCCATTTCAGAGTAGTCAGAAAGAGAAGCTTACAAAAATCTTTGGCTGTGGTTTAAGTGGCTTTGCACTAGTGTGAGGTAGCTGGATTCACATCATTAAAGCTTGAGAGTTTAAAACGCTGCTGTCTGGGGCCTGAGGTATCACATCCAGATGGAGTGAAAAGAGCCTTTAGCTACACAGCCTCTTTCTGTGCACTTCAAGGGATATACTAGTAGACCTGCACTCCAGTAAAGTTTTATTGCACTCTTGAAATTTTGTGTACTCAGCATGGTAAGTCATTAATTCAAGCTCATTATGAGGAGCCAATACAGTTCTCATTTAAACAGGACAGCTGTGTGGCACCAGGTATATCTCACTGGGTGGTATGAAGCAAGGAGCTTCAGCACACTAATCGCTTCTGTGGAAATCTGTTCCTATCTACATAAGTAACAGCACTATGTAATCAAATTCTCACTTAATAAGCTAATTTACTAAGCCCAAATATTAATTTTGTGAAGCACAGAATCATTATTAAATAATCTAAGAGACTTCAAGGAGTTAACATGGAAAAACTGATCATTGGCTTCCAAAGTCAAGCATTAATATTCATTTTCAGCTCTGAGGATGACCATACCTCTCTAAAATAAAGAATGTTGTAACATTCTGAAATATCAGGTTGTAACTTTTTCATTGCTGTGAACTCTGCATGCAAGTAAATCAGAAGTGAGGAAATGAAGATAGATATCATCAGCTATCTTGCTAAAAAAAAAAAAAAGGAAAAAAAAATACAACAGTAGATGTAACAGGTATAAAAATGCACCTGAATTCATCTCTCTGCAACCTCTTGACTTCTCAGCAAGCTTTTCTGGATAAAATGAAGTTTAAAGGAAAACAGTAAAAGAAGGCCAGAATTAAAATTCCTTAATCAACTGTAGAAGAAGCTTAAAAATATCTTACGTGAAATCGAAAGACTGAAGACATCTCTCCTCTGAATTAATGGAGAGAACAGGGAAATCAAATGCCCGGTTGTCTACCAATGCCTTAAATACCTCTTCTGGTTTACATCAAGTTGTCTGTCAGTTCTGTGCTTGCATACATTTATGAAGTTAGTGGCGACAGTGAGCACATTTGCATTTCTTCTTGTATTGGGAGATAATGAAATGTTTGCCTACATTCCCAACTGAACAGGTATACAAAGTGTAATAGCTTTATGTACTAGTTCATATTAAAATTCTGCAGAGTTTGCATGGAGGCTGTGCGTCTCACTGTTTTTTGTTTGTTTGCTTGTTTTTTTGTTTGTTTGTTTGTTGTTTGTTTTTGAGGAGGATCATTTGTTTGTGTAGGAACTCTAACTGTTAGAGAGGCACATGCAGAAAATCATGGTATGCCACCAAGCTCCATAACTCAGTGTCTATCAGTCCAGGGTTTTACATTGCAGCTGCCAGTACGAAAGGAAGCCCTACTCCCTTCCCTGGCACAGTCTTTGGCAGCATTTTCTTTTCCAGATTTTGGGAGAACTTGTGGTCTGCCATATGTGAGAAGACATACTTGGAACTCAGAGGCCGAAAATGGAGGAGGGACTGCAAACACCATTGCGTCTGGCAAGTGTGTTGCTTATCAGGACTGTGTGGTACGTGAGGACTCTGAGATTTGGTACTTGTGTACCTGTAACACAGCACCGTGTCTGTCTGTTTTCTGTGCTGTGATCTGCAGGCACCACATCCAGCTAGATGGCAGAGTCATGGGACAGGACAGAAGCCATGATATTCTGCCGGTTAGAAGTGTAAGTTCTCCTGCTCCTGGGGAATACATGGGAAGCATACAACAGATTAGTATCATGTGCAAAGCATAAGATTTCTCAGGTCTCCAAAAGCCATCTTTATGTCCTATGAGTCAACAAAACAGGCGAAAAAGCTAATGTCAGCTGTAGATGAGTGATTTCCTACAGCTGACAACCTCCACTCCAAATTTACCCCTGTTACTTTCTTCACATGCATATCTGTCATTCTTCATTCCCTGTTTTTCCAGGCTATTTCCAGTCTGTTTTCCTTCCTCCTATGTTTTTTTTTTTTTTTTTTCCTGCTGTCAGTTATGTCTCCAATATGGGTAGGAAAACTTGCTTCTTGTAAATGCCAATCAAAGTTAAAAAGAAAGGAGATATAAAGAGATCATCCTTACAGCATCTCACTGAGTGCTCTTAACTGCTTCTTGTGTCTCCTTACCATATCCAGTTAAGAAATCTCATGCTTAAGTGTGTGCTTCTTTTTTGTTTCCTTACAAGGAGCTTACAGCATAGCAGCTTGAGAAAAAATAGGGTCACTGTTAAAAAAATCACTTGAATAACAAGCATTGGCAGAAATCCCAACGTGAATGGCATTCTCTTTAGCCCACCCCCATTGGATCCCATGACAAGTTTAACTTTGTTGATGTGATGTGTTTGACAGTTCCTGCTTTTTCATTGTGATTTACTTTTAAATTGCAAGTAAGCAACTGCAGTACAGGCAGCATAGAATGGTTTTATGATGTCCAGTGCCACATACCAGAGGTAGCTTTCTGGTTTTGGCAGAACATCTGGTGTAGGTGTCTTTGTTTTCATGTTGTTTTTTGTTTGGTTGTTAGGTTGTTTGGTTTGGGTTGGTTTGGTTTTGTTTTCTTTTCTTTTTTTTTTTTTTGATCTTTCCCTTTCTTCATCGCTGACCTACAGCCTGAATACCAACTCTCTTCCCCATCATTTCTCACCTCCACTTACAGCTGCAGTGATCTACAGTGTAATATCTTTCTTTACTGTTTTGTGTTGACTTACTGCAGTTTGCTATAACTGATACTGGTATCCCAACTGTCTTATATTTATCTGCCACTGCAGGTCTGGAAAGCATCAAGAATTTGGCAAGGGAAAGTAAAAATTGCAAAGCCGGTATCTGAAATATTTCACCCTTAGTCTCTCCCTGTTTCCCTGGTGGATTTTAGGTTGAAAAGAGGAGAGAATCTGAAGCAACAGATCATAAATTGCATACTGTCATTTTTAAGGCCACATGAGACAAAATATATTTTAACGCTTCCTCATAATTCTGAAGACCACTTTATTTCTTGGAATATAAAGAAGACAGTAAAAAGGAAAAGCATCCAAAGGAAACATTTAGTACCTGGAAACTTGTCTTTTTTTCCCCACAACTATGCTAGTCAACCTAATGAAAACCAGGGCTGTCTGTAGGTATCACCAAAGGAGGCAGGTGCCGTGTACAGCAGAGTAATGGGTGAGGGAGGTCAACAAAATCCCAGCAGTCCTAATTGCCAGATCCCAGCAGTGAACAAAATCCTGGCTCTTTTGGTCAGCCACTCCCAAGCCGCTCCTTCCTGAGCAGTTCACAGCACTGAATTCTCCTCCCCTAAGCAGTTCATTTGGCTAATTGTATAACTCCTGCTGCCCTGATTCTACCTTACTCTCATTCTCTTGCTTCTAGAAATAACAAGTCATAAAATTTCCACCTAGGGCTGCTTTCTCTGCTGGGAGAAAAGTGAGGTGAAGGGTCTTGGGGTGGTCAGGGGCACTGCCCCCTTACCTTACCTGTGCTGATTTATGAATACACAGTACTGACTAGTCATAGTTTTGACAAACCGTCACTTGCCTAACTGCATATTTTTACTGGAGATACCACAAAGGGCAAAATATATGAGAGTAAAATAAAATACGTTGCCTTCATGCATTTCTATTTTCTGTCTCTTTAATCTAAAATAATTTTTAATAGATAGCTAAAATAGTACAGGTCTTCTCTCCTGTGATCACTAACCTAAGGGGTACAGGAGGTTTGCCACTATTGTCATTGAGTGGCTCAGAAGATTTTTGTGGCATTAGATGTCTCATCTCTTCTGAATTGTTAACATGCCTCCACTGTTAGCAGAAATTCTGTCGTGAACTAAAGCGTGAAGTTCAAATAGCTACTCCCTAGGTTTCTCATCCAAGCAGGTTCTTTCGGAGAAGAATATATTCAGTCCTTCGCTCAGCGTGTTCACTCCTTATACTAGACTAATGCAAATTAAACTTTAATCTCAGTTATGGGCCAACACCCACTGCTTTTCTTATGCAATCAGAACCAGGATATATTGTTTGTAGCTGATAATGGAGAGATGCAACAAAAACTACAAATGCAAGAAAAAGGAAATTTCTGTCACTGACTCACCCTCATCAATTTTAAGTTTTCTTCAAATTGCTGCCCGTAAAGCGACACTATATTTTGACAAGTTTCAATACTTTTTAAAAATAATTGCTTCCCATAGAGTAATGAGATTTTTTGTCGATATACCACTGATGCAATCTGAAGAATGTAGGAAGCTTAGATGATGTATCTTTACTTATAAGGACAGAAAACATCTCTTATTGCAGACTATTGTTCATGAAAAGTAATATATTTTATCTAACACATGGCTGAACTTGAGAGCCAGACTTGACTACCAATGACATCAAGGATTATCAGTCTAGTTTTAGGTGTTTCACATTGCTTCAGCTCTTGATTTTAGGTAATTTCCTACCAGACCTTGGCTTTGTATAGGTATAATCCTCCCTGGAGAGGTTCGTGTATCTCAGGTCATGATATCTATTGCTGGTAATTTTTAATGGCATTGCTGAGTCATAGTAGCAACATTCAGTTAGCAGGCATGTAAAACATAGAACATGCACAAAGTCTCTCATTTTTCTAGTATTATTAGTTTTAGTCCATTTTTCATGTGTTTTATTATTAATCAAGCAACGTGGGCTTGAGCAGTAACACTCTGCATTTTCTGGTTCTTAAAATCCTGTGTGCACATTTACCAAGACTATTGAGATATAATTATGCAGAGGCAGGTTTTCTTAGGCTTACAAAAGAAACAGTCTATTAGCCTAGATCAGTTTTGAAGAAAAACACATCCTGAACCACAGATACAGCTTATTTTCAGAGTAGTGTATGTACTTCATACAAGGCATATGTATCTTAATTTTAAATTGTATGTTCACCTATCAGCAAGTTTATCTGGAAGTTTACACAATTATTGCACATAGCCAAACCTTTTAGAAGACATTCTTCAACATTATCCAATCAGGCATGTAAGTTTAGTTTACTTTAGCCACTTCTTTTATGGTTCTTTAAACAATCGGTCAGTAAGCAACTGAAAAGAGCTCTCAGGAGATTCTCAGTTGACATCTTCAGGCCACAGTTTATTAGTATATAGGTATGCTAGGGCAAGATTCTGTGTTGGATTTTCAAGCCTATTGATTTCAGTGAGCCTATGTGGTATAACCACAGTCAGAACTTGAATTTTGCTTCTGACAAGAGGTATTCTCTTTTTAACAATGCCTAAACAATGTTTGTAGGAGAGTTCTATACGTACTATTTTAAAATATCTAAAACTCCAATTTTCTGTTTATGTATTATGCAAAGTTAGATATTGCTCCACTGAAATAGCTTCTTGACACCATATCCTACTTACTACATTAGGGGAGGTTTTTTTTCTGTGAAAAGTGTAATCAATTTCTTAAGGTTGTCTGTTATATTTTTGTTCACTACATGGAATTATCATTATTACAACTTATTATAGAGTCATGTCCATATGTGTTGCCAGTCTTTGACAACCAGTAGGTCACTTTGAATGTATTACTTGGTGTCTAAATCACAGCCTTCCTCTCCTTAATCATTAAGAAGCAAACCCATAAACTTCAGTGGCACAACAAGGATATCTCCTTGGGTATCAATTTTAGGCATTTTTTATTCCTGTGATTAAGATTTGATGATGATTAAAGTGGATTTATCTTCTTTCTATTTTTTTTAATTGTCATTAGGAAGGATTAGTAGGCTGATTGGTTTCCTTGTTCATTACATTTTCAAATAGAAGATTCAGAAGTAAATAAGCGAAGAAGACACAGAAGAGAAGAACTCCTGTAGGGTTTTCGTAATTCTTTCCTGATGGTTAGGGTTGGAAAATAACCAGATACAGTAACTGTTGAAAGCAGCACACTAAGTTGGGTCACAGGGATCCTCACTTCCATCTAGGAGTGTTCAGATATCCTTCACCTTGACTTCTGCTTCCTTAACTTGACATCTGTCCTGTTGAAAAGACAGCTAGAAGTGCCAGTAAGATAAACTACCCAGGGGAAATGCTGAATGGACTGAACATAGCAAGCAGAAACCTTCATAAGCTTCTCATAGTTCCATCACCACTGACGATGCTTTTCTGTCCTTGTATGGAAAAATGCTTTCTTCTATCGAAAGGGAGCACAGGGGATTCAATAAATATCTTAGCCAACTAAGGAATGGAGTCTCCTCTGATAGATCTCAGGCTGTGGCAGAGGCCTAAAGAATCCTATGCCAAAATACTTAGGATTGTCCTGTATTAGTCCAGAAGAGGTTAAGTCAAAATGTAAAACTGAGCCCTAACTTCTATACACAGCTGCTCCATTTATATATAGGAATAGATTTTAGCAGAAAATGGTCTGAGAAGTTTGAATACCAGAGCTGCCTGTTACAGGAATTGTTGGGCATGCACAAAACAGAAGTAAATGAATAGTTTTTACTGTGGAAATAAGTGCATAATAAGAATGTGCACAAGAATTCAAAGCAACAACTTGAAAAGAGTGGAACAAGGAGGTGGAAGAGCAAGCACACGCAAAATGCAGCTCTGAATGCATTTTACAGCATTCAGCACAAGCAAAACCAGGCAACTTGGTTTCAAATGAAGCTCTGCACATTGAAGGCAAAATGTTTTTAATATGCAAATGCAGTTTGGTTTTCTGTTTTGCATCATTTGTTAGAGCTTATTAAAGAAATCTTTCCAATGCACAATGGATTTGCTAAATTAAAAAAAATAATAATAAAAGAAATAAAGAAAAGAAAAAAAGAAAAAAGAAACAGAGGCACTATGTTAAAAAACAAAAAAAAAAGTGTTATTTTGTTAATCAGTGGGATACAAGACTGAATCTTGCAATCTATATTTCAACATATTCCCAGAAGCACTGGGAAGGAAACTAGAAGGCAGCCCTCCATAATGCTGAAGGGCTGAAGGAAGGTTGAAATTATTTGTATTCATAAGAAAGAGAGAGAGAAAGAGAGACAGAGAGACAGAGAGGAGAGAGAGAAAGAGAAAGAGAAAGAGAAAGAGAAAGAGAAAGAGAAAGAGAAAGAGAAAGAGAAAGAGAAAGAGAAAGAGAAAGAAAAAAAAGAAAGAAAAAGAAAAGAAAAAGAAAAAGAAAAAGAAAAAGAAAAAGAAAAAGAAAAAGAAAAAGAAAAAGAAAAAGAAAAAGAAAAAGAAAAAGAAAAAGAAAAAGAAAAAGAAAAAGAAAAAGAAAAAGAAAAAAGAAAAAAAGAAAAAAAAGAAAGAAAAAGAAAAAGAAAAAGAAAAAAGAAAAAAAGAAAAAGAAAAAGAAAAAGAAAAAGAAAAAGAAAAAGAAAAAGAAAAAGAAAAAGAAAAAGAAAAAGAAAAAGAAAAAGTGAAGATACAAGATATGAAACTGGTAAAACAATTCAGCAAAACTGTACAGATTTGCCCTAGCTGAGCTTGTCAGTTATTGCCATGAGTAGAGCAGTGTAAGAGCAGGAATACCTACTGTCAGAAGGATAACTGTGGTACATTAGACAGCTAAGGTAGAGAGTATTTTACAGCCAGATTTTCCCTGATCCAGCTCCAGGAGTCCACACCACTGATTGTCAAGAGCTTACCATAGTCCATCCTCCTCAGTGGGATGTCTCCCTACTCTCCCTAATTATTTTTATCATTAATTGCTTTTCTTCTTCATCAGAAGGATCCCTGCAGCCAACTTTCCTACCCACTGTTTACCAAAAGACATATTTTCCAGAGCAGATGGGACAAAAGGTGCTCCCCAGTTTGAATAAATATGTGGCTACACACTAGTGGCCAATGTGTATAATAATTTCTGGTCTTTGTCTGAAACTGCATGCAGGCTTGCAGCCACAGAGAGCTGCAGCAGGGTAAATTTCTGCTGGATAGTGTGTAGTATCAACCTAAAATATAGCAGAAAAAATCCTCATTGGGGTTGCTGAACAGCAGGAGGACCCACTCACGTATGAAGCTTTTCATTTAAGTTTAATTAGATGAATAATAAAGGCAGCATAATAAGGATTTAGATGAATGAGATGCCTTTCTCCCCACATATGTACTGACATGCAGAGAAATAATAACAGGAGAGGACACCAATTCTTTGAATGAAGCTACTTTCAAAAGGTAGTTAATATTTTTCCCCAAGTATATCTGTGAGGGTTTGCAACAAGAATATGAACGGGACAAAGACTTAAAATAGCCTACAGAGCAGGTATGGTAAGGGATTTGGAGAAGAAAATGACCCAGACATATTTACTACATCCCAAATCTGCTCTATGTAAATTTACATATTTGTGTATATTTTATAACCATATGCTCACTTAGAAAAACACTGGCCCTGTTATAGAGCGGTTTAGGGCACCAAAACCCCAAACCATCCATAACCATGCAATGGCTTTAAGTTTCCGTGGGCTCTAACTGTGACATGAGTTACTATTTTAAGATATATATATATGAAGTAGTACCTTATGCTGTAAGGTGCTACTGGCTTTCATAACTTTATACAAGCAGTGCAAATCTTGGAGGCCTAACTATTTGTTTCCTCATGAGAAGTGGAAGTAATATTTAGTAGCTGCTCAAGGTACTGATTGCAGCTCAGTTGCATGACCCAAGGGACAAACACTCAGGACTTTAGGTGCCATTTGCAAATTCAGAGTTTTGGTTAAGTTCATTTAAAGGAGAAGAAGATGCACACAGATAGAAAGGGCAATAGCTAAAGAATCACTCATGAGGGTGCATGGAATAGGAAACAGAGGAGGAGAAGTCATCACCATGTCACTAACTAGACCGGCCACCACATAATGAACAGGGTGATGGGGAAAAGAAGCAAGGAAAAATCCTGTTTTGTTTCTCACTCCCTTTTAGTATTTGGGGAAATGAAATTTTTGGACTTCTTGGTAAGTATGCAGGATTTCATCAAAGAAATATCAATTCATATTGCCAGTTTCTTCTCAAATGCCATTAAATCTGGAAGGCCTTGAATATTTAGTAACAGACCAGAAGTACAAAAGCTTCTAATCATTTTAGTTTGGATAATGTTGTATATAGCCTACGACCTACTCCTACTTAAAACAGAAAATCAAAATATATTCAGCAATTTGTATTATGATCTGATTTTTTTTAGAATTGATTTGAACATTTCCCACAGAATTAAATTTTAAATTTCCAGCATTCTCTATATAAGGTCTTTGTGAACAAGATTTTCCAGCATGAAACAGCTCATTTTAACAGCTAATGAAATATATGGTGCTTTCCTCTTTATTTTGCCACAGCATCTCCATTTGACAACTAACAACTTTTATGAGCAAACATTAAGAATTAAGTGAGGACTTTGGGGAGGTCTGACTTTACAAGATATAAACTTACAGCTGACATTTCTGGCTTTCTTCACTGAACTGCAAACAAAATTTAAAGAGATAAGATCACTGTAAGACTATGGTTTGAGCAAGACTATACTTCTGGTACCATCAGGTTTAAAAACACGGTGAGTGAGACTAGAATCTGGGAACATTTTACTAGCATATCACTTTATATGAATATTTTCGTATAAATATTTTAAAATCCTTTGCTTGTTTCCAGCAACTTCAATAAACAAAGCTTATAAAAATAACATACTGCCACAGATCTTTTTCTAATGGTTTCATCAGAAATACCTTTCCCACTCATTTTTTTTTTCATCTTCCCCATATTGCAGGATTGTAAAATGAATACTTTAAATTAAAGGCAAAATACCGAGGAGAAATTAGGTATCCAAGAAACAATGCAGTATCCACAATTCAAACTGTGACTGTTCTACGTTGCTTTGTCTATGCAAAGCACACTTAACACCAATGAAGGTGATTACAGGAAGGATGAAACCAGCACGCGTGCAATTGCATACATAAAATAATGACTTCAGACACAAAAAAGCATTAAAAGAAATCATCCACATTAGCTTGAAATACTCAAATGTTTGTAAAAGTAAAATTGACAGTACATCAAGTAAGTGTAAATTTTCCATATATAAGGATTACATCCCAAAAGTCCAACTTCCAATATGTTTGTCTGATTTATAAGCTGCTGGATATTTGGGGAATACCTAAGCATCCCAACTAACTGAGGATTTTGCTGTAGCAAAAAGTGAGTATAGAGGATTCTGGGCAGAATTTGTCCTTGGGCTTTTGCTTCTCTCCTCTTCTGAGAGTTGAATGTTCTCCTTGGCATCTTTAAAGCAGTTTTGTAATGTAAGCAAAGGCTGAACAATGAAAATTAATTTAAAACTTACATGCTTTCAGTCACATTAACTCCCTGCACAATGTAATATTGTATAAACATGGGAAAATAGTCCAAACTAACTACAGCAATTGTTCCTTGGAGTGTGTTTTCTTAAGAATTATATAGACAAAAGCATGGCAAGACCAATAATTCTCTCTTGTAACAGCCCATCTGTGATGCAACTCTGGAAATTACTATTTATTTTCAGTGTTTGAATAATATTTTGAAGTGACTCTCTATGGAAATATTATCAAATACACCCAGAGAAACTTAGTACAATGGTTGAAATAAATGCAAGTATTTGGCCTCACTATGACCTGCCTCTCTCTCAGTTTCTCAAAAAATGTGACTGACAGCTTTCTACATCCAGTTGTTGGACAGTGTTATATCTAACAAAGAAGTCAAAAATGCAAAGATAAGTTGGCTAATTTGCAAATAGATGTAAAAATTCCAGAAATTAAGACCAACAGCAGAACTTCAGCTGGTGCAAGCTGCCTTCCCTCTTAAAGGTCTTCCAGTACCCCCTCTTATTTGGTTCAGTAATTAGTGCTAATTGTCAGCTAGCAGAGTTCCAGTTATCTGAATTAAACAAACAAACAAACAAGCAAACAACGACAACAAAACCAAAAACAATGGCCTTGAGATTGTCACAGTAAAAGAACAAGAGTCAAAATATAAAATTGTATACAACAAAATACCTAAGAGTACCATGAGCCTAACATGACACCTTACTGTTACCCTAGGAGTCCAAGAACTTGAATGGGACCGTTATCTCACAGTCTAAGCGAGTACCTTCCAACCCTGCCATGCAAAATCATGATGATGGAAAAACAGCAAAATTCTAGCAATCACATAATCTTTTGTTTTTCTTTTTATTAGATCAAAATTCTACTTGGGTCAAGATCTTTCAGGGAGATTGCATTGTTTCTTTGCAGGGATTGCTGGTAGGGGTTATGTAGGGATATGTTGTAACCAGTGGTAATGGTAGAGAGGCCTGCTAAAGGAGGCATATTTTGCAGTATACCCTAAAATTTTCAGAGGACTGCTACTCATAGAAACCTTATGATTCTTACAAAAAATGTAGCTTTCAAAAACTGCTGTAGTTGATTAATGAATTCTTCTTCTTTAAGTGTATTTTTCAATATTCTTCCAATAGAAACAATATTTCTCTTGCTAACCATAGCTTAAATTCCCTTTAGCCAAGGGTTATATGATTCTTTGGGAATTTAGATGGCAATGAACAAATTCAAATAGTATTATCTTAAAGGTATTTATCATCTTTTACAGAAACTGATAGTCCTCCAAAATGTAGATGTCATATCAGATGTCATGAAACACAGAGTAACTTCTCTCCTGAGATAGTAAGACACACAAACTTTGTATTCTTAAGTTAGACCTCTGGCTTCAGACATAGCGGTACCAATTCACTTAATAATATATCACCTGACTTTCTCTATTTCCATTTTCATTTCATAACATCTCTGCTTTTCCGTACTAACCGTACAACCAATCCTTTAATAATTTTGTCAGTGTTGTGAACCTAACATCTCTTTAATTCTGCAGAAACTGAGAAATCTATTTGATCTTAACATCATGAGTATAGCATGGTTTCTTCTTAGAAGCACTTTCCTGTGCTTCATTTTTTTTCATCCCTAAATTGAAACTCATAGCATCCGTGGATAACGTAAGTAAATTCTTTCATATACTTCTTTGAGGTCTGCTAATGAACAGGACCAAGAGCAGAATAGTAGTGACTATTATGGACTTCATTTGAGTCCTAAAAAGAAAAGACTGTAGTTCTTGATTGTTACATATAGAGGTTTATTCAGCAATCTATTCAGAACAATTATACAATTATCTTGCAGATATCATGACCCATGGGTTTCACCCTTACATTGTTGCATTTGGATAAGTATTATATAAACTTGTCTTAATTGCAGTTATTCTGAAACCCTAGTAGGACTCAAGGGCAGATCACTTTGAAAAAAACAACTGAATGAAATACACTTAAAATAACTGTAATACACTTAAAATAGATGTGTTCCTGAGAATTTCACGTGTTCCTCAAAAGTGTGGCCTAATTCCAGTCTTCTTGTAGTTTATATCTGTATGAGTAATTCCACAGAATCAGTGGCCTTATGCCAGAATAACCCTGGCAACTGAGGACAGAAGTAGACCATGACTTTCCATATATATTTATTTTAATTCATTTATTTTATTTCATTTGCCAGGACAAAAAGGACCTGGCAACAAACTCAAAACTGTCTCTAGGTATGAGACAAGACAAATATAAGCTTTTCCAAATTCATTATTTTACAACTATTTTACAACTATTTTTTGTTTACATTTGTAACATTATTTACAACTATTTTAAATAGAAACTGGAGTTTCTATTTAAATTAAGTAAAGATCTTTGGCAAATTAATTACAAAAACAGAGCAGGTGCTTTTTCTTCAAGAAAAAGTATGAGGCAACTGTAAATTGATGTGGCTTGACTGTGGATGAGAAAAGTATTACACAAGTAGCATGAGAGAGCATGGTAACTTTTTTGGCTAGTAAGCTAGTGTTTTCATTTTTTGACATAACAGGGAAAAAAAAAAGACTAGGACTAGAATTAAAAAAAAAATTAGATCCTTTTGCTATCATGAGTTTTCAGACCCCCTCTTCTTTGAATACAGGAAAAAGTATTTTTGTCTATGTTTCTCTAAACTATCTGCAAAGGTACACTATGGTACAAAAATTATTAATTATCAAAGCCAATTTTATTAATAAATCAGTGTGGTAATAAGGCAACCCACTCAAAGGAAATTCTTGCCTAAAACTTCCAACATCCCAAATAATGGCATGATTAAGTTCAAGCAGGACAGCCATTTAATTTTTGTTTCTCCTAAATAATAAAATGACATCTATGATTAAGCAAGCATTCCATTAAAACAGTCTCCCTTTTTCTTTATCTTAAAGCTTGCAGGGAGACAATGAGAATGATAATGATCAGCATGAAAGGGAGTGATCTATCATCCAATTATCCAAAGATAGTAGAGAGAAATGTTGTTAAAAAAGCAACTCAGAACTGTCCAAACATTAAGATTATTGGCTGTATATTTGAGTAAATCTATGTGAAAAATGCCTAGAAAAACAAAACTCTTTGATCTTAGTTTGTCTCATGCAGAAATCCACTCCAAAAGGAAAGTCAAGAGTTCATAGCAAATTCTTACTCATTTAGTCTGGCAATTTAACCAGCAGATACTGAATCCAGCTCAGCCCAGGACCAGATGGTATTCATCCAGAAGTTCTAAAGGAAATAGTAAAATTATTAAACATGATGTGTATCCTCTTGCTTACAACTACATTGTCGCCAGAGAAAAAATTTTTGCAAATGTGATGCCAATGTTTAAACAGGGCTCCAGTGGAAACCCGAGTGATTAAGAGCCAGTCTGTAAAACTGGCATCCACAGGAGGAAAACTGGTGGGTACTGTAGAAACAGATAAAAATGTCTGGACACTTGGTCTACGCTTTTGTAGAAGAAAACCACACCTTGCAGATTTAGAGATCTGAAGTTGTGAACAAGATGATCCAGTTTGTTTAAACTGTGACTATGTAGTTGTTGGGATTTGCTTGAGACAGCAGTCCCTCACTTGTTCCACACTTGCTTTTGGCTGAAATTAATACCTCTGGAGTGAATCATGGCTCACTAGTTAACCCACAACCTTTCATGTCTCTGCCCTATCTGGTGCCTCTCACCATACCACCCTCCATTCATTTGCTCCCTGCACACTTTGCTACTATGACAAGAGGCTCCACAAAGCAGACTGCATCCAAAGCAGTTTGGTCCATTTAGCATTTCTGGTGACAACATGGAGCCTCCTGGCACGGCTTTAGGTCTTGTTGGCTTTAGGCCTCTTGGATGTGCTTAGGAAGCATGCCTTGACACTGTTAATGGGCCCGTTAAGGCCCAACCCCTGGACAGCTGGGGCTGATGCTCTGGGTTTACAGAGCTTCTTGTACTGAGCTGCAGCCCAGGCCAGGCTCAGCCAGCTGAGAGCACAGTGGTTAGTACTGCTGCTGCTGCTGCTGCTGCTGCTACTACTACTACTACTGGGGGGACTATGTAGTGATATGGACCACTGACAACCAGCTGCATACAGACTCCCATCGGTGAGGAGCATTATGCTAAGTCCTCTACAAGGGAAAAGTCTCTGACACTTCATCCTTTTCATCCTTTTCCATGTGGCGTTTTGTGGCAGGCTTTTTGTGCACAGCCTGGCACTGCCACCACTAGTGGGCTTGCATTGGCAGATAAGGGATGAAGCCATCCGCTCACACTGTAGTTCAGGACAATAAACCTGAAAGATGTCACCTAAACTTGCACATCCAGAAAAAAGAAGTTGCAATTCAAACATGGATCTGGATTTCTTGAGTTCGGGAGTTGTAGGTCCCTTATAACTCAGGATATTCTATGATTCCCCCCAAAAGGCACGCTTTCCTTAGGCTGGCAATCAGAATAAATTACTTGGCAGCCAAGTTCCTGACTCCCATGATCATCCTGTGGGGACACAGCCAATAAGCCATGAGTAACTAGTAATTCAGTGGTAGCTGTGCTGCTGAAGATCTTAATAACACATCAATGGCAGCCCCAACTTGTATGCATGCTTTGGGCTTCATGTTTTCTTTCCTCAGCATAGAGCATTGTTCCCTTGTGCTATGAGCATAACCCACATTACTGAGCTACTGTATCACTTCTCGGTTTGTGTCTTCATTGCTTCTCCAGCAGGAGCTTCCAAAGGGCTAGGATGGTTTAGCACATTCAGCAATCATTGTTCACTAACAGTCCTGGAAGACTTCTTTGGGATGAGGGAGCAAAGCTGGCATGGATTTGCATGCCAGAATTATGAGAGAATTAGGAGAATTATGGAAGTGGGAGTTCAGCAGCAATTAAAGAACATGGACAAATAGGAGACCATTGGTCTGAAACGAAACAGAGAACAACATCATTAAAAGATTAGAAATAAAAAGTAGGAATGAAAAGTAGGTGTGAAAAGCAATTATGAATGGAGCTTCACAGAAAGCTTTGCTACAGCTGTTCATCACTTTCATAAATGCAACACAACATGGGAAAAGGGGTGAGATAAAAGAGTTTGCTGATGCTAAATCATTCAAGGAGGGGAGAAGCGAAAGAGGACTTTGAAGAGTTGCAGAAAGCTCTTTCTGATAAAACAGGGTGAATAAAAATCACTGCCAAGTAGAAAACAATTATAATTTTTCATGAATAGAGTAGAGCTCTGAAATAGCTATTACTATGCAGAAAAGAGACTACTGAACTTACAGTAGATTCTTTCTTGAAAATGTCAGTTCAATTCTCAGTAGTCATAAGAAAGGCAAATAGGATTACAGGAACTATTAGGAAAGGAACAGAGGGAAAACAAAACAAAACAAAACAAAAACCACTAAAAGTCAATATGACATTATTTAAATCCTTGGTTCATCCTTATGTGATAACATCTGTGAAAGACTGTACATGAATTAGGAAAGGTTTAGACCTGGGCGACAGTGCTCATGTAAGGTGTGAAACAGCTCATTTACAAGGAATGAATAACTAACCTGATGTTCTTCAAACATGACAAAGTCATGACAGGTATGAAGAAGCTGCCTTCAGAATGATAGTTCACTGTCTGTCTTGGTACAGCACGGGACAATAACCTCAGTGCCATCTCCTCGATAGCACTTCATTTCTGGAAGAGCCCCCAGTGATTCCCCTAAATTTGTTTTCCCTCCTGATCACTAACTGTGTCTCCCACAGTGTCTCTGTAACTTCCCCCGTATCTCCATTCGCTCTGTCCCTTTCTTTTCAACTGAGTCCTGGAGCCCAGCAGATGATAAGTTCACAGTCTCAGTCTATATCTAACAACATAAATAAAAATTAATCTTTCTCTTTAGATATTGCTTCCACATGGTACAGGAATAACTTATCTACAACTCATCAGAACACCAGCAATTAACCCCCCACCCCAAAAGTACAGTGGTATAACCAGTGTAAAAGCTGTCGCTGAAAAATTAATGGAGAGAGAATCCAACCCCAAGCAGAAACGCATCTGGTAAAAAAGTAATCAAGGTAATTCTGCTAATACCAGTCAATACAAATGAAACTGAAAACACATCCAATCATTTCTCTAATGCAGATCTAATAGAAGGTGCCAGGAATACAGAAAGATCTCTCCCACATTAAGAATATGCCCAGAACAACAGTTTGACATCTTGCTTACAGAAGGACTCTAACTGCATTAGAGGTTATTTAATTCAGTAAAGGAATTGGTAAACACAATTACGAGCCTGTGGTTTGCAGCAGGTCAGACCATTATAATAATTGAAAATAATTATAATAGCTCCTTTTGACATGCAAAAGTCTCAAACCAAAAAAGTAAAGGTCAAAATCATTTTGATTGAATGTTCCTTTATGCCAGCTCTAAAATGTGAAGACTTTAGTGAACTGACTGGCATACAGATGCGGAAAGCAAGGTCAGTACCTCAAGTGCAAAGCAAACCTTAGAAAAGCAGACATATCTACAAAATTTGGGCTGAGATTGGCTTGTTGTTGATTTTTTTTCAACAGGAAGTAATTTTCAAAAGAAAGAGAAGTTGTTAACAGGAAGTTTTGGCAGGTCAGACTAGACTTTCTGCCTCTCACTCTTGCCTCTGAAGAAGAGTGAAAAAGCAATCTAAATTCAGCAGTTTTTTTTCCAAAAAGCATCTGTGACTTCCTGTAGATTACCCCCACTAAATCAGCACCTGTCTTGGCTGCCACTTCAGATGTTTGGGATGTTAAAATAATTTGAAATTGACAGAGAAGATGTTCAGGAAATATGGGAATAGTTCAAAATAAATACAAAACTAAAACTGAAAAAAAAATCTGTTTAATTAAATGTTAATTAAAATTAAATTAATTTGTCATGTAATAGAGTGGTTGATTATTAACATCCATCAATTTAGTCTTAAAAAAAAAAAAACATAAAAAAAAAAGCTGAATTAGGCAGCAAAGAGAAAATCTTTTTTTTCAGAGACATTGGTACCTAACACTCAAGCTTAATGGGTCAATCATTGTGAAAATGGAAACAAATTTCAACTTTTATTTCTTCAATATAGTTTTTTGAGATTCACAAGTAGAAAAATAAAACACATGTTATTCTGGATTAATTTCCTACCAGTATAATATAAATTTGAAACTGGAATTGAATTCTGCTGGATTGAATGTTTCTTTCCGATGAGACAGCTACACATCGTATACCCTGACATGCCAGCTTGGGTCTGTTTTATCTCGGTTAAAAAAAAAAAAGAGAGAGAGAGAAAGAGACCTCAAGAATAATATGTAAAATAAAATGAAATGTTATAATTAAGCTGCTAAAGAAAAGGGAACTTAGAAACTGGAACTTTTCAATCTACTCTCCCTTCCAGTCATGGCACTATAATTCAAGGTTGGAGAGACTGGAAAAGAAATCCAGGACTTCCAGTCTTTGTGTTATCAACGTTAAGAGGTCTGTGCCTATTATTAAGGACCTGAGATTTGAACTGTGAAATTTGTTTTCAATTGAGTAATAGCAGGGATTAATTTATATTATTAACGTACTTTTCCTTCCTTTCTTTCTTTCTTTCTTTCTTTCTTTCTTTCTTTCTTTCTCTCTCTCTCTCTCTCTTTTTCTTTCTTTCTCTTTCTTTCTTTTTCTTTCTTTCTTTTTCTTTTTCTTTCCTTCTTTCTTTCTTTTTCTTTCTTTCTTTCTTTCTTTCTTCCTTCCTTTCTTCCTTCCTTTCTTCCTTCCTTTCTTCCTTTCTTCCTTCCTTCCTTCCTTCCTTCCTTCCTTCCTTTCTTTCTCTCTCTCTTTCTTTCTTTCTTTCTTTCTTTCTTTCTTTCTTTCTTTCTTTTCCTTTTCTTTCTTTTTTTTCCCCTCCCCATAAACAAGTTGTATCCTGGAAGTCAAAAGCCCAGGACTTTGTGCAACACCAGAGAGGATGGTGTTTATGTATTCACAAAGCAGAACCCAGAAGAAAGGGCTTCTTTTAAGCAGTCAAGATTGCTGCATTTTCACTAATGCGTAACTAATGTGCAGTACTTTATCAGTTCATCAGGTTTACAAGTCATATACAAGTCTTTGCACTGAAAAATTGTCTAGGCTTCTGCTTATATGACCCAACAATCCTAGTGACATACTTTTCATAAGGCTTGATCCAGGAACACTGAAATTTGTGAGGCTTTCTGCGGCCTTACTGGGTTTTGGATCAGGCACATACAAAGCTTTGGTATGAAGTTAGCACTTCATTAAATGAGCTAGAAGTAGCAGCTCTTGTTTTCCTGAGTCAATTACATACCCAGTCTTCAGTTTGCTCTGAAAAATGTGAAGAAAGCAATCGCTTTCATGTAAGGCGTGCAAAATCTTCTTGATGTTTTTCCCTTCTGCGCCTTTTTATTCAGCTCCTCTGGCCATTTCAAATGTTGTTGGTTGAGAGACAGATTTATCACTCTCATCTCTCACTGGTTGTGATTTATTGGCTGTGGAACAGCAGCATCCCTCTGAGAAATATTGCAGAGATGTGAGCAGAAGCAACCTTGCAAGGGGTTAACGCTGTAATGTTTTTCTGGTCTGTTTATAATCCCAACAGTAGGCCAGTAGCAGAAGAGGGTGGATCTAAAAAAGTACAGGAGGGGATGTGTGCTTATGTGCATATGTGTGAATAGTGTCTGTGTGCATGCCCTGCTCTGCTAAACTGCCTCGCATGCCACTGACATAAATCTGTTTTCAGGCTGACCAGGGTGTTCCTGACAGATGGTTAAAGAGCTTACTTCTCGCACTGCCTCTCTGGTATTCCTCCTGAAGACTTCATTCAGAAAGATATTGTTTACTGAAAGAATGGGCAGATAGTTACAAGCCAGCCCTCTTCTTCCTAGAAGCTAACCTGTGGATCCTGAAGGATGGAAATAGTTGAAGCGAGCTTACTTGAGAACGGCACCAATATCACTGCTTTCCTGTGTGATATCCTCTTGGAAAATGACACTTTTTTCTGTGCGGATGATCCACCTTATTCTTCTAGAGGTATGTATAGAAAGTAAATCTTTTGGGCAGTTTTAATTCTAGCTGGAAGATAGAGAAACAGCCACATGAGGCTTTTGGGCAAGCAGGGAGGTGCAACATCAACTGGTTTTAGTATGGTTTAGTATGGTTTTCCAAGGTAAACCTCCAACCGGAACAAAATTCAGATAGAATGGAAAACTGACAGTAGCAATATTGGGTACAAAATGTAAACGGCTCTAGTAAGGATGTGGAGAAACACCGTTTTGACTCTTTGAGCAGTTCCATAGCAATGGAGTTATCTGATCTGATAGTGTGTATGAAAGTGCTTAAATATGAAATTATAACACCGTGAGGCTAGAAAAAAAATCATCCGTATATTAAAATGTTTTTGATTGCTGTATCATTTCTTACTTTTGCATAAAGGAGGGATTTCCATGGTGATTGAGCAGTGCACATAAAGTACTTTGAGCAAAACGTGCTTTTCAGAAGTTGTGTTTAATTCTCTAGGAGCACACTGTATTGCGTGTGTCCAATATTAATGTTATGCAACTCAGGTAGATCAAAATAAATTTAAGAGTTTCAGAACTTCTGCAGTTTTTATACTGATGTAAAGACATAAACCTCAGCAAAACTAGAAACTGACAGGCTTTTGAAAGGCTTTACCTTCTGATTAAAGAATGAATCAATATAATAGCCATCTGTGGTCTGTATACTTCATACCTGATTTTTCACTGTGACAATTTTCAGATTTGCACCAGATAATCCGGATTCTGCTGTACTGTTTGATATTTCTGCTCAGTGTTTTGGGGAACATTCTGGTAATCACAGTGCTGATACGAAACAAACGGATGAGAACAGTCACTAACACGTTTCTGCTGTCACTGGCTGTCAGCGACCTGATGCTCTGCCTCTTCTGCATGCCATTCACTCTCATTCCCAACCTGCTGAAAGATTTTATTTTCGGGAGTGCTGTTTGCAAAACTGCCACTTATTTCATGGGTAAGTCTTGGAAGTTTATACTTATTTTGAAGATAAACTAGTGAGATATGTGTGAGAAGGTCATTAAAGACCAGCGAATCGCTGTCTGTTTCCACCTGCCATTGAACGTTTACCAAAATCACCAAGAAATGACTTTGTAGGGCAAACCTTCACGGTTCTGGTTTCCTCAGCATGATCCAGCAAAACACAGAGGTACCCACTGAATTTTAACTACACAGAGAAGTGTTTTACAGGACTGGGTTAGGTGAGAAGCGTTTCGCATGATCAAGCTGTAACGAGGAACCTGGCACGTCTGCTTGCTTACCCATCACTGACAGAGCTATTTGCAGTATCTGGATCAGCCATCAGAAATGACAGGGCTGTACAATCTCACTGAAGGCATGTTTTGCCCACAGATTTTTTTGTAGCGGCTATACATGAAAAGGAAAAAAAAAAAAAAAGTCCAAAGCAGGTACCCTCTGCAGAGCTGGAAGTTAGAGCAAGGGCTTTTTAAGAGCAGAGCAGGTCTGATCAGAGCTCAACAGGCGACCACAAAATGCAGACTGTGCAGATGCAGGTCTTGCAGACTGACTTTGGGAAGTAACACTTCTGTACGCTTTGCTGTGCCCCCTCTGGTTGTTAAGGTCAAGCCAGGAGTTTCAAAATGTTTGTGCTATGGATGTCTGTGTAAATGACTTTGTCACAGTTCCAACACTTCTTGTGGGTTTCCCTTTTTCTTAAAAAAGAAAAAAAAAAGAAAAGAAAGAAAAGAAAAAAGAAAAAAGAAAAAGAGAACATTATGTAAAGTTTTTGCTACCTTAGAAGACCCCCAGCTACAGAAAGTCAGGTTTGCCTTTAACCTGCGCCCTTGAGAACTTTGATGTAATGTGAAAGTACACACCTAAAGTGGGAATGGGAAACCAACATCTTTTTGTAGATAAAACCAGAAAAGCTAAAGGCCGTGTTTAAACAACTATAATGAATTGCTGCCATAAATACCATAAAAATTACCAAAGCATTGTCATCTTTCTTTTATTTCACATTGTGCAGATTTGTAAAAAAGCAAACAGTGAAATATTTCTGAACACGCACATTTTAATTATGAAAGTGTTTTATTTTAAGAATCATAATGTGAATGTTTCCCATTAGCAATTCAGGTTAAGAAGTCTCTGTTGACAGGTAGACACTAATATTGATTCTACCAACTATGCTCTTAATTTTTAGTTTTAAGATGCAGGACAACTAGTTTGAAATTACAGATAATTTGTGTAAAGCAAACTAATATTGCGGTATTGTCCCTTTATATTTTGACTGACAGTGAAGCATTCCTAATAATTGTTACATGGAAGTTCATTCAATGAAATGAAACATTGTGACAAAGTTAAGCAAAAATGCTTATAATTTTTCAGTGATAAACTGGGACACCTCAGTGACAGAAATGCAGATCACTGCATTGTATTTTATAACAAATGAACAGGAGAAATTAAGGCTCTTCGAGGACAAAGATTCAGCTTTATGACTTCATTTCTTCTGCTTTTTTAACTCTATTAGCATCTATTTTTTAAATAAAATTGGTAACATTTAATTCTGTTAAATGAGGAAATCAGATCACCGATCAAGCCAGACACATAAAAAAATAAAATAGACTAGTAACTATGAACATTTGTGCTAAAATAATAACTAACAGCATAATCCACTGTTTCAGACGCTTGTTTGAAATGAAGTGCTATTACTGTAGTGTATAAATCACAGTAATAAAGAGAAGAGTTAGAAAGAAAAGTGTCTTCTTTCCCTGTTATCAGAATTTTGTGGGGTTGTTGTGTTGTTTTTTTTTTTCAAATGACTCTTTTCTCTTGGACCTGTAGAGTCAGAGAAGTGTATATTTATATATTTTTATATATAGAATATATATATTTTATATAGAGAGAAAGTTAGCAAGATTATTTGAAAATAACAAGATTGTTTAAAAGAAGAAAATAACTTTTTTCTTTATTTCATACATACAGGTATCTCTGTAAGTGTATCTACATTCAACCTGGTTGCCATCTCTCTGGAGAGATACAGTGCCATTTGCAAACCTCTACAGTCCAGGGTCTGGCAGACCAAATCTCACGCCTTGAAAGTGATTGCTGCTACCTGGTGTGTTTCCTTTACTATCATGTCACCATACCCAATTTACAGCAAACTGGTACCTTTTACCAAGTATAACAACAGCACAGCAAACATGTGTCGGCTCCTTTGGCCAAGTGATGTCATTCAGCAGTCCTGGTAAGATATAACTGACTGTTTGCAAATGCATAATTATCTAGTGGAAAACGGGATTTCACGGTAGCATTAAGCTTATTGAAAATCAAGTATTAACCTTCAGCAAATATTTACACCTCTATCATGCTTATTTTAAAAAGTTAAAAAAAAAAATCTCATTTTTAAGCTGCTTACATTTTGACTCTTGTATGACTTTTGCTTCCACTCATTTAAGTGTAAACTTAATTAAACAGTATTTTCAGAGAAATCCATGATTAATCTTAGAAAAACACATTCAAGCGCCCTTCCGTGTGCTGCCTTGGACATTATTTTGTTTGTCTGAGGGTCCTCTGAAGCAGAGAGGTGGAATATGAAAACTTGGAGAGTCTGCAAATACCCTTCTCGAGGACTCAGCCTTTTGGTCACTCGTAGAGGACAGGGACAGAAAAGTGAGGGGGGAGACAGTGCCCCAAGTCCTACCTAGGCAGAGTGAGTAAATAGTAGCACTATCAAGCAGCAGTATTATTTAGACATTGTGTCCTTGCACGATGACTGAACTCCTTAACTGGCAGTGAGAAGAAGAAAGATTTATTTATTTTTTTCTTGGCTCCTGACGGTCAGTTGGAACTGGGAACAAGATTACAGTATGCACCACTCCAGCATGGCGTACCCCCAGACACAGTAAAGTTGCATTTAAGTTTTCAGTAGTCTCAGGAATTCGCCAGTATGAGCGCAGGTGGGGAGGACGGTCGCAGGGCGAACTTCCCTTCTGCACGGCACCCTTGCAGACTCTCAGCTGTGCAAACGAGTTTGCACCAAAGCCCCAGCGAGCAGGAGAGATGTGGGATCTTGAGGTGTCTAAACAAAATGATTTCCCCAAGTAGTATTCATGTTACAGAAGCTGCCTTTGATGAAGTCAGAACCTGACGGGCAACCGAGCAAAAGGCGCTCCCTGCACAGAAGGGGCTCTGCAAGGCCCCAGGGCTGTGAGCCCTGGCGGTGGCTGCTCTGTCCCTCCTGTGCGTGCCACAGCCCACGGCCAGGAGATATGCACACACCGAACCTCACTCTGGTAGTGATAGCCAGAACCAGGGGCTCCATCGAGGGTCAGTAGCTACCCAAGGTGGCTTCTGCAAGGCAGTTTTTACACCATTCAAAGCAGCAGGGCATCCAACACTGGTCTGGTTACGGCAGGGAGCCCCTTGTGGGCAGAGAGCCCATCTCCTCTGAGGCACCCACCTCCCCGGGGCCACGGGAGGCAGGATGATGGGTGTTTTGCAGCCATGAGAGCTTTGCTCCTGCTGAGCTTTTCTGGTGGAACAGGGAGGAGGAAAAGTTGAAAGCTTCCGATTTCCAGGGCTGTCAAAATGAAACCTCATATCAGCATGAAAAAAAATGTCAGCAAAATCTTGAAATCCCCCTCCCAAGATTCTCATAAGGAGAAAAATTATTATTTTTTTTTTGTGGTTTGCACTATTCCCTGGTCACTGCCTGTCTTTTGATTCCTCAGGTACACTTTCCTGCTACTCATACTCTTTCTTATACCTGGGATTATAATGATGGTTGCGTATGGCCTAATTTCTTTGGAACTGTACAGAGGAATAAAATTTGACGCCAGCCAGAGAAAATCTTCAAGAGGTAACAACACATCTAGGTTATTTCTTTGTTAGAGCTTAAGATGTGAGCAGTTACCTTGAGGCTACTATACGGAAAAATTTCTACTTGCAAATTATTGTTATAGTGACCATATGGCTATGGTCATGAAAATGTCAGACTCATTTATTTGTTGATGGAAGTGATTCCATTACTCTCTAGCCAATAATTCTTCACCTATGGCTTGTTTGCAAAAACACCAGGTGGGATGCTTTAAATTCCTAACTGTTATAGATACATCAATTTTTTTTCTTTTTTTTTCTCTCTTTTTTTTTTTTTTTTTCTGGCTATGGATTAGGACCATTTCTGTCAATAAATACCATTAAAAAAATTGTCAAATGAAGGTAGAAGTGTAGAAACTTGAAAACTATCTTCAGTACATACTTGAGCAAACAGTGTTCTCACTTCTTTTGCATCAATCTGTGCAGAGTTAAGACGTGAGAATATTGGGGGATAGAGGACACAGCAGCCAATATATGACCGACACAAAATTAGGACGGTGCTTTCTTTGAAGCAGTTGTTCAGCCATAAATTATGTATTTAGACTTGGATTCCACCCTTCTTTTTGTATGTTGAAACATTGGTCAGAAATGTTCTGCCATCTAATTAAGTGCTACTTTATGTGTACAGAAAGGAAAATAAGTACCAGCAGTGCCAAATACGAGGATGGGGACGGATGCTACCTGCAAAAATCCAAAAGGAAAAGGAAAGTGCCATTGCAACAGCTCTCTGCTCTGAGCAACAGCAAAATAGACAGGGCAAGAAGCAGCAGCTCTTCTGCCAACTTGATGGCCAAGAAACTCGTCATCCGCATGTTGATGGTGATAGTGATTTTGTTTTTCCTTTGCTGGACTCCCATTTTCAGTGTAAATGCCTGGCGCGCCTTTGACACCACCTCAGCAGACCTGCATCTCTCGGGAGCTCCCATCTCCTTTATTCACTTGTTGTCCTACACTTCTGCCTGTGTGAACCCTATCATATATTGCTTCATGAACAAGCGTTTCCGCATGGGCTTTCTAGCCACTTTCACCTGCTGCGCTAAGCAAAAGCCTCCTGCAATAAAAGATGTTGGCGATGAAGAGGAGGGGAAGACAACACGGGCTTCGCTCTCCAAATGTTCTTACACACACATGAACGTACCTGCACCCCCGTGAGCCGCATCAGAAGAGGCTGCAAGTGCCCTGCAGAAATTCAGGTGGTTATCGTCTGGTGTGGGAAAGTGACTGTGGCATCAGCTGAACATGATTTAGTTCTGAGGTAATGAAACACTTCAGCTGACAGTAAATGTGGTGAGAATTGAAATGAATGCTATCCTTCTCCGAGCTTTATATCACTTTCCTTTCAAAAGTACAAAGGAGAAAGAGGGCTCTTTGAAGATAAGGGACTTTATACAAAGCCTTAAAAGGTGGTCATAAATTTATTTGTCATAAATTCTCCTGTAATAAAACTGGCGTCCTTAACATCAACAGTTTAGCTCCATTTTCAGCTGCAGTTCTGAGTATCTCTTAAAATTTCCGAGATGCTAGTGGATTCTCCTCAAACATAAATACATGTATTACAGTGTTTACTTCAATATCTCTGCCTTATAATCAAAATCTTTCAGTTACATTTGTAGTATATTTTTTCACATTGTTTCAGCTGAACTAATATGTGTTGAGATCATTCTGCTGTCACAGTCAATTAAAAGAATTTCGGTGTGGGGAGAATGGGCTTGTCCATGTGAAAATAATGCTTTTATGTAAAATAATTTCATCCTTTTTTTTTTAAAATAAAATGAAAATAAATATTGATGACTTTAAGTGTGTATGGAATGCATTCTTCACTTCGGCAATAACCTATTATAAATTTAGATCATTTAATGTATTTTCCATTTAAATAAAAACAAAACAAAACAAACAAAAAATGTAGAACAAGCACAAAGAAGCAGCTTTCTTCCCTGCAGCTGCAAGCACCCGTGCATTCAAGGGGCAGGATCTGAGATGGACCCCAAAGGCTGACATGGAAATTGTCACACTGGGAAGCAGAGGGATACAGGCAAAGAGATGCGCATACAACAGACGTGGCACTTAAGACCTGTAACAATGCCCATGGTAATAACACATTTCGCAAATATATTCATAGTCACTCCTATTGCAGTACTGCACACGTGAAAATAAAAGCCACTAGAAAAGCAGAAAGAGCACAAAAAATGAGCACAGACTGAAAGACTTTATCATAAAGTGTACTTTCTTCCTAAACTTTGGAACTAATTTCCCCAGCTATACATATATGTAAACAGACTCAACACAGAAAAGTCTTTGAATGATGTAATTATTGCTGCTTTATTGAGCAAGGAATTCAGTCTCCTTACTGTGTGGTGTATAGGTGAGTGTGGGTGTTCAGATAATGTACTTTGCTCTATGGGGGTAGGCAGGAAAAGTTATATAATTCATTCTGTTTTGTGAAAATATCCCATTGGAGATGCTTCAATCTTCTGGCTGAGTCAATATCATTTAAGTAAATTTGTTATTAGACAGAGATTAAAATTAAGCACTGCATGGAATGTAGATGTGGATATTAAATATAACCACTGTCAAGGTTTTAATCAGAAAAATCTGATCTCTTTACAGGATGATTTTGAATTGGAAATGTAGTTTGAGTTCCAAGCACCCAGAGCCACTTTCTGTACCCAGTTATTGGCCGAAGTGGATTACCCATATAACTTAGTACACAACTTTAGCTATTAGGTTTTTTTTTTTTTATCCAGCTTGCCCACAGACAGGAAATTAAAATAAAATTCTAAACAGTATTTATGCAAAATCCATAGAAACAATGTTCTGCCTGCCATGTTAATAAAACAGCGCTGTTCTTGGAACTGCGCTGAGACTACCGACATCTATCTGACCTTTTGCAAACCACTGAATTAAATTATGGGATTTAGTTCATAACAATGAAATGAAATGAAAAGTTTACTTCACCTAAGGCTGCACGATGAAACCCTCTACCAACCTGTCCTGCCTATCGAAACTGAAGGAACAAACGCAGCTGCTTTTGGATTTATGTGGAACCACGAGAGGAGGAAAAAAAATATTTAAAAAATATTTTATACCATTTGAACTTCTGGCTTTATTACAGGACATAGTTGTAAAAGTTATTTACATAAGAAAAATCACATTTTAGTGATACACTGGACGTGAGTATTGCTGACTATGTGCTGTATACACAGACAGCCTCCTTCACGCTTCTGTATCCACTTTAAAGAGCAATTTCTTTTTTGCAGGAGTAATCTTTCCAGTACCTTTAGAGCCTGTTGAGCAGTATGTGCACCGCTCACCCACTCCCACTGACTCAGTCCGAGGACAGTGGTTTCGGATGAGAGGCAAAAGACATTTTTGGCAATGCCATAATCAGACCACAGGTCCCCTGCAGCCTCCAGCACCCGTGGCTGAGAGGAGCAGGGTCTCTGATGGATGCCCCACTCGTCACTGTCAGGGAACACAATTTGGAGGGGATGACAGAGGCAGGTAGGGGAAGATCCTGATGGAGTGACGGTCAGGAGGCAGACAGGGAAAGGTAAGAAGCTTGCCAGAAAGGACACGTTTCCATTTGCCCAAGGCTGGCTCTGTGCACGTGTCGCCCTTCCCCTCGATTGCCCCCTGTGCACTTTTTTTGTATCAGCTCTTTGACGTAGCTCCCAAAGTCATGAGCCTTAAGCCAGATTCTGGCAAGGAGCAGGAATTAAGTTTTTAAATAAAATATTACAATCCAGCCATTTTGTCATCTTCTGCCTGGTCTCCTAGAACAGAAGACTTCAGGATCTCTGCAATGTGCATGCATCTTTGTGGCATTTTCCCTGGCTCTGAAAGGTGTCATTTCTTACCTGGAGAGTCGTGGAGTTCTCCCAGTCCCTTTAATTCAGATTAAACATGTAGTTTCCTTATTTTAGCATCATTAACTTTTAGGGTTTGGAGGGAGAGATTCTATCATAACACCTTACTTTGACAATTGGTAGCAAAGGTATCAAAAGGCAAGCTCTTTCCCAGATGTGGCACACAAATTGGAAAGCAAGAGATTCAAACAATATATTTCAGATGTAGAATGCCCATAAATCTCTTAAGCCTTCTTCTTCTTCCCCTTTCTCCCTCGTTTTCTCCTCCTTTTATCTTTCTGTTATCTCTTCCACCTGCATGTCACCATTTTTTTCTGTACCTTTCCCAGTCTCTAGGCTACTTTCCCCCACAAAGTGCTAGATTTTTTTTTCCCCTTTGACAGGTTTATTTCCCTCCCCAGATTTATTTCCCAGAAAGCACTCTCAGCTTCATTTCTCCCCTCGCCTCAGGCTGATGGACTCCCGAAGCACATCGTGCCAAGCACCTCTCCCTCCCACGACTGCGGAGTCCCTGCGCAGCCATCCTGCAGCCACTTCCCACAACCCTACGTGTGCTCCCACGTCGTCTCTCTTGAATACCAGATCCCTGCATGCTCCCACAGCAGCACATCCTAGTTCATAAAACAAAAACTTGGTACTAAAATAATACCAAATCCTCCTTTGCTACTTCTGTCATTATTCTTGCAACCTCTGTAATAATGTGGATAGAAAAAGGCAGGTGCCTAAAAATACAGCACTTAGTGGGGGGCAAATTATGAGTATATTTCACTGTTGCTCAGGCCAAATAGAGGTCCGTATGCTCCGAATTAAAACCAATACACAGGTATCGAGCTGCAGCTACTGGAGGTTTACATCCCTGTCACACGAGATGTGGCCCCTTTTCTGATGTAGCCGCTTTTGGACATCGTGGTGCCACCTGCTCCTCCATCCCTGCTGCCCCAGAGCCTGGGAGAGCACAGCCCACAGTCATGCACCACGGTTTATCACAGCCCTTTTACAGCTTGGAATAGGTTATTTCAGGCAGGACCAGACAAATAGACAAATGTTCACATGGATTTTAGCAGCATTTGACACTATTTCCCTTAAAAGCAGGAGCTTGCACAGCCCACACTCACAAATGCACTTGGGCAGAAGGCAGACCTGCAGATGGCTGCCTTTCACGGGACCTCTTGGTTAGAGGATGCCAGGAAAATGTGGATGAACAACCGTGTGCCAGTGTTCTGAATTCAAGGTACTCTGCTATCAAACCTTGCTATGTGTACGCAGAGAAGAATGTGGTGGACATGTGCTGGCTGTGATCAAGCCCTCTTGCAACCTCATGACTGCTATGGTGAATACAGTTTTTAATGCTTTTCCTCAGGAAGCGTTCCTCTTGCAAGTATTTGTTTAGGTGCTGAGATAATTTTAATAGCTACTCATCCCCTTTATTTTCTCAGATGCCCATTTTTCCACAGCTGATGCTTTTTTGTACAAATCAAAGTGCACAGAATTTCATCAGACTTCAGGACTAGACTTACTTCCTCTTCCACTTCTCAGGACTTTAGTAAATATGACTTCTTTTTTTTTTTTTCTCAGTCTAAATTGAATGGATGGTGAGCTAAACTTATGGTTCCTGATGGCAAAACATGCCTGTTCTCTAGAGGAGAAAGAAAGATCAAAATGAATGGCTTTGAGTAGGGATTATATGAAAAGAGAGCCTTTTTATTACAGCACCTTTTGATTTCAGCATCACAGACAGGGTAGTAGAGAGCATTTAAAAAGCTCTCTTTTTTTTTTTTTTTTTTTTTTTTTTTTTTTAACAAAGTATCTATTTCTCTCATTTAAAATAGGACACAGACCAATGAAATCACACTCCCCTAGTGTGTCAGCAGTGTAACTGGTAATGTCACATTTCTGACATACAGGTCAGCAATTTGCTCACCCTCTGACCATGGTTTTGCTCTCCATTTTTCTGTATGTGTTATTCATTTCCGTTAAACAGCTCCAGCTTTTTATGAACAATCCATCTCTGACCCCAGCAGCCTCCACATCATAGCAACGTGTGCCTTAAAGTGGTTTATTAGAAGGCCCATTTCTAGCACTACATTTTTATTTTGCCTCCTGCAGTGCTCGTTAGGCTACCTTAGGTACCTACCAAAGAAGAAAAATGCAAAGGAAATGTTCTTGAACTGTAAAGTTCCTACTTTGCTTGCCTAATGGCAAATCATCCCTGCTTGGAGTTATTTATCTGGATCTCTAGAGATAATTATGGCACAAAGAGTTTTCTTTGTCTCATGCCCCCAGTTGTGTAAGAAAAGCACCAATTTTGAGCTGGTGAGGTTCCAGTTTTCCACTGTACTGAGAGACGAGAAGAAATCATCTTCATTATCATCAGCAGGTAGCAAACATCAAGTAGGAATCATCACCTACGGGGCAAACACTATTTAATTGATTTCCTGCTATTTTGGCAGTTACCAATTGTTTTTAAAAATCTCCTGCTAGAATGAAGAAATGCTACTTATGCTGAGTTTGATTTGAAATGGTGAATGGAGCCCAGCATAGCTCCTGTGAACGTCCTCCAAACACTGGGGTTACAAAACAAGCGTGATGGGCAGCCAGGAACCCCAAACCATAGGAAAGGTGAGGCGCTGCTCATGCTGCTAGCTTGCTTTCAGAGCCAGAAGTTTTTAAAAAATGCACAGTGTCTCCAGTCCTTGTTCTGAGACTATTTAGTGACTGCTGAGAGGCCTAGCTCATGGCCAAGCAAAGGATGACACACTGAGCTGAGACCACAGGAACATTGCAATGAACATCACCCAGGGAAATGACAATACCCAGGGGAGAACTCCTCCGCCACCTGGGAACGGTGTGTTTGCTTGTACAGAAAGGCGGACTCGCAGGATGGTTGAGGCTGGCAGGGCTCTCTGGGTCCACCTGCCCCAACCCCTGCTCACGCAGGGCCACCCAGCGCAGGCTGCCCAGGCCCACGTCCAGGCGGCCTCTGAAGGTCTCCAAGGAGGAGGCCCCACAGCCTCTGGGCAGCCCGTGCCAGGGCTCTGTCACCTGCACAGCACAGAAGTGCGGGCTGGTGATCAGATGGAGCCTCCTGTGTGACAGTTTGTGACCATTGCCTCTTGTTTTGGCACTGGGCACCACTGAAAAGAGGCTGGCTCTGTCCTCTTTGCATCCTCCCTTCAGGTATATCAATACACTTTGATGAGATCCTCCCTGAGCTTCCTCTTCTCCAGGCTGAACATTCCCAGCTCTCTCAGCCTTTCCTCACAGGAGAGGTGCTCCGGTCCCTTGATCAACTCGGTAGCCCTCTGCTGGATGCTTTCCATGTCCCTCTTGTACTGGGGGCCCAGAGCTGGACCCAGCACTCCAGGTGCGGCCTCAGCAGTGCTGGGTAGAGGGGAAGGACTACCTCTCCTGACCTGCTGGTGATACTTTGCCTAATACAGCCAAAAATACTGTTAGCCTTCTTAGGAGCTTACAAACCTGCCGTGGGACTTCCCACACCTGACCTCTTCAGCATGTCACTGCTAATCCGAAGGCAGGTGGGGAGTAACCAGAGCTGCTTCCTTTCTCTGAACCTGGCTCAAAATTCAGCCCACAGCCCTGTGTTCGCACTTACCACGACTGACTTGCTGTCTTTATGACAGGGCACAAGGACAGCAGCCTTCCCCCCCTTCCCTTTCACACTCCACGTGCGCTAGGTCCACTGTAACACGCCGCTGATTGCCCACCAAGGGGGCTGAGGAACCCGCTGCCCCCCTGCAGACAGGGCTCTGGGCTCATGGAGGGTCAGGGCTGGAAGGGATCTGCAGGAAAATCAGTAGCGAGTTTTCAGCTATTAAAAGGGGTTTTCACACTGGGTTTTTAGCAAGAAGAAAGCTCGTCTAATATCAAAGCCCTTGCTGGGGTTGCAGATCTAGGAAAAGGATCCAGAAAACAGACTCGGTGCCCTTGTGTTTATTCAGAAAAGAAACCTGTTTAAATAGTGTCAACCAGCTGAAGCAAAACAATACAGGCCAGGGGAGACTATCAGGCAGAACTCTGTGTTCCCTGGTATTTTTCAAGCATTTTTTTCCCTTTTGTATTTATTTCTTTGCTTTTTGCAAGCAGTGGAAAGTAAAAGCTGGTGGAAATTCGAAGACCATTTATTGAAAGGCAGGGCTCTTCACGAGACACCCAGTGTTTGCTGACATGCCCCATAACTTCTCTGCTGCACCGGTTTGTCAAATATTTATTGAAACCTGGACAGACTTTCTCTGCTGCGTGCTGGAGCTGAGGTACACAAGGCTCCAACCCCGGGGGCTGCAAAGTGCATGCCGGGGCTGAAAGCACTCATTTGCAGCAAGGATAAAAAGGGAGATTTGAGAAGACAGCAACTGGCCGACAGAAGGAGAGAGCCAGCAAGCCAGACGCCCCAGGCCAGGGGACAGGCGCAGCACCACCAGCAAGCACAGCATGCCTTATTGCTCCTGTACCAGTCAGGCACCTCTCATTTAAGCAATTTAAGTAATATTGTCTCAGCTTTGCTGTGTTCTAGTCTAGCTGATGGTCTTAGAAAATAAAGTGCGGTGTTCCTCTGTCTGAAACACCTATAGCTAAAACACTGTGCATCCATAGTGCACCTCCCATCTCATGCACCAGCCAACACAGACCTCACTCCTGCTACCAAAAAGAACCCCCCCCCAAAAAAAAAAAAAATAGAAAAACCACCAAAGAAACACTCAGAAGAACCCTGTGGTGCTCACATTTATTGGCCAGCAGTAACTGAAGCAGGCTACTGGTCACTGGCACCCTGTAAATGAGCTTAAAAAGAACAGCTCTCCGCAAGGAGAGGCTAGGTATTCCTCCTCCTGCCCGACCTCCAGCTTTTTGCTGAAGCTCCCTTTCTCTACAGTGCTGCCGTGTCCCCGTGCTGACGACTGACAGTCTGTTGTACGTCTCCTTGCTACCAGTTGGCTTCGCTAGACAATAATTTCCAAATCTACTTGTTTGCTTAGACTACAGTGCCGTGTACATTCAATTACTCTGCTAACTCCACCAAGAGCAGCATGTTTTTAAATTAATATAAACTTACCAAAATGCAATTTTATAACTGATTCATGTTGCGTCTGCACTTCCTCCAAATTTAGTTTGAATAATGTTTTCTAATCTACTACTACACAAAACAAACTGAGGGACTTTGATATTATTTCCATATGCCTCTGGGCTCACATGCAGCCATCTGCGCAACTTCAGACTCTGCTGCAGAGCCAAGAATTATTATTTACTTACACTTGTCCTTGGTCCTCTCCAGAAGAACATATTTGTGCAAGTGCTTTTGAGTGCTTTCCTTTGTCTGTGGGATCTCTCCACCTGTGTGATCAGCTATCTTAGATAGCAGGCAGAAGGGCTTTGAAAAAGGGACTGGACCTGTAAAGGATACATTTTTGCTTACTTAGAAACACTTTTTTTTTTTTTTTAACTGCAAAGTTTCATATCTGGCTTGAGGTCCCTTGGCTTTGTTTCATAGCTGTAACACGAACTCTTTGCCCTCCTATAACCAACCTCTGATTTTGGATTTATTTATTTTTTTTTCTCCATGTGCAGTGCATCGGATCTAATGCTCTCACCCACAGCTCTCTCACAAAGCTGCTCCCCGCAATTTTGCCTGGATATTTCCAGAAAATTAAAGCAATTGCTCCTGATGCATTTTGATGAACCTCATAAAACTCCAAGACCCATTTTGCGAACATTTCAGGATTTCCATGCCCTCTCTGACAGGCTACCTTTCTAAAACATTGGAACATTTTGCACATTTGTTTCCTTGCATTTTGGCCCCTCAGCTCTCTCCATGGTGTGAAGCGAGACGTGAAAACTCATCTACCTCTTCTGCAGTCACCTACCAACAACACTAC
Source organism: Cygnus atratus (assembly GCF_013377495.2). Classification (NCBI taxonomy): domain Eukaryota; kingdom Metazoa; phylum Chordata; class Aves; order Anseriformes; family Anatidae; genus Cygnus; species Cygnus atratus. Next base: position 58,279,874 of record NC_066365.1, read on the forward strand.
AAATAACAGGAGACAGATTTACTTTCACCCACCACAACACATTTGATAGCATGCTTGATATATATGATAACATATATATTTATATATGAAAGGGAGGCAGAGGTTTATAGCCAGCAGGGCAAGACTGGACTAAATTTTTGGCATCTGATGTAGTAGAAGCAGCACTTTCAGACCACTGAACTAGTAAATAAATTGCATCTCCACTTAAATAAGAGGGAATTAGTTGAAAATGCAGACATGTAACTGTCATTTGGCCTGGTGAGTAGATGAGATAGTTTGTGCCTGCAACAGAAATATTCAGAAATGGATAAATCTTGCAAGAAATGTCCTAAATAAAAATGCAGTATACTTGAGGTGGTGCTGCTGACTTGGAAACCCTGCATGCTTCAAGAGCTAGTTCTGCTTCAAGTCCTGCCTGGGATCAGTCCCATCCAGTCCTGCTTGTGCCCAAACAGCAGCTGCTGCAAGCGATCTGGGGCTGACATCTGCAGGTTCTGTTGTCGTCAGCAAGAGCTTTGTCTGGGTAAGGACGTCACAATAAAGCAAATTTTGTCTCCTCTCTGGGTATCTGAGAGGAGATTGTGTATTAACTTTCAAGCATTTGTTCCCACTGGTCATAAATGCATCAGTCCAGAGCCCTACTCAGGCGTGTCCCGTGGGACTTTTAATTCTGAGCCCAAACACCCACTGATGAAAGGACCGGGAGGGCACTGAAGCTGAGAGTGGCCTCAGCCTTGAGCTGAGCTTTGAATGGAGAGATGCAGGACTATTTTTTCAGGTTATTTACAGCAGATAGAACAGCTTTTGTGTTGTAGTAAGGTGCCGGAGGGTTTGTATTATCTACAAGAAAACATTTCTTCCCTCAGTTTCCTAATTCATTTAAATTTTAGCTCTGCCTCTATGCTGAGAATCCTGCATCTCTCCATTCAAGTAAGACCATCTCAGTTGGTCTTACAAAAATAGCAGGTAGAAAACCAGCACGTTATCGACGTATTCCTGATCAAACAGCAGCCAGGGGGGTTCTTCTGGGCAGCAGCTACAGTTTGAAGTGCAGGAGCACTTTACAAGTCAACTTCAGCTGGGAAATTAGGTGAAATGAGAGTTCATCAGGAAGTTTCCTATTTAACCACCTAATCAAAAACATTTTGATGGAGATTTTCTTTTTCTCCCAAGGGAAAAACCTTCTCTAGTCCAAAACAGAATTTGTGGTTTAAGAGGAGGGAGAATCAGGTTCTTCCTGATCCTGCTTCAGAAAAAGGACTTAAAACTCAGCTTGCTCCGTTCCAGAGATGGATCCACTAAAGGGTCACCTGGAACACAGACTTTACAACCTTGCTGGTCTGAGGTTTTAATCAATGCCTATGAACTGTTCTTAATTTGGGGAAAAAAAAAAAAAACAGGGATTTTTTTTTTTAGATGATAAATCCCCACAGCAACAATTATTGTACTTCAGCGGGATACAAGAGCTGGACTTGCATCCCAGCTTTCCATACAAAGTATGTCGAGCAGACCTGCTTCTTTTTCAACCCAATTCCAGATACTACTTCCCCTATGGGGCCCAGTAAGGCACATCAAATTGGTTAAGATTAGGTAAACTGAAGATGATCTCAACTTGGATGGCACATGCCTGAGTTTTCCCAGTAGACGCCTGGTACATCACTTGGTACTTTACACCTGAGCTTCTCGACTCTTTACACATGGCAATTAATGAATTGCTAGAGAACAACAGATTTTCAGTTCTGCTAGTGTCCAACAGCTTATTACATTGTTATTATCAATTCTTATTACTATCTGTTAAATTATTTTATTTTCCCATATTTTTCACTATTTGGCTTTAAAATAAAGTGTTTGGTAAATTCTGAGCATCAAGCTGACACCTTAGCTGATACTGGCAGAGGGATTTCATTTGTCATCATTCATCTGTTTGAACCAACACCATTGCTGGCCAGTGGGGGGAAAAAAAAAAAAAAGCCAAAGTACTGCCCTTGTCTATACGAGAGGTAACTCTCAGACTTTACTGGCTGCATCCACTACACTCGGTCCCTTATGACTCACGTAACTCCTATCAGCCCTGAAATTTCCAGCAATCTGGTTTAAAAACTTGTGTTCCCATCTGCTGCTACCTCTCTCCTTCCTTCTTACGTAATAACTCGCCACCACTTACGTTTCACTGAGGTCTAAACTCATTGCTTCAGCCCACACGTGGGGCCTGGCCAAATGTCCTTAAGTCCTTTGCGTCAGGACAACAATAATTGCGTTGGGTCTGTGAATTTTCTGCACCAGACTCATGGAAAATGATTTGGACTGAACTTGTCATACTTTTACAGAACTCATTTCACAAGCTGGCTAGCATTTAGACATTCTAAAAAGAGAGGAACACTTTCACAGATACATAAATGATGTACTAATTGAAAAAAACAGGATCAACATCAACGTTGTTGGTGTTCACTTGAATACGACCAGCTGCAAAGAAATTGCTTGTTAAAACAGGATGAAAGGGCAAGTGAAAGAAAGTTAGATTGTGATATAAGATGGAACAGATTCATAAACTTTTCTCAGATCCCAGCAGATGAAAGGCACAACACTACCCGTATCTCCTAACTTTCCTCAAGATAGCTGGAGGAACCAGCTGCAAAGAGATAATATTGACATACAATTTTTAAAAGCTATGACTGCTGAAATACTTAAATTTTCTTCTTGCTGTGAAAATAATCACACACAGGTACTAAGTCAGTCTAATCTATTGCTTTGCCATCATAACTTCCTGTGAGAGGATACTTTTGTTTTGTTTTCTAATTTAACACATTTCTATTGATAGCTGTTGTTTTCTATCAGTTTACCTATAAGCTGACAGTAAAAAGTTGTGCAAAAGGATCATTTTATCAAAAATTATCATCACAAGCTCAATATTTCAAAGAAGTCCAGGGATAAAGACAACCAGTTCATAACTTTTAAGATTAAACCCATTATGTTCAGGACAGCTTGGATAAAGATCAAAGTATCTGAAGGCAGAAATGCAAAACAACACAAAGTCCCACCACATTTTTGCTCTGAATAGCACAAAATTGTTCTTAACTTGAAAACTGAGCCATTTGTCAGAAAGTGCACATATATTTGAAAGCTTAAACAGTCACCTCTTGGATTTTTCCTCCCAAAATAAGGAAACAAACTATCCTTATCACCCTTACTGTTATGTTAAATAAAGAATAAACCATTTTTTTAGACCATGCTGTTTGATTTACAAATCTATTACATCTCTAAGGTAAAGCTGCTCGCCCAAAAAATGATTTAGAAGTCTAAAACTTCTGAATGTGCAAAATTGGCAAGTCGACCCCAACACCAGCCTCACGCACTGAGCTCATCACTTCAGGCAGAGCCCAAACTCCAGATGGCTCCTCAAATCCAGGCACGCAGTAAAAGCAGTATGAGTGGCAAAAGGATGATGGTCAGAGCAGATACATGGCCACACGAAGGTTAGCCCACGTCAGGCCCCTCAGAAATTATTTAATCAGCCTGCAACACTATTCAAAACTTTGTTATTGCTCAGCTGCACAGCACAGAAACAAGGTATTCATTTGGAAAAAGGATAAACCAAACTCCTACTCGATCAAGTTGCCTCCTTTGTCAATACAAGATTTAATACTTTTTCTAGATTTTTTTAAAAATGGCTTCGTATGGCATTCTGCTCTGTATTAAGGCATACTGTTAGACTGTAGCACCTGTGCTTAACCACAATTCTTTTTCTCAATCTTGCAAAAAAGAATCCATAGAATTATGTTAAAATGTTGGAAATCCTTCTTGAAAATACTTGCTTTCAAAAGCAAAACACAGAAACAATTTATCAGAACCAAGATGAACACATTTTTAAAAAATTCAGACATTTTTCTAGCCTAAGGATTTCTTTCATGAAAAAAAAAAATTATATATATATATATATATATACACACCTGAGTCTCACACATTTTTGACATTTCCCATTTACGTTCTTTAAGACAGCAAATTCAGTCACCATGAACCCTCCACCTACTCTCTTCCAGTTTCTACAAATACAAATTGCTGGCAATGGGAGCCAAAATGGGATTTGAAGCACACCTAGTTGAGAACAAATAGAAAAAGTACAACTATGGAAAAAGACAACATTTAAGATGTTATAGTAACAAGTTACTGGGGATGACAGGTGACAGGGGAAGCTAGCAAGCTAACAAACGAACCATTTATCTTTTGGGGGATTTTTATGTGTTGCACGGGACACATTTATGCAGGTAAAGAAATAGAGTTCATGCTGAACTAAACTGTGCAACTACATGCACACTGAAGTATCATGCAAAGTTATTTGGAATACAACAACAACAGGAGGTTTGAAGCCACTTCTGTCATATTTGCCATGTGCTGTGAATACACCCATGTGGATCTCAGCATCTTTTTAGCACTTGCCATTTCAGAGCACAGCTACCTTGGCTGGATTAGCTCTGAGCAGATTATATACAATTATATCAAAATTAAGAAGAAACACTCAAACATCAACTCACTAAAACAAAAAGTCACTGGGCTCCAAACAGAATTGAACACAGATTTCAATATCCAATAGATCCAATTAAGTGTTTGTGGCCAGTTGGCTGTTAAAACAGACAATCCCCTGGCAGAAAACGTACTATGTATAGGTCTGTGCGTCCATCCCTAATACAGTTGTTGAAATTATGAAGTTCTTGAGACCCTGATGGTAGGGTCTGCATGGCTGGGTTTAACAAAACCCTTCCTTCTTTAAGCATGGCCAGTGGATTACAGCTTATTGTAAAAGTCTTAATGCACCGACACAGCAATGCACGAATGAATGCAGCTGCCATCGTTTACATGATGAAGGCCTCATGCCAAGTGACTCATGAGAAGCTACACTATAAATTAAGAGGGAGGAAGGTGGGGAAGGCACTTGAATGACACAAAGTCCCACCCTTCCTGTGGAACACAGCAGGGGGGATTCGTAGAGGCAGAAAGCAGCAATTTCCCAGTGGACAAATCATCCAACAGAACAGAAGTACTTTAGTTAAAAGCAGAGAAAACGTAAGGTTTTAATGAACATAGATGAGAGAGCACTATGACAGCAAATGCAACTAAAAGATGGAGAATGATAAGCAAAGAATTTTTAAATTCACGGGAAGATTCACAGGCACCCTTGTACAGATCCAACTCACGCATCACCTTCAGATCCTGCAGATCATTAAGGGCACATCTCATTTTCATTCGATATACCTATAAGCAGCTTAAAAAACAAATTATCATTTCTTCCTCCCTGATAGCACAGGAGTAGAAACAGCAGAGAGATGGCAGACGTAATCTCCGAAGCCATAGTTCACCTTACTTTCATCGCTGACTCATTTCTCCTAAATTATGCAGCAAAATTTGCACCTTCTGAGAAGAACTGCAAACTAATTAAGGAGCTGGAAAAGTACACAGGAAAAACAAGGGAACTGAGCCTAAAATGCAAAGGCAATAAATAGCGAACGGAAAAGAATACAGCAAACTTTTAACCATCCTTTTCCATACTTGAACAAGAGATGCAGAACCTGAAAGATGTCAAATTCAGAACACTATCGCCTCTATTTCACTGGGTGCAGGCAGCTCACGGTTTTTCTTCTACACAGAAGCAAGACTTCAACTAATTTTCATCATACATAATTAATATTAAAACCAAAAATATTTTACAATAAATGAGATGTACCTTCTCAAGCTTCTGGCCTCACGCTAAACACGCGTTACTGGATATCAGAAACAAATATTCTTTACCTGCACACTAATTGAGCATATAAAGTTTTTTTGTTTACTTGTTTTTTTTAACCCTCCTCAGAAGGGCACAACACCAATCCAAATAGGGCACTGTGAGAGGTAAACTACCCCTCCCAACTTGGTAATCCTACCTGTCCCAGTCCTGTAGTTTTGAAATGACATATTCCATGTAAACCCCTAAATGAATCCTTACCTCTAGCCAAATAATTTCATGCTATTCTCCTTTTAAACTTCTAATATGGATTTTAACAAGATGTATCGTTGACACTACCTACACAGCTAATTGCCAAGGTTCAGATGAAGACATTTTTAAATCTGTACTTGTTAATCTAAAATGAGCACCATCCCACACTATTTCTTCCAATTATGTCAACATTGAAGTTTAGCAAGTTACTGTTCTTTTTACCAAAACCTCAGAAAAGATCTAATTTCTCTCGTCTTCCAGAAAAGTCAGTTTATCATTCCAGCATTGAACTGCAACGGTTTTAAAACAATTTTGAAATACAATCTGCCCATACTGTCCCTGTTTCAAACAGACCAAATTTCTGTCCATTTTGTGTCTTAACGAATTGAATTTACCTTTGCAGATGTTTCAGAAAAGCATCTGTAACTTTTCTTTACGGTCAGAAGGATCTGCTTATGCTACCAAATCTTGTCCTCTCCACATCCTAGCCACCACGTATGGCCCCTTTGCAGTCTAACAATTAAACTAGTACTTTTTCTACTAGTTTAGTACAAAACTAGTAGTACTATAATGGTAGGTTTCTGCCATTCCGAATTATCTCACTGTTGTGCCCATTTCCCTTCTAAGTCTCAGAAACGTTGTTAAGCCATCATGTGCTTGGAAGCTAGAGGAAGGTGTAATTTCTAGTTATTCCTTGTAACCCTCCTAGAGTATCCTCTCAAAACAAAAAACAAACCAGCTTGCTGCATTTCCACAGATCTTATTAACAAATAAATATCTGGCAGTCTGCAAGTAAGAAAAGGATGAAAACAGACCAGGTGAACACTAGTTGCAATAATAAAGCTGCTAAAGTTAAACAAACACAGTTCGTTTTTTCTTATTTAATAAATAATATCAAAAAGTGAACCTTTTTTGTTACATTATTGGAAAAAAAAACAGTTTCTTATCTAACTCCAGCAATTGTACAAGCCATAATGAAACAGATTTAGTTTGGAAAACCAGCTTTTTGGGTGCACATTCCATATCCCGTGTAAGTGGAGTCCAGCGTGCATGGCCTCACAACTAGTGATGACTTTTCCACTCCTGGGCTTGGTCTTCTTTTGTGTTGTTCTGGCTCCACGGATGACCTCACTGTTCATGCGCAAAAAAAAACAACCAAAAAAAACCCACATCCAAAACAAACATATTCCTTGGTTAACATTGAAAAGAGCCCACAAAAACGTGGCAAGGTTCAACACCTGACCAAGTCATAACTACTTTTATGATATATCATCGTACAGATGTTCAGTTATGTTTGTCACATCAACAGTAACATGGCATTTTATCTTTAGCCTTGTAGAAAAAAAATGAAGCCTGATATTATATGCACATATACACACACACAGTACACTTGACAAAAAAACACTTTTATGTGGTTTACATTTCACTTTTATTTAATCCTCAAAACTGCCCATATTGCAGGGTTTTTCTTGATGAAATATGGAACTGAGCAATTAATTCTACAAAATTATGGTAAAAACTTGCTCATTTTTCTACCTTATTGCTAAGAAACTTTACAGGTGCACAGTTTGTAAAAATAACCCTTTTAAGACTGAATGCATACACATGCTACAGGATTTAAAAAAAAAAAAATGACATTAGCATAGCACCTCCGTATGGGGCAAATGCAGTGTTGAACACAGACAGAATGCTTACAGAGTCAGAACTGTTCGTTTATTTTACAGCTTCTAAAGGGAAGAAATTGTTCAGTCCTAAAAGGGTTAAGTAGAAACCCTAAGATACTTCTTTTTCTAACAAAGCTGCCACTCAATCCCACAGTACAGTGCTTGAAAACAAAGTCAAAAGTCTGGCACAGGAAAGTATACACATTTGTTCAGTACTCATAAACACAGCTGCTTTTGAAAGAAAGTAAATAATATGGTTAATAATTGAAGAGCATCTAGTTTCAAGATGGACACCTCTATGGAGTCTTTTAATCTACAAGTGGGTAGCTTACTTTTAACAGACACTTTGTTTCACTTGGCATTAATGTTTTTTATACGGGGAATTCACAGATTTATGCCTTGAGTTCACGTCTTTTCAGGTAACCATTCTGATCTTACAAGTCTGTGCAATGAAAAGAAGTACAGAATATCATTATTAACACAGTTGTGGGATGCCCTCAGGGCACATAATTAGGAAAAACATCAGCAGCAGGTTATTAAAGACTATGCTAGTGTTGAATTCTGAAATGCAGTTCCAAACAAAAGAAAACAAGAAAAGGCAGAGCTAAATTTGAGCACTTAATTTGCTTTTGCGTCCTACAGTCGGAACTAAAACAACATTCTGAACACAGACTCAGTTTCTATGTATACAGAATTAACAGCAGACTTAACAACTAGACTTGAACAGTTATAACTGTTTCATATTGAAACACTCTAAAAGTAGTTTTATCAAAATGCTGAGATATTGTTAATATCATGAAAATTGGTTAACAGCTCACAAGGCCAATAAATGTAACAATAACACCCCACAGGAAAAGGTTTCAGGAAGATAACGTATCTGAACAACTGGACAGCTGAACAACAGTAAGGACTTGGAAGACCATTTCTGTACTACAAAATAACTACTGGCAACAACAGAGCCACAAGCCCAAGGGAAAAATGGGGTATAAAATAGTCTTGTAAGCACAACTTAATAATCTGTTTTTCACCCACTAGGCTGTAGTGTGTAGAACAGCAGAAATTAGGCTAAGACGTCAGGTTCTTTACAAGTCAAGGAGTATTATAATATATCTATTGGGCGAAATTATTGCAAATAAAGAAACTGAATATAAAAAAGTATTGCATTTATATGTAAAAATTTTTAAATAATGAGTATAAAAGCAGGTGTCAAGTTCTGAAAAGCTATCTAAAATATTCTCTGAAGGTTAAAAGGCTTGTTATGGTTTGCCTACTGTGTGTATACCATGGTTTGTTCTTGAATAGCCTTCTAAATCCGATACATGTATCATGTATTTTAATTCTGATTAATGATGAAAATCTGTGGCTCTTGATTTAAGCAGTACTGTACGATACTTATGTGCTTTGAACAAAAACGCTGAAATGATTCCTGCCACAAAACAATTAACATGAAGTTTTATAGCACATACACAAGTAAACAGGTTTGCAAGTAAATGCCAGTAAACAGTTTAAAACAGAGATAAGGCCACAATGAATTCTGCCCTTGGTCACTGAACAGAGATGAGGTGAGGCAGTATTCACTAGTGCTAAGAACCAGCATTGTGACTATGTCGTGGGAATAAGTTTCATAACACAGAAGAGCAAATATGAAGGCCTGTGGTAGAATACAAGCACATTTTGAAAGGACAGTGGCACTGATTTAAACTATTTAGCTAAACATGTTTTACAACGGATTTTTTCCTTTAACCACGTCGTTTTCACATGTACAACAGCGCACTAAAGCAAACAAGTAGAATGGAGCGTCGGAGTACACACACATGGTGCAGACGATGCTTTAAAATGGTGTGGGTGTTGGAACTGGAGTAAGTGGTCAGACACAAAAACTCTGTGAAAATGGTCAACAGGTAATCTTGAAAGCAATGCACTGTAGGAAGCCACAGGTTCACATTTACACAGTAGTTGTGGCTCATGCTTCAGGGTACAGAAAAGGCTGAACACACCATAACATTTGTATTTTGGCTTTTAAAGAGGAAGATCACACTATCAAAACTTGTCCTATGAGTCTATGCCTAGTTCTGTGACTACAAATGAACTACTGGAATATATTTTCAAATACAAATGAAACAGGCAGGTCTACAAGGAGGGATAAAACATGGCAAAGTCAAAATGAAAAACAAACACAACAACCAACAAAGTCAAAGTGCAAATGAGCCTTAAATTTATGATGGAGAGAAGACTTGAACGTTGCACAAGCTGTTGGCAGGGAAAGAGAAACCCACAGGAAACAAGGATGGGAGGAGTTGACATCTTCATAGTGCTTTTGCGATTTTCTATTTGCCCATTTCCAAGTAATAAAATTTACTTCTAGTTATTATGGTATGATCACTTCACAATGAAAGCACGTTCTCGATACAAGTGTTACACTGAAGTCTGGCCTAATATACCGAACAGTATGATGAAAAACATGCTTTTTGCGATTCTCAGTGATGAAGGGCATCACCTACCAATCCCATTTGCAGTACACACTTCTCGTGATATTTTAGTTACATGCCAACAAGACAGAAGACATGCTGCCAAATGAAGTTATTGGGAACATTCCATTTTTGAAATAAAACATTTAACTTACACTTAATACAAATTATGTACAAGATTAGAAAAACCTGAACAGATCCTGAAACATTTTCGGATGCAATGACTGTGAAAGGAGAGGGGGAGTAACCCAGTAACAACCCTTCAAAAACACCAACGTATGCCTGTGACATGAACAATCATTAACATGACTGCTTCAGATGCCACTAAAAAAAACCTCACGTAATGTTAGAACCTCAGGAATTATCACTATAAATACATATTTTAAAAAAGGAAAACAGAAATAACTATTAACAATGACTGAAAACAGAGCACTAAAGTTAACATACATTGCATGTATTGCAGGCAAGGCAGAGGCATTTTTTAAAGCTTTTGCACAGACTTCATATAATCTTAAAAAAAATATGCTGGCCTTTACAAGGTTCTACTTGCTGAAATAAAAACAATTTCAGTTCATAAAAAGTCACAAGACTTCAGTTTAAAAAAAGGAACAGTTCCAGCCACAGACCAAAAATATATATATTTTTTTAAAACTGGAAGAGTATGGTAATTAGATTATACAAGCATGGTCAGGCTTGGAACCTGAATATACTTCAGAGCAAAAGCTCAGAGGAAAAAAAATATAAACTATTTGGTAACAAAAGTGTACTATATGTTGTGATACAAAAAAGGTATGGTGAAAATGTACCTTTTATACTAAAGCTTATACAAGTTCCTTGGTCCATAAAAACTATGTTGTGTTCATGTTTTCTAGTTTGCTCAACATGTATCCCAGCCACATTTTTATTTCTTGCCCATTAAAAAAAAAACAGCTGAAAAATAGATTTTCAATAAAGTTCTTATGTTTCGGATCTATTTTTTTTATTGTGGCTTCTATATTTAAGATCAGCACTTGCAGGTAACAAGGTTCAAAATAATATCACCTAAAATGGAAAGGTGTTTTCCCATGAAACCACAAAAATTGTTCAGTTCTCTTGAATGTAGCACTTAAAAGTCAGTTAAAGTCCAAACAAACAACGGTAGTTAGGAAACTACAGTTGCTGTAGATGATGTGACGTTGGTTGGATTTGTGCTGACATTCGTGTAACTTCCCTCGCTGTTTGCAGTTGTTTCACTGGAAGCCATGAGGCTAGAGTTGGCTCTGAGGATTGCTCCAGCAGCACTGCAGTGCGGTCGTGGCCCTGGTTCCGGTGTGTATGTAAAGGTAAGGCTGGTGGAGTAAATTATGCCATCGTTACGGACCAAAGTTACTGGAACTTGGACTGGTTGACGGACCCACCTCCAACCCTCTCGAAATGCAGAAATATCTGGAACAACGCATAGCATGCTCTCTGCACATCTGAAAAACAGGAGAGTCAACTGAGTATAACAACACTTAAAGAATGAGTATACACTATGGAAAGTATCATGTAAAATGTAGCCACTATAAAAGCAGCAGGAAATACAATACCTGTACATGGTTTCAGCTTCCACATCCCCAAACCAGACACGTAAATTTGGAGTGAAGTTCTGTCCTGTAAGTTCCAACATTGCTACATCCCCGCCACCATTCAACTGGAGTGGGGGTGAGCAAAAAAGAGAAAACCCACAAAAAAATTAATAAAGACAAGAAGACCCTCAAAAAAACCTCACAGTATATACAAGAACTATGAACAATGCTGTTTCTATTAGCTGGATGAAACTGAAATAAACAGACCTACACAACTGAATTGTAAAGTAAACTCATCTAAAAGATACTGCCAAATAATTTGATATCCTGAAGGGATAATGACCATTTGAAATAAAAAAGTGAAAAAGGCTTTGAAAACGAAGAAAAAATAATCTTTCTCAGAATATGTTAGGAGACCAAGTTTTTCAACAGTGGGTAGCTCATTTCTTAATAAGGTTTCAGTCTGCCTCCATTTGATGCATAAATAACTGTTTTAAGAGTTAAAATCAATTTCTAAATAAACAAAAGTCCTAAGGATATCACCATCATAGTATTTTAAAAAATAAAACTTTTAATGTACAAAATAGTATTAATATTATTCCTGTGACGGATATGCTCACGTATTCTGAAATGTAGCTGAGAAAAATTACTGCAACATAAAGCAATTTTACCATTTATAAAGCTAGCATGAATGTTCTCCTACAGTAGCCTCCAAAGGTGCTATGAAGGTGAAATCAGCATGACAAAAATAATCTCACATGAAAGAGCTTATAAAAATAAGTAAATACATAAATCACTTACTTGAAGACTTTCTACAACAGGCACAGGTGTCACTGGAGCATGGACCGGTCCCATCCCCTCATAAAATGTGTACTCTGCTTTATCTGTGCTAATGATTGTCCAAGAAGCTCCGTCATTAATCATTTCTTTATTTGGTTCTTTTGGGCATGGAGTGGCCTTAGAAAGAAAGTTTGAAAACTGATCTGTAAAATTGTTTGACAATCACAGAGCTAAAAAGCATCTCAGTCAGTAACAGTGTCTATTAGTTCAATAACACATTTTCCTGTTTTTTCTCTAACAAAATACACTAGGGAAATAGTCACATACAGTTCAACAAACCTAGCAGAAACGCAAACTTCTGAGAACATTTTAATTCTCACCTATGATATAGCCACCTCTCCAACCTTCTTGAGTTGGATTTATTTAATAGGGTTCATTTTAGTTCATCTTCCCAAGTTTTAACATTATTCAATAGCCATTAACAAAACCTACAGCAACTAAAAGTAGGTATTTTAGTAGGACCTTGTGTTAATGACAAAGTGACCAAAACAGCCACAGACTGACCTGGAATACTTTTCATTGCATGAATGTTACCTGGCCAATTGCCAAGACTTTTTTTTTTTTTTTTTTAAATTTGTTCACCTATAAAATGATGGAAAAAATAAGCTCATATTTCAGTGTTTGTAGAAAGACGTGGGAGAAGCTGAAATGACAACCTTGCAAATGGTTATGTTATGCTACTTTGTTATGGCAGCAGAAGCCTCTCCGAACAATTCCATTATCTAGCAACCAATAGCGCATAGGTTAAACACAGAAAAAAAGATGGACTGAAAAATTTTAAGTTTAATACCTAAATTCTGTTTGCTTCCATAAAGCTTTAAGTGCATCTAGGTATATAACCATAGACTTTACTCTTCAGAACTGGCAGATAAACTTCACAGATTAGATAAACTAGCACAAATTGCCTAGTTCAGATGAGCGGAAGTCAAGATCAAAGCTGAATTTGGGTGGACTCTTCATTCTGATACGATCAGGTTAAAAAACACTGAAAATAGCTTTCAAGAAAAGCCTGCAGTGATGGTAGAAATACACACCTTCCCCAGCTCAAGACTCAAATGATCTTTTTATTAGAAATATATGATGCTTCTAAATTACTAGCCCAACTTTGAAAGAGAAACTACTGTATACTGTTTTGACAAAGGACATTTTCCATGCAGGTAGACTACAACTCCTGTTGGCATGAATGGACTAACATGCTTCAACCCGTAACAAATAAAACCAAGGATATCAAAAATGAATGAACCTGTACAGCATCCTTGACTTGTCCCTTCAGACCTGACTCAAAAACGGGAGAAAAATGCCACAGAATTTTTCTGACAACCCTGCTATGTTGAAGAATCATTTCAGGAACATGTTACTCCTCCTGTCACAGAAATCCTCAGAAGACTACTCTACAAGAGAAACATTTGTCTTTGTCATTTTCAAGTGTGGCAATTTACCTTCAGGCTCTTTTTTGTTTTTCCCCTAAACTTTCCTAACCTTTTCAACAGGCAGCACCAGAAGGTCGAAATGCTCTAAGGCCATGCCAAGTACCTCATGAATTGTCTAGTTTCACATGGAGACAGGATGGGAAACAAACTGCACAACATTAATAAAGGAGAAAATTCCCCAAGGACTGGTAAACGCAAGTCAAAAGGAATCAAAGCGATGGACTAAATGGCTACAAAATGTTACCAAAAGGCAGTCAGGGATGTAGCCCTTAATCCTTTTTTGTAGGTTCATGGTGTACTGCTAGCTTTCTATAGCCCTCCTGCTTTAAGCCTTTAGTTTCTCTAGACTGGGCTATTTTCAGTCATCCATGACAACTGCCACCCTAAAGTGTCAGTTTTTGTTTTTTTCCCCAGTGACCACAGACTGTCTAGACTCCTGCTACAGGAACTATACTCAGCAGTTAATGCTCAGCAGGTGAAAGATGCCACACATGCCTTTTCTACTGGTCTTGGTCTTCCGGTCCAAAGGAAGAAAGAGATAAAACAGGATAAAACAGTCTCTCCTGCCACTGGCAGGAAGAGTTTATCTTCTGTCTTGATTTCAGTTACCAAAGAGTGATAACAGCCTGATGCGCAACTTAACAGATGTTATTAAACAAATAAAAAAAGCAGGCACCTACTCCTCTAAAAAAAAATCGTAAGAGTGGGTTGTCCTTTTACCTCGGCTCTACTCTCATGGAAAATTCAGAACTCTTATCAGACTGGGCTCTGCAAGTGTTGCATAAACTGTGGAGTGTTAGGATGTCCCCGCAGTCCCCTGGGCATTTCCAGGATATTGAAGTAAGGCAGCTGTCACAGAAGCTGGAGTTGCTTCTTCATTCAGCCCTTCCCTCAGGGTAGTTTGAGAAAGATCAAACAGCAAGGCTGATTCCAAGTCACTGCAATTCCTGTTTCATTGCTTTCTCTTCTTCCTGACAAAGACCCATTCTGCTTTACGAGAAAGTACTTTAATAGATATATTATCTCTGCTATCCACTGGGGGAAGAACCACCAGACGTGGCCACTTGTGATCTCTAGGTCATGAATGTTTCCTGAAAACATGAACAAAGCATCTCATATTCTTTCCACTGTCCCGGTGTATGATAGGACAGAATTCAATTGAGCCTTTACCAATCTTTCTGGTCCCTTCCCTTAAATTAAAGGAAATCTTTAAAAAGTTTGCTTTCTACTTTCCTGCTTCTACCTTTCTTACCCTGGATGCCAGAGCTCTTCTACTAAGAAATTCCTGAGTCTTTCCCGAGTGTGGCGATCTTCCTGGGGCACGTTATCTCTCAACTCCCCTTTGCTATTTGAGCTGCCCTGGATTTTTAAAGAGAATATGTTGCAATACTCAGATGGGCTTAAACGTGATGGCAGTCTTGTTATTCTAATGGTAATTGCCATGCTGGAAGTCTGCTAAAAGCATGCTAACATACATGAGACTAAACCCAGTTTGTTGGCATATGAGCTGTCAGAACAATTGCACACTTTTTTTTTTCTTTTTACAGCTATTCCTTAGGGTTTATTCCTGTTAAAGTAGCTCATTAGGTATATTTTTTCCACCTGCTGGAGAAATATTATTGAAGACAGAGATGGCTACATTCTTTAG
Source organism: Cygnus atratus (assembly GCF_013377495.2). Taxonomy (NCBI): domain Eukaryota; kingdom Metazoa; phylum Chordata; class Aves; order Anseriformes; family Anatidae; genus Cygnus; species Cygnus atratus. The sequence continues at coordinate 58,295,436 of NC_066365.1, forward strand.
GGACAAATCAGATTTCTGTGGCTTTACAAATTACCATGGTCAACTGCCTTAACTGTCTATATGTTTATGCTCTTAGCCAAGAGCAAGACAGTGCAACACTGCTAAGTATATCATGAGATATGACTATGATGAACTCTATTATGTCCTATTTGCTGTAAGCTAGAAGTGGGCAGACAAATAAATAGCACAATTCCACTAGCACATCAACTTGTTAAGTCACAGTACTCTATGTTTCCATTTCTTCCACTGAAGAAAACAGAAATTCATTGTCTAGACAGGCATGGAAAAGGTTATGGTGAAAGAAAAAACGTATTTTGGAAAGAGAAAGATAAGATGTGTTTCTTTCCATCCTCTGTCTTTTCAAAACAAAATATTAGACTCATTCAAAACCAACTGCGAAACTGGCACTCATACACATTTTGGGAATATCTGGGAAAAGTCTGCAACCATGCTTCTCATCTATTCAAACAGGTTTAAACAACTCACTTGAAACTGGATTATTCTCTCCTGGGAAAGGCACAAATACATTCTCTCAGTGTCTTTAAGGTAAAACGCACACTTATGGAGCTGCGATACTGGATCATCTGCATCCAATAACGCTGTTTGTTTATCTACTTTTCGAATTATCTGTGAATGAAATTGTACATATACGTTTAGGACAATTTCTGTACTTCATTACGTTGACAATTACATACGTACTATTAGTAAAAGAAGTGAAAGGTGGTATTTTTCAAGTTTCCATGCCGCCTGTTTTAATACCAACATCAGATTCATGATTCCTAATACTTTTGTAGAATACAATATTGAAGTGACACTCAGTACTACTGCTTCAATGTGTTGCATGCATATATATTTTACATTTTTCCCCACTCTTACAGCAAAAAACAAGTGCAGGCTTGAGCAAAATCTACTTTTGTTCCATTTCTTGATACAAAAAAACAATAGGTCAAGTATTAACAGGCTTCTGTCTGCAGAAGCACATGCTTCCACCACCAATAGCATCACAAACATTATGGCAGACTGGCTAATGAACCAAAACAGCTGAAAATAAGGATTTACTTTAAAGGTATTGAGATGTCCTTAAGTACAGTTTTGGAAACACAACTATCATAGTATATCTTAACAGCTGGTCATTAAATATCACTTAAAGGAAACTGCAAAGAACAATTATTCCTTACAAGCTGACAGTTCTGTGCAAAAATATATGCTAACTTAATTCAGAGCTGTTACATTTATAAAAATTAAGTTTTTCCCTTACAGACAGTGGAAATGTGTAGCTTGGAATTTTAACTTCTACAAAAAAGAGTAATACTTCATGTCATGCAACATCAGCAGAAGCAGCAGCCATGGTGCTTGAAAATTTCTAAACCAACAATTAGAAAGCCAGCCATGTCCTCTGGGATTTCTAATGGTAATAAATGGCATTATCAGCAACACAATTTTCAAGGTTAACTTGTTTCTTCAAAGTTCCTCACATCAACTTACGCAATGTCTGCAAGTTCCCTTGAAATTGCATCACCTTCAAATCACTCTTTTAAGGTAACATTTTAAATGTTTTCAATAGCAAACATAACAGAAACCTTCAGCCTGATATGTTTTAACCTGCAAATCTATTTCTACCTACAAATAAGGTTTCTGGAATCAAATGATGGCATCTACTTTAGGCAGTAAGAAAATGTTAACATGATGCCCACAAATAAAATGAGATCCCTCTTACTGAGTTTCACATGCGCTGAACCAGATCAGTAGTAACTGGGTCTGGAATTTTTTTTGTCAGGTAACAGGATGATTTTTTTTTTGAGATTTATTTATATTATCTTTTTATACCATTTAATACAAGCAGTCTATCTTATTTTTTAGCTGAGTTTGATATTAGGACAAAACTTCTCATTATAGTCAGAGTAAGATACCTCTGGGAAGGGGAAGAAAAACCTTCCTGCATAGAAGGTTGGTTTTATATTGGCATGTTTAAAAAAAACCATTTCTAATTAAAAGTGGAATTAGCAAAATCTTGTATGAAATTCATAACGGTCTGACAAACCACAATTTCACAGAAGATCTCATAGGAAGCATGGTTTATTACTAGTCAAAAAATTCCACTTAGGATGGCATTAGGTGCAGAAAACAAGAGAAAAAAATTGCAATTCTATTTAAATTTATTTATAAACAACATTACTGTGTATCCATCAACGAAAGATTTCTTGGTTCACAAATCTTAAGTTCTTATAACCAATTTTGTATCTGTGACAAATGGTTGAAAGTTTCTAATTTTTTTTAGTCATTCTAAATGTAGTTGCAATGTTACATATTTAATACAGCATTAGTAAATGAACAAAATGTTTTTGCAAGATGTTGGTATAATGATGTAGCCTTAGAAGTACATACTAGGTTTTGGTTTGCTTTTAGTTTCAAATCAGTAGACTATTTTAAAATCTGCGCTGAACTCAACAAATGCATTGTCCTACAGGTTGTAAAGTCTTTACTCATCTATTCAATATTGAAAGTATTTTGCTAGACTGTGACCTACATTACTGTTTTTAAAATAGACTTGTATTTTCTTAAGGACAGCTTGCAGATTAACCTACTTTGGTAGGTTTGAATTTTGAAAAAAATAATTCCCTGTGCTTAATACACAAGCTGTTCTTTACTTACAGAATTAATATGCAGATACAAAGATAAAAATATGCTTTGATTAAAATGAATGCCATTTTGCATATAAAACACATACTACTAAAAGGAAACATATAAAGCCAGAATTGTAAACAATGCAAAACGAACTATGCAATTACACTAACTAACCATCTACAAATTAATTATAGCACTGGAGAAATTAAACTGTACCAGTCTTGGGAGTGCCATGCCAGTAACTGAGCATACAAGTTTGACAGTCTGCCCATAATGAATGTAGCCGTCTCTCACTGTGAATTCTTCTCCTTCTGATTCATCATCATCCACTGCACGAAACAGGAAGTTCCACATTATTTATTTTAATAAATGTTTTTCTTGATAAGAGGAAAATTTAATATCACACTATTACATCAAATATACACTCAGTAACAAAACAAATCTGAGCTTGGGCAATTAATAAGGAAGAAAAACGCAGGACGTTTTTGTGGGGATGGAGGGAGGGAAAGTTAAAAATATATATTCCTTCATTTTTACTTACAGAGGTGAATGTAAAATGCTCCCCACTGTTGTGAACTGGCATGGAAATTACCGCCTTCTACGTGCAAATATCTGGTGCTAACTGTTTGGGATCGAAGTCTATTAAATAGTGCCACTTTTGTCCCTGATGCAATACATACTGCAAGGAATACAAACAGACTTCAGATTATAAAATGACTTTGCTAGTACACAGGAAAGTAAGAAAAAGTCACAAATACAATAAATAAACTAATAAATAGCGGAAATCAAGAAATAACTCTCACTTACTACTTAGATTACAAAATATTTGTGACAGACCAAAAATAGTCACAGAATTACAAGTGGGAAACATATAGGGGCTGTTCTCCAAAGGCATGCTAGTTCACAGAATTATGCCACTTGGCCAAATTGGCCAGTGCTTGCCAGCTGATTTTTTTCTTCTGTTCACAGCTTTCAAACAAATGATTATTTGAGCAGAAGCTTTAGCTTACCCTTGAGAAGTACTTAAATTACTTTCAGTGATCATCACATGTGAAGTATAAAAAAAATTATTCTTACAAATGACAATCAATTCAAAGGAAGACAGACACAAGTATATAAAATTGTAACCATGCAACCTGAAATTCTCAGATCTGAACTTACTTATCGCTCAAAAGGGAGAAAGGATAAGTCTGCTCCCCTAAAAAAAATTCAGCAGCTATCATTTTGTCATGAAAACAGGCACGTTTCTTTTACTTGGTTCACATTTACTACCGAAGGATGCTTGGTTCATATTCACTGTCCATCAACACTATCTGTCTGAATACAAACTCAACAGTGCATACTCTGAGCCCACGGGTGTGAACTGCACAGCACCAGACCGCCTTTAGTCATGTGGCAAGCTAGCGCCCCGAGATCCACATTCCATAGGTGAATGGGTTCCAGCCCAACACAGATGGAAGAGCCTTTTAAAGCACTAGTGAAGAGAGAGAAAAACAAACAAAAAAAAACACGGCATCTCTTGAGGTGCTCCAGTGGTATGCAGGCAAAAAACTTTGGAGAAAAAGTAAAAATGCTCCCAATTGTACATTAGCACCAGAGATATCTTTAGTTAAAAAACATGGTAAGCAAGTAAATCTGGGTGAAATATCACCATACAGATTTCTTAACTAATTATTGATTAGTGATCATGCAAAATATATTAAAAGTAAAACCAATATGAAATGGCATGAGACAGTAAGAAGGTGGCTGTGACGTGAAGACGCACAGTGTGGGTAATGTGTGTTACTCTTACTACAATATGAAAGTTACCTCTTTGCTACTGGTCAAAATATCCTAAGCACCAGATCAAGGCAGCTTAAGGGCTTCAACAGCTTAGAAAGCTGAGATAGAGCATTTTATGCATTTGCTGACAAGGATTTCCTCCTCAGAATAAAGTTTTTTGGCGGACCTTTTATATTTACTAAGTAATTGTGACTGCATAAAACCCAACAGTATAATCTACATTGGAACACTTAAAAATATAGTCGTGTACAGTTCTAAAGTAAATTAGAAAAAACAAATTGAAAATTTTGTTGTATTTTATGTTGTAGTCAAAATCTCAGAACACATAAAAAATGAGTAGGAGGCAAAATGAATTGCTACATAAAGAAAAGAACTGTAGAATACTTACAGTCTGCATTTTTCAGTGACTGTTTCTTTTTAGAAGGCTTGGAGATGACTTTGATTCGTTTACTGAGGAACACACCGATGTCATCACTATTGCCATAGAACATTTTTACTGATAACATGAAGTGCTTTCTCTTGTCTGAATCTGATATGTATAACGTTTTGGCAGTGCAATAATTCTGTAGGTAAAAACATACTATTGTTTCTTTTTTCAGATTAGCCCAGTTCAAGAAGCTATACACATCATTGTGAACAAAACTGGAAACTGACGTATTATTTTCTAAAGCAGATCAGAAATTGCTTTCTCCATCTCTTCCCCCTACTGACAACACTTGATTTTTTTTCCTAATTCATATGGAACACTTCCATATGGACATTTTCTATGAACTACTGCTTAGCTTTGTGAAGTTTAGCACCTGAGTTCAGTACTTTAATTTCTTTCTAAATACCCTTGCTAAGGCTAGAAAGCAGATGATTAGAGACTAGCTGTATCAAAGCCACATCTGAGTGGGTGAGAGCACTACTAAAAATTACATTCAAGTAGAGCTATAAAGGCAGTACAGCAGACATGCACAAGAAGCTGCTTGGGCAAAAAAATGCACTGAAACAAGCTTTTCTTGAAAAGATCAGAGAGGATTGGGTTTTGAAGTGAATGGAAAGTTACTAATAGCTAAGCGTCTGAACTAGGTGACAGCAAGAGCTTAAAAACCTCAAGAACTTTTATGATCCTTCATTTTAAGAAGTGAGTACTCAGAACCCACACAAAAACAGTGTCTATCTTGGCATAACAAACATGTTTCTGAGAAATTATACTATAAACTTTAAAGCTGTAACATCTTCAGTGGGATTCTGTGAAATCACGTGTTTAAGCTACAATGTACATATGGTATGTATTTTGCAAAAACTCCTTGAGTTAGTAATTGCTCGTGGAAGCAACTAACCAGATTTCAGAACAGTTTAAAGAATCTGTTCAGACCCAAATCATCCATCTAATTGTGGTGACCTAGTCGCTGGCTTCCATGGCAGCAAAATAAAGAGTAGCGGTTCACTGACTCTGAATCAACAACCTACAAATGAAAAGTTAGTACCTTGCTATGATCCCATGAACCAAGCCCACTGACTGAGTCGTCCTATATTTTTGAGGTATTTTTTAAACCACTTATGCAATATCTGCTACAGTGTAATGAAAGTTGCAATAAACCAGTGCATTCCTTGAAAGATGCACCATGCAGTTATGACATCCTTTGTGGTAATCTGAATGTTTTATTACACTTCTACCTTTCCTTCCAAGTTCAGCTGCTGCATTTCTTGGTCGCTGTTTCCTATCCCAATGAAGGCGCAGGGTTGTGACTCTTGCTCAGTACAACCATCCCGTTCCATTTGCTCTTTTTTTTTCTTCCATCCACTGCCCATAAGATACACACATGGAGGGGGACAAAAGAACCTGAAAATGAAGTGAATTATGACATTACACCCAATTTTTAAGAAAAAAAAAAACAAACACTGAGACACAAACTGTTGTAGGCCCAAAGCTTTCTCAGTCAATTTACACTTTGCATTACAGTTTATACATGCATGCACTTCATCTGCATTGAAGATTTCCTAAAATGCAAATCAAAAAAAAAAGAGAAAAAGCAAGGAAAATTAGCATTAGATGCACTGTCACTAAGCATCTTTCCAGTTCAATGACAGCTAACAGTATCTCTATAAATGAAAACACTTTTTACCTTTACAAAGGGGAAATACTCTTAAAGAAAGTAGAAAGGCCTTAAAAGTGATTACAGTGTTTTGCTTTTGTAGGTGGTTAACAGGATTAAGACATGCAGGACTGTTCTAGAAACTAATTTAATGAACAATTGGTGATTACAATCCCTAAACATCTTGGGTTTCATCATTAGTAAAGGAGGGAGTTTATTTTATCCAAGCATAAATCTCTTTTAGGTGATTTTACATCTTCATCAGTAATCATAAAAAACAAGATTTACTCTTCAGCAGCACTGACTGAAGTCAGTCTAAATGCTATTTAAAGCATCAAGTTCAAAAATAATTGCACTATTACAATACCATGTATTAGTCTTGAAGTTTCTGCAAAATGTTAAAAAGCAAATCCTATTTGCTTTTGTGTTGAGTTTAGCCAACAGCTGCAGTGTTTTTATCATCACTTATCATCACTTTATCATCAAAGTTGAAAAAGCAAAAGAACTACTAGTATATGCTAGTTATGGAGGAAGCTAAAGAGGCATGAAGGGAAAGGATAACTGAAAAAGTTTCTAGTTATTCAAATTGGAATATAGTACTTAATTTGGCACTTTTGAAATCCAAGAAGGACTCCTACCTTATTCCTGTAGGTAGGTACAATTTTTTGAAAATTTGGCCTGGAACAACTAAGTTCATAGACAATTTTTCTTAAATACTACAATAACCTTAATTAGTGTAAATCAGATTTAGTATGAAATCAAGCTTAATATACTTCATCACTTCAACTATTCAGCACTATTACCTTTAACAGCGATAAAATTATTTTAAGTAATAGACTTCTAAATAGAAGAAACCAAAATCCTTCATTAATAACAATATAATAAAAATGTAAATAGTAAGGACCCATACAACTAAACGTAAAGATTTGTAACTATTTCAGTTAAGACATGCAAATTAACTTATATTCCTTATTAGAGAAGCAAAAACAAACAAACAAAAGAATACACATAAAAAAGCCAGCTTTTAAAAGCTTATCTTGCCAAATAAACTCACAGTCACAAATTTTCACTTAAACTTCTCGCTCTTTCAGAAACACATCAAAACTGATGATATACCAATATACCATATAGCTTAAATATTTAGGAAAATCTTTCGAAGTACAACACAAACTCTGCTTTGAAAAAAAAGACTGCCTACAAAAGGGAATTTGTAGAAGGCAGATTCATATAGGAGGTCAAAAGATTTGCATGTTTGAAAAACCCATGAAATTAATTTGTGGAACTGCTCACACAGATTGCTTTTTAAACGTACTAATTCAAAACCAACAGAACTAAATGATCTATTCCCTCCATTATGATAATCCACTTCAGCAGAGACATAGCATAACTATTTTTTGCTCCTTTTATTGCCTTCACACTGTTGTGAAGGATAGAAATTTTGATGAATATGGAATTGGGAGCTAATGGAATGCCACTTGTAGAAGTGAAGTATTCAAAGTTTAACAACTAACATGTTTTTTTGCTTATTGCATCAGTGTTAACTATTTGCATTTCATTTTTGGCGGTAATTATGGGTCAGATGAATACAGGGATTTTTTTTTTCTTCCAGTCAAATATGCAGAACATTAACACAGCAGGTAAAAACTTGCCAATTTGCAAAGCAGATGTTTCCTGATGAATTGTCAACTTGAAAAACTACACAATAAACTGCCTCAAAAAAAAATGTAACAGCTTCACAGTAGTGACACAAAGAATACTTCCACTAGCCCAGCCTTTAATGAAAAAGCTGAAGTTTACTGTTATCCGACATTAGAATGCATTACTCACACTTTACTGCTGTAAGCAGAGAAGTTCTGAATTTTGAAGATCACTTGAAATAGAAAGAGCAAGTGGTAATAAATAACTCTTATGTGACAGCATACACCATATGTACCACCTTTTGGCTTATTATATCTTTGCTATCTTTTGCTACCTGACATCTGTTCCAGCTTTCTTTGTGAAGACGCTGAATGATGCAGCAGGGAGTATTTAAGACCACCATGAGTATCTCAGACACTAATCCCCTTCCCTTCCTACTAAGTTTTCTCCTCAAAACCAGTAATGCATTTTCTACTTTTCAATTGCATTTATTTAAAAGAATTAGATCAGCGCAGATTACATGACTTCACCTCCCTCAAATGCTTCTTTACCTTAAAGGAAAGATGACCTTAATAACCTTATGTTTGTAATGACAATTATGTTAAATACGTCAATATGTCATTATGTCAACTATGTTCAATGATAATGGTTAAAGTCACAGAAAGGTATTAAAGTGCAGGGTGTTTACTTTCTGCAGAACAACCTTGTTTATATTCCTTATATTCCCAGCTCTAGATGTGAATACAATAGTTGTTGTTAAAAATCTATTCTGAGGATCACCTAGTGGTTGCTGTAATTTCTGGCACGTTGTAGGAAAACACACAAAAAAGAAAACAAAGCAAGAAATAATACCTTTAGCATTACACTGAGAAAATTCTGTCTGCAGGCATGTGATCATATTTAAAGAAATGTAGCGATATACACAGACATGTATGTGGGTGGAAAGGAAAGGAGGAGAATGGTCCTGTTTTTGATAGACTGGCACGGGGTCAAGCAGGGCAATGATTATGCCCAAGCGGTGTTCAGGAGGCCTGCTCTCCTTCAGCATCCCAGACGGACCACCACCGTCTTGTTTCCCCAGCAAACAATGCTTTTCAAATGGGGGCTACGAACCAGCTCCAAGGTTAGGAAATGTCATGGGGTTTTGTTTGGTTTTGCGAAACTGGAAGTAACAGATGCATCTATTCAAGAGCTGATATTTTGGAAACACACCTGGATTGGCAGAAAAAAGACATCGCATAGTCAGCTTCTGAACTGTCAAACTCCAATGACAATCCAAGACCCCTTCCGAGCAGAACAGTGTTAACAGAAGCACTCCCCCAACTTTGTGATCAACAGTTGTAAGCTATATCCAATTAAGAAATTATATACAGACTAAAAATTGGTATCAGCATTTAACAGAACAATACTTAGCAAAAAACGAAACCAAATTCCTCAAGCTCTGTATTACAAACAGGTATAACACCATGAAGAAAGCATCACACATTTGCTTTTCTTCCTCATGTAGTCTTTTTGTCTATATTACTGGTCAAAACACCTGAAAAAAATCCCAAACTTTTTTCCTATCTATTTGCATTTCAGCTTTATTCTAAACCAAGTCCTTTACATGACTACGGCCGCTAGGTGGCAATAAAGACCTGTAAGAAAGAAGCTTTAACCCACCGATGAAGAGAAAACAAGCCACAACAATTACAGCTCTTTCTAAATTGAAACGGAGAAAAACATTGGAAAACTTTGGATTACTGAACAAAGAAATAAACCTTTAACTCAGACCATTTTAAGTCAAGTTTCAACTAGAAAATGAGAGGAAGGAGTGAGTGACCATGATTTCAGTGGGTTTTCTTATGTGTCAGCCTTCAGATACAGACAAGTACAGCACGGGGGCTTTTCACTTCTTCAAAACCCCAGGAACCCACGTAGAGAAAAGGTTAACTAACAATTTTCTATGCAGAAGTGTGAACAAAAGGCACAAGAATCCTCCTGTTCCTAATTTTCACAGAGTATTAAAAAATGCGTCTGATATGTATAAACTAACTGCTAGGAAGCGTTTCTCCTTAACAAACCATTTCCCATATAAATAGGAATGTAAACATTTATGATGAGAGGCTGGCTTTCAGATAACTGTGAAATGGAAAAAAACGAGAAGGCAAATCGCCTCCCCAGAATAGTTAATTTAGGTAATTTCCAGTGTTACTGATGGGGAAAATGGCAGGACAATGCTTGGTGGAAGAAATGAAACTGCTCCTCCTTCAACAACCTTTGATTTACAGGGCCTACCTCTTTTTTCTTTAACCACAAGCTAAAGTAAGACTGAGTGGGAGGCAAAAATTATTCTGAAGTATTAATCTGACCTATAGCAAAAAGAAAATGATAGGTGTTGGGGGGAAAGGCAGCTGCCTCTGGTTCTTCTGAGCTTGGTCAGAATTTTCAGTACAGAAGTGGAAAATCACAGAGGATGTGATTTCCTCTTTGGATTTATGACATTTTCTCTTAATACCTCTTCTCTGTGCCACGAATGGACTGGTAATTCCTTGCTGAATGAGCAGTAAGACAAAAAAGGGCATTCCTCCACGAGGTAAACACCTAACAACTTGATCTGGAAACCGCACGAGATCTGATCAGCTCTTTAAGCTCGTTCATTACTGGAGTGTAGCAACCAGGAACAGCTTCATCGGACAAAACCCACTCCACGCTCGTTAAAGCCTCATGGCAAGGTGCAGATTCAGTACCCCCTACTTGCTGATTTAAGGCACAGTGACTGGCTGAACCAGGAAAATATTTTGGGATACCAGGTTAAGTATACGAAGTACTTTCAGCAACCTAACCCCACAACACGCAGTTGAGAACAGAGTTCTCGTGGACACCTCGTTACTCAAGCAGAGGCTGCCTTCCCTGTGATGCCCCAGCTTTGCACCTTCCCAGGATTTGTGACTGGTGTCACCAAAACGACCGGCAGTTTTAGATTAAACTAACATTGGCACTGATGTTAGCCAGGAAAGATCAGAGAGAGGATCAGTCTCCTAAAATTAAAAGGCCTCCACCATTTGCCTTCTTTCAGTATAATTTCATTTCAACCAAGGAACGGACACAGTACTACCAACTATATTAAGGCTACAAGCGCAGAAACGCAGTACAGGAAACAGAAGCAAGCTGTTACTCATTTCTTCTGACACATCCAGCCCACCAGACTGGAAACCGAATGTTTTTTCACGGCAAGAACAGCAAGCTGAGGTGTCTAAGGGAGCTCCCCTTTATTCCAGACGACTTCAAGGGAGGAACAAGATAATTTCTAGCAGTTTCTGAGTCTTGACTGCAACAATCAAAAGAGGAATAGGAGGAGTCTTTGGCAGAACCTGCAATACTGTTTTTAATCAGACAGTTGCCCAAGGAGAGGGCAATATTCCCTCAGCCCCTTCAGCCAACTAAAGCCGATCAATACAGAGAAACACGGTTAGAGAAGCTACCCTTACTGAACCTGCCAAGAGAGGAAGGGGCATAAATTAAAATCAGATCAGGTTATGACATTGCTACCTAGCTGTGATGCACTCGATGCTCTTTTAAAACCACAGGGCTCTGTTCCCTAAGGTTTGCTTTTTTCAAATATCCAAGCCATCCATCCCTCTGTTCATCTTTTCAAAGTCAGTGCCTTAAGGAGGATTTAGAGGTGTTTACCACGTTTTCTTTAACTCCGGGGTGCCATTAGCAGGGAAGTTTTCCCTTTGTACCCGTTGGTCAATTGGGCCAGGGCAGGAGGCTGTCAATTACCCACCCTGCTCTGAGCGTGCAAACACCCAGCAGTCTTCTCTCCTTAGGAGCTGGATGGACTGACAACATCCACTAAAGAACACAACACAACAAGAAACAAACTAAAAATAATTGGGTGCTAGAGTGCTGAGGATAAAGAAGGGGAGCCATGAAGTAAGCCCTAGAAAAGGCTACGCTCTCAACAACAAACACAGTGCAGTGAAGGGGAGTGTTTGAGCAGGAATTACAGAAGGTCCTTCACCAACAGCCGTAAAACAAGATGCAGCTAGAACATTTGCAGGCTAATCAGCAGTGATAATGTTTAAACTGGAACAGCATGTAGCCCACAAGTACCAGCCTGGCCCTCAGCCTCTGACAAACATCATCTTGGAATCCAAAACACTTGAGTCCTTCAAAGTGTTGAATGTTCACACTGTTCAAACTGCGTCCCTTGTGCTAAGAAGGACCGACTCTGAAGAGAGAAACCTCAGTGAACAGGAAGTATGGAGGGAAGGGACACGACAAGCACAAGCCAAACACCCACACTCATTAGGACTCAACATCATCTGAGCCTCTGTCAGCTGAATGCCTTGAAAGATGGCAGCCATCCAGCAGGAAATATTAGGCAAGAAGTCTTTAATTCAGCTCAAGTCCAGCACCAGGCTTATAACCTCCCGACTTCTTCATTAAATTAAACAACAGGAATTCCAGAAAGAGCAAGGCTACTAAGAAAGGTCCACTCAAAGAAGAAAGAAGCCTCCCTTCATTAGCACGCTATTATATAGGGACGAGTATCAGGAACACCCTCAAACTGATGCAGAAAGTCTCCACCTACGTGGTAGCAACCTGGAGCTGTCTTTCTGTGAGGACACTTAAACCAGACCGTATCATGAGAGATCTGTGCAGTCTACAACCAGCTTTCAACAGAGCATTTCACCATCTACTAAACCTCATCAAAACAGTGAAAGGCAGTTATTGCACCGGACTTATAATTATGCCATGCAAAGTTTAATAACGATAAATATCTTCCAACACTTCACAACAAACAAAGCTTAAGGAGTGGAACAAAAGCTGGAAGGGTGGTGTTTTTTTTTTGGTTTGTTTTTTTTGGCTCTATATTTCTTTATTTACTTAAGAGACATGTCATTTAAGAAATCATTTTGTAACTTTTTTTTATTTCCAAACATAATGCAATATACCTTATTCTTTATGGATCAAAACCAAACCAGTCATACCCATGCCGTACTGAAGTCCTGTGGAAAATCTGGCGTTTGTCAGTAAAAACAGGTATGAGATAGGTCTATAAAGATGTACAGAAAACAACTCTCTTTAGAAATGGCGTTTACTATTAAAAAGGATGAAAACTTGATTAACTAGTCGCATGAAGTAGCCTTAAAACTTCACTAATTTTTCCTCAGTCCAACAATACAAAAGATGAAAGGGCATTTTCTGCTATGAATAAACCAGAAGCAATTTAAAAATTCAATAAAATAAAATAAAGAAGCTAATTAATCATTCCGTTGCACAAAGTACCTTGGGGGCACACAAGGATACAAGGATTTAATAACTAGAATTTTTGTTTATGCTGACAATCTAGATAACAACAGGACATCATTGCTGGTGCTTACAGCCTGGGAGCTAGCAGAACAGTACCAGAAATAGTCTAGAAAGTGGGTTAGTAACATAAAAGAGGTTTTAACTGAAAAACGAATTATTAGCATGTATTCCAAACACCTATTTCATCCCTGTACCAGAATGGCAATCAGATCACAGAATCATCCAGGTTGGAAGAGACCTCCAAGATCACCTAGTCCAACCTCTGACCTAACACTGACAAGTCCTCCACTAAACCATATCACTAAGCTCGACATCTAAACGTCTCTTGAAGACCTCCAGGGATGGTGACTCAACCACTTCCCTGGGCAGCCCATTCCAATGCTTAACAACCCTTTTGGTTCTTGTAAGAAGTTCTTCCTAATATCCAACCTAAACCTCCCCTGGCACAACTTGAGCCCATTCCCCCTCGTCCTGTCACCATCATATTATTCTGTAACAAGCATCCAACTGTTTTCATTCCCAGCCTTCTTTTGCAGAGCTCTGAAATCCTGCACACACAACTGACACGCTCCCATTTTTAAGCAGTGAAACTGAGATACCTTTCAGGAACAACCACGGCAGTGCTGAGTTAGGCAACTAAACCGCACCTCGCAAAATCCAGGTGGTAGAAGAATGCCTAATGTTACTTTGCAACTATTTCAAGCAGTGAGAAACCAATTACTAATTTACAGAGTGTTACCAGTACTCGAGAGTTTAGGCAATGCATGTGCCAAAGTGACTTTCACAGCATCAAACGAAGCATACACACATATCCAAGGCAACAGAAACTGTCAGCAGACGATTTGAAGCTCTGCCCTGTGTTCTTCATAACACTTCTTCAAGTTTTCCAAACAGCAATGGAACATTTAATAATCAAAACAATGTACTTTATCTTCTTATTTTTCTCCCTTCTTCTGATGCAATTTGTTCTCCAACCTAATGAGACACAGGGCAGGTTTGCAGAATGTTCCTGCTTTCACGAGAACTGCTCCAGCCCCGGGAGAAGAAACTGACTGAAGTTACAAGCAAGCCGTTTCGAGATTTGCTTTCATATCTGCTGGCACACACCTCATTTTTCTGGGACTAATGCACTTAATTCCTCTGCAATGAGCCTTAACTACGCAACTCTTCAATGACAATAAAATCTGAGAGGAAAACAGACTGAGGTATCTATATTGCCATGGTTAATCTTTTTGGCTGTTAAATTTGCTGCAAAGGGTTGAAGTTATTTACTGCTGGTAAGGCCTTGCATTACAACTCTTTTGCAGGGCAGTGAGCAACAGAGGGCTGTGTAGATAATACACAGTAGAGCCACAGCACACTTGCCTGCTTTTGTGCCCTTCCTCCTGCCCTGACTTCCCATTTGATTCTCATCAAGAATCCCAGAAAGATCTAAAAAGCACTCGGAATGAGTAAGCAAATGGAGCTGCTGAACCAACAGAATTACCCAGGCACAGAATATTAAAGAACAGTTTGCACCTCCATGACCCACAAACATCAGGAAATGTGTTTTAGATTGGTAGTACTGAACAGAGAACTTCATAGGCTTAATTCTACTATATTCCTGTTTACTAACATTCTCCTAGGAAAACGAGTTAAAATCTCCAATCTCAAAGCTGTAAAAATCAGTGATGTAACAGTAGTTACGCAACAATGGGGGAAAAAGGCTGAAACTTCAAACCCATTAACTTGCAGAACGTGCTCTTCTGTGGTGAAGAAACATTAAAAATCCAAGTATCTGAAAACTCCTATTGAACACTGCACTATTTATTTTAGTGAAATTCAAGGTAAGAAAGTTAACATTTATAATTAAAGGCTAATAATATAATATTTCATCCTAAGAGGACTAGAATCTGTATATCAAGGATCACCCTACTTGCTTCTACCACTCACGCAATAAAAGCATCATACAGAGAAGACTACAGGAAATTCACCTGTGCATAAAAAGCATTCATCCTCACATCTTTCTGTAGGGTCTGTCCCCTACCTATTATTGTAAATTGTACTGTATTGATTTTTGTCACAGAATGTTTATCATAACCATGAGGTGAACAATTTCTCTTTTACCAATTTGAAATTACTCGGGAGAAAACTTCTCCACAAATAGTCACCAATAATCACCTTCTTTACCCCAGGCTTAAAATGCAAAGTTTACAGTTAGACATATTAGATGTTTTAATTCACTATAAAACACTGAACTATTAATAATGGTGAAAACATTTAGACTTTTTTTAACATATTTGATTGAAAGTTAGTCAATAAACTGAGGTCATCATTAAACTAATCTGCAAAAAAAAAAAGTTAAATTACGCCTCTGATCATTATGATGTGTTCTTTATGTTGGGATAGGATGGGACGGGACATAAAAAAAAAGCATCCAGCCTTTCACCCAGTCTTCAGTTCTCCCTTTTAGAAAGCAAAAGGTACAAGGAAGAACCTCCTTGAACATTACATTATCAATGGAGCCATTTCAGTTCAATGGAAGAAAAATTCCACCCAGAGAACCTGTTGGCAGGAACAGGCATCACTATGTCGAATGCCACAGGTTTGCAGCATGTTACATATTTGTATGATTTATATGGACACTTCTGATTTTATTTAAGCTTCTTCGGATTATAGAACAATCTGAGGGATTCTACAATGCATTACACACCAGACCACACACTACAGCTTCCCTAGCTGGGAGCTGTGGAAGGAAGTCAGCAAGGAAAAGAGACTTACCTTTTTTCATTTCCATATGATTTCTGCGCAACTTTTGCATGGAGTATTAGCACTGTTTGATCACCTCGCTCCTTTAGGTAATTTCGCATTGCTTCCCTAAAAATTAAAAGAATAAATTTTGAAAGTTCTTTCGGTTTTGGTTATAATTACAATAATCCAAAGGCAGCTTTAGGACAAAAAAAAAAATACAAATGAAATTGAAAACAACAACTGTTAGTATACTAATAGGGTCAAGATAACTTGTTTTGTTTTCTCTGACAATTGCACAGCAAAAACAACAAACTATCTTGTATCAAGTTAGCAGTGCAGCAGTGGTTTGTGGTCATTTACAGCTACTACTGCATTGTCCACAAAAAAGGATGTTTGTGATATGAAATCATCTCAATGCCCATCACTGTAACACATTCAAAATCTGACTTTGTAAAATTCAATCCAAATATTTGATTAGAACACCATTCAATATTGTCTCTTTAACCAATACAGTTTCTGATGATAGCAACAAATTGTTCTGAAATTTTGTTTAAGCTATTAACTGAATCAATACTTCTGTCATGTTTATGTTAGTTTTCTTTTGGTTATGAAGATAAGAAAAAATTTAAACTCTTTATTGTTTGATCTAGTTTTCTAGAGAAATCTTTATTTCCTGCATACAATCAGGCAAAAAAAAAAATAGATTTTTCTATTGTTCATCATCGCTGTAATGACAGAAGTCATAAAAGCTGTAATTACCTCAGACACACCAACAGCCATTCCTTGAGAGAAATAAGAGAACAATACACCCTATCATTCCTCTGTATAATAATCTAACTGCTCATTAAGCAGCACGCCAAATTCAACACCCTAGGGTTTAGCTGTGTCAAAGTGCTGACAGAACATTTTGAAGTCCCTGGAGGAGCTTTTGCAGGTTGAATGCCCACCAATGCACTCATCTTCAAAGTCATCGACCATACAAACAAATTATGAATTTAACAGGAAGCTATATAAAGAGATGAAACCTTACAGAAGAGGGATTTTTTTTTTTATAACTGCACCAAACTGTTGAACTCCCTTTAGACAGACCTGTAACACCAAAATAAACTGACATCTTGGCTTCTCTGTAAAAACATTTCCAGTGAAAAAACACGGAAGACAAAGGCAAAATTTTGTTGACGACACCTTTTCCAAAAGAAATCCCCCACATACAGTTTCATAAAGGAAAGTCGATGGGGTGGAGGCAGGGGGAAATGACAACAATCCAGTTTTGCTAATGATGTGTTTTAAATTCTTGCATTTGCCATGCCTCTGTAAGACAGTGATCAGTGTGCTAGATTTTCTATGAGAACAGCAGCATGTAAGAGCAGAGAAAAAAGACAAATTACTGTTTTAATTTGAATTAACTCAATCTATTTACATTTGACACTGGTAAAACTGATGTTTATCCATGACAATACAAATTGTAAGAACTGTCTCAAACTGCATGAACACTTTATTTGCAATCATTGTTTACAAATGTATTTTAAGCCATACAATTCTTACACCTTCTAATAGACTAGCTGCATTTAAGTAGGTTAAAAACTTTATCTGACAATTTGAAATATTCTATCACAATATTCTATCAGTTAGGTTGCTTGCTTCTAGCCCCTCGTATAGAGGAGGTTTACAAGCTCCTGCTTTGAAGGATGGCTAGCAGCTCCCAGATGCCTACTCTATAATCAAAGTAAGAAGTACCTGACACATCTAATAGATGAATCCTGCACATGAAATTTAGAGTTGCTATATAAACGACTACGTAGTTAAAATACGTGAATAAATAGTCATTAAGTTTGTTGTTTTTAAATCACAGAAGGTAAACTCTATCACGAACTTCAAGGGGATACTAACAGGTGTTACTGCTCAAGATGGAGAGCAGTTCATGACTTCAAACAGTATCTTTAAATATCCCTGAAAAGAGGTAGGTCAACAGGAAACAGCAGTGTTTGTTCAATTAAAACTTATAAGTCATTTCAGATCACTTTTGCATTGAAATGAAGTCTAAGACAAACTAACCAGAAATGCAACACGACAGATATATCCCCAACACAAAATGCAGACATTTTTCCCACCGTGCTTTACACAGTTTCATTCAAAACAGAAGTAGGCCGCAGTAACGGTGCGTTTCCATGTCTTTATACAGCAATAACATCACACAAAACTGAAAAATTGCAGATCTTGCATACTTAAGAGGATTTTAACACAGTAGCTGCTGTTGATGGGGACAGTTTGTGGCAGAGAAAAATAAATATTTGCACTGACTGTGTTACTACAGTTTGAAAAATGTTGACAGCTTCTAGCATAAATTCGTTCCTAGAGAGCCCAGAAGCAGTTGAGGCACAGTACTGCACGGTCACATGAAACACTTTCCAGAACGAATTGACTCGATGGTACTATTTCATGTCATCACTGACTGCTTAGGCTTCACCAAAAACTGGTTAAGACCACTCCTGGACAGCACCACGTTAATTCTGCTCTTACCTGCAGCGTGACAGCACTAACGGAACAGCTGCATTTTGCCAGTACAGAACGCTGTTTTATATGACTTCACAAGTCACTTTCAGGCAATAAAAGACATCTGGCTTACCTGTGGTTATCTAAAACTAAGCAGATTCACATCCTACTGAAGTCAATACAATTTATTAAAAGGCATTTTGAATATCACACTAAAAACAAACAAGCCACTGGCTGTTCAGAGTTTTCTTCTGAATGCTAACTGCATACAATAATCACATTTTTTTTAAAAGCTTTGATGTTTAAAATTCTAGGGTTAGCAATTCAAGCTTTTTAAACGTGGAAATCCTTCTGGGGATGAAAAAGGAAACTTCTGAATATTCCTACAAACAGAATTTCTTTAATGCTTACCTGGTAAGCCGTTTCGGTTGAGGTCGCTCTCCAAATTTCCTGAAAAAAGAAGAAGTTGCTAATTTAAAACAAAAATGTCTAGTCATAATTTCGAAATGAAACACTATCCCAATTTTACAATTTCTGAAAATGTACTGGAAGATGGGATATTTTCTTTGTCGTTTCCTAGCTTGATTGCTATTACAATGCCATTCATCTTGCAACAGCTCCTCCCGCAATAGCAGAGGCATTTTTTATTCAGAAGACTAGATAGCTTTCTTTGCTGAATATCTACGAAGTATTTCATTTACACTAGTTACTTTAATACTAAACAAGTCTTTCATTTACTTTACGCTTATAAAAAATGCCTCCAGCAACTCACTCTTTTTCATTGTCTTTTCTGTTAGAGCCACGTCTACTTTTTCCCCAAATTACGTTGGAAGATTTACGATATCACAGCTACGTAGATAACCAGAAGCTCTTTGCATTGACCAGAAGTGCCAAGAAAAAGCAGTTATTACCAACAGAAATTAACAGCCTTAGCTCTGCGCTAACGAATCCCAGCAAATTCTCCCCATTGGGCTTATTTCTCAAAAATCTGTTTCTCTTTACGGCGTAAAAAGGATGACAACATACTTCATATGTGCTGGTACGGAATTATACGAAAAATCTCTTGTGAGTTGTAGCAAAGTACAAGCCAGAAACACCCTGGTATACACCGAATGTTGTTTAGTCAAAGTGTTTTGAGACAGCTGTATTTCCTCCAGTGCTTTCGCTTGCTCGTGAGAGACAGTACGCTCTTTACACAAGCCTTAACTAACATCAGAAAATGAGTCTACACAAGGCAGTAACACTTCTACTAAGAGAAAACATCCTCAGATTAAACCAAAATCGTCAAGTAAAAGACCTGAACAAAAAAGGACGGCTGTACACAGCGATGTACATCTGCTCAACCTGGTATGGAAGTACAACCACAAAATAAAATGAGGACAAAGAAAAGGGGGAAAAAAGGCACTTATCGGCTCGAAGACAAACTTCTAACAGGCTTAGCTTAACACTTTTCTATCTAAAAATAAACCGAGGCAGAAGAGAGAGCGCTGCTGCTGTCAGTGCTCATAACTATCGCTGCGCCTTGCCAAGCCCTTCGATAAGCAGGCATATCTTTCCCTTCACGCTTCCTGGATAAGGGAAAAACCCGCCTCTAATATTTCCCTACAGCAGCAGTGGAGGCTCCCTAGGACAATGAGGGCCCGCCGGGGGAATTCCTGGTGGCGTCATTTAACCATTTGTGCAGCCAGGCCGCCCGCAGCTCCTCCACCACAGCCTGGGGAATTACTCGCGGCGTTTCGATTTCATTTCGGTACTGCTCCAGATGTGCAAAGTGTAAATACGCAGCTCATGTCGTTTATAGCGTTGAGCAAAACAGCACTTTGCTGAAAGGGCAGCGACAAGATCGCTCAGCAAGGTTTTGTTATTATTCCACTTTGGAGAAATTTGCCTTGTGAAGTGCTGGTGGTCCACTCCATACAGAGGAATCAAATAAAGAGGATTAAGCCAAACGAGGTTGCTCTTCTTCCAGTTTCAACAATGAAATATACATTTATTTTTCTGAACGCGCTTAAGTTCCTTTCCATTTTACTTTGGTGGTGTTAGTGTATCGCTCGTGTTTTGACTTACTTTAACTTAAAATGCAACCTGATAAAATTCTTGCTGCGAGATTTGTTTTTGTGTGTTTTGAGTTTCAAGCTCTATCGGACATGTACTTCATTTGGATTTTTCTCTGTGGTACACGTGGCTGCGTTGTCACAGTCGTAGGGCAGAAAGTAAGTACAAAACCCGCCAGCTTTGCACCTGGGCAGCAGTACCGGGTGTCTACACCTGCACAAGCCGACACTCCTACCAAAACGAAGTTATATTCCCAAACCTTTCCTCTTCTACCCCGTCTTTTCAGGATCTGCCTCACTCCACCTCCCAGGCATGCCCTCTTATTCGAACAAAACCCCGTAGGTTAGCTGCCAGAACCATACTCTTTGTTTCAATCCCTCTGCACCTTTTAATTCACAAAGAGAAAAATGAAGAGGTGCCAGCTTGGAGCAAAGGAAGCATTACACGACACCTGCTTGGCCAACAGATCCAGCCCAAGAAGAGGCCACGAGCACAGCAGAAACCACGCAGCCCACAACATTCCCGGACCAAACCAGCCGTTCTCCAAGGCAGCATGTGCTGGTGCTACCTCTGGGCGCAGCAGGTACCGTCCCCTCGCAGGTGGGCTTATCGCTGCCTAGTAAAGCTGTACGAGCAAAAGGCATCTACACGGAACAGGTGCAATTACTTCAGGAAACAAAACCCATCCTCTTGGCCCTGTACCAACAGGGCCACTTCAGAGGCAGAGCGAAAGCTTGGAGGCATTCTGGAGATGTGCAGTGTCCCCTCGCAGGCCCCTGGCTGAGTCAGAAGTTGAACTCGGATCACTTGATGCTGGGCGCAGCACCTTCCTAAACCACCTGGCAGCCTTCCCCAGCCTCTGCCATCCACAAGAAAGCTCATGGCTTCGCTGGAGTCGACTTGGGAACACACGCAAATGCTACCTGTAGCAACACGAACCTTCTGCAGAGATGATGTTACATACAAGGCAAGGTAAAACAGGAGGAAGTTACAGACTCACATTTACTGAAGTCCAATTTTTGACACGCTAATTAAATACAGCTATTGCTTCTTTAATAACGTCATCTTACAGAATCACAGAATCTCCTGAGTTGGAAGGGACCCACGGGGATCATGGAATCCAACTCCTGGCTCTGTACAGGACCACCCCAAAACCAGACCATGTGTCTGAGAGCATTGAACTCCAGCAGGCTCGGTGCTGTGACCACGTCCCTGGGGAGCCTGTCCCAGTGCCCGACCGCCCTCTGGGTGCAGAACCTTTCCCTAACCCCCAGCCTGACCCTCCCCTGTCCCAGCTCCATGCCGCTCCCTCGGGTCCTGTCGCTGTCCCCAGAGAGCAAAGAACTTGACCAAAGACCGGTGGTCGCACGCCTCATCCTTGACATCAGCGATCAGCACCTCCCTGCACCACCTCAGCATCTTTTCAAGAATCCCATGAATGTTATTCAGAACTTACAACTCTTAAGATCTCACCTACAAACGACTCCAATTAATAGAAACTTTGACAAGGATAGCTATGATATTTTAGGAAAAGTTAGTGTTATTCTTGTACAGAAGCGCTATAATTATAAATTATTTAAATAATGTGTACATGAATAATGTTGATCACCACTGCATTCTTAGACATCCAGTAAAGAACCTCTCTAGCCCATTGACACCACTGGTCAAAGAGGTCATAATTCAAGAATTAACAACTCAGACATGATTATGCCAGGGCACTGTCCTGCCACACACCCAAAAGACTGAATGCTGCCTGCCGTCCACTGAGAACCACAGTGAAAAAAAGGAATCTCAGAGTACAAAAAGATACCAAGAAAATTAATAAGCACGATCAATAGTTCTCAATAGGCTCAAACTCTTTAGGCTTTAGTGAGAGAGAAACCCTGAGAGAAAAGTGACAAACGGATGCAACAACCTGCAAGAAAAAGAAAAGGTATGCAGGATGTGAAAAGAAGATGGTTATTATTTCTCACAAACAGGAATTAGGAAATCTCTCTAATATCTCCCAATTTCATTCTAAAAAAAGATTTTTTGTTGCTCTACCAACACTTGTTTTTTCAGACTAAGCTGTGAAACATATTTGCTGCTAGAGGATGCTGTGGAGGCTGAAAAAAGGGCTTAAAAGCTTATACAAAAGTCTGGTACAGAACTCTGTTAGTTTCTATTAAACATAACGACCTATTTTTTTCACAACCTTGTTCTCAGGAAACCCTAAACCGTGGTCTAGCAGCAGCAAAGACATCACCAGCAATAAAAATCCGTCAACATTTGGAGCTGTCTTTGATTCTTTCCTTGGTCATCTGTTGCTGACGGCCGGCAGGCATGGCCCAGCACGTACACCCCCAGGAGCCCGACTATTCCGCGGCAGCTGTTGCATCCAGGGCACCAAACTTTCAGTCGCATTGCAAAACTCAAGATACACAAAAAAGACAGGAAAACTAAAAGTAGCACATGTATTACATTTAATGGTTCATTTGGTTTGCTCTTTCCGTATGTTTTCAATTTGCTGTCGATACCTGTATCACCAACGCGGCGTACAAGGACCAGTAACTGCCACGCAGAAGGCTCTTTAATGTTTGCGATGCCAAGACAGACACTCTGGAAGTGCAAGAAACATTTACAGTTTCGTGCTAAATGACAGACAGCGTATAAGCTATGACTGCAGTTATTTCAAGCTATTTGACATGTTGAAATATAAGCCAGTTCAGTTTTGTCAGCATTACCTGACAGAGCTTGCAATATTTTTCTCGTGTAGGCTTTTCCTGGATTTCTCTGCTCTGGGATTTCTTTTTGTGTTCAGCATTGCTCTTACTCCTCTTTGTATACATCTTGAAAATATGCAAATTGATGCATTAAAAATGCACAGGAAACAAAAGGTATCACAGACCATTTCCTCTAGCGGTTATAAAATAAGCTAAATATATATAATTTGAAGTCCTAATAAGAAGTAGTATATAATTATATCTGAATGCCCTCTCATTTCCTTATTTTTTAAAAACTATCCAAGACTAAGCACTGCTTCAGGTGTACTGTACTGCAATGCCAGACACACAGCCAAGCTGCCATGTCAATTCACAAAACTGATTCAGTGCAAACTGTATTTCACTAACACACCGCACTGCAGACAGCAGTGCGAGCGCTAGGCTCACCAGGACCACTTGCTGTTGTAGCTAGTTGTGCCGGTTCCAATAATTCTTTTCCCAGTCCTATATTTTCTCCAACCAGTGCTCTGTATCCTATTACTTTATCTATTTTACTTGTCCTCTGATACTTTGCATAAACTAATTTCACTTGCATGTTCCGCACTGTAGGAATGACTCTGCTCGCACATCATGTCCCAAATCACTCTTCTTTTCAAATCCATCCTTTTCATTTAGCAAGCCCCGGTTTGCCATTCAAACTTTTATTCAAACTTTCCTCCGTTCACGGAATGGGAAGAAAACGTACTCCTTCTACCTCTTCGCGTGCTGTACCTGCCTGCCTCTCAAGTAACCCTGGACATGAACAATGCGCTACCATGAACCTTGTAAGGACACTAACTACTCCTGCTCAATTTTTTAATATTCTCGGGTTAGGTAAACATGACAACACCAATGGTAATTCTCAAATGTTTTTTGAATGCCAAATCCTATTAGGAATGCCTCACTCAGATACAATACACGTTATACTACAGTCTCCTATCACTGTGAGAGTGGGAAGTTCCATCATTGCCAACATCTGCATAAGAGCACAAAGAAAATTGATCAGTTACTGTAAGCATCTACTAGCAGTACCCAACTTCTTTCTGCTACACAATCTTACTTTCTGTTGCTAAACTTAACTGTTCTGGCTGAACACTTTTTTTCCCCCAATGACTGTGTGTTTCAAGTCAACTTTGGAAGGAAAAAATAAATTAAAACCAAGGCAGTTTTGCATTTGCAAGAACTATAAAAAAGAAATCCCAGGCTGTCCCATCCTCAGCTTCGACTGAAAATTGGTGGTCGCTAAACTGCTGTAGCATCCTCATGCCTGGAATATGAACTTCACATTCTTCCGGCACTGGCCTTTAGCCAGGAACAACCCTTTCACAGTCCCTGAGAAAGGCCATTCACCTTTATTTGCTGAGCTCATTAGCCTTAAAAAAATCAATCCACAGCAATCAAGTAGAGGCAAACTTCAGCAATTTGCCTTAAGAATTCTGTCTTCCCTTGGCCTTTTGGCGTATAGCATGAGTATCATGGATCTTACTGTAAATAATGGTCTCCTGAGAGGCAAAAAGCAAAGGGGAGCTGTCGGATTTGAAGACAGTAGGAATAACAGCTGAGTGGAAAGAGTACGCTGGTGATGCCAGCAGGCAGGGAATACCAGGAAGAGCAAGAGTTGGAAGACATGAGTGGCAGACTAAGGCTGGCTAGCTGAGAAGAATGGGCTGGAGAAGCACATTCTGGGAAGTGAGGCACCAGAAACGCTTGATTAAAAATAAAAGCGAAATACTTGACTTATCCTGAAGAATCCCAAAACATACAGCGGATATCCACGTGTTGATATCTGAATAAGCACCTCTTTTTGCCTTACACAACCAGGAAGGGATCTTCATGGTGTTGTGGGGTTAGCCCCGGTAGGCAACTAAGCACCACGCAGCTGCTGGCTCACCTCCCCCCACTCCCAGTGGCATGGGGGAAGAGGAAAGGACGAATAAAAAGCAAGAAAACTTGTGGCTTCAGATAAAAAAAAAAAAGTTTAATAAATGAAGAAGTGGAAGAAGAAAGAAAACAAGCAACGCAAGGCAATCACTCGCCACCTCCCGCGGGTGGATCAAGCTCGGCCAGTTCCCCCCAAAAGACAGCTAACCTCCCTAAGCCCCCTCTCCCATTTATTGCTGAGGATGACACTTCATGGTAAGGAACATCCCTCAGGTTAGTCCAGGTCATCTGCCTGCTCGTGCTCCCTCCTGGCCTCTTGCGAGCCCCCAGTGCACTCACTGCAAGGCAGAAAGGCCTCGATGCCGGGCAGACCCTGGTCAGCAACACCTAAAGCAGGGGGGTGTTAGCAGCAGTGCTTTGGTCACAAACCCAAAACACAGCACCAGAACAGCTGCTAGGAAGAACACTAACCTCACCCCAGCCAGACGCAGTAAATAGGATAACTGAAGGGAAATCGTGTGCTTTCTGCATGGGAAAGGAAGACTGCTCAGAAGGAAACTTTCCTGGAAAAAAAGTTATCCCACAGCTGTTTAATGCAACAGTTCCGGCTCCTTCTCCTGAAGCAGAAACCTCCCAATGTCAGCCATAAAATATGGCAATCACTAATCCAGGACAGCATAAGGCCCGGAGCCTGATGGAGTGGCAAGTCCCACTTGCCCTAAACAAAGCTGTCAAACGAATGGGCTTTGAGACACGCACAGCGTACTTATTAGGGGATAGAGATGATTAAGAACACTAAATTAAACACAGAATAGAGTGACTAAAGGAAGTTTTACTTCCTCAGAGGAGGTCTGAGGGAAACAATGCTTGAAATAGGAGGAATCTAATGAAAAGATCTTCAGATTTTTATAGCATCTCCAGAGACGTTTCAGAATACACTGCCCAAGTCAGAAAGAAAGAACAAATTCCAACCTCTGCTCTCCAACAACATGAAGTGACAATGAAGTCTGATGAGAGGTTGAAGTTACGTGCCAACAGCTCTACATCTCTGATTTCTGGGGAATAGGTGGTATCCCAAAAGCCACTCATTGTGACAGGGTGGGGAGTGAAGAAATACTAACATGTCAGCCACTGCAGGTACGCTGTAGTTGGGAGTGTGCTAAACGAAAACTTCTGTCCTTCCCTTGATCCCCGTTCTAAAAGCAGTCTGCTGTCAGATGCAACCGGCTCCTGCAGTACAGCCACGTACATCTGTGAAGGAATGTGAGGAGTCTGGGGCTGGACAACGAGACAAAAGCCTTTTAAAGAAAGAAAGAATAAAGAAGACAAGTAATTTGCAGGCATTTTTTATTGTTTTCCCTCAACTTAAAATCAACAACTCCAACATATCTGGAAAGGCAGAAAATCTTTCAAATATAAGTTCAGCCTTTAGCACAGGACAGCTAGTCATAACAGGGCCTACCACTTCTACCCTAACAAACAAAAATAATCTTCACAGAATTCTTTTCGAGTCGCTGTGTGGTCAGTTATCACAAGCCTATTAAAAGTTGTGTACAGAGTTCGCCAGGATCGTTCACTTCGCGGTGCTATTTCGAGGCTTACTGAGCTTGCTGAGGTTACCTAAGAGCTGGGGAAGTGAAATGCTAGGTTTTCAGTCAGTTTTATGTTTAAAGTCTGTATAGAGGATTAATACAGAAGTATCAATTTTCAGCAGTTAACTGAAACATTTGTTTATTTTTTTTTTAACCCCCCTTCAGCTGCTGACCATTTCCAACTTCAGAGGATCCTGGAACAGTTTGGGTTGGGAGGGACCTTGAAAACCACCCAGTTCCTACCCCTGCCACAGGCAGGGACACCTCCCACCAGCCCAGGCTGCCCAAGGCCCCATCCAGCCTGGCCTTGAGCACCTCCAGGGATGGGGCATCCACAGCTGCTCTGGGTAGCCTGTGCCAGTGCCTCACCACCCTTACAATGAAGAATTTCTTCCTAGCAAAAAATTTCTTCCTAATTTGATTCAATTTACTTATAGAGAAATTAGGGAGGTACTGAAGAAGCACAGAGGAAAGTTCATACTCAGACTTCAAACATGCTTAAAATTATCAGAGCCACAGATTACAACAGCGTCCATGTCCAGGACGTACTGAACAGATCTCAGGAGCCATCCCTTCGTTGCCTGTTGGTTAAAAACACTTCATACGAGTTAAGCAGTACACTGCAATCTACATGGCAAGACAACTGTTCTAGATCAGCCTCATCTCGTTTTTACAGATTTCTGCATTTGCAGATTTCCACATTCTCTACTAAAGTTAAATTGCAACTACGTTATAAGAAAAATAATTTTTTAAAATTTTTTCTTAATGTAAATGTATTTTCTGGTGCATGTACTTCTGTGAAGACAAGATGCAAATACTGAAAATATTTCTGCACATTCACCTACGCAACCATATTTTCTCATAAGCATGTTGGAACACAACTCCCAAGAGAAAAGATCGTCTAGGAAACAACGTCCCATCTGGTGGTTCGCACACACAAAATGCTACGTATTGAAAAACGGCCATTTGTGATCCTGCACAAGCTTGACTACCAAACTTCATACAGTAGTTTTTTCTATGATTGGTCTGTGAAATACATATTAAATATATCTGTTGATTCACACCATGTTTAATATATCTGCTTATGTATTTGATTTCTGTGAGTCCACCTCATCCCCCTCTGATTATTTGTAATGAGGCCGGAAATAGGGTATTGTTATGAATTGCCAGTGGCAAATACAACTCAAAAAATAATGCTCTGGAGGTTTCATACACACGCATTCGTGCTCAAATAGAACATTTCACACTTTCACATGGATGAGGGTAGTGAATGAATGAAAATACAAATGGCTGAACCAAGACCTCCAGAAGGAGAATTTCATCTTCTCCAAAACAAAATGTGTTCACTGTACACAGGTGAGATTGCTAAGGGAAACAGAGAAGGTTGTACTACCAGTAACACCCAGTGCTAAACAAACAACACATCAGAGGCACAAACTAACCAGAAAGAACCAAAATAAACAAAATTATACTGTCAAAAGATGAAAATTCTTCTCGCAGCCCCTCTTCAGCCCATGACTCCACACATCCTGAACCAGTCACAAATTCGGAGCAGAGTTCCTTTGCCCAGGCTCACCCACCCCAACATCCCACACGTGTCTTTTCTTTGCCCTCCCCTGATCTTTACAGTTTGCCACAACTTAATGCCATGCAGCCGAATACGACCCAACCCACACCGGGAGCGTTCCTAACTACTGTGGCTTCTTTATCTGTGCAGCATCTCCAAGAAAGGAGTTTTTAAATCCTCAGGCTACTCGCGCCCTAAACATTTTATGGTCTTCTAATATTTCCTCTGACTTCGCAGAACCACAGTTGTTGCTGCTGTGCTACTTCTTCAATAAAAATACTGCCATGGCTGGTATTCAGTCCTGTGAAAGGTGCATCAGACACTGAAGGTTATGCAGATCCATTACTTCGCAGCAGTGTGTGCATCTTGTTCTTTCTTGCAATGAACGTACTTGGACTCATGTAGTAAGACGCATCTAACTAAGCCACAGATAAATGATGCA
Organism: Cygnus atratus; assembly: GCF_013377495.2. Classification (NCBI taxonomy): domain Eukaryota; kingdom Metazoa; phylum Chordata; class Aves; order Anseriformes; family Anatidae; genus Cygnus; species Cygnus atratus. The sequence goes on from NC_066365.1 coordinate 58,324,364, forward strand.
TGTCAGGAGCTCTTACTCCTTCCATAGCATCACACACGTGAGGTACGGCAGCTGCTGAAGTGACATCTGTCTCCCTCCAGGTGCAACTCAAGAGGAGCACACGCAGCCGCAGAATCGCACCCGGCCCTCGGCTCGCTCTCGCTTTTGCCTGCCCGCAGCACTTAGGCCCTGATCCTGATCAGCTGTCTGCCATTACAAACGTTGCTATAAAGACTTTGTCCTGAAGATTAGGAGTTTAACCTACTTTTAAAATAAACCACGGCTTTCACATCCACACATAACGTACAAACAGCCAACCTCAGATAACCTGCTTTGAAATACTACTGACCCAACGTACCCTCTCTTTCCTATCCATCCTGCAAAAGGAGATAAAATAAAAGCCCCACCAACTGAGGACGTTTAAGGAATGTGAACAAGGCTAGCATTCCTGCTGCTCCTGAAGTCCTTTCCTCCCAGGAACGAGCGGACGATGGGCAGTCCAACTGCACTCTGGCCCTTTGGCAGTAGGGAGCAGCCCTGAAGTCACAAAACCAGGACGCTCTGTTGATCAACACACAGAATGTTCCCTCTCTCCAAGGAAAAGACAAAAAAAGACCCACCTGCTCCAGGGTGAATGCCAGCAGCCACGCACTATCACATCTCTGTACTGCATGATCCTGCGCTGCTCCGGCCTGCGCTCACAGAGCCCTCCAGCACCGGGAACATGTTCCGTGTTTGAAGCAAGCCTTCTACTGTACAGCGCTATGTACACTTTTGGCACCACGTCAAATAATACTGACATAAATACAATAGAAAAGGCTCCGGTTCGGTTAGTCACGCCCTCTCACTGGAAGTCCCTGGTTCAATTAGGAACTCCCTCTCCCTCTTCTGACCTGCTTTCATCCTCCCACGTTGCTTTCGTTATTGTCCTCTCTCTTTTCCAATCCCCAGATAAAGGAAATCACAGAGCTACAACTGCAGTCGACAGCTTGCACTGCTATCAGCAAACAGGCCGACTTTTAAACAGCTTACAGAAGTAAACAAAGTCCCTAGTTTATACTAGTCATACACATTTGGAGAAGAAACTCCATCCAGTAAATTACTATAGCTTCACATGATTCTAAAAATCAAAGGTCTGGTCCAAAATGGACATCATTTTACTCCAGACAGGACCCACACAACTGTGCCACAACAGTAAGGCAAGCAAATCAGTAATCACAGCCTATTTAAGAACAAGAAAGTGACCGGAACTTTTTCTGTAGATGTATTTTCCCTGCTTTGATTTTTGCTTTAGGTACCTGTTGCAAGAAGCTACACTAACTCAAAAATCTCAGGTACACTAAGTAACTTCTCAAATTGATAGTTGATAATAATCAACTTAAAGCATGCAAATAAAATGGTAGGATGGTGCAAAATGTAAGAATCATCACCAAAAATGACTATATTTATAAAGATTCCTTTAAATTCGCATGCTACTAATTCTTTTTGACTGAATTCATAAAAATGTTGGCTCAGAAGTTCACTGGAAACTGGAGATTAGCACACACCTTAGCAGCTGCAAGGGTTATCAGCTTGAAAAATCAGTAAGCCGACAGAATCTCTGTCCCTAAAACAATATAATTTGGCTCAGCTATTGTAACTGCATGGGGAATGTGCACTGTAAGACTCATTAATGTTATCTTCATTCACTCAAAAAAAAGTGACCGTTAAGAAAAAGGAAAATAAATGCACATAGTTCACAAAATTAGCCACTAAAATAATGGTAAACTGCTAAGGTATGAAAATAGTCTGAAGCGTGGTCCCACATTCACAGCTTTCAGTGACAGCTCCTTTGCTGAGTGTACACTTACAAGGATTCTTCTTCTCCCTCTAGCCCCATAAATTTCCCCCTGGACTTGACCTTGCGCATCACCTGTGAATAGATATTTCACCAATGAACTTGGTTTTTATTTCTTAAGAAAGTGATTCTATCTCCCCTACTAAACTGTAATTCAAGTTATCACCTGGCCTTTAAAAAAACAAACAAAAAACAAGTGACTCCCTTGTCTTTTAAGATATTAGCTTTCTAAATATTGTAAAAACACAGCTATTGAGTAGTAAAGCAATGCTTTTTACGGCCACTATCTGCCCATAACTGCAATTACGATTTAGTCTAAAGCAAGATTTTTTTATTACATAAGGAATCAACTTTACTAAATGTACTGAATGTTGCTTCGGATGCCTCATTACTTGACAAAGGTCACGATACTTTTTAGACTATGTTTCTGCCAATATAGGAGCCCTCCTCTACACTACAGTACCTGAGGCTTTGCACGACCTTGGTTTCAATGTTTGAATGCCTGCAGTGTTCAGAGAACAGTTTCCCCTCTTCAGACCTTCCATCCTTAGCTGGGAGATAAGCATTCATCTTCTGTGCAGAGGGCACCTTGCAAAAAAATATTAGTGAAAAAAGCACAAAACCTAAAGGTTCCTGGTTTTCTCTGAATCGCCACTGTTCGCTGTAATGCCAAAAATACATAGTAGAAGCAGAAATTGTGAATGATTTGCAAGGAAGTGGTAAAGAGCCATATTGAACTTACAAAGGAGGAAGATCCTCAAAAAGCCAGCCTAACCTCACTAACCATTAAGGCAAATCCGTATTTCTTCTGAACAGCTCGTAAGGACACAACAGGTTCCTGACAGGGACAGTCGCTGGTCAGCCCCAAATCCCTGACTGCTGTTCTATGAGGGTAACAGGCAGTAAGTCTTCGCTGTGCCTTTCCTTACCCTACGTAGCCACACAAGCAAAGGAGCTTTGTTACTTCAGCGACTGCTTCCTAGGCATAACAACAAGAACACACCTAGCTGGCTCCCAGGGGCTGTGTCCCCAGGGGCAGCCCCACTCCAGCCTCTAGCTGCACCACCTGCAGCGCCCAGAGCTTCTCTGAGCGCCAGTTCGGCCCAGTCTGTCACACCACCAGCACGCTGGGAAGCGGGAGAGGGACGGGGACACAGAGCCTTTTGGTTGCAGACAGCTGGTCAGCCACCTCCACAAGCTCTAACAGAAACCAAAAGCGATCCCACAGAAGCAGCAGCTACGCTTGTTTTCCCTTGCATTCTAGCAAGCCTGTAACTCTCAGAGAAAAGAATTGTATGGAAGAAAAAGCACAGGAGAATTCTGTTACCTATAAAGTTAAAAATATATATATGCTATATATATATTTTTTTTAGTGACTCAAATCACTCGTTTAAAAAATCAGGAAAGAAAATTAATCCTCTTGCATAAGGAAAATGACTTGCAAAAATGTCTTTATTATATTTCAGAGATCTTACTGGTAGACTAACACTCTCAGTACAGGTTACCTTAGAAAAGCAGAGGCCTGTTGCCCCAGCTGCAGTCAGAACTTCATGCAAAATGCCAGCTAAGTGTGCTACATCTAACTCTAAGGTTTAAGAGGGCCAACTCTGACAAAGCCTTGCTGTGACAGCGCAAGTCACTGACACCCAAAAGGCCTCTCCCACCTCGGTGCCAGGCCAGGGTGAGCAGACGCAGAGCTGTGTCCCAGCCACGCCACCTCACAGCTGCGCTGCGGCTTCACAGCAGCCGAAGGCCCTGCTGCCACCACACAAACCCGGGGCTTCCTCGCGGCCACAGTCCCCTACCCTTCCTCACCCAACTCAGCGCCCGTCACACCGCCCCACGAGCTGGCTAAAACCAGTGACCCTGCCCAAACACCTCTGGGCAGGAGGGAGACGGAGGGGCAGCAGGAAGGTAAATTGTACTGGGGGAATGCCAACCACCACGCGATGCGGCCAACGGGAGCGCTGAGGGGTCGACAGTGTGCTGTTAGAAAGCATCTTCCCTTCAGACCCATTTTTATGGTGTTTTAAATTATGTAATAAAATATGATTTGTACGTTCCATTTACTGAATTTATCTTGTTTCAGGACCTGTAAGCTCTGACTGGGATAAAATATGCAATGCTCAGCCCACCAAAGGATAAATTTCAAGAGCCATTTATAAAAATGTTTACTGTATTTTCATACTTCTAAACAACACCTGGGGGAAACAGGGACCATACCCTAGCATCTCCTTCCTCCAGCAGCTCTATCAGTTGAGTCAACTTCTTATATTTGAAAATCTTTTATTTCTTTTAAACACTATTCTTACTTTTTGTATCCTCTCCCTTCATTCCCTTCCCCCCTCCAACTTCCCCACCGCAGCAATCCTTCAGAAAGCAACATGGAAGCAGCTCCTCCTATTAATTAAAAGAAAATTACTGCAGTTATGTAAGCTTACTTCTCTGCAACTGTGTCTCATCCCCTGCTTCTAGATCTGTAAAACAATTATCAGCCTTTAATCAGAGCACAGGTATCAGCTCACAAGCAGGTTTTCATGCACGCAGCGTTCTCCAAATGGTCAAATAAAATTTGTCTCCCCAGTAGATGCAAGCGATGACACAAAACCTGGGAATACACACACTTTTTAACAAAACCCTATTTGGCACCAACCTGTTTTACAAAATTACAGGTTTTCCTAGATTTCAGACGTTTTCTTGGTGCATCACCCAGGAATTATGTGGTTACATCAACATTAGCCGGGTGCAGTTGCACAAGGAGCTGTCACTATCCTAGAATTAATCGATCTCAAGTATATTGTTTTGTAATTAAGCTTGTGAATACATCGCCCCATGAATATAACAGCAGCAGCAATAAACACATCCCAGAGAAGAGGGAGAATTAGAGGCTCTCTGTCACTGTCGAGGACAGCTAAATCACTTGGAGGCCATCCTTCATCAGCAACCTCTCCCTGTGGTTGCGGTAGCGCTCTACAAGCAGGGAGCGTTTTATACAAGCAGAGCGTTCTTACGCCTTTAAAGTCACGTAACTAGTCCTTCATTTATACTTCAGCTACAGCCCCTGCACTAATTAAGCGTTCCCACAAAGAAAAGACACAAATTCAGGTTCCCATTTAACAAATAGTTGACTTTTGAAAGAAAAAGAGAAAACAGGGCACGTATAACAAAAAATGTTATTTGTTTAAATAATATAAGCCAGAAAGGCCTTTCACTTACTGCTATTGTTGATTTCATAATTCATTTTTAAAACCGAACTGCTAGAGAAATATAATCTCTGCAATGCCTTATCATCAACTACAGTAATACTTTTTATAACCGTTATTGCAAACGGATCAGTGATCCCTGAAGAGGACAATTAAACTGACACTCCAGAACCACGGTTTTACTCCTTATCGCAGTACATTTACAATAATCATCTGAAAAGTTTAGATTGTGTGGCCGGGATGTCAGCAGGCTAACACCTTATTATCCTTTCTTCTGGTATTATGGCATTACAGTTCTCGTACACAATTATACGTGTTCTTCTTGTGCCAAAATAGCTTTCACGGGGTATTTTTCATAAGAAAAAGAATCTGCAGAGCACAAAATGCAAAGCAGTTATTATTGTCCATTTTTTTAAATGGAAATTGCGTGAATCATACTTAATTCAAGTAGGCTTGCCTTTCAGGTTTGTCAAGTTTAAACTCCACACAGATGCAAATTACTGCTAAAACTTCTCCCTGCATCTTAATGAGGTACATTATAAACTATGAAGCCAACTCGAAAACAAGAGCATTTTTGACAGCGGTTTTACTCGAGCTAGGTATTCTAAGCAGTTAAAGGACTTGGAGGGCAGGAGGAAGCTGTACCAGCAGCACTTGGATTCTGCCTGATCCCGAGCCTGTGCCTGCTCCAAGCCTGGTTTCCCAGAATAATGCTTGTGCTGGCACAAATCTCTGTGCGAGGATTTGACTGCATGATAAGCGTGCCTAAGCAGCGTTGCGAAGACTCCCAACTGCTGAGCTCTGAACCCAACCTCTTTTCAAAACATTGTCTCATCCTTTCAAGTACGTTCAGGCCAGAAGGGAAAGTAAATTGTCAAAACTGCGTGCAAGTGCTAAACAACCAGATTTAAGAAGACATTTTAGTTAGCAGCTACCACTGTCTCGCTTGTATCTTGACTGGTTTAATGATGATAGCCAACAAGGGATTGCCAAGCGCGTAGAGCATGGACTGCGCTCATCGATGGCGAGGTTTCCTTTCGGCAATTCTGCCTACTGCTGCTTCAAACGGGGCCGACTGGGCTCGCCAAGAAAAACGCTAATCATGGACAAATGCAATAATTAAGGGTCAGAAATCAGATAGAGAAGCCGAATTCCTGAATTCCAGTACGCAGATGCTTGTGCAGCCAAGATAAATGAACAGAGAAGCCTCACTCTAAGCAAAATCACGGGGTGACCTATATTGGGAGTTAGGGCTCAGAATTCAGCAGTGTAACAAGACAGTGCCTTCTTCCAAGCCATTAATGCATGCTGGAAAACAGGGCCATGCTAACACGTCCACAGAGCAGGCTTATTAGTCTACTAACGGCTAATAGTCCTTCGTTGCTTTTGTTTCCCAGCTTACTAAAAAAATGAACCTCACGCTATGAATCTGATTATCCATCCTTGCAGTAACTTCGGAAGCCCTAATTCAGTTCTGACCAAGTTTAAAGAGCGGAGAAGAATTAAGCTGCTATGAGTTTTACAAAAACTGGAGGCTGGAGAGACATTTCCAAAATAATGATGTCATTGGAAAAGACACCCAGAGCTTGGAAATCACGAACTGCTTCACAGCTGGTCACTGTGCACGTGCCCTTTGGACAGAGGACAAGCACGTGCCTTCCCTGTGCCACAAGCCGCGCTCTGCCCATGAGCGATGAAGGAGCTCATGGTATCATCCTGTAAACTTTCCTCACCATACAAGAGGAAGCGTAAGTTCATTAGTCCTGCTGTTTGCAGAACAACTTGAGGACAAAAAACCCCACCCTGTTCCTTGACAATAGCATATGCAAATATAGTCAAAACAAATGAAGAACGTTGAGAACGTCAATTTTGAAGTGCTTTAATTATCTTACAGAGTTATGGGAAACTTTGAATATTATCAGCATAGCATTCATGCATACAGAATACTCTATCAGTGTTTCATCGTAGAAGTCTTAAATTTGTTATCTACGTGCTGTTCAGTCAGGCATAAGAAATATAAAAAACAGTTAGCTATAAAGTCGGGTTATAAGAGGGTCTCCGGAATGCTAACAGCAGCAATAAGCTATGAAATGTAACTTAACTGTTGAGTTGCACACGATTTTAGGGACGCTGCCCTAAGTAGATTTTTAAACAAGAACCATGGGTTGAATACTAGATTTATGACTATAAACCTCTTGGAACAGGTATGAAATTGTTATGTTTACTAGCCTGAAGAAAGCCTAAATCCTGGTAATTTGAAGACAAACACCAGAAAAGTATTTCACTGCCTAATTTAAATTTTTTATTTCCCCAGCGGTTCACAGGTTGTTGCAATTGTGTGCCAAGTTACCTACCCTGTCAGCTACGATGATGCCTGTTTCTTTAAATAGATGGTAGTGCTGTGGAGACAGAGGAAGAACTACAGGACTGCTTCTGTGACGAGGAGGACAGTGGGAGAAGTGAAATGTGAGCTGCAGGTTTGGAAGCCTGAGGTATCTTTCACTTCTGTTTTGTATTTTTTCCGTATACACAGGAAACTCCCTTGGGGGGAGGAGAAAGAGCAACTTCCCTACAGCTAAACACAAGAACATATGTAAAACAGTCAAGTCGCAAGTCTTCAATGTTTCCATACCTTAATAAAAAAGAATGAGGCAAAAATTTCAGAAACTGAGATAGCAAAGTCTAATTTTCCCACCTCCAAAATGTCTTCAGACAACCCATGTGGGAAGTAGTAGGAAATTCAAGAGAAGCAGGACAGAAAAGAAGAGCAGAAAGCCTCCACAGACACACGTGCATCACCACCCACCTCGCCCTTGCACAGCTCAGCCCCTTCCCCAGCCCTGACCACTGTCCCTCTGTTTCCCTCGGTCCCCCTTTTGCTGCTGCAAAGCAGGAGAGGCAGTGAGGAGGAAGAAGGGCAGAGCTGACACTGACGTTGAGAGCCTTCTGCTCCCACTGCTGTGGGATGTACGAGTTACACCGATTCAGTACAGCCCAGGGTCCAGCAAGCCACGTGCTGGTCTCCAACAGATGGATTAACTGACAGCTGAGGGAAAGTAAGAACCAGACAAGCCTGACTGGTACTTACCCGAAACGTTCTCCCTGTCTATGACTATTTTCAGTTCAGGGGATTTCTGGACCCAATGCTGATGCCAGGAATGAACGCAGCCTTTATTAATAACTGTGGCCTCACATGGTCCAAGCACGCTGTAGCCAGCAAAGGATGTGTTTGGAGACCAATGGGGCATAGAAGAGACCAAGGGAGTTTCTGCTATATTATATGTATCTGCTATAACACAGTGCTACGCGGGATGTGCAGGAGAATCCCAAGGCACCCGGGCGTTATCAGCATGACCAGCCCTGAAAGGTCACCCCACCCCAGATCTAAAATTCAGTTCTGACACGCCAGGAAAGCCAGTGTCACACCGGAGTGACACTTGCAAAGCCTGCAAACCGCACGGCTTGGGAGCCACAGATACTCCCTCCTGACCTGACCGCTGCGCTGGGATGCCACGGCTCAGCCAGCCGGCCAGCGCCACGTGGTAACACGAACCCCTCAGCAACCAAAAGGGAAAGCACAAGGAAGCTCCACTGGCCACGTAACTGCTTTTCAGAAAGCTCATTTAATTACGTAAGAAAAGAGAGCTTCTGAGAGTGCCGGTAGTTGTGCTTTGGTCCCATGCAATACAGCCCCAAGCTTCTAAGCTTTGGGAACGCAGTAAGACACGTTGCCTGCGCACCACTCTTCACAAGGCACGAGGAACACAGAGCCTGTGAGCTCCAGTTACCCCAATTGTTTTGGGGATGAAAAACTAACACAGTCCAGCATTTCAGGTAAACTACGGCCACTGCTGGAAGTGTGCCGAACCCGTATACCACCCTCCAGATGGAGCGTGCAGAAGCTAGAGATGAGTACAGGCTCCTTACAGGAATGAGACCATGCCAAGATCCGGGGCACTTTGAACTCAAAGTCCTCAAGATGTTTCTAACAGCTACCGCTAACTGTAGGCACTGTGTAGCACAGATTCAAGAGGAATGAGACGGAAAGGCAAAAAGCAAGTGGACAATGCACTGAACGGCCTCAGGCAGAAGAAAGTTTAGTGGATTCCATTACAGATATTTGGCAAAGGAGAACCTGATAAATGACTCAACTCTTCGGAGAGCAGCGTGAAGTTACTTTTGGCTTCCAAGACAGAAATTAAGAAGGCAGCTGAAAAAAGGAAGAGGCCACAGTCACAAGGAGCAATGGAGATCTGGGACAAAGCTTAAGCGCTTGCTTCCTGTTTCTACAATTATGATCCAGTGTTGCAAGACTGAATTTTCAAAGGTTCCTTTTATCGAAGGAGAAAGGTTGCACACATTGAGGCTCGCTGGTCAGAACCATTATTCCGTTCTGACGTCCGCAGGACATCCCTGTTTGAATTTTCTCGCCAAATAACAGTGGAATGGAGGAATGCTTTAAGCCAAAGGGCTACGTGAGCTGCTTAACCAGAGAGTAAACAGGCAGCAAGTTCACTGCTGAAAAGTCAGGGACCATTGCTGCACCCCACCTTCAGTGACATCTCGATGTTAGCCTCTAAAATGAGAGGATTTTGTGATGCAGCAGCAGTAGGCAAGTTCATGACAAGTGCATCACAAAATCTACAAGCTACTGAAGATTCCTTCTCTGATGAGAACAAATGCTGAAGAGAAATATTTCAGTTGAACTGTTGGTTTTTAACCTGTATCAGAACACTCTGCATGAATACAGTTTCTGTAAGGTTCTGAAAAGGTATTAGGAAAAGCAAAACTAATGTACTGAAACAGTGAACCAGGCAAAAAGAAAGATGCAATTTTATTGAGAAAGTTACACGTGATCTTTTAAGCCATCCTAAATTAGGAGAGATGTTGTGTACAGTAAATATTAATTCAAGATTTATAACAAAGCTGTATAACAAACGACCTGAACTGAAGCTTATCCGCATGCACGCACCCACATTTTGGGTACTGCTTAGCTACAGAATTTAGCTTTCAAAACCTGATCTCAGCTTCACTTTGTTTACTTTCAGCATTTCAAAAGCAATCCTTTCTCCCAGCTCTGTGGCTTTAGAAATGCATCATATTAGTAAGAACAAGGTGTCCCATTCCTTCCCAACTTTCAATGTATTTCCTACAAAGCCACTAGCAACTGATTGCAGCAACTCTCCATTCATTCAGCTATATTTTATCCATCCTTGGAGGAGCAGGAAAATGAAGTAGTAATAGCTTCCCAAACGCTTCGAACGTGGTGAGGAGGACTGCAATATGCCAAAAGACAGGAGGTAAGTGAAAAGAAAGAACTCTGAAATAAAGTGATCCTCCACTATTTCTACCCCCCGCCTTCACATCATTGATTTTTTTGTTGCTTTTCCTTTACAACTTAATTTTCCTCGTTGCTCCATATCCATATTTTGTCTCTTGCTACAAAAGATATTTCAGGTTCTTGAACCTGTCTTCTCCCCAGTCCTCCCAAGTTCTGTGAATGATGGCAATGGACACTTCAGCTGGGAGATGAGCAGCATACAAGCACTCATTAGGCGCCTTTTCTCATGATGGAGGACACCAATCTGGGCAAGCTCCACGTTCCCAAAAGCAAGGAACAGGGTTTGGACTTGACTTAAAGCAGACAGTTGTTAGCATATTATATTGGTTGAGTAGTAACAGTGACTTTTCCACTGCATAGATAATGGCGGTGACGCTCTAAGCAAACCCTAAGTCTTATAGGGCCTGTAATAACAGACCTGGGGAGAAATAATGACCGTGATGGATCCTGAGTAGGGAACAGTGCAGTTGGGAAGTCCTCTGGAAGTTCTGCTCTGAACAAAGGCAACTGGACACAAACTGCCCAGGAACAGAGAGAACAGGGCTTACAAAGAAACTTCACAGAAAAAAAATGGGGAGATAAAATATTCTGGTGTGATGATCCATAAAAAAGGGTATGTAGGAGCAAAATGAATTGAGATCTGGTCACAAAACTCAGGAGAGAACAAGACTGAAAGTAGCTAGGTAAAAATAATTAAAGATATCTCAATATCCCATATATAAAACAAGAGGAAACATTGACTGAGTCTGAATTCAAATTAGAGGAAGAGAATGTCAAGCAGTGCCTATAAACATTCTTCAACTAATTTCAAAACAAACAGGAGAAAGCATTAGCTGGGACAGCAATTTGGACACTGCTAGGGTAGTAACTTTCATCTTAGGGAAAAGGCTGCCATTACTAAAGGAAAACACCTGAAATCAGGACAATACACAGGAAAATACTGAAGACAACAAATGTTATCACAGGTGTAACCAGTAAAATCTGTATTGAGAAGGTACATGAAACACCAACGTCCACAACTTGAACCCTATGCACCAGACATCTAGTAAGTGAAGAAGTCTCTTATCTCTCCAGACGTAATACCCATCACTGCCTAATAACTTCTGGAAAATGTTGGTCTGGTTTTTGTTTTTGGTTGTTGTTTTTTTTTTGAGAACTGTTCTAACTGAAAAAGATAAACTTCCAAATTTGAACTGATGCAATCTGACCTTCATGACTACACAAACCGATGAGTCAAACAAGTCTCCTGCTAACTTGAAGTGCCGTACAGCAGTAAGGTGAAACAGCAGAGAAAGACTTTTTTTTTGATCGTTTGTACAGTACTGCGTGGTATTAAAAAAACTAATTCATCCAAAAAGTATCCATATGAACACGGGAAATCCTCAGGGTATGTCCAGAGAGTTTTCTTGTACATTTTATTCCCATATGAAAATTCAGCCTAGATTCAATGAACACTCACACTGGCTTCAAACTCTGCCTCGACAGGCACCTTCAGCACATCTTCCGAGGTCAGCTTTCACCTCCTGCTGTCTCCAAAGCTCCATGTCGATGCTGCAGCCAGTCAGAAGGAAGAACAATTTTCCTTCCAGCTCAAGGGATCCAACAAAACAAGTTGTCTTCTACTTTCTAGTAGCCTGTAGCACTTGGACATGGCTGTAAGCTCCTGATCCATCTTTCCTTTGCTATCGCCCGAAGTATGACTTACCCCTTCAGCAAGCTCGCTGTAAAACTTCCCAACGAGACCTTTTTTCAAGCATCATTTCGTAACCATTCCTTTGTTTTGTCTGTTAGCTATTGTGAAACACAGGTATTTTGCCCATTGCAAATAAAAATACGGAAAGTTGTGACGTTTGTTTTAGCGCGGTTCTCATGTTTGTTTTAACGCAGTTCTCAGTATTTTGAGAGTGTTACTACCAAAACATAAGCACTGCAAACACAGGTTTTATTTACTGTGTTATCAAAACTGAACACTAACTTGGCCAACACTGGTATAATTAAAACACAGGGAAATAAGTCTTTATGCTTTAATTTTCCTACTTCTGCTGACCTTTAAAATCAAAATACACTTCAGAGCTGGAGAATTCCCTCTTTTCTTTATACAATATTCATCTGTCACACTTACCCACAAACCATTACATTCACCTCCACACCCAGCAGCAAAACACTTAATACTGGAACTAAGAGCCACCCTTGTACGTTCAGTGCTTATCCAAAGACCTCTCAAAACCTAGCTTTTACATCATTTAGCATCACCTGTGCTGACTGACACAGCTTGTCACAGTGTGCCATGTGCCACAAGCCTCTTCCAAAGAGGAAGCCTAAGCCCAAATGCTTATTATGATTGACTGCTCAGCACAGTTTATTGACTAAAGATTTGTAATGCACATGTAAACAAAACAAAACCAACACCAACCAGGCGATCTTAAAAAAAAAAATAAATTGGAATGCAAAAAGGAAAATAAGAACACCCCAGGACTCAGTGCTGGCAAAGAAGCACTGAACAGCAAAAGAAAAAAGGTTGGCCAGAAAAATACTTGGACAGAAAAGACACATCCAGAATAGTTTTGCTACATCCCCCTCACTTCTGGAAGATATTACATTATTAAGGATTTTACTAGTCATCACTGTATATCTACTACAAAACTAAAAGAGCGTGAAAAGAAACACACACACGCAGCATAATACCAGGCTTTCAATACAACTTTTTCTTTTCTGAATTCTTACGCTCGCTACTGAAGCCAGCGCTGGCTGGCTGAACTGGAAAGCAGGAAAGGATTTCAAATTTTAAAAATAAATACCTATACAGAAAAATTTCTTCTGGAGCATGAAGGCATGGCTCCAGCCCACCACAGCACCACTCTGTCTTTCTTCGCCTTTCTGCGCTGGTCATGCCCCATCCCTTCCTTGTGGTGCAGTTACACCAGAGCAGCGCCTCCCTGTTCCAGTATCCCCCACTCTTACCAAGACACATTTATGATGGACGCGGTCACACTTCATCTTCTTTACCACATCTGTTTGTCAGGCAGGTTGAATGCCTAAGGAAGTGCGATGCCTTCCACGCACCTTTCACTCTGCGACCCAGCTGCAGCAGGGAGGAAGGCACGATGCCACCTGCCGAAACGCAGCGAACCCATCAGGGCAGGGCCCCCAGGCACACGGGGCAGCGAGAACGGGGCCGGGAGACACTAACTGAGCTTCCACCTCTCCACCGACCCTGCGTCTGACCTTGGCAAGTCACTGGCTTTCTGCACTTGCTTTCTGATGTTCAGGACACGAAGGTCTTTTACGCAGACGGCGGGAACAACAACGACAAGATAACCGAGTAAGTTAAATTATTATTTATTCCGCTATGCCAGGCCTTAGATCCCTTCTGCAACGGCACGAGCCGAGAACGAGCACAAGCACCTCGGATTGCCCAGACCTCCAGTGTGAAGGTCCCCTCGCGTCAAAACACCGGGGACAGCAGCAGCCCATCAGCAGAGACTCCCCCCTACTGTACCAAAACCTGATAAAAGCTTCGTTTCACGAATTGTGCTGCTGAGCAAACAAGTTCAACCTTATTTTCTACACGGGCAGTTCCTAATCTACAGCTTGCGAAAGCAACGCTGCCTGCGAGACCCTCTGCCACTGCTCCCAGCCAAAACTGAATTACAGAGTTAAAATAAGAGCTGCCAGGAAAAGGAAAGCAGGATATTGCCCAGAGAGTATTTTTCACTCTGCGCTGTTACTATGGCCCGGCAAAAATTAGGGACCAGTATTTTACACAATTCAGTTCCCTCTGTCAGGCTTAGAGAATTCTGAATTTCATGGCTGCCTGATCAAGTTTCCTTCTGATACCAGGCTTCCTGGTAACCTCCCAAAGCACCACACGCTGGAAATATGCCACAAGTTATTAAAAAAAAAACTCAGATGAAATAAATGTTCTACAGACTGAGCAATCTTATCAAGAACAGCAGCAGAAAGACCGTTGTCTGGCACATACTGAAAGATGCCCACGTTTTTCTTTGCTCCTAATGGAAAATAAAATAAAATTAAATATTTGTGTTGCTACTCAAGTAACTATAACTAACGAGATTAACGTCGACTAGGACCCGTTGCAATACGTACTCCTGACTCTCGCCACCAGACGTAGAACAATTAAATGAAGTAACAGGTGTAATCTCACATGGAGCAGTCAGAAAGGACCACCTGCCAACACAGCTCGTTGCCTTTTACCACACGTGCTCTGGATTTTGGACGTGCTGCCTAAATGCCTCTTCATACAAGCCAGTCGTCCAGTTGCAACGAAAAGGAGGTAAGCTATACTTCCATCCCCCCATCTTAATGCCTTCACGTCTTCCAAGTAAAGCAACGGCAATAACTTTAAACCACTCATTACAGAAATACATAAATTCAGCAAGAAAGTTTTCAAGACTTACTCACATACAAAGACACGTTCAAAAAAGAGCTCGACAAACTTACTGTAGGTACATGCTGCAGACCGAAATTTTCAGATCGCTTTAGAAAGAATAAATCATGTTGCAGCATCATGTCATTCACTGAACCACCTGAGTAACTGGAATAGTAAAGCACCGGTATAACTAGTGGTAAAATGTTATAGATAAATCAAAATTTTCAAAAATTAGAAAAAAATGAGACGGGAAACGAAAACTGTTATCCTTGCAAAGTTACAGCCTCCGCGTGTTGTAAAGATGTAGAAATTCAGTCTTAATCAAGGGATTTCTCACACTGAAACCCCTATCTTCTCTCTCTTCTTGGTAACAGAGTTTACCGCCACAAACACGTAGTTTACGCATTTACAAGCATGAAGATGTGTATCGCTATCTGGTTAACCACCGCAGCAGAAGAGTACCGAGTATTTTTTCAGAAAACGAGATTATTTTAAATTGCTTACTATATCCTGGCTCTGCAAAGTGGCCTGTGATGTCACACACAAACAGGCGATGAAAGAGTCTCTTCAGGTTGGGAAGGGTACTTCACATTTAAAAAAAAAAAAAAAGAAAAGGTAGCAACCACAAAACACACATACACACACACACACTCGCACGCGCGCGAATTATGAGTAAAAAGCACCACAACACAAGCAGAACCCCAGGAAATGAGATAATGTCAAACTCCGAGCTTCGCGTTTACTTTTCCACTCCTCGGTAAGGATATAATGATATGGAAATTGCTACTTTCTATTAATAATTTTCTCTTGAAATTTATCAGCTGTTTCCTCTTCTGAGCTTGTACGCTGGAAAGGAATGACCATAACGCCGTATTACTTCCTTGCCTCGTATGATCTTACTTAGTTCTTTCTGCAATTACGTTCAAGACAAATACGACAGCTGTACAATATTAGATCACAAGCATTTTACATAAAAATGAAACCTCAGTGAGTTCAGAAATACGATTTTGCATCTGTAATTGTAAATTTGCCTTGAAATAACACACTTAAAAGGCATACGCAGTTGTGCAAACAGAATTAATTTCATCCAACAATGCAGCTAGTGATGTTTATCTTTTTCCCCTCTTTATCTAAGCATACAGGAAAAAATAAGCAACCCTTTAAATGCAGGCAGATGCTACAGTTGATTTTTTTTTTCTTTTAATAGCTCAATAATGTAAACTAAAAATAAAACAAAAAGCACTTAGAAGTACGCCTTCCCTGGGAAATGCTCTTGGGAGGCAGTGATTCAGCACATCCCAGTGCCACACAGGTCAGCTAATAACGTGCTTGCAATTAACAGCCAAAGCATTCAGGGTGATCAGCACTGCCAACAGAGAAAGGATGGCCCCAAACTTTAAAATTCTGCTGACATGATTTGCTCTCCACATGTGAAGCTAATATGTGGGATCAACTACGTTCTCCATTCCCAACAGACGTTGACATGCATTGCCTAAGACACGATACTTGTGTTAAGCACGTACTTTACACATCTAAAACTACAATTTCTCTGCTCAATTTTACCAAAAACCACAGAATAGCTATGTAGTGCACCCACCTTAACTATACTCTTTATAATGTAACTGTACTCTTTTAAGTAACTCCAAGAATGAGTTCCTAAAAGCTTTTTTCCAAGCCCGTGCACATGAAGGTGCAGCAGGTCTTTCAGAAAGCCTTCACAAGCCACTGCTGCTGCAGGCTACTTTAGCTTCTTTGTGCGCTCTTTTTAAATGTAGAAATCGTTTGAGTTCCTAATAATGATAAAAAAAACTCGAATGAATTACTACTGCAAAGTAGAATGTAGCAAGTCAGAGGAAAGAAAGAGTATTCTCTCCCACTCACATATCATTTGTGTAATTCATAGTAGAGAATCAGAGCTCTCTCTGCACAGAGATACTGGTAAAGGATTCTGCCTTTTAAGTAGCAGTTTAAAAAGCCAACGCATTTTATGCCTATTAAAACAGACTACAGCCTATTTCTAGAGAAATCAAGCTATAAAAAGAAAGATGATTTTCAAAGCTTCCTTGTGCCATACATCAACTACGATAAGTCCGAAATGACTAAGAGCTACTTAAAACAACGAATAAACAATGGGAGCAAAACCCTAATCGAGAGCTTAACGTCATAAAATCGCTCCTGCCGAGCCTACAAGCGGTGAGAAGAGCATTTGTAGGCATCTCAGAAGAGTCTCTCAGGAACATAGTGCTCACAGAGATTTCCCAATAGCCAGAACGAAGATGCTGACATGCCCCTTGATAATGATTTAAATGTTAGTCACACAAAACCATCTACTCATTTGATTGTAAATGAGTTTCTCCCAACAACCTTTAGCACTCATGATGTGCGCGCACACAACACAATAGCCATGGTTATGCTATTACTCAAATCTTAATAAGCACTATGTTTAAACCTCCAGCAACAGTAAAAACTGTAGCCCGAAGATCCCATTCCTTGGATCCTACTCCTGCAGTCCACATAATCCATTCTCCAGCCCCTGAGCTCCACGGACACCGTTCTCAGGAAGACCTCTCGCAGCCACCGCCGCGACGCGGCTCCGGATCCAGGTGCAGCTCTTATCTCGCCAGCCCTGCCGATCACCCGGACTATCAGCAGCGCTTCTTCGCCGGAAATATTCTCCCTGACTCCCTTGGCCCCGTTCCTCTCGTGACTCAGCCCTTATCGTTCTCATTTTCCTTTCAGCACATCCTTCTGGAGGAGCATCCCCATTCACCTTTACTGTTTTATGAACTACTTAGCAGCCTGTCTCACATCCCTTTCCTTCCATTCCCCTCCACCTCACCTAGCACCACATGAAGCTGCCGCCTGCTTGCCAGCAAATCAGAAACACGCTTTCTACGCCGTATCTGCAGTGTTTGACTGAGCTAGCACCTTGGCTGGCGCCACCGGTCTCTCCGTCCAGATGCCTCGCTATCAGCTCAGCCCCAGCCCAGACAAAACACGGGCCTTACGGGCTCTGTCACTGCTCCACCCTCCTTTCCACCGCGGCAAGTCGCTGCCTTTCGGGACTCTTACAGCATCAGCCCTCAAACCGTGGCTCTCTATACGTCCTCAGACCTACAGGTTTTGAGACCCCATGTCGCTAAGATCTGCCTTTAGTAGGTTAAATTTTATCCTGTGACCACAACAGCTCACATCCCAACTACCGAAGCACCCTTCCAAAACGCAGAGCTGACCCTGCTCTATTTACTCTGAGCATCCCTCTCCAGCTAGCTTTTCCAGACCGACGTCAGGTCACGCAAGTCCTCCTCCCCTCCCATCTCTCCAGCAGCACCCGCTCCACCCTCTACTTCCAGACCCTTGCTGGTGAACCCCCTCCTCACACCGCTGACCAGGACGCAGAAGGGGCAGCTTTCAGCGAGCACCCTGTCACGTTTCCACCTGGTGCCAAGCATCCTCCTGGGCCACCACAGGTCTGCGGCGTCTTCCCTCACCCTGAAGTCGTTCGGCGTTCAGGGAACACCTCTTCGCCACCCAACTTCGGGGTGACTAATTCAGGCACCTAACAGCCTGGTATTTAGAAACGTGTTACTAAAACACTTGTCTACAGAGCCGCTGGAAAACCCTGTACCCGGGAGAAGCCTATGCAGTTGTTATTGTCTTTTTTTCAGGGTTTATCTGAAAGCTGCTCGAAAAATAACCCAAATACCGTCTTGTTTACTGCTATTACAAAGGTTTTCACTGGTAATTGAGTACTCAAACTTATGGCTAGCATTTACCATTTTTATCTACCCTCTACAATTTTTTTTTTTTTACTTGCTTGCTGGTACAGAAATCTTTGCAAAGGTTTTTGGCAACAGCTTCTTGCTTTTTTTCTAATATTTTACAGACGGGGTTGTCCCAGACTAGAGAGCGAGCCACAGAA
The DNA here is from genome assembly GCF_013377495.2 of Cygnus atratus. Classification (NCBI taxonomy): domain Eukaryota; kingdom Metazoa; phylum Chordata; class Aves; order Anseriformes; family Anatidae; genus Cygnus; species Cygnus atratus. The sequence continues at coordinate 58,343,036 of NC_066365.1, forward strand.
GAGACCACTCCACTTTTTAAGCCATTTTAAAATGACTTAAAAATAAGTTCTTAAGAGCAGAGATTCTGTCACATTGTTGCAATAGGCCTAACACAGCAATTTTCAAGCTAATCAAGGCCTAAAGGCATTTTTGTAGTATCAGTAAATATTTAAACAAAGCACTTCACACCCAAAATGTGCAACTCTAGTTAACTAACATTTTCATTAATTTTGCCATCTTAAAACATCGAGTTTCCCTAAACTGCTCACAAGCCAAAAATGCTCCACAGAATCCCCAAACACTATCCTACCATTGCAGCCCTAAACTATCCACCTTGTTTAAAATCGCCTTACAAACAGTTCATTTTCAGTAACTGGCCCCAGGCTTCTGCGTACCTTATTAGACGCAGTTCTGATACCGTGGGCTTTCAGCCATCCTGTACGCGCCAGCAGTTTTGATCGAACCGCTCCTCGTGATGCAAGAAGCGTGCAACGTGCTGCAGGTAACAAACTGCTATCGTACCCTGACTCCCCCCAGAATTACTCTAGTAAATTCATACTATTCCACCCAGCACTGCACAAACCATACTTTAGGCTTAGGCGTGCAGCTTTCGCAGGAAAAGCTGTGTTTTCACACGCAGCCTACGCCGGCTACGGAAAAACCATATGCTTTATCTCAACGTTCGAGCACCCATAAGAAAGGCACGCTGCTCAGTCAAATACCAGGCAGTATTTGGGCACTACAGACTTCAGTTACAGCTTTTTAATTTCAAGCACTTTTTTTTTTTTCCTGCTTAATACCCAGCTTTTGCAGAACAGCCAAGAAAGAAAAACCATTTTTACTGACTACTTGGAAAAAAGTCAGTTACTGGAGTATCGTCAAATTGTGTCGGGTGTGCTAATGTACACAAACAGCTCAGCATCACAGCTGTAACCCAAAAACAGCTCATACATAAAAACCCCAGGCTCCTCGATGCAATCTAGCTACAACGTTGACCGACCTTAACATACTTCTTTTTTATCAATGTTAAAAGTAATAAACAACAAGAAAACGAGACAACATTTTCAGAGAATTACTCAACTTACAGGTTTTGAACAGTAACTTCAGGGTTAAAATCCAGAACAGTTTTTTGCATTCTTGTTAAAATGCTTTTTTAATTTGATCGCCCATTTAAAAAAAAAAAGTACAGCGTCTGTTATTCTCAATATTTTAACGTATTTCCACGAAGGCTAACTGTAACGTCATAAGCACGAGAACATTTCTGACAAGCCTGTAATAATCAATAAACAAAAGGAAATGGAGCCCAAATATTCAGATGAGTAAACTAACAGAAACGTGGAAAAGCTTAATTGCTAACTAGGACACAGACTACTACTTGCAGCAAACTTTAAAAGCATTTCTTTCCTTCTTTCAACTCTAACCTCTAAAATAGCACACCCCAGGAACCATAACAAATAAGACCAGCTTCACCAAAGAACATTTAATTGGGAAAATGTGTACGAGCCGCAAGATGCCTTTATCAGGAGAGAAATCAAGCAAGAGCTTCGATATAGTTTTCGACAGACAAAAGCAAGGAATTGGAAACACTGCTGCAGCCAAACAAAACAACAAAATACCATAATGCTACCTTCTCCACGAGAACAAAAGCATCAACCACCAACTCCACCCCACCCCCAAGCAGGCTGTTGCGCTCTCTAACCACATAGCCCATGCTGGAGACAATGTAATCCCACGGGGAAGACAGAAGGTCACAGGCACGCTGTGAAATCACAAAATAAGGTCCACTTTTTAGAAAGGCTCGACGGTGCTTTCACCGCTCACAATGTCATTTGGAACAAACAGGTGGAGCGCAGACATGGCCTGCTCTTCTCCTGCTGTCCCTTCCCTCGGCATATAGGAGGTTACACGTGTCCAGCGCGGTCCAAAATTACGGGCACGGCCTTTACAATAAGCAGGAGAACTCAAGATGTGGCAAGGGTTGCAATACTCAGTGTAACACTGCAGGTGAGATCGGACGCTGTGTGCCAGCGGCGTGTCTGTTATTATCCACGGGCTGTAGGTGGCTACGAGGGTGTCGCTGGTTACAGTGACACGCACTGCAGCGGGCTAGCCACGATTAGCTATTACCCAGCGTGGCTGAAAGGGTCTGCAGCTATCATTCATTGCGATCCACGGTGGCTTAGTGGGGCAGGGAGCCTGCTCCCCTCGGCCATGCACCATTAGGAGCTGAGAAAGCCCAGCAAAGCCCAGGGAGCGGGGAAGGGGGACGAAGGGGAGGCGAGGAAGGGCAGTTTGGCCCCGTGCCCCGAGACAGGAGCTGCCTGGCCGGCAGGACCCGCACCCTGCCCGCACCCCAGCAGCTATGCGGGGGCCCGGGGGCGCTGAGCCCGGCCGGGGGCTGAGGCAGGGCAGGACCGCGGCTCCCAACCTGCGGCCGGGGCAGCAGCCTGGGTGCGAGCGGAGCCGGGCTGCGGCATCTCGGGGGGGCACAACCGGGCCCACGCCACCCCTCAGGGACCCGTGAGGACGAGCCCCGAGCCCGGAGCCCCTCAGGCGGCGCAGCCCGGGGGGGGGAGGAGGGGGGAGGAGCACGGCCGGGCCGCCTCAGGGAGCCCGGGGGCAGCCCCGCGGGCCCTGCCCCGCGCCCCGCGCCCCTCAGAGCCTTGCGCCCACCCGGGGGGGACCCCGACGGCGGGGGCTCGGCTGGCCGGGGCCCGCCCGCACAGCCCCCGGAGGCCGCCACCGGGCTCCCCGAGGCGGCGGCGGGGCCGGCGGCGGGCGGGGGCCGGGCGGGCGGCGGGCGGGGGCCCCCCGGAGCGCGGCGCTCCCGGCGCGGCGCCGCCGTCCCCCCGCACTTACCCTGTCACAACAGGCGCCATCTTCCACAAACTCTCGCCAAAACTCCTACTCTCGCGAGAGCTGCCTCCTCCCCCTCCCCTTCCCCGCTCCCCTTACGCCTCCCCTCCCCGGGATGGCAGCGCGCATGCGCCGAGGACGGGGGACACACGCGCGCGCGCGCGCGCGCGCGCCGCCCACTCAGCGCCCGGGCTCTCCCCTCAGACACAACAGCCCCGGCGTGGGAACCGGCGAGGTCTCGCGAGAGCGCGCGGCGCTGGGTAGAGGGGAGAGAGGGGAGTCTCGCGAGAGCTGGGTGGTGGGGATTCCCTCTGCCCGCTCGTGCGTCTGGCTGCCCGGCGGGCGGGGCGGGGCGGGGCGGACCGAACCAACGCGGGGAGAGCGGGGGGGGGGGGTGGACAGCGGCACTGCCCGCAAACCACGCGGGGCGGCAGCAGGGCGGTGACCGCTAGCACGCCTAGCAGAGCCTCCCGGTAGCGGCGGCAGGCGGGGGGCTGGCGGCTGCCTCCTCCTCACCACCCCCTTACCCCGAGCTCCCCCCCCGCGGGGGGCGCGGTGGGCCCGCCCGCCGTGTGCCGGGTGAGGGCTGGCGGCGCGCGCCGCGCCTCGAGCCCGCGGCAGGGCCCCGTGGGGTCCCGCCGCCATGTTGGGGCTCGGCCGGCCCTGGGGGTGGTGAGGGGCTGGGCTCGGCCGGGGGGGCTGCGTGGAGCCCCCGGGGCTTGTCCGCCACGGGCCTGCCCGGGTCCGTCACCTCAGCGGTGCGGGCTGCCGCCTAAAGCCTAAAAGTCCGTTTCATCGCCCTCCATAGCTCCACGTGGGAGTGCACACCAAATGTTCCTTCGTTCCTAACTGTTCAGTTCAAAATTCTCCTCACACAGAGCCCAGAAACCAGCCAGAAAATAAATTCTTTTACAAACCAGGGGTTGGAGATCGGGCTTCAGAGGTGTGGGTACTCCAAGGAGTGATCCCATTTCTTACATAAAATCATCACATTTTTGAAAAATAAATTTTAATACAAAGCCTATTTTCTTAATTTTGGTGTCTTCTACAACCAAAAAGCATAAGAATATAAAATCATAGGATGGCCTGGGTTGGAAGGGACCTCAAAGATCACCCAGTTCCAACCCCCCTGCTATAGGCAGGGACACCACCCACCAGATCAGGTTGCTCAGGGTCTCATCTAACCTGGCCTCAAAACACCTCCAGGGATGGGGCATCCACAACCTCTCCGGGCAAGATATATTTGTTTAGCAGGTAATTTTGGAGTCTGCTAAGTCCCAGACCAATAAAGTGACTCTTGTACTGACCTCTCAGAAGTCTCAGTGTGGATGATGTAACAAGAAGGTATCTGCAAAAAGAAAGGACCTGGGTGTGCTCCAACATCTTGACATAACAAAATGAGAGGAGCCTGATCTTGGATCCACTTAACAACATGACCATTTCAAGTCCATTATAGGACTGTCTGAAAATTAATCCCTTTCTGACTTGGATTCTATCCTATCCATTCAACCTCTTCATGCCTTTAGTATAGCATACCAATTTAACTTCAAATACATATTCAACATAGATTTAAAAATCCCCTGAGACTCCAAAAAGTGCATCATTTTTATTACTTCACCTCCATACCTCTGCAGTTTCCCAAGGTAGGAAAAGCGAGAACATTTTCAGTAACACCATTAGTATGATGTCTTTCCTAAGTACACTCATACTAATTCAATGAATGTGTCAGATGTATAAAGGCATGCTCTAAGAGATCGCTTGGCCACCAGGTTTACTGTAATTCTGCTCACTGTACAAACAGCTATTGTTTGCTATTATCAAAGGCACTTTTCCCCATCATGATTTCCCCTTCTGAAAGGAGTTACAAAATGACGTTGATTGGCTCCAAGGAGCCATGAAGGCGCAGCTCTTGTCAAAAGCACGATGCATACTGGAAATCCTCTGTATTGTTTTTGAAGAGCAACTCATAATCCCTTTGGAAATCTCTTCCTAAAAACATCTTGTCTTTTTTTTTTTTTCCTCCAAGGCTAAAGAATGATCTCAGCTCATGCTAGCTCCGTTCTGTTAAGAATGGTTCCTGGATATTTGCCATGGCCTGTCTCTAGATGGTCATTTTCTGGGGCCCCTCTTTTACTGTGTTTTGAATTGAACTGGAAGATCTAAAAATACAGTACACAATAATATGCCATGTCTAGACTCTTAATATTTTACAAAGAAGTCATTTTGACTAATAATCAAATTAATTGGATACTGGAGCAGGTATATTATTTTGAAGAATAATAACAGAAATGATTGTAGTCCTTTCCATCACTGACAGAGGTACATTATAAAACAAACGAGCATTGATTTTTTTCCTTTCTTTTCAGTAATAAACAATCTGTAGTGCAAAAGGCCAGGAATACTGTTCACATCAAAAACAATAGCCTGAAATTATGTGAATATATTGAGGTGGAAGGAAAGACAATAAAACCATAGAGGTGTGTTTAGTTTCTCTTTCTTTCTTTTTCTTTCTTTCTTTCTTTTTCTTTTTCTTTTTCTTTCTTTCTTTCTTTTCTTTCTTTCTTTCTTTCTTTCTTTCTTTCTTTCTTTCTTTTTCCTTCCTTCCTTCCTTCCTTTTTCTTTCTTTCTCTCTCTCTCTTTTCTTTCTTTTTGTTTCTTTCTTTCTCTTTTTCTTTCTTTCTTTCTTTCTCTCTCACTCTCTTTCTTTCTTTCTCTCTCCCTTTCTTTTTCCTTCCTTCCTTCCTTCCTTCCTTCCTTCCTTCCTTCCTTCCTTCCTTCCTTCCTTCCTTTCTTTTTCTTTTTTCTTTCTTTCTTTTTCTTTCTTTCTTTCTTTCTTTTTTTCTTTCTTTCTTTATTTCTTTCTTTCTTTTCTTACTATTGTTCATGCATTGGATTTTCTCCTCATTGCTAAAAGTTCTTATTTCACATGGTACAGTGTGTGCAATTTCAGTTGCCTTTAGTGGAAACTGAAAGCATCTCATACCTCAGTGAACTAGGCCCCCCTTTCTGATCTGTAGTGAAGGTAAACACCTCCTGAGCTGAGGTAGGGGAACAAATATAACTACAAAGTTTGCAAGATTTAAATTTTTGTATTTATTTACTATGTAAATCGGCAGTCGACCTTTCCAATAGAAGGTGATTCAAGCCGTGCCGAATTCAGTGGCACAGCTCTGAATGGAGCCCCTGGCTTCCACGAGGATGTGGGGACACCTGGCTCGGCGGCACCATGGACACAGGGGCTCCCAGTGGGCACGGGGCCTCTCCTTTCAGGAGGGGGCTTTGCCCAGTGGGGTACCCACAGTCGTTAGCTGCCTTTGGAAAGGGAAGGTTAAAGAAGGAAATGGCTGTTACTCTTGTTTTGTAAACCCTGGGACAGGGCCGCCTCCTACTTTTTTTGGTTCACTGACACGTACAGGTGTGGACAGGGCCACGTCCATAGGTCTGTCTGTCAGTGGTCTGTCCCAGGTCTGTGCTCTGTGCAGACACCTAGAGCTTCACCTGGGAATTCATATGGCCCCTCATTCTCTCAGGACTCAGGGTGGAAAGAAGAGAAAAGACAGGGATCAACAGCCAGCAAAGCTGTTAGGGATCAGGCCCTCTCTGTGGTCTTTTGGCACTTCATTTTGGCTGTCAGGTGGCATTTAAGGAGTTGCCTTGCACAAACAGCCCGGCTCTGGAGCAGAGGGCAGGCAGGATCGGGGAGCACTGGGTGCAAGCTGTAGTAAGAGGCCTCAAGATTTCAACAGCCTGCTCGACCGGTCCGGAGCAAACTTTCTCCGGCTCAGCCCTGACTCTGTGCTGCCCTGAAGCTCTTTCCTTTGGGCACAGCACTAGCTAGCACTGCTGCCTGCCCTCCTGCTCGGCCACTGCCCCACATCCAGATGACCTGTAGGCAGGTTAGGGGACTGCAGATCTCTTAGGGACTGCCCCCACTTCTATAGAAGTACCCCGTGTCTGTTACGTGCTTAGCAGTGAGTCCCCTTCCCAGTCGAGTCTCACTTCTCAGAAAAAATAACTCATAGCATATCCTGTAAAATCCTAGCTATTTATAAAGCATACCGACCTTAAAAACATCATAGGCAGTAGATTCACGCAGCTATCTGAATCTGCAGTTCATTGTAAGTAACAGGTTTATCTGTAGATGCTGCAGTTTGTATCTGGTAATGTAAATCACACATTCGAGTAGTACATGCTATGATATAACCCTTCTGGAATTTTATAAGCACAGGATGTACAGTGTGGTTTAACCGCGTGTCTAGGAAAGAAAATAAACAGGCAGTTGCCCACAGAGCATATCTTACATCTGAACTTCTGTGCATATGCCAGCTAAAGTGATCGCCTTAACCGCTAGCTGGACAACTAGATGTCAGAAGTGCCTCCGCTGTTTGAAATGGAAGCTATTGTTCAATGTAGCTCAGAGGATTTGCAACACTGTCCTGAGGACGATAAGGATGAAGAGGAGGGGTAGTTAGCAATCTTAAACGGGAGCATTGTTAAATCGTTCTCACTTGTGTGTCATAATCTCAGCAGCCCAAGGAAAAATCGTGACCTGCATCTTAATGCCAGCTAGGTCATAAGTGTGCCCTTAGCACGGTAGCTCCTGAAAGCTACGGTCAGGCTTATGCCTCTCGAGAGTGCCTTGCAAGCAAGTACAGTCCCTCCACCGAGCACTTCTAGAATCTAAAGGCAAGATGCAAAAAGTGAGTATAACAAACAATAGGAAGGAAGAGGGGGAGGGAAGATGAGGTTAACAGTAATAACATCATGTGGTTATGTAGGTTAACAGTGTGAAGGGTTTGATGACTGACTTCTGAAACCTTTTATTTTTAAATATTTTTCTAAAACACCCTCTGAAGACACGTTTTGTATTGAATTAAATTTTGCGTCTCACCCCACCGCAGAAAAGTACCTCCAGTTATTTTCCATTGGGTGAAGTTTTTCTCCAATTGCCTGTAAACCACCCTGCATATCTGTACTTCTTTCAAAGAAACAGCTGCCCATGTCTGAGCCACCCGTGCGCAGCGCTCCTCTCCACTCGTGCGCGTGCAGGACGCCCGTCCGACAGATTTTGTGGCACCTGGTTATCGCCCTGGGCCACAGCTCCTTCTGTGGTGCCCTCAGCCTCCTGCTCTTCAGGCTGCCCTGCAGATACCTGCTGCAGGTGAATCTGAATCCGATGGCATCCTGGAGGCTGGCAGTGCCTGCCCGCTGCCCGGCAGCATTCCCAGCTGCCTTCAGCTCCCTCACTCGGGCGTTCACGACCACAAGAGCTGGCCAAGGTGTGATCCGTAGGGCCCCACCTTTGGGCTGCTGCGACCCGGTGCTGCTGGTAAGCACACGTACCCACCCAACCAGTTCTCGGATTCAACCGCAGCGCACAGGATTACCAAGTGATTACCGCAAAGGAGCACGGCAGGATAAACTATATCAAAAATCTCTTCCGCACTTCCAAAACACGCTGGGGAACATATTGTTCCTTTTGTGTACGGCCCTTTGACGTTTCAGTGGAGTGCAACAAAGGTAAATTAATTGCATCCCACTGAAATCAAGAGGACAGGAAAGCCTGAACTAGTCAGTTAGACTATGAATTATTACAAACAAAACAAAAAGGAAGATTTAAAGGTTATGACACAGCTCCAGATGTTTTATCAATTTTATTCATATATAAATACAAATTAAGTTTGCAATGTTACAGTTCTGAACCGATGTGGAAACAGATGTCTGTGCAGAAAAAGTACTTAACCAGAGGCACTGTCTCAGTTCTGATGTTTTCGTGATGTATATTTTAGTGTACTGGCTACGCTGACAGAGGCACGCTCACACCCAAGCCTGCAGTTCGGTGACTGAGAGAGGATTTTTTCAGATAGTCCGCTCTCCCATTCATGAGGCTCTCTGAGAAAGTGTATTCTGACATGCATTCTGACATGTATTCTGACATCCTTTACCTGCAAGTAAAATGTGTTTGTGGAAAAGCCCCTAAAGAGTGAAAACTCGTTGGTTTGACAAAACGCGAAAAAATAAACACAAACTCTTGATTATACACATTTTTCTCCTGTATTTAGTGCTCATGGGAATTTCAGACTGACCATAAAAAGGTATTAAAATAAGAGCTCAGCAACCTACTCTGAAATAAAACCACAAACTGCACATAATGCCTTGATAAAACTACTACTGGAAACCTATTTAACATAATAATCCAGCCCGTTTTACTATGTACTAGGAAAGTCTGGGTCCCAGTCATAACCACATGCTATGTAGAATGGGAGGAAGCATAGGCAGAAATCCTTAACCTGTAATCCTCCATACAAATATGTGCACACAGGAATTTTCCTTGCAATGGCTAGAGGAGAGTTAGGAAATTGCTTTCCAGAGTGCAAAGCTGGGTACCGCATACATGCTATTTTGAGAATTTAGCAGCAGCTAAGCCTTATGCTAGTCCCGTATGAAGAAGTTAAATTAATTTTGCATGTTTGGTGGCTTATGGAGAATGCCTATGGCCTCGGGCTATGAAGATAATACTTGGTTTTGGTCTATTTCTCTATTTAAAACATTGAGGAAGTTAGACATTCCTGAAACAGAAGATTCTTTAAAGTATTCTAAACATGTGGTCAAAGAACATGTAATCCTAAAAAATTAATTCTCTTGTCATACTGCTATCTTGGATCTATTTAGATGATTTCTTTTGTCAAGAACAGTCACACAAATTTTAGCTGTTGTGAACGTAGTCTAACTTCCATGCCAGTCTCCCCCAGAACATCGGTTTGATCCTCTGCTGTTCTGTAGCCCTTCCTCTGTAATCCCCTCTCCTCCCCAGTCTATTTCTGATAGTAAGTGATGAAAATAAAGTCCATACAAATTGCCTGAGAATATTTCATTGCGCAGATCCAGGGTGGCTGACACTTGTGAATAAGATAACCTTTTGATTTTTTTTTCCTTTTAGTGGATTAGAAGTGACCTTTTAATGCTAAAGTTCATTAGTGCTTGGATATCATATTGATGAGCTTTGTATAAATGAATGGATGAACAGATAAGTCAGAACTAAGGTAATGAGCTTACGGCTGTTACGGAGGTAACTGCAGCCATGCCACTGATGCTATTTAAAGAATTTCTGTATGCTATTTATTGGCAGTCTTGGTTCAGAAGTCACTATCACTTCTTTGATCATAACCAACGGTATTTTGTTTTTACTGTTGTAGCTACATAAGTTTCTAGAAATCCAGATAGATGGCTGTTCTTATTACTCATGGCTTCATTATCAGTTTGTTTTTCTGCTCATTACTGGCACTGACCTTGCCAAGAGTTATGCACATGCATAATTTTACTCATGCGATTAGACTCATTAAAGCTAATGGGATTAGTCAAGAAAGTAAAGCTACTTCTGCCTAAGTGTTTGTCGTTTGGGGCAGATTGACTAGGAACAAGATCAGGAAACTGGAGAGAATTCAGACCAAACAATATTTTTCCTTAAAAGTCACAGAAAGGGAAATTCAAACAATTTTTCCTTAACCCAAGCCTGATAGGTCATGAACAAGAGATGCCGTTGTTCTCAAGCAGCTTTCCAGGTACTTAGCCTTCAAGGTCAGAGCTACAGATTGCCACAGAAAAGTTTTCACTTCTGAATTTCCTTTACCTTGTATGCCTTTCAACTATGTATTCCCCTTTCCCAGTTTTGACCTGCGAAAAAGTTTTTTTATACTTATTTTGTCAGACACAGCACAATTCATCAATTTATGCAAAGGTGGTTTTGCATTGGAGGTGAACAGAAATTTTCTAACATTGGTTTCTCTTCAGAAAAGGGTGGTTTGTCCAAACCGAAGCTGGTTTCAGCAAACTTTACCAGGTCTTTCCTCAAGTCTAGGATGAAATTTCTACTGAGAGGTAATGAGAAATATACGTCCCGGCCAAGAGCCCAGCAGCAGAGGCTGACTGTAACCCGACAGCTATGTCACGATGCCGCAAACCAGGGGAACCCAGAACAGGTTTTGCTCACACAGAATGAGGGAGATTGCCTTGAATTAAACAGCATAAAAGTGTCTGTTATCTCAGAGGACTGGCCTGACAGCTAGGACACGGGCTTGTAGGTTTAGGGTCTTTTGTGTGAAACCTTCAAGAGATGTTTATTTTGGTACAGAACAGGGAATAGACTGTGAGGACGTTTTCTGGAAAAAGAAATCCATTTCTTTCCCAGTACTTCTGTCATACTTTTGTACCTCATTTCGAGCACTGCGAGTCTGCCTGTCTGTGACCTGCCTGCTGAAAGCCTCGCAGAAGCATTAGCACAGCCAGAAATACAATATTTAGAGAGCAGCTGTGTTCCAGCCCCTTCCTCTGATAGCCGTCTTGGCTTGGACTGAGAGAGGAGTGGCAGGGAGCAGTTATTCTGTCTGTTTTCTACCCCAAGGAAATTCCCTACCAGATTGCCGGGACAATTTTATGGCCATCGGAACAACAGACCAAACATACAGTGAGTGATTATTAACTCCGATTTTGAACAAGCTGTTATTCTTATTTGTCATTTTTGACCTCTGGTGAGATGTCCCACATACAATAAATTATAAAAAATCTGGCCTCTCGCTTAGAAAAACAAATGCCAACTGCCCTGCTATCATTCTGAGGCAATAAATCTCCCCTGGCCTTGGAAAAAAACATCATTTGTGGACTTTCACCCATTTTATACCTTTTTTTTTTTTCAAAACAAACACTTATTTTGATTCCTGATAAATACAAACAACAATGAAAACTGAATAAAGTAGTGTAGTCTGAAAGTCAAAAATCTTAGTGCATACTGACTCCCGTCCCCTGGCTTTTTCCGGGTAGAGGTTAAAAAAACAGGAAATCCACCACTACCAAGTCCAATACTGGGGGTGGTGGATGTTTATGACTATTATTCCTTTTTTTTTTTTTTTTTTTTTCTCCCTAGGCTAGCCACTGAATTATGCCCCGATGCACACAATTTTATGAACGCTGGGGAGAGCCATGTGGTGCTCACGCAGTGCTTAATCTTGATGAAGTCCCAGCGCCCAAGGTTTTACGATTAATGGCAGAGGAGGAACACCCGAGTGACAGTTAGGGTTTTGCCAGTTTGTACTGTATATACAGCTGTTGCTGCACAGGGGAGGGAAACGCAGGGTCTGGCTGTCTGTTCCAAACAAAAAGAAATGGCACATGCTATTACTTCCAGATCATTGCAGTCCCTGCACCACCATCTGCTGGGGGTCAGAGCAGTTGTCCGGGTCGGCGTCAGTCATGCACAAACTCAATGCCTTCCCCGGCGCTGCGCCCAGCAGTACATATTTACAAGAACAATAAAGCGAACCTGCTCCCCGGACACAGGCACCACAATGCTCCGTCACATTCGGAACAAAGGGGCACAACGAAAGTTGATATGCATTACAAAGGGGGTTCTCCGGGATCACAACTTTGTGATTTCAGGCCGTAACACAAATTGAAGCGAAGAAAAACTGTCACCGATAAGCTCAGACCTAGGGATCATTGTGTTTGTAATTGACGTAGCAGCTCTAAAAGGGTGCCTGGCTCTCCCCGTTTCCCCCTTCCCTTTTTACAAAGTCCTATGTAAAAGATAGCTGAATGGGGAAAGTTTTGACAGTAAACGTTAAGCACTTTGATATATTATTCTGTAACAGCGGCCAGAGGATCGCTCCCACCTTCCCCAACTTGCCTCTGCCCACATCTTTTACCAGGGTTATGCCACGCGCTGGGGCAAGGTGCGGAGAGCCCTGAGCTGATGGAAAGTGAGCAGCTCCTTGAAACAGGGCCGGTACCACTGTGATGCTGAAACCAAACGAGGAGTTTTAGCATCTCTTCAGCCCAAGCAACAGCTAGTGAGTAACTCATTTCTTCTGCTAAAAAGGGCTGCTTCAGTAACACCAGCGTGACACGCCGCCCAGGACTGTGGGGTGCTGCCGGCCCTTCTCTCAGTGCTTTCCTGACCCCATGGCTGAGCAGGGACAGGAAGCCTGTGGTTCCTGGAAGGGGACGTGGGGCTCCTTGCTGCACGCTGAGGCGCAGTGCGGAGGCACAGAAGCAAAGCCCAGCTTCTCTCCTCAACCTGGGCTGGTTTGCTGCAGGGTTAAGTCCGATGTCCCTGCACTGGATCAAAATGGAAGCGGTGGAGCAATGGAGCTCGGAGCAAAGACGTCTGCATTGCTCGTGGCAAACTCAGCAGTGTTCATCCGATTTTGGTCTCAGCATCAGTATTATTAAAGCAGGCAACAGTGCCAGCATGGGGTAAGAGGCATGGGCAGCAGCCCCGGAAAGCAGTGAAGAGGGCAGGTGGAGCTAGACCCAAAATATTTGTTAAGTGAGGCTTATTGCCAAATAACTAGAAACCATGCTGTACTAGCGAGAACTCACTAAGGACTGCTGTACTCTCTGCCTCACATAGCTGCAGTATCTGTCACAGCGCTACCACATACATAATCTTTGACATTTCATCTGATAATTAGTGGTTTTGGCACAAGCAAACCCGATCTTGTTAGGTCCTCTCCTCAGTTGTTTTCATATTTTAGTAAGCTCCACTCTGGGCATTATTTCATTAAGCCTCTTGAGTGCGTGTAACATTTGAAAGCATTCTTGGATGCACTCACTTTGCCTGAAACGTAACGCGGGGCCGGAGACCTCCAGGTAGCTGCACCCACACGCCTTCCAAACCCCACCTCCTCGGCCTCCCTGGCACCAGGACACCCCGCTGCCAGAGCAGCAGAGCTGGTTCTGGAGCCCGCGGGGGGAACGTGGAGCAGCGTTTGCTGTGTTCCCTTGGAAAACGTCACGGGACTCGGCTGTGTGTTTGTAATTTGAGGGCACTTACCCCGAGCTGTTCAGCACTGAGCTAAACCGCGCTAGTTCATACTGCAGCGAGGCAGTCTTTGGGGTGGGATCAGAATGAAAAGAAGGATTTTTTAAATCACAGCACTGAGACTGAAAAACCACAAGAATAGATACCTCCTGACCTAATGAATTAACTTTTAATATAAAAAAACAAGCTTTTACCAAGCAAACAATTGAATGTTCTCATTGGTACTCTTATTTATGGCATGTTCCTGCTAAACTGTGCTCTTTGATGAGGAAGCTGGTGAAATACTCCTTCCTCCTCCACCGTACTGTGGCATATGCAAAAGACACGGTGCCCTGCATGAGCCATATTCTTAATTTCTACTTCATAAAACTGTCATTGTGTGAACAAGAGGGTTCTGTTTATTCTTCTTAATTGCCTAGATAAAATGAATGTATATAGTGCACGCAGTTAGGTGCTACAGCTTAGGAGTCAAATGCTGAAACCACACAGCATCCAGAGGTTGCAAACTTTTTGTTTAGATTCCTAACTAGGAAACAAGCTATTGGGAATATCTAGGCCAAAATAATATTTTTTTTTATTATTTTTTTTTTATGTTGCCTCTTTATTTCATTAACATAATCCATTATCTTTGAGGCTGCAGGTAGTGTTTTTATAAAGACCAGTTCTGTGAGTCACCAGATCGCAGGGCAGTGTAAACCCAATCCAGATCAGGCACAACGAGGTGTCTGCTGAATTAGCCAGGGCACATAATGCAGTGTTTATGCCAGCTTTGTTCTTTATGCAGCCTCAGTGACAGCTATGGGAGAAAAGGCGGTACTTGATTAAACCTGAATTGTACAGGGGCAAGTTTTTGCCTTTTTGAACAAATTTAATCCAGTGCTGCAAGCTGTACCAGTTGAGTACATTGCACCAAGAGGTGCTGACATTTTTGATCTGGGATTAACTCCTGTAACTTTGGATTTACTGCCTGGTGGAGCCTTGGCCTGATTTTTGCTCCCAAACGACTTAGATAGTGTTTCTTATATATCTGCCTTGAACTCATTTACAAATCTGCTAACCTATCTTCTTCCAAACCTTGTCTCTAGATTGCCTCTGCAATACTGTCTGCAAGAAACTTCTAATGCCTAATGGCTAGATAAATGACCATTAGGAAATAATGGATTCATGAAATATAATTATGTAGCTTTACGTAGCAATATTTTAGTGATTTGCAGCAGGCCTAGGGCATAAATACGATTACTGTGGACTTCTGGTGCTTTTGTCCTCCATCCCTTCTCACTGCTTGCTCTACCCACTTAGAGCATTGTATTTTAGCCTCTTGAATTTGACGGATTGAATAAGTCTTTGCAGCAGTATTTCCAAAGCTTATAATACAGGGAGTTCCCCAGCATACTGGAGATTCTTAAGACTTCAGGAGAGAGAAAAATATATTCAAAGCTTTTAATATTTAAATATATTTCCCCCCATTGTTTATAGTTTTACTTTTCGTAGTTATAGAAATCTTCTGAAAAGGACTATTGAAAGGGTTGTCTTGCTTTAATCAACTTAGTAAACTTTTGTTTTGTCCTTTATGTTGATTACAAAAGAAGCTGACATTACTCCATTTCACTTGCACCTTTTAAGCCACTGCGCTGGGTTAATGGCTGCGCACAACCTCACAGAGCCACAGAACCCGGCCGGCTCATCAGCTGCTTAAATGCTGCTGCAAGAGTAGCACAAGAGAAAAACGTTGTCTGTAAGGTCCTATAGAAACTCTGTAGCTGGAGAAGTGAACTGCAAGGAGATGTGGCAGAGCCAAACTGTAGATGGAGAGGAGGAAAAAAAAAAATGAGAAAAGGGGGTGGAAAGGCAAAGGGAGAGGCTGTTGCTTCAGTAAGTAGAGAGGGATGGCTGAGCAGGCAGCATCAGATTGCTCCCAGTCCCTGTTCTGGCACTTGCGGATCTGTTGAATATAGGCCAGAAGGACATGCTGAATTTGTTGCTCCCGTGTGCCAGCCTTTTCTGCAGCAGCGAGAGAAACCAATCAGTGCTGCTTCAAAAGCAGCTGGAAACTGAGAAAACTCTGGTCCCCTGCTGCCTGGCAGTCTGCAGGACGGGGTCTTCTCGGTTTCCAGCCACTACAGAGGCTCCATTGACAAAATGTGTGCTGCATTTGAAGGAGCACAATGTGACAATGAAAGAACCTGAGAGAGACAAAACAAGAAAGAGGGGGGAAAAGAGGGAGGAGGGAGAATTAAATGGGAATGGGGGAGCAGGCTAAAGGGAGGGGGGACAAAATCAAAAGAAAAATATGCTAATCTGCAAAAGTGGTGGCAAAAATAGATCATAATTGTCACATTTGACACTTCTTAACGTGCTTTATCAAAGAATATAGCTGAGATGGCAAGAATTGAGAAAACAAATTATTACTTTGCTAATGTTAATCTCACCGCCCCTCTGAGACAGAAACAAGCTTATTTTAGTCCCCCATTTTTACAGATGTTCTTATGAAATACAGACAAGCTGGAAGGCATCAGGTCCCCTAACAGACTTATAGAGGCACTGCAAACAGGGGTTCACATCCTCATCCTTAGTTTCAGAGAGAAGTAGGTAAGAGCTCTGCAAGTCAGGAGGCTGGCATGTCTTTCTGTTGCTCAGAATAACTGGGAGAGAAAAAAAAAAGCCACCCCAAACAAAGCCATTTCTCCTTTCCTTTGTAGTTCATTAAATCCGCAGAGAGAATATATGGCAGTGTACAAATCGGGGTGCTGCTGATAGCTCAGATCGAAGCAGTGTGGCTAGAGTTTTATCACGGTGTGCCTGGCTGTGTCGTGGGACACCTAAGAGGGGCATCCAAGAGCTCAGAGGAAGCATGTGTCGTAGTGTTTTGGTAATCTCCCAGCTGACCCTATTTGCCATGCTTGTCCAGAAGGCTGGGAGCACAAGAACTGAATTTTGTTACGAAGCAACTAAACTGGAAGGATCTTCCTGGATGTCCCCACATTGCTCATGGCCTTTCAGCCCACGGGTCCAGCTCTAGCTGCTTTAGAGTAAAATCCATGAAACACATACAAGAGTGAACACAGGGTCTTCGGCACCAACAGTTCCACTCTAAGTATCTGCAATAAGCTAGGAATAACTTGGTAGACGTGCAAAAGAGAATATTGCTTGGGAGAGAGCACTAACGTCTACAGATTTTCTGGGAATTCCTGGTACTTTCTGAAGGGTCAGAGAAGTGCGCCATAAAGATTGAGATCAAGTAATACAAACGACGATTGCAAATTTCAGAAGGTATGTCAGCCATGAAATGAGAAGAGGATAAATCCTTGATTGCCCACACTGGAAGTGGGTAAGCTCAATTTGCCTGCATTTGCCTGTGAGCACCCTGTTGTGATCATTTTAAATGAGTGTTGTTTATCTTTTTTTTTTTTTTTTTTTTTTTTATTTTTTTTCAGCAAAGGAAGGCTCCTGCCCTGAAGACAGGATTTTGAAGTTAACAAAACATTTAAAAAATTTTCTCCATTATCATTCAGGTTCAAAATAAACTGCTTCCTTTCGCTCTATTAAGTTGGCATTTACTTTCAGTCTTGGGAAATTACTCTCTAAAGTAGGTCAAAAAAATAGTTGTTTCTCCAAAGCAAATTTAATTTGAGCATGACCCATGGCATCTATACAATCCCCAATTTTTAGGTCAGTGTTGAAGCTGTCTTTCTCCGTAGGAATGGTACGTAGTGTGGAATGAAACTGACTTTTTCTGTGAAATTTTTGCTAGCAAGTTAGTGTGTCATAATTTTGAAAGAACTTTCAGATGCTTTAGCAGTTGTAATATTAGACCATCATCCTGTGTCCATCATCAGTTATCCTGCATTGGGTAGTAGTTTAAGAATGGGATAGTGTTTACTTTATTATGTCATCTGCTCAGTTCATGCGTAATAGAAAAAAATTAATATCATATTTTTGAATTTAGCATTTCAGGAGTTTCCCATCTGAACTCTAAGTTTATTTAAAATAAAGGTATCTTGCTTCAGCTGTAAAATTTTAGCTGCACCTCTTATGTTGTAGGAGGAGGTGATGGCAAGGGCTGCAGAAAAATAAACATATAGAGGTAAGTTTTATAATATTGTGCTAAAACCTACGTTATGATTCTCAGGACTTATTTTCTTTTTTTGATTATGTCTCATAGGCTGGCTTTGTCTATATCAATGAGTAATTCATCATAACAGATCACCATACTGATGTAGTTAATGCTGAGAATCAGCATGTTTGTTACAAGCACTTTGCGGATTTGAACTTCAGGCTACCTTTGACTCAATCCCTCGGACTGGCTGTTCTCACCATACAAGCAGTTTAAAGCTGTCCAAAGGCCCACTGGCTGGTTTGGACTCTTACATCCCCACTGGAGTTTGGAGTACGTTTCCCACGCACTGGGCAGAGCTGCGGGGTTGGCTTCCTCTGCAGGGAACCTGAGCTGCTCTGTGAACTGAACCAATGAGCAATAAATGGGTGTGATGAGGGATTTCTTTCAAAACTGCACTACTGCTCTGAACCAAAATGCCGTTGTATATATAACTATATATATGTTTGTGGTTTGGGGAAGATACTGCGTATTTTTCTGCTGTATATAAACCCAATAATTTTGCATGATAATGCTGGTATACCTTCTTGTATACATTTCTAGCCAGCAACCTCTAGTAAGTTCTCTATGTTTAATGGTGCAAGACAAAAGCCAACTACACTGAATCACTGTGCAAGCAGATAAATTCTTACATACATACTTTACATGCAACTCAGAAGAGCAGATTTTATTTTATCAAGTGATAATAATTGTGGTCCCCACATAAGCAATATGAAAAACTGTTTTCCAAGCTGTGATGAAATAACTGCAATGTAAATTGAGGAAGTGTTACTCCAAACCTCCAAAAAAGAGAAAGTGATGTGTTTGCCAAACCTGGAAAAGAGACTTACTGTCTGTGATCAAAGGCAGCACTGCTCTACACAGAACTTATGAGAACACAGAAAGGGTGAAGGAAAAAAAGGTCTGGAATCATGCAAGTTTCATTTAGAGCAATGTACTTGAAAATTCATTCACTCAAATACTGGATATTAAAATAAATGAGTAAGTCCCTTTTGTCTTCTCATCTGGAAAAAAAAAAAAAAAAGACAATAGTACTGATCACTTCCCGTAGCTAACCAGCTTTCCCTGTTACTGTAGTTCAGGCAGTCTGCGTGAAAAAGGACACAGATCTAGTAACTTAAAATGATGGTACTCGGGATAGTTAAGTACCTGGTATTTAAAACTCACCCACATTAAAAATTTGATTTTTCTGCCAAGATCAACCTTTCTGTTTCATCTTTGCTTTTATCATGGACTTCTGTTTTTGCTTATATTTTGGGCAATGAGTACAGCACATAAATATATTTCAGGGTCTCAACAAAAGAGAACATTTGCTTTCCAACTCATTTATTTTGATACTTAATCTTGAAAAGCAAGCTGTGCATTCTAGAGCTCCATGAAAGGCAAAGTCTTCTTTTTCTAAACTTGTCAAGGAAAAAGTTATCCCAAAGTATCAGTCAAAATCTAGAATGTATCAGATCTGAAGTCTGAAAAAAAAGTAGTTAACTTTCATTTGTTCTTACTCCTCTCTACCAGAGGTTATTAAAAGTAACATTAGAAATGCAGACACAATCTACTACATCAACATATTGCTCATGAGATCGGAAGTCAGAACTCCCAAATGCTAATTCTGACTTTGTCAATGATTTTCATGTCTCTCAGGTTGTTACTATTCTAGGTTTCCCACCCGAGAAAAGGAATATTAATGCTTCAAAAAGCACAAGCAAGAGTTTAACACAATAATTTGCCTTTTCAATTTCTAGTTTATTTAAAGGAATCATTATTACTTTACTCTTAAAACATTTATGCAAATTTTGTTTACTACTGCTGTCTTTTTGCACTGAATGTTTTGATTTTGAGCAGTAACATTCATCTGTGTAATTTCTGTTCCCTTTTTGGGTTGCTGTAACTCAAGCAAATTTCTAGTGTGGCTGCTTGTACAGGCACAAAATCTAGTTTCTCTTAATTATTGTGTATATGATTTTTGCATTTGCTCTCAAGTAATGATCAGGCACATTTTCAGGAGTACGTTTCCGGAAAGCCAATAGAAAGTGAATGGTATAAAAGCATTTGACTGCTAAAAAAAGAGAATTCCTCTATTGAGAGAGAGTTGTGCTCTATTGGCTCAGCTCTAATACTCTTGAATTTCTTCCACTGGGTTCTGATCCATAAAGGGATTCAGTCACTTAAAATAGCAATTCTGTCCTAATGTTTGAAGTAGGTGTTGTTAGAGCTGCACCTCAGCTTCTGTTAATAGAGGGCACCCACATTTACACTGCTGATTATACTCCCAGGCTGCCTTCCTGCCTTCAACGTCGCTTTGCTGGCTGCAAAAGGGAATGATGGCTCCTAAAACCATGGGCACTGCGGTAAATCCAGGCAAAAATGCTCAGCTGCCATGGAGGTGCCTGATCTCAATTACAGCTATGTTATTTTAACCCAGAGGCTCTTTTGGAACCTGTGGATTTGCATTTGCACACGTTCAGAGCTGCATTTGTTAACTTGCTGCTCACTGCCATCGAGGCCCAGCTGATAACACCAACTTCAGTGCAACGACACCAGGGCTCGCAGAAGGGCCGAGTTTTGTAGGAGCGACAGCAGCAGGAAAGATTTTTTCCTTGTAAAAGGTAGAAGTAGGAATTGCTGCCATCCATTTTTGTGAAATGTCCAATTTGGTCCAGTTTCCTGCCAATAAAATTTGGAGAATAGTGTCCCAAACTGGAATTTTCCTATCCCCAGACCAGAAGCGGAATTTACCCAGAGAGCTCTGAGATGCTGCTTCCTGGGGAGCTAAGATGTTGTCAGGCAGTTGTGGCTCCAAACTCCTGGCAGGCCACACGCTAATTAAAACCTGCTTCTGGAATGTCGTTTTGCACTTCTGCCTCGAAATGTCATTCTCGTTTAGGAAACTTACAGAGACATTCATACTCAGCTCCTTTCTGAGTTTGAGAGGGCTCAAAACTACATTTTCAGCCTCCTGGACTTTCTCTACCTCAGCACATCTCCTCTCTATTTCTCATTCTTGTCCTAGAACAACAAAAGTGAATTTGTTTCCTGATCAGAAGACACTGTTGTAAAGCATGCCACCTCATTTTTTACCAACTAGGACTTTCCTCATAGTCAGACATTACAGATAGCCTCAAATTTAGTTTTTAAGTTGTTTTTTTTTTTTTTAATCTGAACTGGAGGTGGTCCACAGGGGTGTCCAGATAGGAGACCTCAGTTTAGTCCGATGAAAGATCAGGACCTGTTTGTAAAAACTGCATCTGGATTTTGAACATCCCCTAGGGGTTTCTGATTTTCTTCTCTCAATGTAGCACAAAAATGTAAAATATCTTCCCTTCCACCTCTGGTCTGGAACGCGTTTAGAGTTGCAGGACTTATGACAACTCCATGTCTCAAACAAATGTCAGTCGTTCTAAATTTTATCTCTAAAGAAAGCTTGCAGAACCCCTGAGCAACTGTTCATGGGTGCCCTGATAAGTCATTGAAATCAGTACTTCTTGTCCTCAACCATTATGCACCCTACTACAGGTGAGTACAGAGAGACAGACGGGGCAGGCTTTTACTGAAGCATAGTCAGTCTGTACAGATTCATTAGAAAACAGGCCCAGTGCAGTTGATGCCAAAAGAAAAAGTCCAAAGCATGAAAAAAAAAAAAAAAAGAATTACATCATTTCCTTGTATCTTCCCTGAGGACAAGGGATTGGAGAGTATGAGTCAGTCTGAAGAAATGAAATGAAAACAGCCCAGCTTTTAGTGACTTTTCCTTGTGCTTACCTTATCGAGCAGAGCAGGCCATCGAGAACAAACAGTACAAGTCTTACCACTTGCTAGGTTTTAAAATAGGAGTGAAGGTGTGCACATGGATAGTTTGGCTTTACAATTCCCTACAAAGATAGAGTGGACAGGAAAATGTGGACTTGAATATGGGGCAGCATGGCCTTCTGGGCAAAACCTTTACATGAGGACCTGCTGCCTACTGTCAGCTGCAAAGTAGGTGGGCTCTGCAGCTAGTGGGTGAAGTGTTTTCAAAGCTCCTCAGATAGAAGAACACCTTCCACGTCCTTTTAGGTGCTCAAGCCTCTGCTTTCCAGTCTACAATACAGAGCTGTAGGGAGGATGAAGTAGCGGAGGACTTACACACTGCTTTCTTGGTCTAGGGAAAGTACATTTTGTCTGTGTCTTGTGACTTATCACTTTGCCATTTCCTCACCTTGCTGACTGACTGACCTCACAGTGTCAAGTATGCTGGCAAATGACATTTGATAATGCAACCTATTTTTCTGCTTAATAATTCAGCAAGTGAGAATTATCTGGATACTAATGAACTTCCGACTGGGTCAAAATGCTATTGTTCACTTCTGTGTAAAAATGCCCAAGATAATGAAGGATTAGTTGCTTGAGATAGGGGTTCATTTGAGAGTATTATTTGTAATTCCTTTAATATCAAGGATATTCACAAGGTCAGTGTCTCTAAGAAACTAGGTACATGTATGACCTTTTTATTTTTGATGTGAATCATAGAATATCCTGAGTTGAAAGGGTCTCACAAGGACCATCAAGTCCAACTCCTGGGTCCCCAGAGGACCATCCCAAAATCAGACCACATGTCTGAGAGCATTGTTCAAACGCTTCTTGAACTCCAGCAGGCTCAGTGCTGTGACCACTTCCCTGGGGAGCCTGTCCCAGTGCCCAACCACCCTCTGGGTGCAGAACCTTTTCCTAACCCCCAGCCTGACCCTCCCCTGTCCCAGCTCCATGCCGTTCCCTCGGGTCCTGTCGCTGTCCCCAGAGAGCAGAGCTCAGCGCCTGCCCCTCCGCTCCCCTCGTGAGGGAGCTGCAGGCCGCCATGAGGTCTCCCCTCAGCCTGCTCTGCTCTGGGCTGAACAAACCAAGGGACCTCAGCTGCTCCTCATATATCTTCACCTCTAGGCCCTTCTCCTTCTTTGTAGCCCTCCTTTGGACACACTCTGCTAGTTTTATGTCCTTATTATATTGCAGTGTACAAAACTGTACCAGTGCAAAAAAAACCCAACCAACCAACCAAACAAAAAAACCTCTAAACTTTTATTTTATCCCTTATAAGTTCCTAAGTTTATCTATCTTACTTACAATCTACTGGTTCATGTATTATTGTGCTGTGGTATGTGCTCCACAGCCAGCACATGCTACACTCACAGTCTGAGAGTGCTAAAGGTGCCACTTTCAGTGACAGAAAGAATGGCAATTAAACAAATTACTCTGATAGACATAATTCAGTTATTGACATTGGTTGAGAAAACCAAAAATGCAATACAATGTATTTTTTTTTTTCATACTCTCCAAAGTCAGTGACATCGTTCAGTGGTCAAACCCGGAAAGATCCAGGATTGTCATGGACCCTGTCAGACCAGAGCTTCCAGTGTGGAAGACCTAAATAGCCAATCATGCGCCTAAGTTTCACTGTCCTCCAACTCCTGAGATTTCATTTTAGAGGGAAAGGATTTGGAGTCTCCTCTTGCCTGTATTTTTACCTTTTTATCTTTTTATTTTCTGTTTTTCACTGTTAGGTTCTGCAGTCAATTCTGTCATTTCATATCGTATTCCTCCCCTGCTCCAAATAGATAGTCTGGCAAGCACAAAGACATTGAAGTACTACAACCAAGTTAAGAGTGTGTGTAGAAGTGATGGAGGATTTAGGATGAGAAGGTGGAAAAGAACTACCTGGCAGTATATGTATAAGTTATCTGAATAGTTTTGGACGAAAACATCCTGAGGTTTGTTTGATTTTATCATGGTCTCAGTTTTCATTTCAAAATAAGTCCCTCTGAAGAAATATTTATGCCCATACTGATGCCTGAGCGTGCAGTCTGGAACAATAGCTGTGAGTACCGCTGATCTGCATCATGAGGTTCAAAGAGAGATGTTCAGTAGCTCAGGGCTCACTGACAACCTTATGAAGTGACTCTGTGTGCCAAGACAAGAGAAATGTGAAGACCCTATTAAACTGAACCCACTAAAGCCTTGGCTTTTGGAATAATTGCTAAGGCCTCTTTGCCTCCGTCAGCCTGTGAGAGGAAATGGGAATGAACTGTAGGATGGCCGTGAGAAGCCAGAACCATGCAAGCTTCATGTCACGCTGTGCCTTGGGCAGAGGCTTGCTGTAATCTGACCCTGTCCTCAGCATCTCTTTCCCCGAATTGCAAATCATTCCATTACCATCATGCTGTTTTACCATCATACAAATGTGAATTTACCCTATGACAGAACAAGTCATATCTCTTGATGGAATAGATTTCGCCATCCCGTCTCGTGTGTGTGCTTTATGCTGCAGGTCCTACGTAAGCCTAAGAAAAACCTTCTGATGTGTACTACTGATTGTTTACATAGGTTATCAGAGGGGGGAAAAAAAAAAGAAAACAGGAAAGGAAAGCTGGCAGCTGACACTGCCAAGAGACCTGGCAGTGTCTAGAATCACATTCAGATCATTTCCAGTCAATAGGCTCTGTTTTCATTTAAAAAACAAAAATACAAAAAAACAACACAAAACCCTTCCTAGAAAGTTGCTGCACTGTTATTTTTTCTCCATTACAGTCAATACAGAGGAATACTTGTACTGACTCCTGTCCTCAGACCCGAAGCAGGCAATACCGTGAGATACTTCCAGGCAGAAAGTGGAAGGCATGGCTTGCCAATAGGTGCGGTAAGATACGGTGGTTTATACAAGCTCAACACAAGCAATGCTGCTTGGAGCTGTGATCACAGTTCTGTGCGATAAAGGCCTCTTAATGATAATGAAATCACAGACTTGTAATGCAAACAGAAATCAATGCCAAAATAAGAAGGAAGAATGCGATAAAGCTTAGGACCTAGGCATGTTTCTCATCTTCAGGTCAGGCTCTGCAACAGGGCTAGAAAAGACGCATGCTGGAGGACTAAGAATCCAGCTGCCTGCATTTCAGATTTGCCTGTAGCAGCGGGAACATTTCTTTCACCAGCTCAGCCAGCCCTCAGAGTACTCTTCTGAAACTAAAATGTTGGAGAGAATATACTAATGCAGTTTTAATGAAAGTCCGACTCAAATTGTGTCAGACAACAGAAATGTGTTTAAATTTGTGTTGTATCAGCCTGTCTGTTATCAGCACATTCACATGCACAGACAATACAGGAGACTTTGTTAGGGTGAAATCAAAGTTGCAAACTCACATCGGTATCTCAGGTGCTCTAATCCCTGCTAATCCAGGCTCAAGCTTCAGAAGTCTTTGGCTTTAGATATAAAACTATTCCCATAAAGTTAAGCATATGAGGATCAAGACTGTAATTTTTGAAAATGCTGACTCATTTTCTAATAAAAACTTGCCTGAAGAAATGCCACATAAGCAAAACTTGGATTTAAACTTCAGCATCAGCATAAATATTAGACATTTGTGTTAGCATCAGCCAGAGAGGAAAAAAATAAAAAAAGAAGGAAAAGAAACTCAAATGCAAGTAATCACAGTGACAAGGAGCTCTAACAGGAATACCGTGTGAGAAGATGCATCAGCATTTCTTTTGACATCTTAGTCATCAGGAGCACAAGGATGGTGGTTGTAATGCTGTAGAAGTGGTGGTTGTAATACTGTAGAAGCAGAACAGTGATAAATTCACTTCGTGTTCTATTATGGTGTCGGATTCCAGATCCAAAACACAAGGATTATCTCCTGGCATCATAAGCATGTAAAAAAGTGATTTTTATTCCACTTTCAGTTATAAAACCATTAAAGACAGGAGCACTGCAGGGTTTCTGTTAAATTCTACTCACTCCCATCAAGTACGGATATTTTACTGAAATGACAACAAAACAAACAAACAAAAAATTCCCCTTTTGAAAAGACTATTTGAAGGCAATTTTCTAATCAGAAAAGAAAAATGAAGAAAACAAACAATCTTAGTCTTTTCAGAAGTTGTTGACATGCAGGAAGATACGCTATTTGCTTTTTGCATTTAACTGAGACACACTCAGGAGACTTGGGATCCTAGTTTTACTCTGTCATCCCTAGATAAGAGAAGACCAAAGAGCACCTATTAGATACTGGAGCTGCCTACAGGCTACAGTGTATGTTACTTCCCTCTGCTCTCCAAGGCAACTGGGGTATTTTATTTCAGAGATACTGACTGTTAGATCACATGCTTCAATACACCAGTGCAATACCAAGAGCTGTTGATACAGGGAAAACAAAGCAATACTTGTAGGCTGAGATGTCAGAGAGATGACAAAAGCTTTATCTGAGAAGGGAATCAAAAAAAGAAAAAAGAAAAGATGTTATTCAGTCGGAACTTGTTGGGAAACTACTAGTTTCTGCTGTTTTTTTTCTTGCCAAAAGGACAAAAACGTTTTCTCCTGAAGGCTGACAATGGTAGGACATTGGCATGCAGCAGTTTCATATCTGGAGGTACTCCAGGCCAATGAAAGTGTAAAAGAAGATAGCCTTGAAATAAATAGACATAGGTGCCCCAATCTTCATCAAGACCTAATCCTGATCTGAGCTACTTCAGATGCCAACAATTGTCTGTGCCAGACTCCCAAACATACCTTTGTCAATGAACTTTTTATGTGTTTGGGAGAAGGGGGGAAACGTTGAATGAGTTAACTCTGGTTGAGGAAATCTTGGTTCCCTGTTGCAGGCTGAGAAGGAATATTTTTGAGTTTAGCTCTTCTGCAAGAACTGTCTGACTTCTTTCCATGAGAAGAGTAAAAGTGGACCAACACAGTTAATCATTTTACAGAAAAGCCTTTGCCCACCTTCATTTCATGCTCATGACTCCTGCAGATGTTAGGCACAGTTTGGCTCATAGCCAGCGCATGGCAGTGGCAGCAAAAACTTGTTTCCATTAGTTTCTTTATTTCACTGTTTCCCTTATAGACCTGAAAAGAGATGAATCAAAAATAATTGCTTGCTTACAGAGTAATAGTGACTTGTTCATTAAACCTTGTTGGGGCACTGGATGCAGGCACTTGAATGATCTGGAAAATATGAGAAGAACTTGGCTGGGGAACAAAACCAGAGCTGATATGTGATAATGGCAAAAACAGGAGTAGAAGCTATATAATGCAAGTGAATTCCTATTGAATGCCTCTTTGTCTTGCTTTAAAGAAGTACAGAGAAGCACTCAGGATGTACAGATAACCAGTCAGCGTTCCTCACTGCAGAGCTGAAGGAAAGAAGGAAATGCTTCAAGGGTTAGTGCCTGGCTATGTGGAACATTGCTGGGTTGAAAGCAGTCAGCTGGAGTTCATCGCGATACTCTCTCAAACCACTTTATCACAAAAATGTACAGCAATCAGTAAGAAGCAGCCGCAGTATTTTTCCCACCAATTGTGTTTTGTAGGCACATGGGGAGACAGGGAGAGAGTGTGGTGTTCATGTCAATAAAGAGCACTGCATCAAATAGTGAGATAGGTCTGTGTTTAAATGATGTATCTTGTGGAAAGGGAACAAAAAAGGAACTGTGATGGCATGTGAACATCCTCTTGCCTACCAGTTAGTTGTTCTGCTAAGCAGTAAGGGCAGTGTTTCGTATTTGTTCATGTGCAGAACATGGAATAAAAAAAAAAAAAAAAAAGGCAGGAATAAAGATGAGTCAATAAACGTATGGAGGCCTCATCCAGGAATTTCTTTGCATCTGCCTCCACTGCTACACTACCAGCTAGGGAGAGCCTCCAGAAGCATCAGTCCTGCTTCACAGGCTGATCAAATAGTTTGCTGAAGACAACATTTCTCCCTCTTACAGAAGTATGAAGTTAGAAGTTCCCAAGTATTGTGTCTTAAGAGAAACTGATATTGGTTGCTTTCAGAGATAAGAGGATTGGGTTAACCTTCAACCAAGCCCCACACGAGTGCAGTTTTGGCACCTGTTTTCTATTTATACCGATTTATGGATCTGGGTCTTAAACTGAATCATTTTATTTCAGTGTGATGTTTCTTAATGTTTTTGATATACAGCTTTTACCCTTTGCAGGTAAGGGTAAAGGTGTGTGGTGTGCCACCTTACTCTGCAGTTTAGATTCAGGAGAACAGTCATACTGCGGGTTATATTCCGTTCCCGGGTCAAAGTGCAGACCTGCTGTCATTGCATCCTTTGAGCAATGACATTGAAAAAATGAATTATAGTGGTAGTAACATCAGTGGCAAAATGACCCAGTGATATTTCTGTTTCAGGTAAGTTCTTACGCTGTTGTTCTTCTACTAATTCACTTCCAGGTGACACAGGATGTATAGTTAGCTCTGACCCAGTTATTGGACAGAAAATCCCAGTCTTGGCCTCAGTGAGATAATTAAGACCAATAGAAAAACCCTATTTTGTAGAGTTAAAAGACATAGGATTGATGGCATGAAAACAAATGCCTCTTCTGGCATTACAGAGATATGTTTACCACCTCTGTGAAATTGTGATACAGTCTTTGTTCAGTCTGAGTCATTTCTACTTTCCTCTTATACTTCACATCCCTGCGGCCAGGATGGAAACATTGGTTCAGAGGTCAGCTAGTCAGTTAGCATTTATTTCCAAATAAATAAATAAACAGTTTTTTTCTACACATTTGTCAAACCTGAAGTGCTCCCTCACGGTCCTGATGGACTGCAGCCACGTTGCCGTAAGGTTTCTGTCCGGGAGCCCACAGCTCCAGAACAGCCCTCCTACACGAACAGTCCTGAGGCTGGGGGTTTTTTGGGATCCTACTAGAGCCAGAAGCAAGGAAGCCTTGGAAGCCCTGGCTTTAACTTTATTTTGGCCTCCATCTCTACAGCAGTCAGCTTGCAACCCCAGCTGAAGCCAAAACATGCCTGCTTGCCAGGCGTCCTGCCACGGAGGAGGCTGCAGAGGTTCGCTGCTGATTCAGGCTGACGTGGGCTGAGGGTCCCAGGGTTTCCAGGCTCCCCGTCCAGCTGGCTCACCAGGCTCCCCAAGTCCGCCTGGAGTCTAGAAGCCATGGCAGATGCTGGTGTGACTCCTGTTGACTGAACTACCGCTTACCCCCGACTGGCAGTGACTTTCTCAAAACTGCTGCTCTGATCCTTGCAGAGCACCTTCCAGTTTGGAAATTTTGTATACTTGGATTTCCAATTTTATTTTCACTTTGCCTGCTTAGCAGGAAATTTCACAGACTTTCCCTCCCCACTTTAATTTGCACATAAACCAGTTTCAAAATGCTGAAATGTCATCGCTTCGGATATTCTGGGGTATGGCCATTTCCAGTCTAAATGTTCGTATTTAAATTCCAAGAAAAATATAATAGTTTCAAATGGAGAGACTCTCCCAGAATGTAGCAGATTGCACAGGGTTACCCTAGGAGATGAAAAGATAGAGTTCTGCTGACATGGTCCACCTTCTTTATACTAAAATTTGAGAAAGTTCATCCCATGAAGGGATTGTAGCCAGGTTCCACTTTTTTCCCCCATTTTCTTTAAGCTGAACAAAGACACTGGACAATGCTGAACAAGATATGGAAATTCACAAAAGTCATTTTTGCTCTCTCCGCAACTCTGGTAATGTCTCTGCCCAGCTGTAGAATCATCAATAACTTTGGGAAGGCAGGAGCTGTAATTTTTAATGCTCTTCTTTGCAGGTTGTTTTGTAAAATATCTCCTTTTAAGGCTGTCAGACAAGTGCCTAATTGCTCATGAAAAAAACTTACTGCTGATGCATAAGGAAAAGTCCATGGCCTCCTAATTCTTAAACTTCCTGTGCTCCTGCAGCTGAACAATATAGAATTGTGTTGAGAAGGAAAGCACATTCCCAGTGGTACCTGTCTGAGTTTGGGATTACGCTGTCACTTAGGGATGTGTCTAAATGTAGTTTTAGAAGGCTCCAACGCTGCCATTTGCCTGAACATGTAGTATGGCGTTACTACATCCTTTTATCTGCCTTCTGCAACTAAAATATATGTATTTTTAGAAGCTTAGATTCTTGGGTACTAGTGTTTTGAAACCAGGAAGCCCTTGTGGCCATTGTGCTGGGTCAGATGAGCAGAAGAAAAAGAGCAAAGCATCAGTGCTTTGTAACTACCATATCTCTGTGTGGTGATTCTGAAAAGTAAATAAATAAAAACAGCTTCCTGCTTTAGCAGGAAACTTCCTGTTATTCATGTAGTCCTCTCTGTCACCTAATGCAAGGTGTCAAGTTTATAACTGAAATGCAATGCATCAAGTTTTCTACTTCCAAGAAGCTGAGCCAATTCTGATTTCCACTGCTTCATTCTTATGGGCACTGCTGGGAGTGGCATGAACAGAAAAGCAAAATGAGGAAGTTTCTGGATGACTATTTTTCTGCTAGAAGTTCTCATTATTTTTATATTAAAAGGAATTTTGTGAGTGGTGAAAAGAGTCTCTTCTGTAATTTACCCACAACATCCTGTATATGCTTTCAGCACTATTTTGCCTCCAACTGAACCTCCAACATGAACAGGGTCTTTAACCCTGCAGATATTTGAAGTTTCAAGGCTACAAACAAGATAGAGTAGAACATGATTTCTTTTGCATGTGTTCAGGTAGAACAGAAGAGTGTGTTATAACAGAATGGTATGTGGCACTGTGAGACTATGTGGCTAAAAATCAGGAGACTGTGTTATTTTCCCTGCTTCTTTAATATTTTAATTTTCTTAGCAAGTGTGTTCTCTTTATGTATTACACCTTCTAACTCTTCTATCATAGATTAAAGGCTATTAGGGAGTGTTTGTAACAACAGGACAGGAAATA
This sequence comes from Cygnus atratus, assembly GCF_013377495.2. Lineage (NCBI taxonomy): Eukaryota > Metazoa > Chordata > Aves > Anseriformes > Anatidae > Cygnus > Cygnus atratus. The sequence continues at coordinate 58,373,497 of NC_066365.1, forward strand.
TAATGTGGTCCTCTTACTGCAAAATTAGTCCACTGCTACAGGCTGCAACTGAATTTCCAAAAGTGGAAGCATGGAAATGGGGACCTGGCACCATGGGCAAAGTGCTGTGTTACAGGTGCTGATCCAAGGATCCAAAACCCCGGAATCACTAACCAGCAGGTGTCTGTGTGGGGGCTTTTCTTTAGGGAATGGAGGTCCTAACACCAAGCAAAGTATTTTTCTTGCTCTTACCACCATAAGAGGTTAGCTTCTGTCAACAGCTGTGTACAGGTTCCTATCATTTTAAGTAATAAACAACAAGAAGAGCATCGAAAGGCCCTGCACAAGCAAGTGTTTCCTGCAAAACCCTCTCTGTCATCTCTTCCCTCTCCCTTGGCACCAATAGATGGAACAAATCTTTCCCACTTACAAAGGTGCAGTAGGCTTCTTTGCAGGTTGTTTTCATTGCCTCTCCCCAGTGTTTTGGCTTTTGCAGCAAGACTGGTTTAATTTTTCAGATCTGCTAGGATTTGGTCTGCGTGTCTGGCTTTCCCTTTCCTGTGTTATTGCAGACTTGTGCCCTTCTTGCATACTTATTGATGGGCAGCTAGATAATGATACTCAAGAACTTATTTTTGTCTTCTTTTTTTTTTTTTTTAAAGATTTTTTTTTCATGGTAGAAAAAGGCGTTGAAATTAAGTTTAAAAGCCTAGCATTCACAAGCATTGGTTTTGTTCAAAATCACTTTCAATTTTCTCACTTTAAAATACAAACAACCGGAACCGTTATAACAACAATGGTGTCATAACAAGTCCCAGATTTCTTCATTGTTTTCCAGCCTGCTTTTAATTGTCTGAGTGTTACAAAAGTAAATTCAAAAGTTTTGAATTAGCAGCATTTAAAAATCTCTGCAGGTCTGGAACTAATCAAGCTTGCACTAATATTAGTTCTAAAAAGAAAGGGCATTTCAAAAGCTATTAATTTGTGGCCACTGCAATATTGGCATTAAGTTTTGACCTGAGTTGACTGTGTACAGAACTAAGGAAAATTATGTATGACGTTAAGAGAGAAACCAGGACCATAACTCAAGAGAACAGACAATGCTAGATGGGATCAGAGAAGTAGAGGCTCCTGTTAATGTAAGATCACTGAAGAAATCACAACCATATTCCTGTAAACAACGCATAAACAAAGGTGCCAAACATATGGCATAGGTGCACTTTTGAGAATGTGTGTGAATGAAAGTATCACTAATTCAGATTGCAAACGAGATGGGAAAAACTCCATTTGAACCTGTGTAGCCACCTGCCATTAACTAACCTAAAGTCAAGTGAAAGTTATTGTGTGGCTCGACAGACAGAAGGGAAGATTACTGAAAGCATTCAAATGAAACAGCTGAGCTTTCTTACTACAGCTACAGAAATAAGGCATAAAATGAAAGAATAATCAGGGAGAATTTGAACCTAGTAATCATTAGATCAATAAAAAAGAATTCGTTTAGGACAACTGGGAACTTAAGAATGTAAAAGCAAGCACAAAAGCGATGCTTTGGCCAGGAACGTCTGGACAGGGAAAATAACTTTTTTTCTAATGTCAGCAGAAAACTTTGTCTAAATGTCAGCAGCGAGAAGTAAATGTGAAATCGTCAGCAAAAAGAAACATTTATCATTCCTGAACTTCCATGTCACCTATGGCAATTTCTGGGAACAAGATTTTCCACAGGGAATATTATGAATATTTACTGGCAATAGATTTCAAATACTTTTAAACATCTCCCTGAAAACAAAATATGTCATTGAATGTCCACTCCAGAATGGCTTTTTGTATCTGAGAGGAGAAAAAAAAAATGAACACCTACTTTTGAGCAAGATTCAGGAAGATTTTCAAATAATACAAAGACCGAAGAGGGTGGGTTTTTCAGGTCTTGCTGTAGAGATGCAGTTGGTCCTAAAATGCCAAATAACTGAACCCTATGCAGTCTTTTAAGTCATTGTTCATCACAGTGAAGCAGTTATGTAAGAGCCCATTAAAAAACCCTGAATCAATCAGAACAGGTAGGCGAAACCCAGACCAGGTCATGTGAAACTCTGAGGAGAGCCCAGCACAACGCAAACCACTCCATCTACAAGGCGGCGTAGTTCACCCTAGCAGAAGACCGGGTTGCCCCCTGTCAACCAGTCTGGTCAAGAAGCCCCTCACCTGCTGCGAAATATCTCTTCTGACCAGCCCAGGGTAGGAGCTTATACTCCCACTTCTGGCAAGTATTTATTCATTCTGTGGGATTGGTTAGAGTTCTGGCATGAGAAGGGCCTGAGATGAAAAGGGAGATGAAAGACTCAGGGAGATGAAAAGGGCCTACTATGTTCTTGGATGGAGAGCTGACTTTGGTAGGATGGAGGAAGGGGTGATGCTGACAACAGTCTCCTTATCTTTGCTGGCCGTAAAACAAAACCAAGTTATTCCTAATAAAGAAAATATGTTTCACCTGCAGGTAAAGGGGTGGGTAAATATTTCTCTGACTACTAACATCTGAGAGGGATGCTAGTTTTCAAGCTACACTTAAAAGTTAGAGCAATGGAGCTTAATAACTCAGGACCTAGAGACAAGGGGCTTTCTTTGAGATTTTTTTTTAAATTATTTTTTATAAACTGTGAAACTAGCTGCACAAAATGTATGTATTACCACAGAGTCTATGCCTAGACTATTAAACCCAAAATTTAAATCATGGCATAGTTTAAGACCCCAATAATGCAAAATTTCTGGAAAAACTAGAACCATCTTCTGTGAGTGTTCATCAGTAAACAGCACAGACTCTTATTTTTTCGGCATAGAAGAAGACCCAAATAAACCCAAAGGGCTCTCAGAATAACTAAAAATACAATACCCATTTTTGTACCAAATTCCCGCCCTGCCATATGCTAGGATTTTCATTTTACATTCTCATGATCATAGAATCATAGAATATCCTGAGTTGGAAGGGACCCACAAGGATCATTGAGTCCACCTCCTGGGTCCCCAAAGGAACACCCAAAAATCAGACCATGTGTCTGAGAGCACTGTCCAAATGCTTCTTGAACTCTGGCAGGCTCGGTGCTGTGACCACTGCCCTGGGGAGCCTGTCCCAGTGCCTGACCACCCTCTGGGTGCAGAACCTTTTCCTGGTATTCAGCCTGATCTACTGGACTACATAATCTGTCACATTTTTGACGGAGAAGACTTCTAAAAGCTAAGTTAACCTAAAGCGATTTGTACTTGTTTTGCCATAATTGGAGGCACTCCTGTTTACAGAAAAATACCCCTGAATTTTAAGAAGACATCAAGAAAATGGCACAGTCCCCTGTTGTATACAGGACTGCCATGTAACACACTCAGTAGGGGAGAATTCAAACCACTGTCTGTTGTGTCACAGGGCAGGAACTTTAAGACCTGTCCATGCAGAGGCACAAAGAGGATGTGCTACAACTCTCAGGAGACTGTTGTGGGCTACTGAAATAGTAAAAGTGAGGAGAAGGAAGTACTATCACTGCTTATTGCAACAAATAAACAGGATTCTTAGCAAATAGGCATGTAGGGATTTATCTTAGGAGCTAACATCGAAAATCATAATCACTTCCAACCACTTTACCCTCAAGCTAGGAAAGCAAAAATCCTAAATCTCAGGAAAAAGGAGCCACAGAGTACCATGTAAGCCTTTTGACCATCAGAGAGCCACACTAGGGCTCCAGGAATTTAAAGGCTATGAAAATAAACCCAACGTTACCATTCAACATGTAAACAGGAGTCTTCATCATTACCTAAATGTCCTGCCAAAGCTAGAAGCAATTCTAATATTTCAAGAACACCCTGATGATGCTACTTGGAACTTGAGATTGCTACTCAAACCTTCTAAAAGTAAAGTTCCCATTTATTGAGGTTTCTGAAGATAAGTTGAAAACTTGGCTTTTTGCCATACAGCCTACCTGAATACACGTTATTTAAAGGTCCTATAGTGCCTTTCATAAATGAAGCCCAGACTTATCCTTGACTGGAATTGTGAAAATCTCTTTCTAAGGAAGATAAGCATTTGCATTGCTTCTTCTGGGCTTGCATAGTTCTGGATATATTACTACCATGGAAAATTCAGGAACATTACTGATTCTGTTACAGAAGAAGGAAAAGGTTAACCAAATCTCATGCCTATGCAGTGATACAATGGATTTATGATTATAAAACCCAAGCTCATGGAATTTTGAACCCAACACAGTTTTTATTTTGCTGGATTAGAAGAGCAGACATTTTATCAACACACAGGAGATCCTGCAAATTTCATTTGATCATACTGCATAATTCTCTTTTCCTAGTTTCAAACTGAATTTCAGTGATTCAGAAAATCTGAAGTGCCATTTTTGGATACAAGATTTGTAAAGTACTTTTTTATGTACACATATATCATACACACATACCTGTGTGCCTGCACCCATGTTCCCTTTGCTGTCATTTCACCATTAAGTTCTATGTAAAAACAAAGGATTTTTTTTGGATGGTTTTCTAATGGCTTAGAATACCCGCTGAGGCTGAAAACAAGCCAGAGTTTCTGGAAACCTAAATCCACTCATTTTAATAGTTTTTAAAATCCTTGGCGTTTAGCTTTGAACTTTTACTAAGAAAAGTTATATCTTATAAACAATGGCATTTGTTGATTGGATGAAGGACTAGATCAATATTGGTTTTGGCAACTTGTTTTGGCTCTGTTTGCCTGAAGAAATATGCTGGTTGTGGTGTTAAAAAGTTATGTCAGTTCCTTAACATGTGCCTCTTTTTCTTGGAGCACTGCCTGAAAATTAGTTTCCAAAGTTACTTCCAGAAGTTAACCTAGAGGCTGGCCTCCTCAGCAAAGGAAGCTACACAAAAAATACTGGAATATAGTCTATTATTGTGAGCTATCACTGTGTGTGAAATAAAACAATTAAAGAAGAAAGATTAAAGACATATCATAAAACAACGTATTTTTGTTTCACAGAAGTACTAAACCATAGGACACAATTTTCATTTCCATTAAGTCTGATTTACACCATTCTTAAATTATGCTATGCAATTTAAAAGGAGCTTGGAAGTAAATAAGTAGAATGATAGCAACAAGATTTTAGGCACTATGGGAATAACCTAGCCGACACACAGCAAAATACAAGCCACATGGTTTCCGTGAATCAGTTCCTGATTCAAGGCCAGTGCTATGAATGAACAAAAATATATCTTTGAGGGAAAATGTGCCATTTTGATTTCAAAGTTTCCATTGAGAGGAAACGCAAACTGACAAATTGCTACAATTACCTTCAGAATTAAAATTTTCATCTTGTTTTGATTCGAATTTCTCTCGTTTCAGCTTCCAACCATTTCAGCCCGTGATACGGCTGCTACAGGAAAGAGTCACTTTGAATTAAAATGTCTGTCCCCTGAGCTGATGTTGATGGTTCCTCTCTTGGTATTCTCTGTTTTTCAGCGTGCTGGTTGAAGGTTGAGCTGGCTGAACTCCAGAGCCAGACAAAATAGTCCTGCAACTGGTACAAAGGTACCAATATAGCATTAACACAGTCTCTCATGCTTTTCTCCTTCCCCCAGGTCTTCCTCATGAAAATCACCTCTGGTGATTTTAAATGACTCCCTAATGATCAGTGTAAACTTGATAGTGGCCCTCTACTTTATCTATCTATCTATCTATCTATCTATCTATCCATCTATCTATCTATCTAATCTCTTCCATCTCCTGTATGCGTTCTAGTTCACCCATCTTTCTCCTTTCATGGTGCTCAGCCCTGTGATGTGTTTCCAGAAAGCAATCTCATTACATCCCAGCCTTTCTTTTGCTGTGATAAACAAGACAAGCTCCTTCATGCCTGCTCTGGAAGAGGTTTTCACATGTCATCCAGGAGCCTGCTGGATAACCCATGTTTAAGTCTGAATTCTTGAAAATGACTGAACAAGTTTCTGCATAACATCTTACCAATAGTCTTGGTGAATAACATTAGTATTTTCCTATTTAAAAAAATAAATTCCTTCACCTGATTCATTCTGAAATTAGTTACCCCTTTTTGCATTTGGGTCACTTTGTTCCTCTGCCTGACAAGAGCCTTTTCCACTTTTTTTGTTGTGCCCTGATGAGGAAGGCCACTTAACAACAGAAATTCATGTTGTTTGACCCAGAGGATGGTATTCATCTCCTTTCAGAAAGTACTGAAGTACTTCCAGGCACTTTCAGAAAGTAATTTAGTCCGTCCTCAGAAAGGAATCCCAGACAGGTAGGATGAATGAGCAGCAAAAAGCTTCCATCTTTATATGTTAAATATAGATGTCTTTTGATAACAGCTGTAGTTATCAAAACTAAAGTATTTCATCAACAGGTTAAATGAATAAAGTATTTTATTTCCCCTCCCCTGAAAAGATCAAAACCTCCTACCGAGCATTTCTGGATTTTCTACATTATTTTACATTTTTCTCTAATTATGGCTAAATGGATTGATTGTTGTCCTCTCTGTCCTTACTTTTAGCACTTGATCTTATATATAGAAATAGAAAAAAAAATCATAATTAATATACTTTATTGCCTTGGAATCCTCTTTTACATCATCCTGTTCAGACCAAGGATATTTTATTAATTTTGGACATGCAAAATGATTATTTCTTAACACAATATAAAGGAGACAAAACAGCCCCATCCATTGATATGCAAAGTAAGATGAACATTTGACTGTATATATCTTTTTTTTTTCCATTGTACTGTTCTTTATTAAATGGCTTCACTTTCACTTTAGTGTCAAGTTTGTTTTAGGAAAAAATGTGCTGTTTCAGGTGCTTTATTGTTGTAAATTATTGTTAATGAAAACTGAGTCATGAATCACATAAAACTTAAGTTTATGTTAAAGATGTTAGTCCATCATAATTTAAGTGTCTTGCAGTTAAACTAATGCACTTCTAATAACCTATGAAGCAACATATTCATTCCATAGATCTTTTTCCCTGCTATCATGATGATACAATAGTTCTATGTGATTACTTTATTAATTGCCTTGTGTCAACCTAAATCAGAGGAATTTGTGTACTGTAGTGGGTAGCTGCCTTTGTAATTTTAATTGAGCAACTTTTTCCTTAAAGAGTTCAAAACCACTTTACAAGAAATATTCCAGCTGTACATTGGAATTATTCTATTCAATAAAGGAACGCAGGTAGCACTAGGGTATGAAGCAGTTTGATAGTGTATGTCAGTTTAGACAAACGGTGGAATTCAGGTGGAATTTAATTATGCACTGGAATTTGGTCGGTTAAATATTACTCTGCCAAAAAAAAATACAGAAAATTCAATGGCAGTAGAGATTCTGCAATTGGTTTTGCTTAGCTTTCCTTGATACGGAGAATGTAATTTTGAAAGTCTGCTTTAGCCTCCATTAGCACAAGAACTGTACAGTGATTTATGAATAGGGCTGCTCACGGGCTTACTAGTGCCCACAGTAGAGTTTCTCTGAAGATGTTGTGATGGCTTTTTCCATTCTCCATTCTTTCATTATTCCAGAAAACTTTTCCAGTTTAGACTCAGTTAAATGTAAGTTTTTCATCACCAAATCTAATAATTTCCAGAAAAGGAGAAAAAATCTTCTAAAAGTTAGGTGGCCCTTTTCCTTTCCTTTACAAGAAAATTTTCAGCCACTTTTGTAAGCCCAGCACTTCCTGCAGTCATTGGGAGTCTGATGGCTGACTTTTGATCAATTCTACTTCTGATGGCAGGATCTGTCATCAGTTTGAAGTATATTGTGACAGAAAATGCTTAGCAATTTACAGTAAGTTTGGATACAGATCTGAAATGCTCTAATCCTCTGTTACCTCAAATGCTGATTCTGAATTATGATGAGAGCAGAAATAATTTCCTTATTGCCGGAATTTGTCAGACATCTGTGGGAGCAAGCTGTATAATGGAATTTCAGTGTCTCTGCCTATAACCCTAGGTTGTCAAATTCAATCATTTGAACCCCCCAAAAATTGTTTAAAAGTTCTTTCTCCAAGGGCCAAAAGAGATTTGTTTCCCTTTTTGGTCCTCATTTCTTTTGCCCCTGTTTGCTCAATCTTAATGTATGTTAAAAAGGTTGCTTTACCCGTAATACCAAAATCAATCCACACTTCTTGAGAAGCTCTTGACAACTCCCAGGCAGCGTGTCAATGATACAGCCATTATAACAGCTCCCTCCTCTACCATCTCAGTTGGACCAAGTGGAGCTGTTGGACTTTGTGGGGAAAGACTTTATTTTCTGCTGGGCTTTCAGGGGAGGCCACAGGTCTCGTTTACTCTGTTTTGTACATTTTTTCATTCGATTGGAAAGCCATTTATCATCAAAATTTTTTCTCTTCCTCAAAGAGCATGATTTGCACTCTCTCCCCCAAATTTATCATCCTAATGCATAGCTTGAGCGCCTTCAGTCTATCTCTGTGCATTCTCCTGTTCTTTAACCATTGTTGTGGATCATCTTTGGGTACTCTCCATTTTTTATTTAGATCACTCTTGAATGGTAAAAACAAGAGCTGTGGTATTCTAGAAGCTATTGAAGCAACAGCCCAGTGCAGAGGCTCTTGGCCATCTCACTGGCTTGTCTCCTTGGGTTGATGTTGTGTCTACTGACTCCAGCACTTAGCTCTGCCCTCCTGCTAGGAGGCAGAGAGTAGTCAATGAGATTATCAGCAGTCGTTGAGATCCTTATCAAAAGCCAGCAAGTATGATACATCAGTCCCCCAGCTGTGCAAAGGCTCTGTCAGCCCGTGCAGCCACATCCCAGGTCCCAGTTCGGAGAGATTCAGATGCCTGCTGTATCCCCACCAGCTCTGGGGATGGACTCACGTGCAGGGAGGAGCCAGCACACACTTCAGCCAGATGCTTAAATCAGACAACCACAGCATGTACATGCCCTACAATTTAAGTATATCCAGGGAGACATTCAAACTTTGCTCAAAGGCTTAAAACCAGCTGTATGGCTCTCAGAGAGAAAATAGCTTGAAATACGGATTCAGAAGTCTCCTCATCTTCCAATATGAGATCTCTCAAAGCTAGGCATGAAGGGCAGGCAAAATGTAAATGGCTTCCATGAAAACTGACATAGTTATGCCTCTTTATAGCACCAGGCACAGATAATTTAATTAATAATTCAGGTTTTGCATTAAGTCCTCCTTTCTGGAAAAGGAATACAAAAAAAGAGCTAATACAAGGAATAAAAGGAATACCAAAAAAAAAAAAAAGAGCTAATACAAAGTAAGACGGGGCAGAGTAACAGCGCAGAAATGTTTAAGAGTACATTTAAATACACAATAAGCACTTGCAAGACATCCATTTTGCCCAGTGTATAGTGTCAGCATGCGATGTTCGTGCAGTGCTTCGACATCCTGAGGCACGGGACTGACGGTCTTACGGCTTTATCCCCATCCCTCTGTAACTCCCAAGTAGAGAGGGTTCTTGGTTGGGCTGTGTTGTTTTTAGCTTGAAGTGGAAAAGGGAAGTTTTTCAGATCTTTCATCTGAAATTCACTAACTCTATGTAAAAGAGCAGACTTCCTGGTTCGAATATGGAGCAGGTTATATTCCTCTTTCACTATGACTGTCAGATCTGTGATATAACCTTCACAAACCCACTGCAGAGAAATTCAGACAGATTTTAGAGAAGTAACTTACTTTTACTAAATACAAAATGCCAGAGACTTGCTTTTATTGCTCAAATTTTGCTTTAAAAGTGATCTTAGTAAGAGAAGGAAAATGAGTCATGTGGAACATATATCACGTGTGAGACATCCTACCCACAAAAGGGGAGAGGGAATACAGAGAGGAGTTTTGCCTGCAATTTTAACAACATCAGAAAAATTTTTTCTCTTTACCTTGCAGTATATTTCTTTATTTACATACAAAAGCAGTCATTATGCCTATCCTAACTTCTAATTGACTCAACAACATCCTTCCATCTTGTATGAGCACTTACGGGGCTTTGCCAGTGTGACCTACTGATAGAAACTTCAGTGGTCAAGAGAGAATCATCTAAGTTTCAGGGTAGATCCTGACATTGGGTGCCTCCCATCGCACATCCTGCTATGGCAGCAGCAGAAAAGGGAAGAGGCTGGAAAGCCTTTGACCCAGCCAGCTTTCTGCTGCTTTTGAAGTCTTCTGTAACTCACACAGCCCCAGCATCAGCTGGACAACTCTGTCTTTCCCCTTCCTCACTACTCCTCTGGACTGCTGCATGCTCCAGACATAGATGTGAATGACAGGAGGGAGAGAGGATAAAAGCAAGGCTATGGATAAAATTATGAAATCACATGGCCACTTGACATAATTCACAAAGCTGTCAGAAATGCAGTCCTGAGATGCTAGGCAGGTCTAGTATCCTTTACAAGAAACACCCACATGCTTTTCTGTCTTCTAACGTTTTCCCCTTTACATGTGTGCAAGGCAGGAGGAGGCTATCACTGCTCTCACTGTACACCCAAAGAACTGGGACCCTGAGGTCATAATGGGGCAGCCCTCTTCACATAAAGGGACACAAAAAGCAACTGTACCCACATCTGTTTGTCAAACTGGCCCCAAACTGTTGAACTGCATGTTGTTCTGCTGATGGCCATGGAGACTTTCGCCTACATGAAAAAGCTTTGACTTGGGCTCTTGGGTATGTCAATGGTTCCACTGAAATTATATTGCTGTTTTCATAAGCTATTTATTTCCTGTGAATACCTTGGAAAAATTCTTAGAAGAGACTTAAATTAAGACAGTATTGTAACTTGGCAACATCACTTCAAAATTCATTAGTGTTCCTTTTCTGTTTTCCTTTGCAGAGCTCTGGTGCCTGTCGTCAATAGTCAAGGGGAGAGTTGGGGGCTGTTTTGTTTTATTTTGATTCTACAGAAGAAAATCCTATTGGCTTCAGTGTTTGGCCCTAAAAAATTATTGAATTTCCCCTAGGAAGCTGCAACTTCAGAATATTCTGCGCTGATGCATTTTTAAGTCTGCTCAGATGTAAAACGCTTACATCAATTAGCTTCACTTTTTGAGTACCTAGGACAGAAAGATTTCCCAATTAAAGAAGATATATCCTTTATTAGTCTTTTGTATCTATTGTGATTCAAGCCATACGATCAATGTATTTTCTTTATGTTGTGGATTGCAGAGATCATTCAGCTGTGGTGATTTAACATAGTGCCATGCCGTGTTTGTGCAGAAACATCGCACAAGGGAGATTCCAATGGGATTTTAGCAACCCCCTTCCAACACAGGAATTTTGAACAACACTACTTGGCCATAGGCAAAAGAATTTCCTTTTGGCAGTTTTTCTCTCCAAAGAAAACACAAAAAGTGGAAGTTAGATAGTACTGTTATTAGAGCTTTGTTGTGACAAGAGCAAAAGTGGTGCTCGCAACAGCACAGATACAGCAGCAGCTGACAGACAGCTTCTCTGCTGGATCTTCCCTTTACTCAGCCTCTTTCCCGGATTCAGGTCTTTACAGAGCTAATCCCTCACTTGGACCATGCCTGCACATCCTACTTCCTTTTCTTAGAGTCCTCCATATCATGGGGAGTCTTGGAGGGCAGAGAGCAAGCGGTGAGGCCAATGTTGAGATTTTTCTATTTTAAGTGTTAGTTACTAAGGAAATGCTCAGAAATACTAAGGTTTGCTTTATGTTAAGTTCTCATGGAAGTAAGAAGATGAAGACTGAACAATCCTGTCAAAAAGCCACAAGCAAAAAAAAAAAAAAAGCACCCCACCCATACTTCCGCTTGGCTGCCATCTGAATGGTGTAGAAAGCACCAGAATATAGCAAGTCTGTTTCATGCACTCACTGAAGCCAGGGAAAAAATGTTAATATTTTCTTAGAAAACATGTCAAAATAATGTCCCTTCTGCCTTGGTTTTTGGGTTCCGTTTTCCTGGTTTGCTTTCTTTTCCTGTGTTCTCCTTCCATTTCACCTTCACTGGTGAAAGAACAGAAAGGAAGAAACTTTTTCACTTTTAAAAAGAAAATCTAATGAATGATTATTTCTTTTTCCAAAAGATGTACTCTAGGATGTTATTCTACTGGAAAAATAGTTCTCCATGAATAATACCAGTCAGTTCTGGCCACTATCTGCATTCATGGCTACTGATGTGGCACTGAATATGACTTCACTGTCCACAGAGTCTGATCGATATATTGCTAGTTAACAACCCTTCGGCCTTATGTTCTGACTTGGTTTAAGTTTTCCTTGGATGACAAACTCCAAGGTCTCCTTCTCTGTCTGCTGGGCTTGGTACTTTCAGATGAGACAAATTCCTGTGTCTGAGTCCTGCCAGAGGAGAGCCCTAGGCAGGACAACCTTCCCTTCACTAATATTCCCAAGTCTTTATCTAAACGTTCACATAAAATCAATTTTAATGAGGTATTGTTTCTAAAAGACAACTCTGGGAAACTGTTGAGAAACGAATCTTTGAAAAATCCGAACTAACTGGGAAACAACTTCATTTCATTGTGTATTTCATGGGAGTCCTCAGGATACTTAAATTGGTGAGAAGACTTCTAAACCATTCAGGTGTCATTTTTTTTAGCTCTGTTTGCAAACTTATTATACCCTCAGCACAAATATCAGAATGGGAGCACATTGTAACACAATTTGGCACACATGTAATCATGTAAGAAAACCCACAATAGATATTTCATTTTTTTTCAAGGAAACTACAAAACTACATCAACTGGAAGTAAATATAACGTTATCCTTACAATTTTAATTGATGGAAATTTGAATTATCTTTATCAAGAATTCATCTCAAATCTATTTCAAATGAACAACGAACTCCCTTGGGTCACCTGCTTTAAGCTTTTGAAATAGTGGATGACACTGGCAACCCCATGACACCCTGGAAATTTCCCAATTTTCCAGCACTTCTCAAATGTTTACCAAAATGATGCACCTAAAAGATCTTTTGACCCATTCTTCCTCCTGCCCCACTACTTCCTGACTCCGCTTTTGTCACCAGTTCTTAGTGGCTTTTTTCTTTTTCTATCACACAGGGTGACAACCTCTCACTTCTCACTTGCTAACACCTACCCCATCTGTACATGAATGAGCAGCCCCTTACTATCGAGTTATCTGAACCGTACAGTTAGGTTAAACTGAATGGGGGGGACTTTGGGGAGAGATCAGCAATTAACCTAATTTAAGAGATCCCTTCCCTCAAACAAGGGTCCTTTCCTCACTGCACCAGTTTGTTGTTCCCCTGGCTTGTGCCTGTATTGGGTTAAAATGAGAAGTGGGTGGCAAAACGATCCAGGCACAAGTTCACCTGGCTGAATTGTGGCAGTGAGCAATCTAGCCAGTGAGATACACAGGCAGGCACCTTGCAGTGACAGTCCATCTATTCTTTTGACTTCCCTTCATCACCTCTACACGTTGACTTGGAACTTAGTCTTGTTTCCATTTACTTTTCCTTTATGCTGTACATGGAAAAAGCAGCAGTAGGTCCTTGAATACTTCCCAATTTAAATTAACAATTCTCATGTTAAATTTCTGTTCCTAATTAACTATGCCTCGAACTGCTTTTGGCTTTAGAGAATTGGCTCGTTGTTTTTCTTTAATCATTTTTTCATGCCTTCTTCTGACTGCATAAGGTAACAAAATCATAGAGCACTCTTCCTCTGTTAGGTGGAGCTCCTATTTTAACTCATCCTCTTGTGGGTGCAAGACTTTCTGTATTAAAAGTTGGTTCTTATTTTTAGAATCTCTTTTAAAAGAGTTCTGCATTAGACACCCAGAAAAAGCAAGCTGAAGGCACGCAAGATGATTTTTTTTTCTTCTTAGTGCTACCAAACAGACATCCCAGCCAGTTGCATAAAAAGACGGGGCAGTCTCTAAAAGGTAGACACTAGTTCCTCTTTCAAATAGAGGCTGCGTGCGTAGGGGAGGCTTGGGCTCGCTAGTCCTCTTCAGCATGGTGCACAGCACCTTCTCACCCTGCACCCTGCCCCGACCTGCCTGCTGCCCCACAGACACTCCAGCTCCAGCCGCAGGGCCCCCCTCATGGCACTGCAGCCACACTCATCAGGTCTTATTCATGGTACGCATGGCAGCACTCAGTAAAAGAGGAGAGATGATTTTTGAAATGTGATTTAAGATGAGTAACTGCACCAGAGGATGTTGCAGAGAAGTGGAGCTAGAAGGGAAGCCAACATATTTCGGAGAACACAGACATGACTCAGAGTCACAGGACCACAAACGCTCAAAGTTCTAGTATGTAAAACTAAATATGAAAGACTATTGGCTCTTCCAGCCATCTCCTTATTTTGTCTTTCTTTAGAACACTGTTTATGGTAGTTTTTCCATCAACTACAGGGAATACCAGATGAATTTATGAAAAAAAAAAAAGTGTGGCTTGCAAAACACTGGTTTTCTGCCTTTCATAATGAAGTGCCATTTGCCGCAGGGTGATCCTTTGCACCATGAAGAGGTCATACACACTAGAGGGTGACTATTTCCATTTCAGAGTGTTACTGAGGGAGTGTAATAAAACACAGCATTAAACTTTGAAGAACTTGAGTCAACTTTGACAAGTATCACTTCTGAACAAAAGACATTCTAGTCTATGTTCCACCTACCACGTAATGGCTAATAAAAATTAGGCCATAAGCCTGCTTCCCTCCTTCTCCATTCCTCCTTCTGCTAGCATTGCAATTTACAGAAGCAAAAAGAGGAAATCTGATGATGACATTTTTCTAACTGTAGAACAATTTTTGCTTAGTGTTCCCTGCAGTGTCCTTTGCATAATGTTCTTGCTTCTTATTCCATTTGTAGATGTCAGTAGGAAGAAGTGATTGCTACAAGACTTGGTGTGCCCATGCTTGCTTTTAGCCAGGCAGCAAGTGAAGGCTGAGGAGTCAGTTGCAAGACTTTTAGCAAAGGTCCCAGGTGGTTCCCAGTGCCCAGGCTGAATGCAGTGCTACCTCACGATCACTTTTGTGAACACTGGAGAGCATCTTATAACTGATCGTGCTGAGACTGCTGTGGGAATATATCCTTAACTTACTTCGGATTATTATGAATCTTTATGGAGACAGGCACAAAGCAGAGTAACACTTCCACAGTGATATCTATCAGATGATCTCAAGCTAATTTGCAAGGCACATTTGTGAAAGAAATTCACCTTTAGAAACTTGCCATCCACTATACCAGAAGCCCTAAGACTGCTGGCATATCAACGTTCAGTGGCCCTCTCTGATGGTAGACAATATCAGATTTTGTAAAAGACGATGAAGAAATCTTTGTAAAATAATAATAACTTATTTTTTTTAAAGGAAACTAATTATGATTAGTCACTGGACCAAAACAACTAATCCAAAACAAGATGTACTGCAAAGACACATCACTGTCCAGATAGCAAATGTTCCCTCTGCCTGTTATCTAGAAGACTATATAAAGTCTATAAAGGTTATAGACAAGAAGGCTAAAAATGTTCAGAGAAAACAGGCTTGCTGAATGAAGTGCTGTGTGAGACTGCTGCTACTTGAGGATCCTTTATGACACCGCGGGACTTCAGTTCTCCTAATCCTAAAAGATGACGTGGGCAGACAGAGTCAATGGGAAGGATCCAAAAGATAACCCCATTTCTACTAGCTTCTGTTGACTTCTGATTGATACCCAGCATGTGAGGCTCAGGTTCCTGTTCTCAGCCTCTCCCTTGTATCTTTTCTTCCTTCTCCAGTTTAGTCAATCTTTCTCAATTTCTGCCATCTGTTTAGTTAGTGCTGTCCCAGACTTTCTTTTGCAACACTGCTGCAAGCCGGCAACCAGAAAGATAAATGAGCACTGGCTTTGACAGCCCAACACTAGTGTAAAATTGCCAGGTCTCAGAGTGGCTGATAAGACTTTCAGCCCTGTTTTTCTTTCTTTAGAAAGAAAGAAAAAAAATTCTTTCTCTCCTTCCCAAGGAAATGGTGAGATGGGCTGTACAGAGCTTCCAGTAATCGCAGTGGGCTTGAAAGTTGGTTTTCCACACCTGGGAGAAAGCCAAGGCTCTTCTCTTAGCTTGATCTCTCTTCCCTTCCATTCTTCATCTTGAGAAGCTATTTTGCCAAGTTTTGGTGAACTGACACTTCAAAGTTTGATTGCTACAATAAAACGACACTTTCTGGCAACAAGATTTGTCAAAAGACTCCTTATGTTTTATAGTAGAGTGCCCAAATGATGTTCTGTGCACAATTCAACCTTGTGTAGTTTTTTTGAAAAGAAGCAGCCCTCTAATTTTTGTCTCTCATCAGTCTCACTTAAGACAGCACTCCAGTCTCAGTGCTTAAGAATCAAGTCTTTTATCCTACAACTTTGAAGACAAAACAACTGGAGGACAACTACTTGAAAGCACAAGATTTAAGAAACCAGAACCGTATGACAAAAGGAAAACATAAATGAAAATTAGACTAACTTTTTTCTGAACTTTTGTATTTTTCTGCAGTATTACTTGCAGGGTCTCATACGCATTGCTTAGCATGAAAAAGAAAAAAAAATTGCAAACAACTGAGCTATAGATGGACCTTGAGCCAGAGATGATAAAATGAGGTCTTATTGTCGCTGAACTGGCAAAGCAGCCTGACGACTTCTGACAGCTGAAAATGTGCCCTGAAGCGCACTTGGACCTACTTTAAACCAGGTAAAATGGGACTGCCACTAAAAATTTGGATCTCACCCCTGGTGCAGTTAACACTTCTCTTTCCCACCTTTGTGTCTTGTCTGTATGGTCCTTTCCCCTGCAGACAAACCACAGGATAGCTTTAGCTGGATATGATTCTTGATACTGTTCACTGGGAGGCCTCCCAAGTACATGTGACAGGAATAAAGAATGGGGCAGAACTGGGAAAGGAGCGAGAAACCTGGTAGTTTATCCAGTCAAGGTCACCAGAAGCTGCACATTTCTCTAGAAGAGTTGGGCTATGGGGAGACCTACTTTTTATGTCAATTATCCCTCTGTGCTTTCAGTACAACAGAAATAAAGCATATTGGGACCATCCTGAGAAAACCCATTTTCCTGAAATGTAGCAGATGGCCATGAACTCTGTAAGAGGTGCTTGGCATCCCACAGGCCCGGGCTGTGTTATGTCAAGGGTAACCTGTCTGGCACACACAACAGCAGTGTGTGATCTGCAGCACAGTGCTGGATTCCACTCTCCCATCGGAGCTGAGAAGATTCGTGTACCTATTATTTCTCCAGCTATTGTGAGTGGGAGTTACAGGCTTCAACTCGTCGCTTGAGAAAAACAGACTAATTTATTGACTAAAATAGTATTGTTCCCGTAAAAACCACACACACAAGATGTAAACGCAGATGAATTGTTAAGTAATTTCCAATGGTTTGAAATGTACATGCTCATACCATTCTTGTACACTTTTTTCACCAGAATACATTTTGCACTCTAACAGAGATGCTATTCCATTTAAGTCAAATTTAGCTTCTCTGGTGTATCTTAGAACAGAATTGGAGCCAAGATATGTATCTTACTCAGTTCATTAGACTCTCCAATACTGTAGATTAAATAAGCAAGTATGTCACTAAATCTGTTCAGCATTAAAATGATACAAAATGTATTTTTCTTCTTCCAACCAAATAGTTTTCTTCAAATCTGAAACAGATGGAAACACAGTGAGTTATCTTAGATGAGCTCATCTGGACTTCTGAATGGAATGTCCGACATTTGGTCACACATCTTGAGAAGTGAATAGGGTCTGAACGGGGAAATTTGTATTATCTTATGTTTACTCTTGTGGATAGGCTCATTAGCTTCAGTGGACAACAAGTAAAACAAATGACACACACACACAGAGCAAAAGCATGCAGGATAAGTTTCTGTATAAAATTTCTCAAGTATAGTTCACATTCCCAAAGACAGTTGTCCCCAAAAAGTCCAACCAACACAGTAACAAAGCACAGGAAACTCAGCCTGAAAGTGGGCTAAAAATCTGAATCTTCTATGTCTTCCTTTAAACCTGCTTTTAATGTGTGCCTGGAAGATTAATATTTCTGGGGGCACACTGACTTACAAGTCTTTTATGGAACCAAACATCATGTTGCCATTTGACTAATTAATAAATAAATAAATAAATAAATATAAATAAAAACAGGAATGTAAATTATTCCTTTTCATACTCATGGAAAAAATATGAGGGGAGTTTATAAATGTAGAGTGGCAGATATTAAATTCCCTCATTAAAAACAAACACTTCCAATGAGAACTTACTCCCATGCAGCAATGCTACCAGGATCTACATAGGTTTCAGCTGTAGAATCATATTCTATTGGCAGGTAGGCTGAATGCTGCAGTGAAACTGCTCCTGTGTTGAAGAAGTACTTGTCCTGTCCTTTATTGGCCTGATCAGGCCAATCTTGCCCTACTGAAGTTCAGGAGAGCTTTGCCATTGATTTCTCTGATGCTAGAATTTTACCTTTAGTCAAGAGCCTGAATATGAAATGTGTTGAGCTCCCAGGTCTTCAGGAATGTAAATGAGACCTGTAAGTGCTTAGTACCTTCTCTACGGTATGCACATCTGATTTTTATACTGGTGAGGGCCGCTTCAGGCTAATTTACCAGCCTTCCTTGATAAGATAAATTAGCATATCTGGAACTCCTCTTCATGAGAATTAAGCTGCTTCTAATTTTTAGACTGAACAGGTTTGGTTCTTTACTCTGCATTGAAGTGGGGCCAGCATACTTTAAATGTGCAACCCTCCTGACTCCCTTGAGCAAGGTAGAGGAGTCTGTTCTGAGGCACTGAAGAACAGAAAATCTGTATATCTGAGAGAGAGAGTTAGCATCCATCTGCTTGAAAGTCTCTCCAAACTTTATTATGTTATTTAAAAATAAATAAATTTCTTACCACAGTCCTAGAATCAGGACTCACTTCACTACCTGAACATCACAAATGCAAGCAGAAAGATTTCTAATCAGAATGGGCTGTCTTTTTTCCTCCTGTGATTCCACTGAAGTTCAATATGTATTTTGTATATATTCTTTCCCTCTTTTGGAAGGAGGACAGTGAAAATAGTTGCATTTAAAAAAACTTCAGGCTCACAAGACAGCTTTCTTTCCTGGAGAATTCAGAGGTTTTGTGGTTTGTTTTTTTTTTATCAAAATCAGAGACCCAAGATGTGATTTATATTGGCTAAATTCCACTTTTTTCTTCTTGCCTAATGTTTCCTCCCAGCTGGCCCTGCACCTTTAGCTGCCTGTAGCCAAGAGGAATCACCAAGCATGGAGACTCAAATGGAACTTAAACGGTCTAAATCTGGGCCTTGGTGTCTTCATTTTGTGACTTTTTTTTTCATATCCCTGAGTTGCTTGACAGAAAGTTTGTGGTTCGAGATCTAGGTTATTATCTGAACAGCAGAAGATGAAACAGAATATTCTGAAACATAAATGAACTCAAAGCCGAATTTATCCAGCAGAAATTTTTCTGTAGGACATAACGGACACCAAAAAGAATGAAAAATAGCAGAATTTTAAAAAAAAAAAAAAGGGAAAGGAATCATACTTACTGGAGCTGTGGACATTCTCCAGATAATTAGTTACATATGTTTTGGTTGTGCCCTAGGGTAAAATAAGTTCTGGGATGAGGTAATAAATAAATTAAATGTGGTTTTGGAAATAGTTATCCCTAACTACCCAAAATGTCCACTGCTAGAAAAAATTTGGATGCAGCCGACTTTGGAAATCTGAAAGGACCACAGAAACAATTTTTATAAGAGCAAAAATACTGCAAAGAAGACACCACAAAAACTGAAGTCAGCACATCTCAAATGCTGCTGATTGATGCACTGAGCAAATTTAATTGATATATTTTGGAAATATTTGTTTGAATAAGCTAGGTAATTTGGAAGTGAGGAATATAATAATGTACCCCTACATAAAGTCATCAATTATTGTAGCACCAATTGAAATAATAGCTGCATCTTTTGTTCACAAGGCTAATTTCTGCAAATACTGAATTGTTTTCCACGACCACCACCCTCTTTTTCTTTTTCTCACTTTTTAGAGCAGAAAATGTAAATACAATTCAGCTTCACTTATCATGTCATACATTCATCCACTAATAGGTCTGTTAATCAGCCTTGCTTGCAGTACTTCTAGAGCAAACATTTTAAAATGTTATGGGTCAGATCCAGATTAGGTCCTGTCCTGCTGCAGTTATGAAATATAAAATCTGTTTGACCCAGCCACTCTGAGAAGACAGATTGTAAGTCCTTCAGTAATAACTAGGGTTGTGCTTCGACCAAATTTCCATTTTCAGTAGAAAAGTCAGGGATTTCATATGGATCCAACCACTTTAATAGTATTAATAGTATTCATACTTCTACAGGATCATTTCTACAGGATTGATTTCTATCTATCTTATGCCTTAGGTGACTATCAACAGAAGAACTTTTCAGAGAGACAGTGCCCAGGTCTCCAGCCCCCTGCCATTAATATAGTCACTTGCACTAGAGAAGAAGCTCTGAACATCTACCCTGTGAAGTTCGCAGAAATTTACTCTTCTTTCAGTATCTGTATATACCTATACAAGGCCACTAACAGAATCCAGTCGAAGTGTTTTACTCTAGAGTCAGGTCCTCTCTCATCAAGGCAACTCAAGCTTCAACTCAAGCTTCAACCTCTCTTCTCTTTGAGTCAACAGAGATGTCTAAGAAATGAAGGAAGTACCCAAGCAGCGTAAGAAATTCGGTACTTAACGGAAATCTTGAAGTCAAAAGATATCATGGGGCTGCTCAGAAGAAAAATTCTGGACTGTCAACATGACAACAGAAAGATGAACATTGCTGTACAAGCAGAGGTAGACTGATCGGAGACGAAAGAACTTTTCTCCACACAAAGAGCTAATCAGTCTTTGCTTGGCTACTTACCTCATCTGAAAACTGTTTCGGCTGTGGTAATACTTTATTTCAGACTGACTAAGCTAAACCACAACTTTTCCCCTACTCTTGTCATGAAATCAAGCACTATGATTTTACCTTGCATTATTTACCAAGGTTAGTCAAACCTCATGAACACACACCCAGAAGAGGAGGAAGAGAAGATGGGATTTATGGATAGCTGATAAGAACATATTTCTGATGCTAATTATCAACAACTGATAGGAACACCCTCACAGATTACCAGTGTTGAATCATATCTTACCAACATGTTTTTCTAGAACCTCCTTAAGTATATAGGTTGCGGCAGGGAGATATTGTTCACTTTTTTTCTTATTACCAAAGCTTCCAATGCAAATCTGATAGTTTGCAAGTTCTAGTTTCGTTTCCCTTGTGCTAGTGTAGCAAACACTTTATTAGTCAGCTCTCTGTTAGAGCTTGGAAGGCTCAGGGACTCCCCCAGCACTGCCTCTGAGCAACAGCACAGCATGAAAAAGTTGCTCTGGGACCAAAACTCTTTCCCCATCCTTGTCCAGTACACTGGACATCCATGCAATTATGCTGTTAAACCTTTAGGCACTGACCATTACTTGTTCCTTTGGTATTTGTTCCACATACTTCCAGACTGCTTCTCTCACAAGGTCTCTTTGCTGGTAGCCCTACTTTTGAAGCCTCCCAAGTTTCTATGCACTTATTCCTTTTTTTTCACTGACCCCTTTTTCCTACATATTCAGGTATCCACAGTAAGAATCCTGCAAGCATATAGCTAATGAATCAGAGGAAGAAACTATCCACTTAATGTCACTCATGCTGGATGCCTCACTGCTGAGTTCCTCAGCGTTTTTTTCCCATATGTGAAGTTATTTGGAGTGACTAATGGAGTTTTAAAAACTGTATGAATATTCACCTTGGGCATGAAAGCTAATCCAGGATGTTTGTGCAAGTACCTCAAACCTAATTTTTGTGGACCATCACCTGACTATGAAGAATATCAGCTGAGTGTTTATTAACACTGCCAGAACTTCTGAAAAATTGTTGTGATCATTTCCTATTAGAAAGGTTCCCTCCAGGAGATTTTCTGATGCTTTTGTCCAGAATCAGGTTTGCAAATATTACCCATACCCAAATCCATATCACACTAAATATCTTCAAAATGATCTTTACCTGAAAGTAGTATTAAATAATGATCCAATTCAAAGGAGAACAAGGACCAAACCTACCACAGAAAGGCTACACATCAGTGGGGGGACATGAAGTAATCTGGGAAATATTGCTGGTTTCTAGCCCTGTTCTTATACTCTTCCCAGAGTGCCTGGAGTTGGTCACTCTTCCTAGTGGATTTTCCTCCAGAAGTTATGAGCCTTAGCCAGTCTCTAAGAATGCTGAACACCCTTAGCCCACAGTCTCCTGGCAAAGTGTATGAGCAAAAGAAAAAGAAACTGGGGAGAAAAGAGTGATGGGGGGCAACAAATGAGAGAAAAAAAATAAAGTTCATGGTCACAGGTTAGAAATGAAGAACACTATTTGAATATGGAAGGAGACACCACAGAGAAAACCCTTCTAAGGGTCCAAAGAGCTGGTAGTTGCTGTGCAGCAGTACTCTGCCGAGAGACATGACAGATGATAGAGTGAATTTGGGCTTCTGTCCCTGGGATCCCCTTCAGGTATCTCCTCCTGAGCCTGTGAGAGAGGAAACTGATGGGGAGGTCTCCTACAACCTCCTGGATCTTGGGGGGGGGCATATAAGCAAAAAAAAGCAAGGGAACAACTGAAACCAAAACTTGAACAAGAAGTTTTGGAGGAGCCGTATGAGAGACTGCCATGTGGTGAACTCAATGCACTTGTGCCTCATGGTCTTCCAGTTGCCACAGAGAGGACATGAGTCAAGGGACCCACAAGAATTGCACAGAAGCCCATGTCCTTATTACACGAGCACTTTTACATAGTATTAAAGAAACATGCTACATCTAAGAAGTTGTGTGAGCAGCTATATATATTCACAGTTGAATTTAGCAACACATTCTGTCCCTAAAGAATAAATAAGGAATGAAAATAAACTTTTAACAGCAGTCACTGTCTATGTTCTACCAGCATATTTCTGAAACATTCAACAGTGTTACAGAAATAGGAGATATTGTGGGTAAGGTAATCTCAACTCTGCACCTAAGTGGGCAGTTGCAAAGCATATGTTAGCCATAGCTGGTGACTAGAGTTAGGAGAGGCTGTCTTATTAAACTTCTTAATTAAGCAGTTTCCTATAGGATTGCACTTTACTTTAGTAGGAGGGAAATATCTTTATTACTTGCAGCAGAGGAAAAGTAAAATAAGAAGTATTTGTTCACTTCTTGCCATAATGGTATGTCAACAGTTGTAGACCTTGCTCCAAAGCCCTGCACTCTGAGCAGCAGCCATTTGTAGTAATGTGACTGGTAGTACTTAAATAAACTAGGATTAATAATTACTAGATATAGGGCTATGCATTCCATCATTCTGAATGTTTAAAATTAATAATCATCTTGATTTTTTTTTTTACAATATCAAACATAGGGCTTTAGCACAACTCATTTTCCTGGCAAACAGAGAGCTGCTGCTGTAATTGCACCACCACACTGGCATTCAGGAGATGTAGGTTTAGCCACACGTTTCCTGTGTGACTTTGTATAAATTGCTTAATCTCTGTTTCTCAACTCCTCATCCATTAAATAGAGTTATTTCCTTGTGCCACAGGAATGTGTATTAAAACAAATGTATTAATGAGCAGGTACAGTTGTGACACAAACAATATAAAATGGCATGTAGACAAATGTTAGTATGAATTAAAATTAACAGTGAAAGGTCTCTGTATTCATACCCATAATTTATTCCTAACTTCAGCCTACAATTCTGCAGGCCTATGTCAACACTTCAATGGGATTTTATTTTTTTTTAATTTTCTGCTTAATTATAAATCATGGGAGGAAAGAATACAACAAAATTTTGTTTCCTGCAACCATTTTTGCCAGTGGTAAAAGTATTGTTGAACATTTTTCCGATGTGAAATTCATATATGTTAGAAATGAAACTGGAGTTAATTTGATAGGTAGAAAACATGCAAATAGATTATAGCAATGCCTACTGAAGGGCCTATGATTAAAAAACAAGTCTTTGGTTGGGTCTTGAATATATTGGAGCAACTCTTTTCATGGAGGGTAAGAGAAATAGGGAGGCGAAGAGTGAGGGATGATGCAAGATTGCACAACTGCTCCACGTGGAGTGAATCTGCTCAAGCACTGAGGAACAGTTTGAGGAAGCTGGGAAAAGGAGAAGGGTGTGCGTGGTGAAACTGTGTCTCTGACAGCCATAACCACATGTTTAAAATAGCACTGAAAAAATAGACTGGACCATTTTTGTTGGTTTTCAGCGCAGTAAGCTTTCTATACAACGTATTTAAAAGAAGCATGCATACAGAAGGAAAAATACATTAGTGACACCAGTGTCCTTAATTTTCATGCTCCTCTCTGTTCTAAGTAAGAAGGAGCTTCCAAATCGAAGACTCTATGTAGATTATTGTCTAACTGATGAAGTAACATCTCTTGTGATGTACAGTGACAGAAAATGTAGATTCTGTAGAAAATGAAAGCACAGAAAAACAGGGAAAAGACTCATTCTCATTCATAGTAAAAACAAATGTGTAGGCTTATGCATCATGGGTCTAGACAGGTCACTGTCAGGAATAACATAGTATTCTGGTAAAATGAGTTTCCACTTTCTACATGATAAAAGTATTTCATTTAGGCAGGCTGAGAGATTTTTCAGTGCCAAAGAAGTAACAGAGAAAGCCACGCAACTAGAAGCAGTAACTTTGCTAAAGGTCTCTTTCTACACAGTTATTTAAAGGGAGGGGAAGTAGACATGGAACTACAACAATCACGGCTACTCTTTGAATTTGACAAAATGCTTTAGGTGACAGTAAAATGACAGAATGAAAACAAAGGAGATCCTCAGAGTGATCCATCTCAAAACAGGCCAAAAAGTCCTTATGTCACTTCATGCTAGCCCCTCTCTACAATTTCCCCAGGGCTACAGTCCCACATCTAGCAGAGACTGACTCAGTTCTGAATAGCCACACAAGAGATGTCTTTTCTGCTTGCATAGCCTCATTTTTTTTCCTTTCCCCCTCCATCTGGACAAGCATGAGGAAAGGCACCTTCTTATAGTCACAGAGCTGTAGCAACATTTTGTGCACTGCTCCTTACATTAGAAGCACATTGCCTACCCATGTCCCCTATTAGAACGGTCTTCTTAGTGTACTTACTGAACTACCTTAGGACCACTGTTTTTGTATTGATTTAAACTGAAGGGTGAAATAATGGCATGTATCCTTGTATGACAATGGGATTTGAGTATTTTATCATATGCATGATCAATTACTAAGGTAAATGGACGCCTGAATAAACAAGTACAGCACATCAAACAACCAAAAATATTTTCACAGAATCACAGAAGGTTTGAGATCAGAAGGGAAGGCTGGAAGCCATCTGGTTCAATCCTCTCTCAAGCAGGAACACCCAGAACATGTCACCCAGCACCACGTCCAAGTGGCTTTTGAAAATCTCCAAAGAGAGAAACTCCACAGCCCTTCTAAGCAACCTGCGCACAGTCACCCTCACAGTGAGAAAATGTTTCCTGATGTTGAGAGGAACCTCCTGTGTTCGTCTGTGTACTCATTGCCTCTTGTCCTGGCACTGGGCACCACCAAAAAGAGACTGGCTCCATCTTCTTTGCACCCTCCCTTCAGCTACTTACATACATTGGAAAGATCTCCCCTGCACCTTCTCTTCTCCATGCTGAACAGCCCCAGCTCTCTCAGCTTTTCCACATACGTTTCAGTCCCTTGATCATCTTCATGGCCCTTTGCTGGACTCTTGCCAGTAGAGATTTTACAATAAATCTCCTCTTGCAATGGGCCAAGTTGATGAAGGACTGTATTTATTTCTTATTTTCCGAGAAAGAAGCATTGGCCAATACCAGTCTTGTCTAAGAATCTGTCATAACTTTGTATAACATACAACACTCTGTCTCTTGCCTTCCAGCTCCACACACTCTGGGATCTTTCGTATAGGCAAAGCAAGCTTATTTCAGGGCTGAGTGAACTTCACTGCGATCAAATAAGCTTTTCTGAACTTTCAAAGACTTTGGGAAACTAATTTGGCAAATTGACCTTGTTTTCATATGAAGCACCAGCATTGCATGCAGCAGCAGAGGAAGGTCCCAGATTTGCCCTCCTGTGTGGGGCAGCCTGTGCTGCACCTCCATTCAGATCTCCAAAGTGGCTCCTCTGTATTCGTACGTTTGGCTCTAAGCTATTAAGCAGAGGTTTCAGTTAGAGATGTGAAAGACTGTGATAAGCTCCTGGGAAAAATGTAAAATCTCATTCACTTAAGGTTTATAATGACTTTTTAAAACTGGCCTGCCAGGAATGTGTATGGACACTACATCGGTGTTGGGTAGTTTCAGGTCCAAGTTTTTTCCACCCCACCACTTTTACAATACCTAGCTAAGAGCTTCCTTTCTCTACTGGGAATCAGTCTGCAGGCTGAAATTCTCCAGCCATGGAGATAGCTTCCTTATTGCAGAGCCATGCATAGGCTAGTTGAACCTGAATAAAATAGCTTCCAGCACTAGTGCTTCTAGTTACTTCTGACTCAGTCATATGGACAGCCTACATCAGGATGGCGTCGTGCCTCCGGCTCACGCTGCGATCCTAGTCCACCAACACCTCCTCCACTCTCCTTCCCACACATGATGACTTTAAAGAGCCCATTTCACCCTTTTTGCACCTGTTTCACATTTGCCTTGATTTATTGATCACATATCGAACATGTCACCTTATAAGCATCGATGTGTTGTTATAGAGAACATTGTTCTTGTTGGGGAGCTTACAACTACTTCTGGCCTGGTGATCAGACTGACTGATAAGAATACTGTGGGAGCGAGAGTCTACCAGATGCTCCAGAATACTTCTGAAGATTGATTGCAAGTTTTTTTGTTGTTGTTGTTGTTTAGATTCAGCTGACTTTAGATTAATTAGCACTGTTGTTAATAAACAGTGGATGACTTCATGCTGAATGTTGCTGCCAGATACTTCATTTAACTATGCTCTCAGTGAGTATTTAAAAAGATCTTAAGGGAATCATTACATTCCCTCACTGTGAAGGGATTTCTTCTTGTTTATCTTATGTACTCTCACTGCCAGTTCAGGCGCTCAGCTTTTTGAAAGCTCCTTGTCACTTTCTTGGCGTGACATTGCCAATTCTGAACCACTGCCACCACCCTATTACCAAAATGTGTACAAAGTCTGCCATTCAGAGCTCAACAGCTCTGCCTTTTTATTAAGTAAGTATAATACTACTGTTACTATTACAAAACTAATACCAGTCCCAGTGTTTATCACGATGGTAACATTTCTGATATGCAAACATCAATTAATTAATATCACAGCTTGAAGTAGTTACAGAATTCCCCTATGGCCCGTTGGTTAGGACTCAAACCCCAGAGCTATATTTCTGTATTCTCACACTCGTGCCCACTCTGCTATCTTGGGCTTGTCTTTAAGTGTTCACGTCCTTCAGTTTCTTTTGTGAAACAGGCAATGACAACTTTGCAGAACTTCTTTGTAATGTTGGTGAAAAGCCTTGACACTCTGGGATGAAAGACACTAGCAAAACCCAGAGTAAAGTTAGAAGCCTCGTTTGTTTGATTGTTTCTTATCTAGAATCTACGAGATCAGAAGGTCCAACTCTAAACAGCCTGGTGACAGGGAAAGAAAAAAATCCCCAGACCATAGGTGTGGTAAAAGATTAGAAACAAGTCTAAAACAGGCTTGCCACCTAGCACGCCCAGGGCTTTTGTTTAGCTGTCCTGAAAATCTGCTCTACTTGTGCTCTGTTGGTGTAGTTGGCCTCCAGGACACAGGAGCCCATTGCCCATTCTCCAAGCCAGCCAGCTGGAGCTGGCTCTGATTAGCAACACAGGTAACCATGGCCAGCTCCAAGGACTCTCTTACTGTCTGCACCAGCACCAATATACATGGCCATACTCAGTCCATTCCCCAAATCCAGACAGGTATGGTTGCTGTTAAATCTCACACTGAAATAATTTTGCCTCTCACAGGTACTAGGCCCGTATCTACCTCTGTTCAGAAACTCATGTTCCCAGAGCCTCGTTCTTTAGGAAAGGGCGTTACGGATTACTGTGTAGGAAGGGACACAGATTCTCAACAGAGCAGGCAAAACTGCATTTTCCTCCCTGGGGATGAGAGGTCAGGCTATTTCTGCCATCGGAAGGGAGGGCAAAGGGCAGAGGAAGGACAGAGAGCGAGGGGAGAGCCCTCGCCCCCCACCCTGCCCTTGGGAGAGGCCCCAGGCCCACCTGCTCCTGCCCTGCAGCCCACCCAGGCCCAGGAGCGCGGTGGCAAGCCAAGGTGCAGGACCTCCGACAGGCCAAGCAGGCTGCAGAGCCTTTTTGCTACCTCCAGACATCTGCTGCTGCTGCTAATGCTCTGCTTTGCCTACCCCAGCAGCTGGCCCCTCCGAAAGCACACCTCGACAGACAGCTCTGGCCCTGGCCAGTGCCCCCCAGCCTGTGAATGTGTGCCCCCCGGGCACTGACAGACACTGTTGTGGAAGCAGAGGAGCTGCTGTTGTCCTTGTAGTCTAAACCTTTGTTTCTGACAGTACTTAATGCCAACTTCATCTGAGAAAAGCCTTAGAAAATCTGTGCAAGCAATTAGGGGATGAACTGCCTCCAAGGAAACTTTCTCTCTAACCCTTATTAGTACTTAGAGGTTGGCCACAGAGCAAGTAGCTTTACATTCTCAGACTTGCAGACACCACCATGATGGACACCACGATGGGAGCCAATTCAAAACAGACACACGGCACTGTGCTCAGTAGCATGGGTGCCCTGGTGCAGATGAGGTACTAGCACTGCAACTCCAGGCTAGATTGACATGGATTTATCTTTTCAAAGCACTGGTCTTAAAGAGATTTTTAAAGTTTTTGTTGTTGTTTTCTTTCTTTCTTTCTTTCTTTCTTTCTTTCTTTCTTTCTTTCTTTCTTTTTTTTCTTTCTTTTTCTTTCTTTCTCTCTCTGTCTCTCTCTCTTTCTCTCTCTCTCTCTCTCTTTTTTTTTTAAATGGAAGCCAAAATAACTTGATTTTGACAATATTTCAACTTGTCCTGAAACCAAAAACAGCCTACGAGCATCTTAAAATGAAATCTGTTATGAAAATACATTTATTTGGGGGAATTTAAAAAAAAAATTGACATCTCATTTAAAAAGTACTGACATCTCACGCAGTTGTGTTGCAGTTCTGTCTCATAGGACATGTAATGACTTACAATGCCTCCAGTATTCTATTAGCTGATTCTCATATTTTATTTTATATATAGACAGTTGTGTGTTAGTGAAGGCAGAAACTCTTATTTTATGGATTGGAACCTCTTCTGTTTGTACTGTGACACATTTTTTTACAGAATATTTCAACAGAATTTCCATTCCATGGGAAGTTTCAGACTGTTTTCATTCTGAAGGAGAGCAATTTGTGAAGTGACAATATTTTCCATTACATGGAAATCCTGTCTTTTAACTCATTTCTGTCCTAAAGCAAGGAGATGTTTGTCTGACTCCTTCCGTCCCACTCCCATCTTCATTGCCAGTCCTGCCACTTCCTACGTTACTGCTGCCTTTCAGCTCAGGATCTACGTCTCCAAGGTATGATTAGGTTGTCTTATCAAGGACGATTCTGAGTACAGACCTGGGAAGATTTCATGAAATAAGAATGCAATTTTTTGCAGGTGTCTCTCTTCAGATCAGAATCACACTAAAAACAAAGCCACAGCCCCAGATTAAATATATATTGTGCATGAGCAAGCCCTTCATTTTCCATGTCATAAGAGTTATTACCTGGCCTTGAATGGATTTGGATCCCTAGCTGTGCAACTATTTTGCAGAGCCTTTTATTTGCATGTACAGCTTCAGCTGTAATCATACATGCACCATATGCAAAGTCCTGCTTGCAATTCACATAAATTATTAATTCACAGCTTAAGCTGCACATTTCCTTTATTAGTCACATTTCTTAGAGGCTTCTCATTACTGCAGCATATGGAAGTCCTCCTTCCCTATGGTGCTGTGCAGTGATTAATTGTGGGAATCAAAAGGTATGTAAAAGACATAATGTAGGACCAAACTCAACATTGAGATTTCCCTAGCACAAGCCTGAAGCAAGTAGAGTTACTGAATGTTTATATTACTGCAAGCTTTTCACTGTTTGAAGGCAATGTATTTTCAGCTTGTCTGATACCAAATGGACAACAGGAGTTTGTGAACTGCTTGTAGGGATTAATGACTAGCTGGGAGGAGCTGATGGCTCAAACGCAGTTGAGGGCCATTAATCGTGGACAGTCATTAATTCTCAGGCAACACCCAGTGTCAGAGTTGTTACTCTTATGAATTGTTGTTTAAAATCATGTGTATGAATGTTTTTAGGGTTAGGCAGTTATAGTCAGCACGTATGGGGCATCTCTAGAAAATTGATGTTTCACATGTTAGGCAGATAGATTGCTTATGTCAGCTCTCACTGTGGCTCTCATTTGCTAATGTAATTTATTGTTTTGCTGGATTGTGGTTTCTGTTCCTATTCACTCCCAACAAGGACATTTAAATCACACCTGCAAATCTTCCCAGAATGTTGCAGGTTATGTGAGTGTGCAAGGAAAGGACAAAGGCAGGTAGAGCAAACTGCTGACAAGAGCCATACCTGCAAGATATTTCTAAGTCAACTGTAAATTTGCAGACACATGCTGGTTGGATGCGCTGCAAACCTCTCTAAGATGGGTACAGGCAGGTAAAAATGAGCAAGTTCAAAGAACTATGAGGAGCTCGGGAAAATGGTACTGACGTATGAACTACTTTTCCAGTTAAAACTTTGCCAATGATAACCCATGTCTATTTATATGAGTTGTATGAAATAAAGGTGCTGTTCCAGTTCCATTCTCAGCACAGGTCCATTTGCATCACATAAGCCATCATCAGAGAAGATGTTAATATGACTTCCTTGTTGGGGAAGCCAAGACCTAAAGGACTATGGAAAACGAAGCTTCCTTTTCCTATTAGATTTATTTTCTTCAGACTGAGTTGGAAAGACGGTAGTGAGACACAAAAAAGCTTTCTTTACTATGTATATCTCTCAGGTGTCTCAGCATGCCTATTTAGCACCTTTCAGAAGTGCATTTTTAAAGATTATTTTAAGGAATGAAAAATCCTTTTTCTTTTTTCTTTTTCTTTTTTTTCTTTTTTCCTCCTTTTTTTTTTTTTTTTTTAATAAGACTACTAAAGTCAGCAAGCAGACATATAAAACAGCACATGAGCAGCTGCAGATGTCATCCAGGCAGCCAAAAGACTAGTGTGAGCATATTCTTCTAGATCTCAAACCCTGCCAGAGAACATCCATCCTCTCCTTTGCTCCCTTTCAAAACCCCCTTTGCCATCTTGCAGATTTGTTTATTTTCCCTACAAATCCCTAAGTTCTAATGTTTTTTAATGAAATAAGAAAAGAAAACGCGAGTTGTTGGTGGCAGGACCTAGAAGTCCAATTGAGATCAGAGTTCTGTATGAACATACCAGTCACCAGTATGACTGTATTCCTAATCTTGCTTCACATTGTGCTGTCTCTGAGAGCAAAGCCTTTTGGAAGTGTTAAATTGCTCTGCAGGGAGAACCTAGAGCTTATGCAGAAGGAAAGCGTAAGGGTCAGGGAAAGAAGAAAGGAACGAATTTAATTCCCAGATAAAACTGGGTACTTAATTCACCCTTATAAATTATAGACGCATCCATGCAAATTCAAGAGCTGTATATTTCCATGTTAGGGAACTGCCTCATCTGCAGACGCAGCAGTGTATTTTATGCACACCTGTTTGACTGCACAACAGCTTAGATTCTTGATCTTGCAATGAACTCTCCATAAGCAGGTCCCTGTGCGTAGGTGCTTATTTTTTGATAATGTAGCCTCTAAGTCTCTCTTCAGAATAGTTTTAAGGTTTCCATGAACTTTACTGAAAAATGTGCCAAAAGACTTCCAAGTAACAAACATGCTTTTGCAATTTACTGAAACTTTCCCCTTGTGTTCCAGAGAAGCAACCTCCCCATTACTCACCAGAGAGACACATGAGCCAAGGAGGAAGGAAAGGGAATCAGCTAGTAAAAACAGGCAATTCCCTTCTTTAGTGTCTACACTTAGTCATTAAATAAAAAATAGAAGTTAAATCCAAACTTTTATTTTTTTTTCCAAATGGGTCATTGCCTGAGCAAAGATCGACTAGGTCAGGATTATTTGTATCTTGGTTTTGATCAGAACTTTTTGTAATCAGTTGCTTTTTCAAAATAATACTGCTGTGCTTCATACCATAGCAGGGGCTGTTGTGTCTTTGAGGTACCCTGCATCCTTCCAAAGCAACACAGCCTCCCAAGTATATCTTTTTACACTTCTTTAAATGACTAATGAAGTATATTACCCAATAAGCAAGGGGTTTGGGGTATTTTTGCCAGATACTAATTTTACTTGGAAAAGATTGAGTCAAGGCCAGGGCACAAAGTTCAGATCTAAATCAAATTCACTTTCCTCTAAAGTTGGAGTGTGTTGCAGCCTGAGGTTTCCTACTGACTCTTCTTAAAAATGGTCTTTTACTAACTTTTAGTGTTGAGCTTGCTTGGGTCCTAGGTTTGTTTCAACTGAGAACTGTAAAATTTTGCAAACTGTCACGTGGAAGGACACGCATAGGTGATCACGACGTCCCTTCTAGCCTTAAAAATACAGCAATCAAGTAGAAGTTGAATTTTCAAAGGGAAATGTCAGTTGATACATGATTAAATGGTAATTCCTGTTCATTTCACACTACAATATATTCAAGCCACAAGAGTGATATTCAAACCTTACTTTCTGCAAGACATTACTGTACTTAGTAATGCACTGTGTAGTATGAGCTGTACACTCGTAACTCAGGAATCCCCCCTGCAAGTTTTTGAGAGAAGTCAATGGTAGGTAGCAAAAAGCAAACACATGGATCCTCTTTTTTGAGTCATTCTCTAAAACCTTTCTCCACAAGATCACTGGAAAGACTGGGGCAGTGAGGGAGGGAGTACCTTCTTGTGCTTGCTATATCAAAGTGACCACAGCATGGAAATCCATAAAATAATCAATGTTACATAGTCAGAGAAACAATCTTTCCATGCATCCTGGCCAGAGCAAATTCTAAAAGGTTTTCTGGTGCCAAAGCAGTTGAATTAAATTAAAAATTGGCTATATTTAGACATCCCTCAAGATGTCAGTTTCTGAGGATCATTTGGATGCACATGAAGGTGCAGAAGGACTCACAATCACGGGTCAAGCTGTCATAAATCATCTGAGGCCCAGGAAATACCTGGCTGTACACTTTTAATTTGGCCAAACACGTGGTAGTATGGCTTAGTTTAACCATCTTTCCCTGCAAGCAAAACTATGTCAAATTGCCTGACATTTTCCGTGGGCTAAAAGCATTCACACTGGATTTACCACATCTCAGCTGGTAACTTATTAAACATCAGTATGCTGATGAAGATTTTAATCCCACAAGATTTCTGAGTCTTTGAAAAGAAATAATTTCTAAAGTGTTCTATAAAACCTCCACCTCCATCGATACCTTTACATTTGCAAATGCTTTGTGGGTATAAGGTGCCAAGCAGACGTGGCACTTCAGCCTTTCTCTCTCCTCCCTCCTGCTCTCACAAATTATCATCCTATTGAAGCAAGCAGGCTATTTGGCACAGTTGTAAGCGTAGTCACATAACAAAGCCAAAAAAAGCAGCTCCCACAAATCCAAGACACAGATTAAGTCAAGTTTTAGAAGATAATATGCACAGTAGTGACAAAGAGATTTATGCTGTAAGCAGGAACAACTCTCTGACTCCACTGCTCACAATAATTATGTATTTAAAATGCCCATACGTAAACATTCCAAAACACAATGAAAGTCAAGTGTAATAGCCAGGATGGCACTTTCCTTTCATATTTTTTTCCCACACCTACAAGCCTACATTGGAGGTAAGCAAACTAGTTTGGACTGGGCATTCCTTCAGTAATGTAAGAGCTGTCTCTGGCAGCTGTGCTATCAGCATTCCGTGCTTACACACACAAGGTGATGGCGGAAGAAGGAAAGGGAAGAGAGGATGTAGACTTAAGAATTAGCGTATCTTGAGTTTCTTTTGGAAGATTCACAAAAGCCCACCTACAGAGTCTTCAGAACCCTTCGCTGACCCAGAATACCATTGACTCCTTTCTGAGATACACATATTTTAGGGGCAGATGCATGGCCACACTCATCTACCTGTGGGTACTGAGTAACAAGTGCCTGGAGATTCTTGGTGGATGAAACATTGTTTTTCTCACATCATTTGGGAAATGCCTCTCATTACTACCTTTTCGACCAGATTAAAATGGGTCATAAAAGAACTGGCTGAGTGTTAGATAAGCTGTCTACGTGGGGCTTGTGAAGTATATATTCTCCTGTGGAACTTGACAATCTTCATTGTATTTGCTTTGTAATTTTGTATTATCATTAATGAGGACAAGAATAAAAATGAAAAGCTATGTACTTTGTTAGTGGGAACTATAACAAGAACAACATGGTTTTGGCTAAACTTGAATAGAACAGTAGTTGAGGATACAATAAGAGAAAAGAACAAGAACTTTCAGATGCTGTAAACTGCAATATTCTCAGGCATAACAAAGTGTCACACGTGTCTTGACGTTCTGGTCCTATTATGCATATTTATCTTTTAGTCCCATTGGCTGATGTAGGAGAAAATGTGTAGCTACAAGTTTGTAAAATATTTGATAAAACTGGAATTGATTATGAATGACAAGAAACAGAAGTGCGTTTCAGACATTCCAGAGCTAGAGTCACAGCTCTCATAAAAAAAAGCAAAACACACACACACACATTAAAAAAACCCAAACATATACAAACACACAAAAAGCACACACACACCCTGCCCCGCCTCACCCTAAAGCTAACTCGTAGCATATGAAGCACAAGGATGAATTCATTATTATTACACTAACAGTTGTCTTAGATATGTTGGCAGGTTGAGTGTTGAGTAAGGACTAGCCAGCCTTGTCCAGGACACAGTTTCTTGTGTTTCTTGAGTCAACAGAACTCTCTCTGTGAGAACAAATCACAGAATGAACAACTAGAAAATAGAGGATGGCAGGACTGCATGTCCATAGCCACTTGGCACCAGAACCTTCTAATGACAGGAGACCAATGGGAAAATAATACCTGTAAGATTTGCACTGGAAGTGATCAAACAGAGAAAGCATTGAACAAGGTACGTGCCCTACAGATGTTATGCAGAGGGTAAAACACTTAGGAGTGGCTGATGGATTGAAATCAACATACCACTTTTCTGGTGTGATCAGGACATTATCAAGCCCAAGTTCCTCCTTTCACCACTGCTGTCTCAGTGCTTCGGAGCTTTCTCACCAAACAGGTCTACTTCTAAAAAGAGCCTCCTATCTGGAATGTTTGCTCACCTTATAAGAACAGAAATACTCATTCTTTAATGCCTTAACCAGCAGCCCAACTATCTGATGGTAGTTGTCAGCAACATGTGAATGCCAAACTGCCCACTCTGATAGGAAGTTCATCATGGTTCAGAGATGGCTCAAGACCAATAAATCAGGCAGACAGAAATTACTCTTTAAAAAGTATAGCACTATTACAACCACAATAGTTAGTTCAGTACCTAAACCAGCTCACCAAGCCAGGGACTTTAATGAAGAAGGTAGGCTGAGGCCCTGGAATCTGCAAAGAACCATCTATATATGGTACTGGTGACATCAAGTCCATAAGAAATGTGGTTCCACCTTTTAGCAGATACTATTGCCTGTTTTGTCACTTCTGGATGATCCTATCCCATATATGTATGGCAAAGCCCACAAAAAGTGGGAAAAAAAATAGAGCCATAAATTACAAAACAGTTTTATGGCTTTCAGTATTGGTAATGGTGAAGAACAAGTTTGCCTGCCAAAGGTGGAAATAGCCAATACTTCAGTTAGAGAGATTCACCTACCAAGCTCCTTGGAAAATAAGCAGTTTTTCCACTCCTAGGGAAGGAAACACTATCCCCTGAAGATCTCTGCAATTGCCATCTCATTCCTGGGCAAAACTATAAAAAAAAGCAGTAACCAGCAAGTGCCAACAGCATACAACTGCCAGCTTTCTGGAGGCCTCACAGTCAAGGTTTGCGTCAGGACACGGAATAGAGACTGTCTTTATTGCTACTCAGCCTACCACTAATATGCAGAAAACTCTGATTATATGTAGAAAACTCCATATACAGCCATATGCAGGGATGTAATAATCCACAAAATGCTGCATACTGAAAGAGGTGACCCTGCACTCTGGTACCTGCGATATCATCTTTGAAGCAGAGCGCAGAATGATATATGGCTGTGTTTTCTGTCCAAGCGTATCCTTCATCTTCTCTAATAGCTGCTCAGGTTCACTGGTGAATACTCCAAGGTGGCAGAGGTATTGCTGATAACACTGCAAGAGACACTTGGTGTGAACAGCTACAGCGCTGTTACTATTATTGAAAAGGCAGCACATTTACAGGAAGTCAAGTCTTAGATAAAGCAAGGTTCAAACTGAACTTAGGCAAGACTGAGTCAGTGTTCATCAGAATGGGGAAAGGTTTGAGCTGCCTGAAAATATAGCAGAAACCTTGAGAGTTGAGCTATCACAGTCATGTGGCACATCAGCGCATTGACTGATGCCCTGCTAGGTGTGGATGGCCAGAGAGCATCACTCTCCTCCTCTGCTCTGCTGGAAAGCTTATTCTTCACTCCTTAGTGACAATCAACCCACCCCTTGGTCAGATCCCACCTTAGGCAGCCTCATTTTCTGCAGCTAAACAACCTTTAGGCAGTAACAGACTTCGTCTGTCCTCTTTCCCATCGACTCAGACCTCTGTATGAATATGGCCTTCCAGAAGCTTTGGAAGCTGGTTTGAAAATCTGCTCCTAATTTCTCAAGCATTCAATGGACTAAACTGTAGAAATGAGAATGAATTCTGATCAACAAGCCTCTGCAGCTGCTTTGTCCTCTGGGACAACACGATCACAATGCAGCAAAGCCTTCCACCGCATCATGGCCCTTGTCTCCAATAGACCCCAAATATCTTCCTGCCCTGCAAAGAACTCTACCCACACTGTGTGAATGAGTATGGGCAACGTACCAGAAACAACATGAAATATAATAGGCATTTAGTTAAGTTTTTGAGAAAGTATTTGCACAGCGTAGTGATGGACAGTGATACCAATCCCATAAAGAGGTAATAGTAATAAATTCTGTAACAATAAATAGTAGGCAAGTTCAATGTTGAGGAGGAAGGAAGAAAAACAGGAACCTAGGCAGTCAGAGTGATAGGAAACAAAAGAGAATGATAAAAAATTGAAAAGTTGAAGGAAAAGGAAGGGTATTTTTTTTTAAATCTTATGGGAAGAAGATGGTTCAGAACAGAAAGGTGAAGCACAAGTTTATGAATGTAGGCTACTCAGCTGAGTGTCCTAAATACTGCTCTATTTTGTGGTGGATATCATGAAATTTAAAGTCTCCTAGTATTGGATAATACCCTATCCTTTTTAAGATGGACCATTCTAAGAATAAAAATGCAAGACTAACAGATTGTGTATCTGGGCCAGACTGAATGGGACATTTTTGTGCCATTCTGGTAATACAGAACAGCTGGAGTGGACCTTGTATGTATGCCCATATTTTTGACAATGTGAAATCTAAACTGGCTTCTCCCCTTTCCCTTCTATTTTCTTCAAAACAGTCCCCCAGCAATTCTGGAGAGATGCTCCTCTTGCATCCTGTACACTAATCCCCATTTGTGTGCTCCTTGGAATTAAGCACTGACTTCATTGCGTGGAAAGTCTTTAAAAAATTGTGGAGGTGTGTGGGGGAAGTCATTTCCAAGTGGCATTCCAAGCCCTTCCTTCTCGCTGGCTCCGAGGAGTAATTACTCAGCTGGAAAATGAAACAACGCTGCTATTTTAGTGTGGCTTAGGACCTTGGGCCCGGTTTCATGTTTCAGATTAATGCTTTCTGTGCCTTCTGGAAATTCAGAAGAGCAGAAAAGCCACTCTTCAGATAAAGCGGCATCCTATAGTTGCAAGGCATTCTGCAGACATGTATAACTCGCTGCCCCGTTCCTATTTTGCTGCGTCCCGTTGAGACAGACATAGCTATTTGCCCTCCCACTTGAATGAACTTCTAACCTGCATCTATAAAGCCACATCTGTTCTTCCTGACCCCCCGTCCCAGGTCTCTGGTTGCTCTGTGATGAACACTCAGCATAGCATACTTTGTTGCAACACACCAATAAAGTAAAACAGACTAAACCGAACTGTTTAAAAATGAAGTACTGACATAAACCACTTCGAGTCACCCAGAAAATCTGGTCTTATGATATCTTATGATCCTAGTCCTAGTGGAACAAGGCTGACTAGAACCCCAGATCTTTAAAAAAGCAGCTGAAACGCTTTCTGGAGCATATTCTCAAGTATTTCAACAAGCAAAGAATAAGTCCTTCAGTCCTTCCTTAATATGATTCTACCATTTCTTATATTCCAGTGTGGTGGTTAATCCAAGAATATGGGCACACCAGGGCAGTGGTGAGATGCCATGCAAGGGGAACTTTGACATAACATATCAGTCTGAGGAACAAATCAAAACAAGGTACCAGTTAGCAGAAACAAGGCAGTCTCAGACCAGTTTGGAAACTGAGAGCTACTTCCAGATTGTGAGAGTAAAATAAAGAATAACAGCTTCCAAAAGCAACACGATCAAGTAAGAATCAACAGCTAAGGAAAAAATGAGGAGAACACTGACTCAGTAATTTGCCTTTCCAATCAGAATGAAATAAACTATGAATTTTGTGAATATCTCTATCCTCGGGTCCACACCTTTAAAGGTGTATGGAAAGAAACAAATAGTGTTTTAATAGCACTCTGCTATCTACTCCTTTATTTTTATATTCTAAAAATGGCTTAACATTTAGCATAGGAATTGCCAAGTCTGCTCGGAGACAAGATCCATTTAGACCTGAATACTTCCTTTCAAGTGTCAGGCAGGAAATGTTCCAGCAAAGGGCACAAGAAGCCTCAAAAAAAAAAAAAAAAGCCACATGTGGTATGCTCTGTAGCCTTACTTCCACCCCAGCTCTCTATACACTCTTCTCTGGCACTTAATAAAAGATGTAAAAGATGCAGGTCCTTTTCAAATGTCTGCATGCTCTTCAGTGTACCAACAATAACAATCCACGCTGCTATAAATTCTTTCAGCAAAAGCAAGACAGTTTATTAATAAAGCATGAGAAGAATGAATTCCCAAAGCTATGGGTAGGCCATTCACCTATAAATCCCACATACACCGTTGCCAGCAGTAACAGTTAATAGCAACTAGACTGTGCAGCATCAGATCCCACTGTCTGCTCTCCACTGAGAATATTATTGACCAGGTGATTCTTTCTGTTTGTGAAGTCTGGGAATGTTTTCAACAGTGCAAAAGCAGACACACATATACACCTCGGATCTGCCATATGTGTAGAACAAGTACCTGGTTGACTCGGTAAAGTTCTGAGCTCTTAAATATACTGGCAACATCTTACACTTAGTTTTACTAAGGTAAGCAGACATTTTGTAGGGAAAGTACAAAAGTGAAATATCAGTACTCCATAAAATCCCTTCACACTTGAAGAATTGTAATAATTTTAAATGAATCATTGATCTCAGACACACTGCCTGGAGATGATCACAGAGACTTCTGCAAAGCTTTGTGCGTTGACATGTTTCTCCTTGTGACAAGATACCCAAAGGTGGAAATAGCCATCCCCTTAGCCCCTTAGCAGTGAACAGAAATCAGTCTCCAAAAAACAAATGATTGCTCTCTTTTCCTTATGAAGTGCCATGATAACTCCTTCTGGCTCAGCAATAATAGGACTAGCTTACCATGCCAGTACATAAACACCTCCCCACTCTTTTTGATGTCTCACATCCAAGTTCCTCCTTCAAATCCCCATAACAATTCAGCCCTATCTGATATCAGTCATAAGAGAAAGTAAAAAGCCATGCTTCTTCAGGCGAGCTTTTGTTTTCTTTTCCCACAAGTGCCACAAGTATCTCCTTGTTCTTTGAATGTCATAGCGCATCACTGCCACCAAAGCAGTGTCATCACTTCCTCCTAGTGCTGCTGAGTCTCCACTCCAAGCAAAAACAAACTTCTGTCAATCACAGCCGTCTTGCAGGAGCTTTAAGAGGAACTTCTGTCAACACTGGTCTTGTGTTTTAGCCTTTGTTTAGTGAAAAAAAAATCTCAGGAAGTGTTATTATACTCCTTTTACCTCCAGAAAATGGTGGGACTTTGAACTTTATCCTATTTCCTGAAGTCATGCAGGAGCTGCCGTAAATTGCTGCATCAGGGAGCTGTTCCAAGAAATATGAAACAGATTTCTAGAGAATAATGCAATATAGTGGCAAAGTGACTGGCACAGGGGCATAAAATACAGGGACAGCTGAAGAAAGATGGCTGTTGTTCGCTGCTGTTCTTCGTGCTAACAGTATGAGTTCATTTCTCTAGCCCAAGCCACAACAGTTCATATGTTTCTTTTTCAACACAAGTAAGTTCACTTAGGGAAGGAATATATAGATCTTCTATCAAGCATAGAAATTTACTCCAGAAAAAAAAAAATCACTTCCTTCCTCGAAGCATGATAGGTTTCTTGCTATTTTCCAATCCCATGCTCTAGGCTAGCAAACGAAGAAACACACAAATCCTTAGAACAAACAAACCAAGAGATGTCAAATGATATAATTATTTAATAAAACATTTAAATGAAGGTTGAGCGTATTAGGGACAATTCTGTAATAAACTCGGTCAGTTAACTGGCTTTTGACTGAACACCTTTTATTTCATATTTTCTGTTTTCCACATCATGCCAGCAAAAAGATTTTCATTCAAGATCATTGAAATTGGAGACAAATTATGGTGCAGTAAGTGAAAAAGAAGGAAATAAATTATGATCTTTGGTTTCTGAATGATGGGGCAACATTTTAAGCACTTCTTCTAGGGAAACTGCCCTGCATGCCCAAATTATTTCTCTGGCATTTCAGCCAACACAGGTGAATGGAACAGTCTGAGGAATCCAAGCCCGAAGTTTTCTATCACCAACCAAACATTACTGC
The DNA here is from genome assembly GCF_013377495.2 of Cygnus atratus. Classification (NCBI taxonomy): domain Eukaryota; kingdom Metazoa; phylum Chordata; class Aves; order Anseriformes; family Anatidae; genus Cygnus; species Cygnus atratus. Next base: position 58,414,711 of record NC_066365.1, read on the forward strand.
CAGTACAAGGTCTGGATCCAAAAAACTGAACTTCATCCAAAACAAGTTTGAGGACTGAAAAAAATAAAAATCACTTGAATCTTTTCACAGAAAATTTTAAAACAAAATCCAACAAAAGATTTCAAATTGAATTTGTTTTTCTCCCTCTCTTCTCCCCTCTGTGGAATGCAACAAGTTCAGTAGAGTTTAGGGGATGTTCCTTCCTTTACTATTTTCATGGCTATTGTTTCATTTACTCAACAAACTTCCTTCCAATTGGGACACTTAGGGAGCAACAAAGCATCATGAATGTGGTGTCTTGCAGTTACAGAGCACAAAAAAAGCTCATCTTTGTATCTAGAGAAAGCTGGACATTATAAAATTTTGTGATACTCTCTCTTAAAGGAGGGGAAAAGTTAGAATATAAAAATAAGTATTCCCCCTTTATTTTTAAATTAAAATTCATTCCACTTTAAGCCCCATGATGGAATTGCAGCAACAACATTCTGATACTTAGTTTTAAATAGCTTTCCATATTTTCACCTGCTGTATTCACTGGTCTGTCAAAGCTGGCGTGCCTGGGTTTTTATTGATAACCACAGCACTTGCAAGAACTTGGACACAGTGGCAGCAGACAAATGAGGATCAGGGCAGATTTGACCTTTTAGAAGTGAAGTAGTGAAAGATGAGATCGTGTTATCTGACAGAGTAGGTCACACTCACATGTGGGACTGACAGATTTCCAGTGTGTTGGAATAATCTTCCAATTAATTTTCTAATAATTGCCTTGTCTGCTTTTCTCCCATATTTGTGTCACTTCTTTCATCACCTGTATCTCCTTCCCCTTTTGCTCCCTTCTCTTTGTCTTTCTTTATTATCTCCCAAGCCTTTGGTCTCAGATGGGTACTCCTTGTTCTTTACCAGTGCCTTTCCTTTGATGTAAGGAACTTCATTGGTGGCAGCATTAGTTAATGCACTTTAAACACCTACAGAAAAAATAATACAGTTTCTCTCTTTGTGATGATTGTGAAAGGTCTCAGCACTACCATTTTTTCATATCCATTTAAGTTCCTTGCTTCAGGAATTCTACCTAAAATTTATTAATCCCTTGCTTGTGTCTTCTTATTTCTCTCTAAAAAAGGAAGGAATCTATTTCAAGAGACCAAAGATTCCTCACCGCCCAGGAGTCATGACAAATCCAGCCCTCGGGAGGAGCGGTGGCTCCACATTAGCCAAAGTATACATTGAAATGCTGTTCTGGTGCTTATGGTTTCCAAAGAAGTGTCATGTGGCAAAGATGTCACTTGGTATTTGATAGTTTAATCAAACCTTCAGGGTCAGCAGACGTTAATTATCTTGTAGTCCAAAAACATTATTCCCTTCCCAAAGTGACATCATTTAAGTATGACAAATGCATATCCTTTCACTTTTCTGACTGGAAAGCTAACACAAAATAATTCATCAACTGTATCATTTTTTCTACAGCAGCATTGTTGCTTGGGTGGTAAACGATACACAAAGAAAGAATATTGCTATGAGCATGGCAAAAAATCAGACCAAAGCTTTCCCCATCACATCATCTTTGCCTTAATGGCTGTTAAGCAGCAGGTAACCTTCAGTTCCTACTTACCTGCTGGAAACTAACCTTCACTTTGGGATCCTTTTACCCATTTACAGACGTTTACCTCTCTGTGGAGTGAGTTATGTCAGTCAGGGACTGACTTATCAGATACTGAGTGCTTGCAATTCTCCTTGATTTCACCTAGCAGTGTTACAGCCACCACCCAGCTGCAGGAACATGGGGTGACCATCACTGAGTCCTGCAGCTAGTCTGGCCGCCATCACGTGCAGTCTTGTCAAGAGCCACTTCTAGTGGTTCTGCCTTACATGTTCCTGAGAAACAGATTTTTCCATTGAAAAGTACTCTGCTGATTTTTAAACTTACTCCAGTTTGCAGGGAGAATTTCATTCAAATAGGCATGTATACTTTGTTTATAGTCAAAAGACCAAGCTGATGCTTAGGTTGTGTGTTCACCTTTAACAAATGGTTTTGTTTACTGTCTGGCCAGATGATGATTTTGTCTGGCTACACTCAAGAGACATCAGCATTTGTAAAGCATCTCCAGCTACCCAGGAAAAAAAAAAAAAAAGCCAGACTGTAGCAGTCACCTTCTTCTGGCAGAAGCATTAAAATCTGGTATTTGATTAGGTTTCAGGTTTATGAACTGGAGAAGGCACTCAGGGAAGTTCTCTGCTTGGAACAGGACCAGCACGGAGCAAGCAGGTGTGTTCATCTGGATGTCTGTGGCCCATGTGCGCTACTGCTGGCAGGGCCCTGAGGGTCCTGCCAGCCCCAGCTGTCCCTGACACCCCCCCGGATGTCCCCACCCTGCCCATGGCCCAGAACCCCTGGGGACATCAGCCCCTGCCCCAGCAGCACCACAGCAGGGCTGGGTTTTGTCTCCCCACAATCCTGCCTGGCCATGGGTCCTGCTGAGCCGGGCCTACCCGTGGGCTGACACCCCAGCCTGGCCTTGTCCTGTCCCCGTCCCCAGGGGGCTGTCCCCATTGCCCCCCGGCCTGTCCTGCTCCTGGCTGGGGTGGTGGGATGGGCCTGGCTGCCAGGCCCTGCCCTGCTGCCCCATGGGGATCCCCCACATCCCAGACCCTGGGGCCTGCCAGCCCCCACGCATCCCCTCAGTATTAAGCAGTACCACCATCAAAAGTACCCAAAAGGGCAGCCCTTGCCAGCAGGCTGTCAGACAACAAAAGCATCCTGGCACCATTTTAGCTAAGCAGAACAGCTCTTGGAGCTGCTCTAAAGCGTCGACAGCTACCAGCGTGGCTTTCATTTATTTATGTGAATGACCTTATGTGCAGCAATTACTATGCAAGCGGTACATTTCATTGCAGCCAGCTGAGCTTTTGCTTTTAGCTAGAAACTGGTTGGATGGCAAGAGTGATTTCAGAGCAGCTGGTTTGTCAGGAATGGCCATCCCAGAGGCCATGGGCTGCTGCACAAGATCAGCAGGCATCACCCCACTGGAGATCCAACAGTAAAAGGCTAATTTGGGAATAACACCTCTCAGTACGGCTGTCTCCTTGCCATGCTGTGTGACTGTAAGCACACATCTAACTCCCAAGAGTGACACAGAAGTCAGATGTGCTCCTCTGGAAAATGGGGCCCTTTGCAAATGGCAAAGGCACAGGCATTTAAGTCAGGAACGGGGTTAGATGGTGTTTACAGATGGCTGCTTGTAGAGCAGGCGGCCCTGAGAGACAGAAATTAGGGCTAGTTTAGGACTGCTGTTTTCTCCACTATCCCATCTCCACCCACAGCATCCACTCCCAGTGAGTATTGCAGTTTCTGGCAGAGGTTTGGAGACACTGCACGTCTTCTCAGTGGGATGTTTGGGAGCAAGAAACTAAGTGTGAGGAAGCAGAAGACAGAATAGCGAGAAAAACCTTAGTCACAGAGTAAGAAAGGGGTAAATGAAAGCAGGGCAAAAAGAATGGATTTTTGTCTTGACATAAGAGCACAGGGGTTTCCCCCTTTCACCTGGAAGTGAGAGCTTAGCCAAGTGTGGCTTGGCATAGAGTTTTATATTCCGCAGATTCGCCCCCTCAGAGCAGCATGTTTTGTACCACAAACCTATGCTGCTCTTCAGTACATTGGCTTTTCTCTGCATGGGTGGCAGATAACATAAAACAATGGGTGCCACTCACTTTCACATTATTTCAGCCTCCACCTCTGCATTTCTGATACAGAGTCATGGACAGAAGAAAGGGCAAATACATGAGTCAGAGCATTCTCCGGCAGTTCTGCTGTGCACATCAGCTAGGAAGGATCAGGACAGGATTTCCTCTCCAGCACTGTGCCATTTTATCCTCATCTATATCTGAAGGTCTGTCTCAAGTTGCAATCCAATGGTCTCACAACCTGCAAGTTTACCTTCATTTGTGCTTTGTTGTTCAATATTTCCAACACAATCTTTTTCACTTTACCTGCATATATGACTTACTGAGGTCATACATCATTTATCTCTTTTGGACTTCTAACTGAAGCTTGCACCATCTGTGGCATAAACAGGCTTCCTCCAGGCTTCTTATACAGGCTTCTTCCATGTGCTGCTTACTTGCACACCAAGAGTCCTCTAGGAAGCCCCTACATTGACTCATGCGGGGTTTATTTACAAGGTACATTGCAGACAGATGTTTTGGCGCTGAGGGCTGGCTGGAAGCTGTGTACCCATGTTAGAGAAGTGTTAAGCCACAGCTGCAGGTTTATTAGTTGGGCTCTGCACCCTGCTAACTATGGCCTCAGCTCAGAGCACAGGCAGAGGGAGCTCATATCTGCTGGTGAGCAACCACATAGCTATACACATAGGTATAAGGAAGTGAATAATAATAAGAAAACCCACATACAAAAATTTGCTGGAATGAAGATGTCTGACACATTTTACTTTGTTGAAGAGTATAAAGTTCAAAGATGGCAACTCTAACTTTATGAAATCCAGCAATGAGGAAGTAAACATATCACCATAATCAGGTTGTTAATCATAGCTGGATCAAAGGTCCTGTTTAAAATGAACAGATTAAGGTAATAAAGACTATCTGTGGGAAATGAAACATCACAAAGAAGCAATCAAATGAGTTATCAAAATAAGTGATTTTTGGATGACAGTTTGATATGCATTAGTGGGGAAAAAAAGTGTGTTTTTTTTTTTTTTTTTTTTTTTTGACAGTAGCACCTGTAGGTCAAAACAGGCTGAAGTTTATCCTCTGCTTTATGAGACTGGATCATATCATGTGCAACAAGCCTCAGATTATGGAAAAAAATCCAGTGTCAGAGGACACCAGGGCAAGGTAGCCTCTGAGCCCCCAGAGGCTTCCTGGCTACCAAGCTCAGAAGTCTTCAGAGCATCACTGGCAGTTCATCTTCCCCCACCTCTCTTCCCCTCTCATTTCCCAGCATTTGGTACTGTCGTTACTGATTAGGATACGTTTACTGTTCAAGTGACCTAAGTTACTCCTTCATGGCTGGTAGCCACCTTCTCCCCACCCTCAGCTAAGATACAGTACTTTACAACAGATAAAAAGTGTGCATGTGTCATCTGGACTATGAGATTTACTTAAACCCCTCCAACCCACATCACCTGTAAAGATGTGTTTCAAGGTGAGTTATTTCACTTTGCCCTAAAGTAGAACAGAAGCGTGCAATTAGATACAGAGTTATCTTATTCTGTCTTGGGGGAAAAGATGAACAGAGGGACAGGATAACAGAAGGCTAATGTGCGCACCATCTTATCTGAACTTGGCATTGATGTAAGATTTAACTAGTGCTAAACTTTTGCAGGTCACTCATGAATAGGGAAGAGTGCAGTCTGCCTTCCTTCCATGTTCTGCCTTGTAACTTCAGGGTTGATGCTTTTCAATCTTAAACCCCTTTTCTCTTAGTTTTCTTCCCCAGGGTCTCCTTCGTCTTGGAGACTCACCTGTAATGCACATCAGGAAGTGGCGGTAAGCCCACAAGTCTCAATACCTGAATTACTTGCCAGGCATCAGTGAGTATCTGCCTACACACAGCTACACATCTGCAGGAAGGAAGGGGTATAACCATCTTAGACTGAAATTATCACCTGCCCAGTTGTAGCTCACACTGTGGTATAAATAAAAAAGCAAAAGGTACACATAACATGCAAAAAAAAAAAAAACCCTCCGTCTTACTACTTAGCTGTGCATGGCAACTAAGGGAGCCCATCCACAATAAAATCAACTTAATGTAAGAAGTCTCTTAGGTGAACGGGGAGCTAGAATGTAAGTGCACTGTCTTTATAATTTCCTATATACTTGAAGTATATGCATCTAGAATGGTTCCACATTTTCAGTGCATAAAATCTAATTTTGTTTGCTAGTCAACAGAAGCCAGTGTCCTGGATCAACAACATAGCTTGATAATTAAATTAGGTATTTAGTACTACATTTTTATATATTTTATACTTTTTTTTTTTTTTACTCATAGAATATGAGCTTTGACAGGTCCTGATCCAGACTCCTCCCTCAACCCCCAGTGAAGCCCATAGTCTCATTCAGTTCTGGATTAGACTTGTCTTTACTTGCTGTAAAACGGTGCACGCAGAGAGAGGGCAGGAGAGCTGCAGCCTACTTATGAGAGTGAAAGCTGAGGACTTTGCAGGCACAATGTCGAAATGCCCTGAAGGTGTTAAAAAGTGACACTGTGTTAAGTAAGGTCACTAAATGGGTTTCATCCATTTTGACAGGCTCAGTTCTCCACAGCTAGAGGAAGGAAAGCAAAGGATCATAGGCCTGGAACGGATCTCTAGGCACCTTCCAATCTATTTGCCCACCTTATTATTTCTTCTAGTATTTAAGACAGGCTTGGAAATTTATGTTATTTCTCCCTTCTTTACCATATTTGAAGGTTTACAATCCTCAATTTGGTAATTTGTCATAGTTAAGTTTTGGGGTTCTTATCCTCTTAAAAGCAAAACAAAAGAACAAGTCACATATCCTAAGCGTTGTTCCATCCCTCCTGGGGTCAGAACAGTCTCACAGAGCAAGCTGTTGCAGAGGGAGGACTACACGACGTGCCGACTCCATCTGACCCTGAAGTGTGCAGCACCGGGCCAGCAGCGTGCTGTGCTGCGGCTCTGTTCCACGGAGACACTTTCCACGTTTATTGTTCTTGATTAGAAAAACATTCCAATTTTTAGAATTGACATTTAACACTGAATAAAGTTCCAGTTTGGTTTTATCAGGGCAAACTTTAAAATAGATCATCTATTAGCCTTTGTTAGTATATTTCTTTTACGAGTGTGAGTGGGAAGAGCATTAAGGAAAGCCATAAATCAGATGCATACTTCTGGTGAGTGCAGGAAATCCTTTAACCTTTATGTTTCATATAAATAGGAATAAATTCGGATTTATTCATATTGTCTACATTTTCCGAAACATCACCAGATGAGGCATTTCCAGGAGCAAAATAATAATAAAAAAAAAAAAGAAAAAATCGTCCCCCAAAACACAGCGGTGAAGAGGCAAAAAAGCCCTGCATTTTTACCTTCATTTGTTACAGGGATGGGTGGGGGGGCGTAAATTAAACAAAAATCACACACCACACCACGGTACTGAGACTTGAGACAATTCTCTTAACACCAATAGCGTGCAAGTATGTCCACTGGAAAATAATCTGCCCTGAGTGACTGACTCCTAGCAGAAAACTCGGCGACTTGCCAAAATGTAAATATCCCTTCGTGTATGCAGGAAATCATTTTCAGCAAGCCCAGAGCTGGTCTAGCAGGCTGGGAGATTCTGAGCCGCGCACCGTGCGTCTGTTCGTATTGGAACGGGTTAAAAGGCGCTCACAGCAGCACGTTATGGATGACACCAGTGAGAATTTAAGCATGCAGCACAATGGTAAAGCAATTAATAAGGGCAGTTGCTAACAGTTGCACAACGGAGGAGTGTTTTAAAATTCCTGTGCTCTTTAACAATGATGTGGAGAGACGCTGTGAAGGGGAGGAAAAAAAAGCCTGGCATGGAAGGGACATTCCTTCAGTTCCTCTCAAAAGTTTGAAAAACCTCTGGATAGGAAAATACTATTGAGCAGCCAATTCTTTCCACATTTGGCTAAGCCCAATGCCCAAAATACACAGAACACTACTTCACTTTGAAAGGATTGCAATACTCCTATCTGAGTCATCTGAAAGCAAATAAAATGAGACCTAAACAAATAAACCTAATTGTGCATGGAAACAAATCCAGCTTTCCAGCTTGGCCATGGCTTTGTTTTTGTTAGTTTAAAGCCTGCATATGCAGTTTTAGTGGCATCAGGAGTTATACAAATATTGACAACAAATTGCCAAATGTTGTTTTTTTCCCCTCAGTGCACAGTGTGAAGAAGCTGGGGGAATGCTTCTAGGAACCTTCCCTGGTGCACTGAACCAAATTGCAGCTTGATGGGATCCGCTCCAGCCTCTTCTCTGAAGGGTAGACACTAATGAGACAGAGCTTGTTGTTTGTTATCCTCAAAGACTTGTATTTTTCACTCGTGAACCCTGTGGAACACAAGCCCAGGCTTTCGAAACGTAGCTCAAATGTTTGCACCACAGCCAGGGCATTGTCACATGCTCTGTCCTCCACCCCGTGATTTGTTGCTCGTTTGTGTCATCCTTAACCTGCTGCTGGTGGTTCGGCCAGGACAGAAACAAATAATGATGACAAGTGAGAAAACCAAGCTGCTCTTTGACATTCTGACATCCTTCCTTTAAAATGTGATTGCCACTTGCTGGCCGTGGAGAACAGGCAGTCACTGTGAGGCAGACATCACACTCACGAAGTCCTGGTGTCGTCTGTCGAAGAGGATAGTAGGTTTTGATCAAGTTGGGCCGAATCCTTTGCAGCTCCCAAGGAGAAATGAGAATGTGTTAAATCTTGATCTATTGTAAGCCAAAGTCAGCAAAAGTATCTTTATTTTTGACTTTTAAATCAAGCCCGGCCTTTCCTCTCACACGGAGCAAGTGAAACAACACATTTTCTTCTTTGCCTCACATTCACAACACACCTACAATTTTTAATACTCTAGCTGGCCAGATAACAAGATTTCCATTTTGCAAAGGCATGAACTTTCAATCTCAGGTTTAAAAAAAAAAAAAGAAAAAGGAAAAATGGAAGAATGGAAGAATATAAGAATTAAAGGAAGACCCTGAGAGTCTTTACACAAAGAAACTGGAGAAAACAGACTCACACACCCTCCTGAGCACTCAAAAAAGTCCAACAGTTAAGACACTTAGATCTTGGCCTTGTACATTTCACATATCACCCTAACTACCAGGTGTTTTAATACCCTGCAATGAAAGGCCCCTCTCTCTTTTTTATCAGAAGTTACATGTATGTATAAGAAACTTTCAGAGTTGCATCACAGGTACGGAATTTCCATGAAAAGTTTCAGGTTTTGGTTAAAACATCTTCCAGCAAAGAAAGTTCTTGGCTAGCTGTATATATCTTATCTTTCACTATTAAAACATCCACTCTTCAAGCATTATGGTATTACATACTCATTACATTTAGTAAGACATTAATGCAGAAGCATCTACCTAGGCCTCCTGTATTGTGTTTCTTACTGTGGTGCAAGTGCCCCTAAGCTCTTGCACAGTAAAGGGTGAATCATTAAATCGGTGGAAGACGTAGTGAAAAGGCATGAGAATTTGTGGGTTTGTGAGAAAGTGGAGGAAAAAGAGGTCCTCTCTATTTCACTAACTCTGGACCTTCATAAAAAAAATACAAAAATACCAACACAATGCTTGGGACTGTTCATGCTGTGAGCAAACGCTGAAATATGACAAGGCATCAAGGCGTGTTGCGTTACGTGATATTCAGACAGCTGCTGTGATGGCAGTTTCAATCCACCAACTGGTGCAATGAAACAAATCTGAAATGTAAAAGCTAGATTTCCACCAAAATATTTCACTAATATTACATGCATGTAAGTCAGGGAACTCAGACCACTAATCCCCACAGCTACGCCGAGCCAGCCCTTGCGGACAAAGCAGCAGTGCAGCTGCTCAGATAGGGTCTCAGAAGGTATTCTAGGTTTCAGTTTGCGGACTGGAGCGTGCAAAATTTCTCTAACAATGTTTTGTTAGTGTATTTTCTTTGAAAATTTGTGAAGGGGGAAAATACCCACCGCTGTTCTTTGGAATGCAAGTATGAAATGACTGCGCACCAACATATGAAGATACCCAGATATAGCCAAATTTGTATGAACACCTACCAGTGGAAAGTCCCACCCTGTGCAACAGACCTCAGCAACATGCTTCAGGTCAGAGGTGGAGAGCAGAGCCGAATCTTCTTCCGTCCTAGATTGCAAACTGGGGACCAACCAACTTCCATAGCATTTACCACCCTGGCAACCCGTCAGCACAGGGGATGGGTGGCTGTAAGCCCTCTCAGGAGGTGCAGCCCCTTGGCACGCAGCAACAGAGCCTTGCCTGCCCCCTCTCAGCTGAAATACCCTGCAGGTCCCACCTTGTGGGGGAGACAACGACAACCAACAGAAGTCACCAACATGGGAGAATGACATAGTTCCTAGTGAAAGAAGTGAGAAAGCAGGAGGTTGACTTCCGTCTGGTTTAGCAAAGCACCTTCTCTTCATGAAGAGATCCATTAAAGCCTCTTTCAAATTTAAATTCAGATTAAAGCAACGGGGATGAGGAAAAGTAGAAAGGAAAACAGCACCTGAAGCCATCCATAAAATACATGTCGGATAACAGATTACTGGACAAAGGGCACCTCACCAGCCTGCTCCCTCCCCACCTCTTTTCTCTCTCTCACACACACACTCACGCACTCTCCTTGGGCAGGGTGGCTTTCAGACAAGTCAATTAAGATCTAATAAAAACTATAAATACCACACAGAGGAAGAAGAATGCCCTCCCAACGTTAACAGCTGGCCCTGCCGACCCGAAATGCAAAGGGACAGTACTGTACTTCCCTCCCACAGTCCCCAGCACAGAGCCCAGCTTGCGGATGGGGAGGCGCCAGTCTCCCACTGCAGCACATAAGCTCCCCCCAAGCATTACAGGGCAAATTGCCATTTTCCACCCTTGCTGCCATCATGGGTGGTCACACTGGTGTCTGCTCTCATTTGCGCGGCACTGGATGTGTGCTAAATGTTGGATCTGGCATGCAGAGGAAGGTGTCCCGTGCAGAGAAGCCCACGCTAGCAATATGTGACAAAGCTGCATTTAGCAGCAGTGTTACCATACAGAGCCCCAGGTCTGTATTCAGGCTGGAACTTCTGAATTATTTTAAGGATAAATGAAAACACCATGTTGCTCAGTTCATGAAAATGCAGGAAGAGAACCTACTGGCACGTCTGTGTGCTTTACCTAGGGGTTTCTACCTGCACGCTTCTGCTTGGGCTTTGCCATACATTTAACAGCTTCTTACGATCTTCATTGTTCTATTTAAACATCTCTTACTTTTTCCTCTTAATTTTCTAGGCCACCTAGTTGTTCGATATCTGATCTTCTTGTGCTAATTATTTGACTGCTATTTCTGAGACACTTTGTCAAGTTATTTACCTTGCCGAAGTGACATAAATTCTTCCCCCCCCGCTCCCCATCCGCCCCCTGTCTGTCTGGTTTCCCCCCTCTAGTCTGGCTGAAGTGACAAACTCTCTCGCTCAGCCAAACACTTGTTTTTACAAGGTATTTTTATACCATCACCTCTTCCCTGCATCTCCCCCGCCCACCCACCACAAACATATGCTGTGGTGGGAGGACATTCTGGTTTCACATCATTTGCAATGTTGAGGTGAAAAATTTCCCCTCCTCCAAGCCATTTTTTTTTTATTTTCAAGACCTGGTTTGTAAAATGCAAATGGCACAGGGCTAGTTTCTCTGTATCATTTTTAACAAGGTGCATGGAGATGCCCTTCTTTGCTTAGAAGGAATCAGTGGAAGAGAAAGCAAAAAACATTTGATGCACTACATTATTTAAAACCTATTTACTCTAGAAAAAGAATCAAAAACACACAGGAAGAACTTTTGCCTAGGGTGATAGATTCCTTTTATTCATCCCAAGGAAGATGGGGATGATGGAGATTTCCAAGAAAGTAGTTAAGTGTAACCACCCTACTGACTTCATTAGTCGATCGTGGTCTGTTTTTCCCTATATTAAAACGCACATGCAGTCACATCCACACAGTAAAAACAACCTCAAGTTCTCTAAGCACCAGGCTTGGAACCATGAAAAACATGACTGTGGCTTTCATCATACCAAATTAGGGGGACGTGTACTCAGCAGTGATTCTGGTGTGGCAGAGAAATGCCTAAGCCAGCTTTAAATTAGGCAGGAACAATCTAGTTAAAACAGCACAGAGCCCAGTTTAGGCTCAGCCACTCTAAATATTTACCCTTCTCTGAGCTCGAGGTTGCAGTGGCATGCACGCTGCCACAAACAGAGAACTTCCAGTGCCTACAGTCACCCCTGTAAAGCCAGGTCCGATGTGCTATGTAGCCTGGTAAATCTAGCATGCATACAGAATGGGCTAAATTAAGACTGTTTATGATAAGATTGAGTTTACATGGCAGGACGGCTGAAAAGTAATTTTCATACAGAGAGCGTATCTATTCCACATGTACCATTAGACTTTTTGAAGCAGCATAAAGTCCCTATTTCAGGACCAGACTGAATCTTGTTCCAGGATGGCAGCTGCATTTTAATTCCCACTTTATGCAGAACTTTGAGTGCAACACAAGACAACCAAAAAATGTACACACCAATAATGCATCTTTGTTAACGCAATCTTGTGATTTTGTCTCTTATACAGAGGGGGGAAAAAAAAAAAAAGAAGATAAATTTGAAAAACAAACCAGGGTGTGTCAACTCACTGCCAGCAGCTGAGCAACAAAACAGGAAAACACTAAACAGTGAAATTTATTTATACTTTGAGGCAACAGGCTCCAGAGAACAAATTATTAGCAGAAGGAGCCAGTCACAGCACATGCAAGGCTTCCCTCAAATCAAACAGATACGGCTGTCACAGTGGGCAGCCAGAGAGCAGAGAGTGTGGAACAGAGGAAAAAAATACACGACTGAAAGCATTTCATAGTTAAGGAACTCAGAGCAGAAAGCGGGGAGGTCCTTTTGTTTCGCTTTGGTTGTAGCAAGGTCATTTGGGCCATGAAAAACCACCACTAGTGACTGAGCAAAGAAGGAGAAGGGAACAATGTGAGTTTCTCGGTAAAAAGTAGGCAAATTAGAAGGATGTGAGCTGTTTGTCCATCCCATGATTTTTGTCAGAGTTGCATGTTGTGGGAAGGATTTACTAGAGGAGCACTGGACCATCGCAAAGGAGCCGTCTACCAGAAATATCTGGCAATACATTGGAGAGGAAGAGCCATCCCCGAGTCACCCCAGAGCCGTTAGTCTGCAGGGCTCTGCTGGAAACTGTTCAAGGAAGTGCAGTCCTGCTGGCTCCTACCTCATTGCCACCCCCTGGCACGTACCCAGGACCAGGTGACATTTATTTGGCAGCACATTCTTCACTAGAAAAACAACCTGAAATCCCTGAATTAACACTCTGCTGCTGGCTAAGGAGACAGTCCTCTTCTGTGTGCCACTGAAGACTCACAAGTGACCTCTGGATCTCAGAATAAGCATCCAAAGAGGTATTTATTGGTCCATGAGGAAAATATGGGATTAAGCCTAAAACTGCAAACATAAGAAGACACCACTTCTCTCCCTTTTGGATCACTGGACTTTTCTCTGCATTAGACATTAGCTGAATATTCAGTTAGAACATAGATATGGCACAACTTGGCATGAACCAATTTTTAATTGTAATAATCAACTCAGTATTTCACTTTTTCTGATTTTTCTCCTCTCAGAAGAAGCAGAAGAAAAGAGAGATGCATCTTCGAGACTTGTCTTTTGCCTTCAGTCCAGGTCTCAGATTATTTTTCCTCTTAAAAATAGGACAATTGCACGTCTGTGCTGAAATGACAGCATCTCATACGCTCCCACCTGAGCTAGCTGCACAGTAGCCTGCTCAGGCCCCATTAACATCGTAGCTGCATCAGCATGAGCTCAGCCAGCCACAGACACCATCTACGCAGCTAAGGAAATACTCGGTCACGTAACCACAGCAGTCCCAAAATCGGTGTGGGCTCTATGGATGGCAGTAACCAAAGCAGGTAGTAAACATCTGGCTCAGATAGGCCTGCGAACACTGGTGTTAGCTTGCGTTTGTTAACGCTTTCAAAACGTTCTGAGATTTTGGGTGAAAGATGCTGCGTCAGCACAAAAGCATTCCTGCAGCAGTAAACATGCTTGGCTGGACCGCTGCCTTGTCTTGATTTGCCTCAAGTAAATACGGTCATTCACTGCATGCTTCACCTTCTGATGGAACATCTGCTGTCTGTGAGGAGCCAAGTCGCAGACAGACTCTCAATCCTCCTGAGATACCTCTGGCTAACAGCACGCATAGCTTTCCTCAGAGGCCAGCATGTCACTGAACAGTTGGCTTACTGTAAACCATCGCATGCTGTAGGTGTTCCCAGCTGCCTCGTACTGCGTTTGTGTCACAGCCCGAGTTCCTGAGGAGCTCATGCAGTCTGAGACAAGCTTTTATACCTACCATGGGAGCAGCGTGTTTCTTATAAAATAGTTCTTTCCACCAACAAAGCAGAAAACAGAGAGCAAAAGTACTGGCTCTTGAGGGAAGATGAAGAGTGGAATGTGAAAGGGGGGGTTCAGTGATAATAACGCTGCTCAGCTTACTGGAAAGCACTTCTCCAGGAACAGGGAAGGGCAAAAAGAAAAATAATTAGAAGACCATGGGGACAGTGGTGAAATCAGAGGAAAGCAGGCGGTCAAGATGCACACAATGAACACAATGCAAGTGCTAGCCGAAAACACACAGGGCAATCTCATCCAAAACTTAGTGATGCAATGAAAACATTCAAAGGCAAAGGTAGATACGGCAGAAGTCAGAGGAAATTTTCCTGTGTGATCACCACTAGACTGACTGGAAAGTAATGAAAGGAGGACTGTGGCAGGCTGTAGGAATGTGACTGTGAGGATCCTGGTCTGAGTCAGGCTGCTCACCATGAAGGAGGCAGTGCTAGGGCTGAAGTCTGAGGGCATCACGCGGTTGAGAAAGAAGAGGCTGGAGCACCCTTTAAGTCATATGAGGAAAAGGTAATATTGATTGTTCTTCAAAAACATGGATTAGGTTGGGATAATGCCCAGATTCTGTACAATGTACTGTAGGAGAAGATGAGCCAGAATCTTACCAGTTTAGACCTTTGTAGAGTCTGGTTACACTCCTGCCTGCAAAGGAGCTGCTCTCAGTCTGTATCAGCTTCAGCCTTGTCCCCCTCCATACCCAGTATTACCCACCTCGATAGCAGCTTCAGGCAAGAGCACAAAGTCACACTGATCCAGCCAGGAATTCCTCAGCGTTCTCTCCCACCCAGAGAAAAGTTTTAGGTATCACAAATGGATAATGACAGATGGTGGCATGTAGACCCCTGTGCTAAACTAGTCGGTCAAAGCCCAGCAGCTGAAGTTTTCCCTACATATCCAAGAAGGCAGGCTTACATCTATTACTCCTGTTTCAGAGTTTGAAAATATGAGGAGTTTATTATTATTATTATTATTATTATTATTTTGTTTTGTTTTAAATCTATAGCCAAGCTGTTCTGTTTTATATTAACATGTTTTATTTGCCTGGCTTATCCAGTTTAATAGAGATACAGGTTTCTTTGCCCCTCCACCCAAATACCTCAGAAAGCTTGCCCTACTCTAAAGTAAAACAAGATAAATACAGTATTACCATTTTTTTTCAAGGCTGAACAGTGGGAGCTGCTTCCACAGGGGCAAGATATGCCCAACTAGTTGAACAATATCTTGTCTATGAGACAAGCAGGAGCTCCCTGTCGTCACTGGGCTCTGCACCTGGCGAGCCTCCTACCTCGCACAAGGCCAACGTCACTGGAGTTGTTGGCCTCAGTGCAAGGCAGCAAATGGTTCTTGCACCTGCACCACACTGACTGCAAGAACACAACCAGCTCCTGAACTCGTACCACCAAGCTGAGCATGAAGGACAGAGCAGAGCGCACTTATGGAGCTAATGTGTAGAAGAACATGCAGAAACTATAGATAAAAAATAAGAACTCTATGTTCCCTCATGTTTAAGACAAATCTTTCAATCATTATGACAGGCAGTATTTGGGGACTGACTTAGTTTGAGGGTCAGCCTCTCTTTGGATAAGTACATCACATGGAGTATGAGTGGGATCCAGAAGCATGGGCAGAACGATAGTCTGCGACCAACAGCTGTGGTCACCCATGTAGGCTGTTCAAATCTGGTGCACGGATAAATTTATAAAAGTGACAACAGCTTTTTGGGGAGACAACTGGAGCAGGTGACCTAAGTAGGCAGGTAAGGTGATCTTGTTACGGATACACCCTATGGGCACGTGGAAGACTACCAGGGACTAAAACTTGGATCCTTTGCATCCCCGTGAGTGTTGTAAACATCTAACTATTGGCTAGTTTTGGGGAGGGAACACTCATTCCCATATCTTCTCACAACAAAACCTTCAAAAGATTTGTTTCCATCCCTGTGCAAAAAGGAACGTCATTTTAAATCTCAGAATTTCAAGGAAGAGAACAATTGTTTACGACACATGTTTGTAAAGAAAATAATCCAGTTGCGTCAAAGTACGTAATTTACCCTTACAGTACAAAGGTGAAGAGAGTTCGAACTAGACTTTTGAACTAAGAGCCAACGAGGGCTACATTTTAACTTCGCATTCAGAAAAATCTTGGTCACAACTGTAAGGAGGCTCGCTTGCCCCATCTACTGGTCAATGGGAAGGCTGGCTTTGTGCAACAATTACACGCATCACTACCAAGGCCCCAGTTCAGCCTAATTCTCAAGTTCTCATTTCTAATTTTAAAGAGATGCTTAAATGCCATTGAGAGTAGGACTTCAAAAAACACCTAAGTGCTTTACCCACCTGTAGTCTCAGGCTGACTGCTTATCATGGCAGGAATAGGGTAATGACTTCTTTATGCCCAAAGAGTAAAATGCATTATTTTCAAAGAAAATAATAGGACAACCTACTCAGTAACACTGACTTGTTTGCCATGAGAAATTAAATAATTATGTCTTACTTTGTTCTTAACTAGGCTAAGATCATATAATACTGTAAAACAGCAGCCTGCAGAACCCCCATCACAAGCAGCCACATGCATTGCAGCTCAGTAATGTCACCACAAAGTTAACACAGTTTTTTAGGGATTTTTTTTAAAAGTATTTACTAAATAGCAAGTAAGATTCCCCAGAGGCCTGCTGACCTTATATTTTCCATCGCTGCATTCAGTGCATCCATCCCATTGAAGCAGGTCTGTTCCTGTAGGGGACAGGCTGGATTCTAGAGCGAAAATATGAAGTTTGGGTTGATTTGAAGAGGCCTGTTGTCCTTCCTCAGGTAGGAAGACCTGTCAGATGACTGAGCACATGCCTCATTCTCTTCGATGTTCTTTCAGGTCAGCACCTGCACTCGTATTTTAACATCCCTCTGCTCTATCACCTCCCATGCTGGTTGCAGATCCAATCAGATGTGCCCAGAGAGAAGCTGCAGCCAACAGAAAGGCTACCAAAAAGCCTTTAAGGTAAACCAATAAACCTGCAAGCCAATTCACCACGAGATCCTACACACAGGCATACTTTCTCAGCATGACACCAGCAAACCTATGACAGCTTGCTCAAGTTAGATAGTCAACGTGCAAGTATTTACACTTCCCACATGTGCACATCTCCCCTGCCCAAAGGACTGCTGCATTTTGAAAAGTCTAAGCAGAGACAGGACTAAACTATCAGCATGTCTGTCTAGGCCCAGGCATGAAAGTTCACAGGGGGATTATTGTCACGTCCACAACAGAAGATAATGAACCATCACTCTCAATAAGTATAGCCCAGTATCATCTTCGGGAAATACAGGTGGCAAAGCACAAGTGTGACCATCTATCTTAAGGAGCTATGACTCTAGTTACCCAGTAAACTTGATGAAAATAAACTGGCCACAGCAGGAGAGGGAGTGCAAAGGAGAAGGAACATCTCCACCGAGGTTTATTCATCTTGGGTGATAAACCTGAGAAGTAATTATGACTAATTCCAAATATAGCAGGCAGTGAAAGGATGTATGGGGTGTAAATCTGTACCTACTGGTATACCTAGTGTTGCGTTGTACATAAGAGCTCATCAAGCACATGCACTATTCTGAAGACCATCATGAAAGATTTGCTTAGCTGCCTCCCAGGAGTATATTTTGGTCTGAATTATTTGTTTTAAAGGTACAGTCAAATGTCTCTGAAAACTCTAGAGTCCAAGATTCTATCATGAGAAAACCAATGGACAATAGTGTCTTAGAGCAAATGTTTGCATAGCCTCACAACTGCAGTGTAAAATTGAATCCAGCATTTCTAGATGATATCCCTAGAGAGGTCACAAAAAGAGACAAGACATTTCTCAGATGAAGCATATAATAGCTAGCACCTCACTTACCAAGTAACTGGAGTAGAACTGTCTGAGACCTGAAGTGTCTACAAGGAAAGTCCATTAAAGAGAGGTGCTGAGCACTATCTTCCAGGTACACAGTGAAAGATTTGAACTATAGGCAGTGCCCAGGACCACTTGTGGCATAAGCTGCCATCTTCAAGGACACACATTGTGTGAGTCCTGTATCTAAGCGTACCTGGCTTCTTCAGGAATTCCTCAGCTGGGTGGAACCCGTAGCACAACTTTCCCCACAGTGAGATTAGAAATAACTTCCAGTATTTCAATTCTTCAGTCTATAAAATCCTGAGTGACAGAAGAGGGGCCAGAACAAGCCAGCAGTGCCTGGGCTTGCATCAGTAGTAAATCCATTCACTCAAGCTTCCTCAAGTTCGAGCTTCCTCACTCCTGTAAGGATGTGCTGCACTGTGTTCCCCAAGCAGCCACCCCCAGAGCAAAAAACTTCAGTGCTGCTGTGATGGGGGAGCTGCTCAAAAGGAGACACAGAAGATAGTTGTGAAAGAAGTTACCTAGCTGAAGAAAGATGCTAAAAGGACACCAGTTCAGTTTTACTAGCCATGGATTAGTATCGTGTTGAAAGGAGCTTCCACAGACAAGTGTTGAACTTCCTTAACTCTCTAGTCCCTCTTGACAGACCCTCCTGTTGGGCCAAGTTCTGGGTTATTAGGCTGAGAACACCCAATTCTTTTCCATATACAAGGTCTGATTTAGATGTCTGGCTTACATCACAGGTCCGAATCTTATTTTGTCAGTCTGAGCTGATAAATATTTCAGAAACTGTCAAAAGCAAATGTTTGGAGAGAGCTTTGAATATAAAACAGAATTTAGCTGAAAGCTATGACCAGAACTGCAGATAAACCATTGTCTTCCTTTTTCTGTCGCCATCAGTATAAGTGAGGTAATTCTTCTCATCACTTAACTCCCTGCCGATCTCTGTCCTGTTATCCTTGTTTAGAAACAATCTGCAATTGCTATTTGCATGGCACTCCACACCCTGTGGACCCATTTTTTGTAAAACAAGATGAATCAAACATTCTTGTTCCTGGTTGTGAATAAGTCAATAAATTATTATGCTAGTTATACACAGTACTTTTGAATGGAAACATCTAGAACCATTCTTCTCGAAGAGATTTAATGTTCTTGACTATATAAAAGAATTGAATGCAGTTTTTCTTCCTTTACCTTTTTCCTGAGAACAAAATCTGTGTTCTTCAGCTGTGATCACATAGGCTACTGTTGTTGTGTTTTTTTAAATAACAATGCACAAGAATAACATAAATACAAAGATCCCGAGAGACTGAACCATTATATCAAAAAGCAATTTGTCTTTACTGGGAAATAAACATCAAAGAAAACACTAAACAAAAGTTTCATTCTACATTCAGACAGTTAGGACTGGACAATTATCCAGCCGATTTGTCTCTGCCCGGGGGGCTTCTGGGGTGCAGGGGTGATTATATATTTAGTCTCAGATATTCTAAATTTCACAACAGAAGAAATAGGAAAAGCAACTAGCCCAGCACCTCTTGCTACCACCACAAGCTTTAAGAATATTCTTAAACATACCACTCACCAGGAACTAAACATCTGAAGGAGCTGGATATCTTTGCTCTGCCACCACTTTGCTTTGACACTGCCACTTTCTGTCTCCTTCCAGAGGTCCGGCAGCACCTTTCCAAGCACCCCTGCGTCAGGGCATGCCGTAATATCCCATGGGAGCAGCCAGCTCATTCTGACACAAGCCTAGGCTCAGGTGCTGGAATCAGCCCAGGGGCTGAGTCCCAGCTGGCAAATCTAAAATGACTTCCAGCCCAAGGGAAACGAGACAAGTGTTTGGGAAGAGTTTGCACAGAGGGCTTCCAAATGTTAGTATCTCTCCTTTAGAGAAATGTGAATACTGCCTAGGCTGCAGATCAATAGATGGTTGTATGAGGTGTGTTGGAGGGATAGCTCTGTTCTTGTCCTGAACAGGGGTGAGCAGTCCTGGATATTTTGCTGCTGTTTGCTGGAATTTGCACAAATATGACTGTGGCTCTTGCTTTGCTGGGTGGAGAGAGGTGTGATTATCATGCATGCCCCACTACATGGTTGCTTGCAGCTGCCAAAGCCCTTCTACCAAAGGTACTTCAAAAGGGATCATGGCTGGCCAGCGCACCCAGAAGCAGCTCCTCACCTCTTCTGGCAGTGCGAAAACCTCTTCAAAAGCTCGTTCCATCCACAGTGTCACTCAGCAGTAACTGCTGGTTATTCTGCTTTCCCACCGTTTTTGGTGGGAACAGCAAACACAGCTCTCTAGCTCTTCTTCACATGGTGGACACATAAATGCATATGTTCATCACATCTGCCCACATTCAGATAAAGACATCACAATGACCCTCTGCTTCACAGTGACCTGTAAATATACAGCAGGCTGCGTGGAGCCTCCTGGAAAGATATTGATTAACCCAGTCAGTGACCAGTGTTGATGCCCTCAAGAGAGTACAGAAATTTAATCTGGCATTCATGGATTATGCCACCTAATGCACAGAAAAGTGATATTGCTGAACTCTTTAAGCACTGTAAGGGTATTTTCTTTACAGGGCATGGGTGCTAAGTCTGGAGACAATCAATACCATAGTCCCCAGCACAGTCTAATGAGCTTTGCTCAAAACCCATAATGATACTTCTGCATACATTTCAGACAAACAGGTACTGATTTACCATGCTCCCAGAGGTGATGATGTTTTGTACTGACTTACCAAAGCTTGAGCGAGTAGCTACAGGACAGCACTTAACCCTGAGACAAACATCCATTGCAACTTGATCTGACTCTGAAGTTAACCCTGCAAGGGATTGTCCTCCATCACCTCTACTCATCCGTTCCAGCATTTAGTCTGTGTTTAGTCTATGTTAGTCACAGCCAACATGGGTCATGAGGGGAAAGTCCTGTTTAACTAACTTAATTTCTTTTCATGATAAGCTTCCCATCTAGTTGACCAAGGGAAGCCAGTAGTCTTTCTGGATTTCAGCAAAACTTTCAGTACTCCTTGTCACAGTATCCTTCTGGTCAAAATGCCCAGCATACAGCTAGAGAAACACACAATACAACAGGCGAACAACTGGATGATGGGTCGGGCTCAAAGGGTTATAGTAAAGGGGGTTACATCAGGCTGGCAATCAGTCACTAGTGGGGCATCCCTGGACTCCATTCTAGGGCCAGTTCTGTTCAATGTTTTTATAAATGATCTGGATGCAGGACTCAAATATATACTAAGTAAATTTGCAGATGATACTAAATTGGAGGAGCTGTTGACTCTCCTAAAGGTAGTGAGGCCTTGCAGAGAGATCTTGACAGTCTAGAGGGCTCGGCAATCACCAATCGAATGAAGTTCGAGAAGAGCAAGTGCTGAATTCTGCACCTGGACAGGGCAGTCTTGGATATATGTATTGACTTGGGTATGAGAGACTGGAGAGTAGCCCCACAGAATGGAATCTGGGGGTTCTGGTCGATGTCAAGTTGAATATGAGCCAGCAGTGTGCCCTGGCAGCCAGAAGGGCCAGCAGTACTCCGGGGTGCATCAGGCATAGCATTGCTAGCTGGTTGAGGGAAGGGATTGTCCTGCTCTGCTCTGCGCTGGTGTGGCCTCACCTCAAGCACTGTGTGCACTTTTGAGCACCACAGTATAAGAAGGACATAAAACCATTGGAGAGCGTCCAAAGGAGGGCTACAAAGATGGTGAAGGGGCTAGAGGGGAAGACGTATGAGGAGCAGCTGAGGTCCCTTGGTTTGTTCAGCCCAGAGCAGAGCAGGCTGAGGGGAGGCCTCATGGCGGCCTGCAGCTCCCTCACAAGGGGAGCGGAGGGGCAGGCGCTGAGCTCTGCTCTCTGGGGACAGCGACAGGACCCGAGGGCACGGCATGGAGCTGGGACAGGGGAGGGTCAGGCTGGGTGTCAGGGGAAGGTTCTTCACCCAGAGGGTGGAGCCTGCCAAAGTTCAAGAAGCATTTGGACAATGCTCTCAGACACATGGTCTGATTTTTCGGTGGTGCTGTGTGGAGTCCGGTAGTTGGACTCAATTATCCTTGTGGCTCCCTTCTAACTAGGGTTATTCTATGATTCTTTGATTTCGTGATATCACTGTTTTTTGAAACAGCACATTTATGAAGGAACAATTAAAATTGTGTGAATTGAAAGACTGCTTTTACCTCAGATCTTGGATTGAGGCGTTCAACTAGAGTTAACATCATCCTGATAAAGATTCTTGATGATCCTTGTGATCAATGGCATGAGAAAAAGTGGAAAGACACTGAACAGCACCCACAGTAGATTGTGGCATTGCTCTCTCGTCTTGCTTGGTGCAGGGATGTACCTGCCAAAGGAATGTCTTCTTTCCTACACATAATTCCTCTGCAAAAAAATCCCTCTCAGCACATCTGTGGAGCAACTAAATATATTTACTGACATCCAGACTCTTCAGATTTAATTGGTTGTGTCTCCTCCTTCATTACTTTATAAAGAGTGTGTTGTTTTCAGTGGTGATACAAAATGGTATATCCATTAGAATTACAAGGAAGACTTTCAACATAAGAGCTAGCATTTAACTCTGAAATACTTATAAGTATAAGCCTACCATAAAGCATCTATACTTAGAACATGCAGGCAGTTTTAAGGGGTTTCCACTGACATACTTCTGAGTGAGATAATGATAACATGAATAATAGTCAATAAAAGTCAACACATTAAGTAACACATGAGACCGAAGGGTACAACTTCTATTTCCATTCAGGTAGTATCAGCAAAGCAGACATAAATATTACCACAGTGCTTGTATGCAGTAGAGGTAATATTTCATAAGGTGTTTCATACACAAAGAAGGCTATGCACTCAGAACATTTTATTGAAAATGTCAGAAAGTATTTTCAGATAGTTGGGACCTGAAAATCCAGTTCAGGGTCTATTCCAGGACAGATAGACCATGAGTAAAGAAGGGTCCCTCTAAAATAAGTATACATTAGTTTCTCTTGAGTTATCTCAAAACCTGCAGAGGAGTCAAAATTGCCTAATCCTGAAAGAATTAAGTGGGAGGGAGCCTTATACCTGCTGTATATATATATACCTGCCTTATATGCCACAAGATACAGCTTCCTAAACAAGTTAATCCTAAATCCTATGGAATGCTTCTTCAGAATTAAACTGTATTTGTGACTAAGCATTTCTGCACTACTGGCAGAACACACAGCAAGGCCACTTTAGAATTGGAGTTGCCTGCCTGTCAACTTAGATAGGAAAAATGGTCTAGAGGATTAGAAATCTCCCCTATATCATGATTAGAGTCTGGAACTTGAGCCTGGTCTTGAAGATTTTATGTTTGTCTCAACAGAGAGTAGTATCCAAACTTATTTTTCCTTGGAAGGCAGAAAATAAAAGGAACGAAATACTTTCTGCTCTTCTAAGACTTAGAGTCGATCGGAACTTTAGATAGAACACATTACCATGAGAAGACTCCTGGAAAAGTGTGGGGTGCAGTGACTTGCTGTAAATATAGCATAAAACTGGATGGAGTGAGGCATCTTCAGAATTTCTAGGATCCAATAGAGCATACCATACACATCATATTCTAGGTAGATCCCAAAGGATGTGACAGTTCGCAAATGAATCATAAAGTGTCGTATCAGTGTCTTTCCATTAAAACCATTGGCACAGTTGAAATATTACATTTTTTGCCTTAATCTGTACCTTTCCTGTGAATCCAAAGGATTGAAGCCAAGAGAAAGTTCCTATTTTCTTCAAGGCAGTCATTATCTGTATGTCATGCCTGCCTTGTCAAGAGCCTTACTAAGCAATACGCACCCATTGACCTGTGGAAAACAGAACCAGATGTAAATTAATTTGCATCACCCTGAATAATCTTGCTAATGAATGCAGAGATGACAACTGAAATAATCACACTTTGTCCATACGGTTTGCTAACTGCCCTTCGTCTTCTGTGAGTTTGATGAGAGAGAGTTTTTGTGACTAAATAAAACTAGCCTTGTGTTCTTGAACAAAATTTACAGCAACTTTCTATTAGTCAGGCCTACTTCTTATGAACCAATAATCAATGGCAGAGAGACAGGAAGAATGTAAAATTTTGAGCTTTTGAAAATAACCAATACCAGCAAATGTCTCTCCTTAGGCTGGAAAGGCAGAACCCTCTCACAGTGTTTATTTAGTTCTGACAGTGCCAGTCTTTCATTTCATACGCATTATGGTGCATCCAGACAAAAAGAGTATGATGATGTCTGGGTACTTCTGTGACTTCTTTTGGAAAACTTCTGCCTAGCTGTCATTATTGCCAGAAAAAAACACACAAGGATCATGGCAAACTCTAAAGTAATGAAAAATGGGGATACAAATAAAAATTTAAATAGCAGATCATGTCAGAATATCCATCTTGCTACTTCATCAGGTAACCATCTTGTTAACATGACAGAAATTCAGGGGATTTATTCTGTCTGGACTTTAGCAAAGCATTTAAATAATGTCACGTGGGAAGCAATTACTAGTTATAAGACTCGCAAGCCAGGTATGGAACTGAAGCGGAAATGACAAAAGGGAAGTCATTGGCCTGGAGGGATTTTAATAGTTGCATTCCTCAAAGAACTACCCTGGGACAAATTTAGTTGTTTGGCACAAAAAAGTAGCAGTATACTAATGAAATGTTCTGATTAAATGGTGTGGGAGGCAATGTCAGTACAAAAGACTTGAAATAGCTGGAATGATAGCTATGGGACCAAAATTAACTGCACTAGTGCAATGGGGAATAATAACAACAGGTTTTGCTACAAACCAAAAGCTTGTCAGCTGAAAACTAGGAGGAAGTCTATGACAGGTTAGTAGGATTGCCAAACTAAATGTATGGGAATGCCTCTCCAGCTCCTTAGAGGCTCTTTCAGCTATTAGTGCTGCTGGCATCATTGCTTTGATCCATAGGCAAATTGGCAGGCAGGCAGTAGGTAGCAGAGGCCACAAAATCACATAACCCATATTAAAAACACAAAGAAAATGCAGGGGAAAGTAACAAGAACCAAGTTCTTAATGTGAGGATTTTAGAATGGGATTTTTGACAGAACCATGAGAAATTCTGTGCTAGCCACTCACAGGATAACTATAGGAAGGACCAAGGGAATGGAGAGCTTATTTCAGAGGAAGCTACAAGCAGATAATGAAGATTGTGTTACTGAGATTACCTGCTTTCCAGGTTTCAGAAGACTCCTAGTGGTGCTGCTCAGTCAGTAATGGCACAAGTTAGAGCTCTTGTATGAACCTTCCTCTGTAGGTGGGGAGGAGATCTGGATCTAGAGCTGGCCTGCTACAATCACTGGCACACCAAAAGTCACAGATAATCAACCAAGGAACTGGTTGATTACCCACAGTGGTTTCTCTTCTCCCAGGGTGAAAGAATAAATACATTCCTAAGCTGTGCTTGAGCCACCCAGTTCTGGGAGTGAATGGGTGGCTGAGAAGAAGGACTCCTCCTACAGGAATTTCTGCTGAAGCAATGGGAGTATCTTTCTCCTCTATCCTGATTGGTATTGCTGATATTCACCATACTGAATTACAGGATAAAGTTGACAGTGAAGGAGGCACCTTTCCCTGTGAACTGGGGCCTAAAATACATTTTTCAACATGAGGCCCCTTCCAACCTGAATTATTCTAAGATTTCTGACTTCTCAAGGTAGGCTAGAGTGAAGAATAGTTATATTAAATCTCCTTAGGTGCTCTCCTCTAATGATAAATTCACTGTCTTGACTAGGAACTTTCTTTAGAAATGTTTGCCTCTGATCTGCTGGGGTGTAAACATAGAAGAGAGAAAGGGGTATCCCAGTTTGTGAGCACTAGAGCTAATGAAGGCTGCTTTCCCATGGACTTATGTCCTATGTCCCTCATGCTCCTGTCCATTCAGCTGACCAGTAAGCCCTGTCTCCTCCTCATACCCACCACCCTACCTCCAAGGTGTTCCTCCAGGGCTACAGAACATTATTCTCCTGCAGCATTTCCAGTTCTTCCTCACCTCCTTTAACTGCCACTTGACTTCCCCTGCTCAGGACTTGCAGCTACTTTCTTTATCATGTGAAGGTGAGAAGGTAGGACCCATTGTTTCAGAAGACAAGGGAAGTAACAAGTCAAAACACCTGAAAATTGCTTAGAGCAGACACCTGGGTCAGTAGCAAAACCTGACCAGTTTTGTGCTTTTTGTGTGACTGCAGTAACATACACACTGGGTAGCACTTCAACTTGCACGTAGAAGTTTATACTCAGATTTGGAGATCTTGTAACAAACTGTCAATATTGTGAAAAACAGGTGAGTTTCCAAAATATCAAAACAAACAACCCCCGTATTTATCTTCATCCTGCCTTGCAAGGAAGAGGAGTACTATTACTCTTATTTTACAGACAGAACTGAAGCTGACAGGCTGTGTTACTTACCTGCTGGCAGGAAAAAAAATTGTGGTGGAACAGGGAATTGACCACTACACTCCTAATTTTCAAGACAGCGTCTTAAACACTGTACCATTTTTCTTGCAAAGCTAATATGCGAAAAAGAAAGCTTTAATATGCTGTACCCTGCACTTTGTTTTCTGCCCTCCAGTCATGCATTGTCCACATAAAAACTATCTTTCGCAGCACTTTCTCAGAAGCTGGAAAATAATTTCCTTCCACTAGCAAACATTCTATCTGGGCTGTGTGGCACCACAGAAAAAGTCAATGTAGCTTTTCATTTACTGCTGTGTCTGCATGTTAACACGAAGAAGGTCAGTAGGAGTGTACACATTTCTGAGAAAATGAGTAGTTAATTATTGCTGGACTGCAAGAAGGGAAAATAGATTTATTTTGGTATGGAAAACTGCAAATCATAAAAACTGCTTTTTTTCTGGACAGGTTTCTTTTTTTTTTTTTTGTGGTTGAGCACATATACATTAAAATTTGCAGATCAGTTGATGCTATTTAATGTGTTTAAGTATAAAATAAAAAAAAATCCCTTCTCACCTTACCAGTGAGAACTATCTCAATAAATGAAGTGCAGTCTTCAGCAAATATTTAAAAATACCATTTTTCTTTCTTGCCAGTATCCTTTGCCATATTTCTTCCTCCTGCAGCGTTTGCATTTGAGGGCTTCATTGCATCAACAGTCCACAATGTTTCTGAACCATGTTGCATTTAGACCAAAATGCCAAACTTCTTCTTTACAGCACAAATTTTAACAATTTCAAAATTTATCAGCTTACTGCAGCAGGTCCAAATTTAGTACAACCAGTTGTTTTTGTCAGGAAGTCAAAGCAGTGTTTCAAACTTTAATCCAAGTCCACCAAAGGCTGAAGTTATATTTGTTGTTCATATTCCAGCTAGAATAAATAAGTATTCATATTACAGAATAAATAACTTTAAAAAACATTCCCAGAAAACTTTTTTTTTTTTAATCAAATGTTTTGTCCCAAACCTTCTATCTCAACAATCAGAACAGGTAGACTAAAACCATAAAATGGATTCCTCTCTGAAGGGCAGATTAGACACAGATTTTCCAAGTGCTAGCGATTATATAAAATAATGAATTATTATAAACATCTAACAGCTTTGTGTGCTTGTGCTGAAAAACAGTAGTTGCTGCAGGCTACAAAAGTAGTAAAACCTCCTAACTTCAGAGCAAGATAAGGAAACACTTTTACGGAGCACAACTTGCTATCTATCCAACTTCACCTGCAGCTGAGCAGTTAGGAGATGGGAAGGCTTGTGTACAGTGCCCAGGAGCACAGCGAAGCATTGTCACCACGCCCAGAAAGCCAACTGCAGGATCAGGACTTCCCACAGGAGTCTCGGGCAAGTCTCCAGGCAACTGGCAACTGCCAGAGCAATAGTATAAAATTTCAGTGTAAACTGAGAATTATCGCAGTATGTTCCTTGTTGACTTAACAGTTTTATTTTGTATTGGTTTGCGAGAAGAGTAATTAGTTTTATGCAGATAAAATACAAAAGATTTTGAAAAAGGCATTCACTCTCCTAACACTTTAAAGAAATGGCAAATCACCCATTTTATCAGGTTGAATACAGCAAATGAAAAGTTATGATCATTAAAACAAACATACAATATTTTGCTTCAATGTAGTTTGGTAGTATGCAACAAATATGCACTGCTGCAAATTCAATACAACAAAAATACAAAACTTATCAAGCTTATTTGCATGTGTTGTCATCTCATTTTTGCCCCAGAATGAACTAGAGATCATGACCAACAGACGTGTTGGATTTCAAAAATTCTAAATAATTAAATTCATGCACTCAAATGTTTTGCAACATTTAAGTGAAATGAAGGCAAAAGGCTCAGAACCTGGTAGCACACAGCTGCTGCTCTGAAACCATTTAATATTTGTCTAGGAAAGATCCAGACTCAGCAAATTGTTCAAGTTCACAACACAGAAGAGTAGCAGGAATTGTCTTATCTCCTAACTCCAAATTAAATAATTTAATATCCTCCATCACATCGTTTAT
Source organism: Cygnus atratus (assembly GCF_013377495.2). NCBI lineage: Eukaryota > Metazoa > Chordata > Aves > Anseriformes > Anatidae > Cygnus > Cygnus atratus. The sequence continues at coordinate 58,443,311 of NC_066365.1, forward strand.
CCTGAAGGAGCAGTTTAATAACTGTTCCGCATTACCATGATGTATGCTTTATGTCACTAAGCAGCATTATTGAACAATATTGAACAATTTCCAGTTTCCGCTAGAACTCCTTGGCTTGTAACTAGTCAGTTATAGATAAGATTATTTGTATTTAAGCAATGCTTTATTTCCATTGGAAAGGTATTTTAGAAGAAACAAGTTTGCTGCAACTTTCTGGTTCATCACTGTTTTGTTTTGCTCAAGAAAGCAAGGCTCTCTCATTTTCACGCTCTCATTGAAGAAATGTTTAAGTGACAGAAACCTCTTCGCTCTTCAGTTTGATTCTTCTTTTCCTAGCAAAGACTGAATTAGCTTTGTGACAGAGTTGTGCTATGCCATGTAGTGAAACTTGTGTCCACAACCCTGAGGTTGGATGAACTCTGGCTTCAGCCATCATCTACCATGTAAGAGCACCTGAGAACTCACAAGAATCAAGTGTGCTCACATTTTCCCAGCAAGCAAGCTAAAAATAAAAAATTAAAATAAAATAAAATAAAAAAAATGTAAAGGTTACTGGGATAATAGGAGATTCTTAAACAAAAAAATCAGGAGAGGAAGTACATGTCTGAATGGGAAGGGAATTACAACGAAAAGGAATAGCAAGTAACAGAACGGTGTTTTGGAAGAGAGCATCATAAAAGTATTTTATCTGTCATTAATAAAGCCACATGATGTCTGTAAAAATGGCAAATTAATTCCCCAACTTCATAAATAACACTCACTGCACATACATTCTACATAACGTACATGATTTTGCAGTGGTCAAAATGTTTGTCCCACAATGAAATACTAAGAATAATCCACGGAAAGAAGACAGCATATTCAAGATAAATATGTATGTGATACACCTATATTCAACAACAACATTTGTTAGGATACAAACCGTAACAACTGTAGGTTATAGAGTGCTTCTTCTGAAATCTGAACACATCATTTATTCAGAACCTATTGTTAAGAGAAACATCCAATTAGGGTAAAGATCTTTAGCGGGGGCAATTCTTTACTAGGCTGTTTTGATGATCAGTATGCTTACCATAAAAGTGCTTTCTAAAAGCTCAGCCCAGCAGCCAAGTGGTCGGCACCTTTATGAAAACACGTTTAAGGTAAAACAGCAGACAAGCAGAGTAAGAAAAAAAAAGTGAGAAATAGTAGCATGAATGCCAACGTCAGAAAAGAATGAGGGGAAGGAGGTACTTCAGGCACCAGAGCAGTCTGTGGAGAGGACCACTGCAGAGCAGATATCCATGCCGCAACCCATGGAGGATCCCACATCACAGCAGCTGGATTATTTCCTGAAGGAACTGCAGCTCCTGAAGAACCCATGCTGGAACAGGTTCTCCTGAGAGGAGCTGCAGCCTGCGGAGAGACCACGTTGGAGCAGGGGAGAAGTGTGAGGAGGAAGGAGCAGCAGAGGAACTGCTACGAACGTGCTATAACCCCACTCCCCATGTGCTGCTAGGAGGCTGGGGTAGATGAGTCAAGAATGAAGAAGTGAAGTTAAGCCTGGAAAAGGAGGGGAGAGGGGAATGTTGGAGTGTTTTATTTTTTTTTGTTTTTCGCTTCTCCCTATCCAAATCTATTTTAACGGCAATAGATTAATTTTCCCTGTTTTTATCTAGATCCATGAGTTTCTTCATGCTATTTTCCCCCCTCCTATCCAGGAGGAGAAATGAGAGAATGGCTGGCACTACTCGCAAAATAAATGATGAAATAAAAATACACATTGGTTTGAAAGGAAGAAATTTTAATGTACAAATTCACACTCACCGTGTTATATTTTGCATAAGAGAGCACAAATCTGCAGTGGTCTCTCTCAGTATAAACTTCTACCATGTTTTCATAAAACCACAAAAAGTAATTCTCAAACTAGGGAGGAAACTGCAGTGGTCTGCATGATTTAGTCAATTCATATTTTTTTCTAGAAGTGTTTACAGATTAACCACAAAAATAATTCTTCTTCCCTTTTCTCAAGGAAATAAATATTTCACTTCTAAACTTAATCCTTCAGCACTCTAACAATCTGTGCATTGTTACCAAAGCACCGTCTATCAAATCTAGCATTTTTTTTTCCTCTTGGCATTCCAGCCAGTAGCGTTCGTTGCTCCACATGCGCCCACACAGCATATTCAGAATTCTTCTCCAGCGACACCCACAGGCACACTTCAGTGTAAGAAGAAACAGCTGAAGTTCTTGAAGAAACGTCTTCAGTTCTGCCTTGCAATGCACCCAGCCAGCGACATTACTTTCTTCCAAAGGGATCAGACCACACTTTTAACCCTATAAATCAAATATGATAATACCAGCAGTTCATAACTAGAGCATTGGGGAAAACAAACAAAAAATCTTGTCTTCTATTCCAGCCTTGTGGACAAAAATTGAAAGAATCTAACATTTTCTGCACTGAACTCTCAGCTCTGCTTAAGCTTGCAAAAATATTTATAAAGTCAACCTCATCTTGACTTTAAGCTTCAGAAAATGGAAAACCTATTACACCCATATGTAAGGTGTTCCAAGATCGTTGGGAAAAAAAAAAAACACTAGAACTGCACCTTGGCTGGATTTTGTTTTCAACTAGTGGATTTCATAAATTCTTATTGGCAGCTGAATTTGAATTAAAAAGTTATACTGAGGATGATTAGTCATCAAATACCTGTGTCTTGGATAAATGAGACAGTCCAATCTTCTTTACTATTTAATAAAAAGGCAGATTTACCAGGCTCCTATTTCATAATAATTTCCTGCTCTTCTTCAACATTTCACCACCTTCTTGGAAAGCAAGTCCTGCACTGACGAATTAACTGATGTGCGTAGTTAGGACATGGCATTAATCCTATTGGATTTTCCCCTGCTGCTGCTGTCAGGCTTTTCTAAAAATAGGAATAAGTTACCCTTTAACATATTCAAATACAAACTGTTTCATCAAGACGAGCACTCTTGTATCTTTAAACAAGAAATGCCAACCTTGCATAAATGAATTGCCAACTCTGTTACCTAAGAGACAACAAACTATCAGGGATGGTCTGACATACTACAGTTTTGTTCCCCCATGCTTTTCTACCAACAAGAGGTAGAAAAGCATGGGGGAATAGCAGGTATGAAAAAGCTATCGTTGCATTCAAAACCTCCATTTGTGTTACTGATTTCTGCCTTAACCCTGCTCCCATGAGGCTGGAAGGTACTGATAAATTCCTCATAAATTGTGGTTAAGCTGAGTTGTAAAGCAGTACTCAACAAAACATGGGTGCAACAGGGTATTTTCTACAGCTAGAGCCCAGACCACTCATGGTTCCTTTACTCTGAGCTGGTTTTCTGGTGTGGAAACTGTTTAAGAAAGACTGAAGATTACTGAATAACTACAGTTTTATTTGGCCAGTTAGATCAACTGAAAACAGGTTTAGCAAATCCGTAATTTGTAAACCTGAGAAAACACTTTCATGATAAGTTTATTATACATGTATTCTTTGAATGTAATCTTCACTGTATTGTTTAAATCTATAGGAATATTCAGGTCTTACTTCAAGAAGACCTTTAAAGCAATCAATGCAAACACGTGAACCGAGTATACCTGGAGGCTGAATATCCTCTTGAACAATACCAGCTCGGTTTATTGACTGTTCTTTCTCTGGAAAACAAAACAGAAAGAACACTACTTATAAAAAGAAAATACCAGACACCTTGCCTGTGCCTAATAAAGCAACACTGAAAATTACATTCGTTCTGAATCCTACACAGTAAAATTCTGGTATCTGTGTATGCAACACAAATGTAGCATTCACACTTAGCAGAGAAACTAACAGCTAGTCTGTTCTGAGAGATTACAAACTGTAAGATAGTCATCTTAAAGTAATGACTACTTTTTTAAAAAATGCTGATATACCTGTTGCGATGCCATAACTTAAGCAATGACCGGTACTTTTAGGAGCTACCCCTTACATGCTCAATGCAAAACTCCTCAAAGGATTTGTTACTTCCAGAATCAGTGATCCCCATCTTCGGGTCCTGAAAAATCTTTTGTCTCATCACAAACAGATTTCACGGCAGCATCTATAAAATTACTGCTGGCAAACTTCATGAAATTGAGTATTAGGGGGATATTTTCCACAGAGTGGGCCTGTCTCAGGGTTTTTTTGTTTTTTAAATCAAAACACTTCCAGAAAGAGAAACGGACAAAACTGTACCATTTTCCCTATTTCCCTCCCTTTTTTCCCCCTTTCCAGTCAAGTGCTTTACCACTGTAGCGCTTTGAAGCAGGACGTCAAAGCTTCTCTGGATTATTAGCCTTTTGTCAATCCCACTGAACTTTTTAAGCCTCTAAAAAAATTGTTGTGTGCACTGTCTCAGGCGAAACTCTGAACTAAGCCCACCTTAAAACTAAAGTTTTTCCACATCCTACCACACTGAGAATGCACAAGCACTGCATGTTATCAGGCTGTCTAGGTACATGACTAAGGCTACTAGACACTAGCAGCAATATCAAGGGGACAGGCACTCAGTTTTGTCCACTGAGAATAAGAATTGCTGTTCCATACTCTTTAGCATACAAAATCTCAATCCGTTTTCAAACAATAGGGTGTAAAACTCAGACAAAACAGAACCAATTAGGGCAAGGAATCAGACTTATTCCTAGACATGGAGAAGGACAGCCAAAGAGTATGAGATGGATGCTAAAATAAGAGGAGAGGCAGAGATCAAAATGGGAATCAATTTGAGAGGTCTGTCTGAAACACACTTGGGGTGAACAGAAAGAGCTGTTGGCTGGTCAGGCAAAGAAACCAGCACAGAGAAGAAACAGACAAGAAACACAGAGACTGGACACAGAATGGCCAACAGGGAGACTAGGATGGGGCCTGGAAGCAACTTGGAAAATGGGTAAAACAAAGAAAGAAAAATGAGGAAAAGCCAGTCTCGATGGTAGGACAACCACGTCACAGGATACAGAAGGAGCGGGGTCTCACAATTCAGCAAAAACATGGATTCTACTGTGAAAATGCCTTATTCCCATCTGGCTTCAACCCAAATAGATTCTGTCAACCAGCTGCGTTAATTAATCTAAGTGGAAGAGGTGGAAAGATCTCAAGGTTTCAATGCTGCCACTAAACTATGTGTTTAGTATGAGGAAATAGTCTATTTTAAAACTAGTCCCAGACATGAAAATATTAGGAACATCAAAGCTAGAAACTGAGATGCTAAAAAACTATAAAATTATAGCATTTATTTATGAAATTAAGTCAGAAACCCCTGTGTGCACAATTTATGGTACAAGTTAACAATTTGATAACACGCTGTTTTCCCAAGTATCTTCCATTTTATTTGTTAAACCTCTAGGAACTCCTCTGAAGATGTGTGAGTATCACGCAGAAAAGACTTGTTCCCGAGCATACCATGCCTCACTTGTGCAGAATTCAGGTGACACACAAGAAACACGAGACTGAAGAAAGAAAAGATGGCACTCCATGTTTACTTAGTTGAATGTCACTCGAGAACTACAATCCATTCTTGCCTCTTGCAGGATTACTACGGGATGCAAACCCAGATGTCCGACTGCAGACCCAGCTTCCCAATATGCAGAAATAATGACTATTCACCCACAGCTCAAGTTCATTGGGGGGAGCAGTAATCTTCTAGAAGTTTTGTTGCTATACAGCTTACCAGACTGTACTCAGAAAATCAAATTCTCTGTAAACCAAACGCTAAAATTACTATTTTCACAGCAGTACCACAACCATGAAATGTCATGTTCTCCTCTTAAGTGTTAGGTGAATGCTTGTGCTGCTCTCATACAACTGATGAGCATCAAGAAAAGCACAGGGATTGCAGAATATCCCAAGGTGAAAGGGAAGTTACTGATGGTGCAGTCTGAGAAGAGTTTGAGCAGAATGTGATAAATAAAGTCTAGAATCAGGCACTAAACAGCAAGTGTAAGTACTTACTAACCGTACACTGCCCATTTTACGTGTTAAATGGAGACTTAAAAAAATTCCTGACAGGGATCACTTGCTCATGTAACTTGCCAACACAGGTGAGGAAATTATCCACTGGCTCTCTCCCTTCCGTAATGAAGAATTACACATAATATTTTTGGAGACCACACCACTAGTAAAAAAGAGTAAGGTAGGCGAAAAAGAATAAGGATTTTAAATGGGAACACAGGGGAGAACACCTGTCTTTGGGGGCAGTCTGCAGCTTCACAAACATTAAATAACTCCCGTTGCTTTCCAGTTACATTTTACTTCACTTCCAAAGCGAGGCTAAAGTCTCTCGGAGAAGATCAGTAAGTTTGCCGCCCTATTTTTTGTCATTCTTCCTAGAACCCCCTCAGGAGCCCCACCAGCCGCCAGCAGCGGGGTGCCGGGCGGCGGGCAGACGGCAGGAGCCCCGTGTGGCAGCGCCGAGCGACCTCTGGGGACACGGCTCCCCGGCGCCCCCCGGCTCCCTGCGGCCCCCCGGCACTCACTGTACTCGTCCGGCAGTAGCAGCGGCCTGAAGTAGATGGGGTACAGGGCCGCCCCCACCACGGCCACGAAGCCACCGAAGATGCCCAGCGTGCGGCTCAGCCCCGCCATGATGGCGGCGGCCCCCTCCTCTTCCTCCTCCACCGAGGCTCCGCCGCTGCCGGTTCCGGGGCTGATGGCGGCCGCCCGGAGCCGTGCTCCTCGCCTCCCGCTGTGGCACGGGGAGACAGGACACGGCAGGCTCCCCGCAGGCCGGAGGGGACGCGAGGGCGGCGGCTGCTGCTGCTCGGGGCGAGCCGCTGCCCTGCCCGGCCGGCGGCTCCTCCTCCTCCAGGAAGCCGGATCCGCCGCAGCCCTGTCGGCCGTGCAGTGGGCAGCGCCGCCACGCCGATGGGCGACTCCTCGTCCCCCTGCTGCTGCTGAGCCGCCGCGGCAGCATGGAGCCCGCCGGGCTGCCCCGCCGCGTCCCCCCGCTCCTCTTCCTCCTCCTCACGGTGAGTGGCGAAGCACCTGCCCCGCTCCCCCCCGGGAGCCGTAAAATGGTGGCGGGGCTGAGGAACTGGCCCCGGGGGGCCGGGGGGCTCGGGGCTGGCAAGCTTTGTGTAGTGAAGCCCTTTGAACTGAACCCCTTTAGCTTGAACCCCTTTGAACTGGACCCCTTAGGGTTGGAAGAGTGAGGTGCGTCTGGTGTCTGCCTCGGGGTGCATCAGCCGCTGGAAACAATCGCGTTGTAAAGGCGTCTGCTGAACTAAGCTTCTTTCCCCTCTTTGCTGCTGCGAAATGCAAACTCCTGTCCAACTCTTCGTGTGCGTACAGGGTATGGGTACATAGGAGCAGGTCGGCACCCTTTTGTGGCAGGTCTCCTCTTCACACATCCTAAAGCAGTGTGACGTGGCGGGTGCGCGCAGGTAAAGGGCTGGGGTGGTGCGAACTGGTGTGATCCCAAAGGCTTATGTGGAATTTCTGCAAGGGTGAGCTCTTATCCCGCTGAGATCGTATTCCAGCGAGTGAAGGCACCGTTTCTGTGGTATTTCACCACTGAAAATGCTCACTTTCCTACTAATTGTTGTGATTTTCTCCCACAGTGATTTTACTCCAGCACTGGTGAGATGGCTCGGGCTCACTCCCTCAGGTTCAGCAGGTTTAAGAAAAAGATCCAAGAAGAAAACTTGGACGGCTTTTACAATCAAGTTGCCCCACACAATGAAGCCTCTGTGCCTTTCTTGCTGAGCCCTGCCTGTCTCATGATACCATTTTTAATCCACCATAGCTGGCCTGTTTACTACACTGGGAAAATTTTACTTTTAAATCTCATAATCACACTCATTGTGTAATCCTTTCATCCTAGCTCTCTGTAGCCAGAGATTATGTACAATTAACCCTGTGTTGTCTGAGGTAATGCTGAGGGAAGTGATGTTTAGGGTTCCTCACAGAAAGATTTATTTAATAGGCACGCTGCCCAGTACGTGAGAGCAATGTACAGAGGTAACCAGGTGGGAACAGACTCAGCCACTGTCTAGAAAAGTTTGCTGTCCGTGGTCTGCCACAGCTGCATTGCTGTGGGATCACTCGGGGGGTCTTTTCACTGTGTTCCTTGCTGGATGAGCATCCTGAAGGATTTATTAGGTGTGGTGCAACAGCACACCCGACTGTGCTTCGTGCATTTTTGCAGTTTGTGCCTCAATACCTGAGGCACCACAGAATACAAAGAAAAGATTCTTGACTAAGCCTGTGCGAGCCATTTTGCAGAGCGGGCACTGAGGGCAAGGCAGCTGAAGCTGACCTTATGCATCAGTGGTCACGCTTTGTCATGCTTAGGTGCTCTCGGAGCAGTTTGTACTACAAGGAGCTGGCTTTGAGTTGCCTTGGGATATCCCCACCACAGGGGAAAAAAAAAAAAAAAAAAAAACAAACAACCACCAGCATAATTTCTGCCAGTCAGCCTTTCATTGGAAGCCGGATGGCCACATTTCACATCCTGCTGCGTCTTTGCTAATGAACCCTGCTAGACCCAAGCTATCTCTGCTGGGAGCCAGCTCCCATATCTCTGTGTTGGAGAAACCCCTGGGAAAACTGAGAGCTGCCTGGATGATTTGTAGCTGTAAATACGTGTATGCGGTAAGCATGCAGTGGTAACACGATGATTTGTAGTGTCTACCTGGTAGACTTCAATGTTTTGTGATAACCAAATGGCATGACTTTTATAAACTGGGGGCCATGCCATAAGGAAGATCGTAATAAACCATACAGATTAAGCTGTTTTCACATACTGTTTCTTGCAAGGTCAAAAAGTATTTGATAGATATGGATGGTATCCATCAAGCAGAAGAGGTTTGGCATAATTTGTGTTTGCTGTTGTGTCTGTTCTTTAGAGATATCTATAACCATAAAAGGTTTACATAAGAAACATGTCATAATAGTATCTCTGCCTGAAAGGTATCGGAGTCAAAATCAAGGTTCTCTAATCAGCTTTTTAATTGGTATTTGTGCAGGTGTTTTATTGCAGGATGTGGTAGTAACTTCCAACGGACACCAGCCTCTTTCTGCTATTCCTTTTTTATCCCCTTCAGTAGGTCCTTCATAAAACACATCATATAAATGTGGGCCTGCAGATAGATTTGTTACATTCAAAGGAATATTTCTGCTGCGCTTTGCCACTAGTGACTGAAATGCTAATTCAGTTTTATAGAATTTTATAGGATGGGAAATAGGACAGAGGGAGAGAAAGGCTGTTACTCTGAAGAGACTACCTATTGTAAAAAGCCTAGATCCCAACATTGTGGAGCGTTTTTCCTTTTTATGGCATTTTGTTTGGTTAAAACAGACATTTGGGGGCTTACGTGTGTTTATGAATGCTCAGCATCACTGCACATTTGGCTTCCTGTGTCTCTTGTCGGACATGAGAAGATAAGGAACAGTCGGTTGTTCTTGTAGGAAGTAATTTGAGCGACAAGTTCAAAAAGACCTATAAAAGTAAATAAATCTTGTTATCTAGAGTTATCCAGTTGCTAGCAGTGATAGCCACCTTTCTCATCCAAAAGTTCCTTCATTCAGTTATGTCTTCCAACTTCTGCTTTGAATAAAGGGGAAAAAGAGCATTTGGTCATACAATGAAATCTAAAATTATCTGTAGGAAGGAGGAGGTAGTACAGGTAAACTTAGTTGTAGCTTTTCCTAATATTTACAGCTTCACATGTTTTGCAGATTTTTTTTTTCAGAGTAGCTTTCAAGGACTTGCAATGTATTTGTAAGAAGTAAAAAATAAAATGATTTATCATCAGGGATTTTTACTGATCCCCATCTTGGAGCATGGGTAAGGTCTTGTCCTGCAGGTTCACAGCACATGCTTCTTATAACTAGAAATGTACAAGCCACATGGTTGAAGCTTTTAAATATTTTGAGAATTGCAGTGAAAAAGCGATCAGTCTGAGGTAGATATCCAAGATACGTTTCAATTCAATCTGTTTAAGCTTAGCAAAGTTAAAAGTCCCTTAAAACAGAGCCTCTCATTTTGAGTAATCCTAACTACTGGCTTGCCTGGCAGTCCTAAGTGGCGATTGGGAATGTTTTAGACAGATCAGGGAATCTGGCAGCAGTGCAGTGACAGTGGCTGGCCCTCCGAGCCGAGTAATCCTTGGTATCCTGGCAGCACATCAGTCCAGTCACTGACCGCTGAGCAGAAAGAAGAAAAGCAGATTGAAGCTTTGGAGACGACAACTTCAGCGCGGAGGATAATCCTGGTGGGTGTCCAAGAACTCACGAAGTATATAATGGGCATAGCTAGAGAGAGCAAAAGCTGAGCAAATGTCTTCTGCTGGTCTCGCTGCCCAGATTTGTAAGCCCATTTTGTGGATAGGAATGTTTCTGTAGTAAGTTCCTAAATGCTTTCAGAACATGGATTCATTCTCAGGAAACCTCAGAGTGCTGCTTTAGTCGTTATTCCAGCTCTTTGGATACCCGCACGAGAGGTAACACAACTAGTTAACTTTTTAGAAAGAGAGAAATACCAGGCTGCAGCCGTGCCAGCCAGCAACGATAGGATGAATAAATGCCAGCGCACTTCTGTATGTATTCTTTAGGCTTGATCCTGGGAACATGTGTAAATAGCGTGACGTTAAAGTCAGTATCTTAGTAGACCGGATTGCACTTGCAGAAGGATACACCCTATAAGTACATTTTGTTGGGAAGCATATGTGGCTTTGAGAAGTCAACGTAGGTGAGTTATTACTGTTAAAACCTTGATGGTATCTCTTTAGTAATTCATATGTACCTGCTGTGTGAAGGAATCCTGGTATTTTGGAGTCTGAGTACTGTGTATAAACCTCCTGCTCCTGCAGTGTCCTATTATTGTTGACAGTGTATTGGTAATCTTGCACATGTAGGTTCTCTGGTTAACACAGTGGTTTTACTCTGTTTGTTTTTCCTTCCAGAATTTTATGCCATCCTTTGGAAAGGAGACGTTACGGACAACAGCTGTTACTCCACAGTTTGAACGAAACGTGGATTATGTGGACTTCATTCATTTAAACATTTTGGAAAAGAAAGTTCTTAACAATTCTGAGGTTTTAGTTCAGTATTTATGTTCTAAGCCTTGTATCGTCAACTTGGAAGCGGTAGCTTCCTCAGAGTTCAGGACTGGTGTACCAGTATACAGAAGGAGGTGGAAGGATGAGAAGAACCTTTACATTAGTCAAACTCGGCAAGTGCATTTGAAGTTCCCAAGCATCATGGTTTACAGGGATGATTATATCATCAGAAACTCAATAATGGTGCACAGTGTGATATTATATGCATGGATTAGTCACAAACCAGTTAGCAGCTATGATGCTGAGCAGAATGAAAGCTACCAGGAGGCAGTAGCCAAAAATTACACTTTTTTAGAAGCAGTTCCGCCTTTTGAACGCCCATATAAAGACCACAAAGTCTGTCTTCAGTGGGGCACTGACTATTTGTGGATGCTCCAGGCAAACAAGATACCCCAGTGCCCTCATGAAAGCGGTATGTGTAATGTCACTTTTTTTTTTTAATTTCTTCTGAGGGGACTAACAGGACCCAGATAACATCTTTGTAAGCTGTTAACATTTATTACAGGTACGCGCTTTGTGTGTGGAACGATTTACTTGGCCCACACTGTTGACTGTGTAAGCTTAGTAACTGCAGGGTTGGAGCTTCAAATGGCCAAAGTCATCTTGTCTTTCATAGTCAGCTTGTTTAATCACAGCCAGCCTGGAGATCTCTTGCAGCACTGCCTTTTATTTTCTAAGCATAGTCACAAAATATTTATCTAAAACTCGCTGAGGTCAATGGACGCCATTCCTTCAAAGAGAGTTGTTCAGTCCCATATTGCATTATTTCAACTTCAGTCCTGCAGTTCTTACATATATAACTCTCATATGGGTCGTCTCATGTTTTCTGCTTAAGATGAGTGCCATATACTTGGAAACAGATTTTTTTTTTAAGACTTTGTAGTGAAATAAACATTACAGTACTTTTTTCCTTTTATTTTTTTTGCTGAAGCAATTATGAACAACCAGTTTTTATTAAAACTAATAGTTTTAAAATTAAAAATATGCTTTTAATAAATTTATTTTTCAGCAACGCTAATTTTTCAACATTTATGCTAGTGTTAAAAAAAACTAAATATGCTGTATTTGACCATTTTGGTTGAATTCTGTTTTCTATTCAGGTATAGATTCACACAAATCGCAAGGAAAAATAACCATCTGCTAAAGAAGAATTGTATCATTTACAATTTGCTAACACAACAAAATACTAACCTTTAGGAGTGGTATACAAAAAAAATTTATATCAGGTACATCCTGTTGGTTAGCAAGAGAAGTACTTTATTTGGGGCTATGCTTATAGTTTTAGTATTTATGAATCGAAATATAAAGTCTTTATTTTGGCCTGCCTATTTTATAAATTCTGAAACCCACAACTCTGCTTGCTGCGTTTTCTCGCAGTTCTCTTGATTTATTTTTTTTCCTGCCCGCCTGTCTCTAGCTTTACAATTTAAAATTTTTGTTGTTGTTGTTGTTAACCAGAAAGGTTATTTGCTTCTAAAGGGTTCTCTCCTAGAAAATCTTGTAAAGGTATTTGTATCGTTTGGTTTTGCCACGTTGGCATGTAAATGCACTGAAAAGAACAGGGAAGCAAGGGAGTTGCTGCCTTCAGGGGCTTTCTAAAATACTTGTTAGAGACCAAGCATGTGAACTCTGACAAAAGCGTGAAACATTTTATGGTTTATCTAATTGCTTTATAGGTAAGAACACTTAGAATACCAAGAAAAAGGAGGAAATAACATTTTATTCATTTTTTTTTAAGAAGCTTGTAGCAAATTGCTTGATTTTTTTTTAGGAAACCTCTTGATATGCCTTGAGTAAGCTTTGAACATCTTTTTCCAGTTTCTTATCAGGGCAGCATTATCAGTTAGATTTATTACAGGATTACGTAAATCAGTTAAGAACAGAACTGGTATTTATTCACACGTACAATATAAAGTGGAGACCTGAAAATGGAGAGCAAGCCCAAGAGCTGTGGAGTAATCTCACGTAGGCATAACCAAAGATAGAATGAGATTTAAATGAGTGACATAAGTTTTCTCCTTGCTAACTTTTGCTTAAGCTAACTTGTGCTTCAAATTTAAGTATCTTAGATGTAAATACCTGTCTTCCCTGCTTCTAACAGCAGCTGGGAATAGACTCCGTTTCACTTTTCTGTGGGTTATTCATTTCAAGACTGTAATGCATTTAAGAACAGTGAATGAACTTGTGCTTAAAGACTTGTTGAAAGTTTGTGTTAATTTTTAATCTGTTGTGTACCTCAAATGTTTGACTATACAAGTGCGAGTTAATTAATTGCTCAGTTATCAATGGTTGTTTTCTGGCAGATTAAGAAAGACTGTATTTTGCAGATGGCGTTCAGATTCTCAACTTCATATATGCTTCCAGTGGGGAGAAGACAGGAATTGTGAAGAGATTTGAACAATTTGAAAACAGAGAACTTGAAACAGTCAGGCAACATCAGATTGATTATCCGATGTAAGTATAGGCAAGTAACTGGAGCGGGCCACAATTGGTTATTGAAGGCTGTAGGATGTACTGAAATTCTTGGGCTATATTCACGAAGTAAAGGAATACTGCCTGCTGTTTTGAGAAAAGGCTCAAAAGGAAACCAGTGAGCGATTCCTTCTGTTCTCTGATTTTATTTTTGGAGGGAATTAACCTGAGCCTTAGAGACATACTTACACAGCACTGCGCTAAGACATACTGTAAGAGATACCAGTGGTAGGTGAAACTGAGCTGGTTATGTACAGTTAGGGGAGGGTAGGTTAGCTGATACGTGCTGTCATGATCAGACAGCTGTCTCATGACTACCTAGCCCGAGGTTTTTTTGCATTACAAAGAGATCTGCATTTCAAACACCATTTGCAGACTAATTGCAGTGGTTTCTTTTAAGGGCGGGCAGTGTAGAACAGCTTTTTTTCCCTATAAATTCACACTAGTTATTTTGCAGAAGACAAGCCTTTAGTGATTGGAGTCCCCTGCCTTGATGAGTCATCCAGTTTGAGCTTAATGCTGTTTCCTTCCACCATTCCTGCGTAAACTGTCCTAGTCAGATGGGGTAAAACCACTTAGCTCTGCACACCATGCAGTTACAGAGAAATCGCACTGGTAGGATCATCCTTCTCTGCTCTTCTTCCTCTTCCCCAAACTGTCACAACTCTTCAGTCATATTTTGCAACTTCAGACAAAAAAGTGTTCGCGCACGCATGCACGTGCATGTGTGTACATCCATAATCTCCCTTCCACCAGATGCCGTTACCCCAGCAACATTATCACAGAAATGAGAAACGGTTGCAGGAACTTGAGCTTGCCTGCTGCTTTGTGTTTGGCCTGTAATCAGAGAGTGCCAAAGACTTGTCGACCGGTCCAGGTTCCACACAATTATTAGCCCTCATCCTCTAAGTCTGAAGTTGTCATTACAGAGCAGTTTTTAGCTCCTGGTCTCTTTAGGATGGGTGACAGCCTGGTTTACATAGCCTGCTGCCCTTTGCTCGCCAGTGCAGGTGCACTCTGCTTCTGGTACTGAAGCTCTGGTTGAGGAAACAGTGGGAATTCATGCAACTTCGTAGTGGCTCCACACAGTTCCAAATGTCTCTTGACTTCAGGTTCTCTCTCCAGTGCTAACAGAAAGCATTGCCTGTGTGCTGTGGTTGCATGACAGCCTTGGGTAGCTCTGTTAAGAAGTGGAAGAGATTTTTCCTTCAGCTGCTTGTATGTGAGTGGTGGTTCCCCCTGCGCTGAGAGGCAAACAGGAGCGGATGGATCAAACTGAAGTTACTCGTTCAACTTCAGTCAAGGGTTTAGTTAATGAAAGCAGCTTTCCAAAATAGATTTGCCTTTATCGTTTAACAGGGTTGTTGAGCTTCAATGTAAAGGAAGAGGAGTGGAGGTAGGCAACAGTCATTTGAGGCAGCTGCCAGCGCACAGCCTGCAGCAGGGACAGGCTGGGACTGTGAGGGACTACTCGTCCTGCATGGCACTCTGCGGCAATGGAGGAGGTGAAATGAGTCAGCATTGCCCCCACCTGCATCCCCGGAAATTTGTCCAGATAGGTTATGTGCTCAGACTGACAGTCCAGGAGTAAATGGAGAGTACAGCATTTAAATTTGCTGTATTGCCAGAGATGAAAGACGGAAAGAGCGATGTTCAAGCCGAAGCAGTATTGCTGGAAGCACAGTGTCTGCCTGTAGATCACATAATGATATATTTACAAGCAGTCATGGTTTACAAACCCGTCTACCTCACCCGTGTGCCAGCTGTGGAGTATATTATGTTACTAGCTATTTAAGGTGTAGTCTATGTTAGGGACAATTTTATCTGCGTTTTGTTTTGTTTTGTTTTGTTTTTTAACATGAGAGCAGCTGTTACACTTTCAGACTTACCTTGGTTAAGGTAGAAGGTACTGTGTGCCTAGAAACTTCTCGCAAGAGATGCAAGGCAAGCTGACCCAACAAATATTTGCATTGTGTCTTAATTACAATACCTCCTTCCAGAAGTCATTGAGAACTTTGTCAGAAAGCATTGTAATGCTTTGCTGGGCTGTATGTTGAAGCTAAGATTGTCAAAGGCATTCTGCATTGAGCTGACTTTGCTGTTACGGAAATAAGTGGCCAAGTTCCTGTCAATAGCACGGAGGCAGTTTTAGTCTGGCACAGAGAAACTCCTTAAAATCAGATCCAGTGGTACAAATTCTGCTTTTAGTGCCTTAGCAAATCTGCTTTGTAATGCCAACAGAGCCAGTGAAACCATTCCAGCTCTGTACAGAAATTGCTCAGTAGATAACATTGTTGCGTCTTCCTTTTCTTTATTTATTTTAATCTGCACTGCTCCATAGTTTGATCATGCTCCACCTTTATTTATCCTTTGATTCAGCTCTGTGACAAGTATTCATGCCTATTTGTACTACCCAGATGTTCACTTCATTTCCACCTGCTCCTCCCAAGCACATTTTCACAGCTGTTGGTTAGTATAGCTTAGTAGACAGAGCTTAGTTTTTACTGGCTTCTACAATCAAGATCACAAGAGTGTGCACTTGGGGATTTTGTACTGTAGTCTGCATGCAGGAGGGTGGCTCCAAGTTGTCTCAGCTGCTTTTTCAGTTCCCTATTGATGTGGGATCTGGCAGTAGCTCTGATTCACCATTCTGGAATTGATTCAGATAACCCTCCCTTAACTCTCCTCTCATGTCAGTACCACAAAAGTGCTCGGTTATAAGGAGATCGTAGATGCAACAATCTTACATAGAGTTGCTCTGAGGGTTTTTAGTGCGCAGGATGTGTTCTGTTCTGAAGATTACATGTGTGAATACAGTTGACTAAATTAAAGTGAAATGCATGTTTTTCAAATTACGTAGGGAGATTTCTCATCAGGAGTGGATTTTTTTTTTCTTTTTGCTCATGCAGGTTCACCGTTTCAATCTGGCTGTATTTACCACATCACTGTGAAAAGGACTTGTGTGGTATTCTGTATTTTATTGATCCAAAAGAAATGTATGGTACTCCTGCTGTATTTCTAAGTGAGGAAGGTAAGGGATTTTATTAATGGCCTTCAGAAGGGGTCTAATACAGCCTTTATAGATTTGTGCCTAGGAACAACAGTTATAAATATATTATCAGCCCTATTTTGTGAAACTGATCTCGTGAAATGCTTTTTGACTATAATGTCTGAAGAGTCATGTTTGAAAACTGAAGTGTTGAAATTGAAGTGGTATTTTAATATTGCTCCCAATTCTTAGATACCTACTACATGAGATTTCTTGAAAATTATGAATAGCCTCAGAAGAAGTTCAAATAATTTAAGTTCTTGCATATGTTGTGATGTTCAAGAGCATAGTCTATTTCCCACTCCAAAAATAAAGGTTGAGGTTACACTTAGTCTAGCAACACTTACAGTCGAAGAACATTCCTGCCAGAAGAAGGCTCTTCAATCTCTGAAACCGAATGAAATTCGGCAGATGGGGGCTGGCTGGCAAGCAAAAGATTGCAGAGTTTTGAAAGTGCACACCTGGCTTTCTCATAAGAGGTTGTGTTTTTTCCCCTTCTTTGCAAGTTTCACTGCTAATCTCTTCCTCTCTACTATTTTTGCAGTTTCTATTTTCTGTATCTTGTTACCAATCTAGATAATTAATCATTAGAACAGTTGGCATAACACTGTGGCATGTTTTCCATTATCCATTGTGTTTCCCTTGTGAACTGGATGTGTTTCTTAGAAGAACAAACAAAAATGACAGCTCCCCTGGGAGTGACTAGCTTGATCTGAGACTTGCTTGGAGAGGTTCTGGGGCCCACATTTTTCAGTGTTAGACTAGGGTATCAGAATAGCCTCTTCTGTTCGTACACGTTCAGACTGTGAGCCCAGTTTCTGCAGGTCCAAGGAATAGGGCTTAGCGTTGTCCTGTACTTGGTCATATGCTCTCACGTGCTAACAGATGAGCACTGAGTAAGATACTCATGTGCCCTGTTTCCCTGTGCTGCTTGCTGCAGTCACGTCTAGTTTTTTGAGATCAACATGTAGGTTTAATGTCTATCCCTCAGACAAGCGGGTTTTGATTCAATGGTTTCACATGGCAGTCTGTGCATTAGCACCTGAGATGCATAACTAGGATATAGAGCGCGTTTCCCTGTGATTCTGTTAGAGTTGATGTGTTGCATGGTGAGTCCCCAGATGTCTGTTGATGACAGATGTCTGCTGGTGGACAGAGTCACTGTGAATAATACATTAGAAAATCCATTCTTAACATTTCTATGGTGTTTATTGTCTTTTTTTCTCCTTTGTTGCTCTATCAGGTTGCGTGCATATTCAGATGCACCTCATTAGAGGAGATGACCTTGCAGTGAAAACCAGCTTCAGCCTTCCTCTGAAGCAGTGGTTTCGACTGGATCTCTCTTTTAATGGTGGACAGGTACGTGTGCTACTGAATTACCAGATCAAGACTGAGATTTGTCTAATTTGTGTATGCCTCTGACAGATCCCTTAACAAATCTCTCAGGTAAGGCTGAGAGAAATAGTATAATCTGCACATGCTCACATAGCAAAAGAATGAAAAATCTTACACTAGAAATTGGCCACAGATGTACAGACTATCTGACTTCAGGAAGTCATCTTAGATGCTTAAGATAAGTGCCTAGAATTACTGCGTATTCAGCGGGTATCGTGGTGCACAGTTGCTGTCTGGCAACTTTATTGACTGTATGGGCAACCAGAACTCCTGGGTTAGATACTTTATCTAGGTAAGTTACATAGTGCGAATAGCCCCCAGAGACTTTGGACTCGGAGACTTGTGCATTTTTATTATTCTGATATGAAAATTTAAGTGTCTGGCTTCTGTGTACAGTAGCATGCCTCTTGTCTAGGTGTTATTGTCAGCATAGCTAAAAGAAAGCACGTGTAGTTTCCAAGTTTTGCATATTTGACAGAGCAGCATAGGATTGACTGCCATTAAAAGACACAAAAAATATTGCAGTATCCCTCTGTAGTAGATAAAATACATAATTTACATTTTGACAAATCACAATTGCTTTTCACAAGAACCTTCCAAAAGCAGCTCTGAAAACCATTCAGTCTCCCTTCCTGAGTTCTTGTCTGTACTTCCAGCTATTAAGATATTAGGGTGTGAAAATAATCAAAAACCTTATCAGTCTGTTTTTCTCAGCTTCTTTCTCCTTGAAAATGGTTGAATAGATTAAATTCTGAATTGTAAAAATAATTGCTAATAAATTGCCAGAAAAGCTGAGGCAGATTTAAATTATGAGGTAAGTGACTGATAAAGCTGAAACAATGCTGTGCAGGGAGAGCTATGTCCTGTCTAAACTACTCCTATTCCTTTTGCACCCCACCTTTGTAAGCATGTAAATGGTGAGCTGATTGATTGGCTTGCAAAAAATGAAGTAGCATTGTGCATTAACGTGCTTTTAAATGTATTGTTAAGAGGCGAAGTGAAGGAAGGGGTTTGTGTGCTCAGAACTGTCTTCTGCTTGTTTTAATTGTAGTTACTAATTTAAACTCATGGGAAGTGGAGAGCGTATGAATTTTGGAGGCACAAATGCAGAAGTTACTGTCAATATTGATAAAAGGTTATATTAGTCTTGCCTTGTTGGGAACTCGAGGATTGCCTGTACAATTAGATTAAGAAAAAGCATTCTTCCATGAGAGAGCAGAGTGAATATATTCAGGCATGAGATAAAACCAGTGGTTAATTAATTTCCGCTTCTGGACAAAATAAGAGAGCTGAAAAGAGTTTAACGAGCACTCTTGTGGCAGGAAGAGGAAGTAGAACCAAACTTAAAAACATTTCAGTACTTAGAGCCAGTCTTGGGACAGATAAAACTCTGGTTCGGTTACATCGTATTGACAGGTATTCCTGTAGCAAGTGCTACAATCCTACAAACGTGCACAAGAATCTCCTTATTCAATTACTTATTTCACTTCCATTGATGAGATATGCTTAGACCAATGTGATCTTATAAAAAAAAAAATATATATATATATATAAATTAGGGAAGGCTGTGAGATTGAGCCATCAAGAAATTAAGTCAGATTTTAAGAGCACTGAAAGATGTGGATGAATCCATAAGGATACCTAGGCACTTGATAAAATTTTGCAAGGTTGTTTTGTGAGTCCTTAGACAACTTTTCAAAATAGCAATGTCTATGGAATGTCTATGAAAACCTCATCTTGTCATCCTTTTCAGTCATCCTAGAAATTCTGGCACTGAAAGTCTCCTGTGGGAGTTGAACCCAGACTTTTTTTTTTTTTAATCATGGCCTGGTACATTAACTTTTTGGCCATTTTTTACCTGTAGGCTATAGCTACTTGAGATGATCAAATTTCTCTCCTTTACATAAAAGGAAAACAACCTTTCACAGTTTGGAAGAGTAAAAGCTTCAGCAAAGTATAAATGTCTTATAACTGAACACATGGATGAAATAGCTGATGTAGGCAACATCTGTGCTATTTTTGTTTCTCATCATTGGTCAGCACAGACGACTGTCCATGTTTCCACTAAACTTTCATGACATAAATCAGCTACGTGACACCATCCTCTTTAGCACAGAGGAGATCCAACATGCTGCAGCTGTAATCTTGTAAACTGAGTTAAAGTGACTTAATAAATGTGTAATATTTAGTCTACTACAATTAATACTTTGTGTTCTTTTAGATAGAAGTAAGCAGTGTTGGGAAGAATTTGAAAAGACAACATCATCAATCTTTTGTGTAAGCAACATTTTCCGTTTTGCTGAGTGTGTGTGTGTATGTTCAGGTATGGAAAATGGTAGGATGACAACACAAATCTGTAACTGAGATTCCAGATTTTCAAAATTTGTTTTTTTTTTTACTGTCTACACTCTGAAAATGAGCTTGTTTTACTGTGCTGACACTGAGAATGATCTGATCTGAATAATTTGGTTAATGCCATGAACTCATGCTGCACAGTCTAGTACTGGAGTCTGATTCCAGAATCACAGATCCTCCCACTAAAAACTGATTAGGAAGATCAGTGGCATTGGGATCACTCTTCAAATGAAGTCTTGGCCTTAGTGAAGTCAAAGGAAGTTTTGCTATTGCATGAAGCAGCTAGGATTTCACCAGTGTATCTGCTTTGCTTAGGTAGATAGCAGGATTTTTAGTATGGAAACCGTATAAAAATAAATTGCGTTGAAGGCTTCATAGTTGGGCTTCCTCTATTGTGGTTTACAAACCAGAGACTGTAAATTTGTAGATGGTAACTCTAGGAGACAACTTAAATTTTGATAGGCCAGTTTTAGGGAAATGCAGGGGAGGGATGGAATTGAAATCTTTGAGGTTGTTTAATGGTGCATAAAACTGCAGAAGAGTCCTACGGGTCAGCAAAATAAAACATTCTGCTGCTTTACTATTTTTGTAGACAAGGCGTTTGTTAAATCTACTCCAGAAATCATCATAGTAAATAACAAGAGTGGATTTTTAGAGTCGATTTCTTTAAATGGAAAAAGAAAAAGATACTGGTAATAAATTTAAGGCTGTTGGTTAATGAAATTCTAAGTTAAATTTCTTTTCTGTTTTCTTTCTTTCTTTCTTTCATAATACCTCTTGATAGCCAGCTTATTTCTCTTTCATGTTTTCAAGTTTTAGGGAAGATTTCTACTATGATGACACTGCTGGATATTTTGTTCTTGGAGGCAGTGGATATGTCAATGGTATTGAAGCATTCTTTGGACCCGTGAAATACTATCGGCTCAATGTGTTGGACACAGAACAGGTAAACAGCAGCATTACCTGAGAATGTTTAAATATTAGCAGCCAGCCAGCGGTACTTCACCAAGGGAAATTTCTTTGGGATCATGAGAGCGTTCTAGGCAAACAAACACAGGACTTTTTTTTTTTTTTAAACTGAAGCTCTTACTAAATGATTAACTTGCTATGACGCATAAGAGAACTTGGGAATATATAACCAATATACAACAATCCGTTCATGTTCAAGTCTAGGAATGTTAGTTACCACTTCAAATGTTAAAAGATAAGACTTCTAAAACCAAGTATGTAAAGCAATGTTCCCAAATCTGTATTTAAATAAGGACTTACTGTAAGTATTGCTCAGTTTTCCAGAGTTTTCAGTGATACAGTATTGAACACATTTGATTAATTTATGATTTTGTTAAAGCTGGTGGTGAGCACACAGGCTTCACCTTTTTTTTTTTTTAAAGTTCATCTGTTGAGTTACGCTGGCTATTTGAAGCCATAGTCTTTTGTGACCAGCATCAGGTTGTTTGGCACATTAACATGATGTGCCAGATAAGCTGACAGTAGTAAACAATCTCTTTCCTTTTGCTGTTATTTCCTAGAACGCTTCTTTCTCACAAAGTGTAGAGAACAAACAGCAGATGCTGTACATGACATTTATTCATCATTTGCCTTTTTCTAGATTTCTAACCCTCTTTATGACAAAGAAACAGCGGAACAAATTGAACACTACTATGAGAGATGTATGGACATTCAAGAAGTAGTTTATGAGTACAAACATATTGTAAGGCAAGGTCAGCTAGCACAAAGAGATTGTAAGTATCCATGAGAAATGAATTTAAAGCTGTCATCTTTGGAGACCTGTTTTCTTTCCTTTTACCACATTTTGGCTAATGATCATCAAAAGTAAATTTAAATTCGGTCATAGGAATAAAAAGAAAACGGCAATTTTAAGAGTTTAATCTTGTTACTGGTAGCTAAAACTGGTTTTGTTCCTGCAGAAGCTTTTGTACAGTGGAATCCAAACTTGTTTGTCATACCCATCATGTTTGTCATTTTTCTTCTCGAATAAGACAGGTACGCAAAGGGACAAAGAAACGTTTCCAAGTTCAAATGGAAGCTATTCAATTACCTGTCTTCTGTTTCATTACCAAATTACTCTAAAATCATCTTGGTATTTTAAGGCCTTTCCCAAAAATGCGTGCATTTTTGCTACAGCGTCTCTTCCACAGTCAGCTAATATAAAGCAATTGACAGGCTTATACCAAAGCACTTTAATCAAAGAAGAGTGTCGTAGTCTAAATGTGTGCTGAACAGGAACTTGTGTTTCCAATTAGAATTTGATTACATGCATTGTGGCAATATTACGGAAGAGAATAGAATAAATCTTATGTATTTTTAAGCAGCTTATGCTATCTCTATCAGTTTTCAATACTGCTTTGTGCTACAGAAGTGTCCATCTTGTCCATGAATTTTTAATGTACCCTTGAAACATCTTTGTTCTACTGGAGGCTTGTTTACAGAACAGCCAAGTCAGCTTTCATGTCTTACTTGAATATGTTGTTTTCTCAAGGTTACTCTGAAAACTATTACTTAGAGCAGCTTCGCAAATATGGAGAAAAGTCCAGATGTGATGCCTTCATGTGGGGAAAAGAACTCAGGGAAAAGTACCACACCTTGTTCAAACTGTTGCAAGAGATGGATTTCAGTGCTCCGGATGGTAATCGTATTTCATGTTACTGTTCTGAAATAACTCCACAGTATATGTCATTGAAGTTGGTGTGCTTTGACTTCAGTTCATGTTTCATGGATTTTTGTTTTCACATCATCTAACTTCGTAAAGGCTTCTATATTGCACTGCAAACAAAGGATGACTTATTATGTAGAACGAAGTAGAGAGATGTTTTCAGGGGTTAGTTACTTTGATTTTGGATTTTTATTCACCCTTCCTATTCAACAATACCTAGGAATTTGGTTGTCTGTATTGAGAATACCTTTCAGCATGAGAAACAGCAGAATCTGACTCAGTTGTATTGAATCAGAGGGGAAATCCATTCCTGATTTTAACTCCTGATTTTAACTTTGTCCTATGTTGTGTTTTTCTTGTTAGAAGATGAAAGTGATACAATTCTAGAAGTTGGCCGGAGGATATTTGAGAAGGTTGCAAAGGATTTATCCAGTGCTGATGGCCTAAGCAATATGGGCTCCTCTGTCCCTTTCTTGGTGGATTCCAGTTGCTGTGGATACCATAAGGCTTCCTATTTCCTTGCAGTTATATTTGAAACAGGGCTCGGTGTGCCTGTCGATCGTACAAAGGTAGTATATTTAATACTTTTCATTATGTCTGTGAAATTGATTACCTTTAAAGGCAAGTTAAAACTGGGATACATTTAGGATCAGTAGAAATAAAAAAAAAAAAACGTGAAATGGCCTCCAGATCCCTTTTCAGGCTGCAGCTGAAATCATTCTCTAATACAGTCACTCCTAAATAACCCAATGTCACTGAAGTCTTAATGAAGTCCTTATAGCAGGGAAATGAATGATTTAATAAGACCTAAAAGTGGTGGGAAGGTGAATGGCATGGAACGTGCTTCTTTTCCCAGTTGCTGAGGAAGTAGGGTGAGGGAGTAACACTCAAGTCACCCATAGCCCTTTGTAGATGGGTATGAAAAAAATCTACCTTCAGGCAAATCTCCTGAAGTGTAAAGGTTGTATAGCAGAGTCAGAAAAGAAGTCCCATGGTACTGTGTACAAAAATGTGGCACTGAGTATATGATCAAATTATTAAAGGTAACCACAGTAGAAAGGTTTAGGTAGTTAATGTTTCTGTGGTGGAGACCTGGTAAACGCAATCCAAAATCTTAGCAGTTAAATCTTTGGTTTTAAGAAGTTATGTTCAGTAGTTAAAAAATATGGCAGCTTCTGAAACCACCTAGATTGCTTTGAGGTGTCTAAAATTGGGTAGAGTGGGGAAATACCTTAATATTTTTGGAAAAAAAACTGACCATGCTTCAGCTGAGCAACTGCACAATATGTGAGCTCCAGACTTCTTAGGCAGGTTACAAATAACTGAAATGTTTCTGGAGTCCATTGCAAGGTCAAATGAAGAGCGTATCTGTCACTGGAAGAGGACTGAAAATGCCAAAAGATATTTAACGATGATATAGTAGCGTAATATAAAACGCTTGTAAAGAATAACAGATCTGCCTCACGTAGTTACAGGACACTAATCAAAAGAAATCCTGAGAGACCAAGTTGACTTCCGTTTCACAAACCCAAGAAACCTTAGACAGGAACCGTTTTTTATACCCTAATTATGAAGTGTACCTAGTACTAATTATGAAGGCTAACGAATTTCTTTATTGGATCTGCTTCATATAGCGTAGGAAATAATTTAATACCCAGTGCAGATGGGGCACCGCTGTTTTTATTGCAGCGCAGGTGAGAAATTGTAATACTGTTGAAAATGATGTTGGCAAATGTGCAGTACCTAGACTATTTCTAGCACCACATAATGTGTAGCTAGAGGGAGCTTTGTGCTAAAATCTTGTAAGCCACAAGTCCCAACCTCCTCGTCCTGTCAGATCCTTAGGGTAAAGTTTTTACGTGCTGTTTGTTAGCCTCCATCTGTTTCCACCGAATTCTGTGCTAAAACTCTGGTTGATGTCAGTAACAGTAGAGATAGGTCACTGATGAGTATAAAAAGTATCAGAATATAACTAACACTATATTAAAGTGGCATTAAAAATCACCGCACGCTTAGTGGTTGCAGTGTAAAGGCGATATTTTAAAAGTAATTAGAGAGTCTAACTTTTCATTCAAAGCTTTCTTTGCATATAAAGGAAATTTCAGCTACTTTGGGATCATGCTTGATTCTGTTACTGCGTTTACGTTATATCGCTAGTATATCAGCTACCATTATGAACTTTCTGTTCCCTGTAAATCACAAAAATGCTAAATGTGTGTGATGTGCAGTGAATTCACTCATGTTTTTCTGTTGATTTTTGCCAGGGACTGCTGTATAGTTTGGTTGGTGCTCAGGGGAATGAAAGACTTGCTGTGATGAATCTTGGCTATAAACATTACCAAGGCATTAATAACTATCCAATTGATTTGGAGCTGTCGTATGCTTATTACAGTAATATTGCAATAAAGACATCCTTGGATCAACACACTATAAAAGGGGAACAGGTAAAAGAATTCTAAGTGTATCTGGATTTATTTTCTGTGCAAATGACTTTTCATATGTTAATATTAATTATGTGAACAGAATATTTTAATCTTCGTTTACAAGCGTTAACACATCTGATTGTTATAAAATCCCCCAAATTATGTGTATCATTACTTCATTTCATAGGAGGGGGAAAAACAAATCAAAGTTAGTCTAAAATCCCCAGAATTGTCCACGTGCGTATCTTTCGATAAAGTGTAAGTCTTACTCCTGGGCATTAATACCTCACTCAGAGTTTTAATCGTTA
Organism: Cygnus atratus; assembly: GCF_013377495.2. Taxonomy (NCBI): domain Eukaryota; kingdom Metazoa; phylum Chordata; class Aves; order Anseriformes; family Anatidae; genus Cygnus; species Cygnus atratus. The sequence goes on from NC_066365.1 coordinate 58,469,064, forward strand.
ATAATACTGGCCATCATTATTAAACATCTGGTCTGCTGTTTCAGTAGCCAAACATCATGAAGTTCAAGGAAAACATGAATTGTCCTCTCGGTACTTCTACCTTTTCTATAATCAAATCTAAAAGATTTGGCTGTTAAATATCTATCGGAGGAGATAAAGTTACAGCAAAATGACCTCAGAAGTAGTTGCTGAGCAGCAGATAGCACAGCTTTATCTGTAAAGACTACTCAAGGTAGGCCAGTACTAGAATTCTGAAAGAATGATTATTGGTTATTGTACAAACAATAGAGAGATTTTGATTGCTGAAGAACAAGCAGAGAACCACCTAGGTACAAACACTGTATTGTAGGGCATGTCTTCATTAAGCTGTCTGCCAGCCGTTTTTTTTGTTTTGAGAGAAGTTTGTATACAAATTAAAAGCCTAAAAAAAAACCAAACTGAAAATCCTATTCCTTTTATTTTAAGTTTAGTCAACAAAAGCACTTTGTGCATTTAAATGCACTGAGTGTGTTTAAAACTAAGATTTTCTTTTGCTGTTTTATTCTATATATAAAAAATACATATTTTTATTAGTTTTTATTTTATTAGTTTATTTTTTATTTTATTGGTTTTTATTTATTTTTATTAGTTTTTATTTTATTTATATTTCTGCATGCTCTTCCAGTGTACAGTGAACTTATGGTTTCGTACTATAACGAGATGTAAGGGTGTCCCTTAATGTTCTGGCCAGCAAAGGGTGGTGAAAATTTTAAAACACAGAACTGACCGCTGAATTTTTAAGGATAAATAGGAAACAGGCGACTTTTTCGTCTGAGGGCAGATGTATGAAATCCTTTGTAATATTTTTTTATTCTGTTCACCTACTCTTCAGGCGTTTGTTGAAACTATAAGGCTGATGGATGATGAACTGCTAAAAGCCCAAACAAAAGAAAATGGTGATGTCTTTATGTGGTTAAAACATGAAGCAACAAGAGGAAATGCAGCTGCACAGGTACAAAGTAATACTTTTCTCCCTTCTTGGTTTTATACACACGTCATGTATGTACATTTGTAGACTATATATGAAAGATGCAGAGAAGAGTGAAGCAGACTTTTTCTCTATAAACTCAGAATTACTTATTATTTATAAGCTTGAACTATAACCCTTGGTTTTGTCTGATAATGTCTAGTGACCATGTAAACAGCTATAACAGCAAAGCGAGGTAAAAGGGAAGAGTTACGGAGACTTAGCAAACTCCATGTCTGATCATTTTCCCTGGATTTGTATTTGACGTGGTGCATTCAGATCAGCAGCAGTGTTGTAATACTGAATCATTTGCATACGTTTACCACTGCCTTTGTCATATACCTCTGCACTTAAATCAAGCCAGGCTTTCATGGCCTAAAAAAGGCAATCCTACTGGTGGTTTGTTATCAGTACGTTCCATCATTGGGAAACCCAATGATTATTCCTGATAACTAGTTGCTTCCAAACTATCAAGGACACATAACTAGTTTCTTCACATGTTTAAAGTCCATTTAAGCCTGCAAAAGTTGGTTCCACTGGAAATTCCGATCTCAGCACTAATATTTATGGTGTTGGTGTTTACCTTGTTTTCTTTTAGCAACGATTGGCTCAGATGCTATTTTGGGGCCAGCAAGGAGTGGCAAAAAATCCTGAAGCAGCAATAGAATGGTATGCAAAGGGTGCAACAGAAACAGAAGATCCAGTGTTAATATATGATTATGCCATTGTGCTGTTTAAGGTAAGTCATGTTTCTTGTTTTCACTTCAAAAATCATTCCTTAGAAACATTCATGTTTCTGAGTTATCCACAATGATACGTTGTCAGAGTGTGTACAGGTGATTTTGGATTTACTCTGAAAACCAGTCAGTAGTTCTTGAGCTGGTGTGGATTTTTACCAGATATGTCCAAAAATATTAAAAAGAACAAGTGAAAATGAGTTTAGTCTGTTTGTTCCTAGACAGATTCAGGATCAAAACACCACCTAAATTGTAGACCCTAATTATTCCTAACAGCTTGTCAGCTCAAAATATCTGAACAGGTAGCAGGCAAAAGCCTGGATGTAGAGTTGTAAGTAGAAGTTACGTCCTTTCTTGTAATGTCTTAGAATGCCCTTTATTAGATCTCTAAGTGGGGATTTTGTTTGAGTAGGAGTTAATTGTCTCCCGATGCAGGTTTTTTTTTTCTGTACTAGAAGCAATAGACAACAGGTGCTAAACTCAGGTCTAACCCCAGCTGAGTCAAATAAGCGATATCAGCTAAACCGTGTTGTCTGTAAGACAGTCTACAGTATGAAAAATTAGATTCTAGTAAATATCTGCTAGATGGTCATCTCATTCCTTTGACGTTGGAGGGCTGTTGTCTACAAAATGCTTGCTTAAGTTTTGTTTGTGTTAATTTTGAGCATCCATAGTCTATTTGACCTGTGTCTGGAATTTATTTATATGGACATCATCAGCATAACATCTGTGTATTTCCTCTGGAGGCACTCTGACATCTTTCTTCAGGCAAGCTGAGAGCTCTTATGCATTACCAAATTGTGAACAATCCATGCACCTATTGATACTATTAATTTTTCCTTAGCTGCTGAAAATTAAATGCGTGTGATATTATTTACCCATAAAAATCACATGGATCATATGGTGAAATAATTTTTCCTAGACTGAATCATTAAGGTTTTGTAAAGCTGTGAATGAAGGATGGGCACAAAGCTGCATTTTAAATTGTAGCTTTTTGAAGCTGAATGACAGCTAGTAAATAGTGGTATCAATATTAAAATGCATTTTGAGTGATGTGAATTTTCATTAGTCTCTATTCTGTATTTGTAAGCGATGATTATTTCATATATCCATTTCCTAGGGCCAAGGTGTGAAAAAGAACACAAAGCTTGCATTAGAATTGATGAAGAAAGCAGCAGCCAAGGTAAAATGCAATATTTTGTCATAAAACTGCTATGCCAGGTGCTAATACTAATGATCTCTGCTTTATATGAAATACATATTATCATAATTCTGTGTAAGTAATAGTTGGTTTTCCAGGTGCTTTCACCATGAGTGGTGAAAGACTTATTTTTCCTAACTGAGAGACTAGAACACTTAAAATCAGCCAAACTTATGTATGAAAAAGAATTTTCTCTCCTTACGTCTTTTTGAACTTGATGATGGTTAAGTGACTTACAGAGTGAGTAGTTTATCCGAGAGTATGTTTTTGTCTCATGTTCCGAAGCGTTTTGTTTTAGACCATGCTAAAAATGTTTTTTCATGAAAGTGCCCACCAAGCTTGAGTTTTTGACATGCCAGTCTCTCTAGGTGGATGCTGGTGAATGTATAAAGGCTGTACTTGCTCTCTCTGGACCTCTCTCCTATGTCAGAGAGAAGATCTGGATGTCCCAAAGCCTTCTAATTTTTCCATGGCTGGGGAAAACATTGACAGGCACCACAGAGAGGAGGAGCCTCACTCCTTTTGTTGATCTAGTGCTGTCAGATTACCCAGGCCACAATCTGTTTCTTATCTTGCTTTGTATAAATAAATAAACTAAAAAAAAAAAAAAAGCAGTACCTAGGTCTTGGTTACCTTCCTTGCTCCAAAAAAAACAGAACTAGTTAAATTTCTGATAATGTCCATGGGACTTCATTATGGACCACCACCAGAAAAGAAACTACTGTGTCTGTCATCTCTTTGAAACACAAGAGACTACATATTCTTTTGACAGTTTGGGAAAGACTTTAATAAACAGAATAGCTTTCATGATATGACAAGTGTCCCTTAACTCGGGATCTGAGGAGCAAATTTCTGGGAACAGCCTAGAGACAACAATTTCCTTACTTTTGCTAGACTCAGATACTTAAGTTTTTATTCTCCCATGTACTTTTTCTTTAGAAAAAGAACACCATAATTATTGAAAAGTTGAACTGCTTTTGGATTTTAATGACTAAGCAAGCAACACTGTTCCAATTTGAAAGGAAAAGAAATCCTTTTCCAGAGGGCCTTTGTAAATGCCAGTAGTATACAGCTCTTGCTACAGAGATCACAGAAAGAGACTGTGCAGCATAGAAGCTTTTGGCAGACAGTAGCAAGCAAATAGCTTGGATTTGTGCACTGAGATTTTTTTAGGTAGCTTTTACCTTATGTCACTGTTTCTGGCAGGGTTCCTATTAAACATCCATTCTCAACTAAGAGAAAATAGCATGTCCAAACCTATCTATTGGTGCTGAGTAATTTGAACTGCTGGCAAACGTGCAGCCACCATATGATCCATGACATGAGTTTATACAAGGAGACAGTGACTCACTGCAGCCAAAATAAAAACTGCGTCCCAGGAAGATTTTCTCCTTACAATCCATACTTACTGAGTTAAAGATGCAATTTAGCATGTTGCACTCTATTAAGAAGATCTGTGTGGGGCTAGTCAAATAAAATACATACCTGTGTTTTTAAAACATTGTAAAATTCTGTGTTCATTGCTTCCTATTTATTATTACAGAAATGTTCGAGTTTAAAAGAAGTGTGGTTTTTTTTTTTGATTGCTAATCCTGTCTGGAATTGCAATTATCTCCCTGATTTTTCTTATCACCTTCCCTTATTTCTACTGCAGATGCACACAAGAATACTTCTCTCATTTAGGCTTTGCAGAGGAAGTCAGTGAAAAATGTTCACAGTTTGTTCTCGTCACCAAGTACAGGTCTCAATGGAGACATGGCTGAGACTGTAGAATAAGAAGTCACAGGAACTGGGTTTCAGGGCGGAGTCATTCCTTAATGAACTGTGGGAGGCACTGAGGGAGTGACTTTATAATCCCTTGTGGTCAACATGAGGCCATAAGGAAAAAAAAGTGGGGAAAAAAAGGCAAATCTTTATATATCTCCATCCCAATTGGAATTGTGATTGGATGCATGTGCCAGGTGTCCAGACAGGCAAGTTCATGAGAACACCCAAAATTGGGCAGCAGGTTGGAATTGCAATGTGACCCAAAGCAGAGTTGATGCATGACCTGAGACTGCTTTTTTTCTTCCCTAAGGGCTTGCCACAAGCAGTGAATGGATTGGGATGGTATTACCACAATTTTAAAAGAGACTACAGAAAAGCAGCCAAACACTGGTTAATTGCTGAAGAGCTGGGGAATCCAGATGCATCTTACAACCTTGGTGTCCTTTATTTAGATGGGATTTACCCTGGAGTACCCAGTAGAAACCAAGTGAGTAAATATTTTATAGTCTTATTTTACATTAGGGCCCAATTTTCAAATTTTGGCTTCGTTCTTGAGATTGCTGTGTTTATTCTGAGTCAATTTTTGGTGCTTTTTGTCACAGAGAAGAGTGTTAGTGGGGAATTCAGTCAGATTGCTTAGAGAAAGAGAGAGAGAGAGTGACGTTACTCAAATTTCTCAGCTGTGCTTCTGTGTGTGTGTTTGTGCTCCTTAAGTTTAGAAGCAAAGCAGTTGCAGGTTTAGCTCCTAATTTTTGCCACCCTGGGTCAAGCAGACTAGTTTCTCAGCTCTGATGACTTCCCTGGTACTTTAGGGGGAAGGATGTTTTCCACAATAGACAAAAGCAGCAAAACCTTGTCCCTGAACTTGTAAACTGCTATGCTGTATTCACATTGCTTCTGCAAACTTTGGCACTGCATTAAAAGACTTTCAAGCCAGACTCACAAATGTAGCTCTTTAATATAATCATGGTAGATGGCACTGTTTTGACACTGTGCCTTTCTGTGATATAGTCCGTTTAATTTTGTGCGTGTCAATAAGAAACATGTATTTTCCCTAACAAGAAGGGTTTTCTTTGATTATATTTCCATTAATTAACTTTGCCAAAAATGCTGTGTGTAGGTAGTTCTCAACCAACAGCACAAACACAGTGAGGCAGGCTGTAAGAAATGCAAGCAGACCTTGTGCTCGGAGCTAAACGAAGCGTTCAGCATGGCCTGTGGGTTCTGAGATCTGGATGTACTCCAGACAGTGAACATTTCCGCTGCCAGCAGCAGTGCTCACCAACACGTGCTTTTGACAAACATTCCTTCGCTGGGGACTGAAATACACTGTTCAGAGTGGACTGGTTGTAAGAGTTACCCCTAAAAGTGCCCAGGTTTCTTTATTGATCAAAGCTATGGGAAGGAAGAAGTACTTTGTTATGGCAGTGATGGATACTCTGAAGTCTTTGATCAGTCACAGAAAACAGATACAGATAGTTAAAAAGTTCCTGAAATAAATTATTTCAGGCTGTATGTTGCTTTGGTTTATATTGTAGGTTGCTCTTTGTAAGGATAAGACAGAGAGAGTCCCACAGCCTTCCTGCTTTTGTGGCTCTGTCTGTGCCTGCTCAGTCTGAGTTATCTTTTATAAAAGTTTCAGAGACTTGAGAAGTGTGGTTGTGCACAGCAAGGTGTACTGAGCATTGCTATTGCTCTGCAGCCTTCACTTAGGTCTCGCCATTGTGAAAGTCCCAGTCTGTGTCTGTTCTCCAGGGTCCCGTATTAATTTCTCTACTAGTACCTAATTTTAGTTTCGTAAAGCTTGTATAATACCAGGTGTCAGATGTATGTTTAGATACTTTTCTATTTATTGTTCAGAATTTCATTTTTTTTAAATCTTTTTCGGGCCTAAACTCTTAAAAAGTTGAAGAGAGGAATTCATTTCACTTACGTACACTAAAAGCAGTTAAAAGTGGTTGGCCTCTGTTAGCCAACTGCTGCTTTTAATTTATTAATAAAATGAGACTTGGGAAACAAAACTCAATAAGCATTAATAATGTGGAGTTGCTAGTTGTGTCTTGTTTCTTCGCAGACAGTAGCTGCACACTATTTCTATAAAGCTGCTCAAGGAGGACATATAGAAGGGACTTTACGATGTTCTCTGTACTACATCACGGGAAATATGGAAGACTTCCCTAGAGATCCAGAAAAAGCTGTAATGTAAGGAATGAAATCATTTGTTAAAGGAGAATATATTTCTGGTGGGATTATTTTGATTATTGATGATTTTTAAGTCCGTAGTCAAAATATCCTTTACTTCATGGTACTTACCTCCCTGAGAAAAAAATTCTTCTGCAGTAAAGTTTGATCCCCATGAGTATGTGTATTATTTGAATGACCAGTAGATTGTGAGAGTTGCTGAGTATTTCTGGTGGACTTCTAGATGCACAAGTACGTAGGCTCTCCAAGTTGTTCCAAGGGAAATAAAAAGAAAAAAAAACACATAGTGTGTAGCAAAACAGCACATATTTCCTTGGTGAGACATCAACAACTTTCAATGTGGTATAAAGAGATTGATGAGAAATTATAGCACTTGTATCACTAAGGTTTTTTGGTTTTGTTTTCAAAATACTAAATAATTTTGCCAAGATAAAGCACAGGACGTCTCCGGTATGTTCGTGGAGATGAATGGGTAAACATGTTCTCATTCAGTCAACACCTGCATGACTGATGCAACAATTACTGTGAAATCCCACAGTTTATTTTATGAAATAAGTCAGAAGGTGATCCCATATCCTTCGTGTCCTTCACGTCAGTGTGAGTTGGGATAACATTACTGCAGCACAGCTGTTCATACTTCTTTGCTTGTTCTTTTCTCTACAGATGGGCAAAACATATTGCAGAGAAGAACGGTTACTTAGGTCATGTCATCAGAAAAGCACTCAATGCTTATCTGGAACTTTCATGGTATGTTTGTTCTGTTCTCTTCAAGTTCATGTTCCATTTTTTATTACTTGATAGCATGATAAAACAATTAACATTGGGCCATCACCTCAAAAAAAATACAAGTAGCAGCACCGCTGAAATCAGTGTCAAAACTCCTATTGACATAAAGGGAAGCAGGAGTTTACCCAAAGTGTAATTCAACCATTTTGACAGGATCAAAAGAGAAAAAGAGAGAGTTTGTGGAGTGAAATAGTGTTGTACCTAGAGCCCACAAACTCACATTACAAGTGGCTGTATATAAATTAGTGGAGCAAACAACAGAGGACCCTTGTAGTCCATGTGCACAGTGTGAAGGAAGGCATTGATCATCCCAAGGAGCATAGTTAAAAAAGTTAAGACAGACTAAACCGATGTGTAAATAAAGTGCTCCTATTAGTTAAGCTCACTATGTTCTTGAAGATATTGCCAGTCTCATGTTTTTAAAGGTAACAGTCTTCTCAAGGAATATCTAGAAATAGACATACTCTTCAGATTGAAGTATAGTGTGGGGTTTCTGCACTACACTTTGTGCAGGAACCAGCAGGGCCAATCATTTTTTTTTTTGTCTTCTGCTATCTGTGCTTTTCATCTGGTAGTACTCTTGTATGTAATGGGCACTGGATTAGCCAGAGGAATGCCTTTTACTTCTTTTTTCACTCTGTCCCAAAAAAACACACATTGTTTTCTCTCTTCTACGTAATTTTTAGGTTTGCATAGTAGACTCTGTGGTTTATTAGAAAATTTCCTTTTCCATGTGCCTGACCAGGTACCTCTGGCAAGGCCCACACCATTTCGAAATTCGGGAGAGTTTCTGAAAGTACATTATTGAGCAAGTGCATGCTGCCTCAGGACAATGCAGACAATAGTTGCTTTTGTGCTGGGGCCTTTCTGGACTTGATAAGAAACAGTCCGAGGGAAAACCCAAACAATGAAACCGTAATGTTTTACTTCACATTTTATTTTTCATGTGTCTTTTTAGCTAGCAAACTAGGGAACATAAGCCTCAAGGCAGTGAGAAGTATCAATGCAGTGCAAGGAGTAGTGAAGCATAATGCTGAGATAAGACATGCCTTGTCGCTGTTCATCAAGTTAGCCATAGTCTCTAGTAGTAGGCAAGGCATTTTACAAGTGAATTCACCATGGGCTCAGCTGTCCCAGTGACCTGTAGGCATAAGCACCAGATACTGTACGTGCAGGCACCAGACTGTAGAAACTGTCACGTGATTAAGACAACAGCCTTTTTAGCCATGCAGGCTGCTCCTGTTAGCACTTAATTAATGCTTTGGACCTAGAAGATATACAAGAAACAGTGGACTGTTTCAAAGTAACCTGTTCCTGGCAGTTTTTTTATATTTGGACCATCACAGGACCATCACATTTCTCCTGAGAGCTGACCTCACTTTTCAGCACTGAAAAATTCTCAGTTACCGTTTCTGTACAGGTTCTGATGTACAACCTGTGACTCTACCCAGCTCACCCTGAATACAGTCCCAAGAAAGTCATACGCACTTGACAGGGCATTCAGATCCCAAAAGGTAGGGCATTAAGTTCTCAAAAGGTCTGGTGTCAGCAGGTAGGAGGAAGAATCTTTTAGACACCCGCTTTAGGTGCCAGAGACTGGAAGTGTATGGGTCAGTCACTTAAAAACACTGGTCTGCTAGTCATATCTCTTTTATTTAAGAGTGTGTTCATGTTGAAATCTTTGCCTCTGAATATTTGTTCAAGTATCTTGCACAGCTGTGCGTTGTTACACTGCCAAGCAGACCAAATAATACCTGTTCCTCAGTTACTGCTGTTAGCTGCTGCATGTCAAACACACATGTTAGAGTTGAGGTTTGATCTTCGGAGACTTAAATTCAGAGATCTTAAATGTTTCTTTTCTGAATTGTCCTTTGAGATGTAAGGATCAGAAGAACTAGTTGCCCAGCTTAGGTATCCTGGATTCCTTCTTTGGTGCCAGGCCTCCGTTATCCCAGATGGTTTTGCAGGACAAGTACTAAGGAAGAATTCATAATCTTGCAAAAGCAGTTTCGAAACAGCAGGTTACACCTGCTTATTCTTTAGGGGCAACTGCTTTCACAGTTTTGTTTAAAGTTTCTTCCCTTAAGCACCTACTCCTGAAGTCAAATGTTATGTAACCATGTTTGCTTCCAGTTATGCCAATGAACCCTGAAACCTACCATAGTTTTAGCTTTATGCAGTGGAGAAAGTCATTGGAAGCATGACCCTTCAGTGGGAAGTCTAATAGGAAAAAGGTGCACAAAGTAGGACGTAAAGTAGCAGGAAAAAGGCTTTTTATTTTGTAACTTTTTTTTTTTTCTGAAAGCATAGTCTTCACACTATTGAGCAGATGAGGGACAGAGAACATGAAAGAGATTATGTCCTCTGGAATCATGGGCAGTGCTGTACTGCAACACTGAAATGCTGTGTTGCAAATGCAACATTATCTTTTATTACTTGCTTTACAGTAAATGAAATGCCTAGAGTGCATAGAGGGACTGAGACTATTCTCTTACATGTTCGAGTATGAGAGAGAATTCTTTTTCCAAAGAGTCAGTAGTCTATAAAGACAGAACAACAAAGTCACATAAATAAATGGATAAAGGGTAAAGCGTACCAAAGATATATTCAGATGAATTTTTGACAGATCTGAATACAGGTATGTTAATAATAGATTTATTTTTTTTTAAGTGCAGAGGGAAAGAATCTTTTAAGACTTTTTTTTTTTCCAAAACATTCAAAAAGTTAATTGGGTTTAATGTTAGTACAGCTTTATCATCAATCTTGCACCTCAAAACAGTAAATGCACACTGGAGCCAGTCTAGGTTCAATGCAAGAGAGAAAACAAAATTCTTGAGATCTGGCAATGCTTGTTACACCAAGTGCTGACAGTAGATGTAGCTGTTGCATGAGTTCACCAGCCTCTTGTTTTTAAGCCTCATACCCAATTTTGCTCCTGGGTGATTTTATCAATTTAGTTATTAATTTTAACTGTAACTGAAACACTTGTGATTTTTGTTAGGTTTTTCACTGATCTATTTTATCAAACGTTAGGCATGAAGCTCTGCTGCATTATGTTCTAGCAGCTGAAACTGGGATTGAAGTGTCACAGTCAAATTTAGCACACCTCTGTGAAGAAAGACCAGTAAGTAAACGTATTCACATCTCATTACCCTAAAAGGAACACCCATTAATAATAACATTATCCTAATATCTCCTGTGTGTTATAAATGGATTAATTCATTTTCTTTCCAGGACCTAGCAAGGAAATACCTAGCAACTGATTGTGTTTGGAGATACTACAATTTCTCTGCATCTCAAATCAATGCACCCTCATTTGGTTCGTATAAGGAATTCTTTCTAATTTTTATTTTATTTCAAAAACTACATCTGTTGCAACTTTTGTGTGATGAAGCGAGTTGAGGGAAGAGTAATCCATACTTACAGACTTCCTTTTCAGTGTTTTGATAGGAATATTAGAAAATAAGTGTTGTAAGTGTTGTGTTTCAGCACACCTTTTCTGAGAATTTTCATTTTATGGGATAACATCTGAAAAGAAGGGAAAAAAACTAAGCTTAGAACAGGCCAGACCTTTAAGAGCCTGAGCAATTGACTCAACATTTAAGAAAAAAAATAGCAGTAGACTTTAAGAGCTCACGCTGTTTAGTTTATCAAAGAGAAAATCCAAAAGCAAATACGCTTCCATATCGTAACTGAGTCATGAGAAACAAATGAAGGCTAAAGGATTCTTTATCTAATTTATTATGAGTTTTCTATTAGGGTACAGAGTTTATCAACATAGGTACAGATTGCCATGGGGGAACTGAAGGATTCTCTGTCTGTAAAACAAGAGGTATGCCTTTCTGGAAGAGAAGGTTTATTCACATATAAGTTCCTCTGGTCTTAAATTTTAATACGTCAGTGATTTTATTGACTAAGTCATTTTGGTGCCTTGTAATGAGTTTTTAAGTACTTCTACACGTTCATCTGATTGTCTCACAAGACAGTTTAAGTGCTTTGTAATAAGCATATGAAAAAGTGCAGTCTAAAAATAATTCAAGCTATTAATTTAAATATGTAGCAGCATTGGAAATAAATACCACATTGACAGAGTCTAAAGCCACAGGAGCCACAGGACCCTGTTAGCTTTTGTGAGGAGTTTGTTGATACCTTAGCAAGGTGCAGTTTTGACCTTATAGATAGGTGAAATCTTACATTTTAGAAGCTTCTGAAGTTCATGGGGTGAGACTGTGATTGATTCTATTGAAGGAAAAGAGAGAAGACTTGCTGACTTCATCAAAGGAAGGATTTTATTACTCTTTTCACATGAGTAACATAAGGAGGGAGTTTTATCTCAGGCCCCTTTCTGCAGTAGCAGAGGATTGAATCCCCCGTGTAGGGCTTGGGGCTGAGATAGTCTAATCCTGGCAGCAGAGATTCCCAGGGCTACAGTATCGGTGCAACGCAGGGTAACTTCAAGGCCAGTGCTTATTCCTGGAGTGTTCTTAGAACCAGGCTGGAATGACGTGGCTGATACGGTCAAGGGGAGCTCTCCTCGTTGTGATTCCTTGCGGTGTTCGTGACCTACCACTCTGCGTCTGTGCCAGGCACTCCGTGTAGTCTTTCTGCCTTTGCTGTTGGGACTGACTTGCTTCCTGGAAGACCTCTGCTATAATCCCGCCTGTTTTTACAGTGGACTTCTAGATAACTGCAATAGACACACAAAGCAAGGTTTAGAAGTACTTCAAACCATTTTGGCACAGCTTAGCATGGAAATTTATAAATTCTTTAGCATAGGTTAGTGCAGTGAGCCAATGCTCTAGTCCTTTGCAGCATTTCAGCATGAGAGAAAGATATTTGTGAAGTGTTTGCTGGGCATTGCTTCCTTCTAGACCAGGAAAACTCTACCCTTACAGTTGTCTTGGGTGGGATTTGATTTGAAACTAATGACATTATCAGCAGCAAACCTCTGTAACTTTTGGGGCGTATTCAACTACCAAAGAGACAGGTACATGACAAGCTCTTGAGCAGCATGTTTTAAGACTTACCAAGTTAGTAAGGCTAACCTGAGTGATAAGGCTACAGGTTGCCCGAAGACAGAGTGAAGAAGCAAGTGAAGAGGGAATACAGTGTAAAGTCTCTAAGTCTGCTTATGTAAAAGTAGCAAAATCATTCACTGTATTAAGTTATTAAAGAGCAACCATGAGAAATTTCATCCAGAATAAATATTTTCAGTAGTTAGTCAGATGTGAAGCAGTCATACAGACAATCAGAGAGAAAGATACACAGCTTTAAATAGAAATATTACTAAATTCTCCATCACATTTCTGATTATTTGATTCTCTCTCTACAAATGCTTTAAATGACGTGCTACTGGTTTCTTCCACAGCTTATTTGAAGATGGGAGATTTCTACTACTATGGCTACCAGAACCAGTCTAAAGACCTTGAGCTGTCAGTGCGGATGTATGCACAAGCTGCATTAGAGGGAGATTCACAGGTAGGTCTGCAGTTGTAATGTGTTAATAAAACACCAGAGTTTAGAACAATCTGAAGATTCACCCGAGAGTATTTATTCTGCTTGGCTACATCTGTGCACTGAAGAGACTTGCTAGAATAAGTTAAAATTATTTCAAGGTACCTAGTGAGTCAGAAGGTAGACCTAGAATAGGACAGCCCTAGGGTTAAGGTGTCTTGAAAGCTTAAGGTGAAGAGCCTAACTCAGTGCTACCATACCTTGATGGATTTGATTCTGTTGTGACCTTCATATTTTTTGTTACTGCAAGGGGAAGTGTTAATAGACTGCCTGCGTTTTCTTCCAATTCTATCCATTGCTATTTTAGGAAATAAACCAGAAGACCAGTCCATTTTCATGGACATACTGAGTGTATCCTAGGGTGAATTTTGTTCACTCCACCAACAAAAGCTCCCAACTTAAAATGTTTTATAGTGAAAAGATACACCACGTTACATTACCAAAGACATGCAGCATTTCAATGCCCTGTTCTGCCTTCACATCCTTCTGAAATATCCCAGATGCAATCTTCTGTTCTCCCTGTACCTCTGACAGTGTCTCCAGATAGTATCTTGTATGTGAATTTATCAGAGGTAGTGTAGATGGGATATACTTTGAGGATATGAGGACAAAACATGGCTGATAAACTAGCAAAAGAAAGATGATAAACATGAACAGTTATTTTAAAGTATGCAAGCCAGACTGATGGGAAACCCTGCCATACATCTCCTCTTTGTTCATCTTTGTGGCTCTGAGGAGGCATATTGATGCCTAAGACTATCCCAAGGAGGCAAAAGTGTTAAGACTAAGGATTTAAATTTCTTGGAGCAAATTTCTGCTCTGTTTCACTGTTCTGGTTTCTGTTGATCTAGGTAGAGCTAGAGGGGAGTTAAGTGGCAACAGAACAGGAATATATTCCTGCTTTCAGTCTATATTTCTCTGGTAGATAAAATATGGTTTGATTTTGTGGCTGTATGTAAAGAGCAAGTAAAAATGAGAAAGATCAGACCTTTTTTCAAACAATTTCTCAGGAAATTGTCACAACGAATGAATGCTAGTTCTTTTGTCACTTTCTGGATTTAGCTGGGTGTATGATTAGGAGGGAAGGCTCTCATTTATTCCCATTTATTAATGTGAAGATCACATTACACTAAATTAATTTATAGAAGACAGTTATAATTTAGATACTTGATGCTTATATTAGACCTTGAATACACATATGAAAAAATAATGATTAAAACATGTATATGCTTTTTTATTATTAGGGTTTCTTTAATTTGGCCCTTCTCATAGAAGAGGGCAACTCCATACCTTCCTACATTCTGGATCACTTGGAAATTGATCAGGCATTGCATTCTGGTAATACTTCACTTCTTCAGGAACTTTATTATAGGTGAGTCTTTTTTTACCTTAATCAGCATCTTCTGTTTTTCCATGAGTAGCATTTACTTTTGAGAACAGCATCTCCTGTAATGATTAACTTTGTTCTCTGGTATGATTTAAGGCAGGTTAAGGTCAACATGCTTGAAATGCTTTAACTGCCTAAATATACTGTTATGAGAGACTTGATTGTGTGTGGTTACCTGAAACAGCAGGGACTGGGTTTAATGATCCAGGAGGACTTTTCCAATTCTGTGTATTTAAATTTGTAAGTTAGGCACTGACAATTTGTATACTGTCCAAACCAATTTTTAAGGATAAATATAGCATAATTTAATATGGAATGTAAAAGCGTGTAACTGGGGTAATAGCAGTCCTTCCTATTGTTCTGCAAAGATGTTCCAGTGTATCTGTGCCGCAGAGCGTCCTGGCACTGATGTTGTGGCACAGAATATTAAATGTGAGAATGTTACAGATCTGCTGTCTGAACTGCTGTGCAAGTACTGTGCATGCAGAAATCAGCTGCGGAACTCTGGTTCTGTTTACCTAAGAGCTCTCTCTACCTAAGAGAACTTAGGTTTCCCTTCCCTAGATGAAGTAATGTGTTAGAAAAGCAAAGTGGGAATGGAAAGCTTACAGAATATTTGGTGGATTTGTGGAACTGCCTTTCAGATTTTTAAGGAAGGAGGACCTAATGGTTAATATGTATCTGTGAACAAGGAATAAGTGGCGTTTCTTCAGTTTTGCCACAGAGTTGTGACCCAAAAGAGTGGAGATGATACCTACATTAAGGCCTCACTTGTTGATTCGTCAGCAATCCACCAAAATTGTTATTCACTGCAGCTAGTCTGAACTTGCTCCCTAAATTACCTCCAATCCACATAAAACTACCACTTAGCTAAATAGGGCTTCCTGGGATTGTAAGTTTGAACCTGAATTTTGCCTTCACTGAACCCAGCTGCTCTGCAGTGAGAATAAATCCAGAGTGGACAGCGCCACAGTAATTTCCCATCATCCTACACCATGACCATGCTCAGCTTGGTTAAAAAAAAAAATCATTTCAAGCTTACGTTAGCTGTGATTTAGCCATTTAAACTACCCTAGCTGGTGAAGTCCTACCTCATGGAAAGCAACTCAGCTCACCCTGCAACAGATACCTAGCAGCTAGTCAGCTAAAGCACGCCGAGTGCTGAGTGCGTTATATAATACTCCATTGTTTCTGAAGGGGTTTTTGGCACCAATCTTCTGCATAGACAACTGAATTTTGTAGGCCTAATCTTGATACAAGTGCTACTTTTGTGGATTCAGGTTGACTCATACGAGTCAGAGCAAAGTATCTCGGATATGAGGTTGTATTGTGATTGCTTGACAAGGGTAGCCTGGATTCTAGCGAGGAGCTCCTAAGGTAGCTAGTTGTCGACTCATCAGAAAACAAAAATATGCTCCTAGGGTAAAGTATTCTGTGCTTAATGAGGTTAATCTGATATTTCTCTGAGTTTTTACTATCTGTGATACAGTGATAATAGTATTTGCTTGCTTTTTCTGTGCTACTACAAACACACTGGAGATTCCCAGATGACAGGTGCCACAAAGTACCAAAGTAGGACTAATTAGCTGTTTTAATCTTCTTTGGTTGTAGGTGCTGGAATCATAGTAACCAAGAATCAATTAGTCCATGCTCACTAGCATTGCTTTATTTTTACGTGAGAGTTCTCTGGAACAATATTTACAGTCTACTCTGGTATGTATTGTTCCTTTGGTACGTGTGCTAATTCATTTGCAGCACTACTGCAGCTTTGCACAGATCTAACATTTTTAAACTTCCTGCCACAGATATACTTCATGGGAACCTTTCTTTTATCGATTCTGATTGCATTTGCAGTGCACTATTTTCAGACTCTATCTGGTAAGTATTTCTCAGAGTAAAACTGAAGAAATGGTATTGAATGGTAATGAAGCAATATTGTATTCTTTCCAGTAAGAACTTAAAAAAAAAAAAAAAAAAAGGAATTCTGGATTTGGTAGAGCTCCCTATGGAGAGCAAGGTCTTTGTCATGCGAGTCATTCTTTGATGAAAAGAAGTGCATGAAGTGAGCGAGGCACAGATGAGTGGTTTAAGCCTGTCAGTTTCTGGAGAATTTCCCTTGATTAAAACCCTTGATTCTTTATAAAAGCACTAACTGTAGGAGACTATATGGAAACTAATTATATGACTGTATGATTTCATAGATTGTCACTTTAATATGTGATGAGACTGCGTGCCATGTTATGTATGACTGGATCCATTCAGTTACAAGGTGGAAGTGAAAGTGAGGTTCAGAGAGCTAGTACGCTGGAGTAACTCTTCAGACCAGTAAAAGAATGAGTAAATACTTTGAATCAGCAATTGCATATTCCTCCTGTCCAGAACTAAAGAGTTAGCTCTATGTTCTCTTTTCTGATGGGACACTAATGATTAAGAAACAGAAAACCAAATGTCAGGCTTCAGCCTATTAAAACCCCATTTTCTTTCTCACCACACTGAAAGAGATGTCAAAGACAAAATAGCATTGCTAAGGAAAGGATAAAAAACAACACACCATCACATGCAAAAATAATGAATCATCATTTAAAAAGCATTGCCAGCTTTGGGCAAGTATTTTACTTTAAATCACAAGACAGAGTCTTGATCATTAAGTTGTGAAATAAGCATTACCTGTTATGAAAAAGACTTTCTTCCACTAAATGTATTTTCTTCAGAGGAAGAAGAAAGATAAACGTGTTTTCTGACATACTTCTGTAATAAAATATAGAAAAAAGTCAGTTTCCAAGTTGCCAACCTCCACCAAAACGGAAAGGGATTTAAAAAATAATAATCCTATCCATAAACATTAAATATAAAAAGATTATTTGAATTTCCTAGTTAATAGACACCATTTAGGACATAGGCTGACTATGGAAATAACTTTGAAACCTTGTTTTCCTTTCTTACTAGCTATAATTGGTGTAACTTGGGAATTAGTGTATGTATGAAGGGCATAGTTAAAGTTACAGATACTCTTCTTTTGATATTTCCTAACCTTTGAGTATTATCTTATTTATATTGCAATTTTATATCCATATAATATTTAAAAATAGACAAATTGACATCTTGGGTGCATTGAGGTTTTTAAATACTTTATTTTGGCATTTTTCTGTAGCCAGTAATTCTCTTGGAACAAGATCAGAACCATCATCGGATGAGCCTTCTTCCTCAGGGAACAGCAATGAAGATGCTACACGGCCAGCGCAGCAAGATGAAACTACTTTATCAAATGATTCAGTGGAGCAGGAGTTAAACCCTCAGAATCCTCTTGTTACCAGCTGAGGTGTAGTTTTCTTAAGGTTGATATTCTATCAGGATGATGGGATATGAACAACTACAACTGTAAGAACTGGCAACCAGCCCTATTAATGGCATTAATAATGCAGCCCGACAGCCAAAATCCACTGAACTAATTTCTCTACTGTAACTTAAAAAAAAAAACACCCCTACAATAACTTTAACAGTCCAAACAGAGAATACAGCTTATCTCACTATACC
Organism: Cygnus atratus; assembly: GCF_013377495.2. Lineage (NCBI taxonomy): Eukaryota > Metazoa > Chordata > Aves > Anseriformes > Anatidae > Cygnus > Cygnus atratus. Next base: position 58,487,198 of record NC_066365.1, read on the forward strand.
CAACATATGATAATAGTGTATTGTATTGAAGGATTACAAGAACACAGGCACACTTTACCTAATTGAAAAATGAGGTAAACTCCCACTGGTTTTGATGAAGAAAATATCTTACTCAGATGTCTAATAACTTATCAGGTGGCCTTTACTGCATTTGAGCTTACCGTACAATTACCAGAGTTTTATGAGTTGGAAGCATGGAAATGATATAAAAGTGAAACCCAGCCACCTAGTTCCACTTTCCAAATTCCATGGAACACCAGCAAGGACTTTGGTACAGTGATAACAATTACTTTTTTGACATCTTACATTCCATTCTAGCTCTTTTATGCAGAAAGTATTTTCTTTTGAAACAAAAATACTGGTAAGATTTGCAATATGATCATAACATAGTAGTCCTATTGGCTGACTCTTGAAATGTCAGTTTCATGAATGTCAGCGTTTTCCTGGGGCTACAATTAAAGTGTCTCCCACCCCACCCAAGAGCCACTGATTAGAGAAAGAACCCTTACTAGATAAATAATATTTAAATGTAACCAGGTGACATGAAGTGAGTGAACAATTTGTTTTCATTTCTTACATAGGTAACGCTCAAAATGATTTATTTCATGTTCTACCGTACCTTTTCAACACATGAGTTTAAGTGACAATTTATATGATAAACATTAGATGGGATAATAAGTATAGAGTGCAAACGTCTTCTGTGTGATTTAAGGCTGTGAGGTAAGTGGCTGTAGGAGAGGTCTGACCTTTAAAGCAGGTGTGTATGCACCTCTGCAAAATTATTTAGATCACAGTCTATCAACTGCATCAATCTATGCATTATTATTGAGGGTTAAATTCACTCTCCTTGCACTACATTATTTACTCTTGTAAATAAAAATATTTTTCTAATTCAGCCTAAATGTGAAGTATTTTTTTTTTAAAGCACCTTTCAGGTGAGAGTCTCTTATAGTATCTTACCCTTGCAGATTTTGAGGAACATGATCTAGGTGTCTGCTTTCTTAGCTTCAAATAGGGCAATCAACTACTACTTTCTTTGAAGAACACAGCATTCTCACAGAACAGAGCTGGAGGATATTTTGGCAGTCAAAAAGTAGCAGTTTTCTGTAGGAAGGGAATGAGTTAAGTGGGGAAAAAACACAAAGAGATTGAATTATATAAACAAGTTACACATCAGCATATATTTCTTCTCTAAAGAACTAAAAATTCTAAAGTATTCTGCGTTGCAGCTTTGAGCCAAGCATTTTAATTATACCAATTTTTTAACACAGGCATACGGATATTTTAAGAATTCTCCCAACTTCACATTTGTCACCTAATAAAAGAAAACATTGTGCATTTGTAATAAAACTGGGGTAGGGTGAAATCATGATCCCAAAACTCTTGCAAAAAGTATAGCCTCTGAAAACAAATGATTGTCACAAAATAGGCATGAAGTTATGTACCAAATATCATATCTAGTTAGCGTGGTCACACACAAAAAAAATATTTGAATGTGCAGATAGCAAGCCATGCCATGTGGTAAGCTGTGTGTAAAATGTATAATTACATATGCCATAGTCACAAAAGCAACTGTCCGTAAAGAGAAAAATTGCCCCCCCCTTTTTTTTTTAAATGTCCTAGTAAAATATTAATCCCATGGAAGCTCGTCGTTAATGGTGGTATGATTGGAACCCCTCTGCTGAAATCACAGAGGTCGTTGAGTTCCTGTATTCCAGGTTGTGTCGATATATAAATAAGCATTAGCAGTTGGGCTGACCGCATTGTCCTTTCCAAAGTCTGTCCATGTTCTCAGCTTTATTAGTGAACTGACTTGAGGAGGCTTGCCAGAAGTGTTATTTCACATCTATATTTCAGAAGGCAATTGATAAAACTACCCTATATTTCTTGACGCCAGCAGTTAATAATCATGTCTTTGTTTATTGTAACCACTACAGCAGAATTCCTATCAAAGAATATTTAACACGAAAATATGTTAAGATAAAGTGGCACCACTTAAGGCTGAAGTAATAATAAATTACCCTTCACAGATCTGATTTACAGAAGGCTATTATTTGACAACCTAAAAAATTATGTAATTCCCAAGGAGAAAGAGAGGATGGTTAGTTAAAGCAGTGACAATTCTACGACATCTGCGAGGAAACACAAAAAAGTTGTTTCAACTTAAAAAAAAAAAAAAAAAGAAACTTTGATAGAACAAGACCACTGCAGTTTATAGTTCTTGAGCACATGTTGAGTTGTTAGGATGGGAGTGAGAAATACTTAAAAAAAAAAAATCAGAAGCATAGAACTCTAGACTGGAATTCTGCATGCTCATACACTTTTTATAGAAGCCCAGCCAGCTCAACAGCACAGCCTAGAAATAAAGGGTTTGCAAAACAGGTGGTGCTTAAGGCAGTGTAAGTGATGTACGTTTTCCCCTTTTTGTCTTGGTTCAAGCTTAGAATTATCTTTAAGAAGTTAAAGACATAAAATAATTCTAGAGTCCTTATTTACAGAGTAGGTGCTGAATGATCTAGAGTTAATGTACGGTTTATACCAACTAAGTAAACGTGTGTTACTGCAAGTGATAAAGGCTAGAAGTTCCTATGCACAATGTATCAAAATGCTACAATAAAAAAAAATACCACTGAGAATTAGATACCAATTACAGACAGGGAACATGAATACGTGAAGGTAAACTTCAAAAATAAAGTCAGTGTTGGGTAGTTCTAAGTGGGCGACAGCCTAAAGATTACATAGTAGGTGTTTCAAAGTGTTTATGCAAAACTTACAGAAACTAAGGTTTGACTTACGTACCAAGGCAGTATCAGGACAGAACTGACCGCAGACATCCTTACGTGGGTGATTCTGTGACCATTGCATGATGCTGTTTCCCAGTCCGTACAGTGATGAACATTACACCCTAATATACAGTCATGAGCATGTGCTTACAGCTGCATATATAGACACACACATGTACACACACACTAGTCCTGGTACTTGGTGTATGTATTGCAAGTACATCTCCTACTGGGACTATAGTTTTTCCATCTTAGCTACGAGGAAAGCTCAAAGCTATGGGAAACACCTGTTATGAGATATGTTTTCATACCCAATTCTTGTCTGCGTAACATGTCCCCATTGACTAATGGACTATGGCATTTAGCACTGGATGACTGTTGGCCCTTATCTTGCATGAAGTGCAGTACAGAGATATGAAACAGGTTCAATAAGCTTTGGTTGAGGAACTTCCTCCCCACATCCTTTCTTCCCTGCCATAAATATATGAACTGAATTAAAAGACTGGGCCATAGAAAGAGAACAGAAGTGAAAGAGACAAGATGGTATTTTTGAAGAACAAGCCCAAGTGCAAGGAAGCTAAGGAATGATGAGGCAAGTCCAGGCATAGACCAATTTCTTTGCTCTCTCCTAAGATGTAGGCAAGAGAAACAATGCCTGAATAATTGAAATAACACAGTAAACAAAAAAAAAAAAAGCAGTCACTGGGGTATAGACATGCTAGAAACATATCACAGCTTCCGTTTTTTTAGGAAACTAATTTTCCTAATAATTTTCCTAAGCTATTAAGGAACTAAATCCTGTGCCAGAAGGCCAAATTATTATTTACAGTAAAAAATGTCCAAGTCCATGCCTAAGTACAACTCTCTTATAAACAGTTGCATATGGATTCATGCAGGTGAGAATCAGAAGAAAAAAAGAGTAATGAATAACCCAAATGGGAAGAAAGAGATAAGTTACATAACTGCAGTCCATGCAGTTTATGCATACATAACTAAACATTAGATTACGTGTTTGCAAAGAGCTTGCTATAGATTAGATATTCTGAAGCAGTGAGGTTCCAAACAGAAATTGCCACAGTGCTGATGTGCCCCTTGGCTTACAGGACTTGGGTTGCTCGGTAAATGTCATCAAATACTCACCTACCTTTCAGCATCTTAATTACCCTTTAGAAGAAAGCTGGCTGTGGCAGGTTATTTTATAACTTTGTCATCAGTGATTGTTCCTCTCCTCTAACATACCCATTGACCTTGATTCTGTCCCCTGTTCCCATCACCTGATTCTTGGTTTTCTCCCTTGTTTGTCCCTGTTGACGTCTCTTTGATCACCCGTCAGCTTTCCAGATAGCTCCTAACACTCAGCATTGCTGTTTGTTCGTATCAGTTCCACCTGATGAACGACAAAAAGAACAACTTGGTTAGCAGGGCCTAGCACTATTTTATAGGCAGTTTGACAGAGTAGAAACTGAGAAACCTACTTGACTTTTTCCTTCTGTTCATTATGGCCTTGAGTCATGGATTTACACAGCAAGTGTCTCTAATTTGCTTCTAAACTTGCACAATCTCCAGCTAAATTCATACTAATAAGCTAATGAAGGCCAGGCTCCACTCACCGCCTGGCCACGAGAGGAAGTGGTAAAGCACGACCATAGTTAAACTCTTCCTCAGAATATAGGTGCCTCATGAGCTGCGTGTTGGGAGCAGCCCTGGTCCGTAGAACCCCCTGGGCTGTGTACCGACACTGTCGAGTGGGATAAGACTTGAACAGGCTAAGCTGGGGAGCACAGAGCCAGACAGCACAGATGCCCATGAGCGAGTGCTCACCACACACATCCTTAGGCCTTGCTCAGATTAACTGGGCAGATGAACTGCCGGTTGGCTGCTGGCCTCTGCTTTGTGAGGTAGGGCCCCGTTACACCCCCACCCTCCCAGTACCTATTGTGAGGTTAGAACTGATTTCTGTGATTCACCAACCCATTTATCAATTCGTCCCTCCCAGCAGTCCCAACATGTTCAGAGCTGTCTTGAAGACTTGCTTTCATGCAAAAGGTGTTTGTAGACGATAAGACAGCCTTTCCAAAATGCACTGCAGCTCACTGAAATGATAAGTCAGAGCTTCCACTCACATTTCGCCTCGTTCCAGCAAGTTCACAGCACTGTTTTCCCCTTCTGCGCTGCGGAGTTGGTTAGTGGAAAGAATGCTGTCCCTGCCATCTCTGTCCCACACCAACTCCACGTGCTGTCCATGCCAAGGTTTGGAGGCTCATGTCTGCTCCTTGACATTGCATTGCTCCTCCAAGCCAGCTGCAGTTGCACATGAGCAGCTCTTCCAATTTCATTTTCAAGTCAACCACAGCACACTACTCTTAGAAAAAGAGTTAACCGTATAAGCCTAGTTGGTAACGATACCAGTATGGGAAACCCAGATACATCTGCTCTAGTGAAAATAACCTAGAGCTTTCTACATTCTCCACAATATCTCATATTTGTTTAACCAGAAATCTTTCCCCTAGTTTTCTGTTTTGTTTTTAATCTTTACTGTGTCCGGTCCCAAACGATAATAAATTATATGTTAAAACCACAGTCAGCCTCCAGAAGCACCAGTAGGCCAGTATTTAGAAGTTTATGTACTGACCTGAAAAGCTGCAATAATACAGAGACATGAATCCAAATATTCCATAACCTAGAAGTAAGCATAGAGTAACTCTGGCCAAGTTCTTCAGATACCCATCTCAGACAAACAGATTCAGAAGTGGTGACTGATACACATTATAAGCACATACATGTCCTTAGAGAGGCTGAAACCCACAGCAGAAATGGCAGCCACACAGATACCCATGGCAAGTGCAGACAGCACCTCAGAGCACCCAGAGGCGGTCTGGCAGCAGCCCTGCTGTGCAGCCCATTTCTCAGGCTCTCCTAGGGCAAGCTCTTCTGCCAGGCACGGCAGATACACCCTCTGTGCCTTTCCATCAGCAAAGGAAATAAAAATATCATTTTTGTACCTGACATATCCAGCGAGAAGTATGCAGGAGGTCCCTGGTGCTCAGATAGCAAGGAAGAGCATTGTGACAGACTCGGCCACTCTCTGATATTGATGCTGATATCAGAGACAGAAAATAACTTGTACAGCGTTTTGAGTTATAAGATATCTGTGCAGCTTTCTAGGTAAGTTTTATTATCCTTTGTGCTAATCCAGTTAGCTAGGGGAAGAAATAAAAAAAAAAAATCAAACTCGGTTTATGACTATCACAACTCTCCCCTACAACATGCCTATTTGTACTTTGTACCCCAGCATCATTACCCCAGGAACACTTAGATTCTCCTGCGATGCATTAAATGCTTAACAAGGGTATATTCATAAAATAAAATCCCTCTTTGAAGGAAAGTAGTTTTTATGTTCATAACTCTGCTTATAAAAAAACTAAAAATAAAAGTCACAAATTTGCCAGGCACTCAGTTACACCACCACCACCCCAACACACACACGTGGGTGGAAGCAGAGCTTTGGATGCCTCCTGCTGCTTCCAGTGGCTGCTGTACATAATTCCAGAAGTGTTTGGAGGGCTGACGATGGGATGCCAAATTTAATGAAGGTCCCTACTGTGTATATGTAAAGATAAAAATCAATCCTTCCACTGAAAACAGTAAAAGGCTTTTCTTGAAGTATTTAAAAGATGGTGCTATCGTTAACAATCACACCAACTGAACTTTTCTGTCCTAGGAGTAAGAGATTACTTTTGGAGAAGATATACAGTATCAATGCTACTTCACTGATGATTAATCTAAAACTTCAGCGTTCGTCTCAGCCTTGATCCCCTCAACGTACAAAACCATCCTGCCAGAATCTGATGATTTGAGTTGACGCTAGCTTAAAGGGAAAAAGAAAAAAAAAAAAGCCTTTTTTTTTGTTTGACTGTGAATAAACTGACTTCCAGCAAGGAAGCATGGGAGAAAAGATGAAGGGATAAGGTGCACACACGTGCACACAAAACCAACCCCATTTCACAATGACTGGAGACCTGAGAGTCCACAAAGCCTTCCACAGTCTCCATCATTCCCCCATCCAGAAAGGGAAGAGTAGTTCTCTGGGGTTTTACTGCCATTCACTGATAAATGCTGTGACTTCGTTGCAATGGCAGAAGTCCACATGTAGCACCAGTCAAGACAAAGCAGTTTAGAGATGATTCATCGGGGTAGTTGCTTGCATGGGCTATCCCAGGCACTATCAGCAAGTTATCTCAGCAGCAAAGATCAAGTAGAGATTTACTGTCCCTTCTCAGCCCACTGCTCTGGACAAAGGTTCAGCATAGTACTTGGACCTGCTGGAGCTAATAAGCTGTGCCAGGTCTCTGGTGTTGGCTGGTAATGCTGCAGGGAGCAGCACAGGGTTTGAACACACATTTCTGTCTGTAATCGGACCAGGGTACAACTGGACTGTGATCTGGAGCTCTTACCCTGGGAATTTGCCGTACTGGTGGCCTTGCCACAGCTCTTGTGCAACCAGCACCAACCTATATCTCAACCACTCGGGCTAGTCCATGCTTACACGCATTTGCTGGCACAGGTAAAGGAAAATTATGAGGTGCATTATCTATTGGGCCCCTCACTACAGGAAGGACGTGGACGTGCTCGAGCGAGTCCAGAGAAGGGCGACCAAGCTGGTGAGGGGTCTGGAGAACAAGTCTTACGAGGAGCGGCTGAGGGAGCTGGGATTGTTCAGCCTGGAGAAGAGGAGGCTCAGGGGCAACCTTATCGCTCTCTACAGTTACCTTAAAGGAGGCTGTAGTGAGGTGGGGGTTGGTCTGTTCTCCCACGTGCCTGGTGACAGGACGAGGGGGAATGGGCGAAAGTTGCGACAGGGGAGTTTTAGGTTGGATGTTAGGAAGTACTTCTTTACCGAAAGGGTTATTAAGCATTGGAACGGGCTGCCCAGGGAGGTGGTGGAGTCACCATCCCTGGAGGTCTTTAAAAGACGTTTAGATGTAGAGCTTAGCGATATGGTTTAGTGGAGTACTTAGTGTTAGGTCGGAGGTTGGACTCGATGATCTTGAGGTCTCTTCCAACCTAGAAATCTGTGTCTGTGTCTGTCTGTCTATATTGCAAGACAATTTTATTTTTTATCTCCATCAGATTAAGGTCATTGCGTCATTCTTGCAGCATCCTGCGAGACTTTAAAGAACACGTCCTCAGGATTTGTGTTCTGTGCCTAATTCTAATAAATTAAATTGTTCCTTTGGACTTTTGACTTCCAGCTCTAACATCTTACACATTCAGCAGGACAGATTCAGACAGCAAAAGGGTTACTACTATAGGAGGACTGGATTTTATGCCACTTTGTAAGTGAAACAGAATGGTCCAAAGCAGTTCCCCTCACCACAGAACGAAACATCACATAACTGGACGTGCGTTTTGAAACAGAGAACAGAATTAATCCATTAGATTTGACTAAACGCAAGTCTTCAGGGGAATCTTTTTCCTGTCCACACATTATGGGATAAAGGCCCAGAATCCTTGGCAAGTGTGAGTAGTCAGGAGTTGGATCACAAATTTAGGATCTGAATGCCCAACCTTAGAAATATATATATAGTTCTAATAATTCCATGAAAGTAATAGTCAGATAGTCAATTTCAACAATTCAGAATAATTAAATCCTCACTCTAAAACGTTTTCTGCCTTATAAGTTGGAATTTAGACACCTAATTTTTGTTGGTCTGCAATTATAAGCCCTTGAACACATTTGAAATACCTTTTTTTTTTCCTCCTAACTTTCAGCAGCATTCTTTAAGAAGACTCATCTAAGAAATAGAGGAGCTCAGAGATATTTGTGGTACGTCTTTTGACTAACTTTGATTACAGCTTCTAGGTACTGTAAGAGCTCAACGTTTTGTATAGCTGCTCCAGTGCCTATGATGCCCATGAACCTGCTACTCTACTACTACCACTTATTTTATTTAAAAAAAAAAAAAGGGGGGGGGGGGGACACTTAATACAATGATGCAGCTGTGTGATTATGCTACTGTCTTTGTAAAAAATGTATACAGCATTTTTTTTTATTATAAAAACAGCTTTGTGAGTGGAGAACCTACTACAGATGAAGCATCATTCCATAACCTCTTAGTCCAAGGAGGTTCATGCCTACATCTGTCACTTCACAGGAGGCTGCCCTGCCTCTACAAATTATGAGATGTCAGACAGGTGACAGTCCTGACAATGTCACCTACTGTACTGAGAGCAGCCAGCTCCTGTACGGCCCCAGCAGGATGCTTCCCCATCCCTTTTACTGGTGATGCCCAACCTGGTACACATGCACCTAATGCTCCTTCCAAAAGGATAGCAGGAAAAACGCATCCACCACCTGCCCATTACACCAATAGCTCCTATGTCAGCAGTCTAAATTTAATTTTTTTTTTCTGCTTAGAGGTTTTGAGCAAGCCCCATAATAGCTCAGCCTAGGAGCAAGTCCCTGAAGCAGCACAGCCAACTCACACCATCCTGGAGGTGACAATCCATGCACACAATATTACCATGTGGTATATGGGCGATAGGACTTCCAGCTCTGTTATAACTGGTGCTACAAGGGGCTGTTCTTCTATTAGCTTGCTTCTTTCCACTGTCCTCCACGTGATCTTGGAAAAAAAATAAAAACAAAGATCTACACAGCAAACACAAGTTCAGCTACCCTCTCTGAGCCACAGCTCTAACTCAGCACGAGACTTGTCTTCTACCCAGTGATATCTCCACAGGTTACCTCCACACAGAGGTGAGGCAATCTGTGGACAAGATCTTTACTCCCAGGCACTTAGAATCATAGAACTGTTAAGGTTGGAAAAGCCCTCCAAGACCATCTGGTCTGACCACCCCCCCCCCCCCCAGCCAATATCACCCACTAATCCGTGTCCCTAAGCACCATGCCCTTGCCACTGCCTCTCCTGACCACCGTATCCCATCTTGCTTTTCACCCAGATGCTGCATGCAGCTTGTATCTCTGTGCCTTCACATGCCAGATTTCTAAAGAAGAGGTTTTCTTGTCTGTCTACAGACAAAATTCACAGCACCTCCTTTATTGCAATATTCTTTTAGATAAGTTGTCCACGTTGTGTAGTGATAATTAGCAATGTTTAGCCACATTTTACATCTCTTCATCTACACAACAAAAGATATGAGCTTCCTTCACAAAGACGATCTTTTTCTTCTATGTTTAAAGTACAGAAATCCAACCCACAGCTCCTAAGGCATTATAGTAGCAATGAACAACAAGTACATGCAGATATCTACTGTCTTACTTCCTCCCTACCCCACCCCAGGAGAGAACAAAGTCTTAACTAAAATTTATCCTCACATCCAGCACACAACTATCAAGGATTTCAGACTTGGATTGTACAGGACACCTTCACAGGAATTAACTCACAACCAGGGAAGGGGAATAAATACTTAATGTTCATGCAATGAATATTGAGAAAAAGATCCTCACCAGTTACATTTTTCAGAACACCACTGATGCGCCCAAGCAGAATTATTCTCACCTTCTACCCAATCTCCTCTGGTTCAAGAACATACTTACTCTGAACAGAAACCTTCTGAGCTAGTAAAATAAGTTCAGACAAATTGACTGTTGCTTAACCCCCCCCCACACACACACCCCTCTTACTTCTCCATTAAACCATTAAGCAGCCACACATTCAGACTATATATCTCTAAAGCCAACTTTGCCTACCACAAGCTAATCTTCTGAAGCTTAAATAGATAGGAGTTTCTGATTCACATCCTTAAACCAGAAGCTGACTTCTAATTCAGAGATTTTTCTTCTTATTCAGTCACTTTTCAGCTGTTTTCAATCACTCCCTTTTGCTTTAAAACATCTCCAGGTGTGCACCAGGAGCTGATATAGCTAGCTCAGATAGTTTGTCTCTATAGAGCTGAAAGACAGAAAGCTGGAAGGCTACTTGAAGCTTTTAAGGGGGGAAAAAATAAAAAAAAATAAAAATCCCAGCCCATATTGAGTGATGTTCATTTGTAACACATTATATGTTAGGTAACATTTTAAGTGTTCATTTATTATTTTTCATTTCCACATCAAATGTTTTGGGTTGGGAGGGACCTTAAAGACCACCCAGTTCCTACCCCTGCCATGGGCAGGGACACCTCCCACTAGACCAAGTTGCCCAAAGCCCCATCCGGCCTGGCCTTGAGCACCTCCAGGAATGGGGCATCCACAGCTTCTCTGGGCAGCCTGTACCAGTGCCTCACCACCCTTACAGTGAAGAATTTCTTCCTTATATGTAATCTAAACCTACCCTCTTTTAGCTTAAAGCCATTGCCCCTTGTCTGTCACCACATACCCTTGTAAAAATTTCCTCTCCGAATTTCTTGTAGGACCCTATTTCATTTGTTTATTTGCACGTCTGGAAATATGTGTGGATATTTAGAAAACAATTGCACTTATGATATCTTACACAGCACCAGTTATCCTACCAGTCATTCACAGACCCAAGAAATGCCTGTCCTGCAGAACATACATTCAGGCATAGGTCCACTTAGAAAACTGTGTCCCATAGAGACCATCGTCAGTGCCTGTTCCTGAGGCAATGCCCCCAGTCCAGGTGAAGCAATTATAAATTCTTCTGTGATTTGCATCTGGGAGGATTGCCAGGACATTAACAGATAGTGTTGAAATGGCCCTTCCTTCTGCTCAGACAGGAGGCCCATCAGCAGCACTGGGACACTTTCCATTAACTGTAGGCTGCCTTGTTGAACGTACACCGAAGGGATTTTGCTGCCCAGTCTCGCTTGTAATCTTCTTAAAGTTTTTCAGTAACGCTAAGTTTGATGTGAAAGCACTAGGTGTTCACTCTCTAGTGAGGAAAAAGGCATTCCACAAAACTGATCTAACATTTCTTTGGGACCAAAGCAAACCAAACTGAAATTAATCTACCCTCAGCTTTAATCCGCTTTGACCTTTTCCTCTTGTGCTGATTGATGACTCCGGAGAGGAAATTCTTTCCTGTAAAGCAAATGCTACCATTGTAAAACATAGTAGCTTCCTTGTGTACCACATGATTTCCATGTTGCTGACAGAGATCCCTTCCTCAGGCTGTGTGTGCTTAACTCTTCTCCGTGGCACTGCTACGGAGGGGGGGCAGGATCTGTCCCAGTAAAACAACTGAGGTAAGTGGGAATCAGTCTTGCAGGCATCGTTTTGCCATTAATTACTTGTTTATGGTGATGGATGAAGCATTTGGGTATGGCACCAGCTTTTAGAAAAATGGCAAGAGAAAGGAGAATCTGTCCAGGCCAGGCCCAGGAACCGGGGTACACTCAGTGCCCGACACCTGCACTGTGCTAGTTGAACCCTGGCTACTCGCTCCTGCCGCATCTCCTGGTTCCTCACTATGCCTGACCTGGGTGTTGTACAACAGCCAGCCCTCCTCACCCAATGCTCTGGGTGCCTCTCACCAGATTTCAGCAGTTATTTATTTCCCAAAGTGCTCTGTCTGGCCTAACAGCCACCTGAAGACTGAGACTTAACAATTGCTACTGATACCCACTCCCCTCTCTTTATATTTTCTTCTACACTTACACCCAGTATCCTTTCTTCCTGTGGGGAAGCACATCATGACCCTAAACTGTCAATCGGGTTTGCCAGCCAGGAAATAAACCCTGCAGGCACCCAGGGCTAGCCTCTGCTCAATCCCACAGCACCGCGTTTTGATTCACAGGCCAACCCCAACAAAATGGGTGCAGCTATACCAACACATAGTGCTGACAGCCAGCACACCAAAACCTCTCTGTGTGCATGTACCTTAGGAGAAATGGCCAGGCTACCATCCTGCACAAGGAGAAAGGTCTCCTCAGTCACTTCCCAAGCAGTGCCCACGATGAAGCCCTGTTGATGAGGTGCCCCTGAACACCTGTGGCTGTTTTCCCTCCTCATGGGCCTCAGCAAACGCCTTGAGCCCACTTTATTGAGGGCTTTGTTGAGATTGTGAATGTATAGGGTGTGGTCTCCTACCTGATTAGGAAGTGTGGGCTGGAGATGTTCCATCACATCCATGATCGTGAGGTGTATGGGGACTGCCAGCTCCATAAACCTGGGCTTAGGATGCCTTACTAAGTGCTTACTATGTGTTTTGTTTTACTCCAGGGGAGTAAAATGGATTCCTTTCCCTGCACCTCAAACTAGTGTTGAAATTGCTGATGATGAATCCAAAGTGATCTCTGCCTGCTGTGATGCACATGCAGTCATTTAACCACCTGGTCCAACCTGTCACCCAGCCCCAGTGTTAATTTCACCTCATCTGCCCCCAGAAGTCAGCTGTGTTTCAGAGCTGTGTTCCCCCAAGCCCCGCTCCTGTTCTGTGGTTCCTTAGCCCCCAGCATCCCAGGCTTGCAAAGGAGGAGAAAGGTAGGAAAAAATGACATCTCATTCGCTGCCCCTATTTTCCCAAGCTGGGTGAGCATTGCCTTGGGATTTCCTTGTTTCAGTGCCATTGTCGTGCTTGAAGGGAGGGGAGAAGAGCACACAGGACTGAAGGCAGAGATGGGATCCCACCTGAGCTACAGTGAGATGCTTGCTTTTTTCCTGTTGCCTTCTCCTTTTCCCTTTCTTAGAGAGATGTCACCTGTGAGGGAAGCGAGGATAGGCCCAGGCTGGCCGAAGAAGGTAACCAGGCTAAGCAGGACAAACGCAGACCTCTTAACTTTCTTTCATCTTCCCCCATGAGAGCCCCTGACCTGAGTCTGAGCTGGCCAGGCTGCCTTGCCAGGCCGCACAGTTTGGAAATGGCTGAGAGCAGGACAACCACCACACTGCCGGGCCATGGACTGAGCTGCGTAGCTCTGTCCTGACCTCAGATGGCTCAGCTGGAGACGGAGACACTGAAAGCACTTCGGAAAGACCACAGCAGGAGAACATCTGGCGAGAGCTGGCCCTGCTAGGTTCACACTCAGTGAAGAGCACTGCGACCATCAGCAGACATTTATTGATAGGTACATCTAAAAACATCTTCTCAGGCGATGTAACAGCTGGAAGCAACAAGCAAGAGCAGATATTGTATGTATATATTATACAGCAACAGCAAAGCTGACTCTCTGCTGGCAATCATTTGAGATCCAGTGCCTGAGGCCATTGCATTAGTCAGTTAAAACAGGGCTTAATGCTATCCTAGTTTACACGTGCACAAACTTTCCTAATGTCAATTACGGTTGCACGTTGCCTAACCAAGGGCAGCACTTGGTCCGTAAGTTGTTTGCATGCCCTGTAATTTATACTTTTTGTACTCGGTAAAAAAAAATATACAACAATCAGCTGAGCTATTGATTGCAAAACATCTTCTCCTGTAATTACCCTGATTGTTTATGTCATGGTAATGTGTCCTTAGACGTTGAGCAGTGTAAAAAGATTGATACACCCCAAAAGTGTAAATGGTAATTAGGAAATTTCATCAGGTGCTGAGTAAGATGGAATGTTTGTGACATTTTAATGCTAGCCTTCGCTCTGTTCCTCTGTCTTGTTGAGATACGTAGATGTCAGTTGTTGTGGGAGATCTGTTTGGGGGCAGTTCAGTGAAAATCAGTATATATTCAGTATGCCAATGTTCTGTTCTTTCATACAAATTATGGGTTTCCTTTGTAGTAAAATTGTAATAAAGGGACTAAGATCTACACAATATTCACTATAAAAATATCACAAGCAGGTTTACACTTACAGTGTCATGCTTTTGGCATGTACCAACAGCAGGAATGGCCATTAGCTAGAGAAAAAAACATCTGAATGCAAATAAATCATGGGATGGAAGCACAGCCTGTGGAAATAGTGCAGTTGCAGTGTGGCCCAGCATTTCCATGAATGTGTATCAAGCATATCCTCCTTCATGAAATAGCTTGTGAAATAGCGGCTTTTTGCTTGGTAGTATTAATTTTTAATCTTTGGCTGACAGGATCAGATCCTTTGCTGTTGCCAAGGTACTGCCAGTGGTACCACACCAGGCTGCATGCACAAACAATCTGCTGTAAATTAGTGAGCAGCCTTTCTCAGCAGCATGGCCAGGGCTATTTTGGGGACCTGATGGGGTGCCAACCACTACAAGGTAAGCTGAAGAAAACAATGATGAAGAATTCAACCTGCATTTCTAATTAATGGGAATCCATCATAGTGGTAGTTAAGTGCAGTGGTATCAAGAGAGTTTGGATCTGGGGGAAGTGAACGAGAAGCTTTGGCAGAGGGTTAGCAAAACCAGAAGCACCAGAAGGAGCCATGACCATCATGGTTAAGTCATAAGCAGAGAGGAAGAGGACTGATCCCAGTCACAGGATCAGGAGCAACTTGGCAATTAGCTGAAGCGTTATTTTGAACGTTTTAAAGGCTTCTGGCCAGTGCAGCACTTCAGCATGTGTCTGTTGTTAAATACGGATAGGCGTCGCTGAACTTTGCCCTAGGTAGCTCTGCAGTCTGTTTGGAAACTGGGAGATGGATGGCACAACCTGTGCATGTTTCCTGGATGTGCTTTGATTCCTGATGGACAGTGAGTCATGGAGGCTGATGGCACACGGAATTGCAATATTTCTGCTTGAGTGTAAGAAGCTGTAAGTTTTAAATCATGGGCCTAGGGTGATTACTGCTTACATTTTAGAAGAAGACTGTTTATACTGTATTGCATAAATATTTATGTTATAGGAAATACTTCTGTTATCTTCATTTCACTAAAATATGGTATAGTTTGAAATGGCAGTTTTTTGGGGGGCTGCTTCCTCAGCTTCTGCTGAGCTTAGAGTTAGGAAACCTAACAACCTTTTAAAATAATCTTTCAGGCATTTAAGGAATACTTTTTATTTCTCTCCATCTCTTCATTTTAAGATCACATGCAATCAAAAAAAAAAAAAGAGCACGATGGCTATTTTTGCCTAGTCATAAGCCAGACGTCACTCATGTCAAGGGAAGCATTTTGGAAATACTCTGTGTGCCATCTTTCATGTAAAAGGGAGAATCTGAGCCTAGCACAGTGAAACAGGCCATTTGCATCTGGTTGTTACAGAAGCCTTGGCTTTGGTCTCCTGTGCTTACCTTCACTGAGGACAGACTGCAGAACCCTGCTGGAAGACATTTCAACCTGCGCAATTGCACTGAGCAATTTTTTTTTTTCTTCATATGAAAACCTTTATTGGAAACAGCCCTCTGATGGGTTTCTTTAGTGTCTGGGGCTAACCTCAGTTCCTTTATGTTGTACTATGTTGTTCTGCAAGCTTCCATGATATGTGTATAAACAGTATGAAAAAAATCTTCATTTTTTAAAACTTCTCTTTATTTTTACATTCGATGCACGAGGACAGACAAGATGAGTATTCAGGACAAAGTATAAAGCCATATACTGTCCTAAAAACAGTAAAAGTGATAAAGTTTGAGAGTTTAAAAAAGTATTTTAGAAACAATGTATTTCCAAAATTCCTCATTACAGAAAATTCAAATCTTTTAGAAAAGTGGAGTTCAATATCCTTGTGCATTAAGCCATATGATGAAAGTATGTAGGTGTCTTCCATCCTTATTTTAAGAAATCTGTCTCTGCATTACAAACAATCTTTACGTAACCCATTGAAGGAGCCAACAGCCTCCATAATACGCAGTATACACAGTTACAAACAATTTTAAAAGTTATATTACAAAATATACAGTAGTTCCTTTTTACATTTTTATAGATAAACATTGCATAGTTTTCAAATACGTAATATATAACACAATCACATGAACCTCTTTCTGTATAACTTATGAAAAGTTCTGTACACTCAAATAATTATAAATAAAGTGTAAATATCTTTTGTTAAGAGCAGGGGGGGAAATATACCAGGACATGTTGTGCTGCCAAGTGTTAATCAGAAGTCGTTGTTTGGAATCTGCCTAAAACAAAGGCACAATATGGCCTGAAGTTCACCAGCAAGGAGAGTGAGAACTGAATATATCATATGGGAAATGTTACAATGAGGAACATAAAGTACTGATAAGTCATAATTTTTACCCTGATTCTTTTACAAGAACTGCTTTTCCTCTAATGCTTTGCTGAAAGTTATCACTGTGCTTGATGGCTTTACTTCGAGATGCAAAAGAAGGTGCATGTTAAGAAATGAGTAAGAGTAGATGAAAATGTTTCCTGTTTCAGTGGGTGTTCAATGGATGCTTAAGATAACTTTGAAATAATTCTGGATAATTTTCACATTTTTTTTTCTGTAGAAACAGAGCATGGGAAATGCACGCTAGGATCTAAAGAAACACAGATCATGAAAGCATCCTGAACTGAGAATAAAATGAAGAACAATTACTGAAGATACCACAATTCCACTTTGAAAATGAGATGCTGACAAAATTCTGTTTGAACTCTATGAAGGAGAAGGTAAATACTTTTCAAAAGAATAGTTAGGTATAACTCTGCTCTGTTACTAAGCCTACAAGGAGCAGAACTACACCAAAATTAAATGCTTTTGGAAAATCACTCTGATTCTAAGCATTTTGTCATTGGCTTACAATTGTAGCAACAGTTGGACTCTCAGTATGAATGTAATTTGCAAACATGTTTTAGGCAACTTAGTTTGCCATTTTAAATGTCATCTTTAAAAGGAAGTTTAAAAAAATCCCCCTCTAAAATGTGTGCTTACCTGATAGCTGAATGCAGCCTACTGATCCTAGTGCTTTGCATAAAACAAACTGTTCAGAAGTAAATGTGTTCTAGCAGCACTGAGTGGCTATGCTAAACTAAAGGTCTTCTCAGCATTTCCATTACAAATGTAATCTCAACTCAGCCATATAAACTGGCTTTAAATTATACTGGTTGGACTACACCCAACCACATGATTTTTTTTCTTTTAGTGGTTGGACCTCAGATATTATCCCGTGCTCACTCATATCTAAGCTATTGAAGGCCAGCAGAAGTACTCAATGCGTCTTTGAAATGTTCTTTTTCTGACACTGAAATGATGCCTTTTCTAAGTCTGTGATTCAGAGCAGTCTCATGAACATTTAGTAGAACATCAGTAATGGTAAGATCTAAGCACAAGCAGCTTCACACCAAGTGCTACACTACCTATGGATGGACTACAAGTGGCAATGACTACGCTACCTATGGATTTTACAGGGGATTTGTACTGCTACATTCAATTGCCAGTAAAATTCACGTTATTTCCAAGGAGCATACAGGGATGGCGCAGAGTGAACACTCCTTTCTCACCATTAAATGCTACTGTATGTCCCGCACTAGCCATAATCTTCTCTCTGGGTTCCCTCTTTTGTAGCCCTAAAGCTACTCTTATAGCTCCACAGCTGCTCTTAAAGGTCACTTTGTGGCTCAGCCAGACAGAGCCATAGTTGCACACAGGTCTCTTGGTGTCAGCCCAGACTTGAGTGGCTCTCTCCACACCTACACCAGCCACTTGTCCTCCCTCCTGTACCATTCCTCTAATTGTGCCAGGGCAAGAGCTTGTGGGGTTACATGGTGAACAGGACTGGGGAGGACTATCTAGACAGAGGAATGGCCACGCAACCACATCCTGAGCCCATCAAGCTCTTTCATAGCCACTGTCTCTCCAAACCCAGTGCTTAACCTTCAGCAGGCAAAGGGATCAGCAATTACTTTTTGGCCTTTAGTGTGAGATGACAAAAGACAACAGCTCCTGTCCCCAGTGTTACAGGAGACAGAAGGCTCAAAATGGGCTTATGCATACCCTTATGCCAGACCAGGACTCCCAGAGCTTCTGAGGAATGTCCCAGCATTTCACTTTTCTCCACACACGGACAATAGATTTTGTCTATATTGGGAATACTGTTTTCCATTTTGACTACTGCAGCCACTGCAGGCAGGCCAATGAAAATGCTTGGATGCTTTTTGTTAGTTAGTTTTTTGTTTTTTTTTTTCATTTCCAGAGCATCTGGGGTATCAAAGTAATTTTTGCTGAATAAGCCAATAGGCCAGAAAGGCTGTTCTACAGGTGCCTTGTTTGTTTGGTTGTTTTTTTAATTAAGTTTGAATTGATCACATTCCTTTCATCCCTCTGTTCATGGGACTACATCAGGATTTCTTTGGTTTGCTACTGATAGCATTGGATGAACGTACAACACAGTAGATCCTCTGAAAGCAAATCTGTCTTTAGCGTTTCAAATGATCATAGATTTTCTAGGGACTCTGTCAAGCTTGTTTGACTCCATTCCTTGATGAGTGATATATCACTGGCTGCAGGAACCTAACAAAATGTTCACTCTGTCCTCAGTGCATTGTCCAAGATGGTTTTCAAGAGACTAACCATCCTATGCTGTATCTCTGTTGATCCGCTACTATAAGGCTGTGTTGTTTGTGCCTGTTTTTTCAACACAAGCTGCAGCTGGTGCCCTTCTTACACCTCTTTCTTCATCAGCCGTTGCAATGGTGTTTTCATAAACCTCCATAGTTTTTAGCTGATTGTCTTTGGCACCCTCCTGTTCTGCATTGACTTTGCAGCACTTGCAGAAACCGCAGCAGTGTTTCCCACAGAAGGCAACTGTAGACATAATCATATTGTCCCAAGGCTCTAGAGAGTGCATCCAGATGGGCAGGAAATCCCAGTTTTGGAGCTTCTCAGGCAGTGAATGTGGTCGTTTCGTCTGCATAACGTTAATTACAATCACAGCAATACACAGAGCAAACAAGGGAAGGCAAACACCCAAAAGGACTGGCCAGCCTGCCAGTGACAGACCAAATACAAACAAAGGCAAAAGAAAGAAGCAGACAAGAAGATAAAATATAGCAAACCATCTGTACTTGGCTGTTATGTTCCCCAAACTCTTGCACAACCGTATTGGGAGCCGGGTAAAAGGCAGCGGGTAAAATAGAATTATCCCAGAGACATTGAAGAAAAAGTGGCACAAGGCAATCTGAAAGAAAAAAAAAAAAAAGTTTGAGAAGTTTGTTCCTACAAATGCCTTTAAATGCTCCTACCTACATAATAATAACTTCCAGTGGTGGTGACTTCATAATTTCCCTTCTCTTGCTCCTCACTTTTTTTTTTCTTGTCTTCCATGCTATTTCACTGCCAGGCCTTTCCTGCACGAAGCAAGGACTGGGTAATACCTCATGCATTGTAAAGATCTAAACCTACACACAGGCCATGGCATTTGGAAACAAGGCAAGCCTAGAGGGGACAACAAACCGCCCTGCAGATGGAGAAGTTTTAAAATGCAGCTTTCCACTGCAAGAAATTGAGTCCACCAGAAGTACAGCTGACAAACCAAGCAACAATCAGGAAACAGTTCTGTTGTTAGTAAGGCATGAGAACCACGTGAGAACTGTTCATTACTAAGTTCTGCATCCCTAAGTTTTCAACTAAGAGATGGGAAGACTAGATTAGATATTGCATACAGGTTATTGAGAAATTGCTAATTGTACGAACCTGGATTTTCCAAACAATTAGCAAAAAGTTTACAGGGCACTGAGGAGATTCCTGAAATGTGACTTTGTCTAAATCTTTTATGATCATTTGGTTTACATATTTCAAAATCCTTTTTAAAAAAATAAGCATGAAGAGACATGTACTTGCTAAAGCTTTCAGAAGTTGCTTGGACAGAATAAGCATACACTGAACAAAACAGTACATTCCCTGCTCCCATTATCTTATTTTTCTTTCATAACTGTTATCAGACTAAAGCAAACATGAAAATACTGGATTCTGATTTTTAGAGTATGTTATAAAAATAGCAGGTTAACACGAGAGCTGATGTTGGTCAAGATAGTATCTTCACGTGATTACATCTGTTCTGTCATGCCTGAGGACAATAAAATAACTTCTGTAATTTTCCTAATTTATTGTGGCTAGTAAAAAGCATTCATCCTATTCACAAAGGAAACTTCGTTATCTTTTCACTCTTTGATGTAGAGGGTTCATTGAAATGTTATCTTCTGACTGGAATGTTCTTTACCGGATGGTAAATGGGAGCCCAAAGCCAGGCTGCCTACATCTCAAGTAGTATGAGGCAAAAAGAAATTCAATAAAAGCTGGCCAGATTAGATTTACAATGAGAATGTAGTTGTCATGATGCTCACTGCAATGTCACACAGGTTGACAACTTGCCATCTTATGAGTTTTAAAGCCTCCACTTAGATGACAGAAATCCCTGTATACTGCATGAACAGAGTTTGGGTCCTGAGCATGGAACTCAACATAAATTAGTAACCCTCGTAGGGAAAAGACAAGAGAGTTGTCAATGTGAGCATGAATTCCAAAATGCTAAGATCCCATGCTCTGTGGTCAAGTGGCCAATCCTGTCTGATTTCTGAATAAATTAATCAGATCAAGCTAAATTTACGAAAGCAAGATCTGACTATATATTGACATTCTAGGAATGCTTAATAGAAGCTTTTTGCTCTGATAGTTGAAATTAATGAGCAGTCACTAGTAGCACACAAAGAATCAAGCCCAATTTCTATGACATATTTGCATCAGAACTAATTTTGTCAAGTCTTTATTCAGAAAATTTGCAATTCTAAATGAATTCAAGAAAGCACTGGTTTATACTGACCTGTAATGAATATTTTAATGTACTGCCTGGGCTTGCTAAAGCTGCAAGTATAGCTGTTGTGGTTGTGCCAATGTTAGCTCCTAAGGTGAGGGGATAAGAACGCTCAATGCTTATAACACCAATGCCTAGGAGAAAAGAAACAGCATTGAATGATTGCAGAATGCTGAAAAAAGATAAAACATGGGGATAAAAATTACAATATTGACAACTTACCAACAAGAGGTGTAATAGCAGATGTGAAAACAGAACTACTTTGGACAACGAAGGTCATGCCAGCCCCTGCAAGCATAGCCAGGTATCCAGCTAGCCAAGTAAAAGGAAAAGGGAAATCTAAAAAAAAAAAATAAAAAGAAAAAAGGAGGACATTGTCTTTAGAATAACAAAATGTTCCAGTCATATAGAAAACACTATTAAGCATTTCAAATGTAAATATACTACTTGCATATTGTCTAAAACAAGAAGATTTGGGGTCAGAGCGAGTTCTATTACTTTAATTTACCCTGTTCTTTGTACTCTCTCTCCAGCCTTCCGCTACTGGTCACACTGTGAGATGGATACTAGACTAGGTAGACCTTTGTCCTGACCCAGGGTAGCATATATGTTGTAATACGAGTAGGTACCAGAAATTTTTCCACTGAGCTCAACACAAAACTTTCTAGGTGTTTAAAGCATCTTGGTTTTGGCAAGCAGGCACCTGCTACAGGAATGAGGTCTTCAGAAAGTTCTGAAGACTATCCTGAGAAAATAAGGTGGTTTGTTTTAACTAATTTTAAGCTGATCATCTCCTCATAATTCACTTGTTACTCTTGCAAAGAAAAGCTAATCACACTGATCAGAGAAACTAAGCACAATAGTCTGCAGATTTATGAGTGACAAGAGGTCAGGACTCCATCAGTCAGGAAGACATAGAGGGATTCCAAGTAGATCACAAATGAACAGTGACTGGCAGCTGATCACTTTCTACACATTTATTTTGATTTGGGCAGTGTTCTTTGCCCAGGAGAAGATAGAAAGGGGACCACTTTGTTGTCCTCCCCATGTTTGTGAGCACTCTCTTCTAACAGAATCAGGTGTATGCCAGGACTGCTTTTCCCTGGTACAGGTCCTGACCTTCCATTCAATGGAAAACGAAGAAAAGGCAGCCAAGTGGAAAACAAACAAAACAAAACAAGACAAAATAGCTGTTTGCACACAATGAAAACAGGCTGAAAAATCACCTGGATAACACAGGGAAAGACATAAAGTACCAATATGCAGGGCTGCTTATCACCCTGAGGAGACGGTTAAGGAATGGAGCAGGGCAAGTAAAGGAAATTAGATCATTAATCTCTACGCACATTTATTCAGCTTACTTTAAAAGAAACATGCAGGCCCTGTGCCCAAGCAGGCAGTCATGATCTCAGCACTATCTTTTGAGGATATGAAGATTACATTTCCAACAGCTAATGATTATACATCAAGATACAGAGCCTGAACTTTGGTCTCTGTTGTTAATCTGCAGTCCACAAGCAAGCTGTTAACTAATAGCTTTTAAAAGGAAGAAAATAGCATGCTGAGCTGAAGAAATATCAGGGGGTGATGACTCTGGTTTAATACTGTTTTCTTGAACCTATTCTGTAATAACTGCATAACAGAACAGGAGATGTCGATAAATGTGCCTAATGTCCTTGCTATTTCTAAGAGCAATCTTCAGGAAAAGCAGGTAATTACCAGTGTTGATTGTCTTCTTGATAACAGTTGCCACTTGTCCTTTAAGTACAGAGTTTAATAGCTTAACGATCATCACCAAACAGGAGCACAGAACAAGCAGGGACAAAGCCAAAAGGATGAGACCGATGGCAAGATCAGGCAGGTCTGCTTCTGCAAAGAGATGCCGGCCTGAAAAAAAAAAAAAAAAGAAAAGGAAAACAAATAGGCATAGTCACATTTTTTCTTCTGATCCCAAGGCCAGCTCTGGTTTTCATGCATAGCCCTAAGAACGTGAGACCAAAGCACACGCAGCTTGAGGCGGTGATGAAAAGAGTGAAAATGCCACCTCCCTGGCTGCACAAAAGCTATGCCTGAGAGGAACTCGTGTATGTACACTTTCATAAATACACAGCGGGCACATCTGCAGGGCAGGCAGAAGCAGGGTGACCACGTGTAAGGAAGGAGAATAACAATGGAGTGAGGAAATTGTGGTGTGCTCCAAGCTGGGCTGTGAGTCAGCTCTTCCCAGGGAGGGCTGTGTGCCTGGGAATGGCTGCTGAACATCCTGAACATATAGGGATGGAGGTATCCAAGCAGCCACCACAGCACAGTAACTGTAGCACTGAGTCACCTGAACAGCAAGGGTGTCATGATACCGAGGACCCCAATTACTGGTATCAGGGAGCATGGAAAGGGATCCATGCGCAGCCAGATGCAGTGATGATGATGATGTAGCTGTACAGCAGAGCAGAGGCTGTTTTGACTGCACCTGTAGTAGTACCTTGTGTATGCATACAGGCGAGTGCCTCTTGATACAACTCTGAAGTGGTCTGTAGGCACCATTAGGAAGATAAGCACCTCTGTAAAAGTCTTGCAGAAGGAGAAATAGTTCTACTACTCACATTTGCTGATATATTCTGTTTCAGATACATTTTTCATGGTCCATGTCACGTTTCCTTCAGTCCAGCAAAGGTCAGGAGACGTGCAGTTTTCTGAAGGTGAAATTGTGACATTCTGCAGTGTCTAAAATTGCCAGAGAAAGTGGATGGTTCAGTCACCTACAGCCTTCTTTAAGAGCCCGTACAAAGTTCTGGGTTTTTGCTGCAACCAAGAATTCATCAGCTGCAACTACACGCAGCTTTGTAAGCTGGAGTATAATTAATGACACCAGAGAAATGACATGGCAAAATTTTTTTGTTTTGTTAAAATAAACAGCTGAGCTGTTACTCAGGTCAGTCAATATGACTTTTAAAGATGAAACCTTCTATGTCAGAACAACCATATCACCAGATCGTCAGTAGCTAAGAACCATAATTACTGATCTCAGGGCTCACAGAAACAGGTTCACAGTTCAGCCTGCACTTTCTGTGCCATTGCTCTCCTTCTAGGCGTGGGAGGACTGCAGGATGCTGATACTCAGACCTGAGGGGGCACTGGGAGCAGCAGGCCCGCCTCAGCCTCCTGCTACACCTGAGGTGGAGCAGCCAGCGCCGCTGCAGGTAACCCAAGTGGAGTTTGACGCTACCACGGCCTGCTCCTGGCCCTGTCTGCCATGGCTAGCATTTCACTGGCCATCCAGATCATCACTCAATAGGAGCAGGGCTCCTCTGAAAACTTAATTTTAATCTCCACTCTGTGTGTCCTTTAGCATCTGCTGCCTCAGGACTTCGGGAATCAGTTTTATACACCCACTAACAAGTAGAATAACTCTCGTTAGAGGTCCAGGGGCTGTTCAATGCTCTAGTTGTTAGTTTAGCTGAACAACACAAACCAGACACAGCTCCACAGTCCACCAAAGTACTCCTTGGTGCCGTTCTGGGCAACAAGTTCCTCAAGCTGCAGTGTTGCTCAGGTGAAGAACAGATGATTTTAGCCACACAGAGGCTTTGTCTGAAGGCAGTTTTCTGAGAAAACTGAAGTAACCAACTGCCAGCAGACCACCCTAGCACATAAAGCTGCTTAGATCAGATAGGTGGGCAAAAAGAGATTTTCTTGGGCCTACGTTGCAGATTTTTTCCACTTTCAGGGATCCTGCAGGAGTGCCAAGTTTAAAGGCATTTGTATGTGAAAGGAGTAGAAGGTTTGGCTCCAAACCACCAGTTCTGATAAGCAAGGGCCTGCAAAAGCAACCAAGTCAAGCCTGCTGCTGGCATGACATGCTTGGTTTAAGCAGTACAAAAGCTACATTAAATTGTCTTCATTCTTTTTCTGCCGCAATAAATACTCATTTAAAAATCTAATTTCACAATCCTATGATAAGCAATGCCAGCTATGGATCAATAAATATTTCCTGAGGAGCCTGACAACTAATTTAACATAATACTCACCACATTGGTTTCAGTTACGCACCAAATCTTTACAAGGCTTTTGTTTTTTGCTGATTCGTCATTTGTAGCAATTGCATTTATTACAGATTTATCAAGCTTAAAAAACAAAGAAAAACAACAGCGTTAGTCCAACTTCCATCACACACTTCTGTTCAGCTCTACCCAGATAATGACTTCCCTTTTGGAAGCTCAGCCACATGAAGCCTACATGACCATCTCTAATGCTGGAGCTGCTGCCCAGCAGGGAGGATGGGTTTTACTCCCAGAAAAGGTACAACTTCACATGCACAAATACACTGTGTCTCATTCTCCCCAAATCACTCACCCCATCATCTCAGCCGTTCTGCTTAAACAGCTACACTGACACAACTGCCTGAAGCAACGGGCTGCCACCCTCCACCCCATATGTCACCTGCCTTCCCAGCCCTCTAGCTAGGCCTACCCTCATGAAGGTGAAATGTGTGGGAAATAGAAGTGGGAATTATGGAGCTGGGTCTTTATGAATCCACCTGCTAATGAGCTTTACCCCAAGGACACAGAGAAGTGATTGAGTCCCTTTCCCATATTCAGAGCATTCCGTTTAGCTGTGGTGGTACCAAGCAAGTAGCTTCATTAAAGAGAGAAAGAGCTTACCTCAATGATGAGCTTTGTAAAAGGGTCTGTAATAACTTTTAGTAGCTCAGGGGCATCCTCACCACTTTCAAGATGAAAGGACTCCACTATAACATTAGTGAGATGGTAAAGATAGCCAGAAATTACTTCAATGGGCAACAACACAAACACAGCAAGCCAGTTGAAGAAATCATGGATTGTTGCCCCAGCAAAGGCCCTGCAAGAAGAAATTCAAAAATAGAGCTGCTTTTAATTAAACAATATGTGCACAACTTCAATTAAATATGAAATCATAAGGGTGGGGATGAAGCCCATTTCCAGATAGGAATTATTTCATTTCTAAGGTCCCAGAAGATGGTTGCTTTATTACAGAGCCCTAAGTTTTTTCCACACCGTTGCCCAAGTGAAAGAGTCAGCCAAGGCAACCAGAACAAGAAAAACTAGAAAATACAAAAGTAATCCTCAACACAAGGCTGCCAAGAGTACTTAACAGCTTACATTGTTTTTGTATCGCACCCTGTTTTGGTACACTTCTAATTCTCAACCAGGATTTGCTTCTAGGATCTGTTCTCCCTGACTCATGCAGAAGACGTCTCTTTGCAGCCCTCTCACGTGCTCTTGCAAAGCATGGGTGTACAGCTCCCTTCCAGCCTCTCCTTCACAACCTGAGGAGCCACAGCTATTTCCTCAAGGGCACTCTTTCCAAAGTTCCTGGTAGGTGCTTGTGCTCCTCTTAATTCTATGCAATATGCCTGTATTTGTTTTAAAATATAGCTCCTTAAATTAAGCATTGTAGAGGAAGAAAAATGTGGAGGAAATATTCCTTGAAATGCTAATCCTGTAGTTTAGGTTCCAAACTGCTTGAGGGGAAATTAGGTGAAGCATTCAAAGTAGGCCAACAAAATTGAGAGTGCTACCACAGAGAGAATATCTTAATCGGTGGTAGTCACCAGAGTTTTTCTTTCCATTTTGTGAAAAATACACCTGTGAGTGCCCTACAGAACAAGCATACGCAGAGGGTATTTAGAGACTAAAGTGATTGTTAATGACTACATTAAAAATCTTCTTTCCCATTATTATTTATTTCATTTCTCTTGACTAGAAACTACTAAGGTACTTTGTCATTGGAATTTAAGTGACAGAAACTAGCTCAACCAAAGATTCCAAACAGCAAATCTTGGAGAAATATGCCTCAGCTAGGTGTATTTTTTATGTTTGGTATGCCATAAATATAAGATACTAAAGTCTTATATCCCTCCCAAGTTAACTGCCCATCTCCAGTTAATGAGAGCTCTATGTGATAAAGTGAGCTCTTAGTGATAATGCCAAGTGACAGCAAAAAAAGTTGCTGCTTTATTTATTTGACAGCCAATACACTTCATTTTTCTATGGCTACCAGCTGTTGCTTACTGTAGACTTCAAAAGCCTGGAGCACTGGAGTCCTTCTTAAGGAGAGTAGATCAAAATAGTGTAATGTCAATTTATTAGCTCCTATAATTAAGAAGTAATCAAAAGTGGGTGGCATCATTGGAGTAGTTTGAAAATTTATCATTGTGTAAGATCCTGTTTAAAATGGTGGAGTCTTACAAAACCACAAAAATTTAAAAGAATCCAATATGCTTTTCTTCATGTATATGAAGCCATATATCTAAACAGTAC
Organism: Cygnus atratus; assembly: GCF_013377495.2. NCBI lineage: Eukaryota > Metazoa > Chordata > Aves > Anseriformes > Anatidae > Cygnus > Cygnus atratus. Next base: position 58,514,794 of record NC_066365.1, read on the forward strand.
TTTGGCAGTTGTGCGAGGAATGACAACAGCTTAAAACTTGCTATCATGTCAAAGCGGACGGTTTAGGAAGCTGAAAATTACAGAATTCCCATCATAATTTCATAGGACAAAGCAAAAAAAATGAACTTTTTTTTAAAGCTTCACTGAGATAAATGGTAAAATCCCTTATGATTAAGATCTATTGCATTTATAGGTCATTAACCTTGCTTTAGAAGTTTCTTGCAATTTTCCTAACTAGACATTCAAATTCTGGTCAGTAGAAGGGTTGAATGGCTGTAGTGCTGATAGACAATATAGGAGAAAACCTAGTAAGGAGGAAGAAAAGCAACTTTTCAGATCTAGTGTTTAAGTACAATACCTTCTAAATTCATTCCTGTCCCCGGCTTGCATGAGTGCCACAATTGTGTTTGTAACTGAAGTGCCAATGTTTGCCCCCATAATGATAGGAATAGCTGATTGCACAGTCAGCACTAGAAAGTAGAAAATGAAGCATTGAATGAAAAAATCAGATCATCAGCGAGCTATTTGGTCCAATGAAAATTAATCTATGTTAACACCACAGGGACCTGACTTCCCTTGATGTCACTGGGATTAGACACTCTAATCCAGACATGTTTGCTTTAACCAATCCCCTTGGGAATGTGGTACTCTGATAGTATAGTGATCCCCCACTGCAGCCCGTGGTTATCTCCTTTCACCGCATGTTCGAAGGCCAGAGTAAGAGTCTCTTCTGTCCCAGGCATTTTCCTACTTAGTGCAGAATTTTGAAATGATGCTAGAAACATATGAAGTTTGGTAATTGGCTAACAAAAGAAAGCAATACAGATACTTTAGAAGTTAATGCATTCAGTACCAAGGCTTCCAGTGATTTTCTTTGCTATTATGGACACTATTTTCTGCAGTGTATTAACTTTTTCTTCCCCCTATTTTTTTTCCTTAATTTGGTATCAAGGCAGCAGTTGTGAAAGGCTTTTCCTGCTATTCCTACTCCTACACCCAATGCTTCTACAACTTCAGCACAGGTGGGAACATTTGTTCAACCCCACACTGCGATTTGTGGGTGCTCTTTAGGAAGATACTGTAAGCAGACTTACGTGTGGAGGACACCATGCTGACCACAATGGATGAAGAAGTACTGGAGCTCTGGACCATAACCGTCACCAGAACTCCGATCACCAGTCCCGCAACAGGATTAGACAGCACTGAATCATCTTTAAAAATGTCCCCTGCTGCTTTACCTGCAAGAACATATTCTCAGAGTGAGGGAAGTACAAGGTGAAGTCAATAGGAATTAGCAGAGCATTTAATTAAAGATCATTCAACCATTTAATAAGATGCATAGGTAGCCATGCTTGCCAGCCAAAAAATGTACAAGGTGATGTAGCCCAGGGATCCAAATTCAAGTTCTGAACTCTCAGTTTATCAGTTATCAGGCAATATGTTATATTTTCTCATTTCAGTGACTAAACAAGCTACAGTGAACTCTTCAAAGAACTCTGCATATAAAACCATCATCAGAAGAAAGACCGTAAAGAAAAAAAACACATATACATAGATTTAAATGCTATTTCTGCCCTGATGGCTTTTGGCTACTGCTTCAAGGAAAGCTATTTTAATAATTTTGAGTAATTCTGCTCCGGTAGCTTTCCGTGTTGCTGAAAATCCAGATAATTCTACAGATCACATACATCTTTGATAACCACTTCTGAATCCATCAGCAGAATTCAACCCTTGGAGAGAGGTGAATGTGAAAATATATTTTAATAGTTTTCATCTTTGAAGGATTGGGAGACATTTCAGTGCTGAATGCTTTGATCAAGAGCATAGTTTTGATACTTCTCCTTGTTGAAATGACTTTCACATGGGACAGATTTATGCTCAGGTGCATTTGTGTAAACTATCACTAAAGTAACAGGAACCTCCTAAGAAACTGGGGCCAATAATCCCTACATCAACAGCTCTTTGTAATCTGAGAAACAAAGGCCCTTTTTTATTGCAGAGGACAGTCAGTTTTCAAGCAGAGATACTTACTTCTGAACCTGTATCTCTACACATAAATCTATGCATTATGCTCTTGAAGAGTGAAACTTGCATTTTGTTCACTCGGATGACATTTAATGCCTCATTTGTATTCATTATTCCTGATATTTTAGATGCATTTTCATACCTACCTCCTACCAGTTGAAAAGCAGAGCTCAGTACATCCAGAGAGCACACGAATAAGTAGAGTAATCCAAGCAAGATGATAAACTTTCCTATCCCGTAGAGTACACGAATGATTTTTCCTTTTCCATCCAGTTCTGCAAAACAAATACATTATACATTAAAAAAAAAACTTATTTATGTTATCTAGTGTTTTCTCCAGAACAGTTTCATGTGCAAGCAGAGACTACAGAGTTAAGTATGGTGTTATGACCCCAGTGTATAATTAAAAGAGTGTTATGGTTAATCCAAATTTTAACTGCAGAAATGGGTTGTTCATTTAGCTAGTTTTACCAGGAAAAAATAAATAAATAAAAAAGCCTTTGGTATATGATAAATGCCTTATGAAGACCAAGACTGATCCTTGGTTTTACACATTCATCCTACTGAGTAAAGAAGGATAAATAGGAGCCTGAAAATAAGATCAGACGGCTTTTGGGTTGTTTTCCATATATCCCCTTGTGTTTTAAGGAGGGTAAGCAACATGTTCTCCAATTCCTTCTAAGCTGCCTAAATACAATATCCCAATTTCACCACTGTGGAAGGTGACACAAAGTGTAAAGCCTACATCTGAAAACTGCTCAAATCCTAAATTCTGTTCTGCAGCAAATACCATTTCAGAAAAATAACTGAGACAAAGACAGCAATAGTAATGGAAAAAAAATAAATGCAGGTAGCTTATTTACTGAGAAACGTCTACCTGACCACTTGACCCCAGTGTCCTGCAGTTCTGGCAGAGCCCATGGGTCTTCTTCTGGTGTTGTCTCATCTATCAAGGCTATTGTGGAAAATGCAGGTTGAATTTCCACTTTATTTCCAAGTGAAGTCACGTTGCCTGATGAAATAGAACATTAGAAAAAAAAAAAAGTTTAATTACTTTCCCACTTCTCCATGGAGCGTCAAACTTACATATCTCTAACTCAGAGGTGAGAGCACACGTTACCTTTGTGATTTTCTCCTTCTTTTCCCGGCATGTTCTGGTTTTGTTTGGAAGAATCCCCGATGTAGTTATTGGTTTCAGGCTTGTCCACCTCAGGCCAAGGAGCCATGATCTGTGACTGATAAAGTAATGCTGATTAAAATGTATGTGAACTCAACATACTCAATTTACAACAAGGTGTGCGAGAATATGATTAATTTTAAGAGAAAAAGAAATGGAAAAGAAGTAATTTGTCTTTGACCGCAGCTTTTTACTAATTTTTATGAGCTATTCTTTTATTTGTGAAATTGATATCTCATTTACTTTCGAAATCACACAGTTGATTTGTTGCAATTTATGAAATTAATAAAAAAGTCAATCATGTCTATATTTTTGTTCACTTTTAACTGTCATGAAAGCAAAGGTTTCTCAGCTTTCCTAACCTAAAGCATTTCTTTAATTCATTTTATCTCCTTTCAGCAAAAAGTCAGAGTGATTTATTTTTTTCCATCTTCTGGTTTTAACTGACTACCTTTACCAAACTGATAATTCATTCTTCCTCGATGCATTGCCTAGTTTGGGGCATGTATGCTAAAAACAACCTTCTTGTTGCTTCTACTGGTTCATTCCCATGGAAGGATGGAGGACTATGTGACTCTGGACAAGTCAAAAGAAGACCCAAGCTTCAGAAGGTCCAGAATGACTCTTGCTGAAGGACCAGGCGAGAGCATTATTAAATGACAGAGGCCATTTGCGGGTCTGTATTTGGAACTCCTGCCGCTGACACTAGAAGTGAAGCGGAGCTAGTAGCAGCAGCTGCAGGCTCTCCCATCTCACACAGACTGTCTGCATGAACTTTTTCCTTCCTGACCCCTTTTGAGGTCAGGCATTTAGCATGTATTTTAATATTATCCAATAATAATTCAAAAAAAAAAAATAAGAAATTACATGGCCAATTCCCGCTGGAATAACTAAAAGTACATGTGGAAGACCAAGCCCAGGCCCAAGTAGAAGAGGCAGATGCTTCTTGAACCAAAACCTGGAAGACCCAAGCTACTTACTTCACCAGTATTAGGAACCAGGGGGAGAGATAAAAGAGGGGCAAGGTGACTGTGGGGGCTCTAACAATACAATGATTATAATTCTTCCCTCCCAGGCTTGTAAGGTGGTTGGTTACCTCAGCCTACGTGACCCAAAACTCAGTGGAAGGGACGGGAGAGGTGAACGCTACCCAGAAAAGCCTTACCTCGGGGTCTGTCTCTTCCACCCTCTCCACCACACGTGTCAGACCATGCCACAGGCAAGGCTGTGGCCTGCCTGGTGGCCACCACATCTCACACCCACACAGCTCAAACAAGGATGAACAAATTTGCCTGCAATGCTCCTCATAAACAAGGCACCTGCACCCAGCCTCCGAGGGTCAGTGTCGGAGCGGGTAAACAAGGCTCAACCACGTTTAGCAGCCACTCTCAGGGAGTATAATTAATCGTTTGTTTAATGATAATCATTTATGTAGCTGAAGTTTTGTCCCTGCCCATGTCAACAGCCACACATCCTACTCCTGAGTTCAGCTTTGGCTGGGAAGGAAATGGCACAGAGATAATCCCTGATAATCATTGTTTTCTGGTACTTCCCAGATTAGGGATTTCTCCCCTTCCTGATTAGCAGGAAAAGTCATTCTACAATCTCTTTGGCAAAAAATATACTTTCACACAGTTATTATCAGTGGCATGAGATCCAGTGCAGGTCCTAAGACACACAAAGATCTCAGAAGAGATAGATGAAAATCACTCTTGCTTGTTTCAACAAGGCTTTCCATCTGCTTGAAGCAAATTCTCATATTTTCATCCATGCCAGAACAACCTCCAAGCCCCACCCATGCCAGAACACCTCAGTCTTGTTAAACAAGTTTCATTTATACATGTTCAGCATTTAAAGAGCTCTGAAAAAAAAATCTGCTCAGCACAAATGCTCCTTAAGTGAAACAGAAGTCGTGAAAATGCATTGGAAATTCAGGTGCAAAGTTGCATTGATGACATATTCCTGCCATGGAGAAGCACAGGATATACTGAACAGCACCAGCCCGAGAGATGCCATCAGTACTTTTACAGCTCTTCTGCTCAGCTCAGTATGGAAATGAAGGATTCAGCCTGCATGGTCACAGTATGGAAACTGAACTGCTGCATTCACTACAGAAACTGGAGCTTGAAAACTTCAACAGAAAACCAGCCTCTAGTTCTGCTAAATAAACTCTCCCTGTTCAAGAATTCAGCAAGGCATCTTAATAAGCATCACTCATGTTCCCGAGGTGCTCGGGATCCCACAGGTACGTCATTATTGTTTTTGCTTTATGTGATTAAATACCCTAGAATGAGAATTGAGCACCTCTGTGGCGGAAGTTTTTTTATAAGTATGTTTATAAAATTATTCATATGAGTCCTAGCCAACCTCTCATTTGGCAAGGTAGACCTGAATACCAAACATCCTAACAGTATTTGCCTTGTGCAGTTGGGTTTGCAGTGGTATTCCTTGAACAGCCAATTCTGTCCGATCGCTATCAGGGACGGGTGAAATCAGAACCACGTAGGTCCTTGAAGTGCTACCAAAACTGTCAGCTTTCTCCAGATCCCAGATCTTGTTAGACGAAGCATCTGAGAAGATAATTTACAGCCACCCGATACTCCAGTTGTCGGCATCCTGTCCACAGCTACTTACTGTTAATTAATCGCTGCACTACGAGGATAGAGCTTTCCCTTCAGAGAGCTCTTTCTTGCCCTGAATACAGACATTAAATACCTTGAGAGAAACGTGCAGAAGAAAACCCAGATGCTGCGGAGGAGCAGGGTGACAGAGCTGCCCGCATCCCTCCCCAGCCCCTCGGGTTAGCTGCGCCCTTGGAGAGGCTGACGTCAGTCATGGCGTGAAAGACCAGCAGCATTTTACGCAAGATATACACGACTACGAAAGCACTAATAGTGGTTTCCTCCTGAGCACTGACGACAGCTGCAAGGGAACATGTCAGGGAGCAGAGAGAGGACGGGCCAGCGGCTGCACAGCCTGCCAGAAGGAGCCACGTTCCCTTGGACCCGCCAGTCCAGGTCGAAGCAGCCACAACTGCTGGACGAGGTGCCCAAAGCGAGGGGTGCTGCCGGTCCCTCTGCCAGCCCCGGTGCCTCTGCAACACATTCTGCTGCTGTGTTAGCTGGTGGGAAGCCTGGCCTGGTGCCTGCATCCTGAGCATCCTGCTCAGGGCTGTGCTGAAACGGGAGCCCGCTCCCCCCCGAAGGTGGCAGGTCACGGTACGCTATGCATATTGCAGAGGCCTGAAAACTAACGCCCGTGCAAGCTGTAATCCAGCCTGCTCCAGCGAGCCCTGTGGCAAACCCTCTCGCGCCGCGGCACAGCCAGTATAGTCTTTCCTTCGGAAAATGCTAACTGCCTGTGACGTCCTTTCTGACTCCAGGCGAAACGGAAACCTTCCACGCCTCAGGGGGAGACCAACGTGAATGAATGGAACTCAAGTGCTGGCATAAGATACGAGGGGTATGAAGTTGAAGCCATATTTCCTCTCTCACTGCTGCATCTCAGAGTTGAAGTCCCTGGGGAAGGACACGAGCGACACTAGGTGTCACACAGCCACCCCGTATTACCTTCCCCAGTGACTCACCCAGCTGTAACAACGCTTCCGCTGCTGTAGAGCTGGCTGTCAGTGCTTTTCGGTCTTAAATCAACAGCAGTAGTAAATCTGTTTATTTTGCTGGTCTTACCCTGGAGAATATAAAGTTCCATTTGCACGTGCCTGGACGGTATTGTTTGTAGCCCTCCAGCCGTGACCATTCACCGAGAGGGCAGCTTGTGCCTGCAGTAAGAACTACAAGCTGTAAGCCTTAAATACATCTAACCTCGATGGGAACAGACCCAGCGAAACCACGGTGAAGTAAAATTTCTGGGCAAAAAGGTTTCCCCAGGTTGCTTAAGCAGCTCCAAGTCAAGTTTGGGTTTCTGCCAGGCTTTTCCCTCTCCCCTCTCTCCTCTCCCAGCTTTTCCACAAATGCATGCCACTTTCTTGTCATGAACCATCATGCTACATCTTGTTCTGAAAGGAGATTTACCAGCTGATCCGAGATCCAGCTGTATGAATTAGTAAAGGTGAATATTTGCCACACGTGCTTCATAGCAGTAAATGCATAGCTACATTGCAATCCTTCTTATGCATAGTTGGAAGAAATACAAAACTTTTCCTCAAAATTTCAGACACAGAGGCAAATTATGTCAGGACAGGAAGGGAAAGACTCTTAGCCAGCACAAATTAATTTAGTTGCTTTGCATCAGTGGACAGTTTTGCCCAAGAGCCTGGTTCGCTGCAGCCACAAAACCCCAACAAAAGAGGCAACAAGTTAAATAAATGCCAGCAAGGGTCCAGCCTTGCTCGGAGCAAGTCTTGCCTTTGCTCTGGCACTTCCTTGAGGCTTTTTCTCTGAATAAGTTAGCAGGCTCAGCTAGGATGTAAGTTTTCAACTAATGTAGCAGCAAATTAAAAAATAGGTGTGTGAAAGCTAGAAAAACAACATCGTACTCACTGTTTATTCCTATGAATTCCTGAGACTTATTTATCACAATTGTGAATCTAACACATGGCAAAGCTGAAAAGTAGATAAAACTAACAAGGAAAACTAATGTCTAAGCTAGTGCAGAGAGAAAACAAATCCCAAACATTATCTGCTGCATTCACAACCAAGCAAAGCACCAGACACAGCCACTTAAGAGCCAGAACCAAGAAACCTCAATGAACTGCTTGAAATGCATGGTAGGTATTTAAAAAGAACAATTCCTTTTTTTTTTTCTTTTCTTTTTCTTTTTTTTTTTAAGAATAAAACAGCAAAACATGTTTCCAGCAACAAGGAAATACAACAAGTTACCCCATCCCGAACACAAAACACACAGTAAAGAATGGAGAGGAGAAAGAATAATGACATTAGAAAGACTTACTGATCTAATGGAAGAGCTGCTAATAAAAGTTACTGGGAAACCAGCTGATTTCTGCCTACTGTCACATTAGTTGAGCTAACTACATTAGACTAATGTATTCCTTCTACCTCGGTGTATCAAACTGAATTAGCATAAGAAAATGTTTCCATCGAGAACAGCCCGGCACTGCCTTTTGCAGCACACAGACCTTACGTGCTATCTATGCTAACACATGACTGACAGTATTTCCTTCCAATGTTTCATTAATCGTATCCCGGACATTTTCCAGTATCCAGTACCACTGTGACTTAAAATCTCACTGCTTTTCAATCCAAATAAGAGTTAAAACAGTAACACCTTATGTTATAGGCAGTTATTTTATTTCTGGTTTTGTTCTTTTGACAGCTGTTAATAGTGTTTTGTTTTTTTTACCTTTACCATATTCCATTAAAAAGAAACTAGTTACTTTCAAACAAAAACTAGCAGAGTTCATTTTTGGAACTATGATTTTTTAATCCTTTCCTCAAAACATAAATTCATCTGAAAGCACACAAGCTGAAAATGCTAACAACTGGCTGACATTTCACATGCCACTCCAGTTCCCTGCACTAGCTCTCTGCTGCCTTTTCTTGAGCTGCGAAAGCAGAGCTTTTGATTTATGAGCTAATTAAGTTTTAAAAAAAGAAGAACAAGAAGGAAAAAAAAAAAAAACACCCTTGGTCTTAGTTGTTTTTACTTACCACTTCTTTCTTCCCAGGCAACAGAGAGAACGGATCAACTGGGCAGCCACTGCAACCTGCAATATATATAGACAGGTGTTGAGCAAAGTTTGCTTTCATCACTACGCACTAACATTCCTATTTTACAGTCCGGAGGCACTGCCTACCTGCAACTTAATGATCACAATCAACCTTTTTTTAGCAAGAGTGGGCAGCACCCAAGAGTGATAAAACCACAGGCTATTTCACACTTATCACATTCTAAAAAATGTCCCATCAGCATTTAAGTAGGAGTTGCTAATGTGTTCATGTGAGTGCTACGGGACGGTTTATTCCAGCCTGAGAAATTGCAGCCTGCCTGATCGTTCAGCAATCTTTTTTTCCAATAATAATTTTCAAACAATATTTTGCGATCTCGAAAGCCTGTCAAGAGGGTGCAAAGAAGAAGTAGTACTGTTATTTGTCTGTTCGGGTGCCTATTAATCTGCCTAAGGACAGCAGCAAGGGAGAATCAGATAAAACGCGGTGTAAGTACGAAACACGTAAGAACTTCTTTGAGAAGAGAGGATGGAGTTTCCTTCTTATCAGTGCTCCGTGTTTACAATTAAGGAGAACTCATTAGCATTTTGGCTGTGGTTCTCCTTCTAAATGAGATTTAAAGATGTAAGGACACCTTTGATAATTGCATTCAGAATGCTATCAAGGAAGAAGACTATGATAAAGAGGCACGTTATCCAATAAATACAGTAAGCTATTATAGATTAGGCACAGAAGTCACTGGCATTGCTACCTGTTTTACTAGTGATTTTAATGGGGAGCTTGAAGGGCTGCATTTGGCAGCTTTTGAATTTTTACTGTCTCAACGGGCGACCAAGAAAATAAGCTGTAAAGCAGCAATTTGATCAGCAGATCTGCTTCATCTGCGTGTATGCAGCCATATCTCCCTGCAACTCAGTGACTTAGTAACTCGGCGAGAAAAATAAAACTCTTGCTTCTTGCACCTTTCAACCCGGTAGAGACATGCAGCCTTTGGTGCTGGGAGCCAGAACTAAGTCTTTGCCTGTATCAGTGTCAGAGATGTTTAATAAGTGCTGGTTGTGGAGCCTCCACAGCCCCGTCTGCAGAACCACCGAGCTCCTGCCATGGACCTGCTGGTGTAAAGCCAACCACCCCCATGGCCCTGACTAGTGGTGATGATGGAGACAAGGAGACCTGAAGAGAGCCTGAAGAGGAAAGAAGTGATAGGAAACAGCCCCAAGGTCCATTCGCACAGGCTCAGTTTCCTTAATGGAAGTGTACTTTAACATCACCTTTAAAAATAGCCGGTTATAAACGATGCCCTGCATGTCGGAAGTCAGACGAAGCTTTTAACTGGGAAAACCTTGTGTTTCTGTGAGCTGTGGTTTATTAAGTCCTGAGTCACTGTTTGTGAAACCCAGCTCTGACGGTGAGAAGTGACGAAGTGCCGAGCTGGGGCTCGGCTGGCACATGGTGACGTCTCCGACAGCATTTTTATTCCGACGCTGTTCAGTCTATTTGCTAAGCACAGTCCTATGCACTGACCACACTCATGCTTTAGTCAGGGATCAGACCCATTGTGTTCCCCCAAAAATACTTTTGGAAAGAAGAACACGGCCACTTAGGGAGAGGCAGGCAATCTAGAGGCTGTCTTTGGCAGTCCGGGGCAGATTTTCCGTAGTCAGTGTGGAACAGCCTCCATAAGCAGCCGCAAGGGATGAAGGCAGGTCTTAGTTATCCCAGAAGCCTTTCCCTTGTTCAGGATCAGAGGAGAAGAGGCTGAAACTCTTCCCAAGACACCAGGCAGTGACAGCTATAGCCCAGAGCACTAACTTAGCATGCTTCAGGAACAGATTCAAGAGAAGATGCTACTGAGGAAGACTAACCCAATGCTCCTTTTTCCCCCTTTGAAGGTTTATTTTGAAGCAACTGACCTAACATCAGAAAATATTCCTGAACAGAGAACATTTAATAAAACAAAACAGCAAGCGAATTTCAGGTGTTAGGATTTCCTGTCACAAAGGTGTTGGATTACTCCGCAGTTACCTGGGATCAGTCTATATGTCAGCCTAAAACCCACCTGAGACAGTTCTGGGTTGCACAGAAAATGTCTCAAACACAGAATGAGAAAAAAATTCCTGGCATGTGCAAATCTCGTGAGAGCTGAACTCTGTCCAGGCACTGTTATATGTTGCAAGAAGCTATAACACAGGAGAGAAACACGTCTGCATAACAGGCTTCTGTGCTACAAGGTCCCTCGCGGCCTTCTCACACAAACGAGAGGCTTGCTTGGAAGGTGTCAACCCCGTTCAGATTTAAGAACCAGGCCCTAGTACAGTAAACCAAGTGTACCTAAGTCACAACTAAAATCTACGTAAGTGAAGGTAGGTAGCGGAAATGGCCCTCTGTCCTGCAAAGGTGTCAGAGCAGCCGGGGTGTGTTTCCACTAACCGTAACATGCACAAAATTGAGTTGGCTCTTTCAGTAGACAGACCTCCAAAGGGTAGCAGGCATGAGGGAGACCTCTCAGCTATGATCAGCAGAGAAAGTATTTCTCTTACAGTTGAATTTGATTTTCAGTGTTCCAAAGAATGCACTGCTAAACATTTACTGGATATTCAGGATGCTGGGAAACTAGAAAACAACTCTGTGGCTCTTTGCTGGAGAGAAGTGGTATTGTCTGTGGCATTTGGAAACAACGTTGTCCATTTCAACCTGTTTAGGAGTCTGGAACAAAGGTGGCTATCTGCACTTGGGAGCTGCAGTAGTTTAAATTAGCCTTTCCTCTTGCAGATATGTAAAACCATAAAGCACTGACCAATAAAGAGAGATCGGTGCTGATTTCAATGTGAAGTACAGCCACAACAGCTCTTTGGGTAAGGACTTGCCCCTACTCAGCTGAAGAGCACCTTCTTGCCTTGCACAGCTACTTGCAAGAGTTTAAGCTCTGGCTTTCTCTATTGTCTGAAAAGTATTCAACATGTAAATGTTTTAACAATGCAGTTTGTTAATGAAAAAGCCCAGTCAGATATTCATTGTGATTATTAAATTCCACATTGACATACAGCTGGGTATTTTCTAGCAATCAATATTTGTAACAGGCTCTGTCCTTGGCATTATATAGGATGTCTTGATTTAGGAAAAGAATGCAAACTTTTTTTTTTTTTTAGTTGATTACCTCATTCGTATTCCATTAGGAAGTGTAAATTTGTCTTTAAAAATTCAATGCCTACCAGGAAATTGTCTGGTGGGCATAGCTGCAATGAACATTTGTTTTTGCCCAAAGTTTCTACTGTAGTCAGAAATAGTAAAGAACTTACAAGGCTGCTTTGACAGCAGTAAGAAACCACCTGATTGAATGTATAAAGAATCTGAATCCTATCACAAGGTTCTTCATTACAATACTGTCTCTCACATTAATGATATGCAAAAGAACTAATGGAGTTATTGTAGTTAACATACTTCGGGAGCTGAGTAATGAGTAAAGTCATAAAGAGGCAGCAGTCAACAGAGTCAGTGCCAGGAATGGGAGGGAGAAATAAAATGCAAAGTGAAGGAGTCAGAAAGAGAAAAATTACAGAAAAGGCTTTCATAGATAAAAAAGGAAAAGAAGTATTTCAATACAGGACAGTTTTTATGAAGGACTCATATGGCCAACAATTTTAGACAAAGTGATGAGTCTGAAAGGAAAGAGGGACCTGGTTTTGTAATAACTGAGCAGACCCTTCACTATAGAACCAGTTCATTCTCATTACAACATGCTTCAAATATTTTAGTCGGTACAAATGCATCCTTGGGAGACAAGCTAGTGGGGTTTGTTGTTCACATCCTCCATGATAGCTGTTTTTCCATCAAGGACAGAAATGACAATTGTTTTTATTCTTGTTGGAGACCCTAAATACGTCCTACCCTCTCCAGAGAAACACAACAGACAAAATGGTACAGACACAAATAGGGCTTGTGCAAAACAGCACCAGCACAAGCCTGAATTTGATTTCAGTCAGAATGCTAAAAATATTAATTGTATCAACCACTTTGAAAACTAAAACCCGGATACATTTAAAAAAATATCATAGCAGTTCTGAACTTTTATCATTTGTCTTGAACACTTAATTAAAATTTGAGAAATGTGCATTAAAAAAATAGAAAAACTCCAGAACAAAGAACTGCTGAGTTCTTTAGGGTAAGAAAATTTTAATCACAAAAGAAACCCAATATTACTCCCCTCTTGCTAACCTTTCCTTACCCTTTTTATAGTCTCACCCCCACCCCACGTCCCCCTCTCTTTCCCCCTCCTGTTCAATCTCCCAGCCAATCTTGTATTCCACATCCTCCTGTTGCCTCCCATTTTGGACACATATTAATATATGCAAATAGCACCTTCCCAACAAACAAGTAATGGGGAGGAGGAAGAAGAGAAGAAGTGAAGGGAAATGTGAGAGCTCTTAAATAAATAATAATATTTACACTCTTATGTAAACCTTAATTTACAGATGTCAAAGTGCTTCAGGAAAGTAGGTATTGTTAGCTCCTTTATTATTCAAAGACAGTTCAAAGACTCTTTTCTTTTCTTTTTTTTTTTTTAAATCCATTGTTTTCTTCCTACACAATTTGTTAACCCTTGGCTGACACTGGACGTGGTGTTGCCGGCAGCAGGATGAGCCAGTATAATTACCAGGCAGCCAGCCGAGTGTGTTTACACTGCCGAGGAGACTCATCTCGCATTCCCAGCCTGTCCACTTCTGCTGCCCATGGGCTGGCCAGCCCGCTGGCCTCCACGTGCCACTCACAGGACAGCTTGCCGCTTACCATAGCCATGCTTATTTATCTTCTACCTAAATGACTTCTGCCTAAAAGGTTGATTTCACAGTGACTTAGCATGAGGATTTTGTTAAAAAAAGTAATCTCCCACAAAGATGCTACTCTTTCAAAAGGCAATTAGGTACTAATTTTGTATTGGAATTGCACATTTCAAGTATTAAACACCTCAAATTCCAGTTTAGAAATTGAATTTTTTTTTATCAGTGACAATGCTTTGTTACTTATTGTTGCAGAATCCTTGGCAGTATTTCCTTTCAAAATTTTTGTCCCTGAGATGGCTTTTAGACAACTCAGCTCTGGTTGAGTTACTAAAGCTGACATGTTGCCATAAGGCAAGAGAATAAATCTGTTTTCTTTAAACTTACTTTCCATACAACTAACTATCCAACATGCTAATTTTGTATGTATCTTTAAATGAAATCTGTAAAATTAACAGTAAAATTAAGCTCTCTGGTATCTAATAAATACTCTATCTGAGTAACATTCTGTAAAATATAGTTCCTGAACATGAATAGTTTGTACTTATCAGCTAATATTTCTGTCATAATAATCACTAATGGACCTCAGGTCAAGTTTTTCAAAGAAGTCAGTGCAAGGATGGATTTCTCAGGAGTTAGCGCTACAGTAATTTTCTTATTGCATTTGACAAACTAGTTTTGCTGCATAGTTGTAGGATCTTGTAATTAGAAGACTTTTCTGTGCCACACATCAGAAAAATGTTTTCCTTCTCTCATAGCAACTTCTCCCAATTGCACCTATTCCCCATAAACTATTTTAATACAATCCTGCTATCACCTATAAAAACTACAGGTAGTTTTGGAGGATTTTAGTCTAGTAAAGATGATACTCTGCATGACACAGGAACTGAACCTGTCTCCTTGTAGTTGAAATTGGATGTTGGTCCTCAGCCTTCACAACAAACTACATACAGAGAAATGTAATGGCAGTCCTTCCCTTCCCTTCCCTTCCCATTTCTATTCCCACAGACTTTCCATAGACTTCAGGTGCCCATCTTTAAGATGTACACAATGAGTGACCTCACCGGAATAAGATGACCATCTCTATCTGTTAATGGTATAGCTTCTTGTAAACCTTTGCAAATAAAGATCTACCACAAACACAGTACTTATTGCAGTTCTTATTGACTTAGAGGAACTTACATACATTTGCCTATATGCATGTAAGACATATTATATTCTAGTTAATCCTTTCACACAAAATATTTTTGGCTTTTTGAAGGGGTATTATAGGAGTAATGAGAGCAATGTTTGCTTTTCCAAAGGAAGACTTCCATTAACGTAGGGACACACAAAGGAGAACTTCAAGGTATTGAATAAATCTCTGAACTTTGGGCTCAGTGCTGGCAGAGAGAGACTTTGAGCAGTGAGGCAGGGAAAAGTAACCAAGGAAGTTAAAAATGAAATCAAAACAAAATATTCCCTGACCTGTTGTTAAGCTGAATTCATGAAACAGGAATTTGAGCATTTCTGGTAAATACACAGCGATACGTCAAGGATATCTGACTCCATCATTAACATTTTTTCCTAATGCAAACTTTGGCTTGTCACTCAAGCCAAAAGAAGTAGTACAAAAACAGAGGCAACCTTCTTGCTGCAAAGGGCGGATGTTGTTAACTATTAAATTGAACAATTCCTCTGCATAGGTAAACACAATTTTAAATCTCTAAAACAGACCAATTGATAAACCTCTGGGTACATAGTTTGGTTGCTCTCTAAAGTCTCTTCAAAAGCCAAACTTAAGCCCCAGTCTTGTGCTTATTGATGAGCATAAATTTCCTGGCATAATATGATGTAAATGAGCTGATGATTTGAGTCTTGCTAAGTATCTCTGTCACTCTGTATGAGCATAACCTTAATAATCCATTACTCAGCTAACGCCTCTCCTTTAAAATCATTGCAGTATCAATAAAGTGACAATAACACAAAAATGAGACTTCCATAACTTGAAAAATAAGTGTTTGTTTGTTTGAGAAACAAGCATAAATTACTGCTGTGAGAAGACAAGAATTGTTTCTTAATTGTTCTGGAAGGACCTTTTTTTTTTTTAACCTGAAGGTAACAAATGTCATTTTGCATATATTAAGATTTAAACAGGCTTCTCTGTTTCAGATGATGTGTAACCCAACACTTACAGAGTTGTAAAACTGTAACTTTATGCTAATTTCCATAAATTATGTAAAGCCTATTTACAAATATGTTATGTGCTGTCCTTGATCCCCATGCTATGATCTGATTGGCCTGCTATTTATTTATCAGTTTGATCTCCAAATGCCTCATAAACTGTTAATGGTTACAGGAAATATGATTTATGTCTTCTCTCCTTCTAACCTTGAAGTTAGTCTCAACACATGCCACATATGACATTAGTGTTTCATTTCATCATTGTACAAGTTTAAAAACATCCGTAGCGCTTCTTTATTTGAAAAACGTTATTGAATAAAAGAGGATGAAATACAGGCATTATAATATTCAGAGATATTTCAAAACAGACATTTTTGAGTAACTATTGGATGACGTCTCCAGATACTGAAGCTCTTACCGGATGTAATCGGTATGTTTGCAGTTATTCCTTTCACTGGAGCACAGTGTCAGGACTCATGACCGGGATTCTTCCAGCCTAGCTGCACTAAGGGCAGTGGGGCACCGCGACCAAAGCCTGTCTGAGGTGCTCGGGGACCAGCAGTGCCGCTGGTGTGGTAGGAAGGAGCTGTGTCTGAGCTCGCTGTGCCAGGAGGCAGCCCCAGAGGTGCTGCAGAGAACGGGAAAGTCCCTGGTCCTGCAAAGGTGTTTGGTGCACACCCCAACAGCTATGCAGAGGACCGGGAAAAATTCAGCTGCACTTTCTAGATGAAGGCTGAAGGGAATGTGGTATCTTGTGAAACACATGGGTATTTCTCTTAAAGGAATAAATAGGAAGTACACACATTCAGAGGAATGCAGGAAAATGGGAACAGAGCGAACTGTTGAGGTTTCCAGTGGAGTTTACGATGTGATTGCATGCACCAAATGTACAAGACTAGACCCAGTCCCCTTCTCTCTGCTTTTACTCACAGAAGTAGTTCATGTAAGTGTTGTTACTAGCTGCAGCTGCTCTTTCATGTCTATGATGCATCTCATGCACTTACCTGCAAAAACGAAGCACTCCTGCACAGTAGGAAATGATGCAGATTAACAGCGACGACAGCAAAGGATAGCATGGGGCAGAAGATATAGCTCATGCAAACCACTTATTTGTAACCAAGCATGTTATTACATCTGTTCTATTGATTTCCTGATGTTTACTCAGTAGAGGCACTGTTTCTTGTTGCATTAATCCCACCCCTTTCTAATAGGTGTAGTATTCACTACATAGACAGATTCAGCTAGCATTTGGCACTCTGAGGATTAAAACAGCCCATAAATGGTATTTAATGCAAAGCCAGCATGATCTGTTGAGGAGGCATACAGAACAGTTTCCAGCATCTCTGATGTATTCTGTAAAGAAAATACATACGGCTAAATGTGTCTGATACTAATATAATAATATCTGATGTCTGTAGAGTGCACTTCACATTAAAGGGAATTAATCTGCTACAGCATGCTGAAGATGTAAGATTAAGAGAGATACAACTGGCTGAGAGAAACTCCCGATGAAGGACAAGTTAATGCTACCTGTGGCAGATGTCACACCATACGTGACATACCAACACTTCCCCACTTCCCTATTTTGCAATCTTAAACTTTCTAGATTTTGGATGGTCCTGAGTTTAAAATTGTTTTTTGAAGGGGAGTCCAGGGAAACATCCATCTTAAACAACCATTTCTGAGAACTGCCTGTGCTTGAAAGCGCTTTCTTGAAAGAAGTGGCTTAGTGCCAGCTCTGTCCACGCTGGTAAGCACAGGAACATTCAGGTGGCCAATGTGAGAAAGCTGAAAAAAATTCTACTGAGCTGTTCAAAATGTGCCACCTCTCGGCCAGGTGACAGCATCACGTAGCATCGACCCATGGAGCAGCTCCCTCTGACTTTGGGGTAGGTCAAGGCTGCCCACTGCACCCCAGCTTGCACTACTGCCATTGGAAACAATGTTTGGGGCTTAACCAAGATCTAAGAAAATGGTGGAAATCTTCCTGCCATAGCCACGGGCCTTGCTTTGATGCTCTGCTGTCAGCTGGACCATGCACACCACCGTCAGTGCATCCCCTCACCAAACACCTTCCTCCTCCTGCTCCCAACCCTGTGACACCCCATCCCAGCTCTGTCTGACCACAGCAACCTACAGCGCTCTGCTTCTGGAGGAAGAGCTGACACCATCACAGCCAGGAGCAGACAGACCTCGACTGACGCCCTAAAATCACCAACACAAGCCCCAGCACAGGGCTTGGGACCAGTGCGTCCCGTCCCCTCCGCAGATACTGCCTCCTGCAGCGGGACGCACGGCAAGCACCCGCAATGGGACCACCCTCTGAGAACCACCAGGGGATTCACACCTCGGCAATGAGGAAGAGCTGGCAGGGCTGGGGAACGGCACAATAGCGCCATTAAGCCCCATAAATGCGCATCTGACAGTTTGACAGTTATTCGCAAGGTCGTGCCTGCACCGAGGGAGGGAAGGAGGACGATGGCCCGTGTGTTCCCAGGAAGGTTGCAGCTGTTACTGTGTAAGCTGCTCCTCACCCACGGCCAGCAGCAGGTCCAGCTGTGCTGCGATTTGTCGCCACACACACAGAGCTGTTGGTCAGCAGCTCTAGCAGTCAGGGAGAGACGTGCAGAGCTCATCCTCCACCAAAGTGTTTACAGCTTGCCAGAAGGAAAGACAGTTCTCAGATCTGGAGATGCAGAGATGCAGACGTGCTGCTGCTTTGTCTGTTCCATAGCTCCCGGTGATATAGCAAAGCCACTCACAGATAAGAAAATGCATAGTTTTTTTGTGGGCTTTGCATCACAGGGATTGCCAGAAATGTTTGCGAGATACAGCTCCACTTTTTCTTTATTTTTTTTTCTCTTGTTTTAGGACAGTCTGGATGCTAAGGCCCTTTCTGCCACAGCATTAACTCTGTCAGATGGGAACAAGCTTCAGTAAAGGAATGTTAGCCTTGGCTAGGTATTCATAGTTAAATTTTAATTTAACCTGTGGCGTTAGAGCTACAGAGGAGTTGCTAGCGGTTGGAAGATGCTTCTGCCAGTGCTACGGGAGGACAGCACATAGCAATTATTGTCTCGATAAGCTACTCCACCTAGACTTCTCCAGCTAATGCAAATAGTTTACTGCTGATATTCTTGCTATCCACCCTTTCTGCACTTTATATCTTCATGTTTAGACTGATTCATAGTACTATAGTCCTCTTTTTTTTTTTTTGGTATGACACACTGAACCCTGTCAATACTGACTGACATATGTCAATCAGATAGCTCCTCATCTGTGTCCCACTTTTCCTCCAGATTGAAAGATTTTTCTTTCCTTTTTGAGAATATACTCAACATTTCACAAGAAGCCAGATAAGGAATTCATCAGGCCTAGAAGATAAATGTTTTCTGTTTTGTTTTGTTTCCAAAAAGTTGTGGTTCAGCACAACTACCTCCATTTGACTTCCTTTTCTATCACCTACTATATGTTAATAATTCTTACCCTATAAATTGTTCTGAAACCTTGTACCATGAGATATCTGTATTGGTTTGATCACGGTTTTGTTCCTTCTTACAAGGAAAACATACTAGTTTTGCTATTCCCAGTCATGTTATAGCCCTCTTGGACCAAGTTATTTGACCCAGTTCCCCATGCCCATTTTTCAGACTGTTCACAACCAGGCTTCCCAGTGCATTTCAGCTCTTGCTTCCATTTTGGATATGGTCGACATATTCCCATGTCTCCAACCCCAGTAGCTACCCTGCATTTTACTCTCTGAAGAATACTTTCCTGTTTTCCTCCTCAGATATGCAGCTAACCTTGCGAACAACAGGAGACACAGATACCCACATAGCCAAATTTCTTTTAGTGACAAAGAAAGTAAGAAACCATCTGAGCAATATTCAACAAACACACTTACCTACGGAATAATCCTCCCTGTGCTTAGGTGCGTAAGTAAAGACTAGATTAACTGCTGTTTAAAGATAAAACACACACCTGTCATTCCTACAGACAGGAAAGGGTTGTACAGAGGATTCCTTCTGCTTTACACTTGTGAGAGAAGCTTTTTGAGGTCTAGGCTTTTGAGCATAATTTCATTTTTTAAAATTCCTTTCTTGTATTCTCTTTCATTAGGTAGATCTTGGAAGTAAGAATTGCCTTGCAGAGCATTGCATCACCTCAGCTGCTGTTAAACCAAATAACAACACATAAGACCACACCGTGTCTAGGATTGCATGTGGAATATGTGAACTTGCTGGAAACTCTTATTTTCCAAATATAGTTGCACACAAAGCGCTGTGCCAAAAATGCGTGAGAAACAAAATGGGGGACGCTTTCGGTCATTACAGTAAATAATACTTTCCTGCCTGACAGCAGAGAAATTTTATTTAGTGTGTCATGCAGTGCAGCTGGCGCAGCCTTCATCTGGTGCCAAGTCACATAGCTCGTGCCTCTGAGAAGTACCTGCTCAGTTCGATACTGCTGCCCACAGCCAAAGGCACAGGCAAACAGGGCCAGCTCGGGATAGGAGCTAAACTTGAAGTGGTAGGTCCAGGACAGAGAAAGCCTCTGAGGAGCGGAGAACCGCTCCACAGCCTTTGAGTACAAAAACAGAAACCATAAAAACTCACAGGAAATTTCTCCCTCCTTTCCTGGGAACTTGGTCATGCTTGCTGGTGCAATTTGAGCCTTGCCCAATACAGAAACCACTGCACAGGAGAACCAGCAGGACGGATCTCAGGGACCCTGGAGAAGGAGGTGGCCACTCTACCAACCTCCACCTTTAAGCCCTTTCAATTAATTTTGTTTCTCTTACAGTTGATTCAAAACACTTTCTACAATTTATTTATATTTTGTAGAAGGCCAGCACAGTAAACACTGACGTGTGTTCAATAATATTTTGCATAAGAATAATCAGGAATTTGGAAGTGAAATCGGAAAAGACGATGCTCTCCATGAAGCTCAGTGGAATAACGTAATACTCCAGTGTCTCACTGGCCATCTATTCAGTCTTCTGTGCATTTCAAGAGAAATTGGAGTGGATCACCCAACCTGCCTTTCTGAAGCATTGCCTAAAACCCGAAGGAGATGGAAAAGGAGGTTAGAGGTGGAGGCGTTCAAGACATTTCAACTCTTAGGGAATGCTGATTTGTCAAAACTCTTTGTGATTCATGCATTTTTTAATGATAAAACTTCTGAAGGAAAGATTTCTTGGACTGGAAATTGGACTGCTGTTCAAACAGGAGGAAAGGTTTGTGGGATGTGAGCCCAGAGGTTTCGTTCATGAGTAACTCCCAGTAAGGCTTGACTGTACATCCTCTTCTAACCACAGCTATTCCATGCAAATGTCTGGGGGCAGTGTCATTTGAATAGCAATTGCTGGGGACAAGAGCTACTTGAGCTCATTTTCATGTAAAAAGATCAAGAGTAGATAACCTGAGCAACTTAGTCAGCAGAGCTAGCTTTGGAGCAGAGATGGCCACCTGGCAGGGGCTTGAAGACACGCCTCATTTAGCCCACATAGTTATCCTTCATACAAAGAGAAACAATCAAAAATGTCAATAGCAATCAGCATATCAAGTTTTCCATGTTTATCACCAAATGAAACGTAAGATTAGAAATGTGTGTCTTTCTCCTAATGGTCACAAAAGAGAGAAAACATTTGCCTTTGTATAGTTGCCCATATCAGATGCGTATCATTCTCAGATGTAAAAAAGAATTAAGGGCCCGTGCATGAAAGTAATTTGTATCCTAATAACACCAAGCCACAGTGAAGCTCAGGAAATCAAAGAAATCTTTTACAAGCAAACAAAACACAAAGGTCATCAAATACAAAAGTTCGAAAGTTCAAAAAAGGGAAGGAGGAAGAAATAAAAGATAATGGGTATAGACAATAAATGAAGCACCACATGAGGAATGTAGTTAAATAAAAAGCTCTGCCAGAATCTTAACATAACATGCTTTATAAGGAAAGTACAAAACAGTTTCCAACTTTGATAATTTCCTTAAACATGTCTCTTCTACTAACTCGTAGGAGCAATTTGAGGACAACACATACATATTCCAGGTACCTTAGCAAACTCTGAAATAATTCCACCTTTCTTTGATCATTAATTCATGTTAAAAGTCCTTCTTCTCAACACTACCGCTTTTACATTCATTTGATGCAGATGTTGAAATCTGATTAAATCTAACAGTGACTGTTTACAAGAATACCGAGGAATTGCCAAGAAGAGGTAAAAAGCACTTATGGACATGATGAATATCATCAAAGAACTCAAAGAAAGATCTGTGTGTTTAATGACGTTATTGCAAGCTGGCATTTCTGGTGATACAGACAGACAAGAAAGTACACGATCTCGATGGTGCTGAGGTTAACTGTCTCCATTTGGAAAAATACAGCTTCTGTGTAAATCCCCTATTCCCACTGAAGAAGAAGAAAAAGATCCTTCAGTATCCTGTATTCAACCAAATACTTTGCAATGAAACAAAGTAAAATCAATTCCTGTAAATAAGATATATGTAGAGCTGAAGAGAGAAAGAGGGCAAGTTTTCAGCAGATTCTTTCAATACTCCTACTAGCTTCATAGAATCATAGAATGGTTTGGGTTGGAAGGGACCTTAAAGATCACCAGTTCCAACCCCCTGCCATGGGCAGGGACACCTCCCACCAGACCAGGTTGCTCAAAGCCCAATCCAGCTTGGCCTTGAGCACCTCCAGGGATGGGGCATCCACAGCTTCTCTGGGCAGCCTGTGCCAGTGCCTCACTACCCTCTGAGTGAAGAATTTATTCCGAGTATCTAATCCAAATCTACCCTTTTTTAAATTTAAAATCACTACTCCTTGCCCTATTACTATTCTTCCTGACAAAGAGTCTCTCTCCTGCTTTCCAGTAGGCCCCTTTTAGGTACTGGAAGGTCACTCTCTGGGGAGACCTTTTATGTGGAAGCACACGTTGACCATCCACTTTAAAACTAGGATTTTAATTGTAAGATATAGCTACTGACCTGTAATTAATTTCCACCACTTCAGTTTGCCTTCCATATTTCTAGATGACCTAGTGACAGAGGTGATAAGTTGTGTTGTCATATTTCTCTTCAGCTGGTTCCTTGTTCTCATCCTTTCCCTTATTCTCCCAAGTGTAAAGACCCTCTGGCCACCAGAGCAACAGCAAGATTCATTTCTGGAAAAATGTGGACACCTCCAAAAGCCATTTCATTCCCCTACATAAAACACTTTATCTAAAATAGATTCATCTGCCTTCTGTTAACTGTAGACACCCTGGAAACCTAGTCTCTTGACTCTCACTGAGTATAAACTCAATGAAATTAAAACTACCATAATAGTCACCATCTTGTTGAATGGAAAAATAAAAGGCTGAAAAAGGAATGGGGAGATTTTTAACATTATGTATAACTTTCTATGAGAAAAGAGTCACCAGATTTTGTTCTACTGCCACATCTGCCAATGCCTTGCAAAATTCTAACAAATACCCGACATTTCTATTTCACTTACCTCCACACAATGACTCTTGCTTTTAACATACAGATAAGGAAGCTATAAAAACCCTGAGCATTACACAAAAGTGCTAGAAGCGGCACTTCAGAGGAATTCATAACCACCATTCTCTCATAACTGGTAATTGAGAGAGGTACTGAAATAGTGAGATTTATCCTCACAGGGTTACTCTTGGGAGCTTCCAGTCAATCACAATCAATGGAGAGAGACCTGCTCTTTCAGAATGTGTTCAGTGGTACTTACCGCAGTACCACTGCAGAAAAGCTTTTTTTCTCTGCTAATGAAAAATGCAGTCCACAAACATTTGGTCAATTGAATTTTTTCTCTAAACTCATTTTCTGAACTAATTCAGTATACTGTGATCCCAGCTGACTGATGGGTTACATCAGAGAAATAACCTTGGCATTTTGATTTCCCAGAAGGCAGTGATAAGTAACTTTCCTGTCCCTTGGACTAGGCTGGATGACTTCAGATATCAGTTGTGAGGTTCTTCCCTAGGATAGGTCTTCCTGAGAGAAGAGGAGGAACCAGAACCAAACCCATGCTCAGAGCAGCGGGGTAAGGCCAGAAGACAGGAGAAGCAAAGCCCTATGAATATTAAGGGACTGTCCTTCAAGAAGGAGAAAAGAAGTGGGAAAAAACCACCATGTTTCCAGTTATGATGTAGGCTGGACCAGAGTCTGAGCCTGCTGTCTATCAGTGATCTCTACAGAGACCTGAGATATACATGTGTATATGGAGTCAGTATTGGGTTTGTTGACCTACTGCCAAACCAGCTCCAGATCTGAAATGGTGTATCTGCCTGATCCAAGTAGAGCTGCAGAGGACATTTTAACTAGTGCAGAGATAGTGCCCACCTAAAGCAGCAATCATCTTTGGAGGCCCTTGCGCTACAGCCATGTTACTGCACTGTACCACGGTCACCTCGCTTTGAGAGTTCAGCTATGACGATGCACAATGCTTTGCAAACATCAGCAGTTGTCACAGGCATGAAGAAAGATTGGGTGTTGACTTTTGAATTACACAGTTCAGAAAAGAAATGCCATGGGATACTTAAACATAGTAAATACTTGGGAACTCTGATTTATGTCTAACTCACAAGAGGGAAACAAATAACAGTGCCCCAAACCTAATGGCATGCAAAGCACGACAAAGGAGACGTTCCCCGTTGCTCAACTGTTGATTGTACATACTAGAGAAACCTCAGCTTTGCCTCTGGTGACAAACAGCTTGTAAGGTATGAGGAGATTACAAGCCAATGCTCTGTAGTTGCAAACCAACAACAACAACAACAAAAAGGCTGAATTAGATGTTCCCTATTGACAAAAGAATGCCATGCTGAAAAACAAGTGTAAATCCATAAAAAATAAAACATGGTGCAGAAGTATTATAGAAGTTGTTCTTTCCCTCTGAAGTAACTGTGGATTTCTTTCATGCGCAGCTAAAATCCAAAACCAAGCCAAACCTAAGCAACATTGCATGACTTTAAACAAATAAGAGGAAGACTGGGTTTAAAGTAAAGACACCCTAAAATACTTGAGTCTTGTGTAACTCCATCATTTTCATCTTTCCTCAGCAGTGGGACTTCTAAGATTAAATACTAAATTTTTAAAAATGTGTATACCAGACTCATGACACAGAAACCTCCTATTCGATATAAGGAATAGTCCAGTTTCACCCCTTCTATCAGTTCAAGTCTGTAGCTTGGATTTTCTATAGTGTATTTCTGGAATTTATAAAAGATGCCAAGAGAGGCTGCATCAGCATTGTGCTCTCAGGGGATATGCCTACAGCTCTGGATCTGTGTGCAAGCTGCAAACTTCTTTTGTACTTCACTACTGCTAGAATTCAGCATGCACTCTAAAACAATTTCAGTTGTTCTAGAAGTAACATTAAGACTTTAAATAGATGCTTTTACCAACTTCGCACACAGTGCTGATTAAGAAATAGTGATGTATGCAGACCCGGATATGACAACTTGTTGCTGTACCTGTAAGCCTATAAAGCTGTATAGTGATGCAATGCAACACACAATCCTAAATACGTATCTTTATTTATGTCTATTTATTCACATTAAAAAAATCTGATTATTCATTTCTATTTAGATTTGTGTAACATTCAAAACTACACTGACATTGTACTACACCCAATTGCCAAAATCAGAAACCAGCCCTCCTATGTCAGTGAAAAGAGTTGTATGGAAGGGGCGTTGCCTCTGGATGAGCAAGCGTTGGCCAATGTTTGTGAATCAAACACAAAGATAAGACTCTTCTACATCCACAAAAGTGGAAAGGGAGTAAGCAGGTGTTATATATTTGTGGCATTCTCTGTTAATACTAATTGATGCCAGATCCTTTTTTTTCTCCATCCATATTAATTCTATTAAAATTTCATCCTGCTTATATTTTTCAGGATTCCTGACTTCCACAGAATCAGTCTTATATCTAAAGCAAGCAGGACTGTAAGAAAAATTGCTTCTTGAGATTACAGTGAAAGTGCCAAGGAGCACATCGTGTTGAAGAGCAGTGCATCTCAAGCTCCTTACTTGCCCCCACAAAATGCTGAAACAGAGCGGGGGTACACCTGAGGGAACATAATTCAAAAGGGGTAAGTGGCACAGCCACATCAGTGCTAAGCAGTGTCCGAACTACAAGTTCTTACGTGACAGGGTGCAGCATTTCTCTAATGCAACCACTTTGATTTTGGATCCAAGCGTGCAGTTCTGTGTAAAGACACTGCTTTTGAACAGACAAGCTTGGCATTGGCATTACTTCAAGTCCTTCTTGCACATTCTTCCTGTGGCTGGTGCTGACCTGTCCTCTCTGAATGAGCCCAAATTCCACTGTTATCTAATGAGTCTACTTTCTACATTCCCAAGGACTTCATTTTATTGTGACCACAACTGTCAAGTTACAGGTACACATGAGGGATCACAACATCCCACATTTCAGGGTACCTCTTCAGCATCCCTTCGTCCCATAGCTGTTTGTATGGTGGGTCAACAGCAATCTTCATTTCTCTGAGCATAATAAAATTTTGTAATAGAATTGTATAACAACAATAATGTACATATTTCTTAGTAAAAATAGTTCAATGTCAAAACAAAAAGCTAGCTTTATAAGTAGAGGCTTGCAAGGGATTGCAAGCTGTGAGGTGCAGCTCCCCACACCACAGCCTGTACTGCAGACTACAGAGGCAGCAGCACTCCAGTCACACTTTGCAGCTCTGCAGTTTCCAGAAGAACACATAGGACGCTCATAGATAGATATTTTTTCCTGATAAGAGGCTTAATCTTTGGGAAATTGGTGATGCTAACTACTAAAGCCTAAGCTCCATAGTGCTGGTTCTACAACCCTCTCGCTCACCACTCCAGTCATCCTGCAGGAAATCATCTGGTCTCACAGGATCATGTATTTTGCACCAACCAGAGATGTGAAGAAATGTTCTGCAAATATTTTCATCTTTGTTAGTTCAAAGTACTGCATTTGCTTACACTGCAGCATAAAGCCCCTGTAGAACCATCCCTCTCCTCTTCTACGGCCCTGTAGCCCTGCTATGCACTTGTTAAGCTTTTCACCATATGTAGATAATACATTTTTCATCACTTATAACACTTATGTTCTGAGGGTTTTACTAGGAGCTACTTATTTTGCTCTTACTTGTATTTTATCCTCTGCAATGAAAGCCTAGGAGTCAACAAAGCAGGTTGAGCTGAAATACTGATGCAAATAAATAATTAGAAATGTGATGTTAATGGTTAATGAAGTGCCCCATTTCACAGAATGGGAGAATAACATGAAAGAGGTCTACCAGAATGCCTTTTTTTTTTCTTCAAACAGTTTTTCTTTTACATTTTGCAGTATTAGAATGCCTAAATGCCTCTCCAGCTGGTGTGGCAATGAACCACAGACGAAGGTAGAAAAAGAAGCTGAGAAGTCTAGATTTTTCTAGTTTCTAAAAATGTCAAATTTTGCAGGCGAAGCCTCTCTTGAACATTTAACATTGCTTCATTCCCATGAAGCATCAGGGAAGACAGCTTTATGATCCAATAAAAAAGAAGTCAAGTGGTTTGTTTGAAAAGCTCTTTAGCCTTTCAGATAGGTTCACAGCTAAGCTGACTCTATCTGTCAAAGTTTCATTTGATCAAAAATAAAAAAATCCAAATCCAAAAGCTAAACACTGACCAAACCTGAAGACTCGCGTCCTCAGAGTTCCCAGATTTTCTCTTCGTTTTCTTTACCTTTGTAGTCATGATTCTTTGTTACTATCTTTAGCACCAGCTTCTCTAAGCATTAACAAAACAAGCAGAGTCACATTCCTGGAACTAAAGGAAAGTCAGCTAGACAATAGGGCACCCCAACCTAGCTGGAAGAAGACTATGCACCATGAAAAAAGTAAATTCAAGTAAATAAATAATACCCCCTGTGAAGCTTGCAAGTACCATGCTTTGACCAGACATGTGCAGGCACAAGCTGGAATATAATAGGACCCAGCTATCTTGATTCCAGGGCCACCGATCAAAAGGTGTGTTTCCCAACCAGCAACGCAGGCTCACCACCCACTGACTTCTCAGGAAAGAGCTGAACCTTCCCCATTTGCAACCAGCACGAAAACAATATCCAAAGAGGTGGCTCTGGATGGAACAGCCTTTGCACGAGACTTCTTCCGGAACAATAACAAATGAAAGGCCAAGTTTTAAGGCTGCATAACACTCAGAACTGCAGGTATCCACAAGGCTGACCCATTTATCACTGTGAGCTCAGAGTCTTTAAAGAAAGCCTTGTTTTGGAGACACTGCCTCTGAAACCTGAGTGAATACAAACAGGTCAGTACTGGTTGGTACAGCACACATTGCAGGTGAGAGGGGCAGGCAAAAAGCTGGATTTTTGTGTCCACGCTCACAGTAGGTAGCACCTTTCTCACTTTAGCAGTCCCATTTAAATGGGCCAGCCCATAGAAAAGTTTTCTCAATATAAATATTGGATTCTAACCAACCTACTTTCCATTTACACATCTGGGATTGCTTCAGAAAGGCAAGAGGAAAGGTTCTCCTAATAACTCAGAGCCAGAACATGCAAAGCACTTTTAGGCAATTTGTCCCTGGCTAAAGAAAGAAACAATGGCACTGGCATAAGTTTGCTAATAGGCTGGAAACTCCTATCCACTCTGCTTTCCCCTGCAAGCCAGAGATTGCAGCTGCCATATCTTGTTCCTTAATTGTGATGCTTCATTTTCATTGTTTCAGTACCTGAGAACATGTACCATATCCTTGCAGGACATTCGAGAAAAAGAAGAGCTCTATAAAAGCAACAACTCAGGAAAGCTTCCCACACACTGCGAGGGGAGTGTTATTATTTATTATCTCCTCTGAGTTATGCACGTGCAGTGTCAGAGTTTACCAACTGACTGTACATCAAACCCACAACTTTAGTGGGTTGAAGCCTACAGAAAATCTGGCTTACAGAAAATACTTAGCCTTGGTTTGAAGAGAACTGATGAAGGCAAAGTCAGTACCCCCCTAAATTAACTGTTTCCAATATAAACAATACTCACAGTTTAAAAAAAAAATTTGTGGACTGTATTCCAAGTCTCTCTCTGTCCACCCTTAATATCTGAAATATTTTTCTTAAGGTAATGAAATTAAATACTTGGTACTATTCAGATCCTAGCTTGATCACACTGCCAATCTGCCAAACTGAGTAATTTGCACAGAAATTTTAAAAACATATATTTTTAAGTACAGAGGAAGTACTTTTTCCAAGTTTTTTTTTTATATAACTTTAGAACTGAATGCTATAGGCAAATCCAAGCACAAGTCCATTCTTCATTTTCTGAATTCAACCTAGCATGTTTATAGTTAAAAGAAAAAATTAAAAGGATTTAAAATTGCTAATAAATATTCACAGATAAGAAATATAAGTTAGACCGTAATATGGAAAAAAAAAAACATTGCAAAAAAAATAATTTCTACCTCTATTTGGTGTATTCTATGGTTTCTCCTGTGTTATACTCACTTTGTACACTCCTACTGCCAGACATTTTCCACGTAAAGTAAAATTGTAATTAATATCGGTCGTGCATTTCCATTAAAGACTATGACAGCAATGGACGAAAACTGGCATGTGTACTAACACACTTTTTCCATAGCTGGTAAAATTTTAATTCATCCCCACCATGTACCTACATTGAAACTGCCTCATTTGGGACCGACTGACACCAGCTATGCTGCCAATTGGTCAGTGGACTCATTTCCAAACGAACAAGCAGCCAAATCACACAAACTTTATTCACATTCATTCCTGTACAGCATCCCTCAACTATAACATCACCAGAGATGCTCTGAAAACCTACAAGATTCTTTGCCCAGAAAAGCAGTGCCTTCCAGAGACAGCAGGTCAATAGCACAGCCATGGAGACAGGGCAGTCTCTCTGCCCAGTAAGACTGTGGGACTCCACAGATAACAATCAGGCATCTTTTCATTACCTTTGTTCTTTATATAAACGTTCTTTATATACTTATGGAAATAAGAACACAGTTAAACTTAGCAACAGCCAGTTTTGGAAGTTTTGGAAGCGTTTTGGAAGGCTGCCTGCTCTAGATGCATGACAAGTTTCTCAGACCTGCTGCTGTGACATCCGTACTTACTAAACAAAAGGATACTGGGCCGCGCCCTTTTTCGCACCAGGTGACATTCAGATATAACGCAATCTGTAATTTCATTAAACCTGTCTTGCCAAAGTTTGCAATGATCTCAGCCTTAGTGCTGCATCCTCACCTTCCTTCCTTCGACACAGGAGCTCACACTCTTCCGCTTAGTGTTGCCTTCTTTTTCCTTCACTATCAGCCTTCTGCTTTTCTTTTACTTCTCTCACAGTTCTCAAAGGAGTTTTGCCTTTCCAAGTCCTCTTCCAGTCTCTTCCACTTTCTATTAGCGCCCTGTAGGTCTTTGACCTTGGTTTCTTTCTCTCCACCTTCAAAAATTCCTCCTAGAATCCCAAGTGCAAACACAAGTTACAGCTACTGTTTCCGTGCCACTCAAGTGTTAAAGGTAGAGAATGTCTTATGACTTATTAAAAAAATTAGATTCATTAGCAAAATAAAAATAGCAATTTGTGTTAGAAAGCTTCTCAAATGTTTGGAGTGACTGGTTTTATATACAACTTCCCTAAGATTTTACATACAGAATAAAAAAAATTAATAAAAATAAAAATCCAGGGCTACTACAGAGTGGAATTCATTCACGTTCATTCTTACAAGATGCACTTCAATTTGGGGCAAAACCTGACTTGTTAGCATATTACTTGAGAAAGTGCACATTATACAACAGAGACTCGTACTCGTAAACAGGAAGCAGCACAATTTTGTGAGTGCAGGCTTATGTGGCTAAATTTTGTCTTCTTACTACTTAGCTACAGACTTTTCACATTTTCAGCTAATTCCTGAAGACACACACACATCGGTAGCCTACAGAGGTAACTGCAGGGTGTTAGGCTTTGAGTGCTATGAGCACGGAAACAGAAACCAGTCACTATCATGAGAAATCCTAGCTATGAGTAATGAGTAATCCTACTGAAACAGGTATCAAAATCTCCACTGAAAACACCAGCCAGCCTTTCATCTCCTTGTTTAAAACCAATTTAGTCTATTTTTGGAGACAAAAAGTTACCACAAGCACTCCTAAGGAGAGCAGAACAACATGAAAGCACTTAAAGATACCAGCAATAAGTCGCAGCAATGGGTTTTGTACATAAAGTCATCTGAGCTGGTTCCATCTCAGCACAGCTCTGGACTCCAGCACTGCAAAACACATATCAGCCCAAAACAGCCAGTGCAACACCAGGTGAAACCTGTGCTGGAGCTAGGACCAGGGAAGCCTGGTCTCCTGTGCCCCTGGGGGCCTTGGTGGCACTGCCCACCACCACGGCAGGGAGAACCATGTAACCCGAATAAAGATGTGTGGAAAAAAACAGATTGGAAGAGGAAACAGATGAGAGTCTGGCAAGAACCGATTATCTAATAGAGAGGAGATGCAGTCATAGCTGGTCACAGATAGATAGTGAGATTAGGGTCTCGAAATCAATGAGTGTTCTAGGATGAGTAAGAAGGGAGCCAGATCTGAGGAGGAGTACTGGTAACTCCCGTAAGGAGTGGGAGACAGCCAGGGAAGGAAGCTCTGAGTGG
Source organism: Cygnus atratus (assembly GCF_013377495.2). Taxonomy (NCBI): domain Eukaryota; kingdom Metazoa; phylum Chordata; class Aves; order Anseriformes; family Anatidae; genus Cygnus; species Cygnus atratus. The sequence continues at coordinate 58,546,268 of NC_066365.1, forward strand.
AGAAGCAGACTGTAAAGGAATTCTGCCTGAGAAGGAGGGAAGGATTAGAGGAAGAGCAGTTAGGTGCAATAGGAACCAGCCAAGCAGGCAAAATGGGGAAAAGCTGTGGGTCACTGATGGAATTAAGACACTCCAGAAGGAGAGCGGTGGCTGGGGAGGGAGAGAGGTTTGCAGGCTTGGGCAGCGATGTTCACAGTTAAGTTCAGAGGGACATCCAGGACTGGAGGGAGAAGGAGGCTGGTACAAGGTACCTGAAGAGAGCTGAAGAGACAAAAAAGCTGTCAGGGTGTGCAGAACTAGGTCAGGCTCAGACCAGAGAGGAGGGGAGAGAAGTGACCAGCCTGGGGAGAGAGAGGAGATGAGGGAGCAACAGAGTCTGTGCCACCAGGAACACACCTGGGATGCAATCCAGTACTCAGGAGCCTCTTCAGCCTCTCCCTGTGTCCCAGCTACAGTGCCACTTTCTATTTTAAACAGCAGCACGCTGCTGCTTTGACTGGGAGTGCCTGCAGGAATTAGGAGCTCAGGTCATGTTATTAACCACCGCCTCGCCCAAAGACAGATACAGATCTGTTACAAGAAACTTGAGGTTATTTGTATATCACTTTCTGATCTTTGAGCTTAAGCGTTGGTTTTTAACATAACTATAAAGCTGTTGCTAATGTTGATTACAGCAAAGGAGAACAAAAAAAAAATGTAATCAAGAGCAATCAAACATTATCTAAGGATTAATCTAGCCTGGTTAAGGAGCTGCATAACTCACTGAGTGTATTTCAGGAGTTGGTTTGTTATGAGATAATGCCAGACAGCTGACTTCTGCAAGGAACTTTTTTTCCTCATCAGTTTAATCTTAGAAAACTACTAGAATTACAGAAAATTATGATTGATCAAGCCTGTTCATTAATTTCACTGCAGTAGTGAATTGAATGCAGTTATCAGAGTGGGAAAACACTTTAAATCACTGTTCATCAAGAAAGATGAAGTCAAGCTCAGGAAAGAGCACCTGAAAATGGACAATTAGCGGCCTATGCACCTTGCTGTCAACCTGCTCTTAGATCGGTTCACATCAGCAGCAAAGACCGACCCTCTCAGCTGGCTGCAGACCTCTATTCTAATACTCGTTTTGCACCTGAGAGAGCAGGTATTATGTAAAGCTGCTTCACTTGTGAAAGAAACAATTTCGCTTGCATTGAGGGGAAAAATAGCCTTTTTTAAGACCACACAATGACAATTTAAGGAGACTGTTCAGTTCAGCTGTTATTCTTGTTATTCTATATAACTTATATCTGGCAAGCACTTCAGAACAGTGTTGACAAGGTGACTTGTTTTCTCAGATGTGAATCACAGTTCCTTTTGCTTTGCATATGCTTACACATATGTGTGCAGCTGTTCCTTGCAAAAGAGAGCATGACAGCTGCACTTCCATATTGCTGTCTTTCAGGGAGGGTAATACCAAAAACTGAACCTACAGCAATCTCCAAGATATCTACTCACTAACCTGCACTGATACTTTTGACCAGGTGAGGATCATGCATCCCCCTCAAAGACAGCATTCATTATTTCAGGAGGCTCTGTAAAATTGCAAGTTGTATTTCTTACTCCATTTTCATGTATTTTCCTGCCTCCCTCCTTACTCCAATATTTAGAATGCCTTTCCTTGTGCAAAGCCGCTCAGTTGGTGGTTTAACATTTCCCCAAAGTAGCGGGGAGTCATTCTCCCCTCTTTCCCTTGCAGGAGAGGCCTTAGCTTTTGGTTTACCTCAGTGTTGTCCTTTGTGTTATGATCTAAAACCATGTCAAATCTTGCGTTTCCCATGCTCACCTGATCACTGACCTCTCAAAGGGATACACAAATACATCCTTTTTTTCTTCCACATCTGTAAACTCCAAAGTGGGTTGATGTCATCCTGAGAGTCCTCGTCCCCTGCAGTGCCAAATGATCTTAATGACAAAAGAAACAAGAGCTTATTTAGGAAGATTTCAGGTCATGGTAGGAGACCGAAAACAAAAGCATCACAAATGTAGAGCGCAACCCATCTGATGTTCAGCTGGATACCTTCCAAGATGCTTTTGCCTCCCTTGCTTCAGAGTTCCCCAGATGTATCCCATGAGCTGGAGCTGGGAACACAGGTTTTACTGCACCAACATGTCTTCCAGGTGTGTGCCAAGTTCTGAAATTTTCTATGGCAGGTTGGAGTAGACAGAAGGTTGGTTCCCATCTTCTCCCTCTGTCAACTTCACAACTAACATTTCAACTGCATTTTTCATTTTGTACCTTCTTCTCAGGATAAATGGCCTTAATATTGAAAAAACTTCTTGACTACTAATTCTGTGTAACAGAACAGCTTTCACTGTGTCCTTACTCTTGTTTAGAGTTAACATCTTAGAAGATAAACATGCTGCTATTTTTTTTCTTTGTGAGCAGGAAGAAACTCGCCAGATGACAACCTGCCTCTGCTTTATGACTGTTGACTAATGTCTGTGCCTTATCATCACACAGCTCTATCTGCAGACTGAACCCTGACCTCACCTAGAAGATATTACTGGATTTCACTTACATCCTATGGGTCTGATCCCATAGGGATCGGATTTGGGACATTTAATGCCAAAAATCCCAAAGTCCTAGATACATGGGCTCATTCTACACCATTTTCTCATCTCTCAGCAGTTACAGGTTCAAAACACTGGTAAAATTACCTGATTTTTTTCCATGTTTAACTACCTTCTTCCAGTGATGAAGGGTATTTTATTTTATTTTTTAATTCCTGCAATATTGTGAAAATTTGCATAATAAACCATTAAAAAACATAATTTTCACAGCATCACAGAATGGTTGAGCTTGAAGGGGACCCCTGGAGGTCATCTGGTGCAGTCCTCTGCTCAGGCAGGGCCTCCCCAGAGCAGGCTGCCCTGGACCATGTCCAGGTGGCTTTGAAGATCTCCAAGGAGGGAGACGCCACAGCCTCTCTCGTAAATGCTCTGTCTCCCACACAGTAAAGAAGTGCTTCCTGGTGTTTAGAGACCTCTGACTCTGTGGCTTCCTCTCCAGAAAAGCCAAGAAACAGAAAAATCACTCTCAATTGCTCATCCTGCTCCTATTTGCAGCTCTCTCTTCAGAAACAAAGCCCTACCACCTTGTAGGTAGAATCCTGACATTGTCCTTGCACACACTTGAAGCTCCTACTCATCCTCTGGTACCAGAGCTGCTGGCCTCTAATCAAGTCTAATAAGGTGACCATGGATGTTGGCCCAGCCACAGGAATAGGAACAAAGTTTTATTCTTGGGCTGTCAATTTGACACTACCAGAACATTGCTAAAATGTCCTGAGAAATATTAACCATTTCTGGATGCTGTTACACAGTTTTAGGAACCAAGGACACAACTTTGTATTTTGAGTCTGCTTTATAATTGGCTAATATCTTCTCAGGCAGCACTTGCACCCACATGTAGGTATCTGAGCAGCCCCAACATCAGATGTAAACATTATTTCAATCATTAATTCAACACTGGCTCAACAGTGCTTAGCAGTTTTGGAAAATCATCCCTGAACCAAATGATTCATAAAGGTTGTGGTGTTTGGAGGTCCATATTCAAAGGATGCTGATTGCTTGTGTGAGTTCCCGGAGGGAGTAAGTGCATGCACTTGCTGAAACACGCACAGTGAACTATACAGAACAGGCAGAAGGTAGGCAAGTGCTGTGCTGACTGGTGTTCTTAAGATTTGGGTTTTACTTCTATAAAAATGAATTATTTTGTTCTACTTACCCAACACAGCTACATTACTTTTGTGTACAAGCAGTGTTTCTGCTCACTCTCCTACCTTTTATTTTTGTTTCCTCCATCTCTGCACTTAAGGGATGTTTTCGAGCTCCAGAACTTAAATATTAGCCATTAGGTACTTATAGAAATATCGGGAGTTAAAGATACATCTCACTTAAGAAACCCCATGTGTACTGCTCTCTGCACCTCCTCTGGAGATCAGCCATCCTCCACCTCTTCCTCTGGGACCACTTATAAGTTGATTCATCTTCTTTAACTTGTTTGACATGCCTAATTATGACATAGTGCTATCATTCAAGGATGCTGTCAGATAAAAAAGAGGGTGTAGTCTCCATGCGAACACGTTTTCCTGCTCCTAAGTCAAAGGCCTTCCTTTAATTAGAGTCATCTAATTAATTTAGGCCCAAATGAAGCTTCACAGGCAAGGGCAAATCCAGATGAGGCATCATAAATAAGCAATACAAATCACTCATTCATCCTATAATTATTAGATGTTTTCAAAACAAGCCTTGCAAGGAGGTTGAGGTCCCCTTTTGTTTCTATCAGGAAAGGAAGAAAAGCTTCTTTAATCATCCTATTTTTAAATGTATTTATAGAGAAGATGATTAAATGAATAAATACAGTAATCTAAAGTGCTTGCAAAGCAATTAAGACAGATTTTCAAATTATTTACAACAGCTAAAGCTATTAGAGCGATGGACAATCAAATCCTTCCCCTTGAAACAGTTCTGGCAATTAGCATGTATTATTCCTGATTATTGAAAGGCTGCTCATATTTTTAATTTGGGAATTTCTAACAGAGTGAATCACTAATCCAGTCCAAACAGCACATTTCACCTCAATCAGAGAGTTGTACTTAAAGCTTACACTTTAAGCCCCAAACTTGGTGGTATTCTGATACCAAGTGATGGCTCAGCTGTCTATCCAGCATCTAGCTACCAGTTTCCCCATTTGCTTTGGTCCAAATTATCTTTCAGTACACATCAGCCGTTAGTCCTGGCAGGAAAGGATGGCAGAATGAGTCCACCACTATTTTCCAACATTTCTTTTTGAGGCGGGATACAAGTGGTCTGTGAGTAAGCAGTAAAGGTGATGTGGCTGGAGGGAGCTTTGTTCTTCCAGCTGCACCACCAATACAAGGTGGATGAGATGAAGAGACAGAAAAAGCTGCAGTTCAGTGGGATTTCTGCAATAGGAAAACTGCCTTGTCTCTGCTCCTTTGCATCTGACCAGTCCACACCTCCAAGGCAGCACTGCTCACACAGGCTATAGAAATAATGCAGTTATTCTGGAAAGAAACGAACAGACCCTCCTGTTACAACTTAGAAAACAAAGATTTGTGCAAGTAAAAGAAAAGAAAGGAGAAGCCAGGTCTCTGCTCTCATCTCTCAACTCCCACAGCCCACTAGCTCTAGTTTGTCTGCACCAGCATGCAGTACACCATTTGTGTTCAAGGCCTTCCAAGTACATTCCGAAGAGCATCTTGAAATGGCAACCAAGCAGCCAAACCAGACACAAGTTTACGGGACGTGATGCTGATGAAGCAATCACAGCAACTCCACCACTTAATCTGAATACACAGAGGTAAAATTTTCCCCTCTTGATCTGGTGAGCTCAAACCCATTTTCAGTTTCAGTGACTATTTGAGTGAAAGAGCAGATTATCATGAGCTGGGAAGATGGCCATTAATTTTCCTCTAAAGCAAAACAAGTTTTTAGGAAGAAGTAATATATATATATATTTCCAAGCAATCAGTTGCTCATTGCTGTAACAAATGAACTTACAGACAGTGAAGAAGCAATTTTCCTCCTTAAAGTAAATCTGCTTTTTTTGTTGTTTTGTTTGTTTGTTTTTCCCTAGCTTTATCTGTTGGCCTGGTAAAATATATTAGTTTCTCAAAACATCACAGGTGTATCATAATCACCACTACAACAACTGATTACGGTAGGTTCTTATATTAAAGAGGAATTTTAGGACAAACCCAAAGGAAGATTAAGCCTTTTTTTCTGAAGTGCCAATAATTAGGCCAGAGCACTTCAGCCTGTGCAAATGAAGAAAGGACAGATTTAAGTAGGCCAGATAAGGCTACCAGTAAGTGACATGCATTTCCCCAAAACACTTCCAGGATGAGCTCCTAATGATCAGTGCTTGGGACAAGTTTACTGACAGTGGCTGATCTACACACCTTTGTACCAAAAGATTCCCAAACATAACCATTAGGTCAGTAGAGAAAGTGTCCAAGTGCCCTGGCAGGTCATCCTGCAGAGGACACCGGCATTTGAAGTGTGCATCTGATATAATAAAAACATTGCTGGAAGGCTCCCAGAAATACCTGGTTACTTAAGACAAAGACAAACAGGAATTCAATAGCAGCTTTTGCAGTTAGAGAACAATGAATCCTGTAAATATTTTCCACTCATTTAATTTAAAAACAAATCCACCTAATCTGCATTCTCATTTTCTGTACTTGCTTTCAGTTGTTATGGCAAACAATTGGGCTAGACGGAATACTCTCACGAGCTGGCTGCTAAGCAATTAATACAGAGATCACTCTGAACTTAGCAGCAGCAAATATGTCCAAGCAGACTGGACAAGAGTAAGCTAAACAATCAGAGAGGAAAAAAAAAAAAAAGTTATTCTGTATAGTCAAAATATGTCAGTAATAAACGAAATGGGTCAAGCTGGCTTCTTAAGACCCATAATCGCTCCAGCCTCATTACCCTCCTCCCCAGTTAGCCCAGTGAACCCAAGACACCAAACGTCACATCATAATTCCCTTTTTTTCAGGCCATTAGCAGTCAGTAAGCACCAGCAAAGAGGGCATGGTGATATTCCTCCAGAATCACAACACAAACAGTCAGAAATGGGAAAATACAGGTTTAACCAGAAATCTTAAGTCACAAATATGGACTTCAGCTGAAACAGAAAGGATGCAAAGGGAAAAGGACAATAACAAAAGGTCTTCCAAGGTTTCTGTCCTCTGGTACAAAGTCAAAGCTTGGCTTAGAGAAAGTAATGAAAGTGCCAAACATCCAGAACTGTAAAATAATCTCAGTGCTTTATGTAATAAACCATGCAAATCATTCACCAGTAAGGAAACGGTATCGCCAAGCTTCTGGGGGTTTCTTCCCACACAGATCCTCTCCTTCCACTCCAGAAAGTTCACTTGGCCATTTCTCTGTGTTTTCTGGATGTTAGGTAACTGCTAACAGTTACCTAGCTAGCTGGGCTACCAGGTATCCAGAAATTCTTGATAAATGGCCACTTCACAGACCAACCCGACAATGTGTGTGCACTGACTGCTGGCAGTCAGACCTACTAGACACAGAGTGCATGAGCTGTGCACGTGTGGTAAGCTCATCATGTGCAGGACACCAAAAAAAAAAAAGAATAAACGATGTATGTCTTTACTTAACACACACAGCGAGCAGGCTGGGGGCCAGCAATTTTTACACTGAGGCAATAAAATAAAAATCGTACCTTTCAGCAAGCTTTTCACCGATCTGTTGAGAGCCTGCATCAGGTCCATGTGCATTTCAGATGTGCTCATAACAGTAGGAGCGCATGACCACCTGCTGCAGTCCCATCTCAGGAGAAAATTCCTGGCCAAGCCCGGATGTTCAGAGCTACGTGCCTGGTGCACAGCCCCTCTCACAGTCACACGAAATACCCAGTTAGTCCTGGTGAGCCCAGGAATAGCAAGAACCAAGGCAGATATACATCATCCAGTAAACCACAACCATTATTTTTGTATGTATTCTCTATGCGCTCATTAGAGTGATATTAAAAAGGATCCAGGTTGTTCTTTTACCAAAACCGATTCTACTTTATAGGAAGATGTGAGGATGAGACTACCTAAATGAGCTGCTGTAAGGTGAGGTAGGGCATGGATTTATGGCACACTAGGCATTCCACAATAATTGCCCTTTAAGCGTGCCCTTATCAGTGCCAGTGGGCTTGCTCTGCTCTCACTGCAAGGTAGCTACCTCGCTTGTACTACCAAATGACAGCGTGTGCGTAGGCAGGCACCACTCACTAGCTTATTTTTGTAAAACCAAACATTACTACACAGTAGTTTGTGGATCCATACATACTGGTCCAGGTTTTTAAAGGGATTTGTGCGTTTAAAAGACTGGCACAAGCAAGACTAAGCTAAATCACTGCACATACTACAACAAGGACAACTTGGTTCTTTGTTTAACTAAGAGATGCAGCACGGGTCTTTTCAAAGCACAGCCCCACCTGCCCGTGTGAACCTTGAGAGTTGCCCGGTGCTAAGATAGGAACAGATGCCTTATTAGCATGCAGAAGCAGTATTGGGGTGGTATTGGGAGACATCAGAAAGGCATGCTTCATTTTAGTTCATGTATTTCTGGATAGGTAAGGAACTTCAGCTGCATTTTTAAAAAAAATAGCACTACATCTTTGTCATTGCAGTAGTATTATCAATATTTGCCTACAATACTGGAAATAAACCTTTCACTATGTCCAGACATGATTTACAGATGTACTCCTTCAAATAGAAGCACTGTGCTAGTTTTAAGACAAATCCTTTCTTATGTCCAGATCTGATTTAACAGTTAATTTCTTTCAAATAAAAATATGTGATGCAGATTTCCATTTGCTTTCTGCCAGAATCTTTTGTTTTTAGATGCAGGGCAACCTTTAACATGCCTACCACTCCTGTACAGCAAACGGTACACCTTAGCAAGCGCTGACACATTCCACTAGATAAAATGCAAAATTGATGACAAAATTGAATCAACTTGATAAGAACAGCAATGTGTTTGGACCTCCTACTTGATGGAAGCATGCTAAAGAAAATAACTCTTTTTTTTTTTTTGGTCATCACTTTCACATGAGGAAACAAACCAGAAAAAAAGTAGCTCTCCAGGCACACTCCATGCTTGAACCAAATTGCTCTAAGACAGCATGTCCGTCTGCATCGGACAGGTTGGGGTTGCTCTCGAACTCTTTGCTGCTTCACATTTCCAAGACGCAAGGTCTCATGTCATCAGCTTTGACTAATGTTGTCTCCACCTATGTCTGTCTCACTTCCTCCCACATTCACCTCCCACTCTCCATGCTCTACCCAGATGACTGTCCCTTTTGGATTCTTCATCCACTCCCAACCCTGGTCCTTCTGATATCCCACCCATGCTAACCAACGCAACCTCGCAACCAGTATCTACGAAATACTTTCCCTTCATCATGAGCTCCCAGAAAACTCCTGTCCTGAAAAGATTCCTGTCACTGTTAAAGATTACAAGGATGCGTAGAAAACATGTTGTGTGCAGTACCTTGCGTCTGACCCTATTTCCAGTGTATGTTTGGTAACGTCCAGACAATACAGATAAATACTTTGTTAGCTAAATGAAAGTACTAAAATAGTTTTGCTTTTCTTTTTCCCCCAAGAGACAAACTTGGTTTTAGTTTTTCAATGAAAGTGTAAAAATTGGACACATTTGATACGTATTTTTTTCCCTTTCTCCTTCCCTATCTCAATATAAATCTAATAGGGTTTTCCTGATTGTAAAAACAAGCACTTTATCTATCTTGTCTTTGCGATGGCCTCTATTTTATATTTTATGAAATGATAACTTTGAAAACATGGATTTGAATACATATTGGGAGAGGAACATACATTTACCACTCTCCCCAAAACTAAACAGTTTGTTATCCAAAATGTGTACATGCAAACATAAAGGACTTAATTTACTAATTTCACTTTCCAGAATGCCTCTGTAACACAAGTAAAGTGAGAGTGAAGATCATACAGCTCAGAAATACCGTTCAAGGGATCTGTAATACTCCTTCTCCCAAGCTTATGGGAAAAAATCAAGTAGGAAAAAAACTTTTATTTTTCTTAGCCAAATGATTTTGAGTTATTTGAAACTGAATATTGGCCCAAATGTTTACATTACCGAGCAAATGTTTGGTAGACTCCACCCAAACAATGAAGCAACTTTGAGCAATGAGTTACAGAAACTGTGCCTCCCTCACATATTTACTTCAGTAAATGTCTAAAAGCAATCCCATACTCATGTATCGCAGCGAGAAATGAAAAATACTGGGAGGATCATAACATTTGGATCAAAAACCCTCTTTCACCATAATGTAGATAATGTCTGTGTAGGACGAGAGACTTTGTACTCACTTTCATGTCTCACGGGTGTTCTCACTTATCTATTCTTCTCAATGCTTGCAAAGTTATTTTCTGCTTTGACAAAAAAAAAAACTATTTTTAGAAAATTTCTCAACTCTGGAAAAAAAGTTTTAAAAATAACATCTGGAAAGCCTACTAGAACGAAAAATAACTTACATCTTCCTCTTGATCAATCTAACTGGCACTATCAAATATTTCCAGTTTTATTTAAAACACTCCCATAAATTGAGAAGACAAGATCCTGGAAATAATTATACTTAATCCACAATACTGATTGAATAGGAATTCCACTGAAAACACAAATGCAGTCTCCCTCACATTAATGATCAACTCCTTCAAAATAAATTACTATAGAATTGTGTGTAAACATTAAATTAAGAGCTTTGTCAAAGATACGGTTATAACAAGTTACATGTTATGATATGGTTATAACAAGGATATGGTTATAACAAGTTATGGTTACTACTACACAGATTAAAACTGGAGAGCAGAAGCATGTGGACAAAGTTGGAGTTTTACCAGTAATCAAAACTCTGAGTTAACTGTGGAAAATACTAGATTACAAAAATACTATTTACTCATTTTTGCTGTATGACATTTTCTCTATTTTCTACTGAACTAGCAAACAAAGGTGAAACAAGAGTATCATCTAACCAGCTTATGCAGTCATATGCAACATAGTGAACATTTTTTTCTAAGCCAGTGCCTGAAATTTTTGCTGGCTACCCATGGCTAATACATTCCCTTACCTCTCAAAACAGACCTTTACTATTATGGCACTACAGCACCTTGCATCTGCCCCACATTTCTAAAGTGCTTCTAGATATGTTGGAGGAGGGCTGAGATTTTTAAATTTCAGTTTTCAAAGAATGCAATGTCTTTCTTTCCTAAAACAAAACAAAAGAATCAGAGGCTAAGAACCTAAAGTGTTAACAATAATTATGTATGTTATTAAGGAACATTCCTGAAAATTACTACAAAGTTTGCCTTGGGGCCAAATAGTTACGACAGAAAAAGTGTAAAGTCTCCAAAAACTAGACCAGAAGACAGGAACCCAATGCCCTGATTGCAGAAACCAGTACAGAATTACCACTAGAGCTGTTTCTCTACAGGCTGCTCACCTCTGGCAAATCACCTCTTATGAAGAGCTGGCTTGAGGAGCAGACTTTCACTATGGAAATCTGCTATACCAAACCAGCAGCTGGAAGAATAGAAGACAAGGAAAGTAATGGCATGGCACGATCCATGTCCAACCGCAGTTGCTTCTCAACCTGAAAAACAAATAATAATAATACTTTCTAACCTCAAGGTGTCGCAAAGTGATGGCATTTTCAGATACTGCCGAAGCGCTGACACACAGCACTGGTAAGTCAAACTGTACTTGGCAAGGACACCAGCTTTAAAACAAATCTCTGTCCCGGGAGAGGGAGCTTTAGGAAACAATCTCAACTGGCATCACTTCACAGCGCTGATACCTTAGTGACATAATATTTTACTGCCAAGTCTGGCATCCTCTTGTGAATCTAAATGGAGCAAAGAGGTCATCATCCCTGCCTGTTTACTACCACTATTCAAGCACAGGCAGCAGCAAAGTTCTTGTGAGCAAAGTCATCTGGATCAGCCTGTGCTGCAAAGAGTGGTATAAGCACTGGCTTTGCAACAGATCAGGTAAGGAAAAATAGATCAGTCACAAAGTCCATGCCGTAAGTGATGGTAACAAAGAAGAAGGCAGTAACGAAGAGCTTGGAGAGACAATATAGTTGCCAAATCAATCATGTCAATCATAAGACACTCAGGAAAAATCCATATACCCCCCTAAAACACCAGTGGTATTCCACACAGCACCTAAATTTCTCTTGTTCAGCTCCTGCCTCCATCCACTCATACTTTATTTGTGAGATATGAGATAGTCACAGCAGTTTGCTATAAATTAGCAAAATTATATTTGAAAATACAAGAGGGTTTTACAAGAGGGTTATCCACAGCTGTTGCAGGTGCCAAAGCAACCAAATGCATCAGGTGCCAATATGTAACAGTAACTAATCAATTCTGAATATCTAGGAAAAATATTACAGAAAAGATACTGCTGATTTAGGCAAACATTTTTGAGACACACGTATATACAGTATCTGGGCTCTGGCCTGGGTGTATTTCGCAGAGGGACACAGACCTTTCCATGTTCTTCCTTTCTACAGCTCCACAAAGGTAGAAGGCTGTTCTTTCAGTGCAGGGTTGTGCCTGTGAAGTAGCTTTTAGCAAATTCATACTGTCACTAGATTTTTAGAGAATCCCTCAAGGGCTTGTATCTAATTAGAAACTAACGAGGCAGTATACAAAAGGAATGCAGTTGAAAGGTAAGCACAGTAAATGTAGACCTTACACATTAGGTGAGGTAAAAATGTTTTAAGAACTCCTCAAGGGATAAGCCTCCACATCCAGATAAGAGTAAATCTTAGGTATTTTTAAGATCAGATAGGGGATCAAAGGCAAAGCAAAGAAAAAATTGAAAAATCAAAAAAGGAAGGGGTAGAAAAATAGAATTATTTCCCTACTTCTGGGGGGGATGACTATGTCCATGGTACATTCCAATTAGATCTGTTGCTTTGGTCTCTCTTTTGCTATGCTATCACCTCTAAAATGGGGTTTCCTCTAATTAGACTCTAAATAGAAAGATGTCTTGTGAGAACAAATGAGGCCGAACAGGGTTATTTTGAATCAGAGCAAGAAAATGGCCTAGAAATTTTATATTGTGCACTGGTCACCCTTGATTGCTGTCAGCTCAAGCCTAGAAACATGCACACAATACACCAATCTCACAAACACGATCTGCATCCATTGACAAAAATGCAAGCAAATTCTCCAGCGAATTTACTTACCTACTTAGGTGAGAACACAATGGGAGCCTTGCCTGTATTCTGTATTCTTTATCTCTTGCTAGACTGTTATCTCCCAGGTACAAACTGTCTTCTTACTCGGGAGCACAGCACACCTAGTACATTGTAGATTTGCCTGCAGTTCAAATAATACTCAATTATTATTATTATTATTATTTTTTTTTTTTTAAGGAAGAAAATTACCTGGCTGTGAAGTAACTGACAAATGAGAGCCCAGTAATAAAGTCACTTCTGATTTCATGTGACTGCTGTTAGAAGGCAGAGACCAACCATGAACTTCATCCACTAAGCAGAGTTTCACCTTACAAGATAGGTAGAAGTGAAAAAGCACAGTTAGGAAGCTGAACGTCTTGGTCACTTGTTACTTGGAGGCACCATTTTAGGAACATCAGTATTTTTTTTAATTTCAAGTGAAGCAGTTAGATCTGCTTTTTTTTTTTTTTCTTCTTTGTTGTACTATAGTCTGGATATTGATTCCAAGTGTGAGGAACTCTCTTTATCTGCTTATTTTAAGTCATGATATCATTGACTCTGCATGACCACAGTGTTTCCAATATCTGTGATAAACTCTAGTGAGACACCAGACCAGGAAGTAGATCAGATCTAGAAAAAAATGATTTGCTAACACTTGTCATAAAGATAGTAGGAATTTAAGGACAGAATCTGCTTTCAATTGTATCCACAAACCTCCAGTCACCTTTTACAGGGATAATCAAAGGTGGAACTTGGCCCAGAGCAACCTGCTTTTAAATTACATTCAAACATCAAGGTGATGAATAGATACCACAGAAAAATCTAAATATCCCTAAACTCTGGACTGGTATGTTGATTTATTCTTCCAAAAAGATCTCAGCAGATGCATTGCTAAAAAACCTTTACACCCAGTTCTTGCTCTCCACTTTCATTCGCCTTAGACTGGGTCCATCCTTTCAGTCTTTGAAAACCACCCGGCTACATCCATCCTCCTTGCCATTATTTAAGTAATCAACACTGTAGCAGCCACACAGCAAACCTTAAAGTCGTCAAATGTAAGAAGAGAAGCTGATTTCATTTTAAAACAAAGCTGATTTCATTCATCCACACTCACGCCCTCATATTCGCGTACTCACAAGTACCTGACTGGATTCATGTATCCAAGAAGTCTGTTCAACATTCAGGCACCAAGACTCCTGAATCCAGGTCTGTCTAGGACTCCTTGTGACCACACAGGGGGCAGGGAACACCAGCTATTCAGTTCTTTTGACTTCGGGCTCTTCTCAGACTGGCAACTCTGTGCTGACTGTGGATAGGCCTTTTTATATCCTTCAGGAGCTCTCAACAATCACTCCGTAATCACTGTCCATTCTGTCCTGCCTCTGAGAGTCATCAGGATTGGCTCATCTGCTTAGGGCCTTTGCCTCCTGACCACCTGCAGGTAGATGCATGCTAGGATTTTGAAGACAGCTAATCTAAGCGACATCAGCACATACCATTCTTATAGCCCTGCCGTTTGTTCTTTCTGGTACCTCCACGCCCAGGCATTCCCATTCATACATATCCTAGCATTACAATTCTCCAAAATTTCAGTGACCACCAACCATGGAAGAGAACGACAGAAATGGTAATCCTCTGTGGAATGAAGCACAGAAATTGTCTTACTGCACAGCAGAGCTATACAGTATTTTAAGGCAAGCACTGAACTAACCACGATTTGACCATAGGTTATGGCCATCTCCTGTTAGTTTCTTCATTAGCCTTTAAACAAGGTCATATGCATGCTGTGTTCTTTCTCTCAAAGGATTACTCTACATTGAACAATGATCTAGAAAATAAACCCATTTATAAGATATTTATTTTTAGGCATGACAAGAGAAGCATTAAAAAAATCCAGCATTCTTATCCGCTTTACTCATCAGCACTCACCTGGTCTAATACTTTTTAAAAAAAAGCAAGTCACTAGAAATTAGGGCGAACAGTATGTTGTTTTTCACGCAACTGATCAAAATAACATCATCTCAAAATTAAACTACACTGTCAGGAAATCACAGTGCCCGCAGATACCTTCCATCTTCCTCCTGCATTTCAATATCCTGAACACAAGCTAAGTAGTTGGAGCACTAACTAGCACAGACTAGCTGCAGGAGAGGGGACATAACAAATACAATTCATTTCTAGAAGACAAAGCAGAGCATTGTCCATTTGCTTCTAGCCTACTAGGATTCCACTATAAAGGGAATACTGTTAATTCAACAAACAGAAAGGCAAACTTTATTTTCTTCAGATGATCCCAACGTTTGAAAGCACTTGCCTTTTGCTGTCCTCAGGAAACCGTAGGTTACTTCAACAGCCTAAAATAAATATGTGACCAGATGAACAAATTCCTTACCTTTGCCCTGCGATTCTTATCTGTAGTGGTTGTTTAAGAGAATGATTTTCAGTGCACCTTAGGGTAAGTCTTCATCTTCATTACAGAATTTATATATGAATTTTCTTGAAAATGATAAGGAGCAAAACCAGTTTTTAAAAGACTCTATTTTAGTTACGCATTTAAGAAAGAAAGAACAGCACAGAGAAACATGGATATGCCTTTCATATGTATAAAAATCACTAGAGTGAGAAAGATGTTGTGGGGATGTTTGTTTGCTTTGTTTTTTCTTTTCCCAAATCCTGTTTACTGCTCAGTTTGGACGGTCTTCCGAACCAACCTCACTTTCTCAGGTGGCCGGCAAGAGCCTCAACTCCCAGGTTGCAGAAAATCAAAGATTTTTCAGCCAAGCAAATCACTGGTTTGTTCAAAGCAGAACAGATTTAGTGACATACTGAGAGAACTCCAACACCAGATCCAACATGCACGAGCTCTGCTGAGGAGGGACTGAATTCCCTTTACATGACAGTAATCCATATAACAGTATGGATTTAAAAACTGTGTCTTTTACTTCCTATACTAGGTCCTAAGTAGTTTTTTCATTTCTTTTTTGCAATGATAGACTCACTCTAGGAGGTAGGGCTCCTGGTGAGATCTGTAAGAACGAAAACTGATAGGATTCTTTAC
Source organism: Cygnus atratus (assembly GCF_013377495.2). Taxonomy (NCBI): domain Eukaryota; kingdom Metazoa; phylum Chordata; class Aves; order Anseriformes; family Anatidae; genus Cygnus; species Cygnus atratus. The sequence goes on from NC_066365.1 coordinate 58,562,140, forward strand.
TTTATCTATGAGGTTAAGGTGTGGGAACTGGAGGGGGAAAAAAAAAAAACACCACCCAAGGTCTTCTGATTCACAGTAGCAGGCATGATTACATCATTTGCACCGAGCTGTAAAACAGCCAGACAGGAGCAGCAGCCTTATAATACCCCCTGGGGGAAGAATGCCAGAACACCGACACAACATTTATATCCAATTATAACCTACTTCAGCGCTGGGCTTTGCTGGCACCAGTCGTCTCCTGATTTGCTAGCAGCTCTATTACTCGACCTAAAGGTACAGTCAAACACATTTTATTCACCTACAAGTGGCATTTCTTCTCTTCTACTTCCAGAGTTTCGTTTTCTCTTTTTCTTAGAATTCTTCCACAGTGGCATTCTCCACTGAGAACCTTATGCCATTTTGCATCTCCTCCCGTGAAACTCACTCACCCTATGACAACCCTTTTCATCCTCTCTCCTCATTCACATACATCTCCTTATGAAGTGATTCATGCTGAAGTCTTCATTCCCCTCTCCAGCATGTCCTTCTTAGACTGCTACCATTGCTCCATGGCACAACCTAAGCTGGCACTTCTGCTAAAGCAGCTTGTGAAGCAAAAAATTAAACTGCAAAAGCAATAGCTAGTTTAAGGTAGCAAGAGAGATCTCAGATATCACTGCAGTATCTGATGACACGAGCCAACGCTGACTACAGATATTAACACAGGCCACAGAAACTTACTAAAGAACTTAAGTACTCACCTAGATGGCTTTCCCATTTTGTTGAGGCTTACATAGGGGCTTAAACAAATGCAAAACAGCCTTAAGTGAGTTTTTCAAAGCAAGCAGCATCACAACCAACTGCAGGTATTGTTAGAGAAATACACATCTCTTTTCCACTCTGCAATAAGAAACAGTTAACTAAAGCAAGCCTACATTCACTATTTCTCTCCATTTACTTCCTGTCTGAGAACAGCTCAGGTGCCTGTTTGTAAAGACGGATGTGAGTGGGCAATCAAATCCTCAGAAGTGGGAGGCAACAGTACCACAAACAGATCACGGCATGCCCAGACTATGAAGCAAGGTAGCACTAATTGGGGAGAAACTGAAGCAAAAATTTGGCAATGTGCTAAATTTGCAAGTCATGGAGACCAGGCAGAACAGCCACGGACAAAAAGTCTGAAAAAGGGACTACACGAGACGAATGGCTGAAAAATAAAAGAAAAGCTGCCAAAAAAAACAAACAACTAGAAATAACACATGCAAAACAGGCAGACGTTAGAAAAAAGGCAGCAGTAGTTGACTGTTAGAAACCTAAAGATTAGTATTACAAAGAGCAGACTGGGGGCATATCTGCTGAGAAATAGATATATTTTTTACTATACTACCAAGAATGAGAAATCATTTACAGCAGAAAAAGGCTGAATGAGCCTTCAGTTAGCATTAAAAAAGGAGGATGAAGAAGAGATCTATGTGGAAAGTGAATTCAACAGGTCCAGACACCACCAAAATCCTCAAAAACTTCAAGATCAATTACTTCCCTTTGAAAAAAAGATGCATAAGCACATTACCAACGCACATTACCAACACGTTTACTATTACAGAAATCACGTAGCAAAATTAAGACAAAGTTTGACAGAAGGAATTGGCAATACATTCTGTAGCACTGACCTAAACTGCTGCTTTTGTACTGTGTCACTGGGAAATTTAGAAAGTACATATGTACTTATTCAACCCAGAAACAAAATTCCCATTCACTCAAGTACATCCAAGACCGGACTAGAAAGGTGCACAGAATAACCCCAGGGAGATTTCTAAAGAGCATGACCCTGTGAAATGGGACACGGCTATTATTAAACCAAATTTAGAAACAATTACGGGCAGGGCAGATCACATTTTCATATGTGGGCAGACTAAAGATACTCAGCAGAAAATATAGCAAAATAATTGTTTCCAAGCACCCCAGCGTGCCAATTCTTGAAGTAAGATCAGAGGCAAAAGTTTCCTGGAAGAACATAAGGGCAAGCTTGAGCTGGGTTGGTTCTGTAGTTGCAGCAATTTCTCACAAACACCTGAATGGACATTCCTGCCCCTGCTGGCCTACATCTTCCTTGTGCCTTCAACCATTGTTAGATGAGAACACTGAACAACCAGCAGCTTTCAAGGAGGCTGGTAAGGAAAACGAAAAATAAGAAGTCGCTTTCTAAGTTAAACAGCTTATTTAGAAAGGCCTCCCCCAACAAACAGTCCAAAACATCAGAAAGTTCACCAAAAAAAACGCTACTTAAAAAAGGGTGTATTTCAAAACAAGAGCAAGAGGATGATTCTAGCATTTGATTTTTGCAATGCCAAACAAGTTTCAGAAGACACATAGTTCTGAAATACAGAATGGAGCACAAGAATAAGACCCGGTCCTCTTCAGAAATTAAACATATACTCGCTGTCCTGGAGGAAGATCATGCATTTAGTCGCTGTGTTCAACCAAAGAGCTGAGGTGAAGTTAAGACTCTAGCCAGCTAGTAGGCAACAAGAAAACATGTCATGTTTCTAAACACATCTGCTAGCTTTTACTGCGTAGCACCACACCACTCGTACAACAATACAAAAATTAGCAAGGATCATGATTATGCTGAAGCCTATGCAAGACACACAGCACCACATCAGAATAATAAAAACAAACAAAAACAACCTCTGTTGTAACTTTTCATTACAAAAATACCAGGTGGAGGAGAAAGACTGGAGCAATCTCATACAAACCAGGGGTCTGAGACATCTGACAAAACATAAACACACACACATACACAGGAAATGTTGTACTGAAAACCAAAGAACTGCAAACTGAACAAATACTGTGTTACTGAGGTCAGATTTTTATCAGAATAATTTTTAAAAGTATGTATTTAAGTAACAGTTGCTAACTTTTGGTATCCCACTATTTTTATACTGATCTGCAAGCCTGTTGCTGGCCATACACACACTTAAATTTTATCTTTACAAGAAGCCTCTGTACCCATCAGTAGAACATGAAGTCTGACAGGGAAAGATTTTGGTCCTTAAAACTTGGGGTTTTGTTGTTTTCACACACATATTCATTTTATCTTCAGAACAGTATTCAGGACTGATAAGGTTAACTATAAAAACTTTAGCTGGCATTTCTTTTTCTCTCCACCTATAAAAAGCTTCAACCGGAAAACTCTCAAAGAAAGAAATTTAGTTCCTACCAAGCCAATGTGCCAGGTAAAAAAAAAAAAAAGCAAGAAATAAAAAGAAAGTATACTCTTGAACTGGGATGGTCTTAGCTGAGAAGTGAGAGAAGTGATACAGAATTGCCACCCAGCAACATGTTCATGCTGCAGAGCATGTAGGAGACACATCATCTCAGCAGCCTGAAGGCAGATTTCAGCCTTGTCCCTTTATCAGTGTCAAAGTCTCTATCAAGGACCCAGGCTTGTTTCACGTTCTTCAGCTTCATCAGGTAGTTCTTCAGCAGATGCACCACACACACTTTCTTGGTTATCTGCAGACTGATTCAGCTCTTCAGGTTCCCCAGCTGCAGTCTGAGTTATCTCTTCTTCCTCCTCTTCCTCAACTTCCCCATCATCCTCTACATCCATCTCAAACACCCTCACGTGACGGAGATTTGAACTTAGCTATGGAAACATTAAGAAGTTTCAATTAATAAATGAAAGCACCAACACCAATTTAAGTGTTGCCCAACGGGCCTGAAAATAGCCTTTATCTCTGAAATGGAGGTATCAAGGAAATTTGCAACTGTTCTATTGCTCTGCAGGCTGAAAAGTAAAACTAGTTCATCTATTAACTTCTGTTAAAGGTTTTTTCCTGGTTGTGTTGTGAGACAGGTACGATTGTATCCTGACACATTCATAACAGACTCTAAGAGAATAATCAATATGTAAATAGTGATAAAAATCAGAATCTTGATAAACCTCAATGAACTACCAGAAACAGGTTATCACCCTCTCTAGCTGTAGTACATTTCCTTTAATTTTTACAGGCTTGTTCACAGATACTGTACTCACCACACAGGAAACTTTTCTAATGCCATTTACAGCAACATACTGAGCTTTCATATTCTCCAGCACTCTCCACTGGTTCTCCAAGAAGATGGTACGTGTGGGTATCTCACCACTCTGCTCTTCCAGTCTGCAACAAGAGAAGCACAAAACTGGTACATAAGAAAATCCCAGTAGTAAAAAAAAGATAAATCTCTGTGAGTCCCATTTTTTTTGTTTTGTTTTGTTTTGTCTAAGTTTTATTATACCACATGCAGCAAGCAGATAAGCATTTAAAACCGTCATAACTCTAGATACTCCAGATACTCTGCAGGAGAGGATCCAACAGAGGAGACACCGCATGTTTCAACTGAGGCAAAAGATTACAACAGAACAAGAGGGAGTTGTAGAGTCCCATCTTGCCACAGACAACAGCTATAGCAAGAAATTGAGGTTGGGCTTCCTTCAAATCCCTCCTCTGCAAGAAGAGTTTCCAGACGAAGTCCTGGAGGCAATACCTCCACTTACACAGAAGTCTGGCCTCCATGACCTTAGACAAACATATCTGTTCACTCCCACTCATACGGACTACATGAAGGAACTCCCTATTACAGTGGCCACGATTAGTTCGTACTGGTTTTTAATACTGTCTGTTCATTCTTGAATATAAATTTCTTTGTGGCATAAAAAAAGAATCTACAGAGCAGTATGGCTCTTTGTTTCGAGCCATTAATATATCTTAATCCACCCACCAGAAAGGCACATGGAGAAAAAAGAAAAAGCAAATGAGGCACAACAGTTTAAAGCTTGGATTCACCATTCAAACTACAATGGCTTTTTTTTTGTTCCTGTGTGCACTTCCTCCAGATGCTTTCCCCCTCCTACTCCAACAGAGAGGCATCAGCTTATGTTTTCAAGGCTAAGCTGACAATAGTTGTAAGTGTGACTACCAGGGGAAAGAAAAAAAAAAATCTGTGTCTGTTGCAAGGCACAGGCAGATGAGCAAACACACTGAAAACATCCTAAACTCAATATTCTGACCAGCGAAGTTATCATCCACTTCAGAAAACAAGGAAGATTTCTGCTTCTATGAGATGCCTTGAATCGTTCCTCCCATTTCATCAAAGTAGAACCAAGTACACAAGTAGTATTCTGTCCAAAAACCAAACAAAACTAAAACAAAACAAAGCCCATGAAACAAACTGTTCATGAAACTTCAGCCCTTCACCATGCTTTCTCTAGCACACACAGAGTTTTTGCCTATAAACTACTTACACACACAGAATACACAATCAGAATATTTGCTGTATCTGCTTTTCAGTTCTGCATTTTTAGGCTTCAAAGTTCTTCAGTACCTTTTAGTGGAATCCCAGATGAACTCCCCTTCTTGATCCTCATCTGTGTATACTGAAGATAAAGGCAGCTGAGCCAAGATTCTCTCCTTCCCCTCTTGTTCCACACTCTCCTTCAGAACTACAGTTACTGTTTCATCGTCATAGAAATGTGCATCTAAACAACTGTAGCATCTATAGAAATAAAATAGTGCCTATATTTTAGAAAGCATCAAGGAATAAAAGTGAATGCAGAACTTGCACAGCACTCACGTTAAGTATTCAGTAGTTAACAGGGAGCTTTACTGTAAACAATAAAAAGGTCAGACATGCAGCTAAGACACTGAAAGACTGTTAAAAACTCCTGTAAGATACAGAACAAATGCCACTAAAGGACATTACTAGCAACCTTATTTCTCCCCATTTCAGTTGAAATGTAAGAAACGGTTAACACAAACACCAAGGAAAACTTGAAAACACAGCTGAAGGTACTGAGAGCCACCATATTTGGCCTTTCTACATTAAAAGCATTAACATAGCCTGCCACGTCTTCTGAGATGCCTCCCATTCTATCTTACTTTAAGAAGATTGCAGATATAAGCGAGAGCTGTTTCCAACAAGCTTTGTTTCCAGCACACGTGCTAAAGCTCTAGTTTTCAACTAAAAAAAAAAAAAGTGTGTCTTGACTTCAAAATTAAGTACAAAATAACTCAATGATCTCAAGATGCACCAGGGGAGGTTAAATTGGACATTAGGAAGAATTTCTTCACAGAGAAGGTGGTTAAGCATTGGGACAGGCTGCCCAGGGAAGTGGTGGAGTCCCCATCTCTGGAGGTACTAAGAGACACGTGGACATGGCACCTGTCTTATGGTCTGACTCACTCAGGAACTACAAGCTAGTCCAGCATCCCAAGTACTAATCTGCAGGACAAAAGCCAAATTATTATGTGTGAGAAGTTAACTTCATGTAAAATAAACCCTGGAAAACATGGTCTTCAATTCAGCAATGTGCAACTCTGGAAGAAAAATCAACTAGATATACTGACCTGGAGTCTGAGCTCTCATTTATGCTGTTGTTCAGGAGGTTTCCAAACTCTACTGCAAGAATTCCGTTACTGACAGATCTAAAAGGACAGAGATCATTATCTTGGTGATACTTCTTTTCCACTAGTAGAAAATACAAAATCTCTAACGGCAGCTGTGGTAAGAGAGGGTGTAAGCCTGTCTAAGCTTAGCACAACACATGGCTACATCCCAAAATGATATAACTGGTGGATGCAAATCTTTTGATTTCTTCTGCCCCTCAGCAAAATGTGACTAACGGAGTCAAATGGGAAACCGCGTCTGGCCTGTGGGATACAGCTTGTTGCTGAAGTCTTGGCTCAACTGTTTCAGTCCCAGGTCCATTAAGTTACTTGTTTCTCAAATCTAAAGAACATGAGTTCAGACTGTCCAAGATACCAATGAGGGAGAAAATAGGATGGAAACTACACCACAAGGCTATAATTTTGTCATCAGAGGCTCTCAGCTGGAAACACTGAGGATAGCTTCATCATGTGTTTTCTTCAGCTGTAAAAATGTTTTTAGAAATTCTCACCCTGTCATTATCTCCTTAAATTAAATGACACAATTATAAAAGTCAGTATTTTATGGAGAGAGAGTTTTTGTTGTTTTCTAAACCCTGGTCATTTCAGTGATTCCACTGACAGAATGCACCTTAAACAACTACATCAGCACCACTAGGCAGTGACAAACTACATCTTGGGTACAGAAGCTCCTGAAGGTGCCCAAAACTACATCCCAAAGAGATGTATTCTATTAGTTGAACCTATGAGTCCAACACCCCTATTTTTCCCTAGTGTATTAAATCACAGGCTATAGAGAGTTAATTAAAGAATATTTACTGTAAGACAAACCAATGCTGAAAACCTCATTCTCTCTAAGTTTTCTTAGATAACAAGCAAGTAATGCTCCAAAGAGCAAAACAAGTACTCTGATTTTTTTCCTGAGCCTACAAACATCTTGGGTGTTTTGATCAGATTTTCTGAGCCTACTAAAATACAAACTCTTACTGTAGTTTCCTACTGCACCTCCTAATGTCTTCCACGTTTATGGATTTATGTTCATGCTGCTCAATCCGTCCTTTTACAGAAAGATTCAAGTTCATAGAATCATGGAATGGCCTGGGTTGGAAGGGACCTCAAAGGTCACCCAGTTCCAACCCCCCTGCCATGGGTAGGGACACCTCCCACTACACCAGGTTGCTCAAAGCCCCATCCAGCCTGACTCCTTCACTTCCAGGAATGGGGCAACTTTCAGGGTTGGGGCAAGTTGCAATTGTCTCTAAACACATGCTAAATCTCACAAAACATTTTTCTTCCCCCCCTTTTTTTTTCTTACCTGGAAGTATCTGTATGTCTCCTCAAAATGTATATTTTAGAAATAGAACTTTCTAATATGGTGAAGAGCACATAATGTATATTGGATGCTTTGTCATTCCACCTATAACAGTGGGGGAGAAAATGGGAAACGAAAAGTCAGATCACATTTTAATAACTGTTAAATGATATATAACAAGGAATAGCAGCATACTTACAAAAATGGTAGTTTAAATAACTGAGGTGTGGAATCTTCACTGAAAAGGAAAAACAAAACCAGCATATAAAATACTATTATAATTTTGTGCAACTGAACTTTACAAATAATGTAGAAAAATACCTTTGAGAAGTTTTGTAAAGAGACATGCAGAATGCTTGACGCACTGACTTTCCAATCACATCCTAACAAATATAATGAAAGCAGACGAAAAAATATGGACAATTATTCCCATTCATATTTCTTCTTAATACCATTAAATAAATAAATACGTAAATAAGAATAAAACCCTAGTATATTTGAAAGAAAAATCCACCAACATTTATATTGGAATACAGATTAATGTATTGCCAACTAATCAGCTATCTAATCTACAGTGCATACATTGAGTTAATTAATGTTAAAACAGCTCACATTAATGCACATAGCAAACAGAATGCACATAGCAAACAGAACAAAAATTCCCCCATTATGCTCTTCTTAACCAAAGGCTTAAGACACCCAGCAGTGAACCTGGAATGCGTGCTGCCACCTAGGTTATAAGCACTTAAAGGCAAAGATTAAAACTTCAGGCCTTGCTAAGCCTGGTTACTAGCTTCAGTTGGCTGCTACCCCTAAAAGAAAGTTACCATTTATGTAAATCGAACTTACAGCTGGCTTTTGTAAACACTGATCAATGACTCCTTCCATTTGCTTTTTGACAAAATGCAGTGATTTCTCAGGATAGTACGGAAACAAAAGCGGACTTTCTGCAAACAGAGAATCAAGGTTCATTTAAAAAATGCTTCTTTTTCCATAAAAATATATTATGCTGTCACTAAAGTGACAAATTGGAGTGAGTCCAGTGAAGGGCCAATAAGATGTTCACAGAGCTAGAGCACAAATTGAAGGGGCTGGGTTTGTTCAGCCTAGAAACAAGAGGGCAAGTGAGAAGGAACCTATTGCTCTCTTCAGCTACCTAAAGGAGGAGTTACAGAAGGCAGAGCATCATCATTCACAATGTTGCACACAGCCAGAGGAGATGTAGCAGTCAAGCTCCAGCAAGGGAAATTCTAGTCAGATACAGAGAAGTTTTCACAAGGACTGGAGCTGGGCGGCACCTAGAGAGGTCTCTATCCTTGCAGATATTCTAACTCAACTATACAAAGTCTTGAGCTGTCCAACTTTGAAGTCAGCTCTCCTTTGAACAGAAGGCTGGATTAAGTGATCTCCTAAATTATTCCCTGATTATAAATTCTAACTCCAGTTAGATAGCATTTTAGATAGCTTAGACAGCATTTTCTAGATCCTGCTTTGCCAAACAAAAAATGCTATCACGTCCCCTCTTTTTATCGAATTAGTTGGTAATGACAGAAAAAGGCAGCTGTAGCAAATTATGTTACAAGACAGTTTATGCTGTAAAAGTTTTTACAGTTTACAAGTTCTATGGTTAAACAAGAATCATTCTCAGCATCAGTTTGTTATAGTCTCTTACTTCCTTTTCACCACTAATTAACAAAATATTCTAGGAACATTGCAGAAGTTTATAAAATTCAGTGAAAGAGAATAAGCAAGAACACTTCCCCAGGATGTGACCAAATGGTACTTATTACTTCTTTGCACTGGAATTAACATCTCTTAAAACAGACACCTTCCTGCAATTCCTTCCAAACCAACACTTCTGAGACTGGTACATAAAATGTAGAAAACTCCACATAACCAGAAAATTGTAGACAACTAAGTAAGCAGCTGCATAAAAACTCTGTGAAATAGCAAGGCCTGTTTATTTTATTCTGCTCAGATGTCATAACTAACACTACAGAAATAACTCATAGGCATGAAAAAACTGATTACTCTTCTACACTTGTTAAATTTTCCATATACTTTTCATTCAATGTGTTGTAAACCATACATTACCTTTAAGATGAGTGCTGCTTTTAAGAAAATTAAACCACTGATTTCCCTCTGTATTAGGTGGTGATACAAGGTCATCATCTTCATCTTTCAAGTACTAGAAAAGAAAGAGACATTTGTAAGACTGCAAATTAAGAATAAATGTCATTAGAATTCACTTCTAACACAGCCTCTCACGAGTCTGTGAATCGTTCCTTCTAAATACAACACCTCTGCTTTTAAAATTAAATATTCTACCCCTTCGAGGAATGAATCAGAAAATGAACTATCATCTACGATCATATGGACATTTCCATATGGAACTGATTTCCATGTGGACCATTTCCATATGGAACTGATTTTTAAATGATGTTTAGGGACAGAGACAGAGAAGAAGAGTGGGCACAGCCTTTAGAATTTTCTCCATCTAAGGATTACCTATTTTATTCTCTTTTTCCATTTATTCCCTGGTTCCTTACCTGGCCAACTCTCTCCACATTAAAGTATTTTCCTTTACGATTGTAAAGTTCTGGTGCCTGAAAAAAAAAAAAGCAAACAAAAACTAAATTTAAATACAAAGATAATAAGAATTAAGATATTAAAATTAAGATATTAAGAATTAAGATATTAAGAATTAATAATAAGAATTAATAATAAGAATTAATAATAAGAATTAATAATAAGAATTAGAGTACAAAAAGATGATTGAAGTATTTAAATTTTTTCAGATTCAGTTACTGGCAGCAAAAATACAGTTATTAAGTGCAACTGCTGTACTCAGCAAACCAATATAACTTACCTCATTGAAGTGTTCAGTAAGAAAATCAGCAACAAACGTGATATCTTTCTGAGTCATCTAAAACAAAACCAAAAAAAGGGGGGGGGGGTGTCAAGAGGAGAGCAAAGGTTGAGAAATACATCTCAGTGACCACAGAATACCTGTTGTGTAGGCTGAACAAGACCAGCTCCCTCAGCTGTGAGGACAGGGTAAGTACGCCAGTCTCTCACCAGCTTGTGGGCCCTCTGCTGAACTCACTCGAGTTTATTCATGTCTGTCTTGTATGGGAGGGCCCCAAATTGGAGAAAGCATTCTAAATGTGATCTGACTAGTCCTAAATAGTGAGCATAATCACCTCCCTTCAAGCTCCTGGCCATGCTCCTGTTAGTACAGCCCTTGTTACTCTACACTGTCTTTGCTGCGAGGGCCCACTGCTGGCTCATGACCAGCTTGCACCCACCAACATCTCCAGATCCATCTCAACAGAGCTGCTTCCCAGGTAGCTAAAGCTGTGCCATTGCAAATTTTTCCCCAGGAAGAATTTTGCATTCATTCTTGTTGAACCTCCGGAGGTCCCTACTGGTCCATTCCTGCAGCATATTTCCCCCTGGATGTCTCCCTCTGTCCTCAAGTGTACCAACCCAGTGTGTCAGTGTCTGCAAATCTGATGCAGGTGTAGTCTAGTCTATCTCCTCTTTCAGGGCATTGATAAAGATGTTAAAATCTCATTCCTGTTAACTTTGTAATTTAGGGCATCTAAAGAGCCACTATACAGGTATTTCACAGAGGTCTTGTGTCATATACAGTGTACTGGAAAGGATACTATTAAAGAAAACAGGAAAAGTAGTATATGCAAGACAGCACATCAGTATATTAGTGTGAATGTGCAGGCATCAGCTTTCTCAAAGAAATTGTACAAACACCATTTTGGTTTTGAAACAAAAATAAACCTTTAATCCTACCCTCTAAGTCAAGCAGAATACAAAATACACCTCCATTTATTAGAAAATGTTATTACTACCTTGTTCAACTCTGGAAGCACATGATCTTCTGACATTCTCAACATGGCTGAGGGGAAAAAGATATTCTTAATGCATTAATATTAATATTTTTCCTAATATTCTTAATTTTCCATTGTTATATAATAAGACACGTCTGATAATATAAGAAAGATTAATTTGTCAGAAGCTAAAGAGTCTGGAGTGAACTATTACGAATTGGGTCTGAAATTAAACTTGCAATACAAATCTTGGATAATTTTTATCTTTTATCCTTTCCAACTGCATTATATCCTCCACAAGACTGAGATAAAATTATTATAAGAGTTCATAAGAATTTATTCATGTCCATAGTAAGAGCAGTAAAATGTGTATATATAAAATACACTTTTTGGGCCATGACAGTATTCATGTGTTAAGAGAATTACAAATAATTAATTTTAAATCAGTAAGAATTAGATAAAGTTCTCTGTTTAGTTCCAAAACAAACAATCACAGTGAATATTTAAATAATTGAAGTATTAATGTTATGACAGAACTCTAATAGTTCTACTTTCAGCAATGTTTAAAATTCAAATAATTATTTTCCTGTTTGTAAGTTCACAAACACTGCATTTCTGGTGCTTTTACAGTGCTGGATTAGACTGTTTAGGTTTTTATAAAATAGTTCTGAAACGATTAATAAAAAAAATATAAACCTACTTATAACCACTTTATAAAAGCAAGCTGTCTAAAACAAAGGGTTCTGCACTTTCTTCTAGCGTTTCACCTGCAGCTACCCAGCCACAACTGGATGTGGCTACAAACTGCATCAGAACATGCAGAGACTGCTAACAGGAAAGTTACACACCAATGTAAACTAGGTGTCCGTATGAGACAACCGTGAGTGACAGAGTTAAAAAGTTACACTACACTTCAAATTTGGTGTAAACTAAAAACAATCCTTTCATTTCGCCAAGTCAAGGCCAGCAAACTGCTCAACGAAGCACACAACAGTCTGGGGTAATACTACAGGTTACAAATATAGAATACCCACTCTAAACACACGTAAATTGAATGGAGATCTCTCAATATAAAACAGGTAATACATTTATAATTATTCTTGCCTCATCAACTGTAAACTTATAGATGTCCAGAAAATTTCTATTATAATAATAAATAGATAGTTATAACTAAAATTGGCTTAATTACTTATTAACATTTCGGTGCTTACCATACAAAACAGATACTGAATGTTTACTATGTCATCAAGCTTACCAACATACAGCCATCGAAAAAACGCTTTGAAGTTTTTCATACTACTGTCAATAACCCTGCACAAGAAACAAACAACAACAAAAAATTACCAGACCTAAATGTCATAAGCTGTTCTGGGTTTAAGTTTCATCTTTACTACAGAAAGGTCTGTAAGCATATCAATTTCTTAAAAAATGCTGAAAGCAACCCTCCCAGTAAGACTTTTCTTGGCATGTAAGTCTATGAGATGCAGTGAGACCAGATTTTAAAATTCTCCAGACTTTATACTTACTGAAGCAGCTCATTTGCTTTCAGAATGAAAGAACCGACAGCAGTAATAGCCTCTGCAAAGAGAGCAAGCCATTATTAAGCTTTCAAAAGTAAATGAGAGTGGGTAAGTACCATACAGACTACTGTACCTTCAATTCCAGATGCATCTAATCCCAGAGACTCATATTTTTGTTTCCACAAAGCCATCCCCTTCAATTCACTCAAGTGGTATAACAGTGCCTCTGAGCCACTAGGAAAGCAGAGCAAAGAAATATTATAATCTTTTAGCTACCACTTGGAAACTCTTTGTTTCATTACACACCACATTTTTATATTTTAATGGGCAAAGCAGAGAGCTTTATAAGGTCATCTGGCATATAACAGTTAACAAACTATCACTTCACAGAAAAGCAAACATTGTCCTAATGATTTTAACCATCACTCAAAGTTGATGTGAATATTTTGCATATATCCTATAAAAACACCAAGCAGTGATACACGGATGATAGGCCATGGAGACTGCTTGAAATATTTCTATAGCTCTCCATCACCCAAGAGGAAAAGAGTACATTTTGCATTACCATGGTCTCCACACCAGCACACCTATATATACAAAGAACCACTGATACTGCATACTGCCTTTTAGCAAAGTATATAACATGCCATTTTATCTAAAATGTATTGAACGTTTCATGACTTACCTCTGCAAATGACTTATGACCAACTTTTGTATACTAGAATAGGAGGACTCTATGGACTGACCGAGTTTTTTTAAACCCTGTTAAAAAAGAAATACAAACATACAGTAATGTTCTATTAATACAACCGAACAGTGATTGAAAGATCCTGAAATAGACCATTTTAACGTTAAATAATATTAACGTACCTTTACTGTGAGTTGGTTCATTAACAATGCCTGAAGTTCCAAACTAAAGGGGGCGAGGGAGAGAAAATCAAATATCCTTTCATTTTGTATTTCAATATCAAATGCAAATGCATACTCAGATAAAACAACAGTAACTACCTTGCTTTGCCCCATAACAACAGCTGCATAAACTCATCCTGAACAGAAGTGGTTGTATTCTTTTCCTGTCAGTCAAAATGATTGAAATAGATTGGTAAAGAGTTTAAATCCAGCCCCAAATAATCTCACAAATACCTCAAGTAAAGTACATCATAAAACCCATCCATACCCTTGAATGCTGAAATCAGACTACTGATCACTGGAAATTCATTTCAATTCAATGATTCAAGTCCAGTATTTTAAGTTATTTTCAGCTGTATTACTCAGTAAAAAATCTAAAAATTTCAGTTTGCCATCATCAAGAATCTACATTAAAAATAAATAAATCAATTACTTGATTCAATTAACTTCCAGCCATGCACACAAAATATAAGCAAATTCACGAGCATCCCAATCCTGGCTGTTACATGTGCTCTGTTGAACCAGGCTGCAAATGCGGGTGGGCTGCCACTCCACATTTACAGCGGTCAGTTTGTCAGTGACTGAAGTACAAAGAACACAACCTTAAATAGAAAGCAACTGTTCAATAGTTGTGCAAGCTGAAAACTGTAACCTAAAAAAAAGAAAAAATGTAGAATAAATGAAGTAAAGGAGTATCACAATACAATGGCACTTGACTGTACTCAGGTATCTTCAATGCTAGAGTGACTGATACACAATAGCAACGAGGTTGTCTCTGAACTTAGAAATTGTTATCTGGAGGCATTACACAAACAACATCAAGATACTTAGTTTGTTAGCATGAACAGCAGAAACAGCAAAAACTTTCTTTCCGAAAGAACAGTTAATACTATGATACCTGTACAAACTTTGTTAACCGTGAGTCCATCTGCATCAGTATTTCTTCCCATGCTTCACACATGCATGTCAATGACAACTTTATATACTGTAATACAGAAACAAACATTAGCATTACTCCCTTTTTTCTCCTTCAGTACACATTAGAGAACTGGCTGTTATAACACAAAGGAAAAATATACTGCAGATAACAATTGAAATTTATTGTCAACTTTTCAAGTCAGAGCTTTACGCTTACTTAAAACCAACTTACTTTTCCTACTAGGAAAAAAATTACTTGATTTAAGAATATTGAAGCCTCTAAGAACTGCGATATTAAAAGATGTCATAACAAAACTGTACCTGTAACAGAGTTGAAATGTGAGTAAACTTCCGGGCCATTCGAGTTACCTCAGGTAAATAACTTGATAATAGACTGGTGTCCAGCTACAACAAACAAACCGAGCAACATTAACAGATGATTTGTCTTTTAAATAGCTTTAGATAACAAAAATGAAAAGACAGATGGGGAGGACCCAGAAAGAAAAAGCTGCCATTTCTCATTTTCTTAAAGTTGATTTTAACAGGGAAATAAAGTTAATTCAAAGAGGTAAGGAATATTTTAATACATCCAAAAAATTCTTGAAAAAAAGTCCTAATTCTGGAGTTCTAACTAATTATTTGAAGGATGACTGTTCTGGATAGACTGGATAATCAACACCATTGCTTCTAAGCCTTTGTGTGAAGACTGAAGAAATTTTGAGTAACTACCTGAATAAATTAATATTATATTTAAAGTAATATTTTAAAAGAATGCCTCAGAGCATCACCATCAGTCTCATCTGTGAGACTGCTTGTCGATGTGATAGATCTAAAAGCTAGACGGGGTGAATTTCAAAGAGACTGAAAATAATAGTTGTGGTGTTTTTCTGCAAATAATGGGAAAGCAATAATGTTAGCTGAAAGTACCTAAAGCAAGCAGTTTTACCTTTAAAGAACATTTTAAAATTACTTTACTTGCCTGAAAATATGTTATCTCTGCCTCACTGTCCGAAGAGTCTTGTATTTCTGTAATAACTGACAGTGATTTCAAATCACTAGACAAACATAGTCCACGACAAGAACCTGCCACCTGAAGGATTGCAGTTTAAATGTTATTGAAATATTGTAACTTCTTATGATGCATTTACTGCTTATCACATTCACATACAAAGAAGGCTGCATTCAATGACATCTAAAAACAAAATGGAATTTTCAGCTACAGTTCAAGAACAAAAGCACCCTTTTTAATGTGGATTAGCATTGAGCTTAGTTTCATTTGAAAATGAAAATACATTAAAATAATCAGTTAGAGCTGGAATGTCTTTCCAGCAACAACTATACAACCCAACCCAGAGAAACAAGTACTCCTTTCTTTGAAATTTCAACAATCCAGTTTCACTTACGTTTAAGCACACATACGCATTATTTCATTCAATGCAGCTATAGTTTGGTATATTCTGAAGAAAAAAAAGCATGGAAAGGAAACAAACATACCCCAGTTACTGTAGCAATCTTGAACATTCCGTAAGCATAAATTTCAATAAACCCTGAGCTGCCTCCAAGGACAAGAGCATTAAGCCTATCAAAACAGAAGAGTATGCATCGATGAGCATACCAAAAGAAATTAACAGCTTTTTTCCTAGACTATCAGAAGTCACATCTGTAAGTTTCTAATGCAAACAAATATAATCTTCCCTAAATTTGAACCTTCTAGAAGAAAAAAGTAGCAGCTTACAACAACAGCCTGCCTACCAATACAGGCTGCAAAGCGCTCTGATAAGACTACACTTTCATTCCCCTGCATTTATCCTAACCACGCACATAGTAAGTTTGTTGCAGTTGCTCATTGGTTCTCCTCAGGAAAACCTCAGCAGCAACAAATACATAACATAGATCCAGCTGCAAAGAACAGCCACAGGTAACAACAGCATCAGAGACAGAAACCCAATTCAAAGAACAGGATCTGGGACAAACAGATCTGTATTCTGCTCAATTACTAACATCAACTTGCTGCAATGACTTGGAAAAATGCTTCTCTTTGACCTCTCCGGTTTTTTTTACATTTAAAACATTAAACTTTGGACAGGGAGGTCGTCTAGTGCTGCCGCACACCAATGCATCTTCAACTGCACATAGTTTGATTACATTACAGTGAGCAGCAATGCTCTACAACATAAAAAATCCTATACCAAACACCAGCTGCCACATTTTTTCCCCTAGCAAGGAAATCCTACCAAAAGACGAGATATCAAGACTTATAAGGCAATTTTACACATCCTCCAGCTGTTCCTCATGTTTCCTAATGGAAGATGTTTAAACTTACTGTAGTACTGCTAATTCCAGTGATAATGTTAAGTTCATCTTTATCACACTCACACAAACCTGCAAAAACAAATTCTCTGTCTGAAATATAACAAACATTCATGGGGTTTCCAAGATCAGCTTAAGTAAAACATACAGGATAGGCTTCAATTGTGCCCCAAGAAATCTTCCAAGGAAAAGAAGATATGGCACCAACAGCAGTTGTTCATAATGTGTCTGACAAACCCTCTAAATTGAGGAGGAAAAATGTAAACTTTTTTAAAGTATATTCCTTGAACTTCACCTTTGTACAAAAAAAAAAGGAAACATTCCATACCCTTTCTCCAGGACCCTTAAAAACAGATTATGAATAACATAAAAGTAAGCCCCTCCATTATTTTAAAGCAAATAAATAAATGAACAAATAAATAAGAAAGGAAGAACAACCCACAAACAGAATTTACCTTACATCACCCAGAAGCTTCATAATCTCATCTGACTTTTCTTCACTGAAAATATAAAATATGATTGGTTTTTATGTAGCTTGTCTCAATAGCAGAAAAACAAACAAACAAAACACAAAAACTAGAAAAGATATGACAGTTTACCTGAAAATTTTTGCCGTTGTACTATAACTGAAAAAGAAAACAATATTTTCAATTACAATCAGTTGACATCTAATCCAAAGCATCTGTAGAGCAGTATAGATAAATAAACAAAACAATGACAACAAACACAAATGTTATGTTCCTGGATTGCTAGTATAACACTCACTTTTTTGGTAGTGCTGGTAATTTAGGCAAAAGGAGATTTGACTCGTCCTCAGCATTATAAAAGGAAGTGAGAACACTGAAAAACAAGTAAGATTATCTTTACTAACCAAACTGTAAAAATGGGAGGGGAAAAAGAATTTCTAACGTTGAAGTTACAGCACGTACTCAACATGTCACTTACATTAAAAAGATAAAATATCAGAGAGTAATCCCTTATGGGGTCTTTAATAACTAAATTTATCTAATAACCAGATTAATAAAAGAAGCCTGATTTATTTATTTTTAATTCCATCAAAGGAGAATATTTGGAGAAAGTTTGTAATTGCTGGCTCAGTACCTTAACACTGAATCCCCCATTATCTGTAATGCAGTTACTGAGTGGGGCTTCCTGTTAAAACCCGTACAGTCCTGGAGCTAACCTACTTGCAGCTCAACATAGCTTCACTCTAAAGACACGTACTGCAGTATGAAGACTAAAATACAGTCCTTATACCACACCTTAGACATGTCTGAATGATTAGGTTCCCTACAAGTCTATCCCCATCTATCCTTCACTCAGTGGTAAGGCACAGGCACAGGATGCCTGTGGATGAGAGAAGCTGTGGATGCCCCATCCCTGGAGGTGTTCAAGGCCAGGCCGGATGGGGCCCTGGGCAACCTGATCTAATGGGTGGCATCCGAGCCCACGGCAGCGGGGTTGGAACTGGGTGATCCTTCAGGTCCCTTCCAACCCATTCCATGATTCTATAATTCTACAATCAGAAGAATGCTAGAACAACTTGTGGTATAGCTGTTTTCTTGCTATCTTAAGGTTTTCATTCTCAGGAGGCAGGGTGGGAAATCCCTGCCAGTCAGACTTACCCCACATCTCTTTTTCAAATAAATGTTTTATTAATTATTATCTTAGACTACAACTAAGTGCCACAATTAAGACCACAGAAATGGGGACCATGATATCTCCCAGCTCACAAGTGCTACTGATAATTATTTAATGCCACAGAGTTCACAGTCACTACGAGCAAGCAATCTGACTTCCTGAGCAAGCACACCCATGGCAGAACCGCCAGCAGGTTTGGATGTCATACCAAAGACGCACTGCTAAAAGATGTAAATACCGAACTAAAGGTCTTGAAAGCACAAGTGAAGAAAGGTTTAAATATAATACCTTTTCTAAGGAAACAAAATAACCTAATAGCATTATTATAATTATTTTAATAAATTAATTGGTATCGAAGTAAACTGGATCGGGAGACATGCTGTACAAGTTAACACTTTCATGCTGAAATATTTGCTTATAACCTAAAGAATCACAAGACTAAGGTTTTAGCACTGAAAATAAGCATATGAAAAGTATCTGTTAAAATTTTCCCTTTGGTTAGAATAAAACAATAGGATGACATTTGCTACAACATATTTTTGATGTGACTGGTTGTAACATATGAAGTATAAATTATTAGTAAGGTAGTGCTACATAGCCCGTAATTTACTTGTAGTTTCTCAGGCCCACCTGCTTTCCTCAGTTACTTCCATCCAGTGCATGTAGGTAATAGATGAGTCCACTGAGTAGGAGTGCAAGCTTTCAGGTTTTTCTACATCACACAGAATAATCCGCTTGGTATCAGTAAGGCCAAAAGCCAAAACTAGAAAAGGACAAGTAAAATGTATAAATAACCAACATGCAAAACTTTGTACTTCACACTGAAACAACACATCTTCAAAGTCCACCTCCAAACAGAATTTTCTCTTTGTCCATTTACAGTGCTTCCAAATTCTCACTTGATACCTACTGATTAGAATGAGGGTTTGAACTCTCATATTTTTAAGTGATATATTTAAGTCAAAAGCCTGATCCCACAATTATTTATTTACATGTTGAACTGAGCATGCTTCTAACACAGTCCTGATCAGACAGCTTTTCTCTATTTTCCCAATAAATTTAGTAGTTCACATAAAACTGCTTTGTTAGGAAATGGATGCTTTGCTACACCTTGAAAAGCAGTATTTTGGACATAAATTCATCTTGGAAATCTTTCTTGTGATTGCTTTCAACAGTGCAACTTTTGCTATCACTTTGAATAAACCTACAGAAAATTAAGCTACCCTTTTCTTCTAATAGTTTACTTTAAAGTTTCTTTTGCAGATAAAATGTATCAACACCATAACCTTCAGTGAATTCCAATGTGATTTTTATTGCAGCATGTCACCTCATATACTTTACATTACTTTTGCCATCAGGCCTCCAAGCAAGAGCAGTCACTTCTTTTCCTGTATTTTCATTTGGCGGCAAACTCCAAACTCGTTGAAAGTTTGCAAGCCGATGAAGCAAAACCTAAAAAGCAAACACATTTAAGACAGAAAGATAAAACGCTAATTTAAATAAAACCATTAATGCCATTTGTAAATCAATTCAAGACACAATATTTTACCACTTTTAATAACTTCTACATCCTCAATAACACCTTCTCCTGCAGTAGATGCTTCGCTCCTATGTGACTTAGAGACCAGCATACTGTTTACTGTACAGCAATACAGAGGAATAGATGGCGCCTTGTAGAACTTAGCAGCCTGTAACCTTCAGGGTTACCCATGCTTCTCCACCAAAGACAGTCCAAAAGCATGATCAGTCTGCATGCATGACCACACAGCAGTTTCAGGAAGAAGAAAAGCTTGAAAACTGATTTAATTTAAATAGGAAATTTTACATGCTTTATAATCTCACAGGTAGAGGCACTGAGAGTAACGTCAGCACACTCAACAAGGCCAAGCGCAAGGTCCCACACCTGGATCAGGGCAATCCCAAACATGAATAGGGTGGGTGAGGAGTGGATTGAGAGCAGCCCTGTGGAGAGAGGGGCCTGGGGTACTGGTGGATGAAAAGCTCCACATGAGCTGGCAATGCGCACTTGCAGCCCAGAAAGCCAGCTGCATCCTGGGCAGCATCAAAAGCAGCGTGGCCAGCAGCGCAAGGGAGGGGATTCTCCCTCTCTGCTCTGCTCTCGAGAGACCCCACATGGAGTGCTGCATCCAGCTCTGGGGCCCCCAGCACAAGGAGAACATGGAAGTATTAGACTGAGTCCAGAGGAAGGCCACAAGGATGATCAAGAGGCTGGAGCACCTCTCCTGTGAGGACAGACTGAGGGAGCTGGGGATGTTCAGCCTGGAGAAAAGGCAGCACTGGGGAGACCGTACAGTGGTCTCTTTATCAGCAACTGTAGTGATAGGACAAGGGTTAATGGCTTTAAATTGAGAGTGGGTAGATTTAGATTAGATATGAGGAAGAAATTATTTACTATGATGGTGGTGAGGCTGTGGATGGCGCAGAGCAGCTGTGGATGCCCCATCCCTGGAGGTGCTCAAGGCCAGGCTGGATGGGGCTTTGGGCAGCCTGGGCTGGTGGGAGGTGTCCCTGCCCACGGCAGGAGAGTGGGACTGGGTGATCCTTCAGACCCCTCCCACCCCAACCATATGATTTTTTTCTGCAAATTAAAACCGGAAAGCGTAACGAGTACTGCAAAGCCTTATCAAGTGTGTCTGTGCCTAGACACACGGCCGTGCTTACAAGCATTCGGTCACCGGTGACGGGACAAGCAGCGCCCCAGGCACCGGGCAGGCTTTCCCTTCCCTTCCCTTCCCTTCCCTTCCCTTCCCTTCCCTTCCCTTCCCTTCCCTTCCCTTCCCTTCCCTTCCCTTCCCTTCCCTTCCCTTCCCTTCCCTTCCCTTCCCTTCCACACGGCGCAGGGCGGCCGCGAGATGGCGGCCGCCGCCCGCCCCCGCCTCCCTCAGCCCCCGTCCCGGCGGCGCTCACCTCCCCGGCCCTGTTGGCCAAGGCGATGAGGTCCCGTTTGGGCGACCAGGCCATGAAGACGACCTCCTGGGGCAGCTGCTTCTCGCCGACCTGCCTGAAGGCGGGCATGGCGGCGGCGCACCTCCAGGCGGCCGCCCGGCACCCTCCGGCCCTCCTGGGGGGAGCCCCCGCCCCGCACAGCCCCTCACGGCCGCCTGCCGCCCGCCCGCCGCCGCTCCCGCCTTCCGGAGGCGGTGCTTCCCCGCTCCGCCGCCTGAGGGTAGCGCGGCCATGGCCTCGGTGCTGCCGCGTCCCGCTGTGAGGCGATTCCCTGGTTTTCTTCTTCTGCCTGTGCCCAGCCAGGGGCTGCACCGACATCTATGTCCAGTTTTTACTGTATAGCCCAGCTCTGCGCTGGCAGTGGGAAATGCGACTCAAAATCACCCAGACAAAACCCTACTGTGAGAAAAATGGAGCTAACGCAGCTTGGATTCCTAAGAATTTGTGGCTTTCCATCACTCAGCCTCGCCCC
Organism: Cygnus atratus; assembly: GCF_013377495.2. Classification (NCBI taxonomy): domain Eukaryota; kingdom Metazoa; phylum Chordata; class Aves; order Anseriformes; family Anatidae; genus Cygnus; species Cygnus atratus. Next base: position 58,584,444 of record NC_066365.1, read on the forward strand.
AAATTCACCAGTGTGTACCCCGAACTGCAGTACCCACTCACACCCGAGTACACCTGACCTCTCAGCACTACTCCTTTGACCTCAGGCTCCTGCTAAACACACAAAATTGTGACATTACACAAACACGTGGTAAAGAGCGTGGTTTATTTTGCGCTTCTGCTCCAGTAATGACGTGCAACAACAGAATTGTCACTTTAAATCAGGTTTTATTTTGAACATTGATATTAACATTTAACAAAAAATTGAATCAAAGGCTGCCTGTAAAAAAGTCTCTTAAATAATTATATATCAAGCAGTCATGTTTTTTTTTTCTTATTCTTTATTTTTCTTCTGGAGAATATGGCGTGTTTCATAGCCAATCTTTTATGGATCCTCATCTTTACCCTCTTTAGAGTTTTCTGTCTTTGCTTTTTGTCAGCTCTGTAAAGCAAGAAAAATAAACAGATTAGAATAAAACAGGGAACATACTTTTCTACATTTGCTGATATTTTATATAATCTGTCCATATAAGTATATGAACTTAGAAGTACTGTCACAAGAAGTTCACAGTACATTCAATTTTATAGTATTATGACATTTAATCTTCCAAAAACTGTTTGTCTGCTTTATTGCCATTTATTATTTTTCATTTATGTTCTTATTCAGCATTTACCTTTAAATAGCTACAGGAAACTTAAAAAATGCCACTGATCAAGTATAAAACAGCACATACAGACTTTTGTGCTGAGTATTTTATGTATGAATATATAATAGAAAGGCGTAAAAGAAAGTAGATAAAGTTTAATAACAGTATAAAATGCAAATACGGGACCCAAATACAATTAGCAAGTTGTTTGTTTTCTGTCTCCTACTAAAGATGCATTTCATAGCACAAAACACTGGGTAATTTTAATAAGTAAAATATTTACAGGTGTTTTTATTAGAAAAAGAAATAAATGTCATTTTCAGTTATTTTCAGTAATAAATCAGCAAAGTAAATTACTGATAGCCTGAAAGGACTAAACCGTTCTAGGACAATATATGCCCCACTGAAGAAACAGATGAGGTTTCATGAATTTCTTTTAGAATCATTTTCACTTTTTGAAGCAAACAAAGAACTGTTAAGGGAGGGAGTAACATAAAACAAAATATTGCTACATTTTAACTCTAATACTCCATAACCAAAACTTGGATTAATGTCATAGCAGGGCATGAAGCAATACACCTGCAGCCTGCTACAATCTAGCAGGCAGCTGGTGAACATCTTGATGCTGACCCAAGAGGTTAACTGCCTGAATCTCACTATCAAAGAGAGGTACATCTTTTGAGAAGGAAGATTTGCATCTCCACTGTTACATCCATTTAAGTCAAGAATCACGAATAAAACCATTCACTCTACAGGGTAAGTTACAAAAGTGTGGGCCAACTGTCACAAACTGGAATGACTGAGGCAATTGCTGGACCATCTCTTAGCAACCACTCTTCCCTCTTTACAGTTAGTTCTATCTGAAGACCATCACACACACTTTTTGTCTTTTGATACATAAAAGTATGTGCTTGTGTATGTTACAGAAACACAGTCATGGCAGAATAAACATACTTCATGTGCCCCTCGTTAATAAAGGTATCACATGGTGCAGATTTAGACCTCACTGCAGAGAACACGTGAAATACCAGATTGAAAAAACAATCTACAATAAAGCAAAAGAGAGCAATAAAAACTGTGCAATGACTAGTTTTTTCTGCCATTCTGTGAGAAATCCGAAGGGGAGAAAAGTTTTACATTACTTTAGATTAATTTTGAATCTTCTTGGCAGAGCTATGCCATGCACTATTCACCAAGTTTGGGACCTGTATAAATCCCTTTTGATAGAAGACAGTTAAGGAACTGGGAACCACAGGAAGCTACCTGTCTAAATTAACCTGGTTTTTATCATATCCTCCTTTAGTATATACTCCCCAGCAACACAGCAAGTGGACAATACTGAAAGCTGACAGCACCAGCACGCAAAGCCTAAATTCTGTCTTTCTAAATCATTTCTATGTAATAGGGTCAACTCTCATCTGAAAGCTATTTTTCATTATATTCACACTTACTGGCATGATGTTCTAGTGCGGGAGAGACTGGGACAGGTACTGCGTTTGTGACCTGCCTTGCCACAAACAAAGCAGCCAGCATCAGTCTTCTCACAAGTGTGGTTTTGAAGAGCGCAGCAGTTGCAGTTGTTACAGTGAAACCAAGCTGCAAAACAAGTAAAGTGACTTATGATCTAGAGAAGGTTCAGTATTATCATTCTGAAGCTGAGTTTTAAATATAGGCTATTTTATGAGGGTTTTTATTTTGTTTTACCTTTTCAGAGATGTGGGTATTCAGTCTCCGGTCCCTTATCATACTTGATAAATATTCATTAGAGATACCGTGTAACTATTTCAATATAACTGAATTATTTTGTCATTAGAACTATTATCCTGTACACGATCTTAACATGAAAAAATGGCTCACATGTTAAAATGGTTTTACAAAGATACAATTTCAATACTGGCAACCATTTCAAATGGTTGCTTCAGCTAATAAAATACCACTATAAATACAACTTCATTTGTGTATGAAGCATAACTTGATCATGCCCTCACAAACATTTTAGCAATTGCCTGTGTGTTTATAAAATTCTAACGAAAAATTTACAAAATTAGGAAACACATGACAGCTCAAGATATTTCAGTTTTCCCATAACAAATACAAGTGGGATTTTAGTGTGTCTTGAGAAGAATTTAGGTGTATTTCCACTGTGTGGAAATAACTTTATCTTATGGATAACTACATTATCTTATGGCAACCTGTGTAAAACAGATTTTTCCTTTAAGCTATGTCTTCTGTATGATCCCGTTTTACTTCTTTTACAGAATATTTTCTCTTCTGATTTGTCATCTCAGTTTCCTTGAAATATAGCTTAAGTGTACTTTTCTTTAGAGAAGTATTTTTCTGTACTTACAGGGTTTTACGCATTTTTTGCAAAGAATACAATGTTTCCATTGTCTACCATCCTGCAAATAAAAGATGAATAAATGCAATGTTTGTTTTAAAAAACATTGATTCTATTTTAAAACTGAATTTCTAATGTATGGTCTCCATTATTTAAAGAAACAAGTGCTGTGTAGGAAGGACCATAATTTAAAAACATCAGCGCTGAGAATCTGTGACAACCACCGTAAAATGGCTGCATTTTGAAGTTAACAAGTACTACAGTTTCTGAAACATAAGAAGAAAGGCATGTGTAAAACAGACCACTGATGAATAAGGTGTGGTCTAAGTGGCAAGCAGATAACTTTTCCAGTCCTCTTTCCAATAGAAAGGAATCAAGAAACGGAAATTAATTCCCAGTAATTTATGAATGATGTCCAGTGAAGTTAGTAAGACAACTGAATTAAAGTATCTGGGGTTTCCCAAGGAAATCAGTATCAAAATAGGTTTTTACCAGACTAAATGTTACAGAAGTTATTAGGCTATTGCTAAAATTGTCACCCAGAAAGAAGTCAGAATACCTACTTTTGATGTACATGAATTGCATATCTCACAGTGTTGGTTGCCAGAACTAACATATCGTTGACATATAGCACAGAACCTGGTAAAAAGAAAACTTTAAGTGTTTTGGTCCAATACTTACTAATGAAGCAATATGAATGAAATTTATACAAAAAAAATAAATATAAGGACTGCAAAATCACTTTGCTGAATCAAAGATCATGTTTTTGATTCATAAGCCACCACCTAAGGCCCAGAGCCTCATAATCAAACATGGCACAAACAAGCAGTAAAAATTTGGGTGCAGGAATTCAAATTAGCAACACATTATCAGCAGTGAATTAAACCAAACCCCATTAACTGAGCCTCATCGGTAAAGTTCATTTGTCCCTGATGCTTCTCTTGGTGCACATGTTATTAACTAGTGTCTCAGCGAAGCTGATTAGCTGGGATAGCTGTACATCTCCAACTCCCATAGGCGTACACATTTCCTATCATTCCACAACGGAAAATGTGAGCTCTTTCTAGATGCCCAAGTCTCCTACACATTGTTTACACAGAACATGTGACCTTAGACTTAGTGAAACATGCTCTTGAACCTGGTATCCAGAAGTTAGGTATGACAATACTGAAGAGCACATTCCAAAGTCTTTTGGAGCCTTTATACCCTAATTAAAAACAAACATTCATTCAGTCATTTGACTGTTAACACAACTTACCTGTAGCCCTCTTCTACAGGAAGTATAATCATACTTGGGGAGAGGTTTGTGAAGATACGGACAGGAGACTGCCTGCGACCTGTCTTGCCGTGTTTATACAGTGCATGATTATCATAGTCCACCTGGAAAAAAAACCACCAATTTTTAAAAAGAAGTCTTACATTGAATGCTAAGCACAGAGAGAACTACTTGCATATTTATTCCCTTTATCTTATGAAATTGTCATTTTTATCTAAAAGACTCTAACCTCAAATTAGATTACAAATTCTACAACCAGTATTTTGCCTTATTTCTTTTTAAATTTGTGCAACAATAACATCAGACTAGACTCAGGAAACCAAGTTCCCAGCACTGCAACTATCCAAGTTAACTTCTCCCTTTTTACTCTTTTGCATAGGGCACCTGAAATAACATTTTGGTTGTTTTATACTATAGAGGGGGTTGTTCTACAAAAGTGCAACCTATTAAAAAAAAATAGAACTATATTGTTTGTTCTGTCTGGCAGAACAAGAGTTGATGTCCATCTTAACCCATCTCAGAACTGTTAGAACGTTGCAAACCCAATTAGCACTGCTTTTTCCAGCTCTGCTTCCTAGAACTCGCCCCTGAAATTCTCATCTCTGAACACCCACAGGAACAGAATCTAGACTAGCATTAGTTTCCAATTTTATTCTAGGAATTTCCATTCTACACAATACAAATATGTTGTCTGGAATACCCATATCAAATTTTATGCAGACTTGTTATATAAAAAAAATAAAACTTTAACATCATCAATACACAATTGCTCTCTCAAAAGTCACTAATGTAAACATTCTTAAACAACTTGTAGAATGGATACATTAGAGAAACTGACGCCAAATTATCTCTTTATCATTGACAACTTCATTTATTATGTAATTCCAAAAATGTCCATTGTAATTCTACTCTTGTCCCAGTAGTTCTGGATACTAAAGACCTTAAACTTTCTTTTGACCAGGGCTGGACATTACTCATCAAGCTACGGACATTTCAACATCTGGGTAAAATTAAGCACTCTTCCTCAAGCTACCTCTTCACTTCTGCAACATGCACCTGTTAAAATTAGTGCAAAGTTTGTCACACTGAAAACATTTCAGAAGAAGTGGACAGGTGACAGACAAGCTCGTATATAACAAGCTGTAGGAGTGTGACAAAGTTATTAAAGGTATGACTAATACAAATACAGAATCTGGGGTTCACATGATGAGCATCACATGGTTTGCAGTGCCTCCAACAGAACGAGAAGTTTAGGAAGGCCCATCCGCGGCTAATACCATTATACCCCCTTTCATCAGATTCCTGTTCACACTGCATATGACTGAAATTTCACAAATTTACTGGGCTTGGTCATACCTGATAATCCATCATACTGAAGCTTGGGAAAAATTCAAGAATACGAGACTCAAAGAAGTACGGAAATATCCAGAACATGGGCATCTCTTGGTTTTCATAACCTTGTGATGAAAAGATTTGGATGTAGATTAAAGAAAAATAATGTATGTGAAGGATGAAAAAAACTGAGTAAATGTTCTGAATACATAAACATACATATGTATGTCACTCTGGGCATAATAACTGGATCCTCTAGGGGGCAGGAAGTTTTTGGCATGTTTATATATACTGAGCTTTAAGTTCCATTTACTTCTAACAATTGGTATCACCTGCCTAGGTCAGTAAGAAGTGTTACTAGCAAGAATTACAAGTAGCAAGAATTACAGACTTTTAAATAGGTACTTTTTCCTATGGTGATGTTACAGCTTAACCCACCTCTCTGGTTGTAATACATACCTTCTTTTTCTGTCTCCTTCCACATTGCCATCAGTTTTTTAAAACTAGAAGCCAGTGCTTCCACTAAACCTCCAAATGGGGGATCAGTCACCATAATAACTCTTTCATCTTTGTCTTGATGCAAGAATTTCCTACAAGTTTCATGTGCAGCCTGTAAGAAAGATAAATTTCTAAAAATGTAGATTCAAGAACTGTAAAAAGACTGTATTTGGCAAGATAATAATTATTTTAGAAGTTTCAACTTTAACACTGTTGGTTATCTCTTCTTGTGTAGATGAACATACAGACCACCCTTCCATTTCATTCTAGAGGATTCTTTTTATTTTTTTATTTTCAAGAACTCACTAAAATTAGGCTTTAGAATGGGAAAAAACACAAACAAACAAAAACCAAACACCTTATGTACATAGCGTGAAAGGTACTGCACTGAGCATGTTTATACAAATCCGTGGCAGCTTACTAATAATGGCAGGAGAAAAGCAGTGACAGAGGAAATTACTAGGCTAAGTGCTCTGAAAAGTGTTTGGAATTAAATTACACTATGATCCTCCATAAAAAAAAAAAACAACAAACCCTCAGTAAATGTTCTATTGCAGCAGCAGGTTTCCTAACAAACTCAAGTACTTAATGTGCCATTTAAAAAGAAACAACGAATTACAAATTCAGCATTTGTTTTACCCAGGACACTAACTCAACTTCATTTTATGACAAGGTTAATCTTTTCACTTTGCTTGCCTGGTATAAATCAGGACAACCTCCTCTTCCTTCCCACCAGTACATCAGTGAACAAGTTCTGTAGCATCCACTAGGCTTGTGAAGGCTGGGAATATAACAATTAATTCTGTGGTAGCAACACAGAAACAGGGCTAACCAACACTTACGTACGGCAACAAGTCACACCAAACTGTCTTTTAGTAAGAGCTGAGCTAAGGTAAGTAAACTCAGCATGAATTTAACATGCAACTTATCATTGAACCAAGTGGGAAATAATTACTGAAGAGGCACTGTTATTTTTTGATTTTCAGTATTGTTGACCGCTTTTATCCCATAAAAGTTGCTTTATAATGAACCATCTAGACTAGCCAGGTCTTTCTTACAAAATTCTGCATCAACAACATGTACTTCTTTACAAAGCATTCAAGAAATACTTGCTCTTACCTCTCCACCAAAAAAATAATGATTAAACATGTTGTAGTGGCAGAATTCATCCTCTGTGTAAAATTGTGAATACCTGCAAAATAAGTTTTAACAGTAACAGAAAAATATAAGTATCTTCTTGCCTGCCCTAATGGGCATTTACAGTGAAAACAAGACCTTAACAAAGAGGTGATTGCTGACAACACAGTACCAGGAATTATAAAGTACGATTATTTTTCCTCATAAACTAGCTGCCATTTGTGTATGTGAGTAGAAGTGGAGAAGAAAGAGACTGGAAACAGAAAACAACCACCAATTTATCTTTTAAAGTATTAAAATATAAATATTTGCACATACTCTTCAGATAGATGAACATTTATCAAAACCTACCTGAAATCAATATCTAGCAGAAGGCTTCTAACCCTGAAATTTTCTTCTTGTGATGCTTTTGACTGGATCATTTCATGAAGCCTGAAGTATAATTGGAGCAAAGAAATTTAACATATAATCACTGGCTTCAGAAAATATCTTGCAAGACAAGAATGTCTGGTACTTTACTAAACCTAAAACCAAACAGATAAAGAAAATGGAGTAATCTGAATTTGAATAATTCTATTTAGCTTATATTTAAAGTTAGAAAACTATGTTAGTCTTAAAAGATGATACCTCACTAGAGACTAGTGGATCACCATGAAAAAAAAAAAACAAGCTAAGAAACTTGTTATCACTTTTGTGAGAAACAAAGGACATTTAAAAAACAGGTGGCTGGGTGGGAAGTTAATTGCAGTGCAGCTACACTCTTCTTGTGTTACCTTGTGAGCTCTAAGCAAGGTCCCACTAGATGCCTGTATAATTCCAACCAATTAAAGCATAGTGAACCTCTTACTATAGGAGAATCTTAGATTACTTAAATTTTAAATATTAGTAAGCTGCACAGTATTGAAACAGTAATATTATTTGAAAGCATAACAATCTCCACTGACGTACCTAGGTGTTCCAACGCAGAGCACTCGTCTAAATCCTAACGAAATAATAAGGTCCAGTAGAAACCGGCAACTTCTGTCTGCAAATAAATACTGTGCATTTGTTTTTTTATTTTCCAGTGGATACAGAAGTTGACTGGGGCTTCTTAACTGGGCAGTGGAGATATCACACAGGATCTGGTGACTGGAGTGTTTTTCCCATTCAGCTGGCAACAGCAGTTGCTGACATTCCTGGCAAAAACTCCTCTTTGATAATGGCAACAGAACAAAATTCTTGTACCTTTAAATACAATAAATAAATAAATAAATAAAAGCCTATATGAAAGAAATGAAAGGGGTTTCATATTTTGTAATACATTTAAATAGGCACGTGGCTTAAGCTGTTCTTGCAAAACTCCATTACCTACATGTCAATGAAGTAATTTTTATGAAAAAAATATTCAGACACTTTCAAAAAGCCTCCCCTGAAAACAAGTAAATAATACACTAAATAATGCACCCAAATATATTGAGAGTTCCCAGAAAATAACTCAATTACAGAGCAAAGACTCTGTAACAACTACCAGCAAGCAGTCCTGTATGCTTATACACAAAACTCACAGATTATTATTAGTGTAATACATTGGTGTCTTTTTACAACATGTGAAAAAAAGCCTGCCACCTTTTCACACTGAAAGTTAGGAACAACTTTTTCAACTCACATCATTACTGACCTGTTGTTAGCACATTGTGAGCACTAACATAAGAAGAACTACATATATATATATATATATATTTTTTTTTTTTTTTTCAAACATATAAGTATATATGGGAAAGAAAATAAGTTCCTGGGTCAAAAACATCATGCTATAATCGATGTTTCATGCTATTTACCCTTTGCAGTCAACCATTTATTATTTTTCTAAATATCTCTATTATATCCATATTCAGAGTACTTTAACGTATGTAAGACTGATTTTTACTAAAGAAAATGCATTTAGCAACAATACCTTTCCACATTCTGTCTGTGAGTAAAAGGCGGCTGATGATTTCTATTATATTCTTCACGTGCTGCAAGCCTAGTTTCTGACACCTGTAAAATTTACGTATATAAGAAGTTACAAAACAAATAGGTATCACTGTGTTGTAGATTAAATCTCAGTCCTAAACCAAAAGGATGCATCAAAGGTCTCACGGTTCAATTATTCTGCTCAGGAAAATTATTACATTCCTTGGATTCCCCACTCAGTAACAAGCATGACTGCAGTGTAGCGGCATACTGCAAAACAGAAGTCTCTCTTTCTGAATTCAATCCATGCAAAAACAAACAAATAATAGAAGAATTTCATTCTTCTACCACATGTAATACTGAGGGAAAAATCTCAGAACATGTTTACAATGCAGACAGAGAGGGACATGCTGTCTATGAATGCATTCCAACAGTTGCATTCCCTCTGCAGAACTATGACCTTACCCTGCAGGACTGACAGTGGAAAAATATCCCAAGTCTTTTGCGTGCCGTTATTTTAAAAGCACGTCAGCTCTGCTGACTCTTTTACTTTGCTTCCACACAGCACACTTACTTGTTTCAGAGTTAATAGTTTCAAGACATTTGCACAAAACTTACAGATTTGTTTAAAGGGTGAGACAGGGAAATTCAAAGGAACAAAAGTCCCTTTGACACAACTGATGTCATGTTCATTGTGAAATTTTAGTAGGAACACCTAGTATTTAAATCTACACAACAAGTGATTAACCACTTCATTTTCACTTCATGATACTTTTCATTGGTAGCTAGCACAGCACTGAAAAGTTTACGAACCCAAATAAATTCCAACCTGTCAACCTGTTGAGGACAATAACCACAAGATACTCAATTAAGGCAACACAGAAAGTAACAAAATGTGGCGTACAGAAGCCACGGCAAGCTTTCCACCAATACACACCAATCTGAACTTTGTTGCCCTACAGTTTTCTGACCAAACTTCGTTAGGAAAAGTGCTGCAGATGTTCTGAGACTACTGAGCACCACACTGATCCCACTGTCCTCACTATTTCATGCATTTTACACACCACCTGCCTGCATCCACCTGGCTTTCTCCGTCTTAACCGTGGAAGATGAGGACCACTTGGAATCAGAACTACCTTTTTTTGTTCAACATTGCATAGTATTAGCAAAATTCATAACTTGGTGTTTTGGTGATAAAAGAAACAAACACCAGTTTTGCTCAAAATGTGCACAGTCTTCCTTGAAAGTTATATATGAAACACATTTTTGCTGAAAAAATTATTCCAATACCTGAGTAAGAGCTGTTAGACGAAATTTACAAAACAACTGCCACAGATTTCCAGTACACACACACACACATATATATATATTCAGTTTTGTATTAAGCAGAGTAAAAACCCCAATGTTTACTTAGCCTGAAGCAGTCCTCGCTTACCTTCTCATCCTCCCACTGGAAAAAGTTACAATCTTTTCTATCCCTACAAGCCGAGCAAGCATAAAATCTTCTCCCCTCCTCTTTGCCGTGGCTGACCTTTACGAAGAGGAGAGCAGGACCTGCAGGACAGACGCCATTACACCCCGACACACGGGACACCCGCGGATCTTTAACGCGTCAAGGAACCGCGGTCACTCAGTCACGGCCCCCAGAGCCCCCCGTTGGGACTCACGGCCTCCATGCTCACCGTGCGGGCAGCTGGGGGCGCCGGGCACCGCGCCGAGCAGGGCCGGTCCCGGTCCCGGTCCCGCCGCCTGGTGCCGGCCGCCCCCCACTCCCGCCGCGCTGCCCGCCGCCATCTTCCCAACGCCTTCCCGGCAGCCACGCGGCGGGCTGGGCCTCCCGCACAAGTGACAATAAAAATAAAAAAATAAAACCGCAACTCCTCCCCCTTCAGAAGAAACACGCCCCGACCGCGGTTAACGTCAAGCTGATGCTTCGGCCGAAACCACGCTCTTACGAACGTTGTGCCACTGTTAGGCAGATAAAGCCCTTAAAATTAAACGTTAGAGTTCAGAAAGGCAAATAAATGCTGCTTAGCAGAAATCATGCTATAAGTTGTGGAACAGTTCTGAAAAAAAAATCACGATTTTGTACTTCTCTGCCCTTCTCTCAATCAGGATTTCTAAATCTGCAAGTGGGGTATAATGCTATGAGTGCCCTGGTTGAACTACAAAAAAAAAAAAAAAAAAAAAAAAAGAAAAGAAAAAGAAAAACTAAATCAAAAACCAAAAAAGCAACACCACACAGAAGAAGAGGCAACACTGAACAAGAATAGGCAAGGTTCTGAACTTCACTTGCTCCTTCCTATTAATCGAGGTACCACAGCTTGGTGCATTGTGTAAACAGGTTACACACAGCATCTGTTCAACACCTTCCACTAAAGCAATATTAAAACTAGGTGTTAAAGAAGAGATGCTTCTGAGGAAGGATGTGTGGAAAGCACAGAGAAGAGATAAGTTTTGTGGGGTTTGTTTTGATTTTTTATTAAAAACAAAGAAACAAACAAAAAACAGCACCTGCCTAGGCAAGGTGATCCTAGGAACCTAGCATTGCCCAAAGCCCCGAACCAAAATGCAGCTTTGCAGCTGCATGTTCAATTTCTCCCACTATACCACCAATACCCTGATGAAGCCTTTAAAGGTCTAGAGAGCATGTACGAGTGTTCTGGTCACCAAGTCATAATAATTCAGTTACTATGAAAAAGCCATAAAATAGTACAGCGAGGCATGAGGAAACATGTTTCTGTGCAGCACAGATTGCAAAGCATGCTAAACAAGGGCCAGGGCCGTTAAACTTACCTTGCAGTGGCACTTCATCGACATCACCTCAGTAGATATAATTTAGTGAACACTTCCACTCTGTGACAGCTACATATTTGGTACCACAAAGTTATATGAATCATAGAAAAAGAGGTTGAAAGAAAATAAAATTAAGGACTATTTTTTTTTGCAGGACAGAGGCAACATCGGAGCCAAAAACCTGTGCATTTTCAACTATGACATTTATTTTCTTCAGTAGGAGGTCTGGTACGTAAATACCTTCTTTAAATTTTAATAAACTGTTTGGATAAAAACAAATCATGGAAAGTTTATAAAGGTGGTCATTTCAGTCTCATTTTGAACTCCACCGCACAGTAAGTTTTACATTTAAGGCTTAAACAATTCAGTTAATCATGTGAATTGCTAACATGCTACATTAATATTTACATCCACTCAAAATTATATAAAATACAAGCATTTTATTATTTGAGTTCAACAGTATTGCTTAGAATTACAAAATACAGCAATGTCTGAAATACTGAAGGTTTCATAAAAGCAGCAATTTTCTCCCATTCCCAGTCTTCACTGTCCAGAAAATTACCAAAATATTTATCATGTAACATAAGCCATGGATCTAGAAGCATGACCATCAAGTCTTAAGACACAACTTAAACATAAATGAAAATTGGCAAATAAGCATGACATTGCTAAGAGTCCAATTATAAGTCTCTGTGCTCTATGTATTACAGTATTTTTTTTTTTCCAGTCAAAAAATAATAGTGTGTTTGGATAGAAATTCAGAAGGCAGACAGGCTTTGAGATGAATAGTGCTTCTGTGATTAACAGTGAAGAACCACTTTGGTGACTGATGAACACATTTATATTCATATCGAGAATCCAACCTGTAACATTGTGCAATTCTTCATAGATTCATCACAACAAAAATCTCACATTTCCCATACGTGTAATTAAATACACGAGTTCTAAAAGCTACAGGTGAAGCTTCACCCTTTGAAATGTACACTCAGTTCATTTTGTCACAGTAGAAACTGTGTGTACTTACTGGGGATGAATTTTGCTATAATTCAACTGAAAACTATTTAACCATTTTTGGTCCCCATGTGCAAAAAAAAAATCTACATGAAGCATATTTTCCCTTCTCCCTTTCTTTCACTTGTGTCTCCATAGCAGGTTTTTTATTATTATTATTTTCTTAAGTGCATGACTTTTTTCAAGTAACTAGCCTATGAAAAATCTATAAACAGCTTAAAACATCAGGAAGAAATTCCAAGGAAAAGCATTTTCACAAAGATAGCATTTTGCACTTTTTTTTTTTTAAAGAGCATATAAAAAGAAATTGATAGGGTATAGGTTCTCACATTTATACTAAACAAAAAGAATTCCTGTTGTATTCAAAAGTAGTTTCTCAGCATATGCAAACTGTGCATCTTTCCTTTAGTATTATTCAGAATACATTAATTTAGCCTATAAAAATACAGTAAGGACAAGTTCTTCTCATTCCCTGACATATGAATTCACAATTTTGACACAAAAATTGTAAACTTATTACATTCAAAATACATTTCTTAAGTCTTTTAGAATTTAAGTACTGAGGTGTCGGCAGTCGGAGTTCTTGGTATACAGCAGAAGTACATTATTGCGGAGCCTTTACACAGAAGTAGCTTACTACAGTTAGAGAAGCTTACTCTTCCCATATATTTCTGTTGCTACCAGGAGGAAAAGAAAGGCTTCCTGCTATGAAAGGTCTGTGTGAATGTGTTACTCAGATGAACAATTCGGCCCTGACTTCCAGTGCTACTTCGCTCCACAATCACACGTGGCATCTGAACAAGCTGAATGGGACTTTTTCCATCCTTTAATGCCTGAGTAAGGTTTAGTATCTAAAAGAGTAAAAGCAGGTAAGGTGAGGGCACACAAATTAATCTGTGGCTAACAGGCTTATAGGTTTAGCTGTCACTCACTTTATTCAATAACACAGTCTTCTACAGAACTGATTTATCAATTCCAAGTAGAAATACCTTATTTGGTAACATTATGACATCCAACTGCTATTTGACTATCTTACTCTTTTATTATGTTAATCCTCTTCCAATTTTTAGAAAGGATTATAGACAAATCTATAAATAAATTATTACTTCCAAAACTTCAATGCTCACTACCTACCCTGATAATTTGCTCCATGTTCAATATTATCCTTACTGTAAACTACAGCAAGTATTCAAATTCAGTTTTGCTGACATACTTGCATTAGCTGTAATCTCAACCCCTTTTTTCCCCTCTGGCACAATGTCTCTTCCCTTGTGCAACTCACCGACCTTCTGTTCATTCCACACTTCCATGGCTGAAGAACCCTGACGGAAATTCCTTAGCATGGCTTAATGCAAATCGGCTCTTCTAGAAACTCCTCTTTTCACTTACATTTCCTAAGTTCTAAGGCAATCCTCCGTAGGTCTGATTACTTGGTTGCATAATTGCTATATTCTTGAGAATTGTTTAAGTTGGGTTTGAAACTCTTCCCAGAATTTTTCCCCTGCTTCACAACAACATGCTTCTAACTACTTTCAGTTCCTCAGATTTAAAGTTGCCTGAAGCCTAACATACAAAATACATTGCCCTTTATCATTCTTACATTTAGGTTCTTCTTTTTTAACAACGTATTTTAACAGGTATTTTGGCTATCATGCCAAACAGCCTTAACTAAAGAATGCTATCTTCTTTCATAATCAATGTAGTTATCCAATTTTTCTATAAACTTACTTGAAACATGCTTTTGGTGTAAAAAAAAAAAAAAAAAAGTAAGTCTAAATATCATTGCTAGAAGGCATCATTTGCAGTGACATATTCTTGCAAAGGTAGAAAAGTTTTTTTAAAATTCTCTGCTGAAATCCCCCTCAAGAAAAACATTGGAAGAAAGGGTCCAGATTCAGCCTTTTTAGGGGGAAATTAGTTTAGACATCCTTAGCTAGATCTCTCACAGTTATAGAAATTAGCTTTTTCCCTGTAGCTTTTTCTTAAAGAACAGATTCCCTGTAGCCAATCGATTCATCACAAAAAGCCATTTAACCCAGTTTAAGATGGATGAATACTTCAGCGTGCTTCCAGCAACTGCACAAACTTCTCCAAATAATTATTTCAGAAATAACTATTAATAGTTAAATGGAATAAGGTTTGTTGGCTTTTAGCCAACACACAAAACTAACGTTAACCGAGACTATGTTTGACTAAGAACAGTAGTCTTGTGCAAGGCACTTCCTGATATAGGAAAAAAAGTCAGATTAAGCCACTCCTGGAGTTATGAATGTCTGGCTTTAAAGTACCCATGCTGAATTTAAGAATACAGGAGTCACTCTCAGTAAATTCAGGACTAAAAGGACTATTAATTCATCTAGTTGTTTTCAGAAATCACTGGTTTATGCCTAGCTTACTCCAGAATGAATTGAACTAAAGTATTAGCTAAAGCTTGTTCTCTAGCACATCACACCAATTTTAAAGCAGCAAGGAGATGGAGAAAACCTTTTCCTCCCTTGCTTCAGTGTTCTTAAAAAAAAAAGGCTTAATTGTCACCAAATTTCTAATTTGGAAATACCTGAGTTACTTTGCTAATCACTGGTTCTGACATCTGCTAGGATGAAGAAATTCTATTACCTCATTTCTTCCTTGTAAAACATTAATGAAGTTAATCCTCCAAAATTAAGTCATATTTAGTAACATACCTAAATTTCCCACCATTTTTTTCCATCCAAATTCATAACTATTCTTTGGTGGATTGTTTTTTAAAATACCTTCTAAGCATATACAGGTATGTATATCTCCATTCACTGCTCCCCCCCCTCAAAAAAGACACCAAACCTCCAATTACATTTTAGAAAATCTTTTATAAAAGAAAAAAAACAAAACAGTACATGCTGTTGTCTTGAGTAAGAACAACCTCTAGAAAGAAATTTAGTCTTAGATTAAAAGACCTTCAAGTGTCTTTCAAATGTATAGGAGTTTGTGTCCCCCCCACCCCCGAGATACAAAAATTAACATCTGAGAAGTGATGACAAATTAAATACATATATATATATTTTAAAATGCAGTCTTACCTGCCCCCTCATAACAGACATTTGGTTTTCAAAAGTAGCCTTGTCAAATCCTTTATCGGTCTTTATTAAAAACAAAAAAAGACAGTTACTATAGGAAATGACCCATTTGTTTTCAGCTGTGCATTTGGCATGCAAATTAATCAAGTTCATCTTATGCACGGTCATATTTGCCAACACAACAAATTTCAGAAGAGTCCACTTATTGCAGAAAATTTGCATATATGAAAACAAATGATTTATCATATCATAAAAGTAGAATATATCAATAAATACCACTTAAGCCGGCCAACCTATGCATTAAACGCCAGTGCTAAACTACTTGGACCCACACCTTTAATCTGCAAATGGAATACCTCTTCCTCTTCCAGTTTTATTAAATCCTTCAAATTCTACTGGGTTTAACAGAAAACCCAGAGTCACTTTGAATGCAGCTGAGTCAGATGAAAATATTAGTGGCAGCATTTCAGGATCTAGCTTTGAAGTTACTGCTGCATTTTCATTAAGTTTGAAATTACATGCTTTTTTTCCACCCCGTTCAAGTGGAATAATCCAAACGATCATGAGATACATTAGTGAATTTTACAAGTTCTCTACCAAAACACATAATTGTTTATGGAATGTTTCAGACAAGGAGATTCCATTACACGCCAATGTTGTAGCACAGTTTCAGTATCTTTAAAATAAATTTGACAAAGTTTTCACTTGAAAACTCATTTAAAATAACAATGGTCAAGATTTCAGTATCAGCTTTACACAATAAAAGTATGTAAAATTAAGTATATAGAAGGTATACAGGTACTGTAAGTTATATTACATGTAAGATTTCTTGGGCTGATACAGTTTAAGTGTATACACACTACAGAGGTATGTTAAATGGAATCCTTACAGATATTTGAGACATAAAAATTAACTAGACTTAATTACGTGATACTTAAATATATAAAAATTAATTATGTGTTCAGATGGGCTGATTAGTCACAACGGTGACAGTTTCCTCTAATTATATGAACCCATGCCAGTGTTAAAGCTGCTTCATGGCATACACAAGTTAAAATCATAAAAAGAAAAAACAGCTAATACTTGCAATGGAACAGTTAGGTACTTCAGTAATGTCAAATTCATGGCAACCTACTCACCTTAAATAGTTCATGAAGATCTTCACAAAGATCCTGTACGAAGTTCATATCAGAGATGCGAGGAAGAACTAAGTCTCTGGTCTCCTGAGAGAAGGGAACTTGTGCTTGAGGAAGCCAAGCCCAGTGAAAGGGATCTAAATGTAGGTAAAACACGTTTTCAGATTAACAGGCAAAATTAAATTTTTAAATGCTTACCACTGCTGTGTTTGCTCCTGAAAGTTTTCAGTAACACACTTTTTCACAGCATTGCCTGTTGCCCCACATACCTCATCTGGCTGCAATTACAAAAGCAACTACTTAGCTTTTTTCCAAACAGTGAAAACACATTTAAGTATTTAGTTTAAGCAATAACTAAATACTGTGAACAGAAGTAGAGGCTTTCTCCTTGTGCAGTAATGCAGTTTCCTCTGGAATAAAATAATGGCTACAATCAGAAATCTTTCAGATGTTCAATTCATACTGAAGAACAAAAAAGTACCTATTTTTAACAGACTTTTGTTTTTATTAAGATGCCTTCTTCTAAGTACACTGAGAAAAATATTCTCAACTTTTCACGTAGCTGCTATTAATCAGCTTTTTCAAGAGAAGGCAAGCATTGCCATGTTTCCTACCACCTTTAAGGGAAGGAGGCATTGCCATGTCTGCAGAACTGACTGTAGCAGAGAGATACCTTGGGACAGCAGCTATTGAGTGTCAAGATGTCTAGGACTACACAGAGCTGTGAGTGGGGTAATTAGCTAGCCTTTTACCCACAAAACTAGCCCACACTTAAGTCATAATTACCTGTTTGGCTAATAGTTCAGACAAATAATTGTAAGCCCTGCCAGGCACTTCCCTCTAAATTCTAAGTAGTCAGAGATGTTTTCAGATGCAATCTAGATTTATTAGAAACGTCAATATCCGATCTGCTTGGACATAGTATTAACTGGAGATTACTAAGCTAAAGCTGAAGACAAGTAAAAATAACATGCAGATTGTCTGCTTATTCACTTAAAACAATACCCTTAAAATACTTTTGAAATAGAAAATTTGCCATTAGAGAGACAATTTGCATATCCTTACACTCGAGTCATTTTCTATGACATTAAGAGAAAAATGTGAGAAACACTGGTATTTTTTCAGTTCCACTACCAGTTCACACACTGTTTTAAGGGTTAACAAAAACACACATTAACAAGGATGAAACCGCATATGCCACTGCAGAAATACAATTTGTTGCTAACTTTCTGAAGTAAAGTATGCAATTATTTAAAGATTCGATATATAACTACAGTGATGGATTATAATAGTAAGAAACTATGAAACCAGACTGCAAATACTTATTTAGAAGTTACTCTCCCCAAATTATTGAAGAATGCAATACTTACACGCCCTCCACTCATCAGGATGCTTAAAAGGAAAAGCTAATCCATTGTCAATTGCAGCAATTTTAATAGTAGATTCTTCAGCTACAGTCCACTGGATATCCTAGGGAAGGAATATTTCAAAGGGATGCTTATGTGCTTACAAAAATAGCGATATACATTAAAATACAAATACAAGATAAGCAGCACAGGAATAGCTGTAGAAATGTATTTAAGAAACAGCAGACAGTTTTATTACTATAGTCCAAACTAGTAAAGAAAAAAAGAACAAGAATAACTTCCAGCAGTGCTCTATTCAGACTAGTCTAATCCAAATAGCTTTTCCATTCACTTTGCCTAGAATAATTTGCAGTATCAGATTTCTTAAGACTATGTACCAGGATTAAAGCCATTTACTTAATCCCAGGCAAGAACAAGATACAGAACAGTTCAGAGTGTTTCAGAATATTTTCTTACCTTATCTGACAGATCAGGCCCATCATCTTGTTTTTCGTACCTGACTAACCAGTTATCATTACCTCTGTCTTTAAACAAGAAAATGCATGTCACAACATGTCATTTACAAAGTAACGAGCATCTAAAATTATATAGAAAGACTAATATTGTAAACTGAGGATTTACCAAAGGAGTCAGGCAAAACCGTTCACACACAACCCCTCCCCCCCAAATCAACACGTTTTACCTTTAATAAAACCTTTAAGGTAACTGATTTGCTGGAATGACTGAAAATTTACCAAGCATTCTTAACTATATATTACTTTTTTAGGTTCCCTAACTGGATGAATATACAGTAAAACATCAATAAAGAAATATCCTAGGGTGCTGGCATGCCTGAAGAACACTAAAGATGCACAGCTCAGATGAAGCAACAAAGGAAACATTTCGATAAAACTGCCTTTGCATTTCAGAGGAAAAATTAATCACCTACAAAGTCAAAAGAAGAATCTCAGCCTCTGAGTGAAAGAAACATGAACCCAGGAGTACAGAGACGCATCGCAGTTGTACTTCAGTGCCTGGTCACAATGAATACAAAGCATTTTGCACTGATGTGAAAGTGTGCTGTTAGTGGTATCCAGCTTAGCATAAAAGGAATGGTAGCTGTGGCTTCTCTTATCCTTCCTGAACCCCCATCATCTCTTACCCTAATTTGGGGAAACAAGTTAATAGCCAACTGACACAACTGAAGTGAAATGAAAGAAGTATTTGTTTTTGAACTCTTAAATTAAATAAAAACATTATTTGGATATAGTCATTCTAATATTTAATGTTGATCCAACAAAAGGTTGCTGTTGATCCAACATAAAGTTGTTTGGATTTTGTCATATTCTAACATGTAATGTTTGCATCTGAAGTTTTGTGGTTTTTAAGAAGTTTTAAATGCAGCATTCTGGCCTTCACTTGCAAGACAAACATTTGAAATGCATTAACACCTTCATTGATAGCTTTCAGTCAGCATTATTTACCATTTCTGTGTCAAGAGAATAGGGACATACTGCAGGACACTATGATACCTGTATTTCTGATGACATAATCTAAGACAACCAGTCTTTCAAACTGTGACTGGAATTCTTTCCGTGTGTTTTCAGGTAAAGGATCAGTTTCAAACTTCCTGAGCCAGTAGTCAGCTTCCTTATATCCTTCAACAAACAGCTGGAAGGAGCCAACCTGAAACATTAATGAACTGTATTTGGAAAACACTCCCACACAGGTCCATTTAAATAATTTTATCTTTAACAGAAAAATTGATGATATCCTTTCAAAGTAAAGAACACTGGAAATATTACACAGAACCACCTAGCAGGAGTCATATACACACAAAAAAAAAGATTAAGTGTTTTCTTTTTCACTCCTAAATTCTTAAAAAAAAAATCTATCATTAGAATTTTTTTTTGTTTGGTTTGTTTCTTAATGTGTTTAAGTACTCAGTGAGTTTACCAGGAACAAAGCATAGCCGGACAAACCAACATAAATGAACACCTGGTATTACGAGCAATATTTCAAGTAAAGAGGAAGAAATACAATCTATTCTCTTTCATTGGGAACAGTTGGTTCACCAGTTCATAGGAAACTCACCAAAATTTACAGCAGAAAAATCTTCCTCTCTGAAAAGCTTGTATGTTCATTGATGAGACCAGCAGCTTTGGTTACTTTTTTTTCCAAGACAGATACTTTTTGCATGAAATGCCTGAAATACATTTCCCAAGAGTCCAAGGAATAAAACTACAGACTGAATAGACTCCATATGTGTGGGCAACAGCAAAGATGCTCAAGATTAAAATTGAAAAGAGGGATTATATTTGAGACATAAAATGCAGATAGATGCACACATGCTGAGATGTGGATGAATATACAGTGTGTCGAGTAACCATGCTGATACCAGCTTGCATAACATGTGTCACATGAATCAAAATTGCTTGAAACGACAAGTACCAGAGCTATACATAATCTATGTTTTTAAAGATTAGGAGTAGGCACTGTGGTGAGGTTCTGGGGATACAAGAAAGATGAGAAGTTTTTGTCAGTGAAGTAATGTACACAAGAAGGAAGGTAGGATGAACGTAACAATAGGATTCCTGAAAGAAGAAAAACAAATAGAAGGGAGAGAAAGATTTAGGAAATATGAAAGAATTAGATAAATACCAATGGGAGAAACAATTATGCAATATAAAAAAAGACACTGAAGGGAATGTCACTAAACAGTCAAGAAAAGCAGAAAGAGGGAGGTACAATATTTTAATGTGCTTTTCTCCTCCAACAGAAAAGCTAGCCTGCAAACTGATATAAAAACGGTTAGATCATAAATATAGTCTAAGAGAAGAAATGCTGTAAGTGTGGTCAGATTTTGCCTAGTAACAGTTATATCAACCATCAATCATTCAGAAATAATTTTTAAATAGGCAACAAGCTTTTTCTTCTACTGTTGAAGGTTTTTTTTTATTATTCAAGGTTTTGCAATGAGTAAGGAAACACACAGATCACTTATCTTTAATCTTACCTTAGGAGGTAGTCCAATTCGATTAAATTTTTTACCAACTTTTGGCACTTTCTCTAAAGCGTATTTTTTTCCTCTTGACTTTGCACGATCTATTGCACTGTAATTAAAGGTCTCACTGACAAGCCAGACAACCTTAAAATATGAAAACATACCCATTACAAATGTTAAAAACACAGCACAGTTCTTTATCATTTTATTTACAGATTAACAGAAAATTTTATGCTCAGTTGCAAAGAAAGCAAAAAGGAAGCATCAGGCATTTCCAACAGGCAAGTTTTATAGGAAAAGGTGAATATTTGCGATTTTACATATCCCAAACAGAAATGTGATGAAATACATTTAAATTGGAATCTTTATATGCTGCCTTTTGCAATCCTGATGCTTCACACCAAATTACAAAGCACAAAAATAGAAGAAAATACTAACAGCTAAAGTAGTTCAAAAAAAAAAAGAAGAATTAAGCTCTCAGACTTACCCTGTAAAACAAAAAACATACAGTCACTGTTTCTACGCTAAACCACTGTGCACTAGGACTTGCAATAGCCTGTAATTGACTCAGGGCTAATGCATGATACACAAAGATGTCTTCACAACCACAGTCCAGAGACTGACACATCTGTGACTGTATATTTGCATTCAATAATTTATATATTTGAACTTTTACCTTAGTTTTGGGTACAACTCCTAGCCCCAGCTTGTCATCTACAAGATAGGCACCAGCTTCAGAGAGATATCCCTGATTTGGAACGAGGCAGCCTCTGCCAAAGCAGCAAGGACAACAAATCTTGTGAAAATATTTGGTCCATTTTGGATTTAGATGTCCATAAGGCTCTTCAGATTTTGGTTTGAATACTCCAATAGTTTTCTAGGATAAATAATATAAAACTAAACTATGAATGCTTTAAGTTGCAAAATATTAACCAATACTTTCAGTTAAATAGTTTCCAAAATAATTTTAAATACTAACCATTGCATTTTACAATTGCTCTTTTTAGATAACATCATAAAACTATATCTAACAAAAGATATATAAAAAGATAATAATATAGATCTAATATATAATAAAAAGATAATAATAATAGATCTAATAAAAGATATATCTAATAGATGCATCACTGAACGCTTTTCTAGAAGTAGCACAAATTCAAATTAAACTCTTCATAACAGAAAATCAAAATCAGCTAACACTTACTAGTTTTACAAAATTAAAAAGGACTGCATTTTAGAATAGAAAAGAGCTTTTAAAAGTAGCTTCAAAAAGCAGTTTCAGCCTGATTGATTGATTAGATATTCCAGACAGAGACAAAATGGTTCCAGGAAAGCAACAAATATACAGAATGCAAATAATCAAGTGTTACATTTTATATTTTGTATTCATTTATTGCTTTTAGTGAGAATAGATCAAAATAAAAAACTGCACTTTGCAATTCCAAAGAGTGGTGTAATTTACTACTGCTGTAGATTCCTTGCCTCAAAGCTGACAATTCATACTATCAGCCACTATTTTCATTGGAGACATTGAGCCAAAGCTTAAAATTACTCAAAGTACCGTGTTCAATTTTGGACATTATGCTTCAAGAAATCTGTGAAGTAACTGGAGAAAATTGAAAAAAACAATGAGCATAAGCAGAAAAATGTGAATAATGAAAGCTTGTATGAACTGAGATTGTTTAGTCTAAAGAACAGAAAACGAGACACAAAATGAACCATGCAACAGCTTGCTATAGAGAAACAAATAACACATTTACTGTTAATGAAACAAGAAACCATATGCTTAAAAGCCAGCAGATAAAATACAAAGCAAAACTCTTTTGAACCAGACTAGAACAAACTCCTGGGTTGTGCTGTCTCCAAAACAGGATGCCACTAAGAACATGTTAGCCATGCATTCATCAGGAATCCTGTTAATGCCTGTGCTGTAAAGCACGATTGTCTTAAAGAGATGATTTCTCAAGGTGCCTCCTACACATGAGTCTATATTTGTTAACCTCAAACCGCAAGATTCTTATTACACTGAAATATATAACCTTCCAATTACGTGTGATAAACTCTAGCCTAATGGTCCCATCCAACAAATATTGAAAACAACCATTTAAAATATTTTCACATATTAATTTTTCTGAATCTTTACCAAAAAAAAAGTGACTCTCTCAATAAACCAAACACGGATGGTAGCCATACCACAGTTTTCGTAGCTGTTTTACACTACAAGTCATAAATAAGTTTGCTGCCTGTCAGAAACTAGCATCCTTTTCCATGAACTGCCAGTTCTGCTAGATTATGGAGATGAACTAGCTAGTTGTTCTGGACCTGCCTTTAATCCCGCTTTGGACAAAATTAGCTACAGGGAATTTGCTTCATTCCATTTGTAAACAGTACACAAGCCACCAGACACTAGTACAGCACCTGTCCTGCCCATCCGGTTGGAGTCATCCCATCAACACCAGAACAAAGAAGTTACAAAATATCACTATTTGCATTCATCCTATAAAATAAAGCTTCCTATCGAGAGGAAACACAGTGACAAAAGTTCTCTTATGTTTTCAACATGCTGCTATCTGCGATTCAAAGAGTATCTTCAGAATCGCAAGAAATTCTATGCAAGGGAACATTTATTATTCAATTTAGGCCTCCACAAAAGGCTTTTATGTTTACAATAAGCATTCTCTGTGACATGACAGTCCGGGATGCAAACCTATGTTCTCTGCACATAATACATCAGTAATTGGCCTTTTTAAAAAGTCACAATGCTTTGGAAACTGAATGTACTTGGTATACTGCTTCAGTCAAAACCCCAACGTTAGGTTTAGAATTGTTAAGAAGTTATTTAAATATTCCTGTTGAATCACACGTACCTGCCTGCTCAAAACAAAGCTAGCAGCTTTCTGTTTCCCAGAGACGCAGTGGTGTATGTGGCAGTATATGCCAAGCCATTCATATCTCCTTTCTGAGTCACTCTCTGGGTAACACTTCCCGCAAAGTGAACGTTCCAAGAAGGAGCTTAGCTCGTTCCAGTACTCGCCTGGACCACACTGTGCTGTAGCATCAAATCGAGATATGGTTTTCAAGTTTTCCCTGAAGTTTGAGCCATGATAAATTTTTCAGAGCCACTGATGTTGAGGACCAGAGTCAAACCAGACAGCTCAGTAAGTAGACAGGCCAGCCTTCATTGTGCAAGCCGAAACCAATTTCTAGACAGGCTCCATTGACATTACCAGTTAGCCAAGAGCTGGACGGTCAAAAACACCTTGCAGAAGAGTTTGTGTTTGCAGCAGACGATGTCTTTTTCTTCCCTGGTTACACAGTGAGCAACGAATGCAGAAATATTCATCATTTCAGCAAGAGTGCTGCTCAAGTACCGAACTGCTGCTTATCAGTATAGAACTATGCCAATAAAATACACAAAGGTGATAATTTTAATTAGACAAATTTAGTTTTATATTTCTGGAAGAATCAAATCAGTAAGATGACCTAGTGGCAACGTCTTAGCTCTAAGCTGGTATTAGTGTGGGTAAACACTGCAGAAGCTGACCAGTAAGAAGGCTGAGTGCGTCTTTTAATAAGCTCTTTCCCACATAACGAGAAGATTACTCGAGACGAGTAGGAGAAAGCAAGTCACAAAACTGGTCTGAAGTAGGATGATGCAACACTCCGTCAAACAGGACGTGAAATCCATTCTACAAATGGGAGTCACAGTAGTGGCAAAATGATATTTTTTAATCAGACCTTTAATGCGGATAACAGATTTAGATAAGGTCTAGGCACGAAGAACAAAAGCAAAATTCAAAGTAAGCTAGGAATTCAGTATTATTCTCAGTCACGGTAGTAAATACTTTCATATTTTGCAATGAAAGCTTTCTGGCCTCCATTAAAAAAAAATCACCAAATTTTTAGTTTAAGTCTTCCCTTCTCCTAGACACATTCAAATCAATGACCTGCATGGAGTGGGGAGAGGTGAGCAAGTCACTCCTGGGAACAAAACCAACACCTCACTGCAAAACAGAAATGAAACCAACCGAATCACCACATAAGAAACAAAGAAACAAGGTGCTCCATCCGTAATACTATGGTTACAAAAATGACGCGTAAGTTCTCATTAGCCCCTGGACACTGTGAGCCTCAAGCATCTCCTCAAAGATATTTACACACATGGAGATACACAACAAGAATGACTTTTCTAGCCCTCTTGGCCCTAACTTTCAAAGAATAAGACACTTTGCACAGCATTAAGAAAACTCCACTTAAGCAGTTTGAAAGCATTTTTAGCATAACACTGTAGAAGCAAGTTAAGCAATAAATTCTTTAAAAGTATTAGACAAGCATCTGCTTCCTTACTTGATTAATATACACCAGAAAAAAATTCTAAGATGTAATAAGCGCATATATTAAATATACAAGCTGAAAATTGACAAAGAACTAAACTAATGAAGTAGAGAAGGGACTTGAAGTTAAAAAACTAATGAAACTGAACAAGCGTTCATAAAAACAGCATTCTAGGCATAAGCAAGAATCCCATAAACTGATTAGAGAAAAAAATGTTTTATTCTTCCAATTTCAAAAAGAGAGACCTCCTCCTTCCCAACCTACTTAGGCCCTCCTCCAGGAGGATGAGGGGGCTCATTGCTAACACATGTTCCTGGAACACAAGAGCCTGAACTGTAACATGCAGTTCTTGGATTTTCTAGAGGTAGTTCTACCACTATACATTAGCAATAAGTTTAGAATGAGAACACAACATAAGTTATTCACGTATTTATTTGAATTAAGTCAGGCAATCACCGACTCAAAAGCGTAAATGTCATCATTGGTAATCTGGCATTAAAACAAGCTGGACATCTATGAAAAGTAAGTGGCAGAACAGGAATATATTCTGTACTGACCAACAATATGAATAAAAACTAAACCAAAAATAAAGATAATCCCTAAACAAATGGGAAATGACCTTTTTGGAGATGCAGGAAGTGACCTCGAAGGCGTTCTGAAAACCTAGGCACTTGAAGTGTTACAGTTTCCATGTCCACCTTGACTAAGATCTTCAGAATTAACAAACACCTACATCTATCTAAGACCAAAGATTGTTGATGGAACTTAAAATAAAATTGGATAAAACAAATCAACAAAGGTATAGGGAACGGTCTTTTTGGTATTTGCTGAAAACGTTTTGGAGTCCTCCACTCTTTGGAGCAGGTCCGTAAGCAAAGTATTTCGGATTTAAAGAGAACAGTGTGAAAGTATGTCTGAAGTGTGAAGAAGTACGTCATCTTATTAAAGAATTCTACCCAAATGTTACTTTTCAAGCAGTCTGTTCAGGCAACTAACTTCTTTGTCACCTCTTTGATGGTACCATACCTATTTCAGGTACCATTTAGTACTAAGGGAAAGAAAGGGAAACAAAAACTACCAAGTTAAGATTTAGCAGACAAGTATAAGTAAAAAGGCAGATTTGGTTGTATCACTCATCTTGCCAGTCTACCAATCATATAGGAGCAAAGAAACAAAACCATCTTAAATATAAGACAATCTACAAAGAAGAGATAAAAACATAGAAGGCTTGCTAAAGAACTCTAAACAGCACCCAAATCAGAAGCTCGGTTGTTTCAAAACAAAATCCATAGAAGTATACAGAGAACAAAATGTTAGATTCTGCACAAAAAAAAAAATCCCTGAATTGTTTTCAGAGGTTAAAGACACCCTTTTATTTCCTCCATATTTCTCTGGTGCGGATCATCCAAATCATGATAAAACTGCAACAGAGAAACGACAGTTATTTACATTTCTAACATCTTGCAGCATAAGTGAAGTCCAAATATTTACTTGTGTTGACTTTTCCAACACAGATTTTGGCATACCATAAAGTATTAAGGAACTTAGGTAAAAGGCTTTCAATTCAAAGGGAATTTATAAGTTTCATTTTAAATTAATTGTTAGAGTCTCTGAATTTGAAATAATTTTGCTCACCCCTTTTGGGTCCTTAGCAAAGTAGCTCCCACTGGATCCTTGAGAGATTCTTTCTGGGAAAACTCCACACTCTATAGCTTGCTCTGCTCTCAGAATGATTTCTGCAAATTCTGGATCATCTAAAAACGTATTCATATCAACAGCGTGTCCTGTATGCCCTGAAAAATAAGGAAATAAGCAATTTTAAGTGCAATTTGTACTAAGAATTAATAACAACGTAAGTAAACACATAGAAGAACTAATAGCTTTCCCTGCTAATGCTTTGTCAATAGCAGGCTGAAAAATCCAGCCCATTAAATCAGTGCAAGTTTGCCCACTGATCTACCCACATCTAATAAACCTCAGCCAGATCTACAACACTTTTACAACATTTGAGACTACCCTTGCGAAGTGTTTATACTTTCCAATGATTTTTTAAAGATTTATTTACATAATGAAGCCTAAAAAAATAAGACAAAAATCAAAAATACCCATAAAAGATACATGAATGCACTAAAGATTTACATATCACTTTTATTAAGATTCCTGTTCCTTTGTAGAAAAAGCTAACAAAGTAAACTTGTCCATTATCCACTACTAGGATGGTATCACATTATTCAGCTCACAGCCTGGCTAGCATGTTCACTAACTGCTCCTAAGACAGAACAATGCTATTCACAAAGCAGTATGCTACACATAGAGCTGACAAGTGGCATCCACATCCGAATCACGCATGGCATGCCATCACCATTCCAGCATGAAAGCACTACCACTTGTAGAACTTCTTCACACACTGACAAAAAGATCAGCTCTATGTAGACAAGGGACATTTAGAAAATTAACTAGAAAAGCAGTTGGCAGGTGTTAATACTTGCGTTACTCTTCAAACGTCTTCCAATTTTTTTGTGTGCAAGTTTTTAAACTGAAGATTTCTGCAACATATCTTTAGGCTAGCTTTCTCAGAGGTCAGTTTTTAGTTCCTTGACATTAACTCCAGAACCTGTAACCATAAGAATCCTTACTGTCTCGGGGAATATATTCTTCAGTCATGTGTCTTCTTAAATTAAATATAACTGCAGGAAGAATGTATTAAATTAAAAATAAAATATTATGCTGTATGCTCAGGAAAGAAATATTTGAAACACAGGATTTGTTCGTGTTGCTACTGTGCTACTAGAAAGCCATCACTACGGCGACGGGGGCGTACAAAAACATATGGCTGAAAACAAGGATGTTGGCAGTTTTAAGAAGTTTCCTTTCAGTTTGCCAACAGTCCCCAAGTGAAAATATGTCGCTTTATTCAGAACTGGTGTCTGTTGAAAGTGGAAGGGTCTTCCAAGTTGGTTTCCTTCTTCAAAGATTAAAATAATCAAATTTTCCACTGTGAAAACGTGTAACATTCACTTCTTGTTTCTAGCACAGTCTCTGAACTTAAAGTTGTTCAAGGTTCTTCTTGCAACAGCTGTGAAAATGACTCTTGTGAGTAAACCCCCAACCGGGAGACCAGGGCTCACCCCCACAGTCTAACTGTCCATCTAACTTTTCTCAAGTTAGTTCACACGAGGTCTGAGGCTGTGAAGCTGCTGTGTTTGAACGAAGAAGACATCCCAAGGACACCAGGGCTGTCACCCAAGTGTACACCTCAACCTGTTCTTCCATCAAGTTAGCAATGACATAAACTAAACCAATATATTTTGTCAGTGTAGCATGACAATTCCTGTAACACTAAACTTCCTTTACACTCTTTTAACATTAGTAAGGGTTGTCCCTTCAACCAATTCCATCTCTTCCTATGCATGTTCTGACCATAATTGTATTATGAGAACAGTCTCAGTGTTGTAATAATCATGAATAACACCTGGTGCATTTGTTCCACGTGACCCAGGGAACAGCAGGAAAGACTCCTGCACCTACAAGTGTCTGACAGACAGAAAAGGCAAGGACAGGGAAACGAGACTGAGAGAAAAGATGCTGCTCTGAGATTTTCTTACATGGTCTTGGGCAGATCCCAAGAGCTCTGCATTCACCATCTTTATTGCCCCAGCAGGGCAAGACACATGGCTCTCGTCTCCACTCTGAAGCATTAAGTAATATTTTTTTCTTTTTTTTTTTTCCTTACGTTTAAACACGTTATGCTAGCAAAAACTCCCTATGGCTACCAAGGAAAAGTTACTAGCATAATTTATTTTGCTCAGATTGGTGGGGAAGGGTTGGTTGGCTGTTTTTACAATGAACTACTCTTGAAAAATAGACTTTTTTTTTAAACCTGTCTCTGGCAAGAAATCTTATTGTATAATTAGAACAACAAATGCTAGTCAGTGCCACAAACCCTTCTTAGAAGAGCTAACCCCTAGGTGCGCATCTGTTTGCAAAGCCATAGGGAAGCAGAAAGCTTGAAAGTCTGAGGAGAAGCAGCAAACAACGGTTGTGTAGGTTATCACCTGGCACAAATACTTAACGTTGGACAACAGCCGTGCTTATGCTTTCCAGTTTCATAACTGAGCCCGCGCGTTTCTGGGTTTTTAGCCCCGCATTCCTCTCCCTCTTCGAGATGGGATTTGGAGACACGGCAAGCAGAGAAATTCACGGAAGACAAATATCGGAAGGGTCCCGGGGCCGCCCGCAGCCCCCGCTGGGTGCCGGCACGTACCTGCGGCGCGGCGGGGCTCCCTGCCCCAGGAGGGCCGCAGGAGGGGCTCCTCCTCGCCATCCCCCTCAGCGCCTTCCTCCTCCTCCTCCTCCTCCTCCTCCTCGTCCTCCCGCGGCTCGCCGCGCAGCCTGACGGCCCCGCCGGGCGCTGCTCTGACTACCGCTGGCGGCCCGGCGTGAGGCGGCGGCTCGGCGAGGCGCAGCAGCGGCTCCTCGGGCTCCGCCATGAGGGGACGGGGACGGGGGAGGCGCCGCCGGGCTCAGGCCCCTCCGCCGCGCCCCATGGCGGCCTCGCCGCCACCGCCGGGCCCGCCGCCGCGCCGCGCATGCGCGCTGCCCGCCCCCGCCGCCTGAGGGGGCTGAGGGCGGCTGCGGGAGCCCCCTGGGGCCGCCTCAAGGCCCGGGGGTCGCGGGTGGTGAAACAGTGCTCGGAAAACCGTGTGGGGACGGGGAGGGTCCCGCTGTAGGTTATCTGGAGGGGGGAGCTGTCCGCAGGGTGCTGGGGCAGCGGCAGGTGCCAGGGAAACGGCGCTGTGAGGCAGCGCGGGGTGGTGGGCTGCAGCGCGGCGCGGTGCTCCTCGGGGAAATCGCACCTGCCGGCCTCAAAACGCTGGTCACGCAACAAAACAGCCCTGAGACGTCTCCTTTAGCTCCAAATCCGAAGCTGGATTGGTTCCTGGACACCAATTCCCGCTCCCCAGCTCCTCTCCCACCTTACAAGATGTTCTGCACAGGCCACAGAGTGCAACTTCCAAAGGGAAGCAGAAAAGCAATGAGGGAAAACAACACCAGCATAATTGTTTGCACCTTCCCACAACGCTTCTGTCATGCTCTAACTGGAAGAATTCAGTAAAGTATTCACTGAAGTGAAACCCATCAGACTGCACCAGACTGTGACCTGGACGCAGCCTCATGCATTTCCTTATACAAGGGCACTCTTTCCTCAGCACAGCACTCAGAGGCATTAGTGAAATAAGACACAAAAATACATACTTGGAGTACCTTTACAGAACTGAGATTCTGGGCTGTACCAGGAGCGAGGCAGTTCTCAGCTACAACAATTGTGTGCATTTATTATTCATTATTCTCATAATTATTCATGTCATAATGATTCATTCTGTACATTACCTGGATCATGGAAAGAAAATTACTTTGCTCGGTTACTAACAAAATAAAGCCTCGCTGAAATACTTCACTTGTGTTTGTTTTGTCTCAGGTTACCTGTCAGCCAGTGGACTTTGGAACAAAGTTGGGTTGTTTAGTTATGTAATTATTAGTATCTGTAACATTTGTTAAAATCTGTTCACATTTACATTTCTGTTTCCATTCCTCTCTATTAAAAATGAACATATTCAGTCAATTGTGACTCCAAATGAATAGGCATTTTATGCCCAGTAAACAAGTATATGAAGTATACAACAACTGGATGGAATGTGCAGTGCAGAAAATTATCCTGCTTATTTCCTGCGTGAAGCAAACAAAAAGGTCAGACTAAAATGAGAGACCTCTTAACATTTTGCTCAGCAGATCACTATGGAAGAATGCATCTCCCTTTAGCTACAGTAGTTATGGGTGAGTTGTTAGCATTGTGTTAAACAGCTCACCCATGGGTTTCTAAAAGATTTGAGAGTTAGTTCTTTTGAATAAGGTAAACAAGAAATAACTCATCAGTTATTTCTTCTGCTTTAGGAATCCATCTACACATGCTAGTGTACGTGTACACACACTTAACGCTTACTTTTGATCTATTGTAATGAGAATTCTGTAACTTGCCCATGTTTTGATCTCAAGAAGCCTTTACATTGCCTCCGTCTTCAATGGTTCAGAGTTCAAATGTTACAACAGCTCATCATTCAACAAAATACACATCACCATAATAGTTATTAACAAACAATTATTTTTAAATCTGAGTAGGTAATACTCTCAGTTAGCTACCTGGACTAAAATTACTAACAATTAGAGCATGCAAATAAGTTTGATCATTTTCCTCATGCTGACACTTTTGCCTCTATCATTCTAGCCCACAGTCCGCCTTCTCATTTGTTTATAATATCAGTCTGAGCACCACGTCAAAACATTGGAACGGGACAAACAGAAAAAAAAACCAACAGGGAATACATGCACAAAGTGCACTTTTTGCTTTAGGTGAGCGCCCTCTTGTGATCCTTTCAAATAAAGAACAAGCCGAATAGTTCTGTTTCTAAAATAACATCAATACAATGCCTCGTAACAGTCCAGATGCAGAATGACTATGGAGACTAAGAAGCAGCACAATTCACTTTGCAAAGCTCTTTTATGCTGAAAAGGGTAAGAAACTGTGTTAATCATAGTCTCATCTGACAATTCAAACAGGCGTGTAAGATTACTCAGCCAAAACACCTGACAGATCCTAATCAGGGTAATTAAACATACAGAATCAAGACGGTGACTGTGTACTTTTCTCATGTTATTTAGCCACCTGAGCTTAAAAGTGTAAAACGGAAGAATCTGATAAGACTTCATTAACAAATTCAGTTGACCAGGCATGGGCTGGTTAATATGAAGCCCTGGAACAAACACTCTTGTGTGTTTAATGCGGCTCTTCGTTTTTTTGCATGCTAGCCACTGGTTATTTCAGCACAGCAAAGGGCAACCTGCCAGCCCCCATGGAGTGACGAGTACAAGGGTGGGAAGGTTTCTGCCTGCTCAGGCTTCGCTGGCAATTCCTAGCAAAGATGCAAGGCCTGTCCCAGGTTTCCTACTGGCCTGTCTATTTTCCCAAATAACACAAAAAGGACACAAATGGGATCTTCCCCAGCAGCACGTCTCCCTACCTGTCACGCAATTTTTGCTTTTTTTTGCTGAGCTACCTGGCTCGGGTAGGCCAAGCCTGAATTTGGCTGAGTACACCACCTTTATTTACCACAGACAGCTCAACTTTGCTCGCAGAAACCTCCTGAGGAGCAAAAGGGTCTTCTTACCCTGAGAGGCACCCGAAGGGGGCGTTACGTGGCTGTTCTCTACCGCTAAACTTTTGGGGGAAGCACGCCCCAGCCAGCTCTCCGCGGCCAACAAGTCTACGTCCCTCGGGGCTCGCTCCCTGAGGGCAGGGCAGCCGCCGGCCGCCACCCCGGTCCTCAGAGGAGCCGAGGAGGCGAAATGGAGGCCCGCAGCGGCGCGGAGCAGCCCGACACCTCTCGGCGGCACCCGGAACGGGCCCGGCCTCCGCCGGGGGAGGGCCGCCGGAGCAGCCAGGCGGCGCATGCGGCTCCGCGGGGCGGGCAGCGGCCGGCCGTGCTGCCAGCGGCGGTGGAGGCGAACCCGCTCCGCTCCGCTGAGGGCGAGCCGGGCTTCGCCCCCCGGCCATGAACGCGGAGAACTTCGGCTCCAGCGAGCGCCTGGTGGCGGCGGCCTACGTGCGCCAGGGGGCGCAGGGCCGCCGCGGCCATGAGCTGCTCCTGCGGGCCCTGCTGGAGCAGGTAACCGCAGTGCCGCCCCCCGGCCCGGCCCCGGCTCCGGCTGAGCCCGGGGGGCTCCGAGCTGGGGCCGGGATCTCGGGCAGGGAGGCCCCGGGAGAGCGGCGTGCCCGGCCCTGCTGCCACGGGCCGGCCCGGGCCGCGCGGCGTGGGCGGGGGGGGGCGAAGGGCTGCCTCAGGGCTGCCTCAGGGCTGCCTCAGGGCGCGCGGTGCTGAGGGAAGGTGGCAGGCAGCCAAATCGTTTCGAAATGCGTTGATAACGAAATGAAATCCCTCTCGTGAGGTGCCGGAGGGATGTGTTTCTTTGTCTACGGAGCCATTATCGATGGTCTCTTGAATGTTTCAAACGTTTTCATTAGTCACATCATGCACCATGACAGACTTCGCTTTCATACAACACGTTTAACCTAAAAATACGATTGAATTAGCTTTGTTACCGAAAGCAAAAACAAAACAACAACAGAAACAATACTGCAATAGGAATGCTTTACAAGTTTACAGTGCCTTTCCTTTGAGGGTCTTCTCTGTACTTCAGCAAGATGACTGCGGTTCTAACACCGGAAGGAGCGCACAAAACTCTGTATCTGGTTGCAGTCCTATACAACTTACTTTCAGAAGGTAGTTAAGTCTTGAAGTATTAGGGTAATAACTGGAAAGGAAACTATGTGGATAGGAAGATGAGTTACAGCTGAAACTATATTCCGCTTATAATTAGTATTTTTGTTAACTATTATCCCAATTATCTCGTTTTCGCCCAGTTTGCCCTGCTGAATTTCTGCAGTGTTAGGCTTTTGTGTGGAGTATACATCAAATAATCTGTAGTCTTCTAGGGAGCGATTAGCATGTATGTGCTGCAGTGGTGGTGTGTGTACCTTAAAGGGTACTTAAAAGTGAAAAATACTCTGACTGTTTTAATATCAGGATATGCTAATGGTAATTGTGTTGAATATATGGAAAAATCATTATTGAACATTTCTCTGAATACAAGTTTGTAACACTAGGTAACAAAAAACAGAAAGCAGAATCAAAATACAAACTACAGTTCAGCATGGAAAAGAAGGGTAACATCAATCAACCAGATTATATAAAGATGTGTTTGTTCTTGATTTCCAAGTTTAGGAGTTATCTTTATATTATTATTAAGGGAAAGTGTCCTGAAGATGGATGGGATGAAAGCACCATTGAACTGTTTCTTCATGAGCTTGCCATAATGGATAGCAATAACTTCCTGGGCAACTGCGGTGTGGGTGAGAGGGAAGGAAGAGTGGCGTCAGGACTTGTAGCCCGAAGGCATTACAGGTACACCTTATTGGCAGTTTGAATTATTCTGTTTTATTATTAATGTTTCCAAAGTGCTTATTTTACTGTGAATTGTTATCTGAGACCTAGATAGCATTTGAGAAAAATAGTATAATGCAATATTGACTTGATGCAACTTTCTGTATTAAATTTTCATTAATAACTCATTGGAAAGTCTTGAATGTAACAAAAATCTTTTGTCAGGGTTATGTCCTGTATGCTGAAGTGATAGAAGCCTGAGTTGTCGAATTGATTGAATGCAAGGAGAGATCTTCCTGCTTTAAAATAATTCATGCATTACTTGCCTTTTTAACGCTGTGCAGCTCTCCTTCTGTGTATTATTCAAAAGTACTGAATGTTGTAGTTCTAAAGTATTGAACGTTCCTAGTGAACAGCTATTTGTATTTTTAATGTTCATTAATATATTTATAATGTGATAAGTTGATATGTGCATAAAAACTCAGTCTATTTAAAATTTATATATGAAGTAAGCAGGTTTATGAAGACTAGAAAAGTTGTTAATAGCTTGAAGCCCTTCTTACACTTGACAGGTGCTTTGAATGCTATAATTCTAGTGGCTCTGCATTAATATCTGAAGATAAACTTTTTTTTTTGCATAGTGTTCCATACTGTGAATGTCTTTGCTGATGTTCCGTCCAGCATGAATGAACTCAGTGAAACTTCTTGGAATGTTTATCCTTGAAATATTAGCACAAAAGCATATTAGAGACCAGAATTGTTGTGAGTTTTGCCATATGGAATTTGAATTACTGAAGCTTAATGGCTTTCTGAAACCCTACCATACCATGAAAAATTGATGAAGAAAACCACTAGTACATCAGTTTGGGTTTTTTGTTTTCTGTATTGCTGTCTAGTCTAAGACATGTCGTGAGGGAGGTAGGGTCACACCAGTGGAGTATCTACATAGCTGCTTGCTGAAGATGCTGGAGGAGGCAGGCCCAGCTTCTGGCCATAGAGAGCCTAGGCTGTCCTTAGCTATGGCATCTCACCTTCACCTGTGAGTGTAAGCAATAGCAACGAAAGGTTTAGAGGCTTTCCTCCATGCCACTTATTTCTGGAGTGAGATTTACCAGCTAACTGGTAGTGGTTAGAGGTGGCAGAAGATGGTTGTGGAGCTGTCTGTCCTTTCTGCTTAACGCATTCTAAGGGCCAGACTTTGAGAGCTCCTTAGAAAGAAGTAAATATGTGCAGAAAAGAAAACAAAGTGTGAGACATCCATTAAGAACATAGCAGCAGAAACTAAGGGAAGAAAATATTTTGATAGTGAGGATTGGGTGCAAGTTTCAACTGATTATCAAGCCATTGTTCGTTTCAAACCATAGCTTGAAGTGGGGAAAAAACACTAAGCTGTAAAACTGTGCTCCAAGAAGTTCTGATTTTCATCCACTCATGAGACTGCATTTTACTCCATTCCCAAGACAAAAACAGAATTAAAGGCATAAACAAATGTGTATTGTTAGTAGCTTACTTGAACAGCTGCATTTTAGCCATAGGTAAAGTTATTTCTGCCAGTTTAGATTTTATAAATGATTTGAGGATACTTCAATCCTGAAAGGTGCTAAATAATATCTAAGGTTTATAAGCACAGTTTATAAACATTATTTATACATGTAGAATGCAGAGAGAGACAGTATTGTACGATAGATGAATTGAATAGTACAATGAGGTAGATGAGTTGAAGGTGTAGAAAGAGATGGGCAAAGAGATACATTAACTTAAATGCCTTTGAGGGTGTTTTGTCATGGTATATTTTACTTCTTTGCCCTGTGAAGGTAAAGAATTTGTCAGGGGAGTATCCCTATAGTACCACCGTACCTATACTACGTTACACTATAGGCAACTGATTTTTTTTGCTTTGGATTTTTGTGTCTGGTCATATCAGTACTTATAATGCTAGTTCAACAGGCATCAAGAAGTTGCTGGGGTGTATTTAAAAGTAAGCCTGCCAGATGCTAAAGATGTTGCAATTTTGGGCCTTCTCCAAGTTTTTATTTGCATTCTGGAACATGGTTAGTCTATGGATCAAAACAAAACAAAAAAAGGACAATTTTGTACTAATGTATGTCGTTGGATACATTTTCTGCAGTTGTTTATCAAACAGTTCTTTTCAGTCAGCAAGAATTACTGCTTTGAAACATGAAAAATTTGATCTGTGTTTTCCACCTTCTTTGTTTAGGTTGATCCATGGAATCGGAAGGTCGGGTGATATCTCTGCAGTCCAGCCTAAAGCTGCAGGGTCCAGCCTTTTGAACAAACTTACTAATTCAGTAGTTCTGGATATTATAAAGCTGGCTGGTAGGTGTAAATCTAAAAATATCTTTGTGTAGACACATCCTGTGTTCTTCATGTTAATTTCTGACTTACTTCTGTTTTTTATGTGCAGGTGTCCGGACAGTGACCAATTGCTTTGTGGTTCCTATGGCAACTGGCATGAGTCTAACTCTGTGTTTTTTAACATTACGGCACAAGAGACCGAAGGCAAAATACATTATTTGGCCACGTATAGACCAGAAATCTTGCTTTAAATCAATGATAACTGCAGGTAATATAGGGACAACTGATTACACAATTGTGTTCTTCTAACAGGTTATAAATCTTCATCTTTCAGCGTGATCCTGAATTCACTTGCTTGGAGTAAGATCTAGAAAAGGTCTAATGCATAGCAGTGCTAAGTGCTTTATTTCTACACACCTGATTTCTAACATGCAATCGCATGAGTTTTCCTAACGCTTTATAAAATGTTGGAATATGCTGAGGCAGGAAGATGCATAAAGTAGTCAGTAGAGAGCACGATACTGAGGAAATTACCATTCATTCCTTAGTTAGATGCCCAATTTGCTTTCCTGAGAATGCTGTAAAACTGAGGTTCATGGTTCACATCCCCCTCAGATTTATGCAAAATACAAATGTCCCCTACGAACTGGGATCAGAAGGTGACAAGCTAGACGTCTGACTTGCACATTTTTTTATTTTGGAACATGGCAAGTGTTAGCTGCCCCATTCGTTTGTAATCTTGCAGTGTCAGTGCTCACTCAGAAAATGAATTTGGTGCCTTACTTAGTTCAAACCTTATCTTTTTCTCAAATGGAATTCCTTGTTTACCAGATTATAAGCAAGCTAAGGGTAGAAGTCTGTCCCTGTTCTGATTCTGTCCCCTCCTACAGGCAGATTTATGGGATCAAGGAAAGGGCGAGTAAGGGATATCATAATTCTCCAGCTCAGTGAGCAAGTGGTGGCATAGATTTTGGTCCTAGTTCCTAGGAAATGTTTATTTTTTGCATAAAAGATTCACTAGATAAAAGCAACAATTAGAAAGAGGGACTGGATTCTGTACTAATGTGTCTATGTTCTTAATCCAAACCTAAAAGAATCTGTTAAAAGGAGAAAAATTTTTTTTTTGATTTATACTAGAACTAAAACCCCACAATTAGTTGGAGATTTGATGATATACATTCAGGTCTTGTTTCATTTGGTTAGGTTTTGAGCCTGTGGTGATAGAGAATGTACTAGAAGGGGATGAGCTACGGACAGATATTGAAGCAGTGGAGGCTAAAATCAAGGCTCTCGGTGCTGAAAATATTCTTTGTGTGCATTCAACGACGTCTTGCTTTGCTCCAAGGGTACCTGATAGGTAAGTAGTCTTCGTAAGAAGTGCTTTATTTGTTGTCATTGTGAAAAAAACTGTGTGTTTTGGATGCCTGTCTTCCTCACGTTGCCTAATTACTGCCAACAACTAGGGCAGATACCCTAATCCCCTTGGGTAAGGGTAACGGCAAGTTGTCAAACAATGTTCCGCTTTCAGAGAAGTGTATGATGGAAGGAAGTAATATAGGTCTTCCTTCTCTCATATGACTGAGGTCACTTTTGGTATAACGAATGTCGCTTTGGCAGTGGTTTGCCTTGTAATTTCATAGAAGTAGTAGGAGTAGACTTACGTAGAAACATAGTCCAGAAAATATAGTTCCACAGCTAACGCCAAATTTTAATATTGCTCTTGCCTGTTCTACTCTTCTGTAGTCAATGATGAATTTTCCTAGGCTATTAATTAAAAACTACAAAAAAACCCTACAGCCAACATTTGAAATCTTTGTTTGAGTCGCTCTTTTCTGTATTATGCTGGTGTCCGTAGCACTAATAAAGATATACTGGTACAAGAAAACTCTTGAAAATATGTCGGGCAGATGTGCTGTAGGAGTATAACATACGATTTGCTCTACTGTAACATATCTTGGTTTGAACATTTGCTGCCTGCTTGCTGCTGCTGCTTATGATTTCCAGCTGTTAAATCACCATTAAAAGAATCGCCACTTAAAATACATTGCACTCCTTCCTAATGTTACATGTCCATATGCATAACTTCTGTAGTTGCTATAAAAATACGTAATTCAAGCACTAGCTGAAGCAGAGGTGGACACTACAGTTATGGGACAGGAAACTACATATTTGAGTCATTATTTTGATGTGTAGATTGGTTTTGAAATATTTGAAAAATTTCTCAATCTGAAAATGACTTGTTGGAGTATGGTTCTAGATAAAGTCCTTGGTATGTTGAGTTATTTGACCAAATTAAGCGTCATTGTTACTTGCAAAACCCACTTTCTCTCTTTGCTTATGAAAATAAGTATTAAGAAGCAAATTTGCAACGTTTTAAAATTGAACAGGTACGTTTTTGTGGGCCAGCATGTACTACGTGCAAGTACAAGATATTAACAGGGTGTATTTTCTACATGTTTTTAAATATAGTGTCTCAGTTGCCTCACTTTAATTATTTTGTGCTTGTCATGAAGTTGAGAAGGCTTATGTTTAGTTTTCATCTGCAGTGCATTCTTGTTATTGTGTTACCTGGAAAATTAGTTGAATTTTTGTAAGTTTAGAAAAGAAACGTTATTGAGTCTGAAACATGGTGAGTAAAGGCATGTTTCCTTCCGATTTCCTACCTTTAAAAAAAAAAACACACAGTATTTATCAGAGGTTTAACCTAGTTGCTAGAAGGAAGTTAAAAACAAATAATTCTGTCAGAATACTATGAGCATTGTTTGAAGTTGAGTTGCAAATTTATTGGCTAGCTTAAATCAGAGCTATCAAAATTGAATGGTCTATTTTACAGCTCGGGTAAATGAATCTTCTCCTTATCTGCCTTCTCTTTTTGACATGCGATTGTTTTGTTCTCCACAACTAAGAGATGAAATATTAGGTAGTGGTGCTGTGTTATGATATACCACAGATACAGGAGGAAATGAACGCACTTTCTATTTAAAGGATACTGTCAGCTATTGAAGGCCATAACATCCATCTTCCTGCAGGAAGGAAAAATGCAGCATTTCTGGAGGGTACCATTTTATAAGTCTGTTTTTAAATAGTTTACATTTTTAAGGTTTTGTTTAGTTGTACTGGTGTTTTATAATTTTTAGTGACTTAGGATTGTTAGAAGGTCAGGGAAGATGTTTGTGCCTGTGTACCTATAGCTTTCCCTTGAACTATTATTTAACTTTATTGGAATAATGCACTACTGTATAAATCCCTTTGTTGGAGAGACATCAGTTCTCTGATAGTCTTCTACCTGCTGTTGCTGTGAGTTGTTTCTAAAACTACTGTATTTGAAAGAGAACAAAAGGAAAAAAGTATCTTCTCGGTTAATTTTTGTACTTAGCAGAGCCCTCTCTCAATCTTGTTACTTTCATTAGTATTAGAAGAAGGAGCAAAGATTTTTTTTTTTTTAATGAACTTTCACAGGCAGGAGAGAAAGAAGGAATAAATTGGAAAATACTTCTGTAAGTCCTGTTTGTGACTTTTAGGAACTTGAGTAGTAGCCTAACTTAGATTAATGCTTTATTTTTCTGATATGACTAGCTGCTCTTAATGGTTCAGTTTAATCCTTGGAAGCAGACAAGTGGTGTGCTTAATTGTGTGCTTCCCATGCATAATCACATATTCTTTTCAAGCTATAGCCCTCTCATCCTGTATTGTAGCATGGATCTAATTATTCAGTAGAATAATTGTAGGAAAAGTAAAGAGCCTTTCCTGTTTTCAGGATTTGTAGAATACAGCTTACTGCTTCTCTAAGGCTCAGCAAGCTGAGAAAGGTGAGCGCACATAGCAGTAAACCCTCGTGTTTCCAGTTTGGTGAAATCTTCTACCTGCACTTAAAAAGAAGCCTGTCAGAGGGGGAACTATTTTCCTCTGAGTCTCTTTGGAAGGCGAGGGATGAGTCTGATCTACATCAGCAGATCGGAGGGCAAAAACTTTACCCTGTGTAGTGTTATGTTTCCTGAAGTATCCTGCTAATGTTATGTAGTTCAGGATTCAGGATGTTGATAAATGTGAAAAATTACTGGACATGCAGCTCCTGCTGAATATCTTGACTGTAAAAAATGAATACATACCCGATGCTACTGGTGTTACCTAGTTGTACTTGTGATTTACATAGTAGTGATTTCTTTAGAAATAAGACTGTAATGATGCTGTTTTCCTAAGGATTGAAGTTTAGAAAATGTAGCCTGAGGTTTACGGCTGAGTTTTGCATTACAAAACAATGCTGGGCAACGTAATAAAAATAGAATACAAAGGAATGTCACCTCTTGGAAAATGTTTTCCTCCTCTGTCACATTTTATATGGGTGTCAGTAAATCACAGAGAGAGGCTGTACAAAAGGAGATCTAGTCAAAAATACATTGAAGGCTTGGATTTTTCTGTTGTTGTTTTTAGTATTACCTTTTATCATCACTTTAAATTGTATATTACCTTATTTTTTACATACAGTTTTTCTTTTTAGAAGATATTCATTAGTTTGTTAAAAATCAAGGGATTAAAGAAAATGAAGCATGATTGGAGTGCCTTGAAAAGGTTACTAAGCATATGTGTGTTTACAAAGCTGAAGTCCCTTAATGGAAATGACCTCTGCATCCACATAAATCCTAGTTTCACTGAGAAATCGATCCAAGCTGAACTCAATGTAATTTGGGGAGTTTCTAAAGGCAAATGAAAATTTCTCTTTATTTCTGAGTAAACAGTTGAACAAAGTTTTAATGTGTTGATCTCCACATTCAGACATTTTAAGGCTATCCATTCAAAGCTGTCATTTTAAGGCTATTCATTCCTTTGAAGAATGTCTTTTCTGTTAATCAGCTTAGCTGATTTCATTTAGAATACTAGCTCTTTGAAGGAAACAAACAAACAAACGACACACAAAAAACCAACAGCATAACCAGAAACATGTAAAGACTTCCTCTTTTATGAAGCTCTCAGTTCTCAATTCCCAAGACACACCCTGAAGTTTCCGTAAGGCCATTTTCAGGTTGAATATTAAAAGAAAAGGAAAAGTGCGTAAATAGCTGAAGTTCTGTTAGTTATTGTTAAAGTAGCATGAAAAAGATGTTAATATCTGAAACGGAATGATTTGGGATCTATTTACTGTGTTCTAGACAAAACTTTCAGTGAAGCATGAGAAATTTCAGCCTGGGTCAACAATTTGTAGTATGTATAAAAGCTAACAGGTTCTTCTTAACCTTTGCTGCTTAAGGTGACAACTACTACCATGAGGCACTAATCAAAAAAGTTCTTCTCATCTCTTGTAGACCTTTCAGTCTTTTAAAGGTCTGATTGATAGCATGAATTACAGTTATCAGTATTTCTCTAAATTACAGTTTTATATTCACAGGCTGGAGGAGCTGGCTGTCATTTGTGCTAGATATGACATTCCCCATATTGTCAACAATGCCTACGGAGTTCAATCTTCAAAATGTATGCATCTCATCCAGCAGGTAGGAACTGTGTATTTCAAATATTTTATTAAACAAAAATGAGAAAATCTCTAATTAGAAACAATACTAGCAAATTTTGTCATGTTTCACAGCTCCAAGGCTAATCCTGTGCATATCTGGTAGTTGAACAGTTTTCTGAGAACAAGGAGCAGAGGGAAACAGCACTTAAAACAATACTTGTTATTTCCATTATGTGCTTCTAATTTAATAAAAAAGTGTCTGTTATGATGGAATAATGTCCTTATTAATCTTTCTTAAAATATTTCATAAACTTACTGACATAACTAACTGTAAAATAATGGGTCATACTTGAATGTGGATTAAACCTTCAACAGAACGTGTTACAGATTTTCAATTTTTTTCAACTTTTGAGTTTTCCAAAAAAAAAAAATAGTACTTTAATATGTATCTACTTGCATATTATTTAATATGTATACATCTTCCTGAATATACTTTTCAGGTTCTGTTATGATGCATAATTCTTAATTGTACAGTTCAATTATACAGGATTAATCAAACTGAAGTCGCACAGCAGAATCTACCATTTTTATTTTTATTTTTTCCCTTTAAGAATGTGTGATTGGCTAGGTATAAGGACATTTTGTTTTCCAGGAAGAGGGGGAATCTGTTGTGTGGAGGTTAATTGGATCTTAATTTTGCAGGCAGCGTTATATAGAATCAATAGAATATCCCGAGTTAAGAGGGACCCACAAGGATAATGGAGTCCAACTCCTGGCCTCCACACACAACCACCCAAAAATCAGACCATGTGTCTCAGAGCATTGTCCAAACACTTCTTGAACTCTTTGTAGCCCTCCTTTGGACACTCTCCAATGGTTTTATGACCTTACACTGTGGTGCCCCCACGGCTAGCAACGCCGTGCCTGTTGCACCCCAGGGTATGGTTGGCCCTTTTGGCTGCCAGGGCACGCTGCTGACTCGCATTCAACTTTCCATCAACCAGACCCCCCCAGCTCCCTTTCCATGAGAGAGCGTCACAGTCCTCTTGTTTTGATGCTGATGTATTTATATATATTATTATTTATATATACTTTGCTATATTTATATATCTCAAGAAAAAAATGTTTCTTTTCTAATGAAGCATTAACCTGTAGCCCTTTACTGTCCGAATCTGTGAAGCTTTTTGATTTGTACAGTTTTAACTGCATAATTTCCATTAAATTGCAAGGATTTCTTTGGTAGTTACTGAAAATGAGCTACATTTTATAGACTTGCAGGAACTAAACCAATATTTCAAATTGCAGCAAAATAAGAATTTTTAAGGCACTATGTAAGCAGACAATGAATAACGATAAGCAACACTAAGAAAAGGTAATATTGCAGTTTTTAACTGTTCATCACAAATACAGTATCAGAGAGTTTTAGGAATTACATTTGTTTCAGTTACATTGCTGAATTATGTTTAATAATGATGCTATCATAAGTCTCTTCTAATGTATGCTATGCATTTTTTGTTGTTTCTTTTGATAAAGGGTGCTCGAGTAGGCAGAATAGATGCTTTTGTTCAGAGCTTGGACAAAAATTTTATGGTTCCAGTAGGTGGTGCTATCATTGCTGGCTTCGATGCGTCCTTCGTTCAGGAGATCAGCAAAATGTATCCAGGTAAGTAGTTCACAGACTGATTTCATCCATACAAAGTAACTGCAGAAAACTTGATTATCAGCTATCTTTCACTTCTTTTTTTTTTTTTTTTAATTTTATCTGTATATTGGGTTTGTTTTTTTGTTTGTTTGGTATGTTTGTTTGTTTTTTCCAGGAAGAGCTTCTGCATCTCCTTCTTTAGATGTCCTCATTACACTTCTGTCTCTAGGTGCCAGTGGCTACAAACAGTTACTGAAAGAGAGAAAGGTAAGCTTTTTGGGAATCAGAATTTTCTTGAAGTCAGCTGTTAAGAGTCTTGTTGCAAAACTGCTTTGCGTAGTAAATCCTGTTTCTATATAGAAAGCTGTTGAATTTCTTTGGAGCACACAGTTCTTAATCTGGAAAGGCAATACAATATAATTACTTCATGGCCAAATGG
Organism: Cygnus atratus; assembly: GCF_013377495.2. Taxonomy (NCBI): domain Eukaryota; kingdom Metazoa; phylum Chordata; class Aves; order Anseriformes; family Anatidae; genus Cygnus; species Cygnus atratus. The sequence goes on from NC_066365.1 coordinate 58,629,102, forward strand.
TGTTCATGAATAAGCCTGATTTCCTTGTTGTATTCCAAACCAGAGAGTTAAACTGAGGTCCTGTACCATCTGTCTTGTGCAGTATTCATATTTGTTGTTACAGAGTATGACTAATACAGTAGGATTTTGCCCAGTAGAATCTGAGAAGTGCTGAACTGTTATGATCACAATGCTTCCAGGAGCAAAGCATGAGACTGGACACGCAGAGCTAACCCAGGGGTTTCTGCTCATCTTCATTCGGCCATATCGTGGTTTTGTGCTATGGTAGTGTTTAATTAAATGCTTTTGTACAGCGTTCTCTAGAGAATCACAGCTTCCAATAAGTTAAAAATAATAAATGCTGTGTATGGCCACAAAAAGATTAAAAGACTGTAATTTAAGGCGTTTATCTAGATACAGAGCTAGGTTTCTTCTGTGCCTCTCCCAGACTGTGTGTTTTAAGTTGGATATAACTGCATTGCACAGATATTCCTGTGGTTTAAAGTTGGAACCTGTACATATCGAGTTGTCCTTAATTCTGGACGTATTAAAGGCCTGATCTTGCTATCTGTGTGCATTAACATAGAGAAATATTTTTGTAAAGGGTTTTAGACAAGGAAATACTGTGGATTACGTACTGTAGGTTAATAGTTTTAAATCATGCATGATATGCTCCATTATTTTATTTATGAAATATGTTCCGATTATTTCCTGCTGACAGCTTGCTCTTGCCTCTGATATCAGAGCAGAGCAGTAGTGCTAGATGCTATGACTTTTTTCTAGCTGTTTGTACAGGCATGCAGATACTCTGTACTGGAATTGAGATCCCTAGGAATAGCTAGAATATAGAAAAAACAAACAAAAAAAACCAGCTTAGTTGACTTAGGGTATGGAGTGATCTGTACCACCAAAGTGAAAACACGGCTTGTGAAACACTGAAAGCAGTCACGGTTTTTCCACTGTTGGAATACAGTTTCTAACGTTGTTTTATTCTGGACTGCTGTGCGTATTGCTGTCTATGTTTCGTGTCTTCATTAAAAGAAAATTTTATATTTCACCCCTTTTACTCCCACCTCCAAAAGAGTTTCAAGTGAATTTATCTTGTCTTCTGCAATACTGACTTTGATGTTTAGATTTACACTGTCAGCAGATAACATAATGGGCAATATAAATATTGTTCAAGTCATAAATAATAATTCTTTCAGAAGTAAATTGTCTTAATGAATAGCTGTATATTTTAAATTATATCGTTTTCTTGGAAGTAGGATTCTAAAGTGAATAAAGCATTACGTTTTTACAACTTCAGGTCTTTTTTATATCAAGTGTGAGTATACTCTATAAACAAAGCCTTATATATGGCATAAATATGTTTCTTTTATTGGATTTGCTGTAGGAATAGAAACCTTTTTTGCTTAAATGTGTTTGTTCCTGAATTGTAAAAATGTAATAGTGATAGTTTATTGCCTGTGCTGTGTGAAGGCAGAGGCAGAGCTATTAGGCTCTCAGCAGGAACTATTTATAGCTTGACATTGAGTACTCCTTTCTATATTGGTGCAGTTACACCTACTCACACAAAGTCAGCTATAAAAAAACTTCCGATATTTCTTTTTCTTTCTCTTTTTATACTTATTCATGAGTGTTATTTCAAGTTATTTGAGCTCAAGCCAGAGAGATCAAAATATTACTGAGAAGAGATTAATTTCATGCGACCAAGGGAAAGGAACAGTCATAGAATCATAGAATCTCCGGAGTTAGAAGGGATCCACAAGGATCATGGAGTCCAACTCCTGGCTCCACAAAGGACCACCCCAAAATCAGACCATGTGTCTGAGAGCATTGTCCAAATGCTTCTTGAACTCCAGCAGGCTCGGTGCTGTGACCACTGCCCTGGGGAGCCTGTCCCAGTGCCCGACCCCCCTCTGGGTGCAGAACCTTTCCCTAACACCCAGCCTGACCCTCCCCTGTCCCAGCTCCATGCCGTTCCCTCGGGTCCTGTCGCTGTTCCCAGAGAGCAGAGCTCAGCGCCTGCCCCTCCGCTCCCCTCGTGAGGGAGCTGCAGGCCGCCATGAGGTCTCCCCTCAGCCTGCTCTGCTCTGGGCTGAACCAACCAAGGGACCTCAGCTGCTCCTCATATGTCTTCCCCTCCAGACCCTTCACCATCTTTGTAGCCCTCCTTTGGACGCTCTCCAATGGTTTTATGTCCTTCTTGTACTGTGGTGCTCAAAACTGCACACAGTGCTCGAGGTGAGGCCACACCAGCGCAGAGCAGGACAATCCCTTCCCTCAACCAGCTAGCAATGCCTTGCCTGCTGCACCCCAGAGTACTGCTGGCCCTTCTGGCTGCCAGGGCACACTGCTGGCTCACATTCAACTTCCCATCGACCAGAACCCCCAGATGCATTTCCGCAGGGCTGCTCTCCAGCCTCTCATTCCCCAGTCAGTACATATAGTCAGGACTGCCCCATCCCAGGTGCAGAATCCAGCACTTGTTTTTGTTTAACTTCATTCAATTGCAGCCCTCTAGACTGTCAAGATCTCTTGGCAAGGCCTCACTACCCTTAGGAGAGTCAGCAGCTCCTTCTAATTTAGTATAATCTGCAAACTTAGTATACATTTGAGTCCTGCATCCAGATCATTTATAAAAGCACTGAACAGAACTGGCCCTAAAATTGAGCCATGGGGGACCCGCCTAGGGGCTGGCCTCCAGCCTGATGTAACCCCCTTTACTATAACCCTTTGAGCCCGACCCATCATCCAGTTGTTCGCCTGTTGTATTGTGTGTTTCTCTAGCTGTGTGCTGGGCATTTTGTCCAGAAGGATACTGTGACAAGAAGTACTGAAAGTTTTGCTGAAATCCCGAAAGATCACATCTACTGGCTTCCCTTGGACAACTAGATGGATAACCTTGTCATAAGATGAAATTAAGTTAGTTAAACAGGACTTTCCTCTTGCGAATCCTTGTTGGCTATGACCAATGACTGTGTTCTCTTTCAAGTGTTTTTCAGTAACTCCCATGATAATTTTCTCCGTAATTTTACCAGGCACTGAAGTGAGACTGACAGGCCTGTAATTACAAGGGTCTTCTTTCTTGCCCTTCCTGAAAATTGGAACAACATTTGCCAGCTTCCAGTCTCTCCAGATTCCTAAGACCATTGAAAAATAATTGAGAGAGGTCTTGCAGTAACATCAGGCAGCTCTTTCAGTACGCTGGGATGAATCCTCTCAGGCCCTACAGACTTGCATGCATTCAGCTGGAGCAGCAAATCCTGAACAAATTTAGTCAGCAGGGATTTTATTGTTCCCCCAGTTATGGTACCCCAGCTCAGGGCTTGGGGGGCCCCAGGGTCCATCATCAGTGTTAGAGGCAAAGGCATTAGACATCTCTGCTTTATCCATGTCGCTGTTTGTTGCCATCCTCATCACATGATGGACCGATATTATCTCTGGTCCTCCTTTTGCTGTTAATGTACTTTAAAAAGCCCTTTTTGTTATCCCCACAGTACTGGCCAGCTTCAACTCTAATTGAGCTTTGGCCACACAGATTTTCTTTTTGCGATGGTGAACGACATCTCTGTAGTCCTCTCATGTTGCTTGACCATGTTTCCAGTGGTCATACGCTTTCCTTTTCTGCCTAAGCTCTAGAAGAAGATTCCTGCTCTCCCAGCCTGGCCTTCTGCTCTGCTTGCTTGACTCCTGACACCTTGGAATTGCCTGTCCTTGCACTCTTAAGAGAGGGCTCTTAAAAAGTGGTCAGCACTGATGGACCCTAATACCTTCAAAAGCATATTCCCAGGAGTCCTTAATAACTAGTTCCCTGAGCAGCCTGAAGTCTGCTCTTCCCATATCAAGGGTCAGAATTTTGCTGGCAGTTTTTCTCCTGTTGTCAGAGTTTAAACTTGACCGCTTCATCGTTACTGCAGCCAAGACAGCCACCGATTGCCACGAGACCCTCTCTGTTTAGAAACAGCAAATTTAGGAGGGCACCTTTCCTGGTCAGCTCCCTTACTACTTGTACCAGGAAGTTATCTTCAACGTGTGTGGAAGTTCCAGGGCCTGTTCCTGTCAGCTATATGGTATTCCCAGGTAACATCTGGGGAGTTGAAGTCACCCATAAGGACGAGAGTGGATGATCTAGAGGTTAATTCCACGTAGAATAATTCATCAGTGTCCTCGACCTGTCTGGGTGGCATGTAGTAGCCTCCCACAATGGCATCTGTTTTACTTGCTTGTCCCCGAATCCTTTAGGACCCAGAAGCTCTCAACCGTGTCGTCACCCCCTGCAAGCTCTATACAGCCCAGCCTCCCCCTCACATCGGGGGCCACCACCACCCCTCGCCTGCCCTGCCTGTCCCTCCTGACAGGCCTGTACCCGTCCATCATAACGCACCAGTCACAGCACTCTTCCCACCAGGTTTTGCTTTCACCCATGATGCTGTAGCTCTGGGATTGTGACAAAGCTTCTAGCTCCTCTTGCTTACCGCTCACACTTATGGTAGAAATATTTCAGTGTGCCCCAGCGTATCCAGCTCATCTTGGAGCAGACTGAAGGGCCTTGCTGGCACCCAGCCCCTCAAACATTGGCATGCCATCCCATGCGAGCCTGGTTTTACCCCTTTCCCCCTTCAAAGATTTGAAATTTAAAGCTCTTTCAATCAGCCCTGCTAATTCCTGAGACAAATTCTTTTCCTACTTTGAGAAAGGTCTGTCCTGTCAGGCCTGGTGTCATGTAGACCATCCCATGATCAAAAACATCCAAAATTCTGCCAGTGACACCAGCCTCAGGGCCAGGTATGTACATAGCATGGTATTTTCTGACAGACTAGCATTCATGGAGTATGAGATTGTCCAAGAGTATGAAATTATATGCTCTGATATGAGGGAATAAAATGGTGCAATGAATCAGAGGACAGGAGAGCAAGGCACATGCATGCCATCCAAGTGTCTGAATAAACACGACCACTTCTGAAAACGTAATAAGGAATGTGCTCTGCAGTCATATTTAGCCTTGATGTTGCTAGAGAAAGGATGGAAAAAAACTCCCAGCAGTCACTTTTTCTTGCTTGTACGGGATTCTCATTATTACTTTTTATATGTTTATGTAGAGTTCAGAACAGTGTTTTTTAAATTTCAGTAAGGGATTCTAGGTCCTTTTGTAATGCGGGCAATAACAACAGATCCAGAGTCAAATTTGTTAATATTGTTGCTTAACTCATGTTACTATGTAAAGGTTATGCTTATGAATTGACTGCTTTGATCTCCTCAGTACCAGTCACGTTGTGTCCCGTATTCTGTATTGCCAGGTCTTAAAACTCTGTCTGCATGCATTTGTCTGAACCAGGCCACACGTAGCAGTTAGAGGGGCTGCACTGCGTGGTACCACAAACAGCGGGCTTCCATTGATCGTCATGCCAGACCTGGCAGACAGCAAGGGACCTGCATTCCGTAACGGGCTTAATACCTTTTAACTGTTTTCCAATGTGTACGCAACTGATCCATTTAAGCCAATTAACTAGTTAGTGTACTATTCTTACTGAAAAGGTGATAGCTTCACCTTCTCTTCAGCAGTTACGTCTTACAGCAGTCTTTCCTTAACAAGCTAATGATCAAGATAATTCTGATTGTCTTAAACATATTTCTGTGTTACTTGGGGTGTGATGGAGCTTTTTATGTCTGTGTTCATCTGTCCGTATACTTTCTAGAGTGATTAACTGGAGCCGTTCTTATGGAGTGTGCATCTAAAATATTTAAAACCACACTGAGTGGGAGGAAATTGTTTGATTTTTACAATTCAGTAAAATACTGGTTTTACATTTCATGTTTTATTGTTGATGTAAGAAAATGTGGTTTGTTCTGATAGGAATAAATTATTTGTACTGTTCAGTACGAGTTTATATTGCTGCTCTACTTAAGATTGAATTTAAGAGAAAAGATTTAATGCTGCATATTAAAAATGTAAAGCTTCAAATATTCTTGCAAGAAGAAAGACGTTCATTACATATTTTTTTTTGGTTGAGTCAGTTTGCTACACTGTAGTTTGTCAAACCTGTGGGAGTATTGCAGAACTTTCACCCTGTGAAATATATAGAACCTTATTCAGGTTGTGGTCTGGATGGAGGCGAGATGGTTTAACTGGGCGTAGTCATTACGTTAAACGGTGGTGTGTAGTCAAGCAAGTGCCGAATATGGATGGAAGCTTCGAAGCGCTGTGCATACTCAGACCACGTGAGAGAGGTATGGCCCTCAAGGAGCCACATCTCTTGGCCTTGTAAGCGCTGACGAGAAGATTTGCTGATTTAAAAAAAAAAAAAAAAAAAAAAAAGTATGGAGTTTGTCAGCATTAGTGTTTTCATACCGGGTTGGCAGGACTTTCTAAGCTGTTGCTGTTAGATTAGAAGAACAGTTCAGCTGGAAGAGACCTTCAAAGATCACCCGGTCCACCTGCCTGACCACTTCAGGGCTGACCAGAAGTTAAAGCATATTAATGAAGGCATTATCCAAAGGCCTCTTGAACACTGGCAGGCATGGGGCATCAGCCACCTCTCTAGGAAGCCCATTCCAGTGTTTGACCACCCTCATGCTAAGGAAGTCTTCCCTAATGCCCAGTCTGAACCTCCCCAGGCACAGCTTTGTGCCGTTCCCACACGTCCTGTCATCGGTTCCCAGGGAGCAGAGACCCACACCTCCGTCTCTACTTCCCCTCCTCAGGGAGTTGTGCAGAGCAGCGAGGTCGCCTCTCAGCCTCCTTTTCTCCAGACCTGACAACTCAAGGGTCCTCAGCCTCTTGTCACAGGACGTGCCTGCCAACCCTTTCAGGGATCTTTCTTACGTTGTGGAGCCCCAAACTGTACACAGTACTTGGGGTGAGACTGCACCAGTGCTAAATACAGTGGGAGAGCCACCCCTTTTGACCAGCTGGCTATGTATGCTGTGTTTAATGCACCCCAAAATGCTGCTTGCCTGTTTGACTATTGGCCAGCACCCCCAGATCCCTTTTTGCAGAGCTGCTGTCCAGCAATTTGTCTTCCAGTCTGCTTTATGTGATACCAAGATTTCAAAGTTCTTTAATAGGTTTTGTATTTTTTAAAGTTTCCACTGTTTTATGAATTCAGAACAAATTTCTTTTTTTCTCTTGCAATGCAAGAGAATCTATAAATGAGACTGTGTGGTATATGTAGGTGTTGCACATACACACGTATGAGTTTCTGTTGTGTTTTTGGTTGCATTTCAAGAAAAGAAGCCTTCGAAAGGGGCTTTTTGGGGCTGCTACGAACAGGCCTCCATGCTCAGCATTGCAGCCTCTTTTTGTATGCGTGAAATGGTGTGTCACAAGGGGGAATGGTTCTAAAGGGGGCTGGAACCAGGTAGTCTTAAAGGTCCTGACCCAAACCGTTCTGTGGTTCCATGATGTGAGAGTCATCTGTATGTAGTGCAAAGAGGTTGTAAAGTGTTAAGTTTCTAAGGGGAAAGAGAATTAAATAACGAAACGTAATTGATATTTAGTGCTTGGGTTGCTCAGTGCAACTTCAGCATAATAGTTAGCTTCACTGGAGAAAACTTGAATGTCTACCATGGAAATTCAATTATGTAAGAGCTCATTTGTGTATAATTGCTTAGGGTGCTTATAAATTTTCCACGTAATAGAAATATTTTGTAATAGGGGTTGGTGATAGATTAGACCTCACAAAATATTTCATTTTTCTTTTTTTTGGAGAGGCCATTAATCTCTTTTACAACAAACTGTTTAAATTCTGAAACTATAAAATATCAAGAGGTCATAAAAATAAGAAGTTTTGAATTTTTGTTCAGATAGCTTCAGTCAAACTGGTAAAAATGCATATTTGGATATTTTTCCCCATCTTTGCATTTTTACTGGTTCTGCCAAATTCCTGTGTATGTGAAGGCTGATCTAGTAACGTAGGTACCTAATATAATTTAGTACAGTGGGTAACTGTTTATAACAACTTGAAGTCCTTTTATTAATAAATACTATAAGAGATGCTGTAGAGAATTCCCTAGGTATGACAAAGACAAATGAATTGCTTGGGAATTTCTTCCTTTTCCAGAATAGGCTTTTCTCTGTACTATTTTCATCGATAATATCTCCATAGTAGGCACAATTAATGTATAGTTCTGTAAAACTCTGCTTCGGTTGTAGAAATAAATAGCCAGCAGAGGGAGCGCAAATTAGTTTATGAATTGTATTCCAAAATATCCTGATGTAATGGCTAAACGTATTAATGATGCTCACTGTGGAAAGCAAATAACAAATGAGCAATGTGTTTATATTCAGTGAGGGACTAGAAGGAATGGAAAAGTGTTTGAATGTTTGAGTAAATGTTTTTCAACTTCTGCAAGGGAACTGCAAATAAGCTCTGAAGAATCGAAGCCCCAGAATCACTTGATTTCAAAATACCTCTAAAAATATCAGTGGAATGATTCTTCACAGATTTCAAGTTCTGGAATACCATAGATGTCTCCCATAGTTTTCTGTTGTTCAAAGTATTGCATAAGTTTTATGGTCTGGTTGATAGTGAATCTGCAGCCTGATTTCTTTAGGTGGTAACATAGTGCTTTTTCTCCCTGGCAGAATTCATTCCATGGTATTAGGAAGCGCAAGTCAGGAGCGGCGTTCATTTGATCACTCATGAAGTGAGACTGGTTTCACTGCAGTGGCTTAAGAAAAACATCTGTAATCTTCTAACTTAGCTACTGCAAAACTCACTAGATTTCGTAAGAGCTGTGGGAGGTTCTGTTCAAGAGCATAATTTTGATCACAAGCTATAATTTGTACCTGTCAGAGTGTGCAGGTCAGAACAGGATACTGGTCTGCAAACAGAAGAGACAACTCTATTTAAAGAATGAAAAATCACTTGTCAGGTGGATGTGGATGCTGCAACAGGCAGTCACATGGAAGTAGCTGAGAGGCAGAGTCCTTCTGGCCAGAAAGAGGAGAAATCTGATGTTTAGTATCTTTTAACGACTACCCAGTATCTGCATGTTTTTGTTATTATATATGAGAAACAAAGCATTAAAAAGAACAGAAGAGAAGCCAAATACAATAAGAGTGGTGTTAATTCTTACTGTGTCATGTTTTGAGCTGATATGTGAGGGGGAAGATGATAAACTGAGGAAGACCATGAGCAGTTACTGTAGATTATTATAGAAATAAAACAGGGATGAAGGAAGAGAAGCATACTTTAATGTGCAATGGGACTTGTATCTTAGCCAAAACATCTATGAATCTCAGTTTTACGATACTTTCACAATAAGGGTGGAATCCAAGTAAGCAATATCAGGAATTCATTTCCATATTTTTTTAGTAGGCTTGAAAAGGACTGGCTACACAATAGAGCTGAGTATTCAGAATATATGTTGTATGAAACAAAATACATTCAAACATGTAGTCACAGCCTTCTCCTTAAGAGACCGTATTGCTTTTCTCATACAGAAAGTCTGTGAACCTTTGGGAGTTGTGATTGTATAATAATAGTAACAAAATGTGCCGGTTTTAGTCTGGAATGTGTTAATAGAAGATAATGTAAGGAACAATATCTCACAACGTGGCTATCTGTGATGGTAACAGTTCATTCTCTGGCTTGTGGGGCCAGGGTGAGGGGAAGCTCTTGCAGGAGTGGGGAAAGGTCTACTCCTTCAAGAGGATATTAGCATGGAGGAGGATCTGCTGTATAGCTGTAATCTCTTAAAGATTTTACTTCCCTAGGCTTCAGTTCCACAGAGGGAATGGCTGACATCCCAAACACGTATATTAGTGTGGATAGAGAGCTTTCCATCATCTTGAGGGGAAGACCAGGGCTAAGGAAATGGAGCTTTTCATTTATAGAGGGATTTCAGAGATTTGTCTGGACAACTTCTTCGGTGCGCATAAAAAGGATGTAATGGAGATTTACCAGTTTTGTGAAATAGGTACCATTTTCTGTTTGATAGCTAATAACAAAAATATTGCATCTTTTTTTTTTTCCAGGAGATGTTTTCCTATCTTTCAAGTGGGCTGAAGAAGTTGGCAGATACCCACAATGAGAGACTGTTAGACACACCACATAATCCCATATCCTTAGGTAACTTATTTTTTATATTTCAAAAGAAATTCTAATATCCTGTGCATTCGTAATGCAGTTTCATATACATTTCCTATACATTAGTCAGTGTTCACTACACTCCATTAAATTGTTCTTAAGCCAGGATGAAACCATTGAACCCAATAAGGTAACCATCTATAAAAGCAGAGCAGTAAAGCAGTGACTCAGGCCCTTTACTTTTTACAAAATTGCTCCTGTCCAACATACTCATTTATTGTAATCAAGGCAGGCAGAAGATGTTAGCATGTAGTAATACTTTATAAATAAGTAGATTTTAAAATAAATTAGGGTGTAATTACTTCTCACTTCATCTTACAGTGCTGTAAAAGAAATTATGGAATTCCTACTCGAGATATTTGTTCTAACCAAAAATTCTGCTGAACGTCCAAGTAATGTTGCTCCCTGTGCAGAATCTCTGCCTTATGTGCAGTCCAACCAAAGAAGTAATCCATGACAGCTTGTGGGAAAACAAAATGATGAAACTATAATATTCATATTTATTCTTCCTTGATATCTGAACACAAATATTTGGCCAGATTTTTATTGTTGGAAGACACCTTATCCCCTGCGGTTTTTGGAAAAAGAGAAGCTTTGTAGTAGAATTAATTTGATCTTTTGTTACTTCAGCCATGTCACTGAAGAATCTAGATGAAAGTAACGACGTAGCCATTACCCAGCTCGGATCTATGCTTTTCACAAGACAAGTTTCTGGAGCAAGGTGAGGATGCTATGAACTTGAAAATTTGGAGGAGTTGTATTAGGATTTCATAAAATATATAGTGTAATATTTGTTTTGTGCCAGTTGCCTCATGATTACAGATTTCAGTGTGGCAATTACAGTTCCGAGAGTACCCTTTTTCCTCAGTGTTATCTACTAATAATGCGTGTACCTGCCTGAGTTAGCAATGAGGACCTCTGTTAGCTTTGGTAGACTAAATAGATAATCTATCCCCATTTAATTTAGTGTCATTATTCCCTAGAACCCCTTGGTTTCATTTAGTTTCCAGCTGTTGTCTGATCTTACAGTTAAGTTGTAAGCTGCTTAAGGAAGATCTTTGTTTTGTTTATTGCAGCACAAATACGGTTGTGCTGGACATCAGGGGAACAAGCTTTTAATACCCTGCATTGCTTTTTGTCATATGGAAGAAAATCCCGCTTTCCAGAACTAGCTGTGTTTAAAAAAAAAAAACAAAAAAACTTCAACTCGAGCCGTTCTGAGCTGAATTTATTCTTATTGACACTGGTATGTGGAAATGTAAGCCAAATCATTTTTAATGATTTTGGTTTAAATGTTTTAGAAGAAGAGAATGATTTAGAATTTGTTTTGGCAGAATTCTTTAATCCGAGTATTACTGCTGCCATGCTAGCTTCTGCTGTAGACTTAATGTCATTTTCTGTAGCAGAGTTGATTGTTTCCACATCAGAAGGTATGCTTCATTAGCTTGGATTATTCTACTTCCTGCACAGATGAATGACAGTAAATCTATGTGCACTGTAGTTAGATGCTCTTTTTAATTTGCCTGTCCTAACCTTGGCTTGTCCTGAAATTTCAGTCATCTTTGGCTGAAATGATTCAAGAAGTTCCGTATTTGAAAAGTTAAAGCTCTCCAGTTCTTTGTGTGATACAAAGGCTCCCGTTTTTTCCTTTTCTTGTATAAGTGATTCTTTTGCAGTAAATATACAGTTAGACCTGGCATTTTGACAGACTTTAAATGTTAGGCTCGTGGTGCATGGCAGTGGTAATAATAGCAACTTCCTGCTTTGTTAGCACACAGGCTTTCGCATAAGCTGTGGTTTGAGTACTTCAGTGCAGAAAGGATCTGCTAATCCTGGTGGAGTGTGTCTGAATGCAGTTTCTTAAATGGATTGCAAGGAATGTAATAAATTCTGACCGACTGATTGGTGTTAACTGCTTCTGTAGGTTTTAACTATAGCCATAAGGTGAGTTGTTCCTTTGACAAGGAAAGGTGTGGGTTAAGGTCTCGGTTTATCAGGGAATGGGTGTGTGCTGACTGCTGAGAAATAGGGTGTAATAGGTAGGGGCTCTTCAGATGAGGAAGAGGTAAAAGCAATGGTGAAAAGTAGCCATTGTGAGGAGGGAGTGTGATTCTGTGATTGTGAGATGTCTTTCACCCCGTGCTGGGGAGCTCAAAATACCAGTAGTGAAGATCTTAGTAATTTAACTGGAAAGGGGAAGGGACACACACCTATGCCCACAGACTTGACCTAATGTAGGATCTGCTACCACTGTCACTCATAGCGATGCTTGAGCACTAACTTGGAGAATGCCTGTTGTAAGCCTGCTTACAGGCATTTGTTTAGAGTTAGGAGATATTGCACTGTATAGGAATTTGTATATGTTCATCACAGAGTATCACATAAAAATATTCAAGGCATCTTTAACTGAATCACAATTTTGTTTGTTTCAGGGTTGTTCCTTGTGGGTCTGTACAGACAGTGAATAACTACACTTTTAAAGGCTTTATGTCACATTCAAATGACTATCCCTGTGCTTACCTCAATGCTGCATCAGCAATTGGAATTAAAAAGCAAGATGTAGACGTATTCCTAAAAAGACTGGACAAGTGTTTGAAGACATCTAGGAAAGAAGGAAACAAAGAAAAAACTGTGAATGAAATATGTGATTCTAATACAGGCACAGAACAACTTGCAAACTAGAAGATACAGACATAGTAACACAGGAAGATACGTTTTTGTTTGAAGTACGGGGTTTGTATTGCATTGTGAATCTGCAGTGCAGAAAATTTATTCCTAAAAACAAAAAACACAACAACAACAAAACTTGGGTGAAATTTAGGCTCAGAGGAAACAGATGATATTCTCCTATTCTCCCTTCCTAGAAAGTCAGACACAAGCTCTTTGCACCACACAAATATACTCAATATCTTTGCCAAAAGATACTTTGCCAAAGTAAAGCTCTACATTCATAAAAATCTTGACCTGGCCTGTCAGCCCGTGGGTGACTGTTGGGTTTGGTCACAGAGTGCTTATGCACATGTTCTTCGTTAACGAGATTTTCTGTAGCAATGGCTGAATTCCCGTCTAGGTACACAACCAACAAGAAGTGTTTCACTGCTCTCAACGTGTCTTGCTTTTCCTCTGCCTACTTGCCACTTTTCTTTTGTTTTCAAAGATTTATATAAACGCATGGGGATAGCCCTTACTAAATACAGTGTTGAAACTTGGTGAAGAAATTACAGGGTTGGAATAATAGTCTTTTTAGATGTTCTCACATCTCATGAACTGCCTAAAACAAAGCAGCCATCTGTGGCAAAGGAAAATGTAGAATACCTCATATCCTGCCAATACTCAGCTCTTGAGAACGTTTTCATAGTTCAGCAACCAAATGGAATGCTGAGGAAGAGCAGTGATGAAAGCATGGGTCTGTGGAGCGGAGAGGGAAAATCATTTTTATTCATTTCATCTCTTCTTTGATAGTTACTCTTGAATAGGGGCACTCAGGTCAGAGATCCACTGAAAAGGCAGAATGCTTTGTGGGATGAATGCAGCAGTTTCAAGAGCCAGCGAGACCTGAGGGTGTTTTGGCATTTTTAGTCCATTGTTTTTAAATTTATAGACATCCACTTCTGAACTGTCTCCTGCTATTGGCACTCGCGCTTCTGTGGCTGTGTGCAGTTACTGATTTGAATTCATAAAAGAAACAATAGATTCGGGGTCTGTTCCTGGAACAAAGGTTCCATATCACTGGAGTGACAGTGCTGTAGGTTGCAAAATTTTTAGTTAATTATTCTTAAATACAATTACTACATTATATGCAGGTTTTTATGTCATTTGCTGTTCAAAGTGAGCTGAACATTCAAAGACATTTTTCTTTGTCCGTAATGTAGTAATACTTGAGACACCACGATTAATGAGTTCCAAATGTCAGGAAATTTTCTAGTTACTTTGTTTGGTGGGATCTGAGCCGTATCATTCAGAGCCCTCTGGAAATTGCCTTATCAAAACAGTGCTATTGAAAGGAGCGTCCCTCCAGCGTGCTCAAATGAATTGATACAAGAGGTGAAGTTAATATGTGGAAGTTAATAGACTGCTAATCATCCTGAAGGCGCTTTCACTTGTGAAGCTCATTGTATCTTTAGTTTAAATTGAACCTGCTCCCACATTGTTATTGCTACAGTTACACTTCAGATTGATTAAAGCTTGTGGAAGGGATGGCTCCCTGGACTACAGTCACAGTTGTTATTTGCTGTACAAGCACATCTTAGGAGAAAGGTAATATAACTTGACCACTAAGTCCTTGTGGCCATAAGGAGATGTAAATTTCTTTCTTTTTTTTTTTTCTTTTTTGGTTTTGTTTTGAGATGATGCCATACCTCAGTTTTTCCAGTCAGTAAAGTTCTCCTACAGGCTTGAGAGACAAAACTGTAGCTCACTGCCCTCTGTATTCAGAGTATTGGAGAAGACAGTGAAAACCACGGGGCCTTAGTGATACCTTTCTTCCTGGTTTTGGATATTGCTGTTTCCTGCCTGAATGAGCATAAGTTACTGACTTAGATGACTAGTCACAAAATGTGAATATTAGAACTACTGTTGTGAGAGTTTTAGGGGGGGGGTGCATGGTAGCAGCTACAATACGGATTTGATGAATAATATCCTGAAACTGGAAAAAAAAAAACACCCAACAGCAGTTGCCTTTTCTGAGAGGAAAAGACCTCTACTCTACCTTTTATGTTCTTGTAATAAATTGTCTGCTGCAAATAATTTACTCACTTCTACTCTAGATTGAACTGCTTTCTCAGGTAGTGTTTCTCCTGTCTTCAAAATGTTTCCCATTTGAAATCAGGGATAAAAATTTCAACAAATCTGTCTGAACAAATATCCAGGGAAAGAATTAACTGTTATATTCTGATTTTGTGTTTTTAAACCTTCTATTTTTTAATTGAAAAACATCTTAACGTGACACGTTTAGTTACAAATTGTGTGTCTGTGTGTCATTAAAGCTCTTCACAAATCTTAATCATTCCACCTGAAGTCAGGCAGTTGAAAATATTTTGAGAAATACGCCCACCGTGAGGTATAAACTCTTGAACTAAATATTTGTGTTCTGTTACTTTGGCAAGTTGTACCAGTTCACAGTTGTGTTTGCCTGCTATGTCCCCTGAGATGTGGTAAGTTGTAATTAATACTAAGTTTATATAGACAGAAGCATTATATAATGTCATGATAATTATATTGAAATGTTAAGGAATTCAAGTGACAATATACCTTAAAAGAAATGGAGAAGAAATGGTTATTTACAGCATATTTGAAACAGATAGATAGTATTTTTCAAGGAGAATATAGACCACTTATTCTCTATTCACCAATATCTATAATAAAGTAATAAAATAATACTGGAACATACAATTATTAGCAGAGTTTTCGTTTTCTTTGTGTACTAGGTAGGGGGAGATTCCATGGCTATGGCAGGTCTCACCCCGTAGAAGTAGTACTGCTGAAAGATGATAATAGCATGGGCAAAGCTTTGTCAAAAAAACAAATATATTAGCAACGTTTGCCGTCTGTGAAGTTCTTTCTAAAGTTGTACAATGAAGTTAGAAGCTCTTTAACTCAAAAAATGAATGGTGCAACCCTTTTCCCGACCTCTATATAGGCACATGACACTAAAGGCTTTCACGTACCTCAAAAATCTGCTAGAGCCAACCTGTAATCTGCAGTATCCGTGTTACTAATGAGACATTTAGGAAAGCATCATGGGCTTCAGGTAACACTTGGGGTTCATTTAGCAAGAATCCTTAGTAGAAGCACCATGAACATGCTATTTCTGTAGCTACCTGTCCCTGTCTTGTTATGGGTCACAGCATGTGGTTACCAGCGGTGAAACAGGAAAGGGCAAGCACTTGAAATATTCTGGAAGAATTTAGGATTCAGAAGTTGAGGAGGCTCCCAGTCTTGCTACCTAGTTTGTTGCTCTGCCAAAAGTTACTGCCTTGTAGCAGGGCTAGCAAAGCAATCCGTCTGCTTGGCATCTGCCGCAATTCATAAGCTGTACTAACAACTACCGAAACAGGAGTGTTGGAGTGAGCGTTGCAGGTAGGAGAAACGGTGCCTGTGGAGCAAGCATGTTTCCTGTTCTGCAGAAAACATGGTCTGCAGATAACACGGTCTGCAGATACCTGCTCCTGAAGATCGTAACCTTTGGCAGCGGGGCAGGGTGCGTGGGTAGGCAACAACCCCTCAGGTTTCTGCAGTCTGAACCACTAAAGCAACTTATGCCCCCTAAGATGCCTGTAATTGTTCCGTGAGATGCTTTTCTTTCCCTCTGATACTACATCTTTTGCTGTCTGAATCTATATAGGTGAAAGAAATGAAGGAGCAGATGGACTTGCCTTATAAAAATAGCACTGGGATAATATAGTGCAAGCAAACTGACACTGAATGATCCATCTCACAGACGCGCTCTGAGTTTAGTTTTGTAGTATCTGAGATAATGAACAAAACTAAGAACTATTTGAGCAATAATATTGCCTATTCACGCTTTGTTCCTAACGATTGCCAAAGATACAAAGCAAATAAAAGCTACCAGATGCAGCAAATTCTCCTGAGCCTAAGAAAGCAAAATCGTAATGTTGCAAATGTAAATGCTGGCATTGCAGCTTAATACACATATAAACCGAGCGATCTATATTGTGTGATCATCATTTTTTAAGAAAGGCTGGAGCCCAGAGACTACCAAATGTTCTCATCTGCAGTGTATCAGCAGTTCTCAGTCATCAGTTGCTGTATAGATAATAATTCTAATTGAAGAATCATTACACGGATCCATACGTGAATGATAGATGAGCTATAGCCTTTTGTTCACGATGCTTTAAAAATCGAGTTGCTGTTTTCACTTTTTATAAGGGGTGATTAGATTGCCTCTTACTTTAAGATGCAGCATTTTAATCAACCTAGCTTGGCAGGATTTGGAATCTGAAGGAACAACAATGTATGTAGCTGACTGGTTTTTAAACAATAGCTATTTAAAGGCTTGAATTAGTTACAAAGTGACTCCTCAGAGAGAACCTTTGTTCAAATGGTTTTAATTTTGAAAACAGCACTTGAAAAATTGTGCTGTATCTGCTCTGTAATAATTGTTTTTCACATATTACACTTTTTTATCCCTCAAAGATAACAACATGAATTTTAGTGCAGTTTAATAATGCCATTTAAAAATTATAGTTACAGAAGCATTTGCTTTGTCACAGTCACTCATCAAGCACCTGTCATATCAAAGCAGTAGTAATGTACTTGTCCTGATGGATCAGCTTCAGTGTTCTGGACCAGTTTCACTGTAACTGGACCAAGCATTTAACACTCTTTTTGGGATCCTAAAGTCAAGTTCATGATCAAATTAAGATGGGTTTGATAATTTCATCTGCTGCTGACCAGGAGGCTTTTCATTATACCTCAGTTCAGCTAAGTTCTTTAGTGTGTCATCAGAGCTCATCCGGTTCAGAAGCTGAATTTCTTTCTTAACCTTGATTGTGAAACTTAATTTGCCTTAGTCCGGATTCAAATCCAGTCTGAGTCGGCTATAACAGAATTATAAGTGCTTTTTTTTTTTTTTTTTTTTAATTAAACCTAATGGGAATAGAATGAATATGTTGATTTCACTGTATTCATTGGCTTCACTGGCTGCTACCTCTCCTATTACTCTTTCTCAAAGAGCTTCAAAGATTAGGCTCCCTTCTTACACTGACCATTGGTTGAGGTGGGAAGTTGGTCTTGCACAAATAACATTACGGCAATAGAGGTTTGTGCATTATTAATTATTCTGTCTCTAGGCATCCCAAGTAGGAACATATCAAATGACTGGGAAGTCAAACAAGCATGGAGTGTTTCTACTGACTGATTCTTTCCAAAAGCTGCTTCCTGGGTACATTTCTTGTGTTTGAAAGGTGCCAGAGGAGCAAACGGCTAAAATAGAAGGAAAAAGAGCAAGGTCTCTGATATTTTGGAAGTTTTCTATATTGGTTGTATGTGTTTGGCTTTTGCTATGCATGAAGTTCTCGCTGTAAATTCTTCAAAAATACTTGCAGCTATTCTTGTCCCATACCTAAACTGTTTTGCTCTGGGGTCTGAATGCAGTGAAGTGACACCTCTGCAGGCGGGGTGTGCTGCTCTGGCACCGAGGCTGACAGATCCCACTCAAATCCAGTGGCGAGGTCTGGCTGCAGGAGGAGCGTGCGGTGCCCACGCAGAGGAAGGCAGCCCCACTTAAGTATTGATATTGGACTGCCAAGCACAAATTGCAAATGGCTGGGGGGGTGAGGGGCCTGGGATGCAATTAAAGATGCTTAAATAGAGGATGAGGAAAGTATATGGGAAGATTATAAAAAAAGAAATAGCCTGAAATGCTTGCTGTGCAGCTGAAGAGGTGAGTGAGTCTTCAGCAGGATCTGAGGATGCATAGTACAGGCTTGACCTGCTGCACAGTGCTAAACATCAACCATGTGCGGTGCCAGAGAACAGTGTCAAAATAGCTCTCATTTTACCCCCCACCTCCTAATATTATTCATTTCTATCACTCCTGTATCTTCCTTTGAAACTTTTCTCCCCTTTTTCACCCTATTTTTGTGTGTGTGGTGTACTACTGCATAAGAAGAAGGATGGGGGAAGGCTGCCGACCAGCACATTGCCCCCTCCTCGTTGTTGCAGAGCTACGCAGGCATGAAATGGAGCGGAGCACAGGAAAGCAGCAGGTGCGAGTGCACATGCCGCGAGCTTTTTTTGTTAGAGGCTTTATAATCAGTAAATGGGTTTGAATACGAAAACGTTTGTTAATAATGATATAAGCGATGCCATTAAAACTCAAGCTCGCGTTCCATGCAGATGGCACAAACTGTCATGCTCCATTTTTCTGTTCATTTTTACTTTAAAAAATTGCAGCCGAGCGTTAACTCTATGAGCTGTATCGAGGTGTATCAGCACCTTGGGCTGCAGAAGAAGATGCACAGCATGGCCACCACCTAGCAGTAGATGGTCCGGCCGGGCCCCAGGCAGTTCCTCTCGCCTCTCTGGAGGGGTCCCTAAGAATTTCAGCCTTATTTGCTCCAAGGCCTCTAGAAGTGACACATTCCTCGGTGATGCCTGGCCTCAGAAGGAGCCGGTTGTGGTACTGCTGACCCTTGTAGGCCACACACACCCTTCAGAGTGCCTCATGGTGACTTTCTTGATCAGCATGCTCCTCGCAGGTAAATAGTTTTTGTTTTCACACTGAGATTGGCAGGACAAGTGCTGCTTTATTGCTGGAACACCCTTTATCAGCATTAAAACCTTGTGGTGAGCAAAACATTACTGCCGCCTCAGCAAGATGGCAAGGCCCGTGTGGATCTCCTCACAGAGAGGAGCGGGCCTGAGGGTGTTTGAGCTCCGATGTCAGCAGTGTTGGTGGGCTTTGTGCTCCGAATACTGATGTGTCCTTGCTGCTGCCAGGCGGGGCAGGGGCTGCGGTGGCCCTTCGAAGGGACAAGTTGGGCAGGAGGGGAGGGTGCTGCTGGCCTTCAGGGGTTTGGTCTGCTGATCCAGGGGAGAGGTCTGGTTTCTCTTCTCTCAGAAAAAAGAGAAAATAAAAATGTATTTTTGTCGTGGAAGCAAGCAGCCGTGACTCAGAGTGCTCCTGGGGCACTGCTTTAGCAGAGTTATAAGATGCTGTTTTCATTTAGTCCCTAAAACTGCATTTCTGAGGCTCCCTGCACTTCGTTCTCGTGGAAGCCCCTCTTCCTGCACGTACAGGCCCTGGTTTTCCCCTACCTTGCACTTTCTGCAGGTTTTTGCATCTGTGCAAATGTTGCTCGGACTCACCCTTTTTGATGTGATACCACTTAGCATATATGCTGCATTTACTTGGCACAACCATGGGAGGCCATAGCGGGGGCAAGGCAGCAGGGAATCGAGCCAGTTGTTTGCATCTTCCTCCAAAGGACTGCTAGGTCAAACCTCCTCCTCCGTGTCCACGATCCTCTGCCATTAGCAGCTGTTAGTGAGTGTTAGCGCATCATATTTTTTCCCCTTGAGGCCGAGCACATTATCTCTACAACACTCCAGCACCTTGCTGGGAACATGCCACAGTTCTGTTCAGGAGTGTTTTGTTAATGCCGGTGACCTTGATGGTGTGACCACAACACCTGCTTTACCTGATAAGATCATTAATTTTTCTCTGCAGCCTTTGTGTTGGGTGTAAGCAAATCTTCATTTGTACCTGGAAAACATTGCCCAAACATCAGCTTACGGAGCACTGACCTGTATCTCCCCGTATTTTTTAAGGCATTAAATAGCCAATTAGAAGAAATCGCTTCAATAAAAGCGGGGCGAACGCAAGCTCCTCGCCAGCTGAAATGGAGCGCGGCGGCACGGGGATCAATCGCGCGGCCTTTCAGCTGTCACTCTGCCGCCGCGGCAGCTGCCTGTCAGCCAGGGTGACAGCGGAGAGCTGATCTATACTCCTCCCTGGCCTGCAGAGATAAGCTGCCCGTGCACAATAAATGCGCTCCCAAAATAAACGCGTTGGGAAGAGCAGGGTATTTTTTAATGACAAGCGTCCCTGCTGCCAGCCCCTCGCTCGTTTACCAGGTTGCTGTCACGCCGGCCTTTCTGTGGCCAAGTGTCCTGCCTTTTTCCTTATGATTTTGTCTTTCTGCATGCTGCTGCTTTGTACTTCTGCGGCTGCACCAACAGCTCCTGCATCCCACCTTCAGTCCGGCCTGCAGCCCTTGTCCCTACGGCTTTGCTCAGAAGGAATTGCTCAGAAAAGGCTGGAGTGGCTCTGAAATGGCGTGGAGAGGGAGAGCCGTAACCCCAGAGTGCTCTGAAGGGGCTAGGGCCAATTCCAGCCTTATCCCTTTGTGCGGGCAGGGCTCCAGGGCTGTTACACTTACTTATGTAATTTATTAAATGAATTTATTAAATAAGGCAGCTTCAGCTTCTTCCTCCAGTTCTGCCCCACCACAGCAGTGCAGGTATTAACTGCACGCGTGGGGCAGTCCTTAAGCTCTTCTCTCTCTCCCTCGCCCTTACACTGGATGTGGAGAAATGGATTTCCGTGGCAGAACTCCTGTGCCATGGGACTTGCTCCCCGTGGCCAGATGTCCCACGAGACAGGTGTGCAGGCTTCTTTGCTCTCCAGTCACACTGGGGTTGAGGTTGCTGCTGTTCTTCTGCCTTACGATACAGTATTTGTATTTAGGAGTCTGTGATTCTTCAGTGACCTCATTTCCGCAGTAAAAATAGAGCAGTGTAAGCTTTGTGACATGGAAGTGCAGAGGACGCCGGTGTCTCAGAAGATTGATCGTATCACTGGTCCAGGCCTAGAGCATGTACATCATAAGGGACTTGCTTTGAGGTCGTCCAAAAAAAAGCAGTTGAGACTAGCAACTGGCATAAGGCGGGGGAAAGCTGATCTCAGAGAGCTTTACACACAAACACAGCTAAATCATTTAATTTAAAAATTCGATTTCATGATTTTATGATCTTGGTTGTAAAACACTTGCAAGTATTTTTTTAGTTTTGCTTGAGGTCTACAAAGCCTGTGACGAAAAGCGTAGATTCCTCCATCCTTCTGTGAGATCAAGCTACATGAAGTATCCTTCTTACTTTATAGACAAGAAAGCAAAGGCAGAAGGAGCACCGAGGGGTATCGACGGGCTTCCGAGTCCCTGCTGCCCCTTGGCCCTGCCCCGGGGAGCCCCCAGCAGCAGATGGAAGGAGATGGGCTGGGCACAGGACAGGTAGCCCCCTACCCACACGGTCCCTGTGCCAGCACTTCTCTCTTTAACCTGCAGATCACTTCCACTCTTCCTTTTTTAGATCTTTGCTATTGAGACAAGGATAAACACGCTTTTGCCTGAGTAAGGTTTGCCATAGGATTCACAAGACCAAATGCCACGTTACGGCAGATACGGGAATGAAATCAGCAGCTCCATTTTTCCAGGCTGGTGTTTGTGACTAGCTAGCCTCTTTGGTTATATCAAAGGGCCCAGGATAAAAGGAGCTTAGGAAACATGAAGACCTCTGATTTCCTTCCAGAGGCACAGTGCAGGAGCAGGGAAGCAACACTTCACCATCAGCATTTCTATCGTGCTCAGGTTACGGCCAGAAAATGCCAGTTTTCAGGCCTGTCAGCAGATATTTTTCTTAAGTATTTGAAGTACCTCAGCAATGTTACTTACATAGTCTCTTGTGCACTGGCAGTCCTGCCTTTGAAGTCGGTGGTTTACTCTTGCTTGAAGTTAAGCAAATGACTTATCCACGTGCAATTGAAGTCCAGTCATATTATAAAACACATTTAAGCTGTTACTTGTAGCTTTCCAGAAAACAATGTAAAATAAAATTTTGACAGCGAAAATTTCAGCACTACCAGTTAATCAGAAGCCATTGTCCTGTCTCTGAGCAGATCTTTCTGTATGGTGCTTAACAGGGGGAGCGCAGAGCAGCAACATGCCCAGCAGCTCCGCAGGGATTTGCTGTTTTCCAATGCGGTTATAATTTTCATCCAAACTTGGGGCATTGCTGAGCTCCACTTTCAATCTTGCTGCAAGGTCTCAACAACAAAATAAAAAGGCAAAAAAACAACAAGTCATTTCTGAGGTATATTGAGAAAAAATCCAATTATTTGTTAGATTTGAACTATTCTCTTGGTTAAGTAGGTGCCATAAATCCTGATCACCTAAGACACACTTAATCCATATTGACACAAAATTTTTCTTATGATTTCACATTTTACTTGGACACTTTCAGTACACAAATATCTTCACAAGACTTTTGTGAAATCCTGATACTTTAAATAGTCAATAGAAATAACAACTGCATTTAGAAATGGCATACATTAAAAAACAAAGGTGCTTTTTCTTCTAAGTGATAAACACTTGCTGCAGGCAGCCACAAACCATGCGCTCAGCCTTTTGGGCAAGCCGGTGTTTGCAAACAGCCTGGAACACAGGCGGCGATTGATCGCGGCCACTCGGGCTGGCCAAGCACAGGCGGCTCCCAGCTGAATTGTTCCCTGTCGCTGCTGCCCTTTATTTAACCGCTTGTTAAATGGAAGAAAGATAGCACAGGCCTGAGATAAAACAATGCTGTTTGGGAACGCCTTCGCATAAATCCAATTATGCATTAATATAGCTTGCAGGAGCGGGGTCTGATCCCGCTGGATGTGGAGAACTAGCAGAAAGTACTCGGCACCATCCTGGGCAAAGACCTCGGCTCCTCGTGGATCTTCGAGTCTCTCCACGCCAGCTTTTCCCAAAGACATTTAGCCCCTCTAAACTGCAAGTCTGGCTGATTCCCCTGAGTGAAGTTTTCTAGCTAACAGGCTGGCAGTAAAAGCAGTAGTAATAATAATTTAAAAGGGCAAAGATGGGCACAGGGCACCGGGCACAGGGAGTAGACAAATTAATGCGTTTAGATCATAGGTTTACTAAGGCAGCAACTGTATTGCTCCATGCTGGTCAGTAACCATGTCTTTAATGATCAAAATTGGTTACAAAAAGCCCCCAGAATGCTTAATCCAACAAGTCCCAGCATATTTCCATCCTAGCGTATTTCCAAACTGCTCTTAAGAGCACTGATGCTATGATGGATGGCGCCTTGCTTGAAAGCTCCCTTCCCGAAAAGCACAAGACTGCCAATATTTGTGAGCTTTACTTACACAGGTCAGCAAATATAATAGGCAAATATACAGAGCAAAATGCATTTTGATTGATTAGATCAGCTTTGGAGAGAAGGCACAAGTTCTTCTTTACAGATATTTTTCTTTTTGTCTTTTCCACTTTGCTGCTTGTTTGTGCATATGGAGGTTTTTGCATGTATTTTTAAATGCTGGTAAGTGTGAAAGACATAGGAAAAGCTTTTCAGTGGATTTTCTCTTGCTTTAATTGAAGTGAGGTCAGATCTAATGCTGACCTAATGATATCGTGTTAAACTCCAACGTACGTATTTCCCAAGTCCTTAGTGCATTATTGAGAATCAACCTAAACCACGGCGTGATAAGCACAACTAAGAATCCCATCTCTATAAGTATTTCAAGTGCTGGTTATTAAAACAAACATCACACTGGCATTTGATTTTGTCTTTCATCTGCATAAAGATATTTGGGAATAGGCCAGCTTTTTCCATGTAAAATTGTCACCAATAGGTGGTGCTAACTATTTCCAAATTCAATCCGGGTTGGTCCCCTTTGTTCCTCAAGCAAATTCTGCCTGCCTCATCTTCCTGGCAGATCTTCCTCAAAGCCTGTTCTTGACGATATGTGATTCCCAACAGATTAATCTAATCTCTCCATATTCCTCCTTCGCCGCTCTGACCTTTTGTCGCTCTTGCACGCCAGTCTTTGGGTTTTCCCCGCGCTCCGCTTGGTCGCAGCCAGCTGTCAGGCAGTGCTCCTGGGAACGCGGTTCCCACGCCGGGGATTTGGCTGTGCTCCCGAAGAACTTACCTTTGCCTTTGTTCGAAGTTCTTTGATCTTGGCTGTATTTTTCCATTCTTTCTGGAAACGGGGCTCAATACTGCTCCAAAACAAATACGTCATTTTCACTCAAACTCATCTTCGATGCACCTTCTTAAAATTCTGCTTTTGAAAGCAAAAGGGAAAATGTAAAGAAAGAGAAAGGTCATATAAATATAAAGCAAAGTCATTCAAATGGTATAGAATAACCGGTGACTTCAGTCTTTTATCCTAAGCAAGGATATTCTTTAAGCTCATTGATTCAGAATTCAAACTGATAGATATTTTCTGGTTTCAGTGACTGTCAGGTTCAGAGCAATAGCCTATTACTCCAGCTAGCACGTATCGTAGTGCTGATTCTCCTGATGTAAGCCACGGCATCAGATTTGCATAGATGGAAGAACGAGGCTGCTCACTGCCCTGCTGTCAGCACAGCAGGTTACATTGCCCTGGGCCCCGTGCTGGAGCTAAGAAGTCACACAATCATGGAAAGGCTCAGGTTGGAAGAGACCTGAAGGATCATCTAGTTCCTGCTCCCCTGCCATGGGCAGGGATGCTGCCCACTAGATCACGTTGGCCAAGGCCCCATCCAGCCTGGAAAGTGCCAGTGGCTGCAGGACCAGCGCAGGGCCAGGTGAGCCAAGCCTCCACGCCGAAGATCAGCATACCAAGCTTCGTGGCTGTGATACTCAAGGTGCGTATTTGCATTTGTAGCAGCACGTTGTGCTAAGAAAACATGCTGGAGCAAGGCTTTCACTGGGACAGAGGCAAAGAAATGTTCCGTTTCTGAATTATCTCCTTTGAATTTAGGTATGCCTGATCTGGACCCCCACAGCTTAGGCAGTTTTGGACACAGGCACCTTTTGAACTTGGGACCCACCAGAATAAGGCAGCAGCCAAGCACTCTGAGAGGTGGCCACCTCACTAAATTGCACCTGCAGGTGATGCCTGAATTCCCAAGCTGTGCAATGCAGCCTGCTCCACTTCAGACAGAATCCTTCTTCTCTGAAAGGTCAAGACGCAAGAAGGGATGCCTCAGTCATTCAATCTAGCACCTCTGCATCAGCAATTCTTTTCCCTTCAGCCTACCCTGATTTAGCTGTTACCGATCCTTCCTCCTGCCGGTGGGAGGGAAGAGTCTCGTACCCTCTCATGTGGACTTCAAGGTCCATCTGATACTTTGCTGAGGTTTCAGTGTCCTGCACCTAGACCCCATACAGAGAGCTATTGGCTTACTTTCCAAGCCTGATTTTTTTTCCCCCTTCAAAGCAACGCCTAAACTGCAGCTTCTAATGTCTGCATTGCTCTAGATAAAATCTTGCTGACCCTGTAAGAGATTTCACAATAAAAGAAATTATTTTGTTGTATATATTTGTATGTATTTGGTGTATATTTTGTATGATTTATGAGTATTGAAATGTAGACAAGAATCCTAGCAAGGGAGATAGGTATCTGATATGAGAAAAAAAAGATACTGTTTAGGTGCACAAATTGGAAACATTGGCTTCCCTGTTACAGCTCTGAAGAAACCAGATCAGGTTAACCATATGACCCAAAGCAGAATGGAGTGTTTGCGTTAATTTTAAAGACTTCAGAAAATCAGCAAATCAGTGTCTGGGAGGGTGAAACAGATTTCCTGAGCTTGAATATTCATCTTTTGTCTCCAGTAGGTGTTGTACTAACCTAGCTGTGTTGCAGAGGTTGGTGAAGCAACAATCTTTCACTTGTAAATGCGCTGAAGAAACCGAATCATCTGGGAAGAGGAACTTTCCTGATGCTTGACTGAATATACAAGGGAAGAGAAAGACACAGAAATGAGTGGAAAGTCAGATCTACCCTAAATAAGCATGACCCTGACAAAAAGCCTGGAGAGGCAGTTTTTGAATTATACTATCTGGAAGAGAGTTGGTAGAAGCAAAGAAACTGCCCGTGTTTACTTAGTCCCTCCAGTGCCCAAAGGAACAGGGTTAAAAATTTTGTAAGGATCAGCACTGCATCAGTTTCTCCTAAGCAGAGTAACTTGCAAGGCCTCCACATTTTTTGGTCAGAAAAAAAAATCTTGGGTTTACTGATTTAGTGGCTTTAGGGTCAGTTTTTTAAAGATTTTCTAACCTCGTCCTTTTTTTTTCCAGTGTGGTCCGTTTTATCAGGCTTGTCTCGGGTTGGTACATATCGTCACTCCTCTGCCAGGTAGGAACAGATAAGAAGCTTTGCGGGTTGCTCTCCTGTTGATCAAGAAACTGGTGTGGTAGGAATACATCTTTTAAATTTGTTTCCTTTACCTGCACACAGTGTGTGTGTAGATACAGACAGAAAACAGATTCAAGAAAATCCCGTGTCAAGCTGTGTGTCAAGCCAGTGGTGTCCGAGCCTCCTTTGTGCTGTTGGTACATCACTGATGTGCACGTTTATTTGCTTATTTAACCTTGATAGAGATCAAAGAGAATTAAGCTTACATAGAGATGTGCAAAAGATTGCTTAGTACCATTAAATGTAATGTCTTTTCCACTAATAGTTAAGATGATTTTGATCTAAAGCATTCTTGACTCAGCTTAAGGTTATGGCAGCCAAAAAAAGACATTTTATGTTGTTCTGGTGTTTCCCAGTTTAGAATCTTTCTTTATTCATTGTTTTATTTCTTTGCTCTGTATTAGAAGGTTCCAACTTGTTTTTCCTGTTTCCAGTGTTCCTAATAAAATCTCCAGCAATAAAAAAGCAATAAAAGATAAATTCTTTCTTCAGCAGGGATTTTATCATTCACTCTTCATGCATGCCTAAATCCACCCCCACCCCAAATCCACAAATAGTAAATCATGATTTAAGTTCAGGGATCATAGCAGAAGGTACAGCTGGTGGTATCTCCCAACCTTTATTCACACCATTTACCAAGAGGGAATAATACATGGAATTAGCTGAATAGGTGCTTATTTTGTAAGCTTCATGCAAAGATTATTATATATTGTATTACTTTACCGTGGAATGACTAAGCTACTACTTTTTTTCTCCAATCTATAAGTGATATTGCATAAAACTAATGCTACTCATGTCTATATGAGCCACGCACACAAGGAAAGCCAAGTGCACGTAACAAAATCACGTTGTAAAAATAGTTCTGCATTTCAACCCGTCATTTAAAGAGATGGGGGAGGATGATCCGTCAGCTGGGTGACTGAAGCAGCGGTGTGGGTGCTGCACTCGGTGACTGTGCTGTGCGTGGGGACAGGACGGGATGGGACAGGACGGGACAGGATGGGACGGGACAGGATGGGTGGGCAAGAACCACCAGCAGAACCAAGCACTGGTGGGCAGTGGGGTCTTGGCCTGATCCGTGTCTCCCTCTACCAATGCAGCTGTCCTGACTTAAGTGGGATGCAGAGTTTCACTTCTTAAAAAGGCTGCCACGGTCCTTTCCATCCTTCCCTTGAGCAAAGCTGAAGCTTTTTGGCCAAACTGCCCAGAGTACCGTTAGCTGGAGCAGGTCTGCAGGGACTATCCTCAGGGATGCGGGCGGGCATCACACCCAAACTCAGCAAGGTTTTGCCAGCCTGAACAGAGCCCATGGTGGATATGTGCACATCGAGGAAGATGTGGTGGGCTGGTTTTCTGACCACCAGGCCTCAGTCTTGCACTTCCTTCAGCTAACCAGTCCAGAGGTCCCAAGGAGTTAAACGCAGACATATTTTTTTTCTCTGATAGCAGGCTGGGGATCTGCGGGCAGAGTTCAGCCACGATGCTAAAACCCCATTCAAGCAGAAATGTCACGTTATTTACTTTCTAAACAACGCTCTTATTACAAAGACATGTTAGGAGTGAAAATACGACAGCATCTATTTTGGGTTGTCATTGATCTTTAATTTGCTGTGACCTGAAGGTTTTCTATGTAGTCAGTGCTTTTTGGCCAAAATATATGACTGCAGGGAAATGAGTAAATGAGTGCCAGAGATGTTCCTTTTTTCCTATGAAAAGACTGAAATTGCTTTGTGTAAATGTGTGGAAAATGCTGATATTTTGTTTCTATAAATACTTTGCCTCCTGCGTGCTGTATTTCATTTGTGCTATTTCCTAGGAGTATTTGGCTTCTTATCACTTTTACACAGGGTGCTGAATACAAATGAGCTACAGTTTACCCAGCAACCAATCTGTGGAGCATTTGTGACTGTTGTGCATTTCCTGAGCAAGAGTAACTACTGAATGAAGCAGATTACCCTGTAGCCTTGCAAAACATTGAGGATTATAAAACACGCATTTAGTGGATAAATACACAGAGGAAAATGCACAGACACTCTCTGTTTCTATATGTGGACGTGCGCGTATATGAATATATCTGGGTGATGTTAAAAAAAAAAAAAAAAGAAAAAGAAATAATCCATCATTTTTAATGAGAGTTTAAATATAGGGAAGGAAAAAAAAATCACAGTTGCACATTTCTTATTCTCAGTGACACCACCTACAAGCAGGCTCCTTGTTTACGGAGACTATAAACAGAGCTCCGTTATCACGGACTCAAATGATCCCAGGATAATCCAGGCTGAAGAAACCTCAGGAGGTCTCCAGTCCAACCTTGTCTCAGAGCAGTGCCAGCTCTGAGGTCAGACCAGGTTGCTTGGGGTCGTTACCGCCGTTTCTCAAAGCCCCCAGGGATGGAGATTGCACAGCCTCTCCAGGCTGTCCCACCGCCCGACTGCCCTCCTGGGGAAAGCCTCTTTCGTGCATCACATCTGAACCCCTCTCGTTTCATCACACGTTGTCTCTCATCCTACTTCCATGAGGTAAGAGCGAAGAGCCTGGTCATCTCCTCGATGACCTCCTCGTAGGTGCTGGAGGACTCCTGGGAGGTGCCCCCAAAGCCGCCTCTCCTCTAGGCGGAAGGATCCCGGCTCGGCCTCTCCTCCCAGGGAGGTGCTGCAGCCCCTGCGGAGCTCACCCCTGCTGATCATCCTCTGGCTTTTATTTGAGGCTCAAGGCGTCCGGGATTAAACCTGCCTTCCCTGCTAACATACATCGGGATAAGCTTCTTAGTGCACTGGATGAGGGTGTATGTCGTGGTAAACGTAGGTAAGTGAAACCGCTAAGTGTAAAACATGCTTTAACATGGTGTAATGTCAGTAGCTACAGAACCCATTTAGTGAGAATACTACTTACATCCTTCAATTTTAAGCCTGTAGCACAGTAGTTACCACACTTGATTTTCATAGGATTGGGATAAGAGGAAAAGAACTGAGGGCTTCTTGCATGAAAATGAGCGTGGCAAGCCGTGGAGGAGCTGCTTTCCAAGCTTGATGTTCTCCAGGTGGGAAAGATGAGCAGCAGGGCACTCGACCACCCATATTCACGTAGCTGCTTCATGCAGAAAGAGCTCGCGAGGGGACAGAAACATCTACAAGTACTCCAGTGTACAAATGCTGTGGTGGAAACAGAGCTCTTAAGATATAAAGCCAAACAGGATAGATTTACGAGGGAAAGAAAGGAGCACATAGGAATCAGCGAGGCCCCTTCCCCTTCAGGCAGCACTGCCCCCTTCATGCTTCCAGCAGCATTTAGCACATCTAGGCTCCACAAGGGACCAAAATCACACAGAAATTAGGGTGAAGATGAGAAAATCTATTAAGGATGACACCAAATGCCATGCTGCCGATATAGCCAAGCTGCTTCAGTCTTGGACTGTTCTTTCTGTCCTCCTTTGCTGTGAAAATGGGGTCTAACTTATCTGAAATTCAGAAAATATTCATAGCACTTTCTAGCATATATAAAGCAATGTCAGATTAAATCTGACTACTTTGAATAAAACTGGTGTTTACAACCTACAAGCTAGGCAACGTCTCTTGTGTGACGGACATCATCTCTAGTTTTGACTCAAATGTGCAGAAGCCAAGATATTTCAGTGTCACTTCCAGCAGAATTGGGAATGCAGAGAATTGGTGCTTTTCTGAAGTGGTTCAGTGCACATGGTATCAAGCAAAATTGGGGTGAAGGGGTCAGGGGGCTGCAGCTGATCAAATAGCATTAAAATTTATTAGCTGATTGTAGAATTTCTCAGTAAACAGGTACATACAAGGCAAAATCTGACCTTCTTTATCTTAACAGTCCCCTGCCATAATTCCCACAAAGGCTGCTTTCCTTCTCCCACAGCCTCCCTGTTTCTGCCTCTGTTTTTTATGTGGGTTATCTGAATTATGGGTTATCTAAGGATTTATTTTCAAATGCCTATGGTTTTGAGGGACTGCAGGTTATCTGAGCCTTGGCCATGCACAGACACAAATACCAAATACAGTAATTCAGTTTCATTGATTTCAAAGGACATAATCCATATACATTTGCTACACTTTTTTTTGTAGCCAATGCTATAGATATTCTGCCCTTGAGAATATAAACAATGAATTTTACTTTAATTTACAAGTCTAATTTAGATATTTTTTGCTGAGTTTAAGGTGGAAAGAGAAAAATAAAAATTCTTAGTCGATTTTTTGGGGGTCAAACAGTGTACCAACTTTCACACAGAGTCAGCCTCCACATACAAAAATCCCTTTGTTTTGTAGAATTGCCATCCTCTCTATTGGCTTTTTTTCTTTTGTCTGGTGCTGTAAGGAAATGGGACTTCTGTTATTGTGCTGTCTGCTTGCATTTGGATCCATTTCCCAGAAACCTTGGATAAATTTTGAGCTCATTTGGTCTGAATTAGTTTTGAGAGGACAGAGGGCAGGGAGACCCTGAGGAAGAAGAAGAGATCCCATCAGACCCCATCTGAAGGGTGGACAGGGAGCACTCCAGCGAGACCTCTTGCCAGGTAGGAATGTAGGTGAAGCTAGGTGCGAACACCTCTGGGGAGCCCCAACTTGTTCTGCCTACTCCTCTTTCCCACAGCGTGCCTTCCCCAGATCCAGAGTGTTGGAGCCACAATGAAACCATGTTTAGGGGCCTTTTGAAAAACCTGTATGCAAGGACAATTTGTGTGACCAAATGCTCTTCTTCCAGCAGTGTGTAACATGAGCAACAACCTCTGCCACGTGGAGCACGTAGCTTATGTCTGGTGTAAGAGAGGGGGGTGGAGAGCAGCATGTCACTGCAGAAGACTGCTCTCCTGAAGTAGGATTTGGCAAGCTGTAGTTTTTGTTTAATTTCTGAGATTTTTTTAATAGTTTTTGAAAGCATACTTTGTAGTGTTGCATTTCAGCAAGGAAAACTGCTTTCACGCTTCCTTAAAAGAAAACTGCAGTAACATACCAGGTGTGTGATCTGGTCCAGAAACCTTCAGAAGGCAAAAGCAAAGGACATTTAATCCTGACCAAGCAAACTAAACATTTGGTACAAAAGCTGGAGAAAATTCAAGAGAATAATAATGTACTCTGCATGTTGCAGTCCATCTCCTCTAGCAGTTGGAGTCCAAAAAGGTCACATCAGCCACGAGTGAAGAAAGAAATGAAAACACTCAGCAAGATGAATATTGCTCAGAGCATTAATTTTCCCATACTTTCTTCCACAGCAGGGTCACAAGGAATTAAGAGTCCTCATAGCAGGAACACTTCTACTGACATACTTTCATCTCACCCAATTTTTTCCCAAATTTCTTACTTTGGACAGGTGGTGAGTTGTGATCCAACAAAACTCAATTTTATTTGCAAATTAACCTAGAAATTACATTTTCTCAAACAGAAGGTTGAAATCGTTCTTCCCTTCTACACTTTTCATGTCATATGGAGTGGGCTGATCCGCAGCTTTCTGTCCACTGTCAAAGCCACCACGAAAATACAGTGAACAGATTTACATTAATATTATACTCAATAAAGCAGGGGGGTACGAAAAAGAGGTTGAGAAGGAGAAATGATACTGTGTGAGAAACACCTTCCTGATCTTGAAGGAACAGGGTTTACAACTTTCACATCAGGATATGTCTTTTAATATTTATGTGCTCCTAAATGTCTGTGTGATTACACTTCTCTGCAATAACCAAGATTTTGGAAAAGAGTCATTGTGTTTGCAGGAGTGACAATGATAATATTGTAATCCTTTAAAGTAGCAAGATGTCTGAGCCATTCTCAACTGAGAATCAGCATATTTTCCATCCAACGTCCACTTTGAGGACCATGCCCTTACACGTGTGTGCACTTGTACATGTTCTTGTGCACACCTGACTGTGAGGACCACTTAAATCTATGGCATATCCTTTGCACCTCATATATCTGGTCAGACTTTTATGTCATGCTCATTGACATGCTGTCTGAGTGCTTCTTTCATTGTGTTACTCATTCTAAACGCCATTTTATCTATGGGTAGCACAATCATTCATATGCAGTTGACTGCATTTATTTGTGTCATGACTTAACTGGATGCACCTGCAAGCCTACATAAAAAATCACATAAACCTATGAACTGAAATTTGAAGGAAAGCAACAGAATGCATTCTTCCTAGTTCTTTGGCGCTCTGTTTTGACACCCTTTTTCTTCACAAGTGAAAGCATTTCATTTTTATGCAGGGCTACCGTATGGATACAGTAGACATCCCTTTTTAAACAAACAATTTCCAAATGTTGTTTTAAGGAAATGTATATACGTGCGTGGGTGCGTGTGTATGCATATTTATATTTCTACACCCCCACACACCTGTTTTCTGTCATTCCAATGTTTGGAAACCATCGCTCATTTTTAATTTCAGCAAGACGGGGCCACCCGCTGCATCCTGCTGCTGCTCCAGGCTCTTTCCTCAGCCTCTGGCAAACAACCCTCTCTCCTGCATGTGTCTCCCTCCCTTGTCCTCCTCCAGCGGCCCGGGAAAGGTTGCTCCTAGGGTCCCGAGACCCCACCCAGCCGTGTGGAGTGGGGCGGCTGCAGGTGAAGCCATGTGAAGCCCAGCAAGAAGGGAGAGCAGAAAAGCCTCCTTCCTCTTCCCTGTGGATGGGGAGGTGACCAGCAAAGAAGGTGCAGCTAATTTGGAAAGCAGCTTGTCTGCAAAATTAATTGTGGCAGTGACAGCAGGTTAAAAAAGCATTCCCTTCTGAAAAGAGACCTGCATGAAACAGCTCAGCTCAAGTAGAAGTTGCGGATTTGAGTCACAGAATCAGGATCATAAAGTCTTGGGGATGAAATAGGTGTATATCTTCTAGAGAAGGTGCTTTATATGCCAGTAGGAATCCACAGGCATTTAAAACTTTGTAGCCATCCCACCACCTGAGACTGTTCGTGCCACTTGGGAAGGGTGAATACTTTGGTTTGTGCCCAGTGCTAGGACAAGAGGCAAGGGGCACAAGCTGGAAAGCATGCGGCTCCATCTGGTCATCAGGCCGCACTTCTGTGCGTTGCATGTTACGGAGCCCTGGCACAGGCTGCCCAGAGGCCGTGGGGCCTCCTCCTTGGAGACCTTCAGAGGCCGCCTGGACGTGGGCCTGGGCAGCCTGCGCTGGGTGGCCCTGCGTGAGCAGGGGTTGGGGCAGGTGGACCCAGAGGGCCCTGCCCACCTCACCACTTTGTGGGGCTGTGAATGCACCCCTAAGTGGCACCCGTGAATGGCCACAGTGGCTGTCAAAAAAACGTTTGTCACAACTTTGCTACTGTTTTGGAAAATTACTGTTGCACCCGCTTCTGGCAGTTTTCCTGCCTATTTTCTTTGCTTTACAATGAGAGTGTAAAGTACCTGTAACCCAGCTGTAGGAAGAAAATTGAGCAGGGCTCATGGTTTGCAACAACTTCTGTGTGCCTGCCAGTGAAGTAAGTATCCTGAGATTATTGTGGTTGTTAAGACACAGATGTCATGTGGCATAGCTCCTGTGAAAATGGTGTATTATGTGAATCATTAAAATCACTGTGTATGCATATATAGTTATAATATATGTATATATATTGTATATGTGTGTAAATATATATATTTATATAGTATATGTATGTATATTGTGTATGTGTGTGTATATATATGTATATATATATATATACACACATATAAACTGGGAATGACACCGACCTCAAATCATTTCTCTGCCATGCCTCAACCTAACCAGATGGTACAGGCATTAGCCTACCGACTCAACTCTTGCCCGTATATTCCCAATTTTTGCCCCCTGGGGGGTATGACACACGGTAGGAGACACACGGATTTTGGGGGGGATTGCACACGGGAGCAGACCCATGGATTTTTGGGGGGATGACACACGGGAGGAGACACCTCACTGCCGGGCAGCTCCCTCACGGGGGGCCAAAAAACAAGGAGAGGCAGCATCTCCGCGCTGCGCCACGGCACGGCACGGCTCCACGAGGGCAAAATAAACCTCGGGGCGCCCAGCCACGACCGCAGCCCACGCGGGGAGCACCCGGGACAAGCGCTGAGGGGAGCCGGGGCCAGGCCCATGGGCGGGCCGCGCAGCCGCGGGGCGGCGCCGCGCTGATGT
Organism: Cygnus atratus; assembly: GCF_013377495.2. Lineage (NCBI taxonomy): Eukaryota > Metazoa > Chordata > Aves > Anseriformes > Anatidae > Cygnus > Cygnus atratus. Next base: position 58,664,015 of record NC_066365.1, read on the forward strand.
CAGGCCGAGGGAGGCGGTGGTGGCGGCGGCGCGGGGGGGAGCGGGCGGCGGCATGGCGGGGTCGCGGCGGCTGCTGGCGCTCCGGGCTACCGTGGCCGGGCTGCTGGTGGCCATGGTGGCGGTGCCCTGCGGCAGCCGGAGGCCGCCGGCGCCTCGCTGCGGGCCGCCCTGCAGCTGCTGGCGGGAGTCGGCGCTGTGCGTGGGGGCGGCCGGGGCGCCGCGGAGCCTCCCCGCCGGGCTCGGTTCCCTGTGAGTGCCCGGGGACGGGGGGCGGCCGGGGAGCGGGGCAGCCCCGAGGAATCGCGGTCGTGGTTTTTTTTTTTGTTTTGTTTTGTTTTGTTTGTTTGTTTGTTTTTTTAGCACGGTTTTCTTAAACCCTGCCCGCCTCCCCCTCTCGTCCTTCCCTGCGGGAAACGGCAAAAATCGAGGCTCCGGGAGCCTCCGGGCTCACCCGCGGCTCTTCTTTCCCTTCGGCAGGAGCCTGGTAAACGGGACCTTCTCCGAGGTGAAGGACAGGATGTTTTCCCATTTGCCCTCCCTGCAGCTGCTGTAAGTACCGCACGAGCAGAGGACACACGTCCCCAGCACGCCGCCCGTTGCTCCTCAGTAGAGTTACGGGTGCGCTTTTGGCAGGAGCGATAGCGGGTGAGGGCACGGCGTGTGCGGCCGGCGTTTCGGAGACCAGGGGCCAGTTCTCTCCCATCCTACAGCAGCATGAACCACTTCGTGTAATGTGTTTTTACTCCCCAAAGGAGGGAAGAAAGTGTTTTCTGACGCCCTGAGTTCTTTTTTGAGTTTCAGCGTTAAGTTCAGGGCAGAGTTCCCCTCCCCGTCGAGTCATGTGCCCGTTCTCACCGCGCTCGTGTGGAGCCAGCGAACGCCAGCTTCACGTCGTGGCATTTCGGGATGCTGTGGGGAGATGTGGCATGGCATGGGAGGCAGCTGTGGGAAGGCAGGAGGACACCCACACCCCTCCAGGAAGGGCTCTGGGCCCAAAACGCGTGTGTTGTCTGCAGCGTGACCCTGTGGTTCGGTGGCTGCCCTGATGCCTCCTGGCCTGGCCAGGGCTGAAGGGGTCCCACGGGTGGGATGTGCCCCGTTGCAGGAGGTGACCCTGCCATGTGGTCCGGCTCCCCACAACTGCAGCGAGGTGCTGCACTTCCCTATGCCAGGCCAGCCCTCCTTGCCTCACCCTGGTGAGGCTCTGCCCAAAGTAGAGATGTGCTCTGAAGAGAAGTAGGACAAAAATACGTGGCCTGACAGGAACGCGGGCTGAGTGCTTGCTGCAGAGCCATCAGCATAAATTGGTCTGGGGGAAGAGGTAGTGTGATGCATCTGGTAGTGCGATGGCCAGCTGCCCCTCCTGGGGCCTGCCCGGTCATTCTCCCACTCTCTGTCTGGGGAGAGGGACAGCACCCCACAGAAAACACTGGGGAGAAGTGGGCAAGGCAAGGGATGGAGGCCAGCAGGACCGGGGAAGGATTGTTTCCTTGTGCGCGGCACTGGTGAGACCGCTCCTCGAATATTGCGTTCAGTTTTGAGCCTCTCACTACAAGGACAGTGAATTGCTCGAGCATGTGCAGAGAAGAGCAACGAACCAGTGAAGAAACTAGAAAATGAGTTATGGGGAATGACTGAGGGAGTGGGGTTGTTTGGTCTGGAGAAGAGGAGCCTGAGGGGAGACCTCGTTGCTCTCTACAGCTACCTGAAAGGAGGCTTCAGTGAGGATGGTGTTGGTCTCTTCTCAGGTGACAAGCAGTAAGATGTGACGAGAAGGTCTCGAGTTGCACCGGGGAGCTTGAGGTGGGAAGTTAGGAGGAATTTCTTCACAGAATCGAAATCTGCTCCCCGAAAGGTAGTGGAGTCCCCATCCCTGGGGGACATTTAAGAGATGTATGGACATGACACTAAGGGACACGGTTTAATGATGGGACTCAGTAGGCTGGGTTGCTGGTTGGACTTGATCATCTTGAAGGTCTTTCCAACCTAAACCTATGATTCTAAGGCCTGTGGGGCTGAGTCTTCACAGGTTGTTACTCATCTTTGGTCAGGAGGTCAATGGAGGTGTTCACCGTTGTTAATGCAAGGCCTGGGATGAGAAGGTTGATCAGCTTTGTTTTTTAGGGTGAGAGGATACAGTAGGCAAGATAAGCAAATAATTAATCACCTCGTTTCTAAATACAGCTGTCCTATTGTACGCTAATGGAAAATTACATTTACTGTTGTGCTAAGTTTTTGTTTGTTTGCTTTTCTAATATATGAAGCATTTTCTAATCTTTCTTATATGAAAGGCTTACTTGTTCAAGGAAAGATTGGTGGTCCCAAGTCCCCTTCTGTAGAAAGCATAGATCAGGACTAAAAGCCAAGCATGTTCCTACGATGCCTTCTGTGATCTCCTTAGGGAAATAGAGGATTTACCCTGCAGTGTTTAAGCATAAGCTAAGTCCCAAATCAAAGATTTTTTTTTTTTTTTGTGGTAGTGGGAAGAGGAGGAAGAGCAGATAAAGGTTATTCCTTCTCAATAGGAGTAATAGATTTCCAGGAAGAAGAGTTGCGCTGGCTGGGCTGGCAGGGTCAGCTGTTGAGAAAGTCAGAAGTTTCATTTTCTGTGGTAGATCAGATGTTGGAGTGAGAGGGGTTTGTAACCAGCACCATCATCACCTTGGACCCTGACAAATTTCATTGGTCCATGTAATTGGGGAGTTTGCCCTTCAAACTGCAGAAAAGGAAGGATTAAATGACAAAAAGTACTGATTGGAGCACTGTTGTACATCAGGACTGTATCTTTGGTCACGGTAGCCATGATGAAGCAGTAATGCAAGGATTTCTTTCTGATTGCAGTCTGAATCTTTCTCAGATTTGTATGGGATAATTTAAGGAGCATTTGTCTGGTGTTAGAACAATAACCTAGGGTCACAGGGAAAGCTTGCGTTTCATGTTCATCATTAGTCTTATAAATTAATTTTAGTAAAATGCCTAAAACCATACAAAAAGAAGGTTAATAAGTTACTCTAGTAAACTGATTAGTGCAAACATCTTCACTCGTAGCTGAAAATTCTGAGATTTTACAAAAATGATTTCTTTTGAGTAGCATTTGATTTTTAGACTGAATAAGAAGTTTTGCTATTTTCTTCAAAGGAGATGGCCGACTTTGCCTTTGAACATAAACATTGGAGCCCTGTCTACCTTTGTGCTCTGATACAGCAGAGGAGGAACTTAGCTGGCCAAGCCTTTCCATGGCTTCCTTCTCCTAACTGCATTCTCCTGGCTCAGATGAAAACCACTTGGGACAGCTCCAATGCATTTTGTGCCTGAAGTTCACAAGGCAGGGCAAAGCAGCACCCGGAGCTGCTTCTCCTCGATTCATTTGGATGTGGAGTTTTGCTCTCCAGGGGCAGGAGGGCTTTCTGTCTCTGGCAGTTTGGGCACATCTGCATTTGCAGCTGCCAAACAGGTCGTGCAAACTGCGTGTTCTCCTCCCATATCTGCAGGTCAGGCTTGGAGCATCCCCCCTGTGAGCTCAAAACAAGCGAGCCCTGATCCACCAAGACTGCATAAATGAAAGCTGGTGCTTGTGCAAAAGGGCTGCCTACTTTTCCAAGCTTGGGAGAGGCACTGAGATGGTCTCTTGAAAACTTTCAGCGTGGCTCCAGGTTTGTGGGCACCTGGGGTCCACACTCAGCAGACTTACCCTGGAAGGACAACTTGTCCTACTTAGGGGACAAAGCAATCTAGGACCAGACTGTATTTAACCAAGGTGAATGGTACGGTGAACGTATTTCTTGGGGAGTAGTGGACATTAACTAGCATCACATTATGCCTTTTCTTTTTATTTTTTTATAGACCATTCCACAGTATTTTATGTATGCTGCATTGATGGGGCAATATGGGCCTGAGTCGGTAAGATGGGTTTGGTCACGGTCAATAAACACAACTGGCGTAACACAGTGTGTCAAGTTTTAATGTGCTTTCCTAACGCCTGCTCTCTGTTTTCAGCTTGCTGAACTCTAACTCCTTTACTGTTATACGAGACGATGCCTTCGCCGGTCTCTTCCATCTAGAATACCTGTAAGTCTGGTATTTTATGTATATCCCCATCCTTTATAAATCAAGATGTTTTGATAAGTTGCCAAGACTCCTGCCATGAAGTCTTAGTCTTTGCTATGATTACCAGGAGCAGGAGAGATGAAGGATTTATGTTCCATTTCTGTGCAAATGTCCTTTATGGTTGCTCACCATTTTCCAGAGGTTGCAGTGGATTTTTAAAATATGCCGTGGGTGCAAGGTGGCTCTATGTAATTACAGTACACTGAAAAAATCTTGTTGAACAAGAGCTTGTCCTGGCTTTACAGAACAGTGCCATCACTTTCAAGGAGTTCTGGATCTCAGGAAAGAGGTGGTGAAGCCTCTCGTGGCCTGCTGACAGCCTGAAGAGGAGCTGCAGGGTGTCAGGGTACTGCCCAGAACAGCCCTGATTACCGGACTGGCCCTCTTTCCCCAGCTTTTCTCTCCAACTTTGTCTTTGTTCTGATATTTCATTTAATGCCCATGGCATTTATTTTCATATTATAAATAATTATGAATATATGGATATATATCAACATATATTTCATATAATTATTGTAATTATTTATAGTATTATTTAAATTTATTTGACTTTCCTTTCTCTTAACTGAGTTCACGTCTCCATTGATTTTTACATTATTTTCATTTCCCGATCTTTTTTTTTTTCTTTTTTTAGGTCACCCTTTTTTCTTTTAAAAATGTATTAGCCCTGGTACCAGGTTGTCCTCACTTCTACTGCAAAGGACTGCCATTTCTCTGTGTTACCGGACATGAGCTGGTATGTTTTAAACTCTGAATATAATCTGAAAAAAAAAAATTCGTCTTTCCACCCACCTTTCTGCGCTGAAAGGTAGCTGTGGAAAACATTTCTGTCATTGTCTAAAGGAAGACCAGTGCTCATAAAACTGATTCTTGCTAAGGACTTGCAGGTAAGTAGGTATTAAGTCAGTGTATATTCAGGACTAATGGTCTAATACATGAGAAGCAGTCAACAGTAGAATTAGCAGACCAAGAAATAGAGGATAATCATAAATGGCGTATACTGAAATCCACAATTGAGGTACATTTAGGTTTTTGAGTGACAGTAAGTTATCTGATTATTCTCTTTTCCAAGTGTCTGCAGGGAAAAAAAAAAGTAATTTGCAGAAAGCTGGTGAAAAGGAGAAAAACAAAACAAAAACCCAACCCTGCAAATATTTTTATGTTGTTTCCATGATGACTTGCTCAGGCTTTGAAGAGCTGATGAGTCTAAAATGGAGCTTGGCACAGTAGCATACACTACAGTAACTGTTGCATTGGTAACTGCAACCAGACCCCTGTTAGAAAGAAGAAAATCCTGCCCCTCCTCAGCTCATCAAAGGGACAATTTCTGTCTCTGGCTGCTAATTGCAAACCAGGGAACACAATTAAGACTGGTAAAGCCTTGCAGTTTGAATTTCCTTTAGTGACAGCCGACCAAATGGTCTCAGTTAATGGTTGTGGTCATTTTCCTTGCCTTGCCAAGTCCTGAGGGCACTTCCTCTTCCCAACAAATCTCACCAGTACCTGTCGGGAACTAAATGTGACTGGCCTTTTTATTTTTTGGGTCTCTGCAGACAGTAACACCGTTACAATTGTAATAACTGGTGTCTTTCAATTGCCAATGATCAGACCTTACAGAGAATAAGGAAACCTCGCTGATGAACAAGAACAAGCTTCTTTGTGTATCACGCAAAGTCTCCAAAGGAAGCGCAGCAGCTACCTCTGTATCCCCTAGCAGGAGCACTGTGTCACACTGCACTCGCAAAACTGATAACAGTATTCCATGCACCCGCACCCCTAAAACTACCAGGCTACGTTTGTGCAGTGTGGATGAGAAAGGTCTGATAAAGATGGGAGCTTTGCTGGTGTTCCCAGGGTAGCAAGCCTTCAAGGCTGGGTTTGGTCACAAAGGAATCCAGCAAATTACTGAGTCCCAGCCCAAATTTCCATCATCCCTCTGCGCTGTGTTCAGCGAAGCCGTGTTTATTTGCACTGAGGGTGAGCTGGCGGTGTGCGTGGGTACTGTGTCAGGGAGCAGTTTGGCTCTCTGCTCTGCGGATTGAATTCATGTCCCCAGGCTGCCTTGTAACAGAGTATGGTTGACCCTTTACTGACATCCTCTGTGCAGACACAATACTTTGGTCTGCACCCTTTGCATGCAGTGAGGATCCCGGTCACTTCATGAAGGGTTTTGGCTATGTCTCAACTCAGGAACCCAGAGCTCTTGTCATCTCACATCCCACTCGGGGCTGCAGCCCTGTCTTGACTCTTTCAAGAAGTAACCTTGATTCATAATATTCTTTCCTCTGTTTCCCTGTAAGGCAAACAAGGATGCACAGGGAAAAGGGAGACGCTTTTGTCTCATAAAACTGTTTTTGAAGTTGGTGTTCAGTTTTCTTCTTACAGATACAGCTGTACCGTGCAATATCTTGATGGCCACCTGGCTGCAGCGATTTTGCAGTGCTGATGGTATATTTATGGATGTGTCCTCAAGTGCTCTGGGGTCAGGATGCTCAAATATCAGCTCTTTCTTTAAATGCTGATGTGTGTTCAGGATGAGCAGCATGGTCCAGCAATCGATACATCACTACTGTTGCTCCCCCAGTACACAGGGCCATGACTCGTGTGCAGCTGGGTGTCCTGCAGAGGTGATGTCCCAGCTGGAGAGCACTGGAATGTGGCAGCAAGAAGACAAACAAGGCCTCTGGCAGTGGTCTATCCATTTAGGCAGACTTTGGGCTTGGGATACCAGTATGTAGGTGCAGTTCACGTTGTTGCAGAGACCGCGGGCTGGAAGCCCTCCAGCTCTGCGGGTACGGAGGTGATACTGTGCGTACAGCCACCTGGCTGTGGGCACTCTTCCTTCGGCTGTGGGCTCCTTGAGCAGTGTCCATCTGCAGCCTGTGAAGTCCTGGCTGTATGCTGCCCTGTGATTCCACAATTCAGGCAGCCGTTGAGAGGGAAGTAGGACTTGAGCTTCTAAAGTCCATCTCAGAAGTCTGTCTTACCCAGGTCTCTTTCCTCACACAACACGCTCCATGAGAATTTAACTACAAAGGAATAATGTTTTTTGCTTTGTCCATTTTGTTCCTCTGCTGCCGGATATTTGTGGCCTGGTGCCTGCATCATTACTTGTGGTACACCAGAGGCAAGGTGATGAGGCAATATGACCAACTCCACCAAGACTTCCCCACCTCTAAGTCTGAAGGGGCTACCCAGGAACCTGCTGAGTTTGGAGGACATAGGCTAAAGCACTGGTGGTGCGCATAATGTTAATTAAAGTCTTTGAAAATACTTTTTTTTTTTTGCCTAGATTCATTGAAGGAAACAAAATTGAAACCATTTCAAGAAATGCATTTCGTGGCCTCCGAGACCTAACCCACCTGTAAGTTATTGAACACTTAGTAATTTGTACTCAAGCAAAACTCTCCTTGCAGATAGCTGGCTTTCAAGCCACATTTAACACCTCCCTTTACCTCTTTGCTTTCAGCAGCCTTCAACAGTCAGTAACATGCCTTTCACAAATTAAAAAAAGGCCTTAAAAAAATTCACAGGCACATTCAGCTGCCTGTGCATGCTCACAGGTCATGTTGGGGTGCAGCCGTTGCCTGTGGGTGCTGCCAGTGGTGCCACCGTGGTGCTGTCTACATGTGGTTAACATTCCTCTGTCTTTTCAGCATGTTCAGTCATTGCTCTCTGTGTTACATTACAATAAAAAAGCTTTATATGTTTTACTTTTGCGTCAGCTTCATTTTCTTTCTTTGAGCAATCACCATTCTTGAATGAGTATAATTAATGCGTGCGTGTTTCTGGTAGTTAACAACGCCAGTGGCTGGACAGTATCCGATAATTAACATTCTGTAAGTGAGTTCAGACTTTGTAAGAGTCAACAAGACAAGAGATAACAATGATATTAAGCTCTAACTTTTTTTTCTAGTTCTTTGGCCAATAACCATCTTAAATTTCTGCCAAGGGATGTCTTCAGTGACTTAGATTCTCTAATTGAACTGTAAGTAATGAAAATCTTTCTACTGACTGCCTGCTTCTGTGATTCTGTTGCTCTGTGTTTGAAGTTCTGCTTTTGTGTGTGTCTGATATCTGCACAGAAAATAAATGTGCATTTTGTTCGTCTATCTTTTCTCTTTTTAAGATTGTTTACTTGGTAGACCCCTCTAGAGTAACTGCTATTTCTCAAATCACTGTTGCTTCTCATGGTGCTGTACATAGCTTGCATTATTGTACTTCTTTCTAATGTTTTATTTGTATTTTTTTTTAGCAAAAGGGAGACAACAAATTTTAAAACTACAATTTCTCTGCATAGTTTTTCCTGTTACTGTTGCAAGTATTACTTAAGATTATTTTACTGAAATGTATTAATTAAAAATACGCTTTTTTTTTCCTGATTTTGTGCGGTTGTAGCACATTGCTGACTTATTGTCAGTGTTTTGTTTTTTTGTGTGTGTGTGTGTGTGTAACTAAGCTGCTAGTCAGCATCCCTTATATTTGGCCTGACTCTCTCAACTAAAGAAGTAAGCCCCCAAAATTGCCAAAGCATTGGAGAACAGGCATAGTATGTGAAATTGTACCTAATTAATAGGGGGAGGTTAAACTGACTAGACTCCACATCAGCAGGGACTCTAAAAATACCGGTCGTAGGTCTGTTTTTTAATGTGGCGCAGAAATGATACCAGCAAGCCCACCCTGTCAACCACTGGTGCTGCGGTAGTTTGGTGAAGGAATGGGGTTTATCTGTGTCAGCAATAGATGATGGGAAGCAGACTTGCAGCAGACAGCCGCTCTGTGAGGATTTATTATGCTGTAGTCCTAATCCTATGAAAACGTATAAACACGAGTGACTTTGCACATGAATCACAGTGCTCTTATTAGTAGTGTTATGCATGGTCTTATTTCTTAGACTGAAACTGTTTTTCCGAGGACAATACTTCCGTGAAGGAGTGTACATATAAAGAGCATCAGAATAAAACTTATCGAGTCTTTCCTCTTCTCAGTTCAAAAACAATTCAAAGGTACTCACATATTTTTAAGTTCAGTATGTCAAGGTGCTAACAGTTCTGTAGTATTTATATTGCTATCAATTTTTTCAAATATGTTTATTTCTGTGTGTTTTTTTAGAGATTTAAGGGGAAATAAATTTGAGTGTGACTGCAAAGCCAAGTGGTTGTTTTTGTGGTTAAAGATGACAAATTCCACTGTTTCTGATGTCCTGTGTATTGGTCCAGCAGAATATCAGGATAAGAAGTTAAATGATGTGACAAGTTTTGATTATGAATGCACCACTACAGGTATTCAGAATGCATATTTCTAAGCACACTACAAATGGTTAAATATCAGAGCTGTAGACTAAACCATTTCACTTCTGTGCGCATGACCTGGGGGGATGAAGGGAGGAAAGGGTTACCTACAAAGTACTAGAACGAGCATAAAATGAGAAAATCCCATTTTGAAGCTGAAATACAAAGTTTTTACTTGGATTAAGTGATAATGGAAGAAGAGTCGGGACTATTCATGTTCCAAAGGGCTTGATTATGACTCACTTGTGACTTAATTTTCATCACAGAATGCTTTCTGTTTTCTGGAATAAGGCCATATAGTTATGTCGGATGAGCTTCCCAAAATCTCTATTTCACAGAAAGCAATGGAGAGAAGTTCAAACGATTTGGCTGTATCTGCTACTTTTATTCAATAGGCCACAATATAATATCATCAAATGTGGCAGCAATACTGCCAGCAGTTTTTTATGGGACTCCATTAAATTGGAGAGAAATGTCCAATAATATTTCAAGTACTGTCTTGTTCAGGATCTTGACTTTTATTTTAGGTAATGTAAAGCATGTAGAAGGAAGTGAAGAGAAACCTGCATGTGGGTATGCTTATATTTTATGACTAAATAGCAGACGTTGCCTATATTTAAATGCAGTCACATCATACAACTGAGAATATCAGCTCTGAGTATTGTTTTCATGTTTCACGTACATAATGTCAGTATTTTGCCTTTTTTCTGTACAGTAATGTCAGAGGCATTCAAGTTCTCATCTGCCATCAAGTCAGTCGTTGTTAGGAGACAGTAGAGATTACTGGTAACATAAGATAAAGTTTCTGGACAGGGTAAGAAAAGTAATCCAAGGGCAATATGTTAAGTGAAAAAAAATGAACTCGGAATTCAAAAATATGTTAGAAGAGCTGCAGAGTTAAGGAGTGATAATGTGCCACATAAAAGGATGTCAAAAACAGGCGAATGATGTTGCTTAGAACTGCTCCCAAGTTATGTTACTGTGTCTGTAAACAGAAATGCAGAAGTCCAATGTTAAAGTAGGCTTCATTTCAGTCTGGTTTAAGAAATTGCACAGCATGACAGTGTGCAAAAACAAGCCTTATCTTCCTGGTCGTCAGATCTAAACTGACTTACCTGTGCTCTGTCATCTCTTTGCATCTAGATACTGAGCTATAAGGTGGCTACAGACAAAATTCATGTGTTAATGTTAGTGCCTTTGCCTGCTGGAAGTGAAATTACACCGAGCATAAATGTAACATCATGTGCTGCAGCACTCCAGTGGGCCTGGTGGCCTGCGGCTTAAGCCCACAGCTGTCTTTTCCTTCTCTGCCCTTGCTTCACCCAGATCTAAAGGGAGGCTAAATATGCCCATATTAATTCCCTGAGGACTGATTAATTACAGGCTCAGACCTGCACTGTATTTTGAAATAAAGCAACATATCCTCTAGGTGTACTCTCCTTTCCTGCTCACTAATGGTCAGTGCTCTTAGCACACGCTCCCCTGAGGAAAGCCTACAAATCTTTCATTCACGTTAGCCTGTAGTACCATCTTCCCTCCTTTGCCAGCCTTGATCAGACTTTCATTGTTTCTGCTCTCTGGTGCTCTGTGAGCAGGACTGGGTGTAGCATGTGGTAACAAAGGAGTTTGCCTGGTAAAATGTGCATCTCAGAGGCTCCATCGCTTCATTGCATTTGCTGAACTGACACAGTGATGACAGAAGGGGAGATGTAAAGAGGTGCTGCCAAATTAAAGGAAAAGCCAATGATCAAAACTCTTGATTGTTTATTCACAGTGAAAGTGATTGGCACTGTCAGTGATCTGTACTTTTAACTCTTTTGTGGTAGTATATTGTCTTTCCCATTTCTCATGGCTTGCATCATGCAAATAGGTTAACTCGTTTCATTTTTTTTGTGTGTGTGTTTCTCCCGCAACCATGTGCAAGGGCACTGTGTTTTGGTCATAAGCCCAGCAGGGGAATGTGTGCTTGGCTTTCAGGAGACTTGAAAACAGGCCTTCCACTTCCATCGCCCTTAAGGCCTAGAATTTTGGCAAGCCTGATGTGGCAGCATCTCTTTACTGTGTCACTCTGTTCCACATTAGTCTGGTATTTCCAGCTGGTTTGTTGCATTTTACTGATTATGGCTGACATGGTTACCCATTTTTAGTTGTCCAGTGCCATAAAGAGCCCAAGGACAGGTACAAGTAAAAATAGCTGTGTTAACACTGAATCATTTCTGAATGAGCAGTGGATTTAACACACAGACTGGTATATTTTATCCCCCAGATTTCCTCAAAGTGTTTCAAAACTGTTAAGATGTCTTTTTCAGTGTTAGATCTATGGGGTTTTTTTCTTCTCAAGATTTTAAGAATATTTCAACTTTCTGTGACTATATCTGTTCCTGTTCCATCCTTAACTACTTCTTATGATTTATCACTTACTTTTACTTTCTGCAACCTACATTGTCAGTTTTCTCCAGTCCTTTTATTTTCGCAGTGGGAATGAAGGTAACTTTCTTGTTTTCCCACCTGCATTGATGAATCAAGCCCATGCTCTATCCGTAACAGTCCCTCAAAGGATGGAGACTGTCACTTCTGTTGCAGCTGTGGAAGCTGTTCCATTTGTGTAATGGTAGTCATCTGCCTTTATTCTCCAGAAGTGTAACTTCTCAGCAGCAAAGGCTTTCGAGCATGCAGAGATGAATTTTTCATTGGAAGACGTGTATTTCATAACACACCGAAGTTAGGGACCAGGGTGAGGACTTAACTAGTATTTCACCCAAATCCCTGCATGTTCAGGCCTTTCCAAAGTAGGAGTGAATGATGGAAGCACATAGCAAACAGAGTTTAAAACAGAGCGCTGCCTGCTTCTGCAGAGAAACTCTTCGTGGAATAGTTATTGCCTTTTCTGTATATTTATATCTACATATAACTCCTGGGCAAGCCTTCTGCCACCTTCTAGATGGAAGCACCTTAGAAGTGTTGGCTTCTCTCCGTCAGCTCTGCTATATTGATTTCTTTGTCTGATAATGATGACCTTGACAAGCTGTCAGGTCAAATATCAGACTCAGACCCAGTTTCCTCGTTTTCCCCAAATCGGCTCTGTGCTGGCTACTGACTTACCCCAATGTGAATTTTAAAGTTAAATGTACAGGCACTTGGATTTTGAGCAGAAATCTTGAATTTTGGAGTTATGCTCCTAGCCTTTACAGGTTGTTCCAACTCCTCAGTCTTAGCATCTAGAATAAGTTTTCCACTGGATAGTAATTTGCAGGTTGGTTGTATTTTATGCTTAAACAACTTTACAATGCCCTGTAAAATGGTACGTTAACTGAGTTTTTGATTACACCATTTTGTCTAGGGTCTAGCTAAAATGGGGTTATCCCCAGGCAAACTTCAGATATAATTTCACTTTCTGCCTGGTTTAGCGTAACACAAATTGCTAGTGATTAAATTTGCATGTCTTAAGAAGTTATTGGACTTGAGCTGGAAGTTGCTGTCTCTCAGCTTGAAAGTGATTCTAGCAAGGCCATTTTACTTGACAGGAAAGCAACTTCCAGCTGCAGGGAAAGAGACTTCTTTGACAGCATGTGACTGTGTGAACATGATCCTGATTTCATGGATACCAGCCAGCCTAGCTGCAAAATCTGAATTCTGCCACTATTTACCTATTTGATCTCCTTGGCAGCTGTATTTCCAGAGGACAGCTCATGATGCTTAAAGCAAGGAGACGCTTTCCCCTGTTGCTGCATGCCTCTCATGAGCACTGACACCTTCATCTTAGGCTTATACAAAATTCAGAATATATCACTCATTTTCTAGTGTTTATAGTCAGCAACTTTGTGTTTTCAGCAAGGATCTGTCCTAACTGTTGTAAATGTATGTTCCTAGATTTTGTTGTTCACCAGATTTTGCCCTACCAGTCAGTGTCAGTGGATACATTCAACTCTAAGAACGATGTGTTTGTAGCCATTGCGCAGCCCAGCATGGAGAACTGCATGGTGCTGGAGTGGGATCACATTGAAATGAATTTCAGGAGTTACGACAACATCACAGGTACATGAACGCTGGGATTCCAGTTGTTGATGAACTATTGGCATTTCACAAGGAGAAATCGTGAGGGAGAGACGCGTAGATGGGACCAGATGATGGTTTTTGTCCTGCATCTGTATTGAAACTGGCAGATTGAAGTGTACCATATTTGTACAAGAATGATTTCATGGAGTAGTGCATCTTGTTTATACATGCACATTTAACCTTGCTATAGCACACAAAGTAGCTTTTTTCAGTCTGAACTTGTGAGTTGTTCTGAAGGTACAAACACGACTGTGAATGTCACATGGTGGCCCAGCTTAGCCACTCACTGCCTGAATCACACTGTAAGTTAAAGGATAGGTTAAAGGAGCCCTCGCTGTTACTAAAGTGCCTGCAAAATAGAAGACAAAAATATTCTGCTGCATGTAGAAAGAAGTAGGCCTGAAGGGTACATGTGGGGTGGGCAGTCTAGAAGTCCACAAGTCCACTAGACTTGTGCCCTAGCTCCACACCCAGCACATGTGTAGAGACCCATTTCTTAAATGACTGTCCTGCATTCATAGAAAGCCCATCTTAAACACTGGACTCTGAAGTGTGGGAGAGTTGCAGACTACGGGCATGTAAAGAGGTTTTTGTGGAGCCTGAAGTGCATTTTGTAGAGCTTAGGAGCAGGCTATGCACTTTATGAGGGGGTTCATTTTTAACTGTACGCTTGGCATTCAGGTGTCTGAATTTAGCCCTTTACAATATGGGCTCATGGACCTGAGCTAGTTGTCCAGACTGCCTTTATACTCAACATGCAGAGAAACGGGCGAACTATTTCCTAGAGTGCTCTTTGACTTAGACCAGAAAGAGCCTGGATGATCAGCTCAAGTATTCATGTCTACGCTGCAAATACCTTATGGTACTGGAGATGAATCCCTACATTACTGGCACTGGAAGGATGATGGTTCATCACAGGCTAGCTGTGAAACAGCAGTGGGTGAGGGCCAGCTGAGCGACAGAGCAAGCACAAGGAAGTCTGTGCAGATTCAGTTCTACATAAACTGTTTCAGAGACAACTTCTTTTCTTGCAACAAATCCTTTCGTAAGTAGTTCAGTTGTTACCTTTTGATGTGGATCTTGTATAGTGACTTGAGATTGTCAAAATGGACCGTAACTTGATATGATTTAATCTGGCAACTGCAGTAGTCCTAAATATTGCAAGTTTAATGTAATCCAAAAATTCAGAAACAACAGGGTTAGATTTATCTTTTTCTTCTTGCTGTCAGGTACTAATATCCACAAGATGCATCAGTACTTCTGCTTACAGTAGCAAAAAGCTGACTCTGGCCCTCTTGGACCAAGAAAAACAGAATATATTTCATTCTTCTAGTTAAACTGGAAATATAGACATCCCATGAATAAAAGAATTTCAGGTTATTGCTGAGTCAAGAAATAGCAACTGTTGTTACTGACTAACAAAATCTGGCTCAAATAATTATTTTGGGTAGTATTTGGACAGAGAAAGTATTCTGGATAAAGAGTAGTGAGCATTTTAGGGTGCACCCTTGAGGGGTGCAATTCGAAGTCAACTTTCCAGTTACTGGGTAGAAGAAAGCAAGAACAGAAGCTCTGGTGTGTAGTATAAGACAAAATTATGAGATGATAAAATTATGAGATGACAAAGATTTACAAGAGGGGAGGGGTGATTTGATAGTATTTTTGTCGTTTAAAGAGTGCGTTGTACTGTGCTAATATGTGCTTTTCTTTGGGCAATAGGTCAGTCCATAGTGGGATGTAAAGCCATTCTTGTTGGTGACCAAGTCTTTGTGGTGGTGGCACAGCTCTTCGGTGGCTCGCACATTTACAAGTACGATGAAAGCTGGACAAAGTTTGTCAAATTCCAGGATATCGAAGTATCTCGCATTTCTAAGCCGAATGATATAGAGCTTTTTGAGATAGACAGTGAAATGTTTTTTGTCATAGCAGATAGTTCTAAAG
This sequence comes from Cygnus atratus, assembly GCF_013377495.2. Classification (NCBI taxonomy): domain Eukaryota; kingdom Metazoa; phylum Chordata; class Aves; order Anseriformes; family Anatidae; genus Cygnus; species Cygnus atratus. The sequence goes on from NC_066365.1 coordinate 58,679,410, forward strand.
CAGGTTTGTCAACAGTGTACAAGTGGAATAACAAAGGGTTTTACTCATACCAGTCCCTTCACGAGTGGTTCAGGGACACGGACGCCGAGTTTGTTGATATAGATGGGAAATCCCATTTAATCCTCTCTAGCCGCTCACAGGTCCCCATTATACTCCAGTGGAACAAAGCTTCAAAGAAGTTTGTCCCACACAGTGAGATCCCCAACATGGAAGATGTCCTGGCTGTGAAGAGTTTCAGGATGCAAAACAACCTGTACATCACGCTGACGAGGTTCATCGGTGACTCCAGAGTTATGAAATGGAACAGCAAACAGTTTGTGGAGATACAGGCTCTTCCCTCCCGAGGAGCCATGACGCTGCAGCCTTTCTCCTTTAAGAATAATTACTACTTAGCCTTGGGAAGTGACTATACATTCTCCCAGATATACCAGTGGGATGGTGAAAAGAAGATCTTTAGGTTATTTAAAGAAATCTATGTGCAAGCGCCACGTTCTTTCACAGCTGTGTCAACGGATCGAAGAGATTTTTTCTTTGCCTCCAGTTTTAAAGGAAACACACAAATATTTGAACATATCATCATCGACTTGAGTTTATGAAAAGCTGCTGGATTGAAATTCATGTAGAGTGACATTTATACACAAGCAAAACAGTGACCTTTCCAAGAACAGGGAGCACCTATGGAGTATGATGACATTTTCTGAACTTTTAAAACTTGCGTATTAATCAGGGATTGCATTTACTCGGTTGCTGCATGACATGTCCGTTTTATCCTTTTTCAAAGACACTTTGCAACCTGCAGCCATTCAGACAAGTGTGCAGTGCATTAGGGTTAATTTTAACATCTAAGAACTATTTAAATTTTACCCAGAAAACTACCTTAAATTGGACATCTCATAATGAAAGCAACAAGGAAGCCATACCATTTCTATGCTTCGGCATAGAAATGCTTTTGACTCTTTAGCTAAGACCTCAGTACTAAGATTTTAAGATTAGAAGCAGGTCATTATGCTTGCTGATGAATTGTAAAAGCAAACAGTAACATTCCGGAATACACTTCATTTTGGTTTCTTGCGCCCTATCTTCAAAATCTGTCTTTGTGGTTTATAGTAGGACCAAGGTGTCATTTTAACTCATTGTAGCTTAAAGGGAAAGTCAAAATCTATTGCCATTTTTCTTATATTAATCACTATTTCAGCAACAAATTGTACGTAACCAAGAGCCCAGCCCAGAGTACCTGGGTGGCCAGGAAAATAAAGGTATGTCACTTCTGGACTGTGAGATCTTAAGTTAATACAGACAGAAAATAACAGAGGTCTGCTTGGTACATTGACTATAGATTCAGTCTGCTTTGTGGATTAATAGGTATTCCAGAAATACATCTCATTTTGCTCTAATTCACACTCTTCCTGATGATCCCAGTAGATTCTAGGGTGCTTTACCAAGGTTTTATTCATCCACAAGGCACAGCTTAAATTTAGTCTGTAACATGTATCTACATTCATGTTCTTCATGCTGTGGCTTGTCTTTACACAATGAGATGATTTTTTCTTCTGAGTTCTCCCTCCAGCACAGCTCACAAGCAATAAATTCACGTTTTGGTTATCACAAGCTGTACTTGGGGAATCTGAGAACGAAACAGGACTTTGTTATCACCAGGTCTTTTGAAACTGAGGCAGCTAGAGCTGTCGAAGCTAGAGCTTACCCTGGCTCCAAGAAGAAGAGTTTCATCTTGGTGGCCCCAGACTTTTGCTGGGTTGCCAAGCTTTCAAATGTCTTGCAGGTTATGTAGCAGGATGTGAACAGTCCATGTCTCATTGGTGTTTTGGGTGGCTACAGAATAAGGCGTTCATTTATCTTAAATATGGCAGCAGTCCTGGTGTGCACAGAGCCTCTGGCAGGATAACAGCTGGGGACCGTTCTCCTGGAAAGGCTCCAACGTATTTACCCAACAAAGTTGTATAGCAGAAGCCGTGTTTGTTTTGTTTAGTTTTTTTCATGTATACAATATTTTCTTTGTTTTCACACTGCATAGCATTTTAGGTTGTTTTATCACGAGTCTTGCTGCTGTGCTTCCACACTGGCTAATAGCAAGGCTTTGTGTAAAGCAAGTGGAGCAAATAAAGCTGTCGTTTTTTTTCCATGCTCGAGTATCTCACTGCCTCTGGGCTGAGTGAGTTTCATGTTTTTGTCCTGGACACACACATGAAACATGACCTAATACCAAAAATAGGGATGTTTTCACAGGCTTTCCAACATCCAGATGCGAACAGCGATGCAGATGAGGATTCTGCACGAGGACTCCCGTGAGGAGTCGCAATCTACCAACGACCTGGAATATCACAGCCTTCTCCAAGGTTTGCCTTGCTGCTGTGAAATAACAGTTGTTACTGGCCCGTCAGAGACATAACTTATTTTATTCTGTTTTTAAATTACATGTTAATTTCTCTTTTTTTCCTGTATAGGTGTTCATTCTGCCTTTATTTTTAATTAAATGGGCAACTTAGCCCATCCAGCTGCCCGAAGCATTGATGCTCTGCCCTCCAGATCCTAACATGGTGTCAGTCCTGTTGGTTCAATCAGACCGGTAGATAGATGCTCTCTCCGTTCACCTCACAAACCAACGTCAGCAAGAGGTTTTAGCAACACCTCTCCTTGGATTAAACTAACAAACCCACAAAACTAAGAGATGATTCATATATCTGCCAGTGAATGAAATTTCTTACCATTTTCTTAGTTAACTTTTTAACTTCAGATATGGCAGATGCGGCTGACAAGCAATGTTTCTTTAAATTGTATTGTGGGAAGGCATTTTTTTATTCCTTTCCTGTCTAGCATGCATGTTTGAACGCAGTCACGTATTCTGACAAGGAGGGGCAATTCTCGGCACTTTCTTTAGGGCTCACTGCTAGTACCATATGCTTGGCAAGGGCACAAGTCCAAGAGCTAAAAGCTGATTTAGAGAAATTGGATCTTGGTATTTTAGATTTGAAGGGAAGCAAGAGGATGGTGCAAAAGTGCTTTTGTATCCAATAGTAGGAAATGGTACTGTTGTGAGAGAGTCCTGGGGATTTGAGACTTGGCTATCAGGTTGAATTAAATTAAAATGGTCTCTGCAGAGATGGGCTTAATAAAGAGGATAAAGTGATCAGCGGGAGCCTCGCTCATTCACACGGGACCAGAAGAAGAAAGCGAGGGAAATGAGTTCTGTGGGCAGGTTGCCATCGCTGCCGAGTAGTTGTGGAGGTTGGTCGGAAAGCCGAGCTCAGCATCCCATCCCGGCTTCGGGAGGAGGCTGGCATCGGCAGCTGCTGCCTGTGCGGCCGAGTTAGTCGAGAAGCAGGGCATAAAGGACCTGTTAATGAAAAAAAAAAAAAAAAAAGGGGGTTACGGCACACTTCTCAGGATTTAACGAAGGCAGTGTCTCAAAAAGAGCCTTGCTCTGCTCTCCCTGCTCCCAAGGAAGAGCTCCAGGGTGCAGCGACCAAGCATCTAAAACTCTGCCTTCCCAAACGCAACGACGGTTTTGCCTCCATGGCCTATATTCTCTACTAGAAAATGTACGCAGCAAATAATCTATGCATATCCAGACTTTACTGCAGCCATGAGAACATCAGGACGGTGAGAAAGGATAACAGAACATGCCACCTGGTAATTTTTATTGTATTCTAAAATACGTACAATAATGTAAAGAACTGTAGTTTATATAAACATAGGTTTAATACAGTATGCTAGCTACAGTGGGAGCATTTTAAGGCTGTATATACATTTAGGTTTTTTTTAGTAAAGAGATGGTGTAATCTATGCCACTGACAAATGTATGTACTCTTTCAGTTGCTAAATAAAAAGTAGTTAATGAGACTAACAGTGCTGCATCGCCTGTGTTAAAATAGCCGTGCTGTGAAGCGTGTCCCAGCTGGAGTTCATAGAAACACTGGGGGTTTGGGACTTCCTTGGAAATGGAGCTTGTGAACCTGCCTCACATGGGCCATGAAGCCACAAGAGATCCCCTCATGGTCCATGTAGCTACAAGAGGTTTCCAGCTCTGGTCATAGCCGACAAATCCCAGCAGATGACCGTCTGCAGGGCTCTGCTGCACGTCTGACCACCTGGAAGGTGGAGGTCGAGCACCTGCCAGAAGACCCCACCAGACCCAGCTCTTCGTCCGTTTCTTATCGATTTGGGGTTTTGAGAGCCTGGACCTGAAGGGAGCCGTGCTCTTCCATGTTGGACGAAGTTTCTGTGTCTGGGGTAACTCGGACCTCCAGTCTTGCCGCTCTCTGGTTTCCCCGTTCACTCTTTCCTTACACCCCCTCTAGTGTTACCAAGTATGTAATGCAGCTACGAGTTTTTTTTCTGTTCAGATTAAAGGCATTTGTTTTCTTTCCTTTCTTTCTTTCCTTCTTTCTTTCTTTTTTTTTTCTCCTCTCACCACAAACCAGAGATATCTTCATTTTCAAAATATAAGATACTCAGGCAGGTTTCTTAAACGCAGAGTGGATGGGAACCAAACCCTAAAATTAACCCACAGATTCTGATCTTCACTGGGGAGTCTCCTCATTAAATTTTACTGAATCATTGGCATTTACTTCAAAATTGCAAAAATAAATATAAATCTATCAACACTAAATACATTTCATTTGAAGCAAGCCTTGAGCATTATCCACTGATCAGGTGAGTCATTAATGCAGGGAATAATTCTTTTTGTTTCCTCCTCTTTCTTCAGAAATAACACAATTCTCTGTAACTAATTATAGGCTTGTGCAATCAAAGGCAGGGCTGACATACCGTAATGGGATGCAATTGCTCCGGGATCATTGCTTTCCTTTTGGGTATTCCACCTTCTGAGGAGTCAGCAGCCTTTGTGGTGTGGTTCACTGAAACTCCATCGTAGTTTGAACATCAGCTTCAAATCAGCACCACACCAGCTGCCCCCCGGTTTCTTTGTCCTTGCCAGGTTAATGTTTTTTTCCCACCCTTTACCATGTTCTTCAGATCGTCCTCTGAAAGTTTCCATTCATCCTTGAAAGTCACAGCAAGATACCAGCATTCCCAAAAAGCAGAGCATGGATGGTTGCTCCTCTCCAAATTTAAAGGGGAAGACAGAGTAGGGCCTACCCGAAACACTCTTTTTTCACACCATAACCCAGCAGAAATGGAGCTGCAGCTGCTAATATTTTGTTGTTGTTGTTCTTTTTTTGTTTGTTTGTTTTTCTAGTATCTAGAGAACAAGTCTTAGGAGGAGCAGCTGAGGGAGCTGGGGTTGTTTAGCTTGGAGAAAAGAAGGCTCAGGGGAGACCTTTTTGTACTTTAAAGGAGGTTGTGGTGAGGTTGTGAGAGAAGAGCTCAGGCTCTTCTCCCAAGCGTCCCAAGTGATAAGACGAGGGGAGATAGCCTCAAGTTGCACCAGAGAAGTTTTAGGCTGAATATTAGGAGAAACTTCTTTACTGAAAGGGTTGTGCAGCATTGGAGCAGGCTGCCCAGGGAAGTGGTTGAGTCACCATCCCTGGAGGCCTTCAAGAAACGTGTAGATGTAGAACTTAGTAGCATGGTTTAGTGATGGACTTGTCAGTACTAGGTTAAAGATTGGACTAGATGATCTTAGAGGTCTTTTTCAACCTGAATGATCCTATGATTCTAACATCATGGATTAGGTGAAGAAAATGTTGAAGGGAAGCATCTGGAGCTGCACATTGCCACACTGGAAAGAGTCACAGAGGGGTGTGATGCAGTTTCACAGACAAGGAAGAGATTTTTTACAGTCTGGTAGATGGGTTGAGAGAGATAATACGGGTCTTGGGAAGGCTGGATGAGAAATTTCTGAAGGCATCTCCTTATTCCAGTTTTGATGCATCAGCGAAGTAGCCTAGTCACAGTTTGGTGGAAAGCAACAAAAGCAGGTGGCAGAAGTTTAATGTAAGAGATATTGAAGTAGAGACTAGAAAACTAGAGATGGTGAGGCTGTAGACAAATGTTTAGTTATCTGGAGGAAAACAAATCACATTTTCCAAGCACAGAGATATATCAACATGAGATCAGGGAATCAGAGAGAGCAAAAAATATGTTTCTAAATAAAGGAAAGGGATAGGAATGACAGAATGTGAAGTGTGAATTTACTTAATTGCTGTGTAGAGAAAGTATCTAAGTGCATTTCCAAGGTCACTCAGAGAATGCAATCCACATCATTTTCCCTTTCAGAGTCACCCTAGTTTATGCTTAATTAAACTATGCAAGCTCTGCACACTCTAGAAAATGCCCTTTTTATTACATTGTAGGCAATTTGCATTTCTGAAGGGCATTTGAGAACCATGACATCACCAGAATGAAGGGCTTCTGGTAGCGTTGCTTCCATTTTCGTCCAGTTGCAATTGCTGACTTTTATTCCAAAGTTCATTTCTATTTCCTGCTTGGACATTAGGGCAGGATTGTACAAGAATGCTCATTTTCTAGCTTCTGTGGCTGTTTCAGTTCTTCTGATTCAGCAGTCCCCTTGGAGATGATTCATCCAGCTGCAGGTGTGCCCTGACAATTATTCCTCCATTTCAGTCCAGTGAATGAAAGGTCAGTGGGTCAAGAAAGTACTCATCACCCAGGGCTGGTGGGGTCAGTGTGGTGCTGGAGCTGGCATGTGGGAGAAGGGAGCAGCACTGCTCTCCGCATGTTGATTACGCCCTCTGCCATCTCTTTCTCTTCTGCTCTTGCCAGTATGGTAAATGGTTTTGCCAGAGTTTTATAGAAAGCAAAGTGCCAATGAGGTCCTGATGGTGGAGATTTACTTGGGATGCTTCTGAGAGCAAGCCAGAAATAGAACGGGGAAACAGAAGTTAAGTCAGCAAGTCTGGTTAATGGCATCTGCCTAGAATTTGTTTCTAAACTCCATAGCCCGGGGGTCTCCTTGGATCCCCAGCTTCTCTTGGTTCCTGCTGGCAGCATTTTCTGACTCTGTTTTGTACCATTAGTGTCTGGGGAGAACACTGCAGGACTTTCATTCTGGAGGAAGGCTCATTACAATTATCTGAGCCTCTCTCACCTCAGGATCTGATTACGGTGCTGGGGTTGCACCTTGAAATCATTACAATTAAGACTTAATGAAGTGAGTAACTACAGAGTCCTGCAGTTACTCCCCACTAACTTGCTGCATCTGCCTCCAACACAGGAATAGCTACCACCTGACTTTTATAATTTTTAAGAAGTGAAACCTCCTGTTCCAATTTTGTTCTGCAAAATCAGAGTCCACAATGCTGGGACTTTGGGAGCCTAAGCAGCTCCTATCCCGCATCACAACATAGACTGGGTGAGCTTGGAGCATGCTCCTGGCTGAAAATGGGTATATGTATGGGGGTGAAACTCTGTTTTTTGGTCTGGAAAGTGACCTTGATGACAAGGAAATCCTGGGTGACGGCTGTGGAGAAGGCTCTGCTCACGTCCACTGAACTCTGGTCCAACTTGTGTGCAGTGCAGTTGGCTGATGTGCCTGAATGAGCCTGTTCCAGGACATTGGGAGCCCATGTCCCTGGGCAGGAACCTCCTTCTCTCCTAGGCTTGCTGTTCATGAGCACCACTGGACTTGATCCTCCGGGCTCTTTTGCTAGCAGAGCAGTGAAAAGAAACGATGGCACAGGAAAACCTTAATGTTTGTAGGGATAACAGGAAGGTTTTGTGGGGTTACCCTTCGCTAAGACAGCCCACAGTGGGCAAGAGACCAGAGCTCCTACTGCCAGCATCTGCTTGGCTCCTCCTGACGTGCCTTAAGGATGTATCTGACCTGAGTCAGGAGGGCAACGTGAAATATGGAGCTAACTGGCACTTGGACACCTTCTGGCCACCCTGGGGTGAAATGGAACATATGTGTGTGCAGATAGATACACTTCTCAATCTCTCTCGTTGCTGTGCTAGTAACAAGTGGTGATTGGTTCCTTTACATGTCTAAGGTATGAATCAAGAGAGATTTGGGGGTAGAATGGAAGGTAATAGAGAGTTTAAATCTTTTCAATTCTCTTTCTTTCCTCTTTGCCCCCAGTTTATTTGTCTCTGTCTTTCCAATAGTTGGGAGATTATAATGTCTGAATCATTAGACTTTAAGAACCATAAGCCCTTTTCACTTAAATGACAACTGCGATATTTACCTTCACTGTTGTAGGGAGACTCCTGTCAACATCTGCAGGTTGGATGAGGATCGTTTGCCTTTCCATACTTCCAATGGATTACCAATGAGGGTCAACTGGTGCAAATCCTGGCCCTTTGGCATGGTGGGCAGAGAACAAGAGAGTTCTTGTAGCTTGGCATCAGGCGGCTCTGGGCCCCTTTCCTCTCACTGAAAAGAGGAGCTTCTCCATAGAAGGGGGGTGGAGGGAAATGCTAAGCTATCAGTCCAGGAAAGTGAGGAAGAAATAAATCTCTTTTTAAAAGTCATTGACTTCAGTGTCCTGCTCTACTCAGAATCATTTTAGCAAATGTGACTGAGGGTTTGAACATGGTACTGGTGGTATCTGTGATGTTATTTGGCTGCAGGAAGTTTCTAAAATGTCTGGAGCTTTAGGATAGTTAGAGGTTTGGTTCCAAGGAGCAGGTGTGCAGACGGAAACAGGTTACTTGCTGGTGTGTTAACAGCTGTAGGGGAAGAGTGTTACCCTTCTGGTGAGATCCTCTTTAGTGAGCACAGGGAGGGAAGAATACATTTGAACTACGCAGACCATGAAGAGAGCAATGCAAAACATGACCTCTCTGTAGTGAGAAATGCTGCACTTTTGCTGCAGTTATCAGTAGAGGCATGCTAGACCGCTCAGGAAATGTTGCAGGAATGTTCACTTTTTCATCTGCTACTCCATTTCTTATTGTTGTTGTCTTTAAACATCTGCTTTTCTGAGACTTCTTCTCCAACTTCTGCTTGGTGAGCTGAATATTAATTGTGTTCTAGCCTCTTTTCAGTTCTGCCCATGTTAGTTAGGCCTGTGATAGGAAGGATCAGAAGACAGAGTATTCAGGTGATAGAAAGGCTGTCAGAACATGACCTGAGCCAAAATGGAAAAAGTCACAGAGTCACAGGATGGTTGAGGCTGGCAGGGCCCTCTGGGTCCACCTGCCCCAACCCCTGCTCACGCAGGGCCACCCAGCGCAGGCTGCCCAGGCCCACGTCCAGGCGGCCTCTGAAGGTCTCCAAGGAGGAGGCCCCACGGCCTCTGGGCAGCCTGTGCCAGGGCTCCGTAACATGCAACGCACAGAAGTGCGGCCTGGTGTTTGTTTTTTCCTTACGTTCAAGCCCTTCCTATGGGAAGAGAGTGAAGAAGAAATACACAGCTTATAACCCCTGGTACAGAAAATCCAGCCATTCTAAGGCTATTTAATTCTCCGCTCCTCTTATCCTCCTCAAGATGTGTACAGATGAAATCACTTCCATGTCATTTGCAGTGACAAAGTGTTCCTAAGTATAGACTTAGCTTGGTGACCTTGTAGTCAGCAGTCAGTTAAGGCACCACTTAGCACTGACACCGAAGCTATTTAGGAAGTAATGAGTTGGCACAGCATACTAACTTCTGGAATAACTGGGAACTAATGTCTGCTGCGTGCCCCACGCAGTGGTATAATTTAGGGAAGAGAGTGAGTCATTCCTACTGCTCCCAACTGCAGCCCAAGGCATTAAGTTGGTCTTTACTAGAACAATTCAGGCCCATCCATAGTTTTATTCCCTGTTGTACTTCACCTTCATTTGTCTACACTAACTAGCTCAGGATCTTCCCTTTAAACCCAAGAAGACCAGCTCTCTGTAGTTATCCATGAGTACTGTGACATTGAGGTAAAGTATGTAAAATTATCTAGAGTTATAACAACAATGACTAAAGGGTCTTCTGCAATCCCTCTCATCTAAAGTAAGTCATAAATTCTCCCCAGGGGCAGGTGAAGGAGAATACTTACTGAGCCCTCTCTTATTTGTAAGAGCTTGGGAGGTAAGAAAGCCTCTCCTATCCTGAGAAGAGACAGGCTCTGATATCCCAGTCCTGGGGCTCCCCAGAACCTACTCTTGGAAATGAGAGTAGGCCTTGGAAATGATGCGTGGTTGTCAGGCACGAGTAGCACCCAAGGGCGTGCAGATCTTTTGGCAAAACGTGGAGTGTTATAAGCAGAGTCTTTGAATCGCTCTGAGCAACAAAAAATGGGGATGGAAGCAGCTCTTCCTGCATGGAGAGGCCATAATGGGGGGCAACAGCTCCTGCAGCTTCTCTCTGTAAAGCTAGTTTCAGTCAGAATTACCTGTATTACACAAACAACTCAGCAAGAGAGACTGGAAAGAGTTTTGCTTCAATCCATAGGGATGTGTTTGGGGGCTTTCCTTCCCTTATTTGGTAAAAACTCATAATTATTGTCACCAAGATACCAAAGCACAGCGTAGAGTTACAAACCATTTTGTGTAGGAGGCCAGAAAGGACCCTGACTACAAGTATTCTCCTCGTGAGGAGTATACAGCTCCAGTGTGAGGCAGTTTCTGAGCAAGACAAACTACTTCTCTCCCTGAGTTTGCTCTCTAGTGTCAACAAATCAAATCTGAGTTCTCTCAGTTTAAATATATTTTCAGAAAAATCTACTATTGGACACACCCTATTACACAAGTGTTTGAAAATCAAAATGAATACGTAAGGTTTCTTTTTTTGTGCATGTTTCTTCTGTCTGAAAGCTTTCACATGCAGATGTTGATGGTTTGTCAAGCACAGAAGAAACATCTCAGTTTCAGCAGATGCAAGGAAATAGAATATCTAAGGAAATGGCAAAAAGTAAGAGCAAATGAAAGATCTTTTCAATAATGTGCCAGGTTACGGAAAACAAGGATATTCACAAACCTTCTAAAACTGAATATGAAACAATGAGATTGTATTTACTTTAACAAAAGAGCTTTCTTTTGTCTCTTTGTATTTAACCCCAAATTATTTGCATTGTCTCCCATGGCAACAAATTCAATTCTTTGAAAATATATTTGCCTTTTGCTGGTAATATCTATCACAGTAAAACATACGACACTTATTGTCAAGAGCTGTGCAGGAGGCATAGAGGGAAATTCAAGAAAAGCATAAAGAGCTCTTATACCACGTGTTCAGCATACCAAGCTACTTAACTTCTTGTCTTTGGTCTTGTTCTTCAGGTCGGAAGACTTTTGAAGTATTGCCAAGATAACATACTCCTTCTGCATGGACTAGAGATTGCTCAGTGGTGGTCTCTCTGCCCATGTAAAGGTGGAACTGGAAGCAGACCTCGCACCTCTGGGGAGCTCTGCCTCGTCCTGCTTGGCTGCCTACTGAGAAAGACCATGCAGGTAGTGATTACCAGCGGGTCCTTCAGTGCCTTTCAAGAAACAGCATGAAAGAACGACTTCAGGTGATGCAAGCTCGGTTTGGTTTACTTTTAAGCAGGTGGCTAGGTAAGATAAGAGAAACACTAAGAGCACTACGTTCAGTTGGCGTGGTTGTGGCACTTCTGGGCACTAGGAGGAATAGATGGGCAGGGAGGGTCGGTCTTCTGACAGGGTTAGGTGGTGGAGGCAAAGTACTGCACAAACACAGCCTTTCTGGGCGGGTAGATGTCATAAGTAAGGTCACTTCTCTGTGCAGGGGTTTATTGGGCTGGAGATCACTGCACAGTTATCACTTCATTGGAGATGTGCTACTGTGCTTCACAGGCTATAAATTTGTTGTCCTTGCCAGAAGCTTTAGTGATGTATAGGGCTTATGTGGGACGGTTTTAGTAGCAGGGAGTTTCAGGGGTGCCCTGTGAGCAGAGCCCAGCACCTGCCCCAGAGCCATCTCCAGCTGCTCCAAAAGGGACCTGCTGCTGGTGTTTTTAGTTTGCTTTTAGTTCTTGTTGGTCTAGCCTGTTATTAATAGGCAGTAAATCATATTACTGTCCTTACACTGAGCGTGTTTCACCTGTGACAGTGACTGGTGAGCCCTTTTCCATTTTATTTTCTCCCCCTCTTCCTTTGAGAAGGGGGAGTGAGAGAGTGGTATGGTGGAGGTTTCACCCTCACAAAGCAGTGAAGCAGAAGTCCTCCCTTTTGCTTCTGACTCTCTTTGGTATGAAAAGGTTATTTCAAAGATCTTTCATTGCCTAGTCCACCTAGCCTCGATTCCTCTGTTGACACCTGAGATTTATGATAAGTGCCGTGAGATCATGAGTAGCCCAGGGGGAAGTGCCCTGTCCTGGCACAGCGAGGTTTCCAAGCAGGAAGACGAGATGCTGCACTGAGCCTTCTCGGTTCCTCTCCGTGATGCAGTCCACAGCCGGAGATGGGTCGAGCAATGACAGGCCTGTACCTCTGCAGGGAGAGGTGCTGCTGGCTGGGGAGGGAGCAGAGCACAGTGGGCTTCACTGAGTGTTCGTCTGCTTAAACTCTTGACAAAGTCGTTACGGGAGGCCGAGCAGTGACTTGCCTCCCCTGGGTACATTTGGTTTTCTGGAGTCTCAGGATGCAGCCTTAGCCCATCCTATTACTCCTTAGGTAGCTTAAAGATCCCTGAACCTTAACAATCTGATAGCGAGGCAATGCATTTAAATATCCCCAGGAGAGTAGTGCAATACACAATGGGTTCAGTGGAAATGCCTGTGGAGCTCAGCCATCTAGTATTTCCAACTAAAACTTGCATCTTATCCCATTGTGTGGTTGAGGATAACGGAAACTTGAGACAGTGTTTCCAGGTAGTTTCTGTTCACATACTGTTAGGCAGTCCTCAGAGGGCTTTTTACCCTGAAGCCAGCACACTCTATGCCCTCAGAACTACCGGAAAAATATACTTTAAAATCCCATGAAATTTAGTAAACATTAGAGATTTTTTCTCGTGATTTTCCTGACTACCAGTCTAGTTTTATGCTTCCTAAGAGCACCTATTTTATCTCCTCCTGACTATTAAAGCTCCCCTATTTCTCTCTTTTCCCTTCTTCCCGCTGTTCTTTCACCCTCCAGCTAGTGTGGGCAGCTAAGCTGAAAGAACAAAAAAATGGAAGGACGGGAAAAATAATGAAAGAAATCCATCAGGAATTTATCTCTGATGGAAATTTGAGGTATCTCTGTGGTAAGAGGTAAGGAAGTGTTTCCAGAGGTCTTGCTGTCTTTCCCTGCCATGGGAATTACGTCCAGGTCAGCCAAGCAGAACTAAACAGTCTGAAATCGTTCCTGGGATTAAAACCCTCAAACCACCATGAGGTGGTGGCACTGAGATGGGGCTGACCTTGCCCCAGTCTCTGCCAGCCCCAGGTCTGGTCCCATTCCCAAACTCACCTGGAGCCACGCTGGCGTTTTTCAGCAAAACGAACCCCACAGGCGCTCCGTGCCCCTGCTCTGCTAATTTGATGAATAGGCTGGACTGAGCATCCTCCTCCTCACAGAGCAACCTCGCGTCACCGGGACGGCGCGATGGCTGGTTTCCAAACCATGCAGCGTGGAGCACGGGGGCTTCAGAGACAGCTTACAGAATTATCCCGATAAGCGGTGACGAAGGAAGCAGGGCCATTAGTCACAAGGAGACCAGGGCTCTGACAGTGACAGCCGATGATGTACAGCAGCTGCATTTGGTTTGCAATCAGTTCAGGCTACACTTCAGACACTGAGGTATCTTTTTGGGGTTTTAGGTGTTTTTTTTAGCATATCCAGAGAATTATGTACATTGCTCCAGTTGTTGTGTATGCGCCAGGCTGAGAAAGTATTCTCTTTCAAATCCCCAGTGGCCTGCTAAAGCCCCAAAACAAGCAGCGAGGATTAATTCCTCCCCAGATAAGATTCTCCTAAATCCGAACAGATAATTTGTTTGAAGTTTAATTTTAGTCTGTTATTACACACACGGGCCTTATCTTCATTCAGAGTCGTTAGCAAAATTAAACAAGCCTCTTCAAACAGGAAAGGGAAGCATAGCAAGAGCCCAAGCAAATGAGTGAAATCCAGAGCTAATGGCACTAACGGTAGGCTTTTGCACGGCCAGCAAGCCCAAGCCCTCAAGGAAGCTCCAATTTATTTTGTTCTCCCATTTTTGTTCCTTGTGGTAGGTGTACAGGCTGCCCGGTGTGGGGATGACCCCATGGGACTCAAGCCTCCTCTGCTGTGATGCATATTTGACCACATATATCCTGCACCTCCTCCTAGTTAATGAGATTAATATGTGGTACAATGGAGTTGAAGTCTGTCCTAATTGCTCGCGTGGTGAATCTGGATCTCCACCAGAGGGCTGAGCTCTTCCCCTCTAGCCCGCGTGAGGTAGGAGCCTGAGGAGGAGGCCATCTCCTCATTACCACTGTAAATGGGATTTGGGCCCTCAGTCCCAGTCAGAGAAGAGTGTCTGAGCACATTAACACTGCAGTGTCCTCCTGGTCAGGGCGATGATTAAGTGAACACCTAGACAGTGTTTATGCTGTTTGACCTCAGCCAGCACTGTTCTGACCAGAGCACAGCTGACCATGTTCGTACCCGATGTACCTTTTTGTAATAAATGCAAGAATCTCTGAAGATAATACTTCAGAAGTCTCCCTCCCTAACTGCAGTTATAATATCCCCGGATCCAGAAAAGTAAAAGAGGGACTAAGATTACCTGTGGTAATCTTGAACCAAGTTGGGAGAAGAGCAAAGCTCTTGCTATCTGCCTTTAGAGCAGTCTATTTCTTGCTGCCAAAGCCAGCATTACTAGGACCACATGGGCTCCCTCTAGCGAGTACAGGATGAATTCTTCCGCACTAAAGCAGTGAAAGCTGTCTGGAGCTCATCCACTTCAGCGTGTGAAACTGGGGGTGATAAAGTAGGTGGAACATGGTGTCTATAGGATTAAGCCTCAGGTCAGGGTGCTGAAGACCTAGGTTTCAATACCAATGTGATGCACCACTAGAAAATGTTTAATTCAGTCATTTCCTTCTGATAATGGAGAACTGACTGTATAATTTAATTTAATTTAGGACATCATGCAAAAAGGAACTGTAATAAGCAGAAGATATCTTCATTCTCCCTGCCTTCTAATGTGGGTAGGTCTGTGTAGAGGTAGATGGGACAGAGAACAATTTTTCTTCCAAGTTCAAGTGTTGCATAGTAGAAGGGCAGGAAGCAACAGACACAAGTTGCTGCAATGTACATTATGGTTAGATAACAAAAAGGAAATTCTTATCAGTCTGTGTGGCCAAGCACTGCATCATGTCACTCAGGGAGGTTGTGGGATCTCTGTCCTTGGAGATATTCAGAACTTGACTGCACTAAGGCTTGGTGACCGGAGCTAGCTTTGACATTTGCCCTGCTTTGAGAAAGGCGTTGGAACAAATGACCTCCAGAGGTCCCTTCAGCCTCAAATTTCCCTATGATTTTATGATGGATACAAAAGTCCTTTTGACACATTAACTAACAAGTTTTTCATATTTCAAAGAGGAACAACATGTTTTAATTCACACACACATATATTCACAAATGATGAAATGGGCAGAGTGAGTTCTAGGCGCAGGACAAAAAGCACCGTGTAGGCTTTACACATTTACATGTAATTTCAAAGAGCAACCTCCTGCTCTGAGTCTCAGTGATGAATTTTGAGGTCTATAAGTCTGGCTGTTCCTTAGAGGTTGGACCACTTCTTTGTCAATTGGCTCACAGACTGAGCTGCATCAGTACAAATGAGTTTGAAAATAATTTGTCCAGAATGCCATTTTCAGTCTTTCTACTTGCATTAATATGTAGCTTTTTAATGGATTTATTTATTTTCTGGTACAAATATGCTACCTCTATTACACTAGATAGTATTATGTTCCTCTAAGAGGTCACTAAAATTAGGCCAATTCTTAAGAAGTTATTAACAGCAGGTCCTATTTTCAAGTTATGTTTTTCATATTTTCCACGAATTTGTTTGGAGCTTTTTTATTTTCCTTTACAAAATGATGCATTTTGATACCAAAACTATTTTTAAAATGCACATATTTAAATTGCTGTGAAAATATCACAGCAGATAAAGCACTACATATATTGCTCCTCCTTAGCTTGCATAGTCATGCTAGTCTATTTGCTGTAAACAGTAACAGCATGTTGTACTCTCCCACTGGGAAGAGGGAAAAAAGCATTTTCAACAGCAGCCTGAATAGGATCGTAAACAACATAACAGTCGGCAGAAAGACTAAAGTGACACTTTCTTGCTGAACAAAGACCTCTAAAGACAGATAAGCAAGGTAAGATACCTGGGTACCAATATGGCTAATGCAGATATGGGCTGAATTTGAATTCCTCTCCTATGGAAGTATGCATCCCCTGTGAGATGCAGAGCATGCCCGTTGTAGACTGAAAGCTGTTCTGTTTCAGACAAAACATCATAATTCACTCTCATTATGCTGGTAATTTAGACGTCCAAATCCAAGGTTCAAGTGACCAGGCAAAAACCTTTCTCTTCATCATCTTGCTTTAATATTGCCCCTAAACAGCTTGAAAGTGTGAAACTCTGTTCAGAGACAAGGAGACAAAAACCCAATGCCATGACTCTGATGAGCAGATGACAAGGTAGCAGGTAAGTTCCAGATATTTGGATTGCTGATGGTGTTTATATCAAGAGTAGTTTCTCTTTATCATGATTACTTTTTATATCACTGAAACTTTGATTTTTATTTTTTACTACTCCACTGGGCAATATTTGTTGATTTTTTTCAGTATTTGGATACTCACACACATTCAGGAACAGAATTATGGTAAGTGTTCTGTCTCACAGTTCAATTTCACATATTGTTTAAGGTCATAGCTCAGTGGACAAAGCGTTGTTAGTTTTGTGGTGAATTTTGCTAGCCATTATGGTGGTAGCATTGAATGGTCAACTGTTTTCCTGGAAAGCACACATTGGTAAGCCTCTATACCAGAAGAGCTCTAGGATCAATTAAACCTCCTTACGCTCTCCAAATAAACTATATTTGCAGACCTTTCAGTTTTATACAGTGATAGGTGCAGCCAAATGAAAAACTTTGCTCCAAGCACCTCAGACATTTTTGGAGATGAGTTTGAAAGTTGCACCCTAATATGAGGTCACATTTAATAACTTTATTTAGGGAAGAAAAATTCTCTCTGATCAAGACCGTGGTCCTGAAATCTATACTGGGATCTGATTTGTGTGGCTTGATTTCATGTGGGGTTTTAAGACTGTTGGTTCTCATTTCTTCATGTGCCATTAATGTGTGTACCCTGTACCAAAAAGGCAGGTACAAGAAGAAACTAAAATACAGGAAAAAAGAACCAACACAATGAGAATAGGGAAAGTTAAAGTAGATTTATCAAAAAGAAAGGGAAAAAAGGAAAGGGAGGATGTAAACTAGAAGATGACACAGTGGGTTAAGAAAGGGCAGGTAGATGCATATTCTCAGGCTCTGAGTCCAACTGTCTGCAGTTAAATTTTCATGTTTTTTTTTAGAGTTAAGGGAAGGAAGATGGGCTTGTCAGCATGTACGGGGTTATTATTTCAGTCACGGTGAGTATATTAGGTCTCAGCCCTAGTGAAATAGTATTATTTGCATTACTTGTGGTTTATCTCTACAGCTCTCAATTCTGATGTAATTATGCCACAGCATGTGAAAACTTTTATAATTTATATCCTAAAATGAAGGATTGAAACTGAGGCCTTTCTAATGTCAATGAAAGACATCCTATTTCACTTCAGCATGAAGTCAGGATTTCATCTCAAATGTGGAGCTTGTTCAATATTGAGAGCTCTGTGAACTTACAGTGATGAGCCAAAGCCAAATCTTGGGAGCTCAGGAGGGTTCTGTTTTCCAAAAACTAATGTAAGTTGGCAGGAGTTTCTCCCATCCCTCCCTTCATGGCAAGGCTGTACAGGGTCAGTATAAAATAAGCTGCTATGACTGCTGCTTCTTTTAAAGAAGAATTGCTCTGTGTGGTGCAGCAGGGGCAGGTTTCACAAAGGTTATTACAAAACAACCATTTGCACACAGGACTTATGGTGAGGACGTTATCTCCTCTAATCCAAGAATTTTCTCTTTTTTTCCTGGCTTGGGGTGTGCAGCGCTTTACAGGCAAACACAAAGGCAAAACAGCCATGTGCTCTGAATAACTTGCATTCAAATTAGATTGACAACATAATGAGAGCTGAATAATGTTATATTTGGAAGTCGTTGATAGAAATCATCCCAGCTCATATCTTGAGAGGATAGTAGGATGAGTGGTTATCTATGGCTCTGCTGCTTCTTTCACAGTCATTTTCTTTTCTCATCTTGCCTGGCACTCTTCAAAAATAGACTCCTAAGATATGAAATTTATCTTTATTCTTCTAAAAAATATCCTCCTAACTTTCTGGATGGACCCTTATAACGCTCCGATTATGCTTTAGAGTTGGTGTACTCAAATCCTCGCTGATTTCCAGGATGGGTCTTAAATCACACACTATATACCCCTATCCCTCACTATTCTGCTTTGGATTTACAGTTCCAGTTAAAGTTACATCTGTGAAGGAAGATGACATGAGCAAGCATCTTGCTGCTCCCTATCGTTTTAAAATACCAAATCAATTTAAGGGCTTAACTTATTGTTATAGTTTATATTGAACCTCCTGAATCAGTTCATTGAATTTTAGCTGTAGCTATATAAAATTCTATACAGTGAAATTATTTGGCCATACTGTGAA
This sequence comes from Cygnus atratus, assembly GCF_013377495.2. Taxonomy (NCBI): domain Eukaryota; kingdom Metazoa; phylum Chordata; class Aves; order Anseriformes; family Anatidae; genus Cygnus; species Cygnus atratus. The sequence goes on from NC_066365.1 coordinate 58,698,018, forward strand.
TGGCTATGCCATGATCCATCAATGCCACTAACTGCCAGCAATAAAGAAATCCCCCTTTATTCTCCATTCATTTCAGAGAATTTCTAAAACTATTATTGAACACCAGGACTATGTTTTACTAGGTTTTTAATTTTTTTTGCTTTTACAGAGCATATTGATGATATTTACCTGAAATGCACTTCACTATTGAGTGGCTTCAGTAGCTGTCAGAAAGAGACACTGGGAATACCCAAGGAAACACAGACTTGTAAGATTGGCTTTAGTAGTGAGCAAGATAATGGAAACATTTATAAGGGAGAAGATTACAATTCAGTTAGAGATGTGATTTAGTGTGGGGAAAGCTGCATAGTTCTGTTAAAAGAAGATCATGTATGACAAATGTATTAGGGTCATTTCAATGCACTGCTGAATTGATAAAGACGAAATCGTTGACATAATTCATCCAGATTTCAGGAAAGTATTTGTTACAGACTGTACAGGAGATCGATTTACAAGGTCAGAAAGCAGAGCATAGGAGACAACTCCTGAAATGGAATACAAATTGGTTTAGGCACAAGAAACAGATGGTGTCAGTAAAATGAAACAATTCAGGGTGCAGCGAGGTACGGATATGCCTGAACACGAATACTGAATACCACAAGATTCGGGTCCCGAATCATTTGTTGCGCTAGGAATGTGGACATGGGTAGGTCTTCATAGCTTTGGAATGACAAGAGTCGCAAACCCTTTGGGGTGATTGATTTGAAAACAACCACAAAAATGCAAATCATTGTGGAGAAATCCATGCAGTAAATGCACTTCTAAAGTCCTCTACAGACAGCTGAAAAATGCCTAAAATTCACAGGTGATTAACCACTTCTACCTGCTTTTAACACCATCTGTGCACCTTGTTAAATACCAAATTGAAACAGATACATTTTCCTGGTGTGTCAGAATCAGCGCAACCACTGAAGTTGAGAAAAAATGACATTGTGCTGTTAGTGAAATGCACAAATAGTGAAGAATTTGAGGGCAGTCTGCACTCTCCATCATCAAAATGTCTAAGGAAGTGCCCTAACCAGGCTTTGACTTTTTTCTTACTGTGTGGATTTTTTCTCTTTACTTTAGGAACAGACTGAGAATGGTCTAGAACTGAGAACGACTGAGAGCAAGCACTGCAAGCTCATTGGGGGCCCCAATAACTGACAATATTCCTCCAAAGACTCATTCTTTGAGTATGAGTTGTCTGCCGTCATACTAAAACACAGAAAAAAACAAGGGGCTGCATTAGTTAGTACACTTCTTTAGACAATAGTGCTATTGCTTCTTTTAAAGCAGAAAGGCTCGATGTCTTAAAGTTTGGATGGGAATTACACCCCTCGTAGCATTTGAAGTTCCACCGTGGGTCTCTCCCCATCTTCTAGCCCTAAAGTTGCTTGACTGGTGTGGTCCCCTAGGCCTTACCACCACATGTGAAAGCACCAGTTAATTTTATTTATACTAGCCTTTAAATGTATGCATTTCCATAAAGCAAAATACTTCTAGTCAACAAGAATCTTGAGCTAAATCTTTTAAGTCCATGATGGAGAAAACATTTAGGGCCTGACCTGTTGAGCAGAAGCCTGTGTGTCTTTGGCTCCTTATCCATAGAGCTAACCACACCAAATTGCTAGTACAGACCCTCAAAGCCACCCCTTGTGCCCTATTGGCAGGTTTTGGGAACCTTACTTGCAAAAGAAGGCAGATATAAAACAGATGGCTAAAGAAAGCACCACAGATCTGCACAGCATATACAAATTATTTCAAATCCATTTTCATTTATTTTGGTATGCTTGGCTTAAAATTATGATTCAGTAGCTGTGTCATAATTCATATTTGTCCCTCCAAGCTGCCTCTGGAGGACAAGGCAATGGCCAGGGAGAGTACCCACTTCAGCCTGTGATTTCTGTCTGCTGCTGAATACAAGCCAGAACCCTCAGCCCTGATCTTACATAGTACTGTGAGATTCTGCTTGGTGCCTTCACCATTTGTCAGAGTGAAAAAAAAATAAAAATACAGTCCACATATGACCTCTCACTAGGACCAGGAGATTAAATTTTGAATTGATTCAGTGACCAAAAAGCATAAAGAAAAAGAATCTTTCTTGGTGAAAGAAAAGAGATCATTTAGAAAATAAACAGGAGCCAAAAGTAAAAAGAAAAAGGTATGAAATTCAAAGGTAAAACAAGCAGCAATAAATAAATTAAAGGTAAAGGACTACTTTCACTGAAATAATAATTTCCTCTCTGATAATTTAATAGGATCATAATCTCATTAGTAAAATATAAAAGCCAAATGAAGTTCTGGAACAACTTGGCACCTTTTACATAATACCTACATCTTGTCCAGAATAGTTTGAGGGGAATTGGATGCTTAAAAAGAGCTTGTAAGCCCCCTGGTTCTACTAGGTATAATAACAAGCTTTATAACATTGAGCAATTAGAAATCACACACAAAATGAAGCAGGTCTTAGTCTGGAGCTTTGATTCTGCATGACCAACACACGAAAGCGGTAGGAGAAAAGACAAGAGGCAGCATCCACTCCCATGGGTACTGTGACATGGGAATTACAGGGTTCATTTTCTTTCCACCTGATTCAAACCTGGAGCATAAAAACAGAGCCTTTAATTTGTTTTTGTTAAAGCTCTTGCATTTTTGTAACTAAATATTTATGTGAAGAGAAGGAGGTTTCCATAGAGTTATGGTCTTATCTGGTACGTAGGAACCCAAGATTCAGCTCTTCGTTCCACTTAACATTTACCTGCTTTCACCAGCTGGAAAAGCTTCTAGGGAGATAAAAGAATGCTCAACAAACTTCCCTTAGAACAGACTGAAAGAGAAGAAGCTCCAGAGGTCTGCAAAATTTGAACACAAAACATGCAAACTTCAGCTTAATGACTCTGTAGGGTACTATTGCACATCCAAAGACGTGGTATAGGTTTGATATGAAATTCCTCATGACTCCATAAAAATTGCATTTCAAAACCAATACATATTATTTTTTCCAGACAGATATTTTCAAATGGAAAATTATTTTGCTGTGATATTCTTAACAATTTCTGTTTCATTTTTATATTTATGTCCTCTATCAGTGACCCTTCTTTCTTTATTCCCTCCAAATTGACTAGGAAGGGCAGGCTCTCCACCTCCTTTGCTTACAGTCTGCTGAGTATTGACCACATATGGAAAGTGAGGGTCTTTGCACCAAAGAATCTGTTGTGGTCGCAGCAATGAACGTCTCTGAAATGGTCAGACAGCCTTCCAGGATTTGATATACTCTGCCAGCTGAAAAATGAACTTACAAGTCTGAAAAGCCACTCATACGTCAGATCTGATGACAGTACTAGGTCACTCTTCAATTTCATAGTAAAAGACAGTAGCCTCAATTCCCTACCTGGATTTCTCAGTAAAATGATCTATTTCTTATGTTTTTAACACACTTAGGCAAACATAAAATGCAGTACACGTTTCCTCAGAACCCGTCAGTTGTGCCTGTCCGAAGCACTTGACAAAATATTTTCTCTGATCTTATATTGCATTTCTAGTTCCATCAGTAGCAAGATATTTTAAGGGAAATAATAACAATGCAGAAGGAGGGCAGTAAGAGTCTTGACAGGAGGAGTTTGATGCCTCTGGGAAAACAATCCATTTACACTAAGTCTATACTCAATTATAACGACAAGGCCTTGAACCAGGCTCTGAGATTTTATACTTTTTTCTTTACTTTTATATTCTAGTTCCTACTAAGTTTTCCTTCCTCTTATGTCAAGGGAAGAAGGACCATGAATTCTGATGGCAAACATAAAATAACTTACTCATAATCCTTACACAGTTATTTGCTATCACTAGTATAACAATCAATTAGTTTATTAATCAATCAATTTTACATGTGCTCTGAATTTGGAGCATTCTTGGCTGAGTTGGATTCAAACTTTCCCCAGCATCTTCCAGATGCTCACCCACAGCCTGGTGGGTGGTGTTCCTGGGGGATTTCACTGAAGTCCATGTCAGGCTGAGTACTGAGCAGTTCTGTGTGTTTACTGATAATGTCTAGGGGACAGTGACCTGCTCAAACACCTATGCCCACAATCCTACCCATTTTCTGAGCCTTTCAGATGTAGTTAGATAGGAAGCAGCCGAAGAGCTCTTTTTCAAGGAAACCTTCTGTACTACCTGAGGTCCAAGATTTCTTTGACAGAAGTGCGCCTAAGAGTTAGACACTGCAACATCACAGGACCTTGGAGAAAAGAGCCTTTAAAACAAAACAAAACAAAAACTGTTCAAAGAACTTCCAGATGAAGTTATATATGGCTTATTACTCCTATAAAATCTACACAACAGAACACAGTTGAATTTGGATTCTAAATCACTCAGAAGAACTCAGAGTTAGCATTGTTCTCTTGCTTATATGTGTTCAATGATTTTCAAAATCAGCTTGTTTTCCAACTTACCATCTCTCCTCTGTCCCACCATCTTCCAGCTTTTCCCTCATTTTTTTTTTCAGTGAGTACCCAATACCTGCGCTCCTCCCTCTTGGCTGCTGCTTCGTGTCCCTTCTTTCCTTTAGTCAGATCTCACCGCCTAGCCCCTTCCTAAAGCCATCCTGCACACAGTCAGCTCCTGTCTCTTCCCCCAAATTCACTCATTCTCTGTCTAGAGCAGGCAGCCACTACTAGACTCCAGTATCCAGTCACTCCAGCTAACAGTCATACAATGGCTGAAAGAAAAAAAGAAAAAAAAAGTCAGAAAAAAGAGACTCTCCTATTTTAATGTTACATGCAGCCCCTAAAACACAAAAGGATATAATATACTGAAGGTCCAAAAACGTTGAGGAGAAAAAAGAAACACCATCACTTTAAAAATCTTTGTTGTTTGCCTAAGATGTGTCCTTCATGGACTTGACTGGGCACAAAAGGATTCAACGTAAATGAATAACTGCTAAACTGCTTCTGATCTGCAGATCATATTGTCCTGCTGACAGATCATGCATGTGAAGTAGAAGAGCTGATACAGGATAGTGAAACTAGCAATGAACCTGAGAAAATTGAGAAGGCACAGCTGGAATATAAATGGACAAAAAGCAGCCTCTGATGAGGAAAGGAAAAAATCAAAGGAAAGAAAACAACATAAATGCTAAAGATGGTAATACCACCCACAAGCATAGGATGCTTCCTCCAAAACACACAAATGAGGGTTTAGTGTGTATTTATCTAGCATCAGACTAACAAAAATGTGAAACAGACGAATGCTGCTATAAACTACCAAAGGTACTAAAATATGTTTTATCTATGATAGGTTAGATCCTTACTCAGAGGTATTTAAACCCTGACTAAATGGAACCCTGAAACATCTGTGGAGAGTCAGATTGAATCATCCTTCAGGGGACAAGTACTACACGTTTTCATTACATTTCAATTATGTAGCCTGTCCAGATCTTAAGGATTTACACTGTTTTTTTAATCATATATTTCTTTAGAGTTGGACACAGATGTAATGATCATGTTAGTGGGGTAGATAAATGACAAAAAATAAGCAGCAAAATTGGAAGTGATCCATTCATTGGCTTACCCATGGTAAAAAACAAACAAACAAATGAACAAACCAACCAAACACACACACACACACACAAAAAAAATAAAACAAGGTTGTTTTCCCTCTTAATGTCTGACAAAGGCACTGATTACTGAAAGCTGTGTTTTAAACCTGTTGATTAAATCTCCTGCAAGTGAAAACTGTTGGTTCAATCTCCTACCTAAGTAGTTGCATTAAAAAGCTAGAGCACCTCAGACCTGATTCTGAATGTGTAATTTGTCCCAGAAAAAAAAAAAAAAAAAGGTTTTTAGAAAGTCCTGAGCCTTCTGAACAAAAGGTAGAAAATGTTTAGAGAAGTGGAGGGCAACCTGCTGAAAAGACAGATGAACTCAAGATACCAAGGAAGTCTGACCATACAGCAGAATTGCAGAGAAGAGAGATGAAGCATTAAAAACAGATAAGTTTATCTAATGAATGTATAGAGAAGGAAAGCAAAGAAGATTATAGATCTAGAGACAAAGATAACAGGATGTTAATTGAAGAGGAAGGTTGAGAGTTGACTTCTTTTTATCTGACGTTCAATGACAATACCATATTATTCTGATGTTGGCAAGGTGATGGTGCTAAAGCAGTACCTGCAGCAGGTAGGAGAAGAACCAAGACGTGAGTTTTGCAAGGCAAGTGGCAGACTGGGCTCCTGAAATCTGCAATTCTGCTTCCTGGTTATGTATATGTTTGAAACTTTTGCTTTTCTTGGGCAAGACAATGGCTTCTCTCTTCAGTTTCTTACTTATAAAATGGGGCTGACAGTACTTATTTTCAGTCATCTTTTTGTTTTGTTTGTGTGAGTTCAGGTAGGAAGGGTATGTCTCAGCATGTCTGCCTAGAGCCCAGCAGAGTAACCTGGTCCTGGCCAGGTCCATTCCATAGCAGCATTGCAGTAACCACTGGTAAGTAAGACAGAGAGGATCAGGAAAGCTGAAGAAGTTGCCAAAAGGCTTCTATCAGGCACTAGAAGTGGTTATTTAAAAATACATATTTGGATTCTTTTATTTCTTTTCTGATCCTATCAAGCACACTCAAAGCATACTTCAGCTTAATTTTTATTTATTCCCCTGAATCTTTCTTTTACTTCAAAAGAAATTGGTTATTCTCATCCAAGAGCTTGGGCTTTCTGAAAAACACTAGCTCTCATCAGACCTTTGATAAAATCGAAAGAGCTGGAAACATTTAGAGCTCCTTTTGTTTTAATAACCTCTCTTTCATGAATATTTTATTCTCATTTGAATAATTATCATCAATAAAAGTGAAAACTTTGTTTGTTGGAACTGTAAGCAGCTTTGGGATTAAAATGAGTGACATCCTTCAAAAAATGAGGGCTATTAGAGAGTTATCTTTTTTACAAACAGAGCTCTTTCTGCAAGAGCATTCTGAGCCTGGAGTACTCCAAGACCAAGAAAACAGATGAGAGAAATTCTGCAAATGAGAAGAAAAACTGGGAAAAAGATTGTCTGGTTCATCTATGCTAGCGGTGGTATAGCTTTAACTATTAGAATACTGTGAAAATGATAGGGTTTCTAATATCATTAACAATTCTTTTAACAAGAGGGTTTAAATTATAGTTCTTTTTCATGCAAACTTTTTTTTCTGCAACTGTTTGTTGAGAAGCCTGAGAGGATGTGCAAGACTGTGATATATTGCACACATGACAACATAAACCACAGAAAAATATGAACAAAGAGGAAAGATAAATGTACCCTCTACAGCACTGAAGTTACAGGGTGCTGAGCTGAGGAACAGCTAATTTAGAAGAAAATGGGCTATAATTTGGAGAAAATGTCTAAGTTTGATTTATAATTTGCAGATAAAATGTATGAACTCTGCATATACCCTATCAAACTACAGTTGCATATTAAAGCTAGCTGCTCTTTTGCTCTTCTTTCTTATATACAATAGCCAAGGATATCTATTCAACTTGATAACTTTAATTTAAAGAGAGTACCTGTTGGATTTATATGTGACCTACCTTTCTTCCCATATAAACTGATAATTAAGCACCTGGAATAGAAAAACCTCAGGTACAGAGGAGGGCCATGAGGATGATCAGAGGGATGGAGCACCTCTACTATGAAGACAGGCTGAAAGAGTTTGGGTTGTTCAGCCTGGAGAAGAGAAGGCTCTGGGGAGATCTTTTAGTAGTCTTCCAGTATTTGAAGAGGACCTACAGGAAAGATGGGGAGGGACTCTGTCAGGGGCTGTAGTGATAGCACAAGGGGTAATAGCTTTAAGCTAAAAGAGGGCAGGTTTAGATTAGGTATATGAAAGAAATTCTTCAGTTTGAGGGTGGCAAAGCATGGGAACAGGCTGCCCAGAGAAGCTGTGGATGCCCCATCCCTGAAGGTGTTCAAGGCCAGGTTGGATGGGACTTTGGGCAACTTGGTCTAGTGGGAGGTGTCCCTGCCCATGGCAGGGGGGCTGGAACTGGGTGATCTTTAAGGTCTCTTCCAACCCCAACCATTCCATGATTCTATGATGCTCGCCTAGTTTGGTCTTAGATGAAGGTCTTGCTCCATCTCCCCCCACATCATTATACCTCAATTTTCCAATTTAGACATTTCTGAGGTGGTTTTGTCTCAGGTGGATATTGTCTGTGAGGATATACTGTGCTGCAGCTGTGGCCACAGCACTGCAAAGGGTACAGCTGAGCCACAAAGGTGTGCAGGAGGGCATGCAGCACCATATGGGTATCACGCTTGGGATTTGGTGCCGATGGATCAGTCTGCACTAGTGGGCTGAAAAATAAGCCAGACCAAGTCCTGGGGCAGCACACTGTGTGACACACAGATCTGTGCCTCAAGTGCGTGTTGTTCCAGCATCCCGTTTTTGAGAACATGGCTCCCTACCTCACTTTTTTTCTTTGCGTGTCTGGCTTTATGTATACAATGCAAGTGTGTGGACAATTCAGAGGGGGCTGGTTGCATACATATAACATTAAAATCCCTACAGTCCCTGATGCCTAACCTTTTATTCACGGTGCTGTGCGGTCACCTCTGGCTGCTCAGTGCCCGGGGCAGCAGCAGAGCCCCGACGTTATTTAGGAGGAAGGTGTACTTAGGCAGAGGATGTTACTTAGAGAGGGGCGTAAGGATGCGAGAAACATCTCCCAGGTGACACCACCATGCAAGGCCGGCCGTGGCACGACCCGGGCAGGCCTTCCGTGCCCTGCCGGGCTCTGCGGGACCACTACGGCCGCGGGGAGGCGGCCCCGGGGTCCCGCTGCGCCCCGCCGGCCGCGGCCAGGCCCGAGCAGGCCGGCGCCAGGCCCCGCCTCTCCCCGCAGGCTGCTCGGCGGCGGGCCGGGGCGGGCGGAGCCGGCGGCCGGAGCCATGAGCGCCCACCGCAGCGAGAGCGACTGGCAGGGGCTGGTGAGCGAGGTGAGCCGGCCGGGACGAGCCGAGCCGGGCCGGGCCGGGGGGCAAGCGGGGCGCCCGGTCTGCTGCGGGGCGGCCTGCCCGCCGGGATCCGGCCCGCCGGCGGAGAGGGGCGGGCACGGGGACCGCCGTGCCCGGGGCTGCAGCGGGCTGAGGGCGGAAGGTGTCCCCTGGGGGCGAGACCCCCGGCAGTTGTGCCGAGGGGAGGCCGGCAGAGAGGCTGCGGGCCTTGGGCGGCCCCAAAGAGGCGGCCCCCAAAGGCGGCTGCAGCGCGGCTCGCCCGCCTGGCGCACCTGACCCGGGAGAGGGGTGGGTGGGTTTCATACTGGGGTGCTGTAGGGACCGTGGGCGTCAAGAGGTAAAGGAGAAGGCTTTCAGAAAACAAAATTATAAAACGTACCTACTGTGTCCGCCTTAAAAGACCCGTAATGTCCACGAGTACACGCTTTCTTGTAAGATATAAGTTACCAAACTCAAAGCGACTGGAGGCCTGTACAATTTAAAGGAATATCATCTGTGTTAAGCCTGTTTAATAGGCAAAAACATGTTTGGGGTAGATTGGCATTCTTATTTTTGCATTGCTGTAGGGCATTAAAATGCTATTTTTATGTTTACAGACAAAACTGCACAAAAGGCATGTGCCTCAATGCGAACCTGACTGAACCTGCTGTTGTAGGGTAGCTTTTACACAGGTGAATTCCTCTGATTTCAGGAGGGCTTTGCCTCCGTTACATTGCCTGAGCATGGCCTTAGGCCCTCGCCTCTCAGAAGTATGCATGGGTTCAGTCCTGAAACTGTCACATCTCCCAGTGAACTCAGTTAGTGTATGCGGGTCCAGGTCTGTGCAGTGCATCCAGAACTGGAGTCTTTCCATGCACATGGTACTTTGAAACACATAAAACAATCCAGAAAAAAGTGAAAAGCATACTGCCAGTGTCCTGCTTGTGCAGTGTTGCACCTGACATCTCATTTCCCAAATGGGAGTTTTGTTTGTGGGTGGGGTAGTGTTACGTGGCAGGAAAGGGTAGGGAAATAGAAATGATTCACAAGGTGCATTCAAAGGAAATGTCCCTGATCTTGGCTTTAAAAAGTCATTCATTTAGAGTTCCTGTAGAACTTTTTGGCTTTTGATATGATTTAACCTAAAAGCTCAATCTTGAACACTTTCTGGTTTAGGGGTTTCCTGGTTGTAGTGAAGTTTAATGGCTGCTCAGCTACATTCTTGCAAATACTTCAGCATACATATAATTTCTTTTTTTTTTTTCAGGAACAATGAGAGGCATAGCAATTTATATTCCATTTTTCCTTCCTTTCTCTGTGTTTCCACAGCAGGCATACAGCCTGTTTTTCTGCATGAAGTCTGTAGCACACGCTGACAGGGTATAGGCTTCCCTCTTCTGCTTTCCCCTTCCTTTGGCTGGTGTGATTAACTTTGTGCAACTTAGCTATTAGCTTCACCATAGTAATGGGTCTGTGAGAAAGTGGCTCTAACTTCTGAAGTAACTTAAGTTTTTCCAGTTTACTGTATTCCTCAACGTGCAATTTGAGGGGAAGGTATAGAGCTTATCACGGCCTCTCAGTTTCAGTGTCTACTAGGTAATTTAAGTTTTGTTCCCTACACATGTAGTAAACATTCTGAAGTGCTGTCAAAGCAGAAAACTTAACATAGGCAGGAAGAGACTTCATAGATCCGAATAAACACTCTTACATTGTGGATGCTGAACAGGTGAAATACAGAGGGGGATTCAAATTCTTGACCTAAAAGAGCAGAAGCCAGTGGATTCAAATCAGTGGTCAGATACTTGTTACCTTTCAAATATGGAGAATTGAGTGTGTGGAAATGAATTTCCATTTCCTATTGAAATACTTGTCAAAGCAGCTGTAATATGTTTAAGTCTGGTATTGCAGGTATTAGGATGAATGGTAATATGTATTTTTGTCCTTATATGTATACATATACTAATACTTGTACACACAGCTGTGTATTTCTGTAGTTGGGTTTTTCATTCTTCATTAGAAAAAAACATTTATTTTGATTTGTTCCTTTTACTCTTTTTTCCTTTTTTCTTTTCTACTTCAGTGCCTTTTGCTCTGTACTCTTTCACATTTCTTTCTCTGCTTTTATTATGCTCATCACCAGCTTCTTGCATGTTCTTTTAGCTCCATGCTTACATATGGTTTCCACTCATCCCACAGCCTTTCAGGCTTAGTGTGCACCTGGTACTCTCCACAGTCTTTGTGCCATGTGTACCATGTACTGACTCTGAACAGGGTGATGTAGAAAGGGGAATACTGGGACAAAGCCAACTTTGTAAATATTTGAGAGCAGAAGGAGTCATTATTTCCGCTGATAATCTTGCAAACTGAATACAAGAGAACAAGCTTCAAGATCGAGAATCCATGTAAATTTTGTCCATTCTTGTGTTGAGTTCAGGTGTCTGTCGTGGATGAATGTTTATAAAAAGTGAAGTACTCTGTTGGATTACCACATAATTTTTGCTTGGGGTCTAGATTTTTATCTTACATTACATCACTGCATAGCCCATATTTAGGATATTTAAAAGCCAGTGTAAGGCAGTAGGATATTAACTGTTATTAACTAACTAGTTATTAACTGTTTGTTTTACATGAATGAAACTGAGCCATGGCAAGAACTTTCTTTAGGCCTCCACCGAGATGGTGGCCTAAATCCTTCAGAAACAAATGATTTCGTAAATCTCAAAATACTATCCCAAGAGTAGGGCCCATCCATTTAAATGTGTTTTTAAAAATAATAAACAAAAAAAGATAAAATCCTTGATGCAAACAAGATACCTCTCCCACCTGGAAGAGGATGAAAAAAGGAAAATATGACAGATAATAGCTGCTTTGCTGCGTGCACTGCTAGAAAGCAAATACTATAAGGTGGTTATGTGGCACTCTTCACTGAAGAGAATAGAATTATTGAAAATAATTTTGTCACCAAAATCTTGGCTGTAGAGTTTTGTTTGTTTGCTTTTAAGTGTTTATAAATGTCAGTACACATATTTACTTTTTAGCCTGACTTACATATTTATGGCTATGCTAAGCTGTTAATTTATACAACTTGTGTGAGTCAATTCCTTCCTGGCTCAATTTTCTTCTCTGTGTGGAAGAGATGAAATGTAGCTAAATGCTGTTAATAGGAGTGAAAACCATGATAGATGAGTGTTGTTTGAGGGTGGTTGAGGTAGTTCTGTTTTGAGAGGTTGTAGAAGCTTCCAGTTCTGTGTTTTCTGTTCTAGAGAATGGTGTGATTTCAGTTTTTCCTTGAATTCTGTGTAATCTACCTTGGAATCTTATGACCGAAGGGTGGTGATAGAACTAGTGATTGGGAAATCAGTAAGTGGTAGCATGATCCTGGGGTGGTGGGGTGAGTTGAACAGCACCAGAAGATCATGTGTGTGGTAGGGAAAAACCACTTTTGCATGGTGTGCAGGACCACCTCCGTCCTTGCCTTAGGGAGCTGACTTCTTAAGAGTTCAGTCTCCTTTCTACTGAAGTCAGTGACTGTTCCTCCGTTAACTTCACGGAGAGTTGGCACCAGTCCTAATTTAATACTGCTTGGAGAACGTGTACTTTTGGCAGTGTTTTCCACTGGAAGCAGGAAGGTTTCCTAGGAAACCCATAGACTAGAGTGGCTGTCCTCCGTTCTTTCTGCTGGCTTCTCCCTCAGATTTGGCAATTTTTAGAATTAAATCCAATGTCAAAATGCTTCACTTTCCTTGCCACCTCCCACATATTATAGCATTTACTGTATGCTATTTACAGCTACTCATATATGACTGTGTTTCCTAAAATTAGTTTGAAGAAATTTAGTCTCCATTTAATTTGTTATTCTCAATAATCTCTTGATTATTAACTGTGTGTGGTCTTGGGCACTGCAGGGAGAAGTGATATGGATGTGCTCTCAAGCTCCCTTCTGTAGTAACTGGCAAGTTAAAACTAGGAGAAAGAGTTTGGGGGAATGATTTATCTAACGTGCAGCTATTGAGCAGTAGTTCTAGTTGAAATAACCACATGCTCCAGGCATGAATTGTGAATAACAGTGAGAAACCTAACCTGTTTGTAATTGGCAGAACACACCTTTGCCATTGGTTGCACTTTTTTTTTTTAAATATGAACTGGAGAGAAAAGGAAGGAAAATTAGTGAGATTTTCATAATTACAGTGTATCTGCATTTTCAAATGGTGAGAAATGTAATTAACCAAACCTATCTGAGGGGACCACACAGGGTTTGGGACCACTTGTCTCAGGGTTTTTCAAAATACGGGCAAATGCTAGTGACTGTAGGCAAGAACAAAGTGGAGTGGGTGCTCTGAGTTCCCTGGGTGACTGTTGGCATTATAATGGCTTTGTCATTTGGAAATTAGATTTCATATTTCAGTGAATGATACCATCCTGGTTCATGTTTGAGCAGTTAAGGAGTAGCAAGTGAAGGAAATGCTGGGCTGTAGGAAAAGCAGAGTTGGTACTATGTGGTAAAACCAAAGAAACTGCATTGTTTCAGAATTTATTTGAGATGAGAACATGAGATGGCATGCAAATGGCCAGTAATTGTATATCGCTCTGGGTTTGAGTGCGTGCCTCTTCCAGATAAGCTGAAGACTTTAACCTGAAGTCAAGGAAAGCAACTTTACTGAAACATGGTCAGCAAAGACCCCAAATAGTGACATTGCAATGCATTTTGATACTCTTCAGTTTATTTGCAAAATTACCTTCGAGAGTGCAGTGAGAAGAAATTTGATGACATTTGAGGCAGTTAAAAAGTAGTAGGATCTCTTGTCCAAAAGACATTGAATCGAATTCAGTTTCTCTGAGAACATGGTGGATGATGGGTTTCCAGGTCCACATACAGCTTGGTGGCCCATCGTCATTTGGGAGGACACCAAGTCCTGGAGTATTAAGAGAATACAAGGTATGAGCCACATTGATTTCAAAGCAGAACTTGGAGAAAATATCTTTACTTTTAGCCTCAGGAAATTAAGTATTTTTCTCCTTGGCACTGATTGCCATAAAATAGCCAAGTATAAGCCAGTAATTCGTACAGAGTTAAAATAAATTATTTTGTGATAGGAATGTGGTGTGTTTGTTGGTTTAAAAAAAGAAAGTCTAAAACCTTGACAGTGTTCCAGCTTCATCTGATTATTAGACCATGTCTGTGGCGTCGTTAATGAGATCTATCCAGATTTGTCTCTAAAAATAGCAATGGACAAATAGTAAGTGTTTGATGTAGAGGGTCACCTTGGAACAGTTTCACTCTCCTGCAATGCCAGTCTCTTTTTACTCAGTTTCACTAAAGTAGTTATCTGGCTGTAAAGCAGTTCAGGCAGTAATGTAGGGTGTCATATATATTCCTTTAATTATTATGATCTTCCTTGTACCAATTATAATTTCCTTTATTGCAGATAACAGTGAATTGGTAGATAAAAGTCACTAGGCAGATATGAAAAGTTTTATGTAGTAGCTTTTAGATTGAAGGCATAGTAGCTGGTTCTTGTTTACTTTTGTTTTTTAAATTCAAAGATTCTTTTGAAACGTCAATTGAAAAGAAACAAAAATAATAAGAATATATCATATTCTTACAGTAGATAACAGAATCCACTTGTTTGTCTCACTGATAGGCATTATGTGAGATGTAGCCTTTTTTCTTCAAGTGCAGAGGAAGAAACCTCTATGAATGCCAGGAGCATCTCTTGAATACCTCTTCTCAGACTATATTGGAAATTTTTCCTTATTGCTTGCATTGCTCAAAAAACAAAAACAAAACAAAACAAACTATTAAACTCCTATGTTCCTTTGGGCAGTATACCAACTTTGGTGCACTCATTTGTTCATATATGGGAGGTTGTTGTTGGGACTCAGGGATTTTCCTGTGTATAGTCTTTTCCTGGTATACAGTGGCTAAATAAACTTGTGGCCATTATTCATGCCTTTTTTGTTTGTTTAACATTCTGAAGCATATATATTGAATAAACTCTTTGAGGTGCCTCATTGTATAACTTGTTTTTCCTCCAAAAATGGCAATTGGAATTGGAAACATAGCTCAGCTGAATAATCAAATCCCACAAGAATGCTGTGACTATCCTTTCTTGTACTGTAAACCCGTGGAAACCAATTACTCTACATTATTATTATTTTCATCCCATTTATTTGGGAAAATCCACGGTTTTGTGTAGCGCCAGGTCTGCGTTTCCTGCCTGGTAAGGATGTTTTTTGTCGCCTTCTTCACAGGCCCCGGTCAGCTTCTGGCAGCTGCACGCCATTTTGTGGGGTGCCATTTCGCGGGCCGCCATTTTGTGGCGTGGCGCCTGCCCAAGCTGTGCCCCTCCTGGGCTCAGGCGTTTGCCTGCTCCTCTCCCACTATGCCCCAGTGAGGCCTCAGCTCCTTCGTCTGGTGGTCAAAGGAGCAGGCCTGGTTATTTGGGTTGGTTCGAAGTGATGGGGGGTTGCTTTTAGTCCATTTTGTTTGTAATTAATGTGCCAGATCATTTGTATTTAAAAAGAGTTTAGTGAAGGCGTGTTTAGCAGTGGAATAAGGCATGAGATGAAATAGGGAAAAGAAGGAAATGGATTGTCAGAGACAAGTACTTCACTGTAAGTGAAAGAATGATTTTATCAAGTTTAGAGCAGTTTACCATGTCACTATAATCTCTTGCTGACAATATTAAAGTTTAGCTTCTGATGCCTTTCAGTGTTTTATCAGGGGACTTGACATTTGTGTAAGGTATCAGTAAGGACATAAGTACATAGGTACAGTTGCCTTTGTAAAGTTGATGCCAAGGCATCATAATCCAGTAAATTTATGGCAGTTTTTCAACTTCAGTAGTGCCAGAAATAAAATTAATCCAAGGTGGAAGTGTCCTTTTGAGAGTTCAAATCCTTCTTGGAATTGCTTTTCTCATCCCCTTCCGGCTTTTTTGCAAGTAAGCATTTACCATTTTTGGAAAATGTTGGCTGTACTACTATACTAAACTCCCTTTTCCCTTTCTCATTAACCTGAAATTGAGGTTAACAAAGCCAGTTCTGAGCAAGTGGTACATACAAGTGATGATTTTTGTCCCAAAGAACGGCACTGACTAGAACAGTATGGAAGTGCTGATGCTCTTGCTCTGTGCAAGAGCCCATAATGACAAAGTATTCTTGTCAGAGTACATAATGAAACTATAAATTGTTTTCATGAGTGCTGTGATATTTGGTCTCTTGCGGAGCACATTGAGAAAGTATTTAGTGCCACATCTCATGTGAGTAACGTCAGAAATAGATATAGATACATAGAATGAGAAGTGTCAGGTGATGGGTCAGAAGAATCTGCTGATTGAACACCACGTTAAGTGAAAAAAGTTGCCTGAAACTTCTGATAGGTAAAATTCAGCCACTGCAGGAAAGGATGATGTCGACATTACTCTCTCTTCCTCTCAATAGGGAAAGGCAGTGAAGCTGATCAGACTAATGCAGAAGAGCTAAGATTTGCAAGCTCTGCTTCTCTTTGTGCATGAGCCCTGCAAATAAGAGGTGGTGACAGGAGGGGAAGGCTCACTTCTGTCTTCCCACTCCCTTCACATGCTTGCAGTATTACTGCATTTTTAACATCCTTTTGGCTCAACAAGCATGTATAGTATCACAGCACGCTGAGGGACTAAAGTCATTTCTTTTGTCCGTGCCTATAGGGTATCACACTATAACTGATTCAAGTACATTTCAGTCGCCACTCACGCTACCCTTTCTACCATGGCATGGCCCTCTTGCACTACCTGGGAGGGAGAGTGAGCCCAGAGGACATCGCTGGTAATGGGGAGGGAAGGGAGGATGGGGTGAGAAGTGCCGGTTAGTAGCAGAGCTGCAGAGCTGTATTGTGGAGACAACTAGACATTTTCATACTGTTATATTGAGGGAAAAGAATAGAAATGTAGACTGATGAATTTTCTAACACACAGTAATCAGGAGAGCACGTGGCCTTGCAAGTGGATTTCAGGATTCTGAAACAATAAATTTCTTTTCTGTGGTTATTAGCAGTAAGCTAAGAAGACTTGCGACAGAGTTTGATCCCATGCAGAGAATCGTCTTCGGTCTTCTCAGAGGAAAACTTGAGAGTGTTGAATCAAGTACTGGCTGGGGTACAAGTGGCTCGCTACAGTTATTTTATTTCTTTTTCCTCTTCTGCAGTATCTGGTGTGCAAGAGGAAGCTCGAAAGTAAAAAGGAGGCATTGCTAATCCTTTCCAAAGAGCTGGACACTTGTCAACAGGAAAGAGACCAGTACAAGCTCATGGCCAATCAGTTGCGGGAACGACACCAGTCTTTGAAAAAGAAGTACCGGGAGCTGATTGTAGGTTGTTCTTTACAAATGCTGTATAACTGGGGGACAAGAATCAGCCTGAATATCAAAAGCAGTCTATAATGCATGCTGTAAAAAACGTTTGGGTACTTGTTTACAGTAGCCCTGCAGTTGTACAGTCCTGATCATATTATTACTCATTTGTTCCGCATTGATGAGGTAGTGGCTGTTATATAAGACACAGAAAGACAGTTTGTGCTCTGAGAAAATTAGTTGCAGTCATAATTCCATTTAAAAACTGACTGCAGTATTATTATTCCACAGCAACTTAATGTACCGTTATGAAAAACAGTGCAAAGTAAATTTGTAATGACCTGCTGTTCTAGAAATGTAAACAAATCTTAAGCCTTAGAGAAATTTTTAACGTGAAATTAATATTACTGGTATTAATCAAGATGCAGTAGTTTAGAAACAATTTTGAAAATATTTTAGTTAAAATGCATGTTTTAAGATTTGATCTGCAAAGTTAATATAGATGCTGGCTTCAGAAATAAGTTGCCAATAATGTGTGTCTGTTTATTTGTAGGATGGGGATCCATCCCTTCCCCCTGAAAAGAGGAAACAGGTAGGATTTATTTTTCAGTTGACAATATTATTCTGCTACAAAAGTTTTTTGCAAAACTGTGAAAATATTAACCATGAAAACTGGTAAAAAGCAAGCATTTCTGTGCACAGATGTTGAATTGAGACTTCTTGTGCTTTCTTCTAAATATATTTCATTCTGAAGTATCTGAACCGTCATTAATTAGAATATATGGCTATTGCTTTTATGTTCACTTAAGACTGAAATTGGTCAGTGTACAAAGACTTGAGATTCTTTTTCTCGTTGTTTATCCTTCTTGTTTTGAGTCCTAAAATGGATTCATGCCAGAACTTCTCATACTTCAGAAGCAGTTTGGGAGCGCATTGTCTGCATCCCATAGTTGTTAATTTATTGTTGTGAGTGCTGTTTTCCATTAGGTACTTTCCCAGGTCATTTGGGTTCCATGGGTTATAAGTGGTAAGAACAACAGTAATTGCGTTTTATGGTTCCTCTGAAAATCTTTTTGCCTACTCACTTCTTTTTTTTCCAGAGAATCACAAACTGTGTCCCTACTGCAGGATGTTGGTTGTCACAGCCTGATATTATCTTAATTTCTAGAGAAAAAATAGCACCCAAAGCAAAATGTGTGAGAAGGGAGGGTAGGAGAACCCAAAGGACAAAAGTTGTTACTGTAATTGCTAGTCTTGAAAGTCTCAGACTTGGACTGCTTCAAACGTGGGTCAGAAATTTTACAGATCGTCCTTTCCCTAGGAGTTTGCATGTAGTTCTTGCTATTTTATTAAATTTTTAGGGGCCCAGAGTTTTGGTGGTTTTAAACTAAACTTAGAGAGGAAATATTTTAACACCTTCATGTACTTAAATAGCTGCCAAGAAGTCAGTGTCTCAGCATAGAATCATTTAACTTGCTTGTTACTTCACATAATTTATCTGAAATTCTGTTATTTCAGCAGAGTTCCAATAAAAGTTTATGGCCAGATAAGGGTTTGTGCATTGTGACTACTCAAATTGGAGCTGAAGAATATGCAATTGAAATGAAAAAAGCCCCCAGCAATGCAGTATGTGGATCATTACAGAGATTAGTAGGAAGGGATATTTGCCATCCCATGGATGTTGTTCTCATTCCTCTCCCATATTTCAAAACAAACAAATACGATGCTTGCTTCTAAAGTATTGGCAGAATTTAGTCGAAATTCAGAAGTTGCAGTTACGTTTTGGCAAATCTTAATGTGTTAAGTGCTTGGAAAGTCATTTAATAATTTAGCTAGGAGTCTTTTTATTTTTTTATTTTTTTTATTTTTTTTTGTGAGGAAGTTATACATTCATGCTGAGTAACAGAGAAAGAAAGAAAATCTTGTTCTCAAATGGGGTCATTGTAGAGGTCTCCCCCAAGGACAATATATATTTTAGGCTGTACATTAACAGACTGTTAGTGCACTTCGTAAGTTTTCATTTTCCTGTTGAAGCATGTCTATAGCGTACAAGCTATATAATCTGGAGTAGTTAGGATAACCTTTCCGAAGAAGAGTATACTTTTAATTTGAGAAGTGCATCAAAGCATAATAAAATAAAGTTTTGAACATTTTTTCCATTATTCACGTAAACGCATTTCTTAGACAGCTTTTTCTTATCTAAGAAGGAGTTAAGTTCTCTGTGCTCTTTTGGACTTTTCCATCCACTTTTTGCTCAAAAACCTAGCTGCCTGCTCAGAGAAATTTGTTACCTCACAGTCACTTTATAAAAACAGAGATCTTGATCCTGTAATCAATTTTGTGTGACACAAATGTACGTGCTGTTCTTGTGGTCAGGAATGAGATGAAAACGTGACCTGCTGAACAATTTGCTGTCCCTTACATTTCTGTACTATAAATGAGAAATTATTGTTGAAATTGCAATTTACAGCCCTAAATGTAGTGTGGGTTGGATTTGCTAATTTCTTGTCCTTCAGCTCTTCATTTTTCACCTTCATTATGCTTTGTGACTTCTTAAAATATGTTCTCTTCCATCACATGCCTTCTCTCACTGTTTCACAACACAGAGTTTTCTTGTTTTCAATGGAAATGTCATGCAACTGGGCAATTTCAATCAGCAAGCAGTTACAGACTGTGTTTGTGTAGAATTGTTTTCATATAAATGATATCTTAACGTGCAGCGCTCTGCAGTGTTTTCTCTCTCCAAGCTGTGCGTGTGGTGGTACACATCTCTGACATAATCAAAGATCGCTCTAGGTGTACACCTTCTGCCAACCAACAGAAGCAGGAATGAGAAATTGTGCTACTGTAATCTCATCTCCTGCAGTAGTTTTTTGGCTGTTTGTATTGTTAGCACAGCCTATGAGCAGTAAATGCTTTCCTGGCCTCTTTTTATACCAAATACTCCCTATTAAATGCTGCAGCTGAATGTCACGTCATGTTGTGCCAGGTGTGGGGTAATTGTTGGATAACTAATGGAGTGGTGAAATGTTTCAGGAAGGTAAGGACAATGAAGAGTTGATTTTGATGTTGGAATTCACCATGGAATTGACATCATGGGAGCACGTTAACCACTCACTAAGTCTTGGTCAGACAGCTTGGCTTCTGTAAATTCATGAGCGTGGCATTTGGGGGCAAGCAGAACATCCGAAAGGCTGGAGGTTGCAGATGGCAATATGTTGTGACATGCTGCAAATGGACCCATCTCGATCCTTTTCACTTCTGCTTCCGGCTTCTAGCTTAATACACTCAGTTGTCACAATTCAGTTTTGAAACAAGCTTCAGGGATTACCTTATGACTGTTTTTGACATCATCAGAAAAAAATGACTAGTGTGACTATTTGTTAATTAATGAATTCAGGAAGTTTTGCTAGCCTTGTGCTGAGGCACAAAAGCTGCATTCAGAGTCTTGTGAGATAAAATCTTCAGATAAAGCATTGTACAGGGTAAGCAATCATTTTGTATTTATCTCACACGGGTGCTGTGAAGATTAATGTGATTTCCTCTTTTGTTCAGAGGGTTTGGAGATGAAGAACATTATGCATGTGCCAAGTTGAGACCTGTGTGCTTTGCCCTGGTTTGTAGGTGCGTGTGTCTGACTGCCATAGTGTGAGGTAGCAGACAAAAACAGTGAGATCGTTTGTTCTTGCAGCACTTCAGAGAACAATACTCCCATGGATTTCAAAATGCGAGAGCATCATCACTGGAGAGATTTTTGGTTTCTGCATGCTGAAATTTGGCATTCCATTGATAGGAACAGGTGACAGTATGCAAAATTTAGAATTTCTTGGCCACGCTGTGAATTATGTTTTGTGAAATGACACTGTTGTTCTTCAACATGTAGTTTCTGCAGTAAACAGGAGGCTAGGAGAGATGAAATGCTGATTCTAATAGATGTGACAGTCCCTCTTCAAAATTCTGAGTGCTGTTCAGACTTGATGCTTAAAACATCCTCTTATCCTCTGGTTGCTGTGTCTTGCTTTGGTGGAATAGAGATGCTAGTCCACACTCATGCACCTGAATACTCTTGATAAATATTCTGTTAATTAGTCACAGCGCACAGTATGTTGAAGAGATTTTCTTTTTTTTTTTTTTTTTTGCTTTATAACATAGTTTAAATTGTCCCTAAAACCTCCAAGCAGCTATTTCTGTTAAAACAAGCTACTGAGGTGTTCAAGACCAGGTTAGATGAGGCCCTGAGTAGCCTGGTCTGGTGGGTGGTGTCCCTGCCTATGGCAGGAGGGTTGGAACTGAGTGATCTTTAAGGTCCCTTCCGACCCAGGCCATTCTGTGATTCTATGAAACAATCTTCTGTCCTAGTATAGTAGTTTTTGTATAAGCAAAATTTAATAATTTCTCTTTGAATACATTAATCTGCTGTCACCAAAAAAACACCTGATGCAGTACTCTCACCTATATGAAGTATGGGGAGACTGAAGTACCTTATTGAACCTTCACATTGAAGGAATTTCTGCCAACTAACCTCTCATGATATCTGAGAGGGAAGGTGCTGTGCTGGAGGAGAGGAGCTATGCTGGACCTTTTTGTCACCTACAAGGAGGGACTTGTTGGGAACGTGAGGGTCAAAGGCAACTTTGGCCGCAGCAAACATGAAATGGTGGAGTTCAAGATCTTTAAGGGCAGTGAGGAGTGCACACAGTAAGCTCACAACCCCAGACTTCAGGAAAGCAGACCTTGCTCTCTCTAAGGATCTGCTTGGTAGACTACCATGGGATGAAATCGTGGAGGGAAGAGGGGCCCAACAAAGCTGGCTTTATAAGGATCACCTCCTCCAAGCTCAAAAGTGAGGCATCCTAACAAAGAGGAAGTCAGGCAAAAATTCCAGGAGGCCTGCATGGATGAACAAGGAATACCTGGCCAAACTCAAACACAAAAAGGAAGCCCACAGAGGGTGGAAGCAAGGACAGCTAACCTGGGAGGAATACAGGGATACTGTCAGAGCAGCCAGGGATGGAGGTAGGAAAGCGAAAGCCCACATGGAGTTGAATCTGGCCGGGAATGTCAAAGGCAACAAGAACAGCTTCTACAAGTGTATTTGGTAGTTAATACTAACACCCTCAGCTGCCTGTGATAGCAAGTTGCTCTGCAAAAACTGGCCTCTTGGAGTCTGTAGCTGATGCTAACCTTTGTTTGTCACCTTTCTGCACATGCTCCGGGTTTGGCTGGGGGGTGTTTGGTCCTGCAGAGCACTGTGCTAAGCTAACACACAGAAAACTGGTTGTGAAGGAGGGGAAAAGTGTCTAGTGATAGAATGGCTTGTTGGTTCTCTTCAATGACTATAAAAATTCGGATTGCTGAGTATCTTGAAGGTATGTGAATGCAAGCGAGTCTTTCTTGTTTTGCAAATCCCTGTCAAGTTTTAACTGGTGTGCTTCTGGGGTGGGATTCCTGCCTGGTTCTCAGAGGTGCAGGTACTCAGAGGAAGAGAGGTATTTCTTCTTGTTCTTGACTGCTTGGCAAGGTTTTGCTTTTTGCTGTTGTTTTTCTCTGGGGAAATATGACCCATTTTAAGTGCATTTTGTTTAATATGCCCAGGACCGTAATTTTAGAAGTCTTCTCTATGCAGTTTTTCAACCTAAAAAGAAGAATAATTTTTACTTTTTTTAGTAAGGAACCTGTAGTGCTAGGAGGGGTCAGCTGTTCTTCTGCCTTGGAGTAAACAGTGGTAGTTGGTAAGCGAAGCAGGTTTTTCTGTATTAATTCAGCCATTGCATTCATATGAAAACATTGCAGGAGAAACCACAATTAAATTTACCATCAGTCGCACCCATCAAGTGTGCTTAATGTTTCATCAAACTTTTTTTTTCCCATCTGCCCTATAATTCAGTGTTCTTTGTTTGAAGGTGTGGCTAAAAGAAACAGACTGTAAACTGCAGTATAGAAATGCCTGGTTTTATTTAAAAATAAATTTTAACTGTAGAGGTACATTTGAAGTTTCCCCTTCTCCCCATTCCAAATTACTTTTTCAGACAGTATCGCAGTATCTAAAGGCAGAAAGTCCTTTTTTCTTTTTTTTTTTAAATGTCAGATAAGATTTATGTGCAAGAGAATTGAGAAGTATATTAAAGAATGTGTTACTATCCATCATTTTTAAAGTGGTATGAAGAAAAATAACACTGTGTATGTGTGGCTAGATTTGCAAAATAGTTAAAGGAGCCAAATTCAAGGGTAGTGCATAATGTCAGAGACTATTTGGAGTTACATTTTATTTCTATTTTTTCTTCTTGGGTCATCAGTTCAAATTCTGTGGGTCAGTAGTGAGCAAAGATCTGTTGCTGTCTGACAGCTATTTACAGACTTACGTTAATACATAAATATAGGTATTTTCATCAGTAGTTTGAGATGTTCATGCACAGCTAAAAGTAAGTCTCTCCTCAACCTTCAGTCCCAGAAATGTTCTTGAGAATTTTAACAAAGTCTAGATGGAAAAGGGTCAGGTCTGTGATTCCACCCCACTGAAGGATTGAATCTTTTGCTCTGTGGGCCGGTCTGATTTATGTTGCTTTGTTTCCCCCCTACCTAGTAAAGGTAGGTGCTTCCCACTGGGCACTCCCACATCAATCTTTTTTCTCCTTTCTTCCTAGCGTCTAGTGGGATCTTTGCCAGTGGTCTCTCTTGCTTTTGGTCAGAGGAAAAAGCAATGTGGGCACAGTTTCTTATGTCTAGTGTGGTAGTGGGGAATGGACTGTGCTCAGATGGTGCAGGCAAGCTTCCTGTGGCAGACATATAAAAGAAATTGCTTGTCATGCTGCAGAAGCTCAAGAATACCATAAACTGAAAGTCTCCAGAGGTGGACAGAGCTCTGGAGAGATTCTCTGATATGCTTGAATGAAGTGCTATCTGTTAATTACTATTACAAATGGTTGTGTTGAGAGAAGGCAGGAGACACGGACAGTTTCCACTCTTTTGGACTGTCGCAGAGGCAAGAAGAGATGAGGCAGCAGAAGGGTGTACACCTCTGCATCTTTCCCTCCCTTAACCCCAGGTGAGAAATCTCTCCACATCATTTGAAGATGAAGCTCTGAATAGTATGAGTGAAAGAAGTGAAGTCTCTGGCAGTTAAAGAAGTCTTTTTAAGTTTTCACCTAGAATCAAAAGAAACTGTTGGAGAAACTGAATACAGAGAACTGAATTTGACTAATTTTCTGAGAATTGTTCTGCGTTACGCAGGTAAATGAAAGGAACTTTATTGTCTGCTAAAGTAACTTGTCTTGAATTTCTAAGTGAGTTCTGTGTTTGGTCCATGAATATTTAGAAGTTGCCAGGTGGAAAAATGAATCACCTTTCTCCTTGCATAGATTTCTCCCCTTTCTTCAAAAAATACGTGCTTAGAGGTTCACGAAGCCGGTCCCCCATTGTTAGCTTTATCATCTTTCAACCATATGGTATGTTTGCTTGTATGTGCCAAAGTAGTGCTACCAAGTCCAGGTGTCGTTCAAAGTATCTTCTTGGCTGGCTCCCTTAAGCCCAGCAGAGCACCTGAAAATCAAATATTTCTCCTTCTATCTACTTTTAACCAAGAGCTTTAATGAGGTCTTGCCAAAACCTTTAAAACTGGGAACAATCTAAATTACATGTTGTATGGAACCTCTAAGCCAGGGAAATGAATAATTGCTGGAGACTGCTTCTGTGACATCGCTCGGCTGTTTTGGTCGAGCAGAAGTAGAATCGAAGCTTTGCATTAAGGAGCACGTCTATACTTAGCTCATTGTAATGCTCTTAGCATACTTAAATGAGGCTGTTTTATTTTGGTGTCTAAAATTCTTCGTTTAAAGTTTCTTCCAAAATCCCTGTCTCGAATATAGAGGTTTTTGTCACGTTAAGTCATTTATGTGACTGACAAATAAAATTCAGCATAGAATTGCAATCCCAGAGAAATGGTTTTAAAGGAAATAAATCTGAGCAGGAAGATTTAGTATAGGCATGGTAATGCATTTCTGCAGTTACTGGGAGCCAGATTTTGACTGCAGACTGCTGGAATCCTGGTGCTGTAGCTGTAAGCACTGATTAGTGAGACTGAGCGCTTCCCAGGTGTTGAAATTACATGTGCTATTGCAGTGTTAGGAGTTGTTCAGATTCATCATAAAAAAGGACTTTATAAATAGAACGTTTTTGGAGAGGATTGTGCAAATGGTGTTCCTTTCAACTAGCTAAGTTTGGTTGTTGGATGGCCTTGATTGAAAGTAAGCTTTCTTCAAAGTAAATTGCATCTAGCATTAGCCATAGATACTTCAGCTTAAATGCAATTTCCTGCAAACATGGGGTTTTTGTTTTATTTCTTTTAAACAGCCATTAAGAAGTACCTCTCAGAACCATTGACTGAATGTGTTCTGAAGCTTCTTGGTTCATTTGGTGTATAAATGACTGTTACTCATTTATTTCACGTGTAGAAAAAAATGAATTCTACCAAAGCACACTTGAGGAACTGTTCACATTGCTTAAGTGGTTGCTGTCTAGAAAACAAAATGACAGGCAGGTAATTTTGGCCCTGCAGTTATGGGATATCTACATTTTTTTGCTATTACAGTCTTTTCACAAGTTATTTTATATGTAGTCTTTAGGTTTATCAGTAATTTAAGAAATGCTTTAATCTCTTCCAGAATTGTGGGAAAGTTACTTTCTTCTGAGCCTTTGATCTCAGACCACCAGAAGAACAGACACTGTAGCAGTGAATCAGGCTTGAAACAGTGAATCTAGTAGGAAGCATGAGTTTCTTGAGTTATTTTTCCTGTTCAGAAGTTTGAAACTATCGCCTCTTTTAGTCCAGTTGGAGTTTGGAGCCAGCTTCTTCATGTATCGATGTACAAAAGTTCCAGCTGATTGTAGTATAGTAGTCTGATCCTGCAATTGGTTGGATGCATGCCTAGCTATATTCATGTTAACAGTTGTCTCAAATACAAAACAAGACATGTGGAAATAACATTTAGTAAACAAGCAGATTGCAGGAATGGCTGTCAGATACCTTGTTGGTTTGATAGTGTATGGGTTTTAAAGAGAAAGTTCAACAAACACATCCTATGAGACTGTCAAGTGAGAATGACAGGGTAGAAAAGCAGGACTGCAAAAGAAAAAGAGATCAAAATAGAGAAACGAGGGAGTAGAAAGAGGAGAACACCAAGTAGGGGCACTAAAAGTGAACCACGGGTATTAAGAGAGAACTGGGAACAGTCAGCTGATGCATTGGCCTCAAAGCCAGGGACTGTGTGTAAGGTTAACCTAGAAATATTGCCTCGTGGGGCTTTACCAAGTCATGCTTAGAAGAGCTGGAAATTCTTTTTCCATTTCTTTTTATACCATTCAGATTTATGGCAGGGGGTGACATACCTACCTGACCGTAGGAAATGTCTTGAAAGACTGTGTATTAGCCACCATGATTATTATAATGCTCTTAGAAGAGATGTAATTTTGATGTGCTTTTCCTGTGCTGAGTCAATGTTTGTGTATTTCTGGGATATTTTTAGGGGAAAATACAATGCATTTATTTGTAGTATTTGTTCTTTTTCAGATATAGATTGGAAAGGAAGGTAGTGCTTATTTTTTGGTTAGTGATCAAGCTGATGGAATTTAATTGTAAAAGTATAGACCAGACTTCTCACCTTACGACTTAGTAAGATAGCGTGAGTGATAACTTTTGACTTACCTGGGGGGCTTTTTTGTTTGTTTCTTCCCTGAGTGAATTCACCTCTAGCTTTCACTTCTGTTTTTGCTGAGGGTTCCTTACTGCCTAACACCCCAAGTCACACCATGTCTGAAGTTCTGTGCCGCTGGATAATCCATGGTACAACTCCACACTGGGACAGAGACTGTGGCTGGCATCTGCCTTACTGGATAGGAGTCTGCTTGAAACACTATGAGAGAATATAATCAGATCATAATTATTTCTCAGCTATGCCATTTGTCTAATTATTTGTAAGTTTAAAACTATAATTTTGGCAACTTTATATAAATACTGTCAAAGCACTCTGTTTTGTTCTTTGTGCCAACCAAGATACCAGAACTAGAATAGATATTTTCACTTTGTTTTGCTTGGGTTTTGTGTGCTGTTCTGGAAGTGTGGATGCACGTATGCTGTGTGTATTTTCTGCTGTTAAAGAAGAAGGAGCCCTGGTGACCTTTGTTCTCTCTCTAATGAAGTGTGAAGTCTGGGTACCAACAACAATAAAAATTGTTGTCAGATAAAGAGTAAATCTAGCGTTTTGTTTCAGTCGCCACTTGTACTTTTCTCCATAGGCACTAACTTTTGACTGATACTTGCTTCTTTTCTAGGCAAATCTTACTCAACTACTGAGTGAGGCTCAAGATCGAAATAAGCATCTTGGAGAAGAGATTAGGGAGCTTCAGCAGAGACTGGGAGAAGTACAAGGGGACAATAAGGTATTACTAACTTACTTTATCAGTAAATAGCCTGGAATATGTAAACTGTGCTGGAGTTTTACATTTACTTCTTAGGAAAAAAAGAAGTAAATTAAAACAATGGGTTACAGTACTTCTAGAAAATTTGGGTTACAATAAATGCTCAAAACAGTAGAACAAAAGAAGCATGTGTAGGATACCAGTAAGTGCAGCTTATTTTATATTTTTGTATTCTGCTTTTGCTCACTTATCCTTAATTATAAATACTGCATTGTGTCTTGCTTTAGTGATCTCAGGGTTGTTTTTATTTTTTTAATATATTTTGTTAGTAATATTTCCCCTTATATGCATAAACATTTCATCTTTGTCGTGTGATATTTTTCACTGCAGTGAAAATGCAAAATGTTAGTAGATGATAAAACCAGGAGAAGCGTAATTTTTCCGTTCAAAAATATGGAGCAGGTGATCACCCTGTTCCCCTTACATAAACAATTTATTTTATTGCTAAATTTAGCAAGTTATGTGGAACATTGCTCAAAATCTGCCATTTGGTATTAATCAAACTCCTGTTGTCTCTGTTAATTGAAATATTTAAACTCAAGCCAAATGTGTGTAACATTCACAGCTGGAGCGTATGCAAAAGTACATTCAGAGATCAAACTAGTGAGAGGTTGAATTTGAGACCAGTTGCGGTGGTTCACAAAGTAAAAAAAAAATGAGACAAACATTGAGCAGTAACTTTTCCTCCCTGAACTACTGTTTTAATGTTAAGGGATTTAAAAATGTGAATAGAAATAGTTTTATTTTACTTGTTCAGGTGGGTTTTTTCTTTTCATTTTATTTTATTTCAAACATAAGCATGTTGTGATAATGCAGTGTTACTCATTGTTTGTCACAAAGGTCTTCCCTGGAAGGGTGGAGGGAGTTGGTGAAATGGTCATAAGAGACCTGAATTTGTAGTATGCGTAGCATTTTGTGTAACTTCCTCAAGTCTTCAAAGACCAGCTTCCCCAGGGCTCTTTTTATTTATATATTATTGTTTGAACTATACTACGGTGTAGAAGGCAGCGCCTTGCAGTTCTCAGGTATGAATGTTACACTATACAGCCTTTCCCAAACCAGTCCTGAACAAGTAACAAGGATTTGTTAATCCAAACAGAACACGAAGGTGATACAATTAAAGCGTATTTAAATATTGAGGTTATGTACCTGTTTTAATTCCTTATAACATCATCATCTTGGTTAACACAGAGCCTGCTTCTTTGTGATCAAAATGGCATTGTTTAGACCTGCCTTTGCAAGTTAACTTGGTACTAGCTGGTTGTCTTTGTAATATCTGTATTCTTGGCATGAATTTAAATTCGTGACTCTCATAAGGAATGGAAGAATATAAAAAGAGTCATTCCACCCACCATGCCCCTGTCCAGAAGGTGCAAAATACTGCATCACTAAATAAAGAGGGGGCGGAATGAATTGCATCAGAGAGGGATTAATTTAGACTAGGATTTTCATTTTTGGAACACACTCTTCACTTTTCTAGTAAAGGAGAAATAGAGCTTATTTTAGAGTCAGGTTGCTGTTTTTTGAAGTGCCTAAAAAAGCATTGCCATCTCTCTGAGGGATTTAACACTTTCCTCCTGTGTCAGATTTTTCTGCCTTCTAGTTTGGGTGATAAAATTCTACACTTGTTCCCGAAGCCATTCTGTTCTGCTCATCAGTTCTCCTGTACTGGCAGCTGGGTTACTTCAGGCGCTGAAGTCCAGATAACGCATGGGATATATAAAAACAAAACAAAGAACTATAATAATTTGCTTGTTCTTACATTTTTTCCCCTGCATTCTTCCCTTTGCTTTTACCAAAGTGAGGGAGGGCATCTTGCCCAGCTGGTCTACGTCAACCTTACTTCTGGCAAGAGATGAACAAACAGCTGCTTTTGCAGCAAGTGAAGCTGCTTATGGATGAACAATTCTGCCTATGTCTGAGCAGGGGTGACTCATGCAGGCTTTGTCACTGAATGGCAAGAGCTTTGTAGGACTAAAAAAGAAAAAAAAACTCTTTAAATATCACACATTAGCTCTATTGATAATAAAATGTTTTGAAGGCTTGACTTGTCTTTAACTGCTTTAATGTTTGCTACTAGTAGGGTACAGTCACTTGGATTAGCAAGAAGACCTTAAACTGCCGATAGTTTACGTGTTTTTGAAATCATGTTAAGTACGTCATCAGTTAGGCAATGACAAATTGCTTGCATTTGGCTTAAATGGACTAATTTTTTCATTTAGTTTCAACTAGAGTCAAACAGGCAGAAATAAAACTTATCCAGGAAGTCTCTGGAAGGATTTGTTGCTGCAGTTTCAGGAATACAGCAGTAGTCAGACTGCAGCACTCCAGCAACAGATATGTAAGACTATTTATTTTTATGATTGATCACAATCTCTTATCAGCTCTGACACATGAAAGCTATTCTGTGTTTATGATACAGTTATTTGTAAATCCTGTCTTTCCTAACATTCTGGCAGCAATGCTTGGAGAACAATTACTGAAACTTAGAGGAGGATAGTTATGAAATCTCTTTCTTTCTCATAAAGGGCAGAAAATGGAAGGCACAAAAGAAACTGGAGGCTTCTGGAAGACTAGGTGACTCAGTTGCCTTCACCTGTATTCCTACCCATGGAAAGACGTTATTTTGTAAGCTGTCGAGGGCAGTGCTAAGTGAGAGGAAGACGCATGGAAAACGATAGCTGCTGTATTACTGACAATTCCTTCTTATAAGGCAGCAACAGTGCAAGATGTTAAATGTGGTGCATATGTTTGGGCAGAACTGGGGCTTAATGTTGCAAATTTGCGTAGTTGTGGTCAACTCCTTAGGATTTTGTAGGCAATGTGGTGAAGATAATTGCTGTCAGCAACTGTGGCTAAACACGATGGTTTCTGCCTTCCACGAAGAATTTACTCTTTGTGCTTGTTTCCCTTTTTCTTCTGCATGTTTTGTTGATAACCGAGAGCATAAAACTTTGGCACTGGCATTGTCTTTTGACTCCTAGCCTGCACACCAGCTATCACAGTGATGCCTGTCTGGGGCATTGTATTACTGCTACAGAGCTGCTACTTCATGGATAATTATTTTAGCTGACACTGATAAAGAGAAAGGTGTAATATTTAAGTAATACAGACTGATGGCTTGAAGCACCGATTGGTTTGGTTAACAATATGTTGGCTCTTGACAAACAGGAACTGCCTCTGGTAAGGTGCCATTAATTTAAATCCACTCTGCCACGAACACTGTTTACAGCTTCCTGAGGGGTAGTGTTAACCTATTCCGTGGCTGCAAAACGAAGTTGACTGGTTCTTTCATCAGTGATTTCTGAATGATAGAAATAAAAATACAGCAGCCAGAGGGCAGGCGTATAAAATTTATGATAAAACACTAAAATACGAAATAAACCCTTCACCCTCTGGCATAACACGTAGTGTCTCTTTGGGTCACGGCGTTTTAAGGGAAGAATTTTATAGTAGGTGGTGCTGCCTCATGAGACATCCGCAACGCAGAATTAGAGGACTTGGCCTGTTCTGCCCTCTCAACTCTCTGATAGGCCAACTGTCTGGAAGAAGCACTCTCTCGTTTTATGGATTGGTATTTTACTTTGTCTTACGCATGGTTATAGTGCTTCTTTTACTGACCAAATTTGCGTTTCTGAAGCATTCATTTTGTAAGACTTCATACTTTTTTTTTTCCCCTCAAAGTTCTTAGTAAATAGAGTTTTCCTTTTATTGGCAGACTGTTTGACCTTGCAAGTAATAATTGCTTGCGGATGTAATTGCACCTGATGCACACCCTCTCCCGGGCTGGAGGAGGGTTAGTCTTTGTGCATGAGTCACAGCTCTGATACAGTTCCCAGCCTGGTGCTAGGCGTTAGAGTTCTGCTCTGCTGCAGGCATCGAGTGCCTTGGTAAACTGTGATTTTTTTCCCCTTCCTGTTTCCAGTTTTTCTGAACAAGGTTGAGTCCTTAAAATGTTACTACATTTGTTTCCAACTACCTTTGTTGCTGATAATCTCGAAGAAAGATTATAGGAATTTAATTAATCTAACTGAATTAAATCACATTACCATGCCTTTTGCTTATCAGCCTTTTAGCATTTAAAAAAATAATCCCATAGCTATAAAATCATTCCAGAATTTGCTAGCAGCCTTTTTGAGTTAATAGTTTGCTATTTGTTTTGATAAAAAATTAATAGGAATTGTATCTTCTAGGATCCATTCAGCCTTCCTGACTGGGCTGTAGCTGCTCTGTGGGGAGAGGGAAATGCAGTTTGCCAAAAGGAGTTAAGTGGGGGTGCACTGCTTCCCCTGGGCAAGTGAACTGCTTATCAGATCAAGTGGTACTGGCTTCACTGAGCTGCACTGAACTGGAGCTGAAATAAGCAGGGAGGATGATTTTGGTAGTCTGTCTTGCATCAGCAGGATTTTAATTGGCACATTGCAGCTATAGTGACTGGCATCCCATAAATACCAAAGATAGATTTTAATGTACAATCTTCTACTTCAGAAGATTCATTTTTTTCTAACTCTGCAATATAATGATGTACATTAATTCCTGGGTGCAGTCGAATATGGGGAAAGTCAGGCTGGTTATCATGGCGAGTTGCTCTAGTCTCTGTGGAGCTCCTACAAGTTAGGCCATGGGGAGGCAACACTTTTGCCTAGTTGTACACAGTATAAATAACTGAAAATGTGGAGTGCCTTATAGACTGTTATTGTAATGCTCCACAATTCTTGAAAGGTAGTTGGTGTCTGCCTCAGATATTTCATGCAAATGTATTAATTCAAGTCAGGTTTTCAGCAGGCACAAAGCTGATGAGTTCATTAGATGTTTGCACATCTGGGCCAACACATTTGTGTTGGCCCATTTTGTTGTTTGTTTTTAGCATGAATTAACTTTTGTGAGTAATCAAAAAACACGCAAACAAATTATATAAACAGGTAAACAGGTGTTTTACAGATTGCACTGGTGTAGCGCAGGGATTTTAAGTGCTATAGGTAAAGTGAAGCTGGGCAAGCTAGCTCATGTCTTTTTTCCTTGACTATGAAAACTGCTGGTTTTCTGCTGCAGATAATTTTAAGATCTGCTTGTAGAATCGTAGAATCATTTAGGTTGGAAGAGACTTCTGAGATCATCTGACCCGGCCTTTAACCTATCACTGCTAAGTCCGCCATTAAACCACGCCACTAAGCACTATATCTACATGCGTTTTGAAGACCTCTAGGGATGGTGGCTCCACTGCCTCCCTGGACAGCCTGTTCCAATGCTTCACAACACTCTCAGTGAATTTTTTTTTTTTCCTAATAACAATCCTAAACCTCCCCTAGCACAACTTAAGGCCATTTCCTCATGTCTTATCACTTAGTGCCTGGGAGAAGAGACCAATCCCCACCTTGCTTTAGCCTCCTTTTAGGTTTTATGAAATTTGTGAAAACGGTTTTCTGAGAATTGTCTCCTTTGTTTGACCAGAATTTGTTCTGTCACTTCTAAAAAATATTGACCACATTTTCGTGTTTACATGGTCTTTCATCATTTGTATGCTCTGGTGACTATTGTTGCAGGGCCTAATGCAGCTCATGTTATGTTTGAGTGTTTGTCTGGAATTTTTCACTGAGACAAGGATGGAGCCCTCGGCTCAGAAAATTCCCTCTGGTTTAAATACCAGCTGTTTGCCCTGTAAGAGATGAAATCTGACAGCCTTACTTTCTAACACAGGTGTACTCTGATGCTACAGCCCGTGTTCTCTTGCTAATGGAATCTGTCTTTGTAATTACAGCTCCTGCGAATGACAATAGCAAAGCAAAGACTTGGAGATGATGAAGTTGGGGCTCGCCACTTTGCAGCACATGAACGTGAGGATCTTGTTCAACAGTTGGAGAAGGCTCGAGAACAAGTAATAACGAAATGGGCACATCCTGTCGTGTTTTACAGAGCTTGTGTAATAGCAAGTAAATGACAGCTGCTTTTGTGTTTTGAGAGCTGGTAGCTGATTAGCACTGCACATAGTGGTGAAGGTGGTGGGATTTTTTACAGGTACTGTTCTTATTGAGCACTAATTTAAGCATGCATGCGTGGTAATTACTGAATTTACTGATCTCAGGAATTCCTTCTCAAGATTATTGATGATCCTCTTCTTGTAGTGTACAGCAACAACTTGTGAGAACAGTATCGTCGATGAAAGAGACTTAGTGTAAGCTGTTGTGCATAGTATTCAACACAATATGTCGTGGGTGATGAATCAAATTCAATCAAACTCCTCTGAATCAAGTTTTCAGTAGGAGATTTAAGGTTGTTTGCTCTTCCTCTTACGTCTTAGCCATTTGTTCCTCCCTTTGGAAAAAATCTTGAATTAAGACCTCTCTTCTTCCTCCCTCAGGTCTGCATTAATATTACGTACCATGCACTATGCAGCCCATCTTTCCCTACTACTGATTCATAGCTTTCTGAGTCGGTTTTAGGGTTTATGTTTTCTGTTGATTCATGTTCATTCCTACCAATGACACCCTCAACGAGCCATTCCGTGATCCAGGAGAAGGTGCAAATTTCTTATTCTCAGTTTTCACTCCGAATGCAATACTCCTCTAGTTTACCAGAAGGACTGTTGCCTGCACTTGCTCTTTTCCCAATTTGAGTCTCTCTGTGACCTCTGTTCCCAAGTTCTCTATCTGTCCAGCACGTGGCTTCGTCACCTGTTTTTCTGTTGTCTTTCTCTGGCTTATCAGAGTTTTTTGAGCTGCACATGGAGACTTCTCAGCTCTTTGCAGGCTTTATTCAACATTCAATGTTTCCTCTCCTTGGAAGTTTGAAGCTCTTTGTCCCTGAGTACTTTCTATACTGGGCTCTTTCACCCTTTTGTTTAATACCAAAGCTCACCCTGCCAATTCCATGCTGGCTTATTTTGTACTTTTCTCAGTTCCTTTTCTTACTCTGTGGAGCTTTATTGCTGAAAATCCTGTAATTAGTACAAATACTGTTTTTTCTGTATTTTTTTCCTGTAAAAAATTACAGATTTTTTTTTCTATTTCATCCTCCAAATTTGCAAAATTCTAATTTTGTTTAGTTTAACCTTGGAGTCCTGGAAATTGTGTCCCAAAACAAGCTTAATGTGTTCTTAGCAAAGTTACTGTATGAATTAAGGTTTATTTTGCTGTTAGGTTTTAGTCATTTTGTAGAAATTTTGTAAAACAAGTCTAATTGCTAAAGTTATTTAAATTCAAATTAACAAAATAATACCGAAATAGGGTAAAAATACTGGGGATTATAATGCGGGGAAAGACTTTTGACTGTCCAAAATCAATCCTGTTCAGACACATAGTGCTTGTTGCTGTTTTCAGTTTGTGCACTATGCAATTTTTTGTAGACTTCAAAACAGTGATACAGTTCCTTTCTTTTCAGATCGAGACTCTGAGACATGATCTTCAAGCTGCACTGGATGAGTTACAGGATGTTAAAGAAGAACGCTCTTTTTACCAAGATAAATCTGATAGACTAAACCAAGAACTTAATCATGTCTTAGGAGGACATGAGAATCGTATCATCGACATAGATGCTCTGTGCATGGAGAACAGGTGAGCGCATGACAAAGCTCACTGAGTGACAACAAAACCGTAACGAAAATACGTCCTAGAATTATAGCTAAGAGATTTCGGTTATTTGTTTTGTATATTTTGTTTCTGCTCTAGCCAACCATCAAAGAATATTGAGAAAGTCAAGCTGCAGGAAATTACTAATGTTTTATTTGGCTGCAGAGATGTAAGTGATACATCTCAAGATACTCCAAATATTGCTAAATGTGGAAAAGGAAGAGAAGTGCAGGCCTTTTCATCCCCATCATTGTATGGGACCAAAACCAAGAATATTAAAAATCAGTGTTTTAAGAACCCCCTAGTGAGCTGCAGTGGGCTAAGCCTGAATTGTAAACATGGATTTCAAGTACTCTTAGTTAACAATTTTGGACATCTCACCACAGGGAGAGGTTGTCAACAGGGAACGATTTCCCAACAGCGCTCTGCTTATGAACTTACTCATGTAGATATTCTTGTCTCTGCTGTGGAAAAAAAAAGTGTCTTATGGTCTCTGCTAAGGGCAACAGAGAAGAGTTGCTGGCAGAGCTATGGCAGGTACCTCCCTTAATGTCAACAAGTACGTTAAAGTGACATGGAGCTTGTAAGACACTTTCCCTTTGCAGAGACTTACACTTCAGGTAGGAAAGTGTAATACCAAAGGCATTACTTCCTCCCAGCATTTCCAGTGTTTTGTTCTGTTTTGTATGGCCTACCAAGTTCTGTATCAATTTAAGCCCCCCTGCTCCTGATGTCAGTGTCAATTTTTTTTTCTTCTAAATTGTTACTAACCCTAATGCAGCTGCAATAGCACTACAAAAGAGGATATTATGTAAACCCTTTATACCCCAAAAATATATTTCATAGCTGTCTAATCCAAGTGCATAGACTTTGTAAGGAAGAATAGTATTGTTTTAGTTACTGTGTACCATTTTTCAGCTATCCTTTGTGATTGCTAATGAGAAGTGCCATGTGAGAGAGTGATAACTGCAATGCAAAAGCTCTGCATAGTTGACTCTTGTGTTGACATATATACAAATCTTAAGTGTCCATCTTACAAGCTTTCAGGCACAGAAGACCCCAAAATCCTGAGAAACAGTATGGTTGTGCAAGATTCTTGACAAATGTAACAGAAGGGCAGCCTACTTTTCTGATACAATTTGTTTCCCTACTTAAATTTTGATGGGGTCAAGAGCAGTTAAGATTTTGTTATTTTATCCCTCTGAAAACTGTAGAGGGAAAAGAATTCTCAGTAATTCAAAGAGAGGACATTCCACATAGTAAAGAGGAGCACTTGAGGCAATACTGAATCTAACATGATGTAAAAGATGACTTTTTTTTTTCAGGTATCTTCAAGAGAGATTAAAGCAACTTCAAGAGGAAGTCAACCTTCTTAAGTCTAATATTACTAAATATAAGGTAAAATCCTCTCAGTGTATCTGTCATCTAAACTGTGCTTTGTTGTTCATGGAGGTTATTGTTCATTCTTGGGTTTATATGCATTAAAAGAACAAAATTATGCTTTCAAAGAAAAATCACTTTTAACATGCTGACAATATTAGCACGTATACATATTACATGCTCGGTAATCTTGTAGGCTTTTCAGCTGATGTAGAACGACATGTTAACTATTAGGGGCACTTGGAAAAGTGAAGCAATTTTTATTTTATTTTATTTTTAAGTTCTGTGGCTGGTAGGTAAAAAGTAGCAAGTCACACAGTGTGTGGGAAACAGCTGCAGCTGCATTCCTGTCACAAGCAGTTCTTGCCTCCCTGTTCCCTAATGGTACCACTGTTTGTTCCCAATGAGTGCTAAGTCTTCATGGTTCCTTCGTTCCTGGGTTAAGCTCTATATTGGTTTGCAGTAAACATTCAGGACTGAACCTCAAGGGCAAAATATTCTTGCTCTTTCCTGAAGTCAAGCACTTTTATTCTCTTCTGTATGTGATTTTGCAGAGTGGGAGAAGAGGACTGCTTGTCAGGGCATGGGAATGGTTGTCTTAGGACCATCGGTAGGGCTGCTTAACCATTTAGGTCACTGTGAAGCAGTCATAGCACTAATTGTTTTTTGTGCATGGTGAAAAATTCTGAAAGTATTGCCAGGTTCATTTCAGTGTCTGTACACGTTTTTGACATGGTATCTCAGAGTTTAAGTTAGTTCACGGGTGAGAACTGAACATCTTGGTGGTCTCAGGGGTTTCACATAACTGTAGTTGTTTTGCAAGAGCTGGACTTTTGTAGCAGGATCATTCTGCTGTTAAGTCCTGAAAGTCAGTGTTTCTTCCTGAAAGGACTTACAGAAGTTCTGATAGGAGGAGTTTGAGTTTTCTGTTTGAACCCTATCTAGAGAAATGCCGGGGAAGGTCTGCTTTTGTTCCCGACCGATACTGTCTACAGAATACTGCAGCATCTTCACCGGCAGTCATCAGTTTGTTCAAAAATAGACAAGTCTTAAAAATGCATGGGGTTAGGGTAAGGGGTTGGAGAGACTACAATAAATATTGCAGTGAGGCAGAATGAGTCTTTTAACATTGCAAAAACTGTTTGTGCTGTGATATTCCAGGAAGATCACACTTCCATAGGATACTGTCCCATAGTATACAACCCATAGGATACTATCAGTGTAGCGTCAGGCCCTGTGGAGAAGTTCTGAGACCAAAATCCAATTCAGATTTTTTACTCCTAATGAAAGGAGTAAAGTAGAACTTTTTGGCTGCTGTTTTTCTAAGTAAGATATTTGTTGTTTCCTCAGAATGCACTAGAGAGACGAAAAAATTCAAAGACTCACGGCAGATCCAGTAGCAGTGCTCTGACTGGAGTCCTGTCTGCAAAGCAAGGTATTACATAAACGCAGCATGGTGTTGCATGTCTCATTGAATTCCTCTCATCTTACCTCGTAATTTCAGTAACACTTTCCTCACCAACCAAAACGAAATCTTTTTTTTTCTTTTGTGTTTATTATCATGTGCTGTTTTTTCATCCTTTTCTCAGTTGACTTGATACAAAATTTGCCTCTTGAGTATTGCTTCTCCTTTTGTTATTCCTTTGCCATTCATTTCCCAGTCAGCTGGATCAAATGTATTCTTTCTTATCTGTAAGCCTGTTTGCAACTTTGACCCTGACAAATCACTTCTTTGTTCACTCTCTCTCCTCTGCTAACAACGACAATCTCAATTCATAATCCAATGAAAAATATACAGGGGGATAGAGGAAGGGCCCTAAGTCAAATTTTCTGCTCCTTATATTCAGATGTTTTACAAAAAATTTTCTTGTCCCGTGGTTCTTTTCGGGAAGCAAAATGGCATAATCTCCCCCTCCAAACAAAAAATCAAGATTAAAAAAGAAGGGAAAGCAGAATAGTAGAGAAAATTCACTCTGCCAAGCAGGGTACCACTGTACTACCCTGCTGTTGAGGTGCTGGTACATTCATACACACATACATGAGATCAGCAGTATTTGTTGTAGTAGGTTGAAAATATTTTTTGACTCCTCTTGTGTCCTTCATATACTTGCGTATAAAGAGGCAGAGCCAGATTCTAGTTACAGAAGTACCTAGTGAACTTCCTGATGTGGCTGAAAGGTAAACAGGCTCTAAGCTGCAGAGGAAGTTCACGGGTGACTATTTTCACATCAATCTTAAATAACCTGAAGGATATAAGATTTACAAAAAGTAATATAAAAGCTTCCTTGTGGGCTTATATTTTAATGTGAGAGAGAAATACCCCGTTTTTACCATCTGTAGGCCTCAATGGTTTAGCAGAATAAGTTTTTTTTTCCTCCTGAACAAAAGTCATTTTCCAAAAGCAGAATTAAATGAACAGAAAATGTGTCTGCCTATTCTTGTTCTGGCAATTGTTGTGGGATAACAGTCAGCTCAAAAAGCCACCGTTTTTCTGTCAGCTGTGTATTATATTTCTGGTCTTTTGGCATTGTTTGTTAGTTGAAAGAAAATTATATGTATTCATTTAAGTAATAATTCTTTGATGTTAAGTGAATGTTTGTGTCACATCTCTGTGCAAGAGAAGCCAAAACTCATTTGTGTTTTTAACATTATAGTCCAAGAGTTGTTGTCAGAGGATCATGGATGTAGCCTTCCAGCCACGCCGCAGTCCATTTCAGATCTCAAATCACTGGCCACTGCATTGTTGGAAACGATCCATGAAAAAAACATGGTCATACAACACCAAAGGCAAACGAACAAGTAGGTAGCATGACTTCTAAGTAAAAAAGAACTTACCAAGCTATGGAAAAGTCATAGTTCTGGGGGAGTTTCAAGGAAATGGAAAGGAAGGTCTGTTTTCAGAGAGAGTTCATTGTCATTGCTAACAGGTGGGTTCTTCAGGTTTTAGAACTGAAAGATCAGCGATGAGTTTCAAGAAAAAAATACATTTTAAAGAGACCTGCCTGCTTCTGCTACACAAGGATTGGTTTACAGGTTGAAGATAAACCATAGGAAACCTTTTGGTTTCTAGTAATGAAGTGGCATTTCTAGCAGGTAGTCTGTAGGGAGAGCCAAAGAAAAGCAGCCAGGAGGAAGGACACCTTTGAAATGGAGAAGATATATGATAAATCAGCTGTTAACAACAAACACTGGTGAGAACAGTAAATGATGCACCTAGGAAAGAGTCTGAAAAGTTTTAATGTGACATTTGTCACAGGCTAGTAGCCTGTGTGTCATATGGATGATAGCTGTTGCTCCTGTAGTTACTTGCCAAAAGTTTTAGGAGATAAATGCAGTTATATTGCTACTATATGATATATTTTATTTTTTTAAGTCTGAACTGAACTTTCAAGGAGAATTTGTTGACCCTTAGCTGTTCTCATCAGGAGAATTCTTTGTACCTTGCACAGCACCTATCATGGCAGAATATCATCGGTTTTGACACATTTTCTGACATTCTGATATTATTGTCCTCATACAGTGTATGAAAATCAGAGCTAGGCAGTGTTCCTTGATGCTACGCTCAGGTTTTTTGTTTGTTGTTTGTTTTTTTCTTTCTGGCTTTTTTTGGTTGTTTGGAGGGGTTGTTTGCAACACTGAGTCACTACTGGTAATCAGAGGTTATTCAGGCTTTTCAAAAGCACATCAGGACCAGATGTCAGAAACAGGCAGACATCTTTCAGGAAAGGAAGGAGTAGTACTGAAGTGAACTATATCGCTCTAGAATAGATGATTCATTTTGAAAATTCGTAACTCTGATACTAGGCAGACTCCATTGCATAATTCTTAGTGATGTGGCAACAGAAGTGGAGGAGCAGTTTATCGCTGCTCTTAAATACTGTTCAGAAAGCAAATGCCTAATCAGCTAAAGGGAGACTAAAGCAGTGAGAACGTAGCCCAGCTCGAATTGATGGCAACTCAGTCAATTCATGCCTTTTGTGTGTCATGAAATGTAAGGGGAGTTCCTGCACTGAGCAGTGTTACTGAAGGGGCTAACACCTGCTTACCCCCTTCTTGCTGCTAATGTGACATCAGCTGAGAAACATCTAGCGAGTAACTTTTGGTAGCTCAGGTGTAATTGATCTTTGCCTTTTGCATCCTGATACTGCGTCATGACCTCTTGTAATTATTTGCATATTCTTGCCTGTAACTGTAGCAAATTTCTTTTTTAATTTTATATCTCTTCAGTCTCTTGCATCTCTCAAATGTATTATCGTAGTGATGGCTTTACCTTCTGATGCCAGTGCCTGTTTTCAACTACTGAGTATGAGCTTTCTTGAGATAAGCCTTCAGTAGCAGATACTATCTTATCTGTGCACCAAACTGGTCATCTATAGCCATTGAAGTAGAGGTTGGACACATGCAAAAATTAATACGTGGTGCCCAACAGAAGATGAGGTCTTAGGGGGCGGTGGTAATCCACCTCCCTCCAAAATACAGTGTGCTCAGAACTGCAGTGTTGTATTCGGCTCAGGATGCTTCAGGGGAAAAAAACCAGAATCATAAATCCTGGGAAGGCTGAGTGAAGAGCAGCAACACTCCCATGCAGTATGCTTGTTCTTTTTGTCACCTTTGGCTTTAGTTGGATTAAAGAAGCTTTTAAGGAGCTAGGAAGAATGGGAACTACTTCATGTAGAAGCACCTGAGTCACAAAAGCGTTAAAGTGAAAAAGGGACATGCAGGTAGAACATCAGGGAAAATTATCCTTTATTTCAGGTGCATTATGTGGTTGTTGGGGTCTCTTAATTACTGTGGAAAAAGTTAGAGGAGTAAAGTCTGATGTTTTCTGAAAATGGGTAAGAAACTGCCCACCTGTTGGAGCAGGTTGGAGGTGAGACTGAGGTCACTGCACAGGTGAAACAGGCAGGTCCACAGAAAACTGGTACGAGTAGAAGATCCATTCTTTGCTTGAAGACATCGCACTATTCAAAGGAGGAGAAGGGAGCGGGGCTAGAGAGAAATGGAATGACAGAAGGTCTTACATAAATAGAAGTCTTCTTCATCCCTCGTCTTGTTTGTCCTGTGCAAAGAGCTTGCTTGGAGAACACAGTTAATCTTTCAGATTGTTATGTGAAGAGGGTGAGATTCAGTTGGGTAGAGAAAGTGAGATTTTTGGAGTGTTTGTTTCATTCAGGGAAGAAGTTGTACTTTTGATATTTGATAGATGACTAATCTGTTAGCGATTCTGTTATCAGACCATGTGAACTTACTTCCCTCCCAACAGTTAGTGTACTCCAAAATCAAAACCTGTTTTGTTGCTTGAAGATCAAAATACAGCTCTGTAAATTTAAATAACAGGATAGTAGATTTGCATTTTGATTAATGAAGAAATAACAAGACTATTTTTTTTTAGTTAGATTGTAATTTGGCTGTGCTGTTGAAGTTGACTTTCTGCTGTTATCCTGTTGTTAAAAACGTCCATTATTACCACTTGCTCTTGGAACAGGCACACTTTCATTATTGCTGGTTTTCTAAATATGTGGCATGATAAAAGGAACTGTGGGAGTATATGCCTAGAAATGAGTGGGATAAATCCAGCCCGTAATTTTTTAGCTCCATTTTTACAAGATAAAGGCCTACAGGAAAGCTGGAGAGGGATTCTTTATCAGGGAGTGTAGCGATAGGACAAAGGGGTAATGGTTTTAAAGTAAAAGAGGGTAGATTTATATTAGACATTAGGAAGAAATTGTGTACTCAGAGGGTGGTGAGGCTTTGGAACAGGTTGTCCAGAGAAACCGTGGATGCCCCATCCCTGGAAGTATTTAAGGCCAGGCTGGATGGGGCTTTGAGCAACCTGGTCTGGTGGGAGGTGTTCCTGCTATGGGCAGGAACTGTGTGATCCTTAAGGTCCCTTCCAACCCAAGTTCTGTGGTTCTATGATGTAAGAAAAAAAAGGTATATGGGAAGAAGATGGGTCAGTTTGCCTATGTGATTGGTATCTACTACTGCTAAGTCTAAGTAACAGCCTATCTTTTTCCTCTCAAGCACATTAGCTTAGTTTGAAAAAGCAGTTGTAAATGAATTCTGTATGCAGTAATGTGTTGCGAGATTAAATAGTTACATAAATGTGAAAATAAACAGCCCTAACCCTGCCTA
This sequence comes from Cygnus atratus, assembly GCF_013377495.2. NCBI lineage: Eukaryota > Metazoa > Chordata > Aves > Anseriformes > Anatidae > Cygnus > Cygnus atratus. Next base: position 58,740,880 of record NC_066365.1, read on the forward strand.
GAAAATGGATAAAAATCTTTTTGGCTTCCACCAGCAATAAACAGTTTGTTATATGCTCTTTCTTAGTGCAATTTGTTCATGAAATTGCCAGCACTCATGCAAGCCAGATGAATTTAGAAACTGCTCTCCTGCTTAGACATGTTGCACTAATTTTAACATTACTTGGGTAAGCTTGGTCGTGGCCAGAAGTACAGAGAGGATTGTGCCAACCTGTAACTGAGTAAATGTTTCCATGTGACAGGTAGAGCCAGGTATGTGACCGTGGTAGGCCATATTTACAGGTGTTCGGGTGCTTGTGTCTCTGGGAACGTACATGCCTTCCAGAACTAGAACTAAGTTGAAGGTGAGGTTGAACGGAGCTCAGGTGCTGTAAATCAGCACAGCTCCCTTGAGGCTATGCTCATGTGCGTTGGGAAGCGTTGGGAGGGCTAGAAGGGGGTTTCCGTATTCAGGTGGGAGCGTTGCTGCCGTTACGTTACCAACAGATTTCTCTAAAACCTTATCCTGGAGGGAGGCTTAGACAACCTCCCTCGTCGTGTTGGATGCGTGACCAGAGAGCAATGGGAATAGCTACAGGCACCTTTGTCAGTGACACAATCCTGTTTTAGTCAAAGGATCTGGTCCATTATGGCTAGAGATAGAAAATAGATTAGGGATGCTAATCGGATACTAGCCAAGCAGCATCTTCCAAACTACCTGCTGGTCCAGGCCACCACAGCTCAGTCTTTCCATGGCACATGTGGAGGTGCCAAATTACTTGGATGATCATAGTGGAAAGGGGCAAACTGTGCTGTTTTCAGGATTTCCAATAAGCATTTATTTAAGACTCACAGCTTTTTGTAGGCTTAATTTCTCCCATGCCTCTCTTCAAATAATGTGGTTTGGTGCGAACTAGAATCATACTCAACAGGGAATGTATTTTGCTCTGTGCCTGAATGAAAGCAGCATCGTTAAGTATTGTCCTCTCTTTCTGCTGAGCAGCGTTCAGAGCTGCAGGATGGTCCTCATACATGAGAACCTGCAACAAAGCTGAAAAAAAAAGTTCGCTGTCTCTTCTGAGGCTCAAGTAGGAATTACCAGGATAGATCTGCTCCGGAATCTTTAGAAGTAGTGTAATACAGCAGAAAAAATGAATTACAAAGTTTAAGAGAAGCAAGAGAAGAGTGACTTTGGTATTGTCCAAATATCAAGAGCAGTAACAGTAACTGAACTTATTCTAGAGAGTGGAATTTGTTGGCTGACTGAAACTGACAGGGAGGGCAGTATCTTTTCCTCCCTTTCTGCCTTGGAACTGTTGGTGAACTACTTATTAAAATAAAGAGGTGCGACCCATTTGTAGTGACAATCGTTAGCCACATCAGCTTTGTTTTGTTGGCTCCCTGGCAGAGTTAACACGTATTGGAAGGAATCTTGCATGATTTCTTTGTTCCCTACCCCTAAGCCAGGGGATCTCCATATCCTTCAGCTGACCTTCAGCAGGCCCTTAGGGCAATGCAGTACACCGGGATAAGAACATAGAGTTGTTAAATCTGAGTCCCTTGTGTCAGAAGGAAGCATTCTGAAAGCAAAATCTAGACTTGAAAAATTTTGATTGTTACTGGAGACAACAGTATTAGATCCATCATAACCTTGGTGGTCTGGTTGGTTACTGAATTTCAGTGGAGAAATAACTGCTGCCACACTCTCCCCTCTGCTAGTAAACAGGATGGGCTGCTTGCTTTCTAATTGTTACATACCCCTGTACCACCCAGTGCTTGCTTCGATGTTCATTGTGAGCTTTCTCTTTTACAGTCTGTCTCATCCTGGTATTTTTGCAGTCTTTAAAATACTTACAGGCTTCCATTCTGTCATTGCAGAGCCCTCACATTAGAGATTTCAAAAATACTTAGTCTTTGTTAATCGATTTTTCTAGCCCATTTAATATTTGCTGGTTTTGCTGTCCTTTATGTTCCAGACTCTGTCATCTTGTCAGTAATGACATTGTCAGTTTGCTCAGATGTTTGCAGCATAAAGCCCTAGGTGGAGAGCGTGCAGTGCAGTATTACACGGCTCTGGCGAGCTTGGGAAGATATTGTTGCCTTGCTGTGTTGTGTTGTGCTGCTTCTCAGCATTCAGTTCAAATTTAACTGACTTATCCTGTTGCTGTAATTTGATGAGTAAAACTTGCTGTCCATTATCTCTGCTGTCATATTTAGAATTGCTGTCTGAGTGAAAAACTCAGGTTTTTCACTCTGTGTATTGTTTGGGATTTATTTAAAGACTTCCGACTCTAGAAGACTTGCTGTGCCTGTAAAGAAAAGCACTTTCAAAAATTCATGGGGAAAAAAAAGAAAAAAAAAAAGAGCTTTCTTTGCAACATAGGAATCTTGCATTTGATCTTGGGAGAGAATTAAAACTGAAAGTTAAATCCTGCAGGAGAGCTAACCGCAAGTAGTATTTATGTAGGAATCAGATAGAAAAGAAGAGATGACCCAAGAAATGCAGTGAAAACTAAGAGTGGGTGGGTGATAAAGGCACTAAACAGCTTGAAGCTTTTTAGTAAAGAAGAAAAGAGTTCAGCACGTGAAAGAAGAGAGATGTAGCAGCAAGGCAATTTGTTGCTGCAATAAGCAATCTTAGTGACAGACAAACCTTTGCGAATAAGAGTGGGCCAAAATTGTGACTAGAAGTTCAAAATCAATCCATATATTGAGTTTTGCATATTTAGATCGCATAGCTCTTACTTTCCAATTTTAGCTGTAGAGAAGGTAAAAGGAACTGGGAAGAGAGATTTGCAAGCAAGGGAAATAGAAATTCTATGAGCTGCTATTCTTGGTCTGTAATGTGCAAAGGTTGACTGTCTAGTACATCCTAGATCTTTTTTAAATCTTTTTTTTTTTTAATCATGGGATAAGTTAGACAACTATATTGCATTTTCTCTAAAGTCTGGGGGAGGCTGTCTGTTGGCATTAGTAAAAAGCGGTAATTGTTAACAGGATTACTACACTAGTTAAGTCACAAGTTAAAAATTCAGTTGCAGACATGTAAACAAGTAGGCTTTGGTTACCTTACTAGAACAAGGAATCTCATCTCACATGAATATTTCTGGTTTTTGTTCTTGTTTTCTTTTTTTTTTTCCCCAAAGAATTCTAGGTAATCGAGTGGCAGAACTTGAAAAGAAGTTAAGAACTTTGGAAATTGCTGGTCTGTGGAGTCTTCCAGGTTAGTAAAAATTCAAGAGAACAGCTTGAATTATTTAGTTTTCGTGGATATATTTGCATTTAAGAAGAGCTTGGCTATAATTTTTTAAATGACAGTTATTTTATGAATGTGCAGTATTTTGTGAATGACAGTATTTTGTGAAGCACATTTGCAAAATTAGAAACCTCTAATAAACATTAAGTTGAAACCAAAATTCACGAGGCTCTTTAAATCATATTTCCAGTATCGATACTACAAAATTAGTATTGGAAATACTCAAAATGTTTCCATAGTTTGCAAGTTAGGAAAAAAAAAAAGGCAAAAACTTTGAGCTATTTTATTTTAACAGTTATATAAAATGATACACGTAGGATATTAGCCATGATGTTTTTCAACAGGTTTTTTGATTAATTTTATACTTTTTGTAACTTCCATGGTTTTTATTGCTGTATTTTATAATGTTTTTCTGTAGAATGATAATCTCTGAGAAACTGGAAATGTAAATGATCTGAAATTTTCTAGTCCCTCTCTCCAGAACAGGATTATTCCCTGTAGCATCTTAAGCACTGTATTTGGTTTAAATTACTCACGTAATGGGAGATTAATCTGCTTCCTAATAGACCTTGCTGTTAGGAAAATGGGCAATATTTAATTTACATTTTCCTTTTGCTTCTTTTCTTCCCATTACACCTAATTGTATCTTTTTTAACCACTGTAAATTATGCTGCTCCATTGTTGGTGTTTGCACCATTAGGCATCGTTGTTTACAGCTTCCTATCAGTGGGGGTGGGAGCTAGTATGGTTTAGGCTTCTGGGTTTTTGGCTCTGTTTTTATATACCTAGGCTTTTAATCTAGAAGAAAACATTTGACAAAGCTGAAGAGAACTAGTGAAAAAGCAGCGTGGCCTAATGTGGTATATTTCTGCCTGTTGCAGGCATTCTGAATCATCTTTCTGGAACTGGCTTTCATTGGGGTTTTCCAGAACTGAAAGTCCCAAATTTGTTCCCATGGGTTACTTTTCAGTTAGGCATCTAATGTGCATACAGTGCTGAGAGCATTTGTCTCTCCCCACATTCTCCAAAAAGTGCAGGTGAAATATTTGTCAAGATCCTGCTGATAGAGTTTTGTACATTAGTACAAATGTGTATCATAAGCTCGCTGGGTTAATGTACTGTAGGGTTGGTTGTGTTTTTTTTCCCCCCAAAAAAATGTGTTCCATGAAATTAGTACACTAATAAAAGCAGTGTTTATAATCTTTACAAAATGTATTAAAAAGAACAACAAACAGTGGGAACTAATTGCTCCGTTGTTGGTCTGTGTAGGTAAGCCATCAAATTAATATTTATACAATAACAACTGTCTCTTTCCTTCTTTTCTTTTGCTGCCTGAAGGCCTGAGCTACAATGTCTCAGTGGGATTTGGGAGTAGGTTCTGCTTGACATATATATTTTGAGTAACTGATTCTAGCAGTACATTAAATATTATGACTGCATGTAAATAAATGGGAATGTTATCTGAACATTTTTATATCTGTCAGGTTAAGGTGTTCAGTCAAATGAATTAGATGACCACAAGAGAAATAGAGGCTGCTCTACAAGCACTTTGTTTAAATTGAGGAAAATAGTAAGGAAGGATGGTCCTTAATAGTTGTAAATGAATTTTACAGTACCTTATGAATTCTGTTGAACACCAAGGTTGGTTTGTTAATTTGCTGCCTCCCTTTTAAATCAAGAGCGTAGTTTTGTTTCCAAATGCACTGTAGTCCCAATGTGGTCAGAAAGAGCCTTGCAACAACTGGTGGGTTGCCACGTTTCTTTTCAGAGTGTGGAAAGCTTCTGCCCCGTAAAACAGCAGCATGTAATAGATAGCATAGAAATTATCATAATGGACTCTGCGGCTGAATGTGAGCTTGGGTGAGAGGCAGCACATAGAGGCTATCTCGTCTAGTCAGTCTTAAATCCAAAGAGAAGAAGTATTATATGGTTGTGAGTTGAACTTCTGTCTCTGGAAGAATATGCAGATGAAAGCTGATGTTCAGTCTACCACTGAAAGAAATGCACCTTGTAAATTGCAGGGTTTTAATCTGAACTCAACGTTCCCACTTGGGCATCGTTGTCCATATAACATTTAAAACAGCCATTGTCACCATGATATTAGTACCTTCCAAATGCTGTTAATAAATGATGTTAATAAACTTCATCCTATTGAAAAAAGAGCTTGACTGCTTCTAACTTTTTTGTTAGGTGACATATTTGTCATCTGCTTTTTGTGCAATGTATGAATCAACTATGGGGAAGCTAAATCAAGAGGAAGCATATATTTTAATTTTTGAAATGGTTAATCTGGTAGCATAAGTTCAGTTTCCGTAGAAGTTCTGCCTATTGCAAACTTCAGCTTCCCCTGTTTGGAAAATGGGCTTCAATTAAATGAATTTTTTAGGAGATTCATTGCTAAAAATAAAGCAATCTTGGTCATAGATTTAACTCTATTTTCTTTTTATGAGCCCACTTGTCTTGAGAAGGAGGCAGAGAATGTGATGTTCACAGAAGCATTTGATTCTTTGCCTTGTCTTACATACGTTATGGTTGATTCAAATATGCATACGTAATATGTTAAGTATACTCAGCATTAAAACGAACTAAACACCAGCTTAGTCCTCTTACAATAAGATGTCACTAGATATTCGGAGAAGTAATTCTATATTTTTCAAAATCTATCAGTTCCTGAAAATTCCAGATTTCCACTGAAAAAAAAAGCCTAAAGGAAAGATTGGGCCATGACTCAGCCTTTTCCTGCCTGGGTTGAGAGGAAGGTTTCTGTGCTGCCTCTTGCTCTTCAGTAATCAGCGAGGAGCAGTGGCGAGGCAGAGTTAACAGGCTCAGCAGCTGCTTTGTTGGAGGGCTGTTTGAATGGAGCAGAGGTTATACGTGGATCCCCAAGCCTGGGAATTTTGTAGAAAAGTTCATTTCTCCTGGAGAAGAAAGCAAATGAATTTACTCCTATTGAAAACCTGTTTGTCCGCTTATTTTGAGATCTGTATGCTTTTCACCAAAGTCCTTTAAAATTCATTAAATAGAGCAACTCTACATGAAGCTGTATGAGTTATGAAATTGAGCTTCCACGGCAGCTAATTAAAATTCCCCATGTGTAATCCAACTTCAGATCTTGATGCAAGGAATATAGTACAGCAACAGCCACGTCCCTCCTTCATGAGTGGGTGTGAGTCACTGTTAATAAATAAATATATATAGGGCTCTTTGGGCCACATCTGTTGCTAAGCTGTGTGGATACTGAACTTATTTTCTGTAAGCAAGTTGGTTTCCAGAGAAAAATGTGAAAGTGAATGTGTTTACTGTGTAAATGCTGGCTGGAAGTCAGGAAGTTTCTTTTTTGAAGCTTGTCTTGTAGGGGTCTGTAGCTGAGGCTTTACTTTTTTTTTTTCATTCTATCAAAAAAAATAATTCTCTGCTTTCCACTGTTAAGAGTGGTTCCCCCTCAAATTCTTTATTTATAATCTTTTTGAATTTGGCCTCTTCTGTTGGATTCTTCTGGATCTTTTAGACATTGGCTACTTCTGACCATGCATATGAATATAAGATATTTCTGTACTACTAGTTCCCTGTTTGATTTAATTCTACTTCCAACACAAAAATTCCTTCAGTGTTACAGGAAAGTGCATTCTTTTAGGGGCTTTTGCATTTTGAAATAGCCATCGGATTTGTTTTGCCTTTTTTTTTCCTTTAAATTTAATTAATTTTGCCGTACACTTGGGGCAAGGGCTGTACTTTGTTGTTAGTTAATTATTATTTTTTAATACTTGCTATCACGAAGGCAGAATTCTGATGCATACTTGACAGTGGGATCAAAGCTTGACAAGGTCAATGTTTCTAAAGCATTCATTGCATTTGTATTGCCGCAGAATATACCCAACATGCTAAGGGTATTAAAAAGTCATTAATACCTGCAGTATCAAGGTCTTTACAGACAGCGTTCTCCAAAGCAGTTAGAGACTGGGGTAGCCCAGTTTGATGCTGAGAGAACAGCTTGACTTTCACTCTTTCTCAGGAGGTACCAGAACTTTCTCAGGGAAGGATTTATTCAGGGTATCTCCTGACCTGGTGCCCTTTCGAAAGTCCTTGTCTTGGATGGGTGATTAGATTTAGGATGTTGCCTTAAGGTGCAATGTACAAGCAGATTTAGAGGGGAGAAGTGGTTGTTACATAAACGTCCATTCTTATGGAGATAAATAGAGCAGGAGCTTGCCACCTTCCCAGCCATTAGTTATCGGTTGGCAGTTGTTCTGGAGGCCACGCAAACACCACGCTTAGCTGATCATGCAAATTTCTTGCCACCTCCCCTCTAGGTTTAAGGTAATGTCAGTCACTACGAACATAAGCACCCTGAATAGTGGAGGACTTCCTAAAGAGTCTGCAGGTGCTGCTTTCTGTATTGCTAACGCATGTAAAGACTAGGCATCTACAGCAGAGTCCTCAGCTGAAGAGTTTCTTGCACAATTTTCTCTGCAAAAGAGCTGGAAAATTGCCCTCGTGCATTTGGCTTAAAACAAAAATGCTCAGAAGGGTTTGGGAAATCTTCAGGTTAAAATCCTTCCTGTTCCCTAGCAATGTCTGCTGGTTTACTGCCTCAGCTCTGGCTTGCCTCACAGTTGTGCTGATCTTTAAATTTATTTTTATTTTTTTAAGGAAACATTGTAGTACATGTGTGAGCCTATAGTGTAAAACCACATAGGTGATAGGAGGCAGAGCGATAAGAGTACAGAGTCAGTGCCAAACACTTGCTGGCAATGGCATGCAAAAGATCCATGTATTACCATAAAGCCTTACCTCAAATTACTTATTGTAAAACTTTTGGTATGATCTGATTAGTAATATTCTGAATTGTATGGTGAATACAATTTGCTGAATACAGCACGTGCTCTTCTTTCAAAGATCGTCCTTTGCTCTGTAATGTGTGTTAAAAAAAAAAAAAAAGCCTTTATTTGTCTTTATTTGACTTACATATTCCAGCTCTGCTATAAAATACTTTATTTCCATGCTGTAGAAGGATCATTTGAGATGCTTTTCTGGTTCTGTACTTCTTTTCATGGCACTGGAAAAAAAAGAGTTAAGTTGTAGGATATGTGTGAATATTATTAGTGAACGATGAGTGTAATTAGCGAATTAATGGTTCTGACACTTTTCATTGTTTCAGGTGGAAAGGATACCATAACGTTCAGCGACCCAACCTTGCCTGTTATACAGCGGTCTAGGTCACCATTGTTAGCATTTACTGATAAGCCACAGCAAACTGAAGTACAAGGTGAGCACCTGGAACATAAGGAACATGATGAGAGCTGAGCACACATTTCTTTCTAAATAAAATGTAATTTTCATGCTGGGATAGCAGAAGGCAAAGTTTCAGTGGTCACTGAGATTGAATAAATCATCCACAAGTAAAATGGATAGCTGGTCCCTGTACAAATAGCAAAAAAAACCACTGAAAAATGACTGTTGAAGAGATTGCACAGTGCTAGGCATCAGGTCGTACACCTCCAGGAATTTTCATGCCAGATAACTTGATACTGTGAAAAGTTATTCATGCCTTCTGTGTTAGCCTCCTGCTCTTTTTCCCTCTGTTAAAATGCGCAGTAGGAGAGCAGTCTGTGGAACTGGCTTAGCACTTTGCTGCATTATAGCTGATACCTAGATGAAAGGCTTCCTGATTGCACCCAGTAAATTGAAATAAGCCCCCCTCATTTTCCCGGATAAATTGATTGTGTTGTTTTTTTTTTTTATAGTCTTGCATGTGTTTTGTTCAAAACTTCCCCAATAGCAAGCATTAACTTCTCTCCAAAGTCAAGCCTAACTTTATGTGAGAGTAGCAAAAAGATAATGTTTTCCTGATAACCTCAGTTTTTTCCTGAGTTTTTCATAATGGTCAGGAGATAAATTATTGTGCTTGCCTCTCAGCATTTGGATAAGGTCTTTAATGGACATCATATTCCGGTATGCCCAGATCTTACTCAGCTAACCGTGAAGCATCATAAACAATTTATTTGTTAGTCCTGAAACTAAATAGATTGTGGCTTAATTTTGACTTTATTATCCATATCATCATCCGATAAAACTTGACAGCCGGACTGATCATTTTTTATAATCTTGATCAGCTGATATTTTTGCTAAAAATAAGGAGCGAAACTATAGTGAGTGGTTCTCCAGTGAGTAATAACTCATAAATATTCATTTTTTTGCCTGCTTAATCATTGATTTTTAATTAAATCTGCAGTTACTGAAGGTATTTACTTGGTGGTATTACGTTCTTTCCTTTCCTGTCCTAGGTGAGGTTGGTATTACAGTTTTGATTAAAGCTGCCTGTCAAATCTCATCAGACCTTGTTTCTGTTGCTGTGTAGCACTGCCAAACGTTCACTCTGGACTGAAGCTTTCCATGATGTATTTTCTACTTCAGCTGATTTTTTTTTAATGTCAGCCAAATAACTTTTTTGTGTCTTTAATTCTGATAACCGCTTTTTTTTTTTTAATAAAAAAACATGCAAATGTAATATATCTATAATTAATAGACAAGGAATTTGCAAACGGGGAGAAGCATTTCCACCCCTGAGAAGGTAGGCAGGACTTTTCATCCCATTCTAAGCACAGGAGTGAGGAATCCAAATTCTGTCATTGAAAGCAAGACGTGGTGATAAAGGCTAAGAGGAGGATAAGAAGTGGGCAGAGTATACGGAGGGACCGGGTAAACAAAGAGATATTGTGCAGGAGCATAGATCTCAACAGGAAGAGATCACTGGAAGAAAACAGCCTTGAAGAGAAGACAGACAAGGATTAGGCCTGTGGCAGTCATCAGAAAAATTGGCTCCCAGTAGGTCACCCTCTTTACCCCTCCCCATTTCATAACTGTAATAGAGAACAGAGAAATCCCGCGTAACAGAGAAATCCCGTGATTAAACTGCAGTGGATTAAGAAATTACTGCTCTGCCTGCACAAACAGCTTGTTTTTAATTTGTATGTGGCACAGTGTACCTGATAACCTGCAGTGAGAACTCAGACAAACTTAAAATCCACCTCTGTGACAACTTAAAAAAATGCGCCCAACTTTTCAGTGACACAGATGAGCACAAACATAGACCAGTCTGCCAACTGCTGGGGAAGCCACACCTTCTAGCAGTAGATGGAGCAATAACTTCTTCCATTGTTCCAGATCTGTTTTCTGGAGGATTTTGTGCTTTCCATTTTCCCTTCGAAGCCTGGAAAAGAAGCAGTGTGTTTTCAGCTGCAGGGTGTCTCCTCCTGCGTAGAGCTGACAGCTCTTCTGCAGTCAGCAGCTCTATGGCAGTGATACCATCAACTTTTGTGCTGCTTTACATAGAGGATGACTGCCTGTTGTTGAGTTTTAGGAATTTGCTCCACAGTGCAATTTTTGATCTCTACAGCCTGCCTCCAAAATCTGGGGGAATTTGGCAGCTAAGAAGGGTACAGGAATGTGTTCATTAGCCTTTATTTACCGAGCAAGTATGATCTCAGTTTAAAAGTATTCCAGCAATAAAAACAAAACCACGTTTACTTTATTATCAGCTGAGTGATCAGTTGAATGACAACAGATAAGTGGAATAGAAATGAAATTCTTGCATATCTTTAAATGCTATGCCTGAGGTCAGTCAACCATGGCCCTATAAACACTACCATTGATTTTTGGTGAGTGTTTGGCCCAGAAAATCTTTTTATCCTTTGAGCTAACACACATTTTTTACCAGAACCTTCTGTAATACTTAAAATGTTGCTCTAGCTAGATGTACAGATAATCAGAAGCCCTTTTTCAGGCGTTTTTGGATCTAATCTATCTGCTTACCCTGATCTCATCAAGCCCTGTTTTAGCCTGTAAATGTTATCAGTTTCAATTAGGCTGGATGGTAGAAGTCTGTAGGATATACTATGCAGTTCCTGGGTGAAAATGCATAATGATATTGTACAGGCACATGAATTAAAGACTGTCTCCTGCCACAAAACCTCACTGTATCCAACGCACCCAATATATGGTGTCGTGTGATGGATTGTACTTGAACATCAGAGCCGCTAATGAACAGCTCTCTTTTTGTCGTCACTGGTGAATGCATTGTTCCTGTTGTATTGCCTGTGCTCCATTTCAAGCATTCTCTGAAGACAAAAGTACTGTTTTTCTATTAACTTTTCTCCACACAAATTGTTCTTCTATGAACAATTTATCTTCACAGAACTGCAGCAAGATGATGGGATGGTGTTACCCCTCTGTAGGAGGAAACCGCACCACACAGAGTAATGTAGAGTCCCCTCTAATTTTGAGTGCCAATTGGACGTGCCTAAGTTTTAGCTATTTTTAGAGCTCTTAGAGTATGTGTGTTCAAATATATAATGTGAGCACAGCGGTACTGCAAATCAAGCTCCTAGTTTCCAGCTGAGCACTCAGATAATGAGGATTAGATCCAGTGGGTGATCACCTTTTGAAAGTTAATTTATCCCTGCCTTTTCCACAGACTTAAACCTCAGCTCTTCAGAGTGACTTTCCTGGCTTCCTTAATGGCAGCTAGACTGTCTGTTCCCTTCGTGCCAACCCTTGTCTCACTCACTCAGCAGCTCCCAAATTATAAATGAGGCAGGTCTGGTAGAGACAGTAGGCTCCCGTATTGTATAGCTCAGATCCCGCCCCGCAGCCAGTCTGCTCCGTGCATTGAGCAAGGCGGGATTCCTGTGGGAGAAATCGAGTAAGTGCTCCTATACTAAAAGGTAATGCATATGCACTGCAAGAGCCATTTGAAGCTGTCAGAGCAGCCATACTCCTGGCATTCCCCAATTTTTCTTATTTGACTTCACAAGCTGATTTGCAGTGAGGCCTTTTGTCCTTAACAGAGACGAGGACGAATTCTTTCTCTTACAGAGCTGTTTGTTTACACATCACTGTTTTCTCTGTTCTGTCGCTTTATTCAGTGTTTGGCTTTCGGTGTAATAGTATATTTCATATTCTTCTGCTTTGTTTTATGACACTACCCAAATTAGAGTAATCTTTTACATTAGGAGAAATGTTGCAGGATCAATAACAGAATTATTGGATGAGAGGCTGCGAAAAGAAAAAATGGAGTTTGTGTTAACCCCTGAAAGTGGTACTGATGTGGGGATTAATGTTAAACTGTGCCCCAAAATTCTGCAGTTAAGTGCCTTGCTTAAAGTTGATATTCCTAAAAAAGTTTGCCTGTGCTGTTCTGCAGTGTGGTATCAACTATAACTCTTTTAAAGTTGTCAGTGTTAGGGAAAGACAGGCTCCAAAACTGTCCTGACCCAGCAAGAAACCTTGTGTTGATTGCTTATAATGTAAAAAATGAGCCGGGGGCGAGACAGAGAACCACTGTAGAAATTTCTTACTGAGGTAGACATCTCTGTGGTGTGACACTATTGTGATGGTCTCCGGGTCAGACATACAAACACGTGAGGCATGTCGCTGTTCCATTTCTTTTTCAGCAGAACAGAAGGGGGAACGTAGTGAAACTCGTGCTGTTGCAAGTGAGTCCATGGCTCCACAGGAAAGAAACTTGAACAACAGAAACCAAAATAAACATTTTTATCCTTCATTACCCCAGTTACCTTCAGAGGAAGAAGAAATAAACAAGCTTGAAAGCAAAATAATTAAACTGACAGAACAGGCAGTTTCAGAACTGGAAGGAAAGAGAACAGAAAATGCAGCTGGGGAGCAGAACACAGTGGTTGGGGCAGAGCTTAATGGTTCGTCGGAGGGAGATTTCCCATTCTCCAGCCCGGACACATCCAACCCCACAGATCCCTCAACTTCTGAGAGTGAGCCAACAGCTGAAACTGAGACCCTGAAGGACAGCGATGAAACCTCAGAGAGTGACTGTGAGATCACAAACCAAAGAGGGAATCAGAACGGCATCACCGTGGATGCGGTGGGTGCTGAGGACCCCAGAAGGCACGGAGGTCTCAGCGTTACAACTGCACGCACACATGGCAGCTTGGAGGAGCTCCCTGGATCTGAGAACATGAAACCGTCTGATCATGCTGAGAACTGTGAATATTTGGATAACAGTTTGGCTTGAGGTATGACATCCGTGCCCTTGTGCTTCTCACTGTAATCCTCTTGCAAGTGGGTCTGTGCTGCTGTGACTACAACCAGCGAAAGTTTGTCAGAGGACTGATTTTTTTACACGAGTCTGTTAATATTTGTCTAATAACGGTGTTCTTCTGCTAGTTTTGACTGCAGTATACCAAAAATGTAAATAATCTGAGGGGAAGAACTTGAAGCTGTTCAGGTTTAATCATTTTGGTTCTTTGTAATGATTTGAGGTTTCTATGTAGATAGATGTCATTTATAGCCGTGTAGCAAAGAGACCAGTGATAACGTTGTGCCATGTTGTCACTGGGCTTCTGGAGAGCGTGGGGTCTTAGCGCTAGACTTCACTTTAATGGTTAGAAGTGTCTTCCAGTGATGGAAAATTTGAAATGATGAATTGAGAAGTACCTTAGGGTCATAGGGTTTCTCAGTTTCTCAGACTGCATGCTGTTTCTCTGTCCATAATGGCTGCGAGTACATCCTTAGAATAAGACCGCTGTTCAGTAATGGGAAGCAGAATGCTTTCTGAGAACCATCCCTGCGTGTGTATTGTTCTCTCATTTCAATGTATCTTTTGTATCTTTGTATCTTTTACTTCCCTCTCCCGGTTCATCGCATGAAAACAAAGGGAGTTACTTCACCAGACACTAAGAACCCAAATTAATGATGCTCTGAAGAAACATCAGAGGAGCCAGAAGTCTTTTTGCGAGGAACAGCAGTGCTGTTCCAAAGCAAGGAGAACAGCAGGAGGAGAACCAGTTATGCCCCGCCAGCCTGCTTGGTGCTCTGGGTTACTGGAATTGCATCCCTCAGCCTCCAGGAGCTGCAACAGCCCTCAGACCGTAACGGGTGGTAGATTCCAGCCTACTCCATTTGTGCCTTCCTTTTTGAAAGAATCTGTCTCTTATTTTATGTTTCGGAAAACATAAAAAATTTTCATGTTTATGTTTCCTCCTCATTTCACCGCTCCTTGGTGTAGTAGGTTTGTTTGTGCTGTTACTGCTTCCTTAAACGTCTTCCCTTGTTGGTGTTCAGTCATAGGAAAGCTTTCCTGTAACAACTGGAAGAGGGAGGCTGCTGTGTCATTCCCCAGCTCGCTCCTGAAGCTGGAGCTGTGCCACTCTGCCCCTCGGAAGGCAGCAACAAGGGAATGCTTAACGGTGAAGTTAGCAGCTGTTGGAGAAGGGGAGGCACGTCCTTCCTCTCCTGCTCGTAGCATAAGGAATCGTCTCTGCAGCTGTGGAGCTTCTATGGGCCAGCAGCCGTCAAGGCAATTTTTCTGCTGGCTTGGGAACTAATTGTCTGTAAATGTTCGTTTCTCACTCCTAGAACTTGAAACCAATCAGAGAGAATTAAAACAAATTTAATAAAATACTACTAATAAAAAGGAAAATCCCTCCCAGATTGAATCCTCCTTTGACAAATAACTGCCAGCTGCAAATTTTTACAGCCCACTTGTCAGCCACTGAATAAACAGAGTTTATATTAGCAATACTGACAAACTCTTCTGTATATGGGAGCTGAGCTAGCAGGTGCTGCCGTAATCAAGGTGTCAGAGTCCGTGAGCAGTTTGTATTCAGCAGAAGAAGGGCTGTATGTAAATGATTACGTATAAATATAAGGAATGATAGTGGGAAGGTGAAAAATGTGGCTTGTCGCTGTTCTCATGTGTTTTCCTCGCCAGGTGCATTCGTGTAACCCTTTCAGCGTCTGTCTGCAGGCAGTAAACCCATAGTCATGGTGCTCGTGGGATGGGTTTCCTTCCTCTTTAAAGGTTCTTTGACACTGCAGCATTTCACTGATGCTAAGCAGCAGCCCTTAGGGAAAAAACATCTGTATATTTAAGTGCGTTAGGAACATGAAGCAGTAAAAAGTTTTTCTTTCATTATCCTGACAACAATTTAAGTTCCTCATAACCTGAAAACCGCAAAGAGTTTAAGCATTTGAAAGATTGTTGTGCTGTTGCCATTAATTGTAACTGACTGCACTATTGGCTCATTTATATGACAGTACTGACAAGTCGGAAGAGAAATAGCTGCAGAAACTGAAATCTCTGGGAGAATGTGGCAGATTTTTTTTCCCTGTAATGCTTGAATGTTACATGAAGTATCATTTTATTCAAGATACGTTCTTCTCCATCTTTCAGAGACTAATCCTGCACAGAGCTAAATATCAATGCAGTCAGAGCTGATGCAAGCCAGTAAAAAGGGCAGGATTTCATGTAGCCGAGCTCTGAAATGTTCAGGTGAAACGTTCAGGGTGTTTTACGGCCGTTGTTTCCTTGTCCTAAATCTTCCCTGACCCACAAATGTGTGAGTTGGTGTTTGCTGTTGTTCCCTCAACAGCCAGTTAATGGTATTAATTAGTGAAGAGCTTGGTGCAGAAACTGGAGCAGGTGGAAGCACTGCTGGACCAACGGTTGCTGTTCAGTGCCTCACTCGCTGATTCTTTGTGGTGTGTTTTTTCCTGTGAGAAGAAAACGGAGATGTACAACCCATATCAACAGGGTCATCGGGGTAACTCTCCTTCAATGCAATGTTTGTGTCTTTCATAGAATCACAGAACGGCTCGGGTTGGAAGGGACCTTAAAGATCAACTCCAACCCCCCTGCCATAGGCAGGGACACCACCCACTAGATCAGGTTGCTCAGGGCCTCATCCAGCCTGGCCTTGAATACCTCCAGGGATGGGACAGCCTGTTCCAGTGCCTCTCCACCCTCTGTGAAGAATTTCCTCCTAATTCCTGGTCTTTGCAACCATTAAATTCATGGAAGGTACCTAGATCTCTGGAAATCTCGTTTAGAGTGCTATATTCGTACTGCGATGTTGGTCCCGTCCGTTCTGCCCGAGTTAATGCGTATTCTAGCTGCAGTTTTAGCCTTCTCTCAGGAACACAAGATTTCAGCTCCAGGATGCTTGTAGAAGTCAGACTGCAGTACGTGATAGCTAATTTAATAGTCGTGTCAGCGTCTTTCTTGGATGTTGTTTAAATTTATATTGTTGTGTTATTAGGACTGTGATTTTTTGGGTAAATTCATTCATGTTTTGTTGTGGAGTCAACACTACTTCATTGGGTTTCTTTTAGACTCATGTTCCCTTTTTCTAGGACTTCAGGAATGGGGAAATTACATCCTGCTGTAAGCTCTTCTGCTGCTGGGCTCTGGGGAAGCAAACTGGGAAGCGGAATGCTGTGGCAAGGGGATGGATGAGATGCGTTGCATAAATTGATTTTAAGCACATTGTCTCACCTAAGAGCAAATCCATGCGTTATCTGTGAGAAGGATTTCATTTGAAAGTACTGCGCTGCGGTTATTTGAAAAACGACGTTCAGTGAATTTGTAAAATAATTGTGTGAGAATGACAGCTGAAGAAGCGTCTTTTAGAATGTTGTGTCTTTTCTAAGTGAGACTATTTTTAAGCATATGGTAATTTGTATAATAAAGACAGTGGAATTTCTTTAATCCATATGAGCTCAGGAATGTATTTCAAAATCTTAACCGAGATTAAGTTGAAAGTCTGCTGCGTTTCTAAAAGATAGGATTTTGCTTACCAGCCTCGGTTTTGTAGTTTTACTTTTTAAATGATGCGGTTTAATTTATTTGCAAACCTTTCTTTTGTTGCTGCCTGGATTAACTGCGCAACATAGTTCAACTATATTAATATATTTTGTCATCTTTAATAAAACCATACATTTCCTGATACGCTTCTTCTACCTGCTTATTTCCTTTGCTCAGTATCAGATGAATGATAGTCATGAGTTAGTGCTGTAGTATTTCCAGAGTTGTGTTAAAACAGAAAAATAAAGCTTTATAGAGCGAGACTTCTAAGTTTGTTGAACATTATCTGGCTGAAATGTTTTCACTGTCACATCTCCCTGTCTCAGTTGAGTGATTTACTTCCTAAATTTTTGTGTGAAGAAACACACTCAGTATTTTTTGGCTTTGAAAGTAATATTAATCTCTGTCTGCTAATTCTATCATCGTTGTCCAAGCAGCATTAAATCTTCTGTATACAACCCAGTTACTGCCAGTCACAAACTGGAGGCGCTCAGGAGTTTTTGCTGAGGGGTAAAGGAAAGCTGGAATATTTAAGTCTGCTTTCAGTGGTATTCAACTATAGGCACATGTGTAGACAGCCTAAACTCAAACAGAAGCTCAAACATGTTTGAGAATAAAACCTGAAAATACAACAAGAATAACGTGGTGAACCTAAAGTTTGAAATGGAAATGTCTGTACTTTCCCTTATTTTTAGGGGAAGTCCATGACCCAAGTCTTACAACACAACACTCAAAGCTGTTGAAAGCATTGAGATCGTTTTACCTTTCAGATTTGCAGTTAAATAAAGGACAGCATCTAATCAGAGGCAATTCCTCACTTATATTTATTATTTTTTGTAACTTTTGGTATCTGACTTCTGGTCCCGTAAGAGCCCCTCAGGATGCACAGCCCCTTTACAGGCTTTATCAACCCTGTAACTCAGCGCTCCTACTGGCATGCATTCCACCCCCAAACTGCACAGAAGGGAAGCTTTTCGTCTTCAAGACAACATATCACGGCGTTGAGTTGATGCTGCTTTTATTGACCAGCTTACAGAAAGGCGGCTCTACAAAGTGATACGCGTTTGGTAGAGAAGCAAGAGAATGGAAGTGGGAATCCCTTTGCCATGTGTCGTGGCGGCCAATGGCGCAGCCCAAGGTACTTGGTGCTGCCCAGTGATTTTCTGGCCTCCATTAAAGCCTGGTTCTGAGCCATCTCTTCTTCTTGTCCGCGGCCTCAAACTGTTTCTCCTCCCACAAGTTCCCGTTGCACACCCCAATCACGCAGCAAGCCAGGCGTTTGCCAGCGTTTCCATTTTCCAGACTGGCCTTGTTGTTGCCCTTGCCCATGTCGTCTTCCTGCTCGTGGATCACGACGGATCTGCCCAGGATGGAGTACGGACCGAACAAAGTGGCAAAGAGATTCGGTTTGTATTTTCTGATTTTGCCATCTTTGGGAGAGAAGTTCCCAAAATCCCCTGGGTGGCGGGGGTGGTTGACGCTGAAGGGGTTGTAGTGTCCTCCGGTGGAGTCGCAGCCGTTGCTGAGATCCCCAAGCTCGTGGATGTGAATAGCTCTGCCGGACTGGGCGTTATCCAGCGGAAACCCGTCCAAGTGAAAAATGGCTTCCAGTCTTCCCTGTGAGTAATGCTGTCTGAACAAGACCTGTCCAGTCACTTGTGGCTTGTCGGCATCTATTTTGGAGCTGGGCTTCATCTCACAAGTGGCGTAAGTCATCCCGTCGGTCTCATTACCGGCCATTACTGGGTAGAGCAAATTCTGCCAGAGGTCGTTCACTTTTTTCTGTATGTCTTGAAGGGTCTCTCTGCTTGGGTCAGTTTCTTCTTCTGCCGCGACGCCAGAGGCAGACAGGGCGAGTCCAGTGAGCAGAGAAAGCAGCAGAAGCATCCTGGCAGTGCCGAGCCTGCGAAGTGCACAAGAAGCCAGCAGGAGTGAGAGGCGCCTCGCAGCAGCGTGGCTGGGGAGGGAGGGGAGCACGCAGCCCGCGGGGGCACTGAGCGCACACAGCAGCTGCAGCCTGGTCCCAGCGGGCTGCTAAATCTGGCTAACGCGATTAATGGAAACTAAAGCAAAACGCGCCCCTTTAAACACAGACAGTTGTCACCCATGACTAAACAAATAGCGATTTAGTATTTCACACCTGATCTTGCTCTTAAAAACTGCCTCTTTCCCCGCAGACATCAAGTAATCTGAAGTGCTGCTTAATCTGTTTTTGAGTTTGCATTGAGACTTCCCTCCTCCTACAAACTCCAGCAGGACCGTCTGCCAGGAGGCTTGTTTTGGTCCACCTCCACACACCCGAGCTGTGCGTTACAAGTGGAAAGCAACAAGCCAGCGAGCGGATTACCTTTCCCGGTCGCTGCAGGACCCCTCAGTGGCAGCTCTTCGCCTCTGCTCCCACCAAGTGCAGTGCGGCCAGCCCACGGCGCTGAGCTGCTGGAGGCTGATGCGTGCTTGTGTAAGAGCTGGGTAACGCTGCGCAGGGGAGGGGTCACCCGCAGGGCTGCGGGACAGCACAGACGGGAAAAAGTTTCCAGTGTTTTCATCTCAGGCAGGGCGAACTCTTTGCCCCCGTTCTGTTTGCCTGCGAAACTGGCTCTCGGTCCTCACCACCATCCCGAAACAGAAGGAAAAAAAGTTTCCAAGCTGTTGAAGTGACTTGCCCGGTGATGACTTCGCGTGCTTATCTAAAATGAGCGACCTTCCACGGGCAGCGAGGAGAGCAGCAGCTTTGCTAAGGCACGGTCGGATGGCTCGGTCACTTCTGTGCTGGTTGTCATGGAGTTGTTTTGCATTTCCATTCCTTCATTCGTCAAAACTGAAACTGGTCCTTCAGCAACAGAAAATCTTGCACATGGACGTGTACCAAAGTTTTGGTGGTTTTAAAACCCGGAAGGCACAATCCGAACTCTCAGATGTTGAGGCACATTTAGTGATGCTTCTCTGCAAAGTTTTCGGGCTACTGCCTGCTGCTTTACTTGGCAAGTTATCTGCTTCACTAAGTTTCTCTCTTTTTTTTTTCCGTTTCTTTTTTTTTTCCTTTTCTTTTTTTTTTTTTGAGAAAGCAGTGATTTCTTTCCGAAGGGTGAAGCGAGCAGCGCTAAGGCACTGCGACGTCAGATGGAGGCACAGCAAGACCGTTTCCCAGAAGCTGGCTGGCGCGCGCGCAGCGTTCACGTTTCATCATCCTCCGAACTGAGAAACCTGCTCTACTCCGGGGGGCATTGCCCTGCCTGTGGCACTTTGCAGAGCTGTGCCTGAAACATGGATTCAGCCACCACAAGGGCAATTTAGCAGGCTGGGATTTGTGTAGGGAGAGAGGAGTAGCTTGTGTAACTCGGGAACAATTCTCAACGTAAGAAAATTGCGAAGAAAAGCCTTTTTTCCCAATCTGTGTCTTCTGCCAGCTGGGAAAGGAATGTGGCTGTCAGCTTCTGGAATGGTAGAAATGCGTGTGTTATCTTATGGGTATCACACGCCAGATCACACCCAAGATACTCAGTTATTTGCAAGCTGATTTATTTTTTTCTTTTGGTGTGAGGACAAGTAGAGCTAAAGGAGTGCCTCCTGCCTGGCTCATTTGCCAGGCACTGGAAACACAGGGTCAGATAATTCTGCTTGGGATATTGCGATATTGAACATGGTACTTTAGCCCTGGGCTCCTGTTCCTAATCGACGAAACAGGACAACTGATGTTTCTTTTATTCGGGGTATTTACGAGCTGTTCACATCCCTGTGCCCATGGGAGCCATGTGAGGCTGAGCCAGCGCTTCCTCCTGCCCTGCCTTTCCCCAGGTTCATTCCTGGCAGCCTCCAAGCTGGGGAAATGCACACTCACAAGGCAGTAATGCATTTTACAGCAGGAACTCGGGTCAGAATTGTGGCTGCTTTACATGCAGTAATGCTGCTGACTTGAGTGGCATTTGTGCTGTTTTACACCAGCTGGGATTCTGTCCCTAAAAAAAAGAGAAGCCCTGAAAAGCCCAGGGTACTTGCTGCAAAGCTCTTCTTTGATGTACTGCACATGCGGGAGCCAAGCAGAAATGCAGACGGGTGTAAAGGAGATGATCAAAGGGACAGAGAGGGCTGCAGCAAAGCTAAATGATGTATTTGTAGTGCTCTGCACTTCAAAGAACGCAAAGGAAATAGTAGCTGTGGGCTGCTGTCAGAAAGATGTATTTTAAAGAGGAGAAGGACTGATAACTACAAGAAATGCAATTGCCAGGGTGGTTTGGCATTCATTCCGGCTCTGAACGCTGGAAGTAGCTGAGCAATAACCAGGTGGATCATTAAAGCCTGTTGCTACCCACTGTCCATGTTTTAGTTTTCTATTTGAAAAGAGGCGACGAATAACGGGCTAATGGCCCTTACAGCAGGCAGTGGGAGGAAAGCCCCCATGACCTGACCGTGCACTGTTTACAAAATAAACCTCTCTTTTTAAAGCCACAGTGTACAGGGCCTGGGGTATACTGAATTTCAGGCCATGTCCTAGAATCTCCTGGGCTCTGCAAGCCAGAGCCGTCCAAACAAGCTGGCACTGTTATTCACTGGGCTGTAAGCTCCACACAAGGGCAGAGCTTTTGCCTGCGTTCCTCAGGGCCCAGGATTTCGCTCCCCTGTCACCTCTTGATGGCCAGAGGAACTCGAACTCCCAACACAAACGGAAATCTCAATCCATGCCGTGACCTCCTTGGGCTGGTCGCTTGGTTTGGGGGTGATGTTGTCCTGTTGCACCACATTGCTGCGTGACCTGACATCATTTGACTTGCCCGGTGTAGACTCAACATGATGCAGAAGCGCTGCGTGGGAGAGCACCCGTCGTAGCGAGCAGTGGCCCGCCTCTGTCTGCAGCTCGGCTCTGCTCTCAGCGGGTTTACGGCAGGATGGCTCTCCATAAAAGTGACACCCAGGGAAGACAGGTCTTACGTCTTCCGCTGCAGGTAATGGGGCTGACTGCTCTTCTCCACGTATGGCTGAGGCTGGAGCCGCTAAAAGAAGGGGATGTTTGTAGCCTGAGGGAAGCAGAGCCAAGATCATTGGAAACCTAATGTGCTCCTTCGGTTCGGGGCGCTCTCTGCCATTTCTGAGTCATGGTCCCAGCCTGGGAGCCAGTGAGGCTGGCGGGTCATCAGGCAGCAGTCTGAATCCTACTTGTGCTGCTGTGCAGGAGTTTTGTGCTTGCTGTAGAGTGACTGCAGGGCACCAGATTTTCCATGCATCGTCTATGGCATAGTACTGTGTGTGCCCTGCTCAGCAATTTCCTGCGAGCACATCACCAGCCCTGCGTGGTGTCTGCTGTGCCCGGGCACCTGCCTGTGGGTCTGCAGGTAAGCCTGCAGCGATGATTAGGATCTGTGGAGCTACAGGCAGTGGTGACGAGTTAGGATTTAAAGAGGAGAAATGCCATCAGGGTGTTGGTGAGCAGTTTTTGCCCATGTGGTGCAGTACAGGGCTGGTGCTGGGGTGCAAGCAGCACCTCCTCCTGCAGAAATCAAGGTGGAGGAACTCATTTTGCAATTGCTGTAAGGTGAAAAAAATGACAGGAGAATGAGAAAACTTGCTCTAACACAGGGGCAGTCTGCCACTGGTGGAGGCTTACTCTTCCTGTTTATTCCCATTCCTTGTCTTGGTGGTTCTATTTAAAGAAATAAAGATATTTAGTGCCTGAGATAGGCATCCATTTATATCTTCTTGCAAAAGAGCTATGTGCATTTCCAACTTTTCAGGGCATTACCCATACAAAAAATCAAGTTAAATAAATACACAAAAGGGAAACAACACTGTTCTCTATGGGGACTAATTTCTCTTGAAAATAGAAGATCATGCAACTGTCAAACTAGTTTCCATCAGCCAATTTGAAAAATTCTTGAAATTCTTCCTCTTTAATAGCTTGAGAAGAAATCATTTTATGAGAGTGAGAGGAACTGTAAAGGAAGTAAGCTTTTTGACAAAGCTGCACTCAGAAACCCATTCTAGTTCTGTCAACCTAATTTAACAGAATTTCATCTCCACATGTGGATATAAAATATAAATATGTAACATAAAAATTAGGGATGGAACCCAACTATTAGATAATTTAGGTTATTATTAGTGTTTGCATTAATTTCTTGACCCTTTATTAAATATTTATCCTTTCTGCTGCACAGCATTAATCTGAAGAAGGTTTTGCTCTTTGAGAGGAAGGAACGAACACAAGACTGCCCTCAAGCTCAGTGGCCGCTGGCCATGTATGGAAAGATCTTGATTTTTTTTTTTTTTTTTAGATTCAAAGTGCATGTTGCACAACATGTGAATGTTTGCACAACTTCAGGTCTGTGTGTGGCTTCCAGTCAAAACTCAGGAGCCACGGGGCAGCTGGGCCAGCAGGTCAGCCATACGAGCAGCAGCCACATACAAGCAGTTAAATGATCCCTGTCCCATGGCATGGTGTGACAGCTAAGCATCTCAGAAGACTAACTAAGATCATCATGGATGAGGAGACCATGATTTTCAGATCCTTCTGTCCTACTATTCTATTAAGGAGAGCTTGGTTTGCGGGTACCAACAGGTGCCGGGTCCTTCTTGGAGCCAGAGGCCTCCTACCCAAGCAGGAGGCAGGTTCGAGGCCTGTAGGCCCTGAGGGCTTCCCAGGGCCAAAATGGGGAGCTCAGTCCTTCCCTGCAGGAAGGGGCCCAGTCCTGGCCTTGGCTCATCCCTGTCCTCAGGAGCTGGTCAAACAGTCCCAATCCTTGTAAGCTTTCCTCCCGAGTTTTCCAGGCTCCTGTACTGAGTGTGTCACTTGTGCCCACGGAGCGCGTACCTCTTTCTGGAAGGGGAGGTGCACAAACACCTCAGCACCTCAGCCAGACAAAATGGACTACGCACTTGTCCTGCAAGCTCTGTTACTCTCCACATCATAACATGGCATTTGCCTGATCCTTTCCCGCAGAACTGCTGTCTATGCAATTGTTTCCATTTTACATTTCTTTGGTTGCTATTCCTGCCAAGCATGGGATTTTACCTTTGTTCTAATTGAGTTACCTCCATTTTATTTCATTTCCCCCACCCCTTATTGTTTCTCCAGCTTGTCACAAACATTTTGAATTCTAATCCTTCCCTACAGTGTATTTACAGCCCTTCCAGCTTGGTATCAGCTGTGAATTTAATCAGTTTACTTTTTTGTTCTGTCATCCAAGTCATTAACAGAAGGGTTGAATAAAGCCGAATCAAAGACAAACTTGTGCATCCGAGGCTGGCTGTCCTCCCCGCTGGGAACCGACAAGTCACCAGGCTGGGAGCTGAGTTCCCATCATCCCAGTACCTGCTTTGTAGCAGTGGGATCAAGACCATTTTTTTTCCCTAGCTTGTATGCAAGAATGTCGTGTGAGGTAGTACCTGAAGTTAAGATTCACTTCTACTTCATCTCTACATGCAATGCTTGTTATTCTCTTATATCATTATATAAAATAAATAAATAAATATATTTCCTATCTTTTACTTATTTCCCTTTTTGGCCTTCAGGTGAATGCAAGAAGTGTGTTTCTTTTAAGGGTTTTTCTGTGGCTGTGACTTCTGAATTGTGCTTTTCTTATCCTCCCTGGATCTTCAGAGTTCACAGGAACCAAAATCATTCACTGGCCCAATCACAACATATCTGCATTATCATTATTATATTATTATGTAGTGTCTTTGAAGTGCTGCCTGATACCAAGTGGTATTTGAACCCTCAGGCATCCACAGCTCGTGCAAAGCCACCTTTTGTGCACACATCCTCACATTGCTATCTCCCTTCTGCCAAAACCGTCGATCTGACCTGTTGTATTTTAATGTTACATCAGCTTTGGAAGGAGAGATGGGGTTAATTCATGCTAACTAGACTAAGTACTTTTCCAAAGGTTCACATTTTTGATCATCTTATTTCCTGTAAGCAGCACCTGAGGGTAAAAGCCTCCCAGCTTGTCCACCTTCCTCGCCACCTTCTTACAGTTGCCAGTAAGGCACAACCCACCACAAGCAGGGGAGCAGTGTCCACTCCTAAGTTTGTATCCTAATGTGGAATTGTATGTGCATGTCAAGTTTCTAGATAAAGAGAAAAAATAAGGATTTGTTCCTAGACTCAGGAGGATCCTGGTGTTCCCATGCCACAAGCAAGAAGCCTCCCACTAGGATTTAAATTCCTGCTTCCTCCTGTAGGAGCCAGAGGCTCTACTTTGCACAGGGGCAAACTAGAGATCAGCAGAAGCTGAAGGCAATCACGTTTTATGAAGACAAAAGCCCACCTGGCTTTGATATGGGACAGGGGCAGGCACTGGCCAGCAGCTGTGAGGGGCAGCAGCAGCTCTGGGCTGGGACAAAGCCAGAGCTCAGCAGCACCCAGCAGGTTCCTGAGGAGGTTCCTGCTCTGTGGCTGCTGCAAGGTGCAGGGGAGCTGGCTGAACTCCTGGAGGCTATTTCAAAGTGGGCATTTCACTACGGACTTTGTGGTATGTTACTATTAAAGAAAGAGCAAAAAAGAAAAGCATGGCTTATTGTTGGATAACTGTTTCCTTTGAAAATCGTACTAGGTAGATCAGGGCCTGAACACTTGAGTGCTTTTGAAACATTTGGTGGTAATTCCATTGTGTTTGTATTTTTGACACTAGTAGGGGGGAAAAAAATAAAAACTTGCATTTTTCTGTAGAGTAAAAATTGTTTCCATGGTCAAGTGGCTCCCTGCTTTTTTAGCCATATTTATTCTAGTGGGTTGATTTTGTAAGCATAACTGAAACCCTGGGAGACTAATGAAGTTTAACAGTGTGTGTTAATTATATCCACTTTTGTTGTCTCAGTGAAAACATGGGATCCTAAATCCTATTTACATTCTAAAATTTCAGAGGTTCCAGGTCCCTCATCTGACCTTAACATCTTTTAGTTTCATGCGGCTTTCGTAAGCCTGTGCACATATTTAAGTTCTCCTGTGGAGAAAGTTTTTTGAGATCAGATGTTCAGGGATTATGAACACAAGAGTTTTCTTACCTTGTTTAAACTCATTTTGACATTTCGGTGTAAGTCATTAAGGTTGTTTTTTTTGAACTGTCTAATGGGCCACAGTACGGGTGAACCATTTTTAGAAAAAATAAATAGAAGCACCTAAGTTTCTAATTGACCCACCTGAAGAATTCCAACATAAATATTTTGCCCACTCTGAAGTAAATATTTGCACCTGATTTCCTCCCCAGGGAAGACTACTTCCCAGTTTAGCGAATAATTAAAGACAGAGGCCATGCCTGGGGGGAGCACGCAAGAACGGTCCCTTCCATCTGAAGATGCTCTCAGTACTGTTTATTTTTATTTTCTTTCTTCTTTGTTCTCTGAACTGTGCAGAGGGACCCAGTTCCCCCAAATGCTGTCAGATTTTGGGATCTCTGTAGAGATGTGAGGTGGTTCTGCTGGTTCTGTTTCAGCCAGGTGGATCCCGTTAGTTCCAGCCCAGCAGTACAAGGGATTCAAGCATCTCTGAAGCCACACATTCAGGTCTAGAAAAATAGAGCTGGTGTAAGGCAAAGCACACAAAGGGAATACATTTTTACCAGCTCCAATGTATGCATTAATAAACAAGACTGAGAATGCCACCTGCTTTCAGAAAGGTTTTCAACTTGCAGGGCATGGAGTTCTTAATAGTATTCCATTAGCTATAATGGGGAATAGTGGTGCAGATTTCCCCCAGGAAGATGGTACACATTTGTACAAAATAAGGCTCCTGCTGGGCTGTTTTATGAATGTGGAGTCTTTCAGTTCCGGTTAAATAGGATAACCAGCTGTTTTCTAGAGCACATGGAGAAATCCTTGGATTGGATGTTGTTCCTACTCTCAGTGTTAGGATGCCTGTAGTAAATGAATAAGAACACAGCAAATATTTCACTGTGGCCCTGTTGAAGGGAAAGCCATTCTTCAGATGCATTAGAAACTGCTCTAACAGATGCAAGGAAAGAAAATCTTTTTTTTTTTTTTTTGAAGCTGTCCTTCTTTTTTATTTTGTTACAAACTTACCTTCCATCTCCAGCTTCCAGGTTTTCCTCCTATGAGCTATCATCTGTTTTGTCACTTGCAAGGCTTTGTTCTCAAAGCCTGCAGATGTTATTAAAACTGAGGATTATAAGGTTATGAAGTGCGTTGTAGAAGCCAGATACAGATTGGATGTTTTTATTAGAGGATTACTGAACTTTGTTAACAGGAGTGAGCTTGAACTATTCTAGTGGAAGTTCTGCCTTGCTGGTTATGAAACATCTGATCCTGGAGCAGAGGTAGAGCTGCACCTTAGCCAGGTCCCAGTCTCCAACCGTGCTTCATGCTCATGGTGCGTAAAGCTGGACCACTGACAAACAATATATAATTGTTTCATTGGAAAAAAAATGGCGTGGGCATGGCAGAAAATATCTACGTACCATAAAGTGCCAGATATCCTCCTAATCTCTTGTTCACTTCAGAATCCTTTTCTACTACTGGGACGTATTACAGACAACAAAGCTACAACAAAATAAAATCAGCATATGAGATACATGCTTTCATTTCAGTTTTAAATATATTGAAAAGATCTACCACTTTTTGTAGCTTTTTATAACTTGCATACGCCTACATGATGCTAGGCCCTTATGCAAGAAAACTCCCCCTAGCTTTATTGCTGAGCGTGGCATCATGTAGCATGGAACATCCCTTTGGTCACTCCAGGTCAGCTGTCCCCAGGGTGTCCCCTCGCAGCCTCTTGCCCACCCCTGCCTCCTCACTGGGGCACACAGAGAGAAACAGAGAAGCCCCTGACACTGTGAGAACACTGCTCAGCAACAGCCAAAACATTGTGTTATCAGCACAGTTTTGGTCACAAATCCAAAAGTCCATTTGATTTGTCCAAGCAGACTCCTAATTGCTTAATAAGTCCCTTAAATATTTATTTGGTAGAGTGGCAAATTATTAGCTGGCTAGAGATGCAGCAGGTGCCTTTTTAAAGTCAATCCCTATTTGCATCAACAGGGAAAAGGGAAAATTTGGGGTCCGTGTAAACAATTTAAAAGTATAATTAGTGCCATAAATGAATGTTTGGTATTTATGTGATATGTATATATTTCTTATCAGTGAATCAGTCACGATCCTGTCCTACTCTGAAACTATTCACCAGTTTGTGTTCTTGTGGTTATTCAGTTCATTAAAATCCAGTTGCATGTTTCTGCAGGCAGGATGAGTATCTTTTGCCATGGTTAAGGATATTTACTCATCTTTCTGTCTAGATATAGGATGGATTCTTAGTTTTGTTTTGATTTAATGGATAATTTTGAATTTTAACATTGCTCTCACAATATCCATCTGGGGTCAGATTTTAAAATCAGCTGGGGGGGGAGTTCAGCTAAAATTTCAACAAAAAATGCAGATTTAAAAAACATCCCATTAGAAGGCAAGTCTTTGTATAAGATAGAATAAAGGCTATACATTTTAAGTAATTGACTAGTTACACTTTTCTTATTATAGCCATATATTCTTGTTTTCAGACAATAAAAGAGAATCTTTGTGTTCCGACTTTTTTAGATTTGGTGTGACTACATAGTTTGAAAATTGCTGCACGTAGTTTCATCAAAGAACATAACATTGTTGCATCACAACAGGAAATATGGCCGTAACATTAAAAGGCAGATTTGGATTCTGGATGCATTTTAGTCAGTGTTTTTTTTTTTTTTTTTTTTTTTTTGTTGGACATAAAACAAGCTATCTAACCCCCTACTACCTCCAGTTTGCCCTTTTTCAAAGTGATGATAACAATGACTCACTTCCTCATGGGGGTATTTTGAGGCTTAGTTGAAGTCTGAGAAGTTGTTTCTGACCCTGAGAAAATTGATGTCAGAAACTGCAATATTGGAATACTAATCTTTCAAGGCTTGGATAAATAATTGTCCACAAATGAAAAGCTATTTTCTCTGCATTTTTTGGCCCCCTCTATAATATTCCTTGAATTGGTAGAGTTCAAACTTAATACAGACAACAGAGGAGACAGTGGACACTGCTTACCTAAATAAACAAGAGCCAGAGCCCAAATTATTAGTAAATACCAAGGCTTCATTTAGGTTGAATAACGCTGCAATCCAACAAATAAATGAGCCATCAAGTTTGAATTTATGTAGCATACGAAACACATTAAAGCCATCTGACCATGACAAAGGCCTTTTCTGCTGTGAATAATGAGGCCAACACATTATAATATCCTTTAGATGAGACATTAAACCCAAGGTCCTTTCTGTTTGTCTCTGGTGGCCGTCCAGGTGGAAGGTAAAGATTCCCTGGCATTTCACTAAAAACGTAGAAAATCTCCAGCCCCCAACAGTATTACTTTCCCTGTAAAAAAAGATTAGAATAGCCAATGCTACGTACGAGTTGAATATCATCAGGCAAAATGCAAAGTACCTGCCCATTTTCTTATCCATAAGGACAGTGGGGAAACTTCTCTTGCTTTAGTGAGAACAAGGTCAGCATCCCTGGAACCAATGTCGGTCTTGGAAAATCCTTTGGGATCCTGAGAATGTAAAACATAGAAAAATAATTAATTCTCAGCAGCAGCACATGTTGTGGTAACAAAGAACGTGTCCAAATAATATATATTTGCATGTGCCTGTGCTTGCATAACTAGACATGCACATTTGCATCAGTAATTTCTAGGAAGAAATGTTTTGGAGATGAAAAGAAAATAATTACGACAGGAAAAATTTCTTACCATAACTTGTACATGTGCGATTCACTTGAGGAAGTTCATCTGAAATTTCAGGTTCTTTTGTATAATCCTAGTGATTTTGTACCACTTGAGATATTTTAACTTGAGCTATTTTAGCTATTACGCTTGATATACCCTTAGTTTGATATGAGCCTCCGTGAAATTTTACCTAAGTGAAAAGCAGGTTCTTGCTCACTGAGCATGTCTTAGTTGCATAGTTTCACACCAAAGTTTCTTAGCATCAGACTCATAGGGGTATGGCACAAGGTCATGTGAAAGGTAAATCTCAGAGTCCTCTCACAGGTGTAAATCTGTTGTCTTACTGTTATCAAGCTGACTGAACTCGTTTGAATTTAAGGGAATGAGAGAAAGGACGAGGGAACAAAACCCTTGAAATGAGCGTAAGAATCACGCTGGAGCTGAACCCCCTTAGTAGCAGAGATGGTAAAGCCTTTCATGAGGAACTGACTGATGAATCTGGGCATCTTTCGATTTTCTGAATAATGAGCCAGTTCTTCCCTCTTGCCGAGAAACATATGGGATGTGAGGAAATCAGCTGGAAACCCAGCCATCTCTCTCTCATTCGGCATCCTCTCCGCTAGAGGCAGGAAAGTGGTACCTTATGAGAAAAGATGGCTTGAGGGGAAGCTTGGTGTTCAGTCAAAGCAAAATCGGTCCCTGTGAGACTTGTGCCCCTTGATGTTTGTTCTGCTTTTATCAGTTATCAACGGGAATGCCACAGAAAGCTGTGACACTTGTCCAACGGCAATTATTGCTGGCTGCGCTAAGGAAATCAGTTCTGCTTCCTTCTTTTAGTGTGTATCTGCTTGAAACTTCCGACCTGGTGGAAATATCCCCCAGGTCATATCTTCCAGGTCTTTATGTTTGAGAAAAGTACTTTACAAGAGAGGAGAGCGAGGAAAATATCTATGCATAACACATCTTAATATTGATTTCATTGACTTGCATTTCATTCATTTCGGCGTTAGGGATAGGAAGCTCTAGTAATGAGGACTGAAAACATGTTGGCTTTGATTTTTTTGTAAAGTAGTTAAAGACCACACTACACGTATTTAACGACACTTCAAGATGTAGGTCCTTTGTGGGATTTGACAGATTCAGCCTGTGCTTTCTGGCAGCCACTTGGCACCAGGTAACCACAAGCCTTGAAATAACGTACGTGGTCTTCAAAGTGACCAGTGGGGATTTCTTTTTGTTGGAAACGTCTCTTAAATGGACAAAGAAAAGAAGTTGTCCCTTCAAATTTAGCTCTCTGTCTTCTAAAAACAAGTTCAACGATCTGAAAATTGTCTAATCCTTCATACAATCTGATTTGCTAGCATGTTGTACCTTTCCACAAATTACCTATATTACTTTGTTCTACAACTTAAGGTATATATTTAGGCACAAAGCTATGCTAGGGGAGGGTCAGGCTGGACATTAGGAAACATTTCTTTACCATGAGGGTGGTCAAACACTGGAATGGGCTTCCTAGAGAGGTGGCTGATGCCCTGTGCTGCCAGTGTTCAAGAGGCATTTGGATAATGCCCTCATTAATATGCTTTAACTTCTGGTCAGGCAGTTGGACTCGATGATCTCTGTAGGTCCCTTCCAACTGAACTATTCTATTCTATTCTGCTGTGCTGTGCTATATTTTCAATATGAGGTACTGAACATAAATTTCTTTACAGTTTCTGATTCCTAACTAACCTTCCTATTTGCTTCTTTACCTGCTATCCTAAAACATGGAGGCAGGCTGCTCACAGCACTGTCCATGATATAGGATTAGATTGTCTGGACTCCGTCCAGCAGAGGGTGGTGACAGACATCTGCCCAAAAAAACAATTAATTGCAATGTGTTTGGAGAGACAAAATAATCCGGTGGCAGCTTACCACCTCCAGGAAAGGTTTGTGTTAGAAATGTTGATGTTTACTGTGGACTTTTTTGTTTGTTTGTTTCAGAGAAAAAGGAAATTTGTAAAATATTTTATAGTCTAACAAAGACAGCAATATATAGAAGTAATTAGTAGGGACATTTGAAGGGAAAACAGGGTCGCACCATTAGCCCCTACTAAAATGCGTTGGAGTTGATGAATTATTTTAATGGGACAGAATGACAAAAAAGGGACTCTTTCACCTAAGCAGGGACAGCTGGTCCCTCTGACAAGGATACATTGCTGTCTTGTTGAGTCTGCCAGCCAGCAAGGCTGAAATAATAGCACTGAGAGAGGTGTGAACATTCCCCCGTTCACCTTAATTGAGAGCTAATAGGAAGTCTAATTATGAACACTTAGTATTAACTGTTTCACATCTGAAGACAGCCATCTGATCAGCACCCCACCGTCGTGTCCAGGGAAGGTCTGCTTTGATTTTCCGGGCAGTTACACATCCTGATACTGAGATGCGGGCTGTGTCAAACCACATCCACGCAGCAACTTTCACCACCGATGGGTTTTGGCCCTATTTCTGTTACCGGGCTAGGGGAACTTTGGACAAAACTGGGACCTGGGGACCAAACCGCACGCTCTTCCAAAGCAGAGTTCCTCCCTCGCTGGAGGCTGCGGAGCCAGGTGGCAGCCCTCCGGGACAAGCTGTACCTCTACAAGCATCGCCCCTCGCTGCAAACCACAGCAGCCCCCTGGATTTTGGTTCATCCTGCTGCCTGTGGCTGGCCTCACACCCCTGCCGGGGAGAGCCAGGGCTGCCGAGGGCTGGGGGAGCGGGGCTGCAGGCACACACTGTCCCCACCGAACCATCTGCCAGGATTCGAAGCACGACAGGTGGGATTAGGGGATTTGGGCGACTAATTACAGAATTTACTTTCAAAGTGTTTGTGTGAGAGGGGGAGAGAGGAGGATTAACTTAATTGAAGAAATCTCTGGCAGGTATTTGAAAGGTGGTTGTAAAATGATTGTTTAATCTTGCACCTCACCTGCTTCTGAGAACAAAAGTGCTCGAATTGAAAAATGCCAACTGGATGGGGACTGGGTGGCTGGGGGGACTGAGAATAAGGCTGCGGAGACGATCAAGGCTTGTGAAGAATGCAGGGCAGCTAGCATTTGCTGGCTTTTGTGGGCTGTGTTCAATCAGAGTGGAGACAATAGTCCGGTTCTGAAAGAACTGCGGACCAGATCCTGCTTCCACCTAAAGCTGTGGTCCGAGACTGAGGCCGAAGCAGCACACTGCACATCCTCAGTGCCACGTTTAGCAGCTGCCCCGGCCAGCAGGGCAGCACTGGCACCGCTGCCGTGGGCTGGTCCTGGTGCGCAGGTTCAAAAAGGCAGGGAGGCTACCTGCGATTTCTCATCAGGAAAAAAACAAACAAACAAACAAACAAAAACTATGTGGGAAGGGAAAGGAGTCAGGAAAACAAGCTGAGAAAAACAAAAGAACAAACATAAACAGAAAACCCACGCCAAAACCAAAGCCCTTGGCCCCTCTGATCAAAACAACTTTGATCAATGCATCTATTCTCAGAAGCACCTTATTTTAGAAAGCAGCTAGCTTTCTAACAAATAAAGAATTGCTCTGTGGTTTCTTTCCAAAGCTCAAATTCAGCTTTCTAGAGTAAGATGAAAAGCTAATTTTCTTGAAGTTTAACATATTTGTGTAAGCATGTCAGGTGAAATAAATGACATTGATATTCAGTGTGTATATAGGTGGCACCAGCTCCCAAAACTCTATCTCTTTTTCATCTTACTGGAACATTAACTTATGCTCCTGAGGGCTATGCAGCATGCAGAGCGAGAGTGCAAACTTAAAGATCATTTATCATAGCTCTCTCCTGTGTATCACTCTCGTTCTCTAAACTTTTCCATATCAGAATAAAGAATAGAGGGAATTTACTTTTGCCTTAGCTGCTTCAAACTGTACCTGTGCAGGGTCTTATTCAAAACAAATGTTTGCATCCTTCAGATTGACTTCTCAGCTGTGGTCTTGCATGTTCTCTTGGTGAGTGGATGAGCAGACACCTTACCGTAAGACCAGTGTCACGGGAAGCTTAACAACTGGTCTCTGGAATAACTACAGCAACAGTAAAATATATGGAGAGCTGTAGTAAAGGTAGAGGAGTGGGAAAGAAGAAAGGAATTTCTTGGGAAAGGCTGTCATCCAGGCTGGTGGGAGCTGGTGGCAGAGACCAAGGAGCACCGCGCTACTCCTTGCACCAACTGACCGTGAGCAACAGCTCTGGAAGGGCTTGGACCAGCTTTTTGTCATGCATTTATATACTGAGCAGTGGGACAGAGGTGTTCTTCTACCACAGGTGCTATCTGAGTAAGCACAACAATTAATAAGAGAATAGAAATCTAATTTTAATAACAATGTGGAGCATGTAGCGCTGGCACCCAGTTTCTCTTTTTCATATTGATATTGATGGATTACTCTGCATGAATTACTTAAGCTTATAATTTATCTTTCGAGCACAGTTCAGTTTTGCAATTCACACTTTGCAGGATGGGAAACTGAGCCACACAAAGGCTACGTGACCTTTTTCTTCCTGGAATATTGTCAGTTTAAAAAATACATATATATCTGCTAACATCCACACCACAGTACTCGAAAAATCGAGACCATAGCTAAAAAATGTGCTATATAGGGATAAATGTACCTAAGCAGAGTAAAAATATCAACAGATATTTAAAAAAAAAAAAAAAAGGCTAAATGAAAAATCTGGGAGAACAATTCCAGAAATTGTAAGTCCATGGCCTAAGGACAGCACGGATTTGTTACTTTGCACTGGAAACAAATATGTATTTGTTTTGAATTATTGCTGTCATTGGCCAGAATTGCTTTGTTTGTGAAGACAGCTACAAAACGGGTAATTTAAAGTGCATTGCCAGAAACCTTTTGCAGTAAGAAATACTGAGTTGTAACTTGATAGTTGTGTGTTTAAATATTTATCAGAAGAACATGATAACAGGCACTCTCTTCCAAGACCAGGAGAACCAGTGGTTCTGTTGGAGGTAATATTAGCTGATTAAAATAACGTTTTTTTTTTAAAAAAAAAAAAAGAATTTTGTACCCTTGCATGCAGAGCTGTCACCTGCAGGAAATGTTCACCACAGACAGCTCCCACTGCATATGCCTTTCCTTGAACAGCTAGCATCAGCCACAGCTACACATATCCATTGCGCTTTAGACTTGTGACCCCTTTAAGAATGACTCTATTCAAAGTTTGTTTTTTTTTTCTCTTTCATAATTAAACTCTGAATAGGAGGCATAATGATAGGAAAAGTCATCACAAAACCAGGAAAACAGCTGCCAACTATTAACCCCTTTTCTCATCTGCCTAAAGAGCATCCACTGACTCCCCCTAATTTAAAGTTGTTTATAGGTGTTTGGGAAGAGAAGATATGTCTATCTACTTCTAGATACTCCTTCGAGTGAAGCCAGTGCACATTCCTAACATGTCCACTGCAAAGAAGTGTAAACAAATACATCTGCTTCTGTCCTCTAGCGCAGTCCTGATGTGTTGTAGCGCAAGGAAAAGGCTATCACTGAGCAGTGTAAAACCTGCTTTTTGTAGTTGCAGTTCATATTGCACACGTTTATGACAATAATTATGCACAAATACTGGCACATTTGCGCACATGCAGCAGGCTTATGAGGCAGGAGCGTGGAGAAGAGAAGGGTACTAAAAAAATCCATCGGGAATGATATTTTTCATTGTCATTTCATTTGTCATAAACAAATGGCATTTGTTTATATTCAGGGACCTTGATGGTTTAGACCCTACATACTGAACTAATCACTTAAGGTTGCTTTAACCATAAGTACATAAGTACATAAAAGATGTAGATTTCCATGGTAAAACTGGTGTAGGTGAGCAAGGGGAACAGACCTCACACTATGTTCTCACCCAGTTCTTTAAGTGGCTTCATCACCCTTTCTGTCTGGTTTATTAGGAAGAACTGTGTTGACCAAACCAAGAAAGAACCAGATGTTTAGCATCTCTCTCTGCAGAGGACAGGGGTTGCAAAGAAGGCAACAGCCTCTCACCACCAGGGCTGCTCTGAGCCAGCAGGTGAGGCCAGGTGCCAGTCTACCAAGAACCCATGAGAGCTGTTGGCTTCCTAGGTCAATCAATGTTATCTAATTATTTATCATTTAGGTAGGAATTATTACAGGAATGTTTGTACGTGCATTTTTTTTTTTTGCTTTCCTCCTTGTACTTCCTATAACATCAGCAGCGTGTTAACAAGGAACGGTGTTCTTAATGTCAGGACGATTTGCCAGAATAATAACCAGCAACCTTAGGAAGTAAAACCCAGGTCTTGGGGTCTGAATGTACTCATCAGTATGCTCTTTTGTGCTAACGGTGACAAGAGAGTTATATATCTATGTATATAGAGCTGGCTTTGAGAACTGTCTTGGGACAAGTTAAGTTCATATCATCCACTGCTTAAAGTAAAAGTGGCAAATATATTATCACGATGTAAAAAGGCAGCGCCGTATGTGATGTATTTGTACACCTTTAAAGCATCCCTGCTGTAGATGCTGCTCTTACAGGCATTTGACCTCCAAGGTGACAACAACACAGGTTCAACAACAGGTTGGGCAACAACCCAGGATAACAACTCGGGTTCCCTGAGTGCGGGCGGCAGTTCAAAACCCCACGGAGCCCACTTAGATGAAGATGGAGCATCGGCTGCTGCGGCCAGCCTGCTCAGACATGGTGTTTCTACACAAAGGGAGAGGTCCAGTGCAGCCTTTTCTCCCTTGGATGCAAAGCAGGTTTGTCTCGGAGGCTGCCAACTGCTGTGGCCACCACCCTGAAATCGAGAGCATTTTACGCAAGCCTGTGCACAGCATGAAATCTTGCAGGTGTCAGCTAAGTCGCTTCCTGTCTGGAGCTACATGGAGATGTGTAAGCAGACAGAGGTAAATTCAATAGTGAGCTGACCACAGAGACAATCGCTCGTTCCCTCTTGTGTCCAAGCGCTCTGATCCCCCCATCCTGAACTGTTTTTCTGTGGTAACTGAAAGATTATCACCCCGCTGACTGCCATGCCTTCTGAGATAAGGTATCATTCTGCAGCACAGGAAAGACAGAGCAGGTAGTGCATTTGCTCCTTAGGTCCCAGAGCTAGCACTCAGCAGGAAGCCATAATCTACTGCGTGAGCTAGAGCAGCGATGGCTGAAATTGATCCATCAGCCCATAAGCTGTGGCACCTAAGAGCAGGCACAAGGTCCATGCTGCCATCCCTGCTAATCCCTAGCAGAGAGGCAGGATGAATGCAGGAAGGTCTTTAGCTGCTGGACCTTGAATTCAGAGGCCGTAAACCAAAGCCCTGAATCTGAGGAAAACACTGAGGTTTAATTCACTGTCAGTTGGAATGAAGCCTATAGAAGCCAGCACAGAAAGTCCTGATGTGATGTCCTTGTCACGTAAAAAATATCTTGAAATAACAAAAGTAGTCAATCAGCGCGGAAGTTCACAGGCTCAGCATTGCTTTAACATATGGCAAGATGGAGCACACATCTGAGGGAGGGAAGGGTTGTACCTGGTATTTTCCACAGCCCAGAGAGTGCAGCTGTACCCATTTACCGCCTTTGGTTCACTAACACCTGGGGAGAGGACAGAAGCACAATGACCGTGTGCCTCAGGAATAGGACAGCAAGGTAGTTCCTCCACTGCTTCCTCCAGAGCGACACCACATTTGGGCCTTGGTAGTGTTCTCGGGTTTTCATTGTCTCAGAAACTTGTCTCTGTGCCTCCCTTTTCCTTCTGCAGGACTTCCACCCGCAGGTCAGCCTGGATACTGCAGCTGAGGGGTGTCCTGTGCTTTGTGGCAGAACCAGCCAGAGCAGCAGGTAGGTCCTATGTCTCCAGCAGAAGGTAGGGAGAGCTGTGGCTTTACTTTGGGAAGGTCCCCCCAGGTCGGGGACCACGGCTAGGAGGACCCATATCTGAGCCACAGCCATTTCAGTTTTGAGAGAAGTGCAGCTACCAGCTCTGTATGCCCCCAAGCAGGATCATTCTCCCATGGGCATGAACATGAAATGTATTTTGAGGTAACATTCATGCTACTCATTCAGCCTTCAGAGAGGCTTACCTATTAGCTTGAACAGGGTAGGAGAGGCTCTCTTTGCTGACCTACTGTGTATAAAATAAAATATAGGTGCTGAAGTGAGATGGCTGACTTTGCTATAAAGGTCCAAGTTTCTCTTCTCCCTTGTCTGATAAATGAGTGTCATCAGAGTTACTGTGCTCTCCCGAAGCAATTAGTCGTTATTGGTTGATCAAAAGTATTTATCAAAACTTCAGGTGCGGTGCAATTGATCTTCATTTGGGTTGGAAGGGTTTCCTTGCTGGATTTTGGAGAAGGAATCCGTCAGTGGCATGGCCATCAAACAGAAGGCAGCAGGAATATCCTTGTCAAAGAGATATATGACTATGCAGACGTTCAAAAAGGTGCCAAGAAATGCAGTTCAGTAGCAGAGGTGGCAACTATCACCTGTCAAAGCTGATGGGGTTTTGAGCAGGAGAGGGAAGGAACAGTTAACCAACATATCTGCATCAAGAGCACCATAGCCTACCTTAAAATGTGCGCGGTGGAATTTTAATTAAAGGATTTGTACAGCTGTGGAATCCTGAAATCCTCTAAGTAATGTGCAATGGCCTGAGACCTCCCTGGGAACGGCTCTTCAGTATTTGCAACCTTGAAAACCTACCAAGGAGTTATTCCAACATGGTGTGTTTGATCCCCATTATGCAGAAATCCTGGCTTTAAGATACACGGCCTGGATCAAAGTATTCTGAAACTTCACTGCAGCTGTTATGGCATTGTGTTCTTGAGCAAGAGATGTGGCTGAGAAGACTCCTTGATGGCAGGTCTTGATCTTGTAAAATGCCTTTAGCGCCAGAGAGAGGTTATCAGGTTTCAGAATACTTAAACTTACCTTCAAGGTTTTCTTGTGATCTAGATGGTTTGTGTCTGAACATAGTGCAGAAACTGCCTTCGTGTGTTAACCACTGCTTCCATATGTGAAATAGGCTAGTTTACTCAGGAGAGGCAGCCTTACTCCTTGAGACACCAGTTTTCTCTTGCTACTCAATAATTCAAATAAAATAAATTCATAGCTGAACTGGAAATACAGAAGTATCAGTGGGAATTGCATTTACAATTGCTGTCCTTCCTGGGGCAAGTATCACAGCAACAAAGCATCATACACCAACTCACTTTGACCATTAAATGAGCAGGCAAGTTTTTCTAATGAGTGTTTCTTTCCTCTCCTTTCCCACCCTTCTCTCCCCCTGCCCCTCCCCCCCTTTTTTTAAGCTTAAAGGTGCCAATTTTGACTTTTTTTTTTTAATAGAAACAGATATAACTTCAAACTAATCTACTGAATACAGTTGGGTTACTCTGGATTAACAGTGGTATAAATAACAGCAGAACTTGGCACACTGTCTCCAAATTAATAAGCCTAAATGTTTCTCAACTAATGGAACGGCTTGAATATGATCAAACAGATTTTGCTTTTAGTCTGTGGAAGAAAAATGTGTTTGCTTGACCTGTAAAGCAACTTATGCCAAATTTGATCATGAAACAATATTTATGAGTAATTTTTAATGCACTGAAAACAACTGAAGTGGGAAATGCTGATATACTAGCGTAACTATGACTGTGGAAATGGAACTAATGTAATAACTAAAACGAATGGGCATAATGAAAGAATAACCCCATGCCAGTTGGTAATTCCTTAAAATTGTGTGATTTTGAGCCTAATGGCGGGGGGGGGGGGGGGGGGGAGAGGGGGGTGCTGCCAGAAGCTACAGCATGTGGCGGGACTCTTTGCTGACATTTGCAGAGCATTGTGTTGTGCCAGCACTGTTGCAAGAACAGTCTGAGAGCAAGAACATTGCAAAGTAACAAAGTTTGGAGCACTATGAAAAAGAATTACATGTGTGTGCCTATGTCCAGCACATTTCTATTGAACTTGGCATAACAGCTGACTTAAAAAATAGGCTCAGAACACTTTCCTAGTGACATACGTCCCATTCGTTCTACTTGAAAACAAAGAAAAAAAATCAGCTAAGGGCATACATTCTTCACAGGATATATGATGGAGTGCTGACTCTGTATCTCTGAAAATGGTAGCAATTGTACAGCGAAGTAAAAACTGATAAATGCAGAGAGAAATGACTTCCACTGAGAGTGGTGTTTTGTTCTGTTTTTAAGTATCCTTTTAATGTTGTTAATAGATCTTCTTAAAAATAAATTATTTAAGGAGGCTTATCTTGAAAACACTACCAGAATTATGACTAGAAAACATATGAATCATTGCCGTTCTATAGCACGATTAATTTCCATTGCTATGTTTGTGACCTACTTACACAGACCACAAACACTAATCTCAGTGGGTAATTAAAGGAGTGTAAATATCATTTGTCCAGTCCCCAATGATTTGTTTTAGAAATCCAGTGAGCTCTCTACAGTAAACTTGCAGATAAGAAATCCTCAGTTATGTATAGACTTTAATTATCACACACCACTAATGATTCTTAATACTCTGTTTCGTATTTTTCACTTAGAATAGTACAAACTGTATTAAACAAGCAATTAAATATTTTCACCTACAAATTTATTTCCCTGACTGTAGCATTCTGATGCAACAAAGTGTGGATATATTGTACAAAACAGGCAGCTATATTTGTCTTTTACTTAGTCTTGGATAAAATATGGGTAATTTTTTTTTTTGTTGGTGAGTGAGGTTTTCTTTAAAATTTACTCCTGGCCCTCTAAATACAGGCATATATTTCAGTCATGGACCAAAGAAACGAGTTTCACAATCAAGAAAATATTTGTCTAAATGTCATCCCATTTCAGTGATAAAATAAAATTAGCAATTAGAAATAATATATATTAGTCATATGAATAATGAATTGGATTTGGAGTCATAAAAAATGGGAAGTGGTGAAATAGATAGTAATACAAATAGAATGAATGTGACAAGCACAGAAAAAATGATAATAGAAGCAAAAGACAAGGAAAAAATCCATGACAGTAGACAATAATTTTATAAAGTATAGTAAGAATGACAGAAATCCCAGCAATGCTCTAAGTTTGTAAGTAGACAAAATTTTTAATAATGATGAGGAAAGAAAAGGCATTCTTTATTTTTCTTGGGGGAGGGAGTTCTATTAGAAAGAAACTAGATGCCATACTTGTATAGCACGAAACACTTTCAAATCTACTAATAAACTGTGAATAAGTATAACCATGCTTACTTTTGTCCTTAGAAATCTCTTTGAGGTATTCCAAAGACAGACACTTGTGCTGCTTTGTTTTTAAAATTATTTAATTTTTTTTAATTATTTAGATACAAAAATATTCAATATTCAATAAAAAATTATTCAATATTCATTAACTTAAATTCATTAAATTATTCAATATTCATTAACTATTTTATAAATAGTTCCGTGCATCAAATCTCCATGGTAGTAATGCTAAAATTCTGGGGGAAACAGTATGTTTCAAGAAATATAAAGTTAACAGTGAAACATGCAAAGGCCTTCAATGTGAGAACTCAGAAGGGGTGTTAAGACAGTTTTACTCATAGATTAATTTATGAGTGTTTGGAAACAAACCTAGACAGCTAGGTCGAGGGGTTGCATGTGAGATAGTTGGGACATTTTGGACACTGAACATTCTGCAGTTCCATCTGCAACACACCTGTATCCAACCCTGCTCAGAAACACTGTGGAAGACATCCAGTCGTGCATGATAGTTGGGAGTCAAATAAGTGTTCACCAATTCTGAGAACTTATCACACAGCTGCTCAAGCTAGGAAGCTGTCAGTTGCAAGACTACTATGCTTATGAAGGAAAAAAGCAAAAAGTGTTGCTTTTTCATCCTTCTTTATTTTTCTTGGAACACAGAAGGTCCATCTCTATATTATCTAATTCCCGGAACTAGCACCTCTCTCCTAAAAGCAAGGCAGTAGCATTGACCTGTCTAGCCAGAAAGGAGTGCTGAGAGATGGCAGTGATCTGGGGGAGTGAAACCGAGGAGAAAAAGGAGCCAATGTCACTGTGGTTGAACAGCATCATTTTACACGAGCCTTCAGGTGAGTGTTAAGTATTAACTCCCACATTGGGTTCTAGATCTTGGGATGGATTAAAGCTCTTCTCATACAGATGGTGCATGCTTACCATGCCTGTTTCCTCAGGTGAATCCTGGGACCCAGTTCAGATCATCAGTATTTGCCATCTGGGCCCTTCCACCTGTAGTTCACCAGCTGAAACCATCCCAACAGCGTGATTAACCTTCCAGCTGTAAGTGTTCCTGTGTGAAGGGGCTGATGTTGGAAACGTTACACTGAATGCACTGCAAGTGGATTAAACTAAGAATGAGAGAAGGGCTTCCTTCAGCTACAGATGGTGTTTTTACACTTGGAGTTACTGTGGAAGAGTTGTTCCTTCTTTAAGCTTACATCTTACCATGCTCTGGAATAACATTTGTGTGTACACAAGCCATCAGACCCATTCATGGAACCCTGTATTTGAAAACCTTCTGCTCCTAAATCATGTAATTATTATAATATGAACTAATTTTCAGGCTCATCAAAGGGGCTGAAGATTACATAAGCATTGGAGGCTGTACCAGTTATCCCCAGGAGACACATCCTTCTCAGACTCAGGTGAGGTCGTACAGTCATAGCTATATCTGCGGGAACTTTTTCTTGTATATAAACACAAGATTTCACTCAAAAATGGTATTAATCTAATACTTGCAATTGATACTAATTTATTTTTAACTGATGTTTGTAATTATTCTTATATAGGCAAAACAGTTTGCGTAACATGACATACATGGAGCCACACAAATCCCAGTAGCATGACATCCTTCTTTCCCTGATCCACTTTGTCTTCCTTCATGTTTCTTTTGTCTCTTTTTGCCCTTTTCCTTTTTGTTTTCTTCTTGATAGAAAAGTTATTCTCGCTTATCATTCTTTCATTATGCTTTCTTTTCTATTTCCCCTTTTTCATTCCCTGGTTTTCTTATTCCTTTTTCTGATTTACTCCTACTTGTTTCTTCATTTTTGCAAACTCCATCCTCTTCCATGAGGTAAAGATGGAGGGAGCAGCCATCTTAGGTTTGTGAATAGCCTACCTACTGGTTGACATTTGCTTTGATAGGAGTGGGTGAAATTCCTACTCTGTGATCCCACAGGGAGTGTTTCTCCTGCAGTGGCTGTACACCAGTCCCCAGATGTTCACTAGTATTATAAGGAACCACATTTTAGAAGTAAATGTAGTGAGTAGTGCCATAGTAGGCTGTTCAGGCCCTAGGTTTTTGTTTAGTGAAACTGATGGAAACAGTGTATTAACCCTAAAAACTATTAATAATAATTGCAGGTTAAAAACATGGTGAGGGAATATATTTCTTCCTGTCTCCACAGTGCATCACCCTGTCTTCAGGACATCTGTTCCCAACCACGCATCTCCTAAAAATCTCCCTGTCAT
The DNA here is from genome assembly GCF_013377495.2 of Cygnus atratus. Lineage (NCBI taxonomy): Eukaryota > Metazoa > Chordata > Aves > Anseriformes > Anatidae > Cygnus > Cygnus atratus. The sequence continues at coordinate 58,783,910 of NC_066365.1, forward strand.
CTTTGTCTTTGTGTCTGTCACCACTAGAGGTGACGTTTAGACTCGCACTGCTCTGTCATGTTCAGACCTTCAGCAGCTCCGTGTCCTCCCTGTCTGCCTTTTGGTCCTTCACCACAAGTGTCAAGCTGGCCACACCTTGTGACACTGCACAACTCAGTGTCTTCCCAGTCCCTGTTTTCCTCCTCTTCTCCTGTCTTTGAAGGGGATAGCCCTTCACCTGGCTGCATGCATATGTCCCTATCAGTACCGTGTTAACGTTTTACTGGCTCATGTTAAAAAAAAAAAAAAAAAAAAGGCCAATGATTTTCAGGAACTACAAAGCACTGAAGACCAGCTACCACCTAGCATGTGGTCAGATGGGGTGGAAGTGGTTTGTAATTCTGTTATGAATACTGAGACATCACCACTACGAATGCCATTTGTCCACCACTTGCTGTTGTCATAGCTCTAGCAAGAGTAAAGAGGCAGACATTGAGTTGAGACAAGAACAGCCAATGTGTGGAAATTGCTGTCGGAGACTTCTGAGAGAGAAAACTGTTTGGCTACAAGCGCCAGAGAAGTCTGAAACCGGGTTGCATGCAATGAGGTTATCCTTCAGCTGTGATATGTGGCATGCCTGAAGTCAAATAAAAATTTCTATTATTGTAAAATTTTCTTGTGCATTCGAAGAATTATTTCAGCAATTGAAAAGTACTTCTTTGCCACCTAGCTGACTCAATACTTGGTAAACAGGTTTTTCTTGGAACTTCCTAATTAAATTAGTTTTGGGCTGAATGCAAGCACAATAAATTCCAGCTCTAAAGGTCACGTTTTGGAAACATTATAAGCCACTTAACAACAGAAGCTTAGAAGGAGAATGCTTTCTCAGCCTTTATGGCTGCCTTGCAACACTGTAAAAGCACTGGGGCAGCAGTATTGCTGTAATTAAATATCCTTTGCAACAGCCTGGAGAAGCGGAAACACTCTGGTCGTCTAAGATGTGTAGTCATAGAGCAACGCTCTTGGCACTCTTGCATAAGGATTAACTCTTTCTCAGGCATTTTAATGTGACAGCATCAGCTCCCACATATGTAGCTCAATCAACAAGCATGTATTGATATGCTGATCGAATTTATATGTTTTATTGGTTGAAACTGGAAGGGAGGGAATTCTTAAAGCTGTCTGATGTGGGATCCAGGAGACCTAGCTTTAATTATCTGAGACTGTTCCCCTCCTCACTCTGCCACGGTTGCACTTTCAAGGGTAGGGAAAGTAGCCACAACAACAGGCAAACTCCCAGGTACATTACACATGAAGGCCTCCCGATGAACATGAGCAGTCTCCCAAACAGAATGAAGAAGCTGGCAGGCCAGGAATATCCCAGTGTGTCTCAGCTGAGTCCTCCTGAGCCTGTTGGTCAGGGTCTCACCACACACAGCTATTTCACTTCAGAGAAAACAGCTACTCAGTTACTGCTTGCTGTCTTGTTAGCTACAGGTCCTTAGGTATTAATCTGAGAGCAACATTTGGTTATCCACGTGCAATACGAGCTTTGGTGCTCTCTAAGAATTCTTCAGTGATAAAAGGTAAAAGAAAACATAGGGAAGTGGTCACTCTGACAAATTATTCTATGGGAATCAAATCTGCATAGGCAGCCACGTGATCTCAGTATCATTAAAAATATAGAAATAACACGGTTTCTTCAGTTTAAAAAATAAATTGTTAGCTAAGGGATAAAATATGCAAGAAAACAGGACAACTGTCTGTCCTTCAGGTTCACCTGGGCTTTGTGGTTGATTCAGGAGTTGTGCATCACCCATGATGTGCCTGACTGCATCCAGGGCAGTTTGTGAATACTTTGTCAAACAGCCCCCATTTGGGCTGATACCAGGGGCTGAATAAGAATCAAAACTGGGAAAAAGCTGCATAACTTGCACACCAAACTATGAAAGTAAGAGGTATAAGAATGCTCTATTTCCTGTGGAGGGAACACAGGAACACATATAGAAAAGTGGCTTTCACATTTCCTTGAAATATATAAATTAATTCTACATATCTCAGCAGCTTAAATCTTCTAGGAATATTTGCTTTTTGACCGACACTGGAGGATTTCACAGTTGTTGGCAGAATTTTTAAAATTTGGGCTTATAAGAGAGGCTAAGAGGTCTAGCTGAGAGCTACAACAGTTATCCTCTCTGTTTTGGGCATGGATGACAATACACAATTCACACTGTCCAGTGAGTAATGCTTGCACTCACTTGCTGCATTGCATTTCATAGCCTGTATTAGATTCTGGTTCCAAATACAAAGACTAGGATTAGACTAATGTTGTAGGTTTATTTCTACATGGTTTAAAAATTAGCATTTGCTGGATTGTTTACAGCTTATTTGTGCGTTTAATATATTGAACTGTGATGTATGATTTAAGTCGCAAACTCCAATGCAGTATTTCTACATCCTACAGGAATGCAGAAAATTTCCTCGCGCCCTCCCCCCCCCCCCCACTACATATTCGTACTTCTTATATCTGCCAGATGGTGTGGAGCAAATTATTCTAGCACTCAGACCATGTGAATTTTAAGCAGATGAATATAACAGTCTGCACAGCACTTTGCCTCCTTTTATCATTGACTGTGGTGCTGGTCTGTTTGATCGCACCCCAGAACAAACAAATCTCATTAATCAGTGTTTTCCTTTTCTTACCCTTGGCTGCTTTTTCTTTTCCATTCACTTTTGGAGATTTTTTGGGAAGCTTTATTTTTAGATGGAGATAAGTTTTTTAGTTTGTTTGGCGCTTTTATTTAAAGGTGAATTTAGTGTTAAGGAAAGGTGTCTGCTTGCTAAAGATGAGAAATAGCGCTGTTTGTGTATTAATGAAACTTGGACATCTGTAATGGAAGTTATCCAGTAGTAATCTACAGGAAATTACATCTCTATGGTTGAAAAGGTAATGTGATTTAAAATCCACATACCTTACATTAGTAGGACTCTTACTGAAGCTGTCATTGAAGATTACGAATTATGCAACTTGGATATAGTTACCTCACCTCAAATGTCAGCGGCATCAGCTAAACAATAATTTGATGACATCTTTTAATTTACTCTGCTGCGACTGAACTGCTCTCAAAGCATTCCTGACTTTCTGCTTTACTGTCGGTTCACAGAGTTGTAAAAATATTGGTCAGAAGGGACCTTTGGAGATCATGCGGTCTAACCTCCATAGTGGGACTATTGCCAGTGCTTGATCAGGTCAGCCTTGGCTTTATCTGGGTGAGCCTCGAAAACACTGGAGGATGGGGATTTCACTGCCTCCTTGGGGAAACAATGGTATGAAGCTGCTCTAGTGCTGCAGTGTCCTCCTAGTGAATTTTTCTTTCTGTCTAGCCCACATCTCCCTAATTACAGCTTGTGTCCATTGCCCCTTGTTACATTTTCTGTCCCTACTGAGAAGAGTTTGGGTCCTTGTGACTCCCTTTCAAGCCCTGTAGGCTGCTAGTAGATTGTTGCTTAGCTCTTCTTTGCCAGACTGAACAAGGCCAGCTCCCTCAGCTGCTCCTGGTTGGGTCGCTGATGGCCAATGACCAACCACTCCTTGATGCCCCCATCTTGGTGGCCATTGGACGGACCCTCTCCAGTTTCTCAACATCCCCTTCAAACTGCGGGCTCCAAAGCTGGGCAGAGACTCCAGATCTGCCCTGGTGTACCTCACCGACAGTGTCTGCAGGCATCACACTCTTCACAGTTGACTTAAGAAAACAGGTGCTATTTAATAGCATTGGCTACTGAGATTTAAAGTAGTTTTCTTGTGTTAGGACTTTGAACGAGAAAGACCTATGGTTCTTAGAGAACTGTTGTGGAATACAGAACTTTTGGCAGAGTCTTGGCATTGACTCTTGACTGCACTGGAACTGCTTACAGGTTTCAGGGAAATCATTCCGGTAGGAAGTTTACCTGGTAGCATGAATACATTGTGTCCACTCCCCCTCTGGATTAAGAAGAGAAGGTAACCAAGTCATTTTTTGCAGGCCAATGCACCATCACTTGAGCACACTTCAAATAAATGTAGAACAAAAATACAGTATTTTGCCCTGTTGCTGTATCTAATAAGCTATCTGTTGTGGAGGGGAAATAGCCAAAAGTTTTGGGACTTTTTTGGAGGTGGTGATGGTTATAACACTAGTTTCAAGAACTAAATTTAATTATGTGACAGTATAATATATGCACATATTTCTGTCTGTGAAGACCTACCTACAAATAGGGAATCCATACTCGGGGGGGAGTCTTAACACTGAAGGTACAAGAACACTATAATAAGTGATAAAGAAAACCTTACTTATCTCCTCTTCAAAATTAGAAGCCCTTGTTAATATTCCAGCACAGATCTGGTTTATGGAGCTGCTGACAGTAGCAGCAGATCTATTTGAATCTAAACGAAAGCTGATGGAAGAAATAAAAATTACAGTGCAGCAGCTCACTGCTGATATCAGGGATAGTAAGGATCATGCTGAGGTGTATTGAAAGACAATATGATGAAACTCAGAAAACTGCACTCACTGAACAACAGCAAGCTCAGAATTTAAGCTGATGCTTAGCTCTCATCTTGACTCAGCCAAGGGTATCTTGTATTTAACACCGAGAATTTTTCTGTTCCTGTTTCTTCTTTCTTTCTTACTCCCCCCTGCCTCAATGACAGTCACAGTTGCATTCTACAGAGCATCTGGGCTCATCTCCTGGGAGGCTCTGTGCTGCTGTACCTAGAACATATGGCCACTTTGCTCTTTCCCTGACCAAAGTTTCACCTGCAGCCTTCTCTTAATTTGTTCAATTCCTTGTTTTCCTTCTGTATTCTTTTTTCTCCAATGAAATACTCTCTCACTGTTCCTCTCTCCTTTGTGGTTTTGAATTGATTTCTCAACATTGGTAACTTGTAAATTATTGTAAATCAGAAGTAAAAGTTCATTTGTGGGAATACATAAATAGCCTATACCTGTGTGCAGAATAGGGAATACAGCCATGAGCTCTATGGATTTTAGAACATATGGATAAAGAGTGAAATTAGTAAGAAATAGGATAATTTAGACTGAGGTTTGCAATTTCATACCAATGTGCTAGTGAAGAGATACAGGCTTGCACATGAAATGTTTGTTGGGGGCTTTAAGCCAAAAGAAGGTGATACCCTTCCTTTTCTTCAAGCGATTTGTCTTTCAGTCTTACTTCCTGTGACTCTTCCACCTCCGCTTTAGAACCACATCCCTTTAGAAAGTCTGAGAAGAGGCTCTGTTCAGAAAGATTAATTTTTCTTCATCTTTCTTCTGTTTCTGCTTCTCTTTCTTTTGTAACTGTCAGCTCTTGTGCTTTTCTGTCCCTTTGCCACTACTGTTTTTCCCCTTGGCATTCTCATCTTTTATACACCCTGCTCTTTCTCCTTTTCCCCAGGGGGAACACAGTGTTGGAGCTGAGATAAATCTAAAGTAGGATTCCTCCAGGGAGCATCCATATGATAGGCATAAGCAAAACTGGATGACTTTGTGAATGCAAGATTGCTAGGACAGAATGCATCTTAAAAACTTCATGCTGAAATGAATTAACATTTTTCATACTGACCCTATGAAACAGGACAAATTTCAGAACAATCAAATAGGTAGATGGATTTGAAAGCACTGACGCCAATTTCAGTCATAACTATTGTGGAATTAGTTCAGAAAAGTTAGATATGATAAAGCAGGAAGAAAATTTAAGATATGATAAAGCAGGTTATGAACATTTCTGTTAGCTGTTTCTTATTAGTATTAACTACTGAGAATATTTTAATTCAGTAGTATTAATCACCATGGCATTAGCCAGCAGTGGCATTTACTCTCAATCAGAACAGAGATGGGAGGTGCTGTGGCTACAAATAAAGCTACCATAGACCACCTGCAGAATCTGCACAGGTTATTGTTCGATGGTGTTTGTAAAGGAGAGGCAGCAAACCTTGCCTAGATCCATCCTGGGGATTACAAAACATTATTACCTTCAACTTCCTAGCAATGTCTCTCTGCTGGACTGTTAACACTTCCCTGCTACCCTGATCTTCCAAGAAAACAATTTATGTAAGTGCTCCCTAACTCATTTCTGTCCAAATGACTTAATGGTTAACTTACAACAGTCTAACAATCAGCTCTTGGTTAATGTGGCTTATTTGACAAAAGTCGATCAGAAAGCTTATAAAAACTACACCTATGGGAGAGCTTTAGAGTTACAGCACATGTAGGAGGGATATTAGAGCTTTCTGTTGTATGAATGTCTATCAGGCAACAGAGCTGCTCAAGTCTTGTTCAGGTTATTTGAGATTTTTTAAATGTCCAAATAAATACACTACTAAAAAGATGAGCAGATAAGAGTCTCATCTGATTTAATATCCTCCACAAGGTTCACAGTGTTTCAGCTGCATTTTGGAAAACTTGAAATACATTTTTTCTACTTTACTGCTCCTGCAGACCAAAATGCTTTGCTGTAGGACATTGCATGCTTCTCAGAGAATATTTGTACTGAAGACTCAGTTCTTAGCCCATCATTCTTGCCCACAGGATGCTGAGCAGCATTCCCTTCTTTTAAAGGGAAGAAAATTGTCTAGGATTCTTCACAATAAAATTGCTCCAAGATATGAACTAATTTCCATTAGAGTCTGTGGAAAAGTAAAGCTAATGTCATATGATGTGTATCTCTGTGAAAAAATGCTGAATAGGTACTTTTCTAAGAACAGCTAATGTTATTCATGTAGATGTATCCAAATCAATCAGGATGTCACTTTTATGTAGGATCAGTCAGCTAGTAGGTAAAAATACATAATGAAAAAAATAGCTTTTACAAGAAAATATGTAATTCTTTGCTCCTGATTCTCCACAGACATATTCAAGTGCTGAACTTTATTCACTATAAGCAGTGTCAGGCTGCTATGTGTCATGGATTTTTTCAGGAGATCTGGCAGCTGACACAGTGTCCTGTCTCCAGTTGCTTGTCTGCGTCCTCGTGCTACTCCATCTGTTGTCCTTGTTGGGAAACCAAACAGGCTAAGAAACTGCTTTTGTGTTGTTGTTGCTAGGCTCTTTTTTAGCCGTATCAGTTTCATAGCCTGATGAGCTGTGTGACTACCCAAACAACCATGCCATGACAAGGGAGAGGCCCCTGCAGAGATGGGAGCGAGCAGCCAGGACTGGGAAGGGCTGGGGCTGCTTAGGCAGTGCTACAGCACCATCGCTGAAAACCCCAGTTACTCCCATGGAACTATTTGCTGCATGATAACTATAACATAACATGTGACATATTTCATGTGTCATTGCCTAGACAGGAGGTACTTCAAAAAATGTTAAAACTGCAGAAGGAAGCACTTCCTTACCTGTCTGCCTCCCTTCTTATTATAATAGTATTACTATAACCATGTAGTATTGCTATAACAGTAGCGTTACAGATTCGTATAGTACATGAAAATACTCTGTACAACACCATACAATGCTATACAATATTATACATAATATAATAATATTACATATTTGTAGAAAACAGAGGAAAGTTTGAACCAGCATTGCTTTATCTAGGCCATGCAGCCTCCATACGACCTAACAAGCACAGATGACTCCTGGGCATTCTCTTTTCTGGAGGCAGCTCTTATAAAACCAAAATGTGCACTCACTTGATGCAAGATGGGGCACAAGAAAATGAAGCCTGAAAGTGAGCTACTGCCTTCAGAACAAGTTATCTGCCATGCAGTCCAGGTCTAAGGGGTCTGAGCAAGACTTTGTCAGTGCTATGATCCTCACCATCCTCTTTCCCAGTACTTTTCAGATCTGGGCATAAAGCAAGCACTTACATAATGAATCCAACCTGCAGTTATCCTATGTGCCTGGGGCAGGTCCAGTTACAAGACAAGAAGGATGCCATACAAATGGCTCATCTTTGCAAAAGCAGAAGTTGTGTAACCAGCAAGGTTGCCACTACTCTAAATACAAAAAGGAGCCTCGGGGTAAACAAGATAGCAGACAGTTCTTTATATTAATCTAGATATGACTGTTACAATTAAAAAAAAAATGCTGCAAGCATTGAGTTCCCCTTGTTTTCTGTTGAGGGACAAGTTGATATAATACTCTGGTCACTCCTTTGTTTTTGCAAAGAGCAGCTCTAGCAGCACTCTCTTCTTTCCTTCTAGGAACAGGCTTGCCCATGAGAGAGAAGGATGTCATTGCAAAGTATGCAATGTAATGTAATAGTGCATTAAAGAGAAAGAAAAAGGAAGGAAGAAATGAAGGAAGGGAGAGAGGGAGAGAGGAAAGGAAGGAAGGAAAGGAGGAAAGGAGGAAGGGAGGAAGCTTAGCTAATGCCTTCTTTCAACTCATATAGGATTCTTTTAGTGGTTTTCAGATTGTACTAAGATTCTTATTCCAAGCTGCGGGGAGAAGAATGACGCACACTAACATACAACCTCACTTCTACAAGGCTGGGGAATTATGGTAGGAAGTTGTCAAGAGGGAGGTTACAGGTCATTTTGATACAGCTGCAAAAGTTTAAATTCACTCTCAGTGTTTTCACCGGCTGCTGAGGATTTTTCAGCAAGTGGATTTTTAATGCATTTGGGAGAAAAAGTCTTGATTGCCTGGGAAAAGAGAAGAAAGACCTTTCTTTCCTGGGAAAGGAGGATCATTTGTTAAAAAAATTGTCCCAGCTGGGCAAGAGACAATAATTAATGTCTATGGTTTGTTACAAACTATTTCTAGGATATTACCTATTTTTAGTCCGTATAGTTTTCTACAGTTTTGTACTTTGCTATGAAGTCTGGAACTTACGAAGACAAGGACGTATGAAGATAGCAGTTCATGAGGTAGAGGTTATTAGATCACTTATTTTACATCTGAGTAGCTTTTTGGCAATCTTAGCTTGTTGAAACTGTGTATGTTCTATATAGATGTCAGAAACTAAGCAAATGAGTTTCCTAATAGTTAAGCAGAGACTCAGTGAAGATGTACCACTGGTAGATCCAGCATACCTAACCTTAGGCAGGAATATGAATGTTTTATAGGTTGTGTTTAAAAGAGAGGACTTCCAAAAACAAAACCAAAAAGTCTTAAGGGGCTAATGCAATACTGCATGTACTAAATAAATGATTTAACTAAATAAAAAAGGAATGAAAAATATATGCCACTACAGTACGTTTCTTCCCTCTGTGGATATGAAAAACTCACAAAGAAAATGCAAGAAAGAATCAGGCCTTTACAAAAGAAGTGCTGAGTGAAAAACTTGCATTTGTTCTACTTCCAATATTCCAGCACAAGATCAAACAGGCTTGAAATCCTGATCTTCTCTGCACGCAAACAGTTCCCCATGAAATATTTACTGCTCACTAAAAACACCTTATATCTGAGGAGCTTCTCCCACGATTTCAGAGTTGGCCTAGGAAGCAGTTAGACTATAAGAAGCTTAAAAGATAAACTGCCCTCAAATACGACATAGTAGCCTGTAGTTTCAGACGTTTCCAAATGCGGAAGGTGTTAAAACAATGCTACCTAAACTGCAAAGACCTAGAAGTTACCAGAATGATGTATAAATTCAGTGCATAATGAATATAATGTAGATTTATAACCTGGTTTTTCTCATTGGTGATATTTTGCATTTACATGACCTCTTCAATTTGCATTCAAAGCACATAACGAATATCTGTTCTGAGAGGTTTCTCTGAGCGACTAGAGGTGATCATAACGCCTTGGCAAGTGACTGAAGGGCTTAGAATAGCAGCTAGCTGTCTGCAGCAAGGCATGTCCTTCTAGAGAATGTGGTCTGTTTTCAACAGTAAACTGCAACTCTGGTTAACACGGATAGAATAGCTACTTTTAAAGTCACTTCTCAGCTAAAATTTGAGAATGTGTGCTTGATAGTCCAGGCTGCAGTGAGGGCTGGGGATAAAATTCAGCGTTGTGCTCTCTTGTGTCCAATGGTCTTTTCTGCTTCATCCATGTGGTGTCAAGTCATCATTTCCTCAGAAGATTTTAGGTACTTGGGTGAATTTTTTGTCTTTGAAATGCTACCCAACTACAATAGGGTGATGTCATTGGGCTAGGAGCCTGACATCTGCCCGTTACTGAAAGATGTAAAATAATTTATTTGTCAATAAGATCTGGTGGCTTGCTTAAGCCATTAGCTGCTGCTCTTCCTGGCTGCTCTGATACTCAGAAATGAACACTTTCCTATCTACATACAATTGCCATCTGTGTGTGTGTGTGTGTGTCTCTGTCTCTCTCTCTTCTTTCTTTGTTATGAAACTTTACCGAAATCATTCAGAGCATTCTGACCTGCAGGCTGAGTTACAGACATGTTCTATTTGGGATAATGTCAGTGGCCATTCACAAAACTCAGACAGTGCCTTTATGACGGATAAAGCTGGCTGTCATGGCAATACCGCTGTTACTATGCTGCCTTCCTAGAATGTGCTTCCCAGAGCAATTCAAAGCCTTGATTTATATATATTTGAAGTGTTGCAAAGTTTAGTTTCTGTAATTACAGAGAAGCTGCCTCTTTTCTTCACTGCAGAAATTGAGATCAGTCCATGTATTCATCTTCATATCTTTAAATTTGAAAAATGTGGAAGTCTGACATTTTTAAACATACTCTGATTATGGGCTCTTGTCTCAAGTATTCTTTCTCCAATGATATGACAGAACACAAAGATTAGATCCATTTATTCACACGGGTTTGCTGGGGGAGGACAGAATGAGAGCTTGTCTGTGCTGAGCATTTGCATTTAAGGCTCCTGGGTAATTTGCTAAGGGCATTATCTGTTTATATATATAAATTCTTTTAAAGCAGTGATAATTATCAGAAACAATTTTTTAAAAAAAATTAGTTTCCGGTAAATTATTTAATATCATGTGTAGTAGATTGGAGGGGGGAAAAAAAGGGTTAGCCGTTTTTAAAAAGCATACTGTAAAGAAAACATTGGAAGAGGAAGTGTGGCCATAGCACTGGGAGCATATAGACTGGCATATATAGCATATAGACTTGGGTCTACCACAGACAACCAGCCGTATAAGAAATACACATTACAGAGATTTTAGGACTTTAACACACAAGTTACAGCTGATTTAACCTCCCTTAGCTGTCTGTCTTACAACTCTGCTTGTTATTACTGCTTCCCTTGCAGCAGTGGACGAGTAAGTGTGGTTTCACTTCACCACCCCCTTTTTTAGCTTAAACCAGAGGAGAAGGTGTATTTCAGCTAACATGCTGCACTGGGTATATCTATTTTTCTGCTCCTTATAGAGTTGGTAATCTCTAGCAAGGGAGTGAAACAATTAGCTACAGGCAGTAATTGTGACACTAGACTTCCCTGTCAGAAACCTCTCTTGTTCTAGGGCATGTCTTTGAATTACAGCTTGTCTAAGATCCATGTTTAGTCTTTGGGGAAAAAGGCAATGCACATTCAGAAAAAAGATGTAATATTTTACAGATAATGTTATTCTCCTAAACCATTAGCAGTTTTAAATGTTAATGCTCTTTTCAACCCAAATAGCATAGTAATTACTATGTGCACACCAAAATCAAAGAAATAATTCACTGGAAATTGTCTAGGAGGATTTTGATACCAATGTGTATAGTTTTTAAAACTAGGGTAAGAAATGGAGAGTCAAGGAATAGACAGCCAAATGGCAACTCATATAAATGTCTCGTGTTTCAATAATCTAAGATTTTCATTTTCATAGACGGATATAAAAGACTTAAGGGGGGGAACCAAACTCTTATTTAAAAAATGTCTTTGAAAAGGCAGAAAATATGCTTAAATATGCCCTATTTTACACATTCCTTTTATCCTTTAGGCTTTTGACATAACGCTTATCACTTAGTCATTATGTCAATTTGTGCTTCTCAATCTTTTTTTCTCGTCTCATCTTATATTTGGGCTGTGATCCTGTGAAAACTTACCTACATGCTTAATTTTGCTACTCGTAGTAATCCCTTTGAAGTTAAAAGGATTATTTGCATTAGTAAAATGAGGCATGTGTGTGCTTGCAGGATGGAGGCCTTAGATTGTAAACTCTTCAGGATGGGACGAGACTGTTTATTATGCAGTTATATAGCTCAAAGCACAGTTGGGTGGATGATATGTGTTCAGCAGTTTGCAAAGTGCTGTTAATAGAGACAGCTAGTTAGTGGGATATCAGTCGAACACATAGCACTCAAGCGGCTGCTCACCCCAGAAGACACACAATCCACTTCTTTTTCGCTTTTGCTGGGGAGGTATAGCCATTTTTAAGATTTCATACCTGCTGAGGTATCTGCTTTGTTTTTCCCACCTCCTGAAACAGAAAATGAAACTTCACTGGTGTTGGCCAACCTGGAGCAAGATCCTAAGTGGTTTTATGCTGCTGTGCACGGGCAGGAGCAATCAAGATCTAGAATGTACAGCTCTCCAGGCAGAGCTCTCTGTGCTCCCGATGTTGAGCAGTTGCAGCCTTCTGAGAACCATCGCAACTAATGCATGTAATGCTTTTATCTTCGCCCCTTGTTTTCCCACTTACCACCCAGCCACTAAGAGCCACTACAGTTTTTTGTGTGTGTGTGCATGTATTTTTTCCCCTTCTCTGATTAGCTGAATGTCTCCTCTTCAAGCACTCTATTTCAATAATCATTTTCTTTTGTTTAAGACAGACGTCATTTAAAAGCCACTTGGGGAGATGCATAGAAAGCCTTCCCTAGCTACACTCTGAGAATGCAGCTCTGTGTATACTGCCACAGGAACAGAGGAAATGAGCTTGATATTTGGGACAGAGAGAGATCCCTATATGACACTTAACCTCTGGCAAACTCTGATAGATATCCCAGATTTTTTTATTTTTTATTTTTAATATAACTTGGAAAATGACTTCGGGCTTTGCATGAAAAGCTCAAGATCCGTGGTTATTATTATTTTTTTCCCCAGGAATATATATTTCAGTTGATAACTTCAAGCAGAAAAATGGTATTTTTATTGCTGTAGTGTCTAGAATGCCAGTTGAGCTGAGGGTGCCATTGTTGTATTATCTAAAATGAGTGACAGACAGAAACACTCTTCTACTAAACAATATACTCTAAGAACTTGTCTTCATGGAATATTTTAGTAGTTATACTGATCTAACTCCAGAACACGAAGCCATGGACGAACACCCACTTGCTGAGCTGGCTGTGCTTGTGGAACAGGTCACTGCTGCTAGATGATCTCTTCTGACCATTTTCAGATGTGCTAGCTGAGCCATTTGTGAGAATGCGCCTTTGTCCTCACAGTCAGATAGAGTTAACAAAAATGTATTATTCAAAACATCTAAGCTAACCCAGTTTCTTTGACCAAAATGCTTAGGGAGTGACTGCTCATGCAAGTAGCTAAGCAAAGGTTGTGGTAATCTCTGGCAGAAAGGCAGGGAAGAACAGCAGGGAACAAGCCTTGCGGAGCACATGTTTTTCATCAAATGTACCTCGATGAAGAGATACAGTAATATTATGGAAGTGCTTTTAATTTCTATCTTATCTAGTATATGAATTTTAACCAGTACAATGGCACTTAGGGAACATGAAATATACTGGGAAAGGACGAGCAACAGAGAAGAGAACAGTTCAAGAAGTATCAAGAAATGTGCTTCTTGCCTTTCCGGAAGCTCTCAGAGACTGACTTTAAGAGTTGTGCTAAAGTATCAAGTGACTGTTTTTGAAAGCAAAGGCAGCTGCTTAGACTTAGTGCTGGACAAGAGGAGAAATGGCTGAAGGAACTGGTTGTGTGAACTCAGAGGTTGGTCTGTCAAGCACTGTGTGCTTCTACCAGCATGGGAGCGGTCTGCTTCCTGAAGATGTGGTCATTTAGAGGCATCTCGTTTGCTTGACTTCTTCTGCCCAGGCTCATTTGTGCCTTCAGTTAGAGGACAAACGTGGTTTGTGTGGGCGGTTAACTCAGTTCTTGGAAGGTGCTGAGGGGAGGTAGGAGATGGGGAACACAGCTCAGGGTCACCAGAAACAACTCTGAGGACTGGCTTTCTGGAGCAGGCCAGAGCTGTAGACTGCTGATGTTGGCTGGAAGTGTGAAAAATAATGCATCACAGCTGTAAGTATACAAGTGAAACCTTTTAACTATAGTGAGGAAATAGCACTTTTAACTCATGTGTCTTGTTTTACTTCAGGAATTGTGTTACTAAATGACAGTGTAGCTGTGTTCGCCCCTAGGAAACTTTGCTGTGGTAATGGTGACCATGTCTACAGGTGGTTCTATTATGAGCATGGGCTTCCATTGTACTGGCAATCTCAGACATGGAAGACAAAGTACAAGAGAAAGTAGAAAACAAGCTGCAAGAGAAAGAGGCAAAACCTGTGTTTCTGTGTCTTCGAGACCATTTTTTTTCCCTCACAAAATTCATCCATTAATACTTATCATTGACATTTGAATAGTGAAAAGCTGCATGTGCTTTCAGAGCTTGTAGTTTGAATGTCACTGGTTTTACTAGTAATTTCTTCTGCTACAGGTGACTTGTGAAAGATTGCATTTTTTCCACGCTCAAGGATAATATACCCAGGGAAGTGTGCGACGGTCTAAAACAGGTATTTGATGATATAGTTATCCTGATGTAAACTCCCTCTGTGGAAACCTCTGTTTCAGCTCACAGGAGAGCAGGGCAGACTGTGGAAGCAGGCTTTCCCTGTAGGACACATCCAGGCCGCCTGACCGCAGCAGGACAACCCTACGAGCCCTATTACCCTGAGGTAATACCCCCCCCCCCGCCGCCATTTTGGCGGCCCCTCCGCCCGGCTCGCAGCGGGCGGAGCGGGGCGGGGCGGGCTCCGCCGAGCGCTCCCGCGGCTGGCGCAGCCCCGGCGCTTCCTTCCGGCCGCCATTTTAGCGCTGCGCCTGGCCTCGCGGCGCCGCCGCCGTTGCTGCCGCCGCCGCCGCCGGTGGAAGCGGAGCGGAGAGCCGAGCCGAGCGCGCCCCGCCGGGCCCATCCCGCCGCCATGTCCAAGCGCCACCGCCTAGACCTTGGGGACGATTACAGCTCCAGCAAAAAGCGCTCCGACGGGTAAGCGGCGGCGGCGCGGCCCGCGGTGGTTCCCCCCCCCCCTCCCCCCTCCCCCCTCCCCATCCCCGCCGCCATCCGCTGCCCATCGCGGCCGGGGCGGGGTGCGGGCGGTGTGGGCCCGGCCGCTGCCTCGCTCGGGAGGGCCCCGGGGGCGGCGGCAGCGAGGGGCCTAGGCCCGGGGGCGGCCTCAGAGCCGCGTGGGGAGGGGGAAGGGAGCGGGTCCCGGGAGGGCTGGGCGCCGCGGGGGCGGCTTTGTGTGCCTTGCCCCGCCGCCTGCGGTTTGTTTTTTTTTTTTTTTTTGTTTTTTTTTTTTTTTTTTTTGATTTCTTCCCTTCTGGTTTGTGAGGTCTGGGAGATGCGGGCCTAGAGGTCAGCGTGAGGCTTGGTCGGCCCGTGTAACGAGTGCCGAGCCGCGGCGGAGCGGTGTTCCTTTGTTAATGGCTTTCCCTCGGCAGCAGGCAGGGATGGGTCTGGCTCTGAGGGTCAGCGTTAGGTGGGGTGGGGGGGGATTATAGGTTTTTTCCTTTGTTTTGCACAAGTTAGTTTTGGGACTCCTGGTCTCCAGCAGATTTTCATTAAGGTTAATGAAACTGCGGGAGTACAGGCCATGCGCTGGTGCTATCCGTTTATTCACAGTTGTTTTACTGCCTTTTCTGCATAATCCCCTTTCCCTTTTCGTGGGGGGACAGTGATTCCAAAGGTAAATTTCTAAATAGGGAAGGAACAGAAAGAAGTACTATTTTTACGTAGTCCACCTTTCTTGGTGTAGCACAGAAGACTTCCCTGAATCAATCCCTTCCTGAAGTCCAACAGCACTGTTTAGGCGGGAGTAGTAAGAGTATTTATCTGATAAAAATGCCTAGTCTTCTCAAAACTAGCAAGAACTACAAGTCCACCATAACAGTTAGCATTCATTGATAAACAGTCTTTGCTCTTCAAGTAGAACTTGTTTTTCTTAAAGGCGAGCTTGTGTAGCTCCAGTTTCTAGCCAGTAGTTCAATGAATTTGTCCTCTGCTGAACTGAAACTAATGTTTATTATTGAACATCTATTTTCTGCATGGAGGAACAGTGTCATGTTTTTTTCTTTAATTATATGGATCAAGTTATGTATCTCTTTTAATACGTTTCCCCCAATTTGCCAGCAGTTTGCATAACTCTTTGTGCATCCAGAGAAGTTGCACATGCACGCTTTTTTGTTTGTAAAACAGACTTTAGTAAAACTTTCAAGTGGTTATGCCACAATTGGGTATTAAATGGTTGTGGTACAACTGTTATGGTCGTCTGTATGGATACTCCTAGGTCAGTAGTTCCTTGTTTGTGTGTTGGTGGGTTTTGTATTTCTGGTATGGTTTTATTATGTGGCATTGTTTCTACTGCCATCCTGAACTCTTCCCATTTTGTAAAAACTGTGATCAGTTCCCAACAGTGGAACAAATTTGTTACCCAGAAGTCTTTGGCTCTTATGGCACCTAAAACCTCCATAGATGCTGGTTTTGTGCCCCTTCCTCTGCCAGTAGCAGCATGAAATGGCGTAGGACCAAGAACAAGTCACTATGAGCAGAATTGTGTCTGGTTGTTTCTAATATTCCTTGAGATCTGAGTTCAGCGAGCACAAGGCATAGTAACCTTATATTGTCCTGGCTTGTTTAAGGATTGTTAAGTTTTACAGCATGTAGAAGGCTGAGATACAGAGAGGTTCTTGTTACTAGCATGCATGTACTTGTCTTCCTCTGTGCAGAGTGCCTTTATGCAATTTAGTTGGTTTGAAACTGGATTAAGCTGAATTAGCTCTTTGAATAGATACCACTTCAAATGCAGAGTAGTCATGTACTTTGCATCCAGACTGGGTTGCCGAACTGCAATATACAAGTTGTGTCAAGTTACCAAGTAGGGGTTTAGCTCCTTTTCAACTGAGGCCTGTGCAACCCTATGTGGCAGTGATGCCAGGCCGACAGGCTTGTAGTTGTTCTTGTAACCTTAAGCACAGGCATGGCACCTGTTATCTTCTGGGCTTGAAGTATCATCCATAAAGAAAAAACTTTTTGGAAAAATGTGAATAGTTTCGAAGACTTCCTGTTAAAATGCTGCTGTGTGAAATGCATACCACAATTTTACACTGGTATTTTTTTTCCAAGCATAGTTCAGTTGGTGTTGTGTAACATCACAGTTGCTGTTAGTGGGATGTATTGTTCTGTTTAATTTCTTTTCTTTATTTCTTTATGTATAAAGTGGAAATTGCATTTAACAGCGTTATTTTTTTTGCATCAGCTGCAATCAACTACTGCCATGTCTGTTTAGTAGTGGTGAAAATATCATTGATGTTCTGCTAGATGTGCTTAGACTTCTACTGTGGTGAATGGTGGTTTTACCTGGCCCTTTGTGTTGTCAGTTTTGTTTTTCACCCTCTAATTTAGCGTTACTGTGTTTCTTTTGCATCTATATGTGTGGCCATAAGGAAGTGACTGCAAGTAGCAGATCAGACAAAAACAACAAACAACAACTAACCAAACAAAAAAAATCTCCAACAAAACTGACCACCCCCAACAAGCTCTTCCTGATTATGGAGGTTGTGATGGGCTTCATGCACAAAACAAACATGATTGAATTTTGATTCTTTTACATTAATTGTTCATTTTTGGGTTTGAGATCAGTATTCTCAGTGCAGTGATGAAAAGTAACTTACATGTGATGGTTTACAGATGAAGAGCTGCCAAGTTGCATTTTTAGAAAGTTCAGTAAATGCACTTGGCAGCATAGCTGCCATTCCTCCTTTCCCTTGTTGATGCAAGGCATCTGGATGTGGCTGCTGAATTTCAGTAATAATGGAAGACTGGAAATGTTTCTAGGAAAAAGTACTACTGTGAAACAATTAATACTGGAGATTAAATTTGAGGACATGGTATATATTGTGTGCTTTCTTTATGATGACATCTAGTTTTCCCCTTCTATCCTAAACATTTTAAAACAGAGAACTCTTGGTTAACCTCTAAGTAGACTTTTTGGCTTTTGAAACGTAGATAGAACTGGATGGGTTAATTTTATTGTACGAATTAAGTTTTTAAGAGTTAAATGAAGTAACAGAGATAGGGAATTAACAGAATTTTCCATTCTGGATCGTGTTTGTTGTTCGTTTAATCAAGTGTCTTGTTCTTGAGGTTGTATTTGTATATATGCTGTAAACTCAGCCAAATAGCTGCCAGCACAGAAGGCAACTGTTGTGCTGCAGGAGAGTGTTTGGAAGACTAGAGAACTGATTGGGGCTAGAATTAATGTTGGTAGAAGGGTCTGGGGAGGGCTTGCTCTTCACAGGGCTGCTAAGTTTGCGTGCCAACGCAAGGGAAGAGTTGGCAACAGCATCAGGCTGTTCCTTTTAGCACGAGTGCTGGTTTCTGGCACTTTGAAGCTTACCTGGAGATAAACTGCATCTGCTGTGTGGAAGCTTCTGACACACTGGTTGAGTAAACAGCTAGGGAACAGTCTGCTGCTGAAGGGTTTTTCTTTCTAGTTCTTCGTTGGTATCTAGTCCAAGTGGGGAAAACAACAATGACAGAAGCCATCAGTAGCATGTATTGTTCTTCCCTTCAATGAATGGGCTGTTTACCAGGTTGTTGCATTTTACCCTTGCTTTACCATACTTAAGTTTCTTTTACACTCTTATTTTGTTTCTTATTACTTATGTTACTGTCTGACCGTACGTTTGCTTATCCCAATACCTGCATACATTTAAAAATGCTAATTGTGAATAGCTGATTAACTACAAGTTCAAAGCTTGATTCCTGTCTGACGTGTGCTACTAGACCCTTCCACCACTATGCGTAGCATTATGGAGCCTAGTTCTTTCAGTTTGCAATGGGTAACTTTTCCCTACCAGTACATAAAAACCTACTGAATTCTGTAATATTTGCCTGTTGTTGCACAAGAAGGCGAGATTTCTAGCTTGCACGGTACTTGACCACGTTATAAGTGATGTTGAAGCTGTGGTGTCTCAGATGCAAGTGAATGATCTAAAATGCCCTCAATTTTTAGATAGTTCAGCATCCAAAGCTTCAGGAAAATCTGTATGAAAGTGAATTAGGTCAGCCACAATAAGCAGTGTATTTTGGGACCCTTCTTTCTTTTCAGTGGGTCTGTGTTAAAGAAGTGTTCTCCAAGTTATGTGTGACAGCCTCTGAAGTCATGGTATGTCAGAGTATTGAGGGAGCAAATATGGTCTGCATAGGTTTTCTCTTGTATGGGAAGTGCTGCTCCTTCTGGATCCCCAGCATGTTTTCTTTCCTGTACGCAGGATTTTCCTTATTACTTTACTGGTTACGTTTCAATGGCAGCTGCATAGTTTAAAAAAAAAAAAAAAAAAAACAACACACCACCAACAAAATTCTGTTCATTATAGGCATGCATGTGTGCAGGTAAATAAGTGGGGAGGTCCTGTTTTCCCTTAATTACTATTCCTATAAATGTTTATATCTGCGTTCACTCTGAAGTTGGTGTTTATTTCCAGTTTGTTGCTTTGCCTTTTTGATGGGATCTCAGTTAACATAATGCATGCTCACATGCGTGTTTACGTTAAAAAAAAAAAAAAGGCAGTGATTGCAGATGAAAATGCCACTAATCTTTTCGCTTGTCCTAGTTTCAAATGTAGTGGGATGTTTTCATAAAGCAGGACTCACTTCAAAGTGCTGAATCACAGTAAGTTTTAGATCTCCATTAAAAACATGTAGTTACAGTTCTTAGGGTGAAGGTAATGATTTCTTGATGAGTGTATTAGTGTTCAGTAGGGAGTGTGAAATTATGTGCAAAACAAGTACATAGATCCTCAAAATCAGAAACTGCCACTAAGACTGAGGCTGGAGTTTGAATTGAGTGTTTAATTAGAGCGAAAATAGTACTGTTTTTTCATTGCATTCCCAAAATCATTATTTTGGGGGCTTAATGGTTGCAAGAAAGTATGATTTGTGTTCTGATACAAGTAATAGGCAAATTCAAGGTTGTTTGAGGTTAAATACGAATTATGTCCCCTTGACCTATTTGATTCTTAACTAACCTTATTTTAGCTTTGTATATTACTTTATTTCAGGGAAAATGAACCAAATGCAGCAAACTTGCAACTTGAAGCAGCGTTAATATCTAGTGTCTCCTTACGTACATATCTTTAAGTTTGTATGCCTATTTGTTAAGATGAAGAAGTACAATAGTTACTGACATTTGTTTAGGTAACATGCAGATTTTTACAACTCATGCAGTTACAGCTGTGTAGATGTTGTTGAGGCTTGGTAACAAATGGGAATACAAATGTTGAAGTAGGTGGCAGGAGGTGATACTGGAGAAGACGGTGCAACTGTAATGGCTGGTGTTAAGTAAATTTCAAATTCAACAGTTTGTATATCAAAGTTGATTGAGTCATAATTGTATGGAAGACTTTAAACAAAAATCTACAGAGTACTTGTGGCATGTTAAAATGATACATGAACCCTGAAGAAGTTTGATTTTAAGTTTTTTGCAGTTGGTGTAATTCTCTTGCTAAGTAGGCGAGAAGAGCATTTAGTGTTACTTTTCTATGCTAGTAACAAGTAGTCTTCCTGTCACTTGTGGGGAGTCAGGAATGTACAGCAGGTTACTGATAATCATTAAATGAAGAGGGTGAAGACGATGCTCTCTATGTGATGGCTTTCTTCAGTCCTCTCTATAATGAGAGGATCTGTGGCAGCAGTGCTCATGTTCAGTGGGTGTACCTAATAGTCAATGTGCACTGCGTGCTGTTGTGCTCTGATGCTTGTACTTCCAGGTAGCAGTTTGCAGGACTCCTTAAAAATACTTGGTTTATATCCTCTTCGCAGTAGAGACCTCTAAAGTCACTTTGTATTTAAATTCCAATTTTGCATTTAAATATTCAAGTACCTAATTTTCTGCTATGTTTTCTAACTCATTTTAGGAAAGATCGTGATCGGGACAGAGACCGTGATGACCGGAAAGATCGTGACAGGGATCGTGACAGAGATAGAGATCGTGACAGAGAAAGGGAGAAGGAAAAGGAATTGCGAGCGGCATCTAACTCTACGCTCATTGCTGCTGGGTTACCACCTATGAAACCAGCAATGATTCCACACAGTATTAACCCTTTCACAAATCTTCCACATACACCTCGTTACTATGACATCCTGAAAAAACGGCTACAGCTTCCTGTCTGGGAATATAAAGAAAGATTTACAGATATTTTGATTAGGCATCAGTCATTTGTACTGGTTGGAGAGACTGGGTCTGGTAAAACAACACAGGTGAGTTCTTAGTTATGTGATGGTACAGTTTTTAAAGATTGAGACTGTCGTTAGGTGCAAGGGTTGTACCTTTCTTTGGTTTCTTGAAATCAATTGTGCAAAAACCCCACAATTCACGGGCAAAAATAATTTGATTATTTCATATGCTTAATGCATGCAGAAGTATGTGAGAAGAATCTTTAAGCATCTTCCCTTTTCACGGTCAACTCCTGATCTCTTACAGACTCTCTGGTAGTTATCTTTGTGGTAGAAGATGATAGTTTTTAACTGCTAGACAGAAGTGTACAAATTCACAAACTGATGTGATGGTTCCAAATTTGCAGCCATTTTGCTGTGTAGGTAGCAGTTTGAAAGTAGGAAAAACGTTACAGAAATAAGCACTTGTTAGTGTTCTGTGAAATGTAGTGCTACAGGTAGGAACTTAATGGGAACTGGAATGTCACATACAATTCAGACCTGATCTTTCTCAGCACTGAAAGTGAGGACAGCAGATCTGCTGAGCTTCTTTAGTCCTTAAGAACTGTGGGGATTGGTAAAATGGGGAAGATTTAAGAAAAGGCACATCACTGTGTGTATAGCTGGACAAACCTGCTTAAAACTTCAATCTATCCTCTGATTTGCTGTTTAAAATCTGTGTGGTAAAGTGGTGTAAACAAGTCCTTTGTTCTATAACCTGCTAAATTCCTTTTATCTTGACGTAATGAAAAACTGAAGGATATTGTAGTCTTCATAAAATGGATTATAACTAACTTAGAGAATTTTTTTAGTTACAAAATAAAATTTGAAAGTCTGGAAGATGTAAAAGGACAGTGTAGTGAACGCCTTTTTATATGTGTGCTTGAAATATTTGAAGTTATTTACCCTTTTTGCTGCACATTTTGAGAACCATCTTCTTGTTTGGAAGGTACCTTAGGGCTGTGTTGCTTTTTTTTAATGTGTCAGCGGAGACCAGCTTTTTATAGATTTCTTCAGAAAAATAGATTATACAGTTACTTGGAAGAGATGGTATTCTGAACATTCACATTTTAAAAAAACAACAGAAACAACACTGCCACAAAAACAGAATTTCTCACTGCATGATCTTAGACCCTTAGATCTATGAATTCTGTTCTTAACATTTGAGATTTCAACTTAAACATGGCTTACGATCATGTTGCTGCCAAGGTATGAAGCTTTTACTGAATTGTGGTACTACTTTATGCCTAATTGTTGAGAAGGACTTAAGAAACCGGAGGCGGCGTAAAAACAGGTTTTAAGCTACCAAAAGCATATAAGCTGTCTCAGAACCGTCACTGCTTCCTATGGATTACTTCTTCGTGAGGCTGTAGGTATATTTTGAAGCAATTGAGAGTGCCTTTGTAGGACCATAACACTGAAAATGATCTTGCTGATGGCTAGGGAGGTCCTTGTTTTGCGTGTGATACTGTCTTACTCTTGTGATCAGGTGCTATCTTAAAACTAGCTGGGGAATGGTTATCTGTCTTCCATCTCCTTACACTCATCGATCAGAGCAAGATAAATATTCTTTTTTTTAAAAAAACAAACCCAAATGATCTAATACTGAAACTGAATGTGTCCGTGAACTACTTATGCGTGCTGTTATCTGGTGTAAAGTTGGCATTCACTGAAATCTGCAATGAATTGTCTTTCCAGAAATGATTATCTTACATTTCATGGCAAAGAGCCTATAGAAGTGGATAATCTTTTAAGTGAGCTGCCATCTGTCAAGTCCTTTCCCCGCTTACTGTGTGCAGGTTTTCCCTTCAGTCTTGTAGAGCACCCAGGTTTGAGAAAGCTTGGCTTTTTCAGTGAAAACAGTAGGGGATAAAACCTTTCTGAAAAATCTTGTTCCACAAAGACTTGCTTGAAATTAAAAAATAAACAACAACAAAAAACCACATTGAACTATACCATCTGTTTAAAATATACTGAAGAAGTACGTTGGAAGCAAAGACCACAAATTTTCAGGTCCCCAGTGTTTGCAGTGGCTTGCTTTGTAATTTAAGTTTAAGCTTCGAAGTTGAGCATTTTTTTTAAACGCTCTCAGAATAAGTTCAGTGTTGTAATTGTGGAACAGATGAGTTGAATCTCTTTCAGAAAGAGCTTGTCTGCTGTGTTTGCAACACACTCCCTTTTAAATGGGAGATTATTTGTGGGGCTGCTGAAATAATTTAAATTTGTTCTGTAGATGGAATAGCAGAGTAGTGTCTGCTTTCACTGAGAGCCTTAACTACACAGAATAGGATGTCTGATGTAACACAAGGGATACCGCTTCTTCAACAGGTTTTCTTAGCAGGTGAAGTTTAGAAGCAGTATTATTTTGGGCATGGCTTCATCTCCTGCTGTCCTTGTAGTCCAAAGGAGAATTGACGTCGGTGAAAGTTGGACTCCATTTTTAATTAATGAAAAAAATTGTACCATATAATTTTTAGCGGAGAAAATTCTAAACGAATTGAAGTAGCTCAGAGTAGGCAAAAGAACAGTGTTCTTCCCCTTCCTGTTTGGCATCCCTTTGAAAATATCTTCCCTTTGCCTTAAAAATGGCCTTAAGCTCTCACTGCTTTCATTTGAGATCTCACAGGCCACTCTGCGCGTAGACCTGCCTTATTTTTATAGAGGTTGTATTGGCAAACCTCTCTTTGCTGAAAAAGTCCTTGAGGCTAAGGGGTGCTTAACACTGAGCCCTTTCTCATTCTTTCAGTATTGATAAAAATGCTTGTGTGTGCTTGTTTGTCTAGGAAATTTGGGGTTTTGGTGATATGTATTTTTGTGTGTTGGGGAGAAGTTAACTTTCTTACGTTATATAAGAACTAGATAATACGAATTGTTCCATGTATTCCCAGCAGTGGTCATGACTGAAATAGGAAGTGTAGTATGTCACAGTCCTTCTCCTTAGTGTTTGTCTCTTAAAGCTGGACATTGAAGGTATTCTGGTGGTCATCTAAATCACATTAGCGTATTGAAGTCTACAGAGGCTTTGTCCTTCGTTTGACACTAGTGCTGTAGGTTTTGTTGTTACCTGGAAAACAGCCTCTACATTAATTTTACTTTCCATTAGCGTGGCCTGGCTGACCTGCTGCTTTAAAGTTCCCGTCAGCATTGGCCCTGTTTGAAGTTGACCTCGTGCTTACATTTGACTTTGTCCTAGTGATGTGGGAAATAATTTCATTTCTTTACTCTGTGCCTGGGAAGTGTGTATGTGTTACCGGGTAGGATTCCAGGTTCACGTCATCAGTGTTCAAGAGCTGCTCTTATTTTTAGTTTTGAATAGAATTTCCTATTTGAGTTTTTCTTCAGAAGTCTGGTCTCCTGTCATATTTTCTCATAGTCTTTGCTTTCTATTTTTGTATTTATAATGGCAGTATGTTCTCCATTTTAAGAAAAGGAGCTGTTTATTACAGTCTACACTTGTCTGATGTGGATGAGTCTTGGTGTTCAGTTGCTCCCATTTTGCAGTGGGAATACTGTATTTGAGAAGAAAAATCTTCCTAGGTTACTTGAAACCACACAACTCTTTATTGTTTTCTGTTGGTTCAGTGCATAAATAGTATCACTTTTCTGTAAGTGTGAGCTTTTTAGGAGCTTTTTTAGGATATTTTTAAAACCAATTAGTAAGGAGGAGTGCATTTTGTGATCTATAGACTTCAAACTAGCTGTGCCTGGAGTTGTCTCCTCATAAAACATCACACAGAGAAAATGTTAATAATATTCTATCTTGTTCAAGTTAGTGACCCTAGAAATTCTTCTGAAAAAGCTGCTTATTTTGGACGATACTTACTGTTTACAAATTCCTAAAAAATTACTGTCTGGCAAATGAGAGTTAATAACCAGAATGTTGGGATTTCGTTTGATAAGATTTCCAAAGAACAAGAGTTAACCAAATAAACGTAACTTTAAAACTTGTTTTTTGTCATGATTTATAGCTAAGCCGAGTTTTGTATCATTTTTTCCTAATGTGTGTTAATAAGCGGTGTTTTTTAAGCTGCAAAGTACTATTTGTTTACTGTAGAACTTTAAACACCTAACTTGTGTTGTGGATCTCAAAATTGAGTGCTAATTTTGATCTTTTGCTTTCAAACACAGTGGCTGCTGTTAAATCTCTCTCTGAGGTACTGACCTAACAATGCCCAAAGATACTGTGAACTTATTTGCTTCCTTGATAACTTCAGTGGCAGTTATGTACGTGCTTTATTTAGTGGCGTGGGGTCCAACTAAATTGTCTGCTCTCATACTCTGGATATTTTACTGCATACAGTTGTCATCTCAGTGAAATTATGAATATCTTTATTTGATACGGTAGTTATATGTTAACCATGCTTCTAACAGCCAGATGTAAAACTGAATTTTATTCTTGACAGATCCCTCAGTGGTGTGTTGACTACATGCGCTCGTTACCTGGACCAAAGAGGGGAGTAGCATGTACCCAGCCTAGGAGAGTGGCCGCAATGAGCGTGGCGCAGCGGGTCGCTGATGAGATGGATGTAATGCTGGGCCAGGAAGTTGGTTACTCTATTCGATTTGAAGACTGTAGTAGTGCAAAAACCATTCTGAAGTACGTATGGCAACTGTCCGGTAAAGGCATAACACAGCCTTCTTGAGGGTGGGGGCAATCACAGAGCTGTAAAGGGGGTTAGGAAAGTTTTTGAAAGGAGTAATGAAGAGGGGAGTGAACCTATGGACAAACACCTCCAATACCTGAGTAAAGAAGAGAGGAGCTGTAGCATCAGCTGAGATAAACCTGGGGTGAGGGGCTTGCTTGAGTAGATTCAGAAATGAATTATTCCTCTTAAAGAAATCTCTGGACCCTATGGAAGTGATTTCAAGTTATCCATAAAGAAGAAAGTGATCTGAAGAAGTGTTTTTTTTATGAGTAAGGTGGTATTCAGAACAAAGCCCTTCAGCATTCAGTTTCTCTTCATGTTATGCATTTGGCTGGCTTTTGTCAGTGGTAACTTACTACCTGAGATAATCCTGGTTATTCCTAAGTTTCTTAGTGTGCTTTAGTTCTTAGTAAAGTTCTTACTTTCAGAAGTGACCTATGCCAGACTCTAGGGCACTCAATCTGAAGTTTGAGTTTGCTAGTGTTCTGGTTGTCAGCTGTTTTAGATTCCTGTGCTTTGTGTGTGGAGCCAGGCCCACTTCATACATCATTTGCAGATGACACTCAGAATGATCAGTTAAAAAGGATTCCATGTAGCGTGACTTCATGAGTCTTACCTGTTTAAATGGTGTTTTTGTTTTCCTCATAGAAGTGGTTGAAGTTTGGGAATGAAGTTCATGTGCAAAAAAGAAATTGTACTGAGGAGGAGGGGCAGTGAACAGACCTGCAAATAGTGTAGAGAAGAAACGGTTGCAGGAATAGTAGCTCTAGGATTTGAGTTGCATTTTTCCCTTTCTTTGCCTGTCTTTATTTGTAGACCTGGAAGTCTGCCAGTAATAGTCGACAAACTACTCATAAATGTTGCCAAATCTTGTTTTCCCCCCTCCTTTTTTTAAAGCTTTGTTCCTACTCCTAGATTTCATTTATATTCTACAGTAAGTTCTATTTGAAACTTTAAATGGGTTTTTTACTCTGTTGGAAACAGTTTACTAATGCATCTGTTTTAAAAGTTGGTTGATTAAAGGTTTACTTCAAACAACCTAGTGAATAATATGGAAGAGGATTCTTTATCAAACTTAATAAAAATTGTTTTTGTATGTATCAGGTATATGACTGATGGTATGTTACTTCGTGAAGCGATGAATGATCCTTTGCTGGAGCGCTATGGTGTTATAATTCTTGACGAGGCTCACGAGAGAACCCTGGCTACTGATATTTTGATGGGAGTTTTGAAAGAAGTTGTAAGACAAAGAGCTGATTTAAAGGTCAGTAGTGGTGAAGCCCAGCAACATCTCCTTTCTGGTTACTCATACTGAAGAAGGGTATTTGTGTGTTTACCATTAGTTGATCATAAAGATCAGTTAATGTAGATCAGCTGTCATCTTGATCTGTTAATGATGAACGTATTGGGAAGATAACTAGGAAAGTGCTAGTGCAGCTTGTATTGAAGGAAATACTAGAAAGATGTAATTATAGCTTAACCTTTGTAGTTTAGGTTTTTCTTTTTTTGCACCTTGAAACAAAGGTTCTGTATTCAAGTGATAAAAGCATGCTTGAATCACGGTCAGCAGTTTAGTTTCCTGTTGTTATATATTGTATGTGTAACATTTCTCAGGTCCATGTCAACCTCTGGAGTAACTTCTTTGCTTTGTGTTCTCCAAACCTACAGGTTATAGTTATGAGTGCTACTTTAGATGCTGGCAAGTTTCAGATCTACTTTGATAACTGTCCTCTTCTAACCATCCCGGGTCGCACCCATCCTGTGGAGATATTCTATACTCCAGAACCAGAAAGGGATTACCTTGAGGCTGCCATTCGAACAGTGATCCAAATTCACATGTGTGAAGAAGAGGAAGGAGATCTTCTACTCTTTCTTACCGGACAAGAGGTATTTTCTTTCTTTTTTTCATCCGTCTTTCCATGTAGAAACTGTTATAAGTGGCTTGTATAGACTGAAATGTTCAGTTTCCTTTTCTAGTTTACCATTCGGAAATGATGTGAGGTACTCCACCTGCCATATGTTAAGCACTTGAAATGTAAAGCGTATGCATGTTGCAGACAAGACCTCTCTAAAATGAAAGCTTTCATCTTAATCTTGCACTTCTAAGAGAAACCTAGGGTATGAAACCCAGGTTCATACTGAGGTGAACCCAGAAGATCTGGGTACCTGGTAGCATCCATGCTTTTGATTTTAAAATATAGTTCTGTGTACTTCAGGGTGTGTACTGTATGACTTAAATGAAGAATAACCTTTTTATTCTGACACATAGCTATAAGTAGCATTTTCAGTGAAAATTACATTTTTTTTGAATAGGTTTGAGTATTAGGTTGTAGTTTTTTGTACCACACGTAGTGGGAGTTGTATTTCAGTAGTAGCTTGTTAGCTTGTGAAAGAGGGTTGTATAAAAGCACTTAATCCAAACTACAGGAGGAAATGATGTCCTGGAAATCTTAAATGTTTTGCTTGAAATAAAATTTTTAATACTGTCTTGAGGCTGTTTTGAAGCTCTTTTGAATGTCTGACTTATTTTGAAGAAACACCCTTCAAAGGGTGTGGAACAGTTCAGTGTCTTTAACACTCAACGCTTACATTTATTTTGTAACTGTGCCAAAGGAAGGAAAAAATACTGTACAAACGACTTGTGATACTACAGGTGCACAGGCTTCTTGAGTAGACTGGCCAGTCATACAGATCTGTCTGTCGCCTCCTAGGTGAGGTTTAAGGTATTTGATCAAAATGTCTTCTGGCAGATATAGTCTCTGCCCTTAGAGAACCAGAATAGTGACTGTCCCTCTAAAGACAGATACGCTGTCTTTTACTTTTGTCCTTCTCCATCTAGAATATTGCTGCAAGTTAAGAGTATAGGTAGGCGAAAACACTTCAAGGACTATAGCTTTGAAGCTTGCCCGTTTGGTTTAAGTTAGAAGTCCTAGTTCAGACGTGTCTGACAGGTAAATGCAAGAGGTTAATGAAACAACTATTGCGAGTGGGTGAATGGCACCAGTGGTGATAAAAGAACACTGCTGTGCTGATGTTCTTGCAGATTTTAGTGTCTTTAATGAGGATGCTGAGTCAAGCATCTTAAACCTTTATCTTTAACCTTACGTGAAGGTTTCTTCTTCAGCCTTACATGAAGAACAAATATTTGCCCTTCTAATGTTCAGTTACAAATGATGAGCTTGCTGCATCAGCTGCTACGTATTGCTCTGATTCATTTGATATGGCAAACATGGGAGGTTTGGGGGGGGAAGACTTCTTCAGATGTTATCAACTGGACCAGTACCACTCTGCTTTCATGTTATGGCTCTAGATTCCTTTAGTACCCACTGTTACTTCAGAGGGGCTCTGTTCTATAGCTCAAAACAAATTCTTTGAGTTCAACGGGGTTAATTTACAGGATGCAGTGTTTATAATACGCGCAAAAGCTTTACCAAACCATGCATGTACATAGGTGTAGGGGCACCTATGCATAAATGTATCTAATAGTAATATCCCTGTGTTGCCTTATTGAATTGCTTAAGTTGCATTGGTAAGCCACCATCCTTTATTTTCTTATCTAGAGTTCTCCAGTCCATGTATCCATAGATGATGGATGAATTGTTCAGGGGCACTGGAGCAGCTCTGCCTGGAGCTGGTGTGAATTTAGCCAGTTAGTGTGAAGTTGAAGTCTGGCCTAGCTTCTGTAGAGAAGGTTTGAAGCGTTTTATCCCCTTTGCTTTGTGATTTTTGGGGGCACTTTTGTTTAGGGATTGAATAGGAATAAACATTTTGAAACAGGACTTGTATCCCATAGGATACAAGTAAGGAAGAAAGATTGTCTGTTGATGTAAATGCAACCACACACCCACCCTAGTGTACCAGGGAGACTTCTGATGATGGAAATAACATTAATGTCTTCGTTGTCAAGAAAGTGAAACTGGAAAACTGACAGGGAATTGAGTTCATAAATAAGCGAATGTAATTATATTTCAGTCAACGTGTCTATCATGGATAACAGGCGGTATCAAATTTGTTCTGTTGTTGTGATTATAGATCCCAGTGGTCTAGTTGTGGATGTTCACTTTAAATGTCTCAAGATCGGCTCACCTGTGTGTCTCAGAGGCTGTAGGCTTACTGTCTACTGGAGTTCTGTTCGAACAGTATTAGATTTTGTACTCCATTAAGATTATTAATCTGAGAGTAGGTGTAAAATCATTACAGATGAAATTGGGTGGGGGGTGCGTGCAGAAATGATACGGAAACTATAGATCTGTCTGCATGTCTTAGTAACCTAGGCACTCCGGAATGCAAAGTGTGTTCTCTGCCACCCCAGTGTTCTTCTCTCCATAAAGCCAAACGCATCATGTATGTAGGAGGATGAATCCAGGCTGCATCTGGATATGTGAAGTGCAGATCAACGCTGTTCTTGAATATAGATAAATGTAATGGAAAACATTGCTATGAGGTTCTGGTGTCGGTATTCTAGAAAGGTTTAAATTGTGATGTTGGCAAAATGGTGGTGTTGTAGAAAATGGTTGCGAACACATTTGAGGTTTTGGCAGAATGTTTTATAAGTGAGGATTTATTTTAAAGGTACACCTTTTTTTCCTTACAGGTTGGTTAAGCACTGGAACTGTGAAAGAAAGTAGCAGGCGCTTTCTTAGGAGGAAACTGAAGTCAAAACTGACAACTTCTTTGGTCTCAGTGGTAGAGATTGAGCAAGGTTGAGTTAGTTAAGTATACTGGGCTGCAGTGAACACAGGCTCTGTTTTGTTTCAGCCGTACACAGAATGTGCTGAGGAGTCGAGGTGCATAAACTGAGAAAGTAACACCAGTAATTGTGTTCCAGTGCTAAAGGCAGAAATTCTCTTGCTTTTTATGTGTTTGAGATGATGTCAACATGAAGTATTTCAAATAGAGCAAGTTAAAATGAACATAGAATTGTGCTGAGATAAGTTAAGTTGTGACTTGTTGACAGAGCAGTTCTCAGCTATGGTCAAGGGTTGACTTCTTCCTTGGAAGACACTCCCCCTCCCCTATATTTTACAAAGCTTTGTTTCTTTCCATCTCTGTTCTGAGCATCTCCTGAAACAGCCAGCTTCAAAAGGCTTTTGTTTTTGGCTGTTTTCTCTTCATCTTAGAATGCAGCAGTTTGTATTCGTTCCTGGGAAATGAAGGAGGGAAATTGATGAAGTTTCGTGCAGCCTTGAGGACAAAATGTTTCCAGGAGGTTCATGTCATCAGAGCCAGATGTGGCTGGCTGTGCGCTCTCTGTGATAAAAACTTGTATGAGAAGAGGGAATGCTCTAAGGTGTCTACACCCCCCTGCCCCACCCTCCTTATTTTACACAAGATAAAATTCTTGTGCTTTTTTGGTATGTTTCCTTCAGGTCAAAAAGCAGTAATGTCTGCCTGGCTCACTTACCAAGAAGAAGCTGAATTTAGCTGTGTGCAGTGATCTGCTGTAGTTAAGACTGCGTCTCCCATTTAAAAGAACGTTCTAACTGGGGCAGTCTTGAGGTTTGCTCATGTCAAGAGGTTCTTTGTGTGGGTGTAAGTCCTCTGATACAGGGTCAACTGAAGAAGAAATAGCTTCTGAAATAATGTTGCAAATGACCATGTTTACAAAATCGTTCCATTGTTTTGTATGCTGAGCTCTCAGATTGTTCCATTAAATGTCCTTACAATTACATCACTAGTCACCATCTTCTTGTAGAAACGGTTGCTTGAAAGGCAGTGCAATACAGTTTAGATGTTAACCTGCTGCTCAGGCTTTGCTCAGAATTCAGTGGATGTTCCTGTACATCATCAGTTCAGCAGTTGAGCCAGAACATTTACTGACGGTTGATGCCCTTCAGTGGCTCAGGGCAGCTTCCTGTTGGTTGTTGCGTAGGCCTGCCGTGTAGTTCTGGTGCAGGTTCATGCCTCAGCTACGGTAGCATGGATGGCTACTACATACAAAGGGAAGGAAATTCAGGTTATTGGAGTGGATTGTTAGCTTAGAGGAGGCAATTGAACTTGGTAAGTTCATTCTAGCTAGGCTTCCTGAGTTTTTTTTGTTGACTGTCATTTCAGCAGAACTACTTTATGAAAGAATCTTGAGTACTTGTTCCGCACAAACTTTATTCTTAAAGATGTGATGCACTAACTCAGTATTACTGCTGACAGAACTGCTCCTATAGCCCTTTCCTGTTTCTGTTCTTGCTAATAGTAACCCATCAGTATGTGCAACTCATTCTTTACTGCATAAATACCATCAGGGAAAGAAATGGAAGTGAATTTCTACTGAGTATTCAGGTTAAATAGTGTAATAAGAACTCTATTTTCAACAGCAGATAAAGAAGCGGGGGAAATGCACTCTTGCATGATAAGAAGCAAAATTGGTCTCTTGTGTGGTTAATTTTATACATCTCCTTTTAGGTGAGTTGCTAATGTAGCGATATGTTCCAATCCTTACTTTTTTGATGCAGAGCTTGAGGATGTTAAATATTAGTGAGGTGATACATGTGAGCAGTGCAGATGTACAGGAAGGATTTGGGCAGCTGGGGAGATACTGATTTATGATTCATCTCATTCCTGAGTCTCTCCTTCTTGTCTGTGTTTGGACACAGCCTAAAGAACCAACATGTTTCTAAAATAAATGGCCACGGATCATCTTTAAAAGTCATACCTAGGAGATAGATAGTCTTTCAAAAATGAGTTTTTTTAGGAGAAAAACAAAAAATCAAAACCTATAATATTAAGTTGTGTTCACATTTTCAGTCTTGCTTTTGTTCTGTTAGTATTTACTAAAACAAATCAAGGGGGATGAGGGTCAGATGGGTTAGGAACTTACCACTAACTCCTTTAGTGATACTGTTGAAGCTAAGCCATAGAAGTATTGGTTGTGACCCTCTCAGTTTTAAATACCACCAGCTTTTCATCGTATCTTCCCAAATCACCTTTGTCAAGCTTTTTCAGGAGACCTTCTGCCTGATGCTGTCCTTTACGCAATGTGGAAGGCTTTGTATTTACTGTTGGGAGGGCTGGGGGGTAGGGAAGGGATTTCCTTTCTTAAGGAAGGGGTAGGAATTCAGCTGTACTGTCTGTGTTGTCTTGTAGCTGACAGTTTTTCTGCCCTCCTTTGGGTGAGGGATGCAAGCAGTACTGAGCAGTAGGAGACAGGATGAAAGAAGACAAAAGGGGTCAGGCTGTGAAAAGGCTATCTTGAGCATTAAAGAAACTAACCTGCAGCTGGTGCTCTCTGTGGTTAAACCCTTGGAAAGGAGCAAGAGGCTGCTGATCAGGCAGCATTCAGTACCCATTGTACAAAGGTAAATGCAGCCAGGTCTGTTGCCATGGTAAGTCCAGAAATTGTAGCAGTGAAGTATCATGGTGACACTGAATGTGTTTATTTCACAGAATAGTTGAAAGGGCTTCTGAGTACTTGATTTTGACTACAACTGGAAGTATTAAATACACCTACTTTGTGTCTGGAAAGCACTTCTTGGGTTTTTATTCTTTGATACTGCGAGATTTATAACCCTTTCCAAAATGCGTGCATATTTTGCGTATTGTTACTACAGTATTTAATACTGTTCATGGGTGAATGAGATATTACCTGTGTGCGTATATATACTTGTAGACGTACTCATCAGCAATGAGAAAGGAAAAATAAAGAAAACACTGTGCTTTTAATTGATACGAGCAACAGTTGTTGCTGTTGCCATCCATTGGATGTTAAAATGGAATATAACATCAGTCCTGGCGTTCTGAGAATTCAGCACTCTTGTCAACAGGCTTCAAACTTGTATTTTCCTTCTTGTCTGTTGAATCCTTGCATTTCTAGCTGTGTAGAAGCACTGCTTCAGTGAGAAGAACAAAAATTACTGCATCCATGGGTTTTTTCTTAAGCAGTAGTCATCAGCCTACCTTTTGTACAGAAAAGTGGGTTGAGATAGAGTAAAAATCCTGCCAGATTTGAGAGGTGCATGTACCCTACTTACTGCTTTGTGAAAATACAGATGGCTGCGCTACTGCTTGAGGTAAATGACGAAGAAATTGGGGAGCGTGTCCTTGTCCTGGTTTCTAAGCAAGGCACTGCTAAGCATTGGTTCCCGTATGGACACAGATAATGCTGAACTTCATAGCAACTTTAGGAATCCATCCCTGGAAGGGATGTCTGTAGCTTAACTGTCACAATTTTAAGGAGTCAAACAGAATAGTGTGAGAATATGGAGAGAGCCTGTAGGAGTGCTGCACCCAGTATTACCGTTGCTCACAAGTAGGGAGTTGGAAACAATCACAGACTGCTAGCTTTTAGTTGAAAGGGATGTTTAGTTAAACTTTCTTCACCAGACCTGTCAAATCTTTTTTTATCACCATATAAGTATATTGTTAATCCATTTTTATTGGATCAAGCAAGAAGTTTTTGGAAACTTTAGCTTAGACAGTAGGCTCGCCTACTCAGAATTCTGAGAACTGTTTCTCAGCTAATACTCCTAACAAGTCTAGTTTTGTGAGGAACTAGGATAAGGTTACTAAAGTGAACCTGAGCATTGCATAAGCCTTGCACCTGGTGTGTGGTAGACCTCCTGCTTTGATTAATTCTGAAGCAGGTCTTTGTGCTAGTGCCATCGGCAGTCATGGCTGTAACTGCGGCTCCCCTGTCCCTGTGCCTGTTCTGCTGTCAGTACGCTGGCATCCAGTACCTCAAGTAATCAGTGTGGCTGTCAGGGCTCTTGGAGGGCGTTTTCAGGCGTAATCAAAGCGTAAGGCTATACTCTACCTTCCCCTCCTTTCCCTCCAAGAATAAAAAAATCTCCTCTTACATGTGGGTGGGTGGAATAATCCCTTTTCAAGGAGGTTTGTAATGGACTCAATGTGCAAACATTAATTTAAAAAAAAATCTTTGATACTTGAGTGAGTCGAGACTACTGAATTAGGCTTGCTGAATCCTCAGAGGATTAAAGTTAAGATTGTGCCTTGAAACATACCCATCATGTTGTGAGACTTAAATGTTTGTGTGTGATAAAAATATATCTTTGACACTTAACCGAATCCTCAGTGCTTTCAAACTGTTCTAATTACACGTCTTTTAGATTGTGTAGTTTGAGATGTATTTTTCAGAAACCTTTCCAAAAAGCTTAGTTCTACTCTGATTCTAGTATTGAAGATTGGTTGTGAACATACAGCTGAAACAGATAATAATCTGTTAGTGGGGTAAATAAAAGGAAACTGCCACTACTTTATTAAACACTTCAATACTACAGGGCTCTCCTCTGTTTTCTTTAGATGAGTGGCAGTGGCTTTTGTTGACTTGTGTCCTTTAGGCAGCTTTTAATGAGAGGTCCACAGTTCTCTCTGCAAATCTGCAGGGAGTAATGATTCTACATGCACTTCTCCTTGCTGTGTTGAAGTACTGTAAGTAATTCTGATTTGGGATATTTTGAAACTGCACTGGGAAACTCTAGGGGGTAACAGCACTTCTTGTTCTTCTCAAAGATTAGAGGTGGCTGTGAACACGTGGCCTGAAGAGTGCAGTGCCTTCATTTGTCACTGCTTGCTTGTGTTTTATCTCAAGCATAAAACTGAAGGATTGAGCATCCTGTCCAGTATCAGAGCTCTACCAGTCGCACAGTGCAACCTGCTCAGATTCCATGAAACCTTCAGATTAGGAGCTCGTGTCTGTGCTAGACTTTTTGTTTTAGCATTTGACTTACATGTTTTTGAAAGACGTGGTCTAATTTTCTATTTAGTCTTTATCAGGTGTCCAAGTGTCAGCTTGTCAAACCTTTGAAAAGGTGCAAATTTGAGAGAGTGGGCGTGTGGCTGCGTAGTCAGCTACTTTGACATGTTGCCTTTTTCATTTAGGACCATTATATGAAGTTATTAATTTACTAAACTACTATGTATGATATGTCAAGTACATCAGGGTTTTTTTTCCTTTTCACTGGGAGGCTATTAATGAACTTTCAAAAAGGGTTTATCAGCAGAACCACCTGTACTGACATTTTTATAAAGAAATTCGTTCTTTGCTAGTAAACCAGTAGGGGGCATTCCAGCTCAGTTTCTTGTGTGCCTCTTATGTTATGAAAAAGTATATTGGATTTGTTGGCAAAGTGCACCTTTGTTTAAAAGGTTTTTTGTAAATGTCTGCAGTTCATTCAAATTGGCAAGATAATGCCTTCTGGCATTAGGCTTACTATTAAAGGACACTGACATCAAAGAGGTAGACCTTGTAACTCTTATTTTGCTCTGCTTACATTAATTATATATGCTGGTCAGTACTGAACATGAGTGTTATACTGTCTGTGATTATTTAAAACACTACGTAGTTATGCTGAAAAGTGAAAGGTCTCTTTTAAAACAAATTAAAGTTAATCCCCAAATCTGTCAGATTTGTTGTAGATAGTACCTGCGTTTTAGGACTTTGAAAATGGAAGCTGCTTTTGCTTCCCTAATTAGACTTTAAAGCAGTAATTTCACAGAGCCTTAAGATTAACTGAAGTTATGTGTGCTTGTGTGAGTGTCTTAAGCATCGCTGTAACTTCAGTCTGGTGAATTATGTGTGGCAAGGGAAGGCTGGCCTCTTTTCTTGGAATGTGTTGTAGCCATTTTCTTTTGCTTGCTGTTATCTTCTTGTCACTATGACTTTGTTCTGCCGTTGCTGGTTCACCCAAAATATCAGTATTCATGAGAGCACCCGAGTTACACCAGTGGAGGCTCTAACTTCTAAGTTGAAATAAAGAAATTGCATTAATCGTTGGCCTAAATTTCTGTACGCTTTGGTTTTCGTTCAGTCTCATTGAAACTATAGGTCACCTGGTGGGCTTAAATGCTCTTGTTTTAAAATGAAACTGAATTGTAACCGATTGGGAGCTCTTGTGTGCTGAGTTTGTCAGAAAATAGACTGGCAATACTGTACGAAGGTAAAAACTGTAAAGCCTGTACCATTTGCAGAGTACTTCACTGACTGCTCTGGCGTTTAAATGGGATTTCAGTTAATTTTAAAGTAAAATCTGACACTGGATTAAGAGGTTTGATTTTGAGCATCCATGTTTATACTGTAAAGGTGTTTGTTCTCATTAGGTACAATGAAGCAAATCTTCCATATAATTGCATTACTGATACGTGACATTAAAGCTTAATTGGCTTATTTTAAATATCTTGCACATCAATTTCTTCTAGATTGTGAAAATTGAAAAGGTCATGAGTGCAGTTTAATATTCCAGGGTGAGAGATTTCAATTTTAGTACAATTTGTAGGGAATTAATTAGGAAACATGACTAAAAGAAAAAGGATGTTGAATGCAAATTAGGCTGTTCATTAGAGTATAGAAGCTGAGGCATCTTGGTGCGGTGTGGAAATTTGATTGGGAATTCAGCAAATACCTTGGATTTTTTTAAAATTGAAATTATTGTAATTGTTCTCTGAGTGTAGACTTAGTGTAATTGTCATTAGTTGCTCTAAAATACAAGACTGACTTTCTCATGGAGTTTTAAAACAAGTATTCTTGTTTTGCAGGAGATCGATGAAGCCTGCAAGAGGATAAAACGTGAAATTGATGATTTAGGCCCTGAAGTGGGTGACATCAAAATCATTCCATTGTACTCCACCCTTCCTCCGCAGCAACAGCAAAGGATTTTTGAACCTCCTCCACCAAAAAAACAAAATGGAGCAATAGGAAGAAAGGTAAATAGTATGTTTTGGTATGTTCTTCAGTAACAAGCTACTCATAGTTGTGTGGGCAATTAAATCAGTTTCGGCTACTTTAAGTGTACAGTAACAAGTGGAAGCTTTTTTTAATGAAGCCTTGATAATCCAGGGCTCTATCTCACTTAAATTTTTAGATAATTGTGTGTTTCTTAGTGTAATTCAAAATTCTGACTTCTATCTATAATGCCAGAAAGTTCTGGTAACAATTTGATTTAACTGAATGGGGCTGGCATTCATGTAAATTTCATATGAGAAATATAACACTGAATTTGACAACTGTGTGATTTACATGGAAGAACAGGATTTTCTTCCTGATAAATTATTCTTAAATTATTCTGAGACGTGTTCTTTTTGGAGGCAAAACCACCACCTTCTTCAAGAGGTGTTATTAGGCAATTCTTTTCTGTTTCTTAAGGCTTATGACAAGGTGTAAGTTAAAGCAAGTATTTAAGTTGGTTCATGTTTTCTCAAGCAGTAAGCAAGGAATTGGGGTTCTTTCTTTTTATCAGGCAAAAAGTATTGAGAAACCAATAAAAATACCTTGAATGACGTTAGTGAATGTTCTCGTAACATTACCTGTCCAGTTCCTGAGTACTTGTATAAACCACGTTAGAAACTGTATGGCTATTTCTCTAAAACTGAACATTTGGAAGGAGTGTTAGTAGAGCTTCTTCAAGCTAAACTAATGCTATGTGGAACTGTGGCATTCACCAAGTTAGATTTTGAAGGTCAAAGCTGAATCATACTATCTGCTCTAGGCAGGGTTTGTTCATTGATTATCTGACTTTTAGGGCAGTACAATATATGCTGAATACTAGTGGCAAACTCATAGTGTTCTGGAAGAACAAATTACTTATTAAATTTAGTGAAATGATCTTCTCTTTCCTATCAAAGCTGATTGCAGAAAGCATATGATCTGAAATCATGAAACTAATGCTGCAACAAGATTGTATTAGCAAATGACTTGAATGAATGAAATCGCTTTTCAGCGACGAACAAGTGATAGCTGTGTATTTCATTTAACTTTCATTTCTTTAAAACTGCACTTCAGAATAGGCAGTTCCTGTTTTTCTGGATAAGAGGATAACACTTGCAGTGGGTAGCTTTCATTATGTTGAACTCTACCAGTGTTTAAGACATTCTCACTATAGCAACTATTTTACTACAAGGAAAATTGCCAGGCTGGGGAGATCACCTGTGGGCAAAAAAGATATGAGCAACATTCAGACCTGTGAAGTCATTGTGTGTGTTTTTTAACCCTACTTCGAAATGTATTTGGTTGACTGAAATGTTCTGGCTTTCATGTTTCGTTTTTTATCTTTATGAGAAATCTAGGAGCGAGTGAAAAATGTTGTGTATGTGTTGTAAAGTTTAGTTGCTCTAGTTTCAGTTAGTGATCAGGATGTGTAAAGCAGGACCACGCGTGCTGGGTCTCTTATCTTACATAACGTCGGGTTTCCCACAGCCCGCTATGTGAGGTGAGCCTGGTTTATAGAATGGCCAAGGAAGGAGGGCTAGAAGGAGGTCTGAATTGTTTCAAAGGCTATAATCATAAAACAAGTGAAGCGCTTGCTTAACTCCTGCGCTTTAACTTTGTGGGGGAAAAAAAGGTAGATTTTGGAAGCTGTGTAGCATCTTGCAATATTCGTGGTGGTAACAAATAATACTGATACATCTTGATGGCTTAAGAGCTTTTTTTGTCCTTTTGTAATAAATTGTTAGTGCTTAGCATTTACTAGAAAGCTAAGATTCTAGATAAAAATGTTTTTTCTGGTTATGGTGAATAAATATTTCACCTACCCTATAGAGAAAGACGATGTTGACTCAAAGGTGCCTTCCTGCTCTCCTTTTCTACCCTATTGTTGCCATATACACTGCCTGGTGAAAACACTCTCTCGCCTTTCTTATTGGCCTTATTCTAAAGTTACTTTTGTGCATTTTCACATACTGGACTCTAGTGGTTTTAACTCAATTTTGTAATTCAGACTTGAAGTGGACTATTGTCCTTTACTCGTAGTTATTATACAGCTAGCTTGTTTCCGTTGTATGGTTACATGATTGTGCAAACATGGCAACTGAACATCAAAGCGTTATTACTGTACTGTTTATCAATCAGATGAGTCATGTCTTCTTTCTTTTTATCCTAAAAAATAAAAAATTAATCTTTCCAGAGTGTGCTGAGCTCAGCTTATATTTGCTTCATGTTTTGAAGAGTTTTCCTGCTTAACTGTAAGGGTTGCCAGCTCCTAGGGATGTGATGATCTTGAGGGCCTGTCATACAGAAGGTGATGCCAGTTGCTTAGTCAGGTATAACCAACCCAGTGTTAAACTCAGGAGAACAGAGTGTCTTATGCATTATTTGTTAGGTTTCAAAAGTTAATAAACCACTGTTTAATTGCTTGTAAAATTTAATAGTTAAAATCAAATCTCGTGTTGGTAAGCATTTTGAGCGCTTCACTATTGCATCTGAGAGCCAAAATGCAATAACTACCTATCATGACCATATTCTTTGTAGGGAGAAACTACAATTAGAGTGTTTTTAAAGGGATTTGTAATGGTATTTTCATTATAAAATCCTGGATAGTGTAATACTTCTTATTCTCTGTTACGATTAATGTGTGCCTTTAAAACTGGGAGATGGGAGGAAAAGAGAAGGAGC
The DNA here is from genome assembly GCF_013377495.2 of Cygnus atratus. Taxonomy (NCBI): domain Eukaryota; kingdom Metazoa; phylum Chordata; class Aves; order Anseriformes; family Anatidae; genus Cygnus; species Cygnus atratus. The sequence continues at coordinate 58,824,154 of NC_066365.1, forward strand.
ATTGAGACTGACTACTGTCTTCTGTGATACATCTGAGACTTGTTTGATATCACATGTACATTGTGCTCAATTTGACTCCTCTCTTAATGCAAACTGACTATATCATTGCATTTTTGTCTTGTCCGTTATGGTGTAAACAGAACAGTTTCCAGTAGCAGAATGGAATTTCTAGTCTGTTTTATTTGCTTCAGGAGTCTTGAGAGCTACTAGTTAATACAATATAGAGAGTTTTATATAAAATATGTAGATTTTTAATATACAAGCTAATTTGTTTAATCTCTAAAAACTTTGTATCAAACCATTAACGTGATGCTTAGAAACCTTTTTACCATAAACATTTCTGTAACTGCAGTATTGCAGTTAAAACTGCAAAATTGCAGTTATAGCTAATTGGGTACAATTATTTTACATAACTTAGTGCTAATTTCATTCATTTGATTTCTGAGCAACTTTGTAATTTTGATTTAGGCTATAGAGATGTGGAAGAACTTCAAGTTTTTCTTTAGGTTTCTTATGATACAGTATTCATTTGTTTTTAAGCAATGTGACATTAACAAATGAGGTGTATGTAGTCATAACACGGTGAATCCTGTTCTATTTTTTCCTCTACCCTCTGTATTATTCTGAGTACAAGCTAGGTAAATTCAAGTACAAGTTAAATTGATGGGCCTTTGTGGGCTAAGTGTGCTAACAGTGTTGAGTTGTCAGTATTGAAGTGTCCTAATAAAAATTGGTGATTAAAACTAGGACCAAAGCCTTTTGATGCTACTGTGTAATTGGTATTCGAAGCTTCTGGGTATGGGTGCTTCATGCTTTAGTAGGTCCAAAAAAAGCTGAGACCTTATCTAAAGTACAGTCTGTAACAGCAAGTTGAATGTGGGTTGACTAGCTTTTTAACATAGGAATGCTAGTTTAATTTACATATTTAATGGCTTGCGAAATTTTTGTGACTGTATATAGTGCTGTCAGCACTTAATTGCATTGATTTTTGCGGTTTTTCTTTGGCTACTATGCAGATTACCTGTCAGTGAAAGGTGTGGGTTTTGGGGAGTTCTAAATAGCATATAATTTCAGGGTGGAACACCATATTAATTTAAATTGCCTTAATTTTTTTTCCACCTAAGTATTGCCTTCATTATATAGTGGCATCTGGGCAGGCTTAGACACTAAGTCTAGTTAAGAAGAGGTGAGTAGTAAGTACTACCTGACTAGCAAAGTGATCAGCCAGGAAGAAGAGAAGTCATTGGGAATATCAGTCTATTCCAGTCACTGACTTCATTGTAATTCTGAAGAAATTGTTAGGGGTCTCAAATTCTAATTGTTAAGGTGAAAACAGGGCTTTCTGTCTTCACTGGAATTAAGAACTAAAAGGTAAGCAGTTTTAATGAAGTCCTGAACTGGTCTGGGGTATGTTTTTTTTAAAGGCAGCTGATTACATTTCCTTCTAATGTGATTTAATGTGGTCACTGTTGGGATGAGAACTAATAGTATCTATAGACTGCTAACTGCATCTCTGGACATAAATGTTTAAATGGCAATGAATCAGGCCTCAGAACTCAGATACGCCTCTATTTTAACTTCTGCGTGAGACAACCTCCAGAGATGTTGCAACAGCTTGAAAGCTTAACCTTCAAAATATGTAAAGATATTTGACTACGATAATTTAAAGTTGAAATTAAACATTTTTTGAGGATTTTAGGTGGACTGCATTGATAACTGCTTTATTCTGGACCAAGTAAAAGAACATACTGGGCTCCTGTGTGTAAAATAAGAGGCATATATCTGCTTTTTACTGTTAATATCTGGATTGTAAAACAGATGATGCTTTTACTCCATGCTTAACTGAGGAGGGGCACCTGCGTGTAGATTTGACTCACTTAAGTACAGTTATGTAACCTTTGATACAGCATTGTTTAACCAGTTTGCCATCTTTGGGCTTAAAAAAACAAACAACTTAAAAAGCTAACAGAAGATGTTAAGAGATTCATTGCAATTTATCATTTTGTACTGGAGTTAGGAGTAGAATTTTGAACAGCAATCTTAAAAAAGTAAAATATTTGCTCTTCAGTGTCTTTTTATTAAAACTAACTTTTTTCATATTATTAATGAAGGCACAACAGAAATATAGTGGACAAAAACTGCACTGATGCTAATAGAAGTTAATCTAGTTGACTTCAGATCTTCCTGTAAAAGTTTTGGAGCAGAGCTCTGCTAGTTACTTGCTGAAAAATCGTGATGCAGAGACAGAATCAGGGCTTTATTTGCATATCTTCTTGACAAATTAGTTATTTACTATTTCACTTTTCAACAGGTTGTTGTATCCACCAACATTGCTGAGACATCATTAACAATAGATGGTGTGGTGTTTGTGATTGATCCTGGCTTTGCAAAACAAAAGGTAAATATTATGTCAGTTGTGCTTTCTTTGATGTAGGAAAGATACTGGAGTCTGGTTTGCTCAGGTAACTCTTCTGTTGGTAAACAGTGACGAGCGTTTTGCAATTGAAGTCTTGATGTTGATTTTTTTAGACTTAATGATAGGTTTGTACTTCATCTGTAAGCTTAGCTATGACAGTCCAAAACAGTATAGTACAGAAGAACTTCAGTCTTAAAAATTGAAACATGAGGATTTTTAGAGTTAGGCCTGGAATACAGAATTCACTTTTCATTTTGTATTGTGTCCATGTTTGAGAACGCTAAATTAAAACTAAGAAATATATGAAGGTCGTGTGAAAGTAAATGAAACTGGTGCTAGAAGTCACCTCTCAATTTAAGTCATGTTAGTGTGGAAAACTTCAGCACGTAAATGAGAAGAGCGAAGTAATACTGAGGCTAGTATTGTTTTTTTTGTCCATACTCATCAGGTGCTGTTGCAGCCCTAAAGATCTTAAGTCACTAAGCCTTTCTTGAAGCATTAAAGGAGGTGCAGAGGAACTGAAGTAGCTTGCCTGAATGCAAACCAAGAACTAATTAAGTTTAAGAGACTTCAATTTTAATCTTTGAATTTTTCACTGGTAACTGTCTTCATAACTTGGTTTCTTGGGCTTTTCCTTTAACACTCATGCACATTATCAGCTTTTTAAACTTTTGCAAAATGAGAGAGACAGCAGAATGAGTGAGTACAATCAGTGCGTCTTCACGCACAAGTTGCAATCGCCATTTGAATTCTTCTCACAAGTAGTTCTACTGGAAGTAGTTCTCCAATAAGGACTAATGTTTTTGTATATGGCTTATACCCATTCATGGACTAGAGGTCTTCAACTGAAACTTGACTACTTTTTTTTAACAGTATCTTCTCTTCCCTAAGCTTTAATGAGTTGGCAGGGCTGCTGTTTATGTATAACTGCACTGGGAGTCTTACAGTAAATTCCATCATATTATGTACTGTGACGGTCCACATGTGCCCTTGAAATACAGTCTTGCTTTGTCACCAGTGTGATTTTTTACAATTGCATTCAAGTCTTGATGTTAGATTTTTCTGACCTTTAGAACATGGCTATTCAACCTTATAATTGTATCAAGACAACTTGTTTTTGCATGGAATTATTTGAGCATCAAGAGTGTGTTTAGCACTCTATAGAACAAATTGGACACATTAGTTCTGCCATGAAAATCTTATCTAAAAATACACACACATTTAAGGAGAACGGGGAGCCTGGCAGGAGAAGATGTTAACAAATGAATACAACGTAAATGCTGTTTTCTAGGCAGTTGTATTTGAAGCTTTCTGTCACTGATCCAAAGGCTTCTGTAGCCAATTTTTTTCCTCCTCTCAGATGCATACAGCTTATGATTTCCTAGTCAGAAGCTGCATTTAAAAACAAGTTTAAAGCCATCTTTATTTTTGAGATAAGTCTTATCCATGAATGATGTTCATTCTTCTTTTCCTGCTCCAATTCTACTTTCAAATAGGTGTACAATCCTCGTATCAGAGTGGAGTCTCTCTTGGTGACTGCGATTAGTAAAGCTTCAGCTCAGCAGAGAGCTGGCCGTGCTGGTCGTACTAGACCAGGCAAGTGCTTCAGGCTTTATACAGAGAAGGCTTACAAAACTGAAATGCAGGTAAGATTACCTCTTTTTAGAGTGCATCTATAAGACCATGTGATTGACTACCTGGATCAATTACTATGGTACCAAGCAAAATCAGAATGTGAATGCTTGTTCTTTGAAGTACTTTAAACTAGACAACTTGAATTTTCTTTTTCCTCTGCACAGGACAATACATACCCTGAAATTTTGAGGTCTAACTTAGGATCTGTAGTATTGCAGCTCAAGAAGCTTGGTATAGATGATTTGGTGCACTTCGATTTTATGGATCCTCCAGGTACCAGTTTCATATTCTATCTTTTCTACTGCAGGTGTTAATTTCAACTTCTGCAATTATTAATTTTGCTGAGTATTTTATAAAATAACATGAAATATCTTTTTCCAGTTTCTTATTGTAATCCATAAGGAAGTTTTGTTTCTTTTAGTGCCGTGTATTGCCAAAGCAAGTATTCTAGTATTACAGTTTGCCTAAGAGCTTTTAATGGAACCAGGAAAACTACTGAATGCCCCCTTGCAGGGGATTTGACAAAATTACGTACGTTAGAAAAATCTATTACTGAATGAATTCTTACTCATCACCTTGATTACACTTTCAAATTGTGCATCAGTTAACTGCATGTAAATAAATTTGGCTAGCATTTTTAAAGCTGAATACATGTTTTTGGCTCAGCCTATGAAGTTAAAGTTGATCTCTCTTCTCATAGTATTAGATGTTCACAAATACTTTAAAATAGCTCTGTTACATTGCAAATTAAAAACACAGGTCAGACGTAGATAAATATGTCCAAGATAGTTATTTTTTCATCTACAATATAAATGTAAGCATTTAAGTAGCTTTATAGCTCTGCATTCTTTGTGCTATGCAGTGTGTAAGATAGCTTAGCAGGAAGGTGTTTTGATTCTGTTATGTTTTTCTTTGTGGCTGTAATATACCCTTGCTGTAAGGAATGTAGGAGTAAGAGAACATTCTTAAAGGTTCAGGTTTGTGAAAGGCCACAGATATCTAAACCACAGGGTTGAAATTTTAGGACTGTACCCAATCTATTTTGAATTGAACAGGGAAGAAGGTGGCAGTGCATTGGGAGGAAAATATTACTATGTTACTGAATATTTCACAATACCACTGCTGTCTGAATTTTGAAAAGCAGTACTCCTCAAATATTCAGAGCCTTTGATCCAGTTAATAGCCCTTTTAAATAGGTGATTGATTCATGTCTGGATGTATATAACCAAATTTGGTAACAATTTCGTGTTTGGAAGCCAGTTGAATGAAGAATGGAAAACGAAAAACAGAATAGTCTGTGTTCTCATTTTTGCTTATTAATAGCAGTTTGATTAATGTGTCTACCTAAATATTTCTTTCAGCTCCTGAAACTCTGATGAGAGCCTTAGAGCTTTTGAATTATCTGGCTGCTTTAAATGATGATGGAGACTTGACTGAATTGGGATCCATGATGGCTGAATTTCCACTGGACCCACAGCTGGCTAAAATGGTTATTGCAAGTTGTGACTACAACTGCTCTAATGAGGTCCTATCTATTACTGCCATGTTGTCAGGTAATAGCAGGGGAAGAGATATTAAACAAAGTGCAGTTCTTCAGTTTGGGGAGAATTTGAGCTTTCCACATCAAAAATATAAGCAATCTGAATATATTTTTAATAAAACCAGATTTTTTTAAATTGGCAGGTGGGGATATAGTCAATCATTAGAGGTTTGCGTGTAGACCTGCAGCTAGCAATTAATAATGTTAAGAAATTAACATGCATAAAATGGTCAAGCAATTTCATTCTGACTTTAAAGTGTATATATTTGAGTTGATACAGGGAAAAAAATCAGTCTAGTGGAACAGAAATTTCATCTTAGGCTCATAGTCAGGACCAAGAATGTCAGGTCAACCACTGTTTTTAAGGCAGTGAAATTTATTTTGTATTGTGCATTATTCTGCACTTTGACATGTCCTGTTATTTTCTTAAGGATTACAGCCCAAGTCATATTAAAAATGTTAACTCATACACCATATGGTACATTCTAGCTTTCCCACTTAATTTAATGACTGAAAGAGTAGTCATTGCTTCTGAAGGGAAGAAAGCAAGTTTTGGGGAGGATATGTATTTATACGAGCTAACTTGTGTGCACAGCTGTACTTTGCTGCATTGTGTGAATAGCACTGTTGTAGTAGCTGCTTGTCGAGAGAGATCTCAATGAGAAAAATGTTGTCAAGCAAGCCTTGTATTTCATTCCTTAGCTTATGTAGAACTGACTTCATTTTATAGCTGGTCTCTCTAGGACAAGCAGCAAGATTTAGTCATTGTGGAAGTGGGGATGTTTTTATTCATAATTATTGTTGTCTTTAGGGTGTGTTATTTTACAAGGCTCTTCACGGTGCAGATGTACTACTGGTTACATGCTTAACTTGGATGGTTAGAAAAAAATGCTTCAGCTAAGTTTAAATCTGTTGTTTTGGTTAAGTCTTACAGTATACTTATATGAAAGTTTTTAAGAACAAGCTAAAATGTTTGTTGCAGAGTTATGATTGTTCAGACTCAGAGCAGATGGGCAGGGCAGAATCTTAATTTTCTTAATTAATTGGTAGGCTTAATTGCGGCGGTGGTGGTAGGTTGGTGCCTGTCTGTTCCCCCTAACTTTTCCCTACCCACCCCAGAAACACCTACTAAAGAACAGTAAGTCTAGTGTTCTCGTCTGTGGTATTCAACTGATGATTTGTCTTACTCCTTGTTCTATTTATCTTTTCCCAACCCGTGATACTTCTTCTTGTTTTAGCTACGATTAATGTCTTTCTAAATAACTTTTCAAGACCATTTTTTTAAAGTTGGTTACTGTCTCGGTATTAACTTCTGCTCTTAAAACAAAGTATTCCTAGTATTTGTAGACTGTTTTCCAAAGTGCTTTTTTTAACCATCAGTATGACGTATGGTAGACATGGAACAATTATGGGGCCTTAAGTACACACAAAGACTGTCTGGCTCTGGATAGCAATCCAAGTATTAATAGTTTGGACTAAAATGAAAACGTGATACCAGTGAAGAGCAGAGAATAGCATTAAAGAAATCAGCAAATTAAAAGGCTGTACTTAATTAAAAAGTTATTTTAGAAGAACTGTGGTCTCTTGCTGTGGGATTTCACATACATAACTTTTTCATAGAGAAAGTGCTGTTAATTAGTCAAAATGTTGAGATATTCCAAACTATTCTATTACTGACTTCTGCTTTTATTAGTCTGAAACTAAAATACTCTTTGTATTTCTGCTTTCAAATACAGAACACAAAATAACCAGGTATTTTGCACCTGCATTTCCATTTTCTTTACTGCATTAGTCTTTCTGATTTGTTACCATGTGAATCACTATTGCAGTGTGTATTTTTTCTGAAATTCCATCTAGTGTTCAACTCAGCGTACTTCTGAAGTGTAGTGTTTGGGGGGGGGATTTTATGGAAATTAAAAAATAGAAACAAAACACCTCACAAAAGGCCCTTGTCTGTTAGGGACAGATGAGATGCAAAGTGTTTGTATAAGATTGGGCTTCAGTTATGAGCAGGCTACTGTAGTTTCAGGCAGCTGGGAAAAAATAAAGGGTTTGTCACATCCTAGTTACAGAATTAATGCTTACTTAGCATTAATTTTATTGAAATCTAAACTGCTAAATTGCATCTGCAGTATGGGCTATTTAAATCTAAGCTGATATTTTTCTCCTGTAGATCTCTGTAAAGTGAAGATCTATTAATTGCTTTCAGTGTCTTGCAAATTCATACCAAAATTACAAGCCTGTAGGAATGTTGACAGATAGCAAATACTATTGTAACCAACTTAGTCCGTGGTCTTCAGTAGCCTGTACTTGGAAGGGGAATGTTGAAACCCATTTTTTGATTCAAGTCAGAATAAGCCTGAGTCAGACTTATGTGAGAGAGCGTAACGATCGACAAAGCTCATCACATTATGATTATTTCAAGTAGTGCCAAAGGACGGTTTAACCTTCCACCACTACCGCTACCATCACAACCTTTAGACTTCTTAATACCTTCATTCACATACGTTTCTGTATACCAGTGCTGATAACAATACCATCTGGGGAAGATGACTTTACTGGTGTGTTCTGTTTAGTAGCAGACTTGTAATAAAGCTAATGCTTGTGTAGACTATTGTAGTGCAGTATAGTTTCAGAACTACCTTCTGCACTCTGTCCATAGAGGCTTTCTGAGAAAGTGAACTTGCAATTACTTTGTTCCGTAATACTAGTTCCTGGTAGAGCTATCAGCACTGGGTCTTGAACCAAGATCTGCTGAGCATTCCAGTGTATATAGGTAATCTTGATGGCCTTCAGAATAGATATTTTGATGCCTACATATAGTTCTAATAAAATAATCAGGTACTCTGTAGCTTTGAAACCCTCTTGTCTTACAGATGTGGTTAGGTGTTGATGTACCAAATCAAGGTAGTAAACAGTCCAAGATGCAGTTGGAGGCCATCCTGCCCTGCCCTATGCTCTGTGAACTGACCTAGCTAGGCCTTGTTCCTCTGTCTGTGAATGCGTGACTCATCGATATGGGCGTTTGTGTTGGGCCCATACCAACCTTGTTTAGTCCCACAGTGTTTTGTTCGCCCCACGGAAGCAAAGAAAGCAGCAGATGAAGCCAAGATGAGGTTTGCCCACATAGATGGAGATCATTTGACGTTGCTGAATGTCTACCATGCTTTCAAACAAAGTAAGTATGCACCCGTTTTAGCAAAATTACTTGTAATTCTTTGTGTGGCCAGCTTCTGTTCCTGTGTTACAAGGACAATTGATAAACTTGGGCTTTTTTGTGCCATTCTATTGTAATCTTTAATCTTTATTATTTTTTAAGTATATAAAAGTTATTTATGTGCTCATTTTTTTTGAGAGGGGAGAAGGAAACTAGCAAAAAGATCACGTAATGAACTGTTGAGTCTGGAGACGAGCCAGGCTCTTAAATCAATGTTGGGTAACCTTGGACAGAAGGAAGTAAGCTTTCCCGTAATTAAGAAATATTGGAAGTTTATCTGATACTAATTATACAAAAATCTGCATAATTGTTTAGTAACTTTTCAGGGAGAGCAGCATGGAAAATATCTTGGATTTGGGGGAGGATATGTTCCTAGAGTGAAAGCCACTTGTAATCCTATTTTTTAAGTACATCTGGAACATCTGGATATTCCAGATTAAGGCCTTGGGATGGATTGAGAATCAAAGGGGTAATGCATCATGAAAATGTAGAGCCATGCAGTAAATTTACCTTATTTGTATATCCAGGGGAAATGTATAGTCCTCTGTAGCATAGCTACAAGTATATTTTAGCAGGTTGAAAAAATGAATGGGTAAAGCTGGGCATTCTGACTACAGAAGTGGCATGTGTTTTAGGAGGAAAAAAAATTAGTGTGGTTTACCATGGTTGTAAGTCAAAAGATCACCGTACTCTTAACTACCAACCAGATTACAGTAGATGCTCCAGTTGCATTTCCTGTAAATAAATGAAAAAAGCAACAGGCTTTTACCCTGAGTAAATACTCAGTGTGCCTTCCTGTTGCAGCTTTGATACAGGAATTTTGTGCTGAAATGTTCCTAACACTGTTGTCATCTGGCAGTCCAAAATCAAGGATATCTGCAGAATTGAAGTCCAGACAAAAGTACTCAAAAAATTAAAAAATAATAATAATAATAAAAAATAATCTGAGAAACTTGTAATCAAAAATTACGGCTTAGATGTCTGGTAGCTAACAGGATCCAGTATGTCTTGAAGTCTTGTATGTTTCTAGAAGCCCATACTTTCATCTTCAGGTTGCTCCCTTCTCTTCCTTAATAAAGCCAGCTTTAGAATATTCGCTTACGGAAAACAGCTATTTTATGTCCTTGGGAGTAACGTAATACTTGATAGGGACAGAATCTAAATCTCTCAATACTACCTACTAGAGTTGATTTGTTTCCAAAAATCTGTGGAACCAAAATGTGGACAATTTTAGCTGAACAATCAAGGCCTTTGCTTGGGATACAGGAAATACGTGTTTAAGTCTGCTCCAATTAATATTAGCTGTATATAAAAATGTGGAACAGACTTGCCTAATTTAAAATATGGTTTGAACTTTGATTTTGCATGGCATAAAGAATTGTTGAGCAGAAAATCAGTTGATCTTTGCTTTTTTAGGGAAGTTAAAACAGATCCAAATACAGTAATTGGTTTGACACATCTTGTTTTTAATCTGTTGGAAATTAGAATAGTTTTTTTAAGACTTAAAATAGGCAGGAAAATAATTGTTAGTCTTTAAAATCAGTGTAACATTTTGTAAAGTTCATAAATCCAAACTGTATTGTGTAACTTTTGTGTGGAAATCCCTTTTACATGTAATTGAGTGCATTTTGTCAAAGTAAATTTGGTGGTTTAAGACAAAAGAGTTTAAGACAAAATTTGTAGGCTGCTTAAATTGAACTAGAGGTCTTTTTCCAGTGCCAGTCAGTTATGTCTTGGTTAGAATTTAGCTAATACGCTAGTGTTGGTATCTTCTTGAAGAACAGGTTTACATGTTAAAGTCCTTGTGTGTAAACTTTCACCTGCTACCTGAATATGTATCTTAGTGAAGAATAAGTAGTGTCAGTTGTCAAGGTCGATAACCCTGTTTGGGACTCATCGGTAGTATTTGCACAGTATTTCTTTCCTCTTTTCCCAACCGAGACTCCTATGAAGTCGTTTCGCTTATATTAAATACATATTTGATTCTGTGAGTACTTGTGTGTATATGCACACACATTTTCAAATGTACTGAATCTAGGTATCAGTATTTTTTAGAAGAAATGGAGGAACTGTTAACATGTAACTAGACAAATGGAACACAAATAGTTTTATTTCTGGAATAGGTACTACTCACACCTCTTTTTAAAAATGTTGACCTCCATTGACTCTTGGGTTCAGAGACTTATGGTTCTGCTGTCTTTGGGGGATGGAAATATCTGTGGAATAGTCTTTCACTGTATAATTGAGTCTTCTGGTATTCAGTATCAGAAGACAAAATCTTTATGTAAAACAATAAGACAGTTATTGGTCATCTCAAAGCACCCAGTTCAAGCATAACAGGAAGTAACATGCTATGCTACTTAGGTAATTTTGATTCTACCATGTAGTGTATCAAGAACCTCAGCTTTCATACTTTATCTTACAGAATAAAATTGAGTGTGAAAACAACTTAAACTTTCCTCAAATTATGTAACCCTCCTATTTATACACTCTCTAATTGCATGAACTTTATAAATTGGCTTGCAAAAATGCAAATCTCGCCATACAAGAGATTTTAAATCTTGTTATGCCTGTTTTGTTGTCTTATTAAACTAGCTAAATATAGAGCATCACTTGAAGTAGCAGAGTAGGTAGGGAGAACTGGGTTTCTCAGTGTTAAATGTGCAGTTTTTGTACTTAGAGAATAGTTTAGGCTTGCTGTCTTAACACATTTCTTGCTAGTGTTATCAATAGTAGAAGCAGTATCTTGGAGCATGGAACGTAGAGTTCTGCTACTGGTGCTGTTTTACCTGTCACATTTACTTAAACTGTTGTGAGATGCATCACACTTAATATTAGATTAGTATGTTTATATAGCTCTTAAACAGTTACTCAATGTCTTCATTTAAGGAGGGTTTGGTTTCTCAAATGTAATTATGTACAGTCATCTTGTGTATTCATTGCATGTTACAGTTAAAAACACGGACTGAAATGTTTTTATGTTCAGTTTTATCTTCAAAAACCTGCAATATAAAATATTTTTTCTAGTTTCAGGACAGGTGCAATTTGCAAAAATCATTGATGTGGTATTTCACCAAAACATTGGTGATTATCTGTATTTTATGTTGGGGGGAGTAATTTTCTTTTGTTTAGACCACATGCTTTCTGAATACAAAACAATTTGGGCAAGTTATCTAATGCAGGGTATCCACCAAATAGGCCAAGAGCTGTTATCATTTATAAAACAATTTTTTTCTGGTTCGTCTGACTGATCAATTGGTTAGTTGTTGTTTTATTTGCTTGTCCTAATTGGATAAAACTCATTTTTTTAATTCATGTTTTTTAATGTTGCAGATCATGAGTCGGTTCAGTGGTGTTATGACAACTTCATTAACTACAGGTCCCTGATGTCTGCAGACAATGTACGCCAACAGCTGTCACGAATCATGGATAGATTTAATTTGCCTCGTAGAAGCACAGACTTTACCAGCCGAGATTATTACATCAATATAAGAAAGGCATTAGTTACTGGGTATTTCATGCAGGTACGTGTGCATTTTTGTAGGGAAAACACTTAGTGTTTACGTGGGTTTTAGTGTTAGTATGGTTGCATCACTTATCAAAACTGGATGAATGTATCAAGTTAAGTTGTATATGGCTGACTGTATTATTGCTTAGTCTTTGACAGGTTGGCTGTTACTCAAGAAGTAAATTGTTTACTCAAGTCCTGCTTGGAGAAGTTGTAGACAGTCTTACTGATTTCAAAATACTACTTCTGGTGTGACCAGTCAGGACTTGACCATTAACTTCTAAATAGCTGAGGAAGTAACTTCATAAAATATCTTGAAGTACTTTGTTATTTAAAGTGCAGAATATGTAGTTCTTAAATTATTCATTAACTGATACAAATCAGGGAAGCCTGGTAGCATATAAACACTAGTTAGATGTAATCCATATAGAAGGGGAGTGTTTTATTTTTGTGTACTCTTCCATATTCATACCTCATTTTTGAGTTACATGAGTACTGGAGTATGGAGGGAAGTCTAATCTTGCCAATATGCTGTTTGCAAATCATCTGAAACTCACTTTGCTGTCCAACCAGGGTGGGCAGATGGAAGCCAGTCTCTACTGTTACCACCTGGATGCTTTGCATTTCGTGCCACGTATGCCTCCAAGCTAGAATTCAGATTTCCAAGACATAGTCCCTGTGTGCTGTGTAAATTCAGCATTAATTTCTGGAGCTAGTGGAATTACCTTTCTGGCTCTTGCAGGCTCTGCACTACAGAACTTTTGGTGGGAGTGAGTCCTCTTCCTACCTGACTGTGGACCATTGTGATAATGTTTTCCACAGTAAGCACGCGTTATGATGCGTCCCGGCAATGTCTTTGCTAGAGCCTCTCACTTCTGGAGAATGCAATCTTCTTATCCTCAAGAGGCTGATCGGTGCCCATGGCATTGAAAAATTTTGCATCAGAGTTGCTCGTTGAGCACAAAAGTTTACAGGTTGAAAATACGACCAACGGTCAGTGCTGTGCAGCTTAGTATGGTAAGCGGCTTGACAGGCACTCATTTACCGTGCCACATCCTGACTGGGACACGGGCTTGGGCACTACTGATGATTAATGCGTGTGCCCATCCCCCCGGAAGCAGTTTTGTCCCCAGGGTTAAGAAGCCAGCTAATCTGTAGCATGAACATGTTTCCTGGCTTTCAGAAAATGTCTGCAAGTGCATTTCAGTATAATGTAAACAGGAGATTGAAGCTTAATTAAAATATTAAAACAGTTCTGAAGACTGCCTTGATGTAACCCTTCAGACAAGCAGGCTAGTCACTGCGCAGTCCGTGTTTTTGTGGCAGGTTTTCCTCATCTTTCACTAGGGACACTGCAGCATGCATTCCCACCTACACGTTTATTCTGTGAATGTTTGCCAGAGAAAGAACAGTTCTGCCTGACTGTCCCTGTTGGGCCCCAGCTGGCTGAGGCAAATCTGATTTTTGCAGTTGTGCTTCTGCTTGGTAGACTACAGTTGTTTGGTTGGACCTGTTAAGATGTCATGCCCTTGGAAACTGCTGCACAGTCACTTTTTTGTCACTCAGGCTGAAACTCTTCCTCTAAAGGATGCTTTCCTTTCGTGGCTGTGGGTAGCTGTTAGCACAGGTAGTTTTTGGTCTGTTATATCAGTTATGTCATGTACTGCGACATAACGTTGTGTCACTGAGTAGCAACATCGTGAAATCAATAGTGTAATGCCTCAGTGTTATCGGTGCTAGCTGTCTTACCTTCTTAAGTTTGGTGGTAAGCCAAATCATACAACTGAGTAGGAATGAAATTCCTTAATAGCCAGACGGCTTAATCGCATGCTCTGAGAGAGATCTGGTTCATCTGTGATACCCTGGCAGGGGCTTCACTTTCCCGACAGGCCCACCACTTGGCTGTTGTTTCATCTGCGGCCTCTTGCTAGAGGCAAGAAGGGTCTGCTCTAATTTTCCTCTCTCTCACTCTTCCTCTAGGGTCTTTTTCTCCATGTAACTTGCTTTGCAAATTTATTCCATATAATATTATGGAATATAAATAAGATATAAATAATATCTTGATGTAAACAGTGTATAATTTTGTCATCTTCAGGGCAGACCTGTTGAGGGCATTTGGAGTCAAAGCCATTTCAGCTGCTTCCCTTCTCCTTTGTGTTTGAGACCATTCTATTTTGAGTTTCTTTTGCTCTGTAACCTCCGTGACAGTGTGATACCTGACCTCGGCTCTGAACCTTCTCTCATGAATTCCATGTTGCTTTGAGTAACCTTCAGTAGAAAATTGTTCATAAATGCTCAAAAGAGATGTTATTTATCTGTAGCTGAAGTACTTGCGTTTGTATGCCCATTTTGCCTTCCTTTTGTGGATATCCAGGCTCTGGCATTCGAGGGCTCCTGTCCAGAAAACCGGAGTAACAAACTGCACGCATCAGTCTTTACGCGCTTGGTACAGAACACGCATCGAATTCCAAGTCTGAGCATCTGCAGAGCATGCGCACCTACAGCGGGTAGGCTGCGCAGGCAAAGCAGCAAGGCCTGTAGGCAGCACGTGCTGGGTAACTTCATTCTTCAAGCTCCTGAGTTTAAAAATACGGTCTGAAGTGGGGAAGGAAGTAGCAGCCGTTGTTTTGAAATAACTTTTGACTGCTTTGTTTTCTGCTTTAATTGCCTGCTGTCCTTAAAGCAGTCATAAAATTCTGCTTGTATCTGTACTGTAGAGATATCTGTAGCTAATTAAGACCTGTGGCGGCTGTCTGACGGTGCAGGCCTGCAAGATAGGACCTGTGCTGTCCAAGAAGTTAGATGTCAGATGATTGGGCTGGTAATTAAAATCTCATTCTTGGCACTACTTCGTATAATTGATGAATGTTTTGAAGACTTTACATAATCAGATTCCTACGGTAATAGAAAGGTAATAAAATTACAACATGAAGATGGTCCCCAGTGTGTTTAATGATATTCCTTTCTCAAGTTACGCAGAATAAAACTTTTTAATAGCTTTAGAAACACTGTTGCATGACTTGGCAACAGCCATTGCTCCTCTGGTGTATAGTGGCGTTCTTTTCTTCAAGAAAGACAAGGAACAATCATTTTTCTTAACTATCAAGACTAGCCTACCAAAATTAGTAGCCTTAAATCTAGTAAAGGAGAAGTTTCCTACTTTTGGTCTTGTAGGTGCATTTGGCTTTAGAGTGTTTGACACATTTAACAGAAGGTACCTGGTTGAGCCCTCACGCTTAAAAGTGTATGGGTGGAAGGGAGACCTAGTTCTTAACTAAACTGTGACAGCCTTGAAGCTGGTGTTGGAGAACTTGAACTAAAACCTTTTTTTTATGGTGTCTGTGTTGATAGGAGTGTTGTAACTGTCCCTAAATTACCAACAGGTGGATTTTCTCAGTCTGCAGAGTAGCCTGTTACTGGAAGAGATGCATGGATTGGTTTGAGTCCTTATGATCCTTTTAGGGGCGTGCTTATACTTCCAGGGAGACCTGGTAGCAGCATTCCAGTACTTAAGGGGGGCCTGTGGAAAGCTGGGGAGGGACTGTAGTGTTATGACAAGAGGTAACGGCTTCAAACTAAAAGAGGGTAGATTGATGTTAGATATAAGGAAGAAATTGTTTACTATGAGGGTGGTGAGGCACTGGCACAGGCTGCCCAGAGAAGCTGTGGATGCCCTGGAACACCTGGAGGTGCTCAAGGCCAGGCTGGATGGGGCTTTGAGCAGCCTGGTCTAGTGGGAGGTGTCCCTGCCCATGGAAGGGGGCTGGAATTAGGTGATCTTTAAGGTCCCTTCCAACCCAAACCATTCTCTGACTCTGTGTGTAGCTCCATATGTTGTATAGTCAGCAGTGTTAATAACTCTCATCTCCCTTTGTAGCCTCGTTCTTTGTTCAGGTAGCTTAATTCAGATGTTTTATACTAACATGTGACAGGTTCCCCAGGAATCTCAGGGTTCAAGTGTGCTCCATTAGCCATTGAAAAATGACCTTATTTGATAGACGTGCTCAGTATGATTCTTTGGTTTCTGTGGAAGCTTTTTTTTATTCTGAAAAAAACATAATTGAATCACAGCATGACTGAGGTTGGAAGGGACCTCTGGGGGTCATCTGGCCCAACCACCAAAACAGGCTTATGTGAAAACTGAATTGGAAAAGTGTCTGATTTCAGAGCTTGTTTGTCGTGTTCCCTCTGTACCTTTATATCTTATGGTCCATTAGCAAGAATCCTTTCTTGGTTAATTGTTTAATCTTCATAGCCAGTCTGCCATTTGAAGTCCAGTGGGAGAGATCCAGAGGAAGTTTCTTGTCTTCTCAATCTTACTTTCTCTTTAACCAAGCAAGTGTGAATGTGCTTTTTTGCAGTAGAGTAACTTGTTTTAGTTGTCCTAGAGATATGAACTTTGTTTTTTTTTTCATTTTTAAAGATGCAATTTTATTTACTGTAGTTAGCTAGCCGAGATTATGTGTCAGCATGGTGTTGACTGATCCTTTGTCCCCTGCTTCCTGTATTCATTTAGGATAAAATTCACCTCTGCCTCTTTTTTTTTTTCCATCCTTTCCAACTCCCAGCTCCCAGGCTTGTCTCCTGTGCTGGCCTTTCCATCCGAACTCCGTGTCATTTGATTTAACTTAATTAACTAAATAAAACAGCAGAAGACAGTTAGAATTCTCTGTCAGATCAATGTGTTACATTGACTTGTTGAAGGGTCGAACAAACAACGAGCCTTACATCAGGGAGGGATGGGGTTATGTATCTACAAGCAGGAGAAGGAGGAGGGGTGGGAGTGAGACCTCCCTTTTTGGCCTAAGGGAGCAACTACGCTGTATTTTACAGGCACTGAAATTGCTTGCAAGCCACGGGTGCAAAGGTGTGTAAGTTTGGGTGCTGTCCCTTGTGTGTCCTTGTTTGCTCCCTTATGTCAGCCTCGGTGCTTGCCAGAGCCCATTCTCAATTGTTTCAGCATGGTAGTCTGGCAAGCTGCTTGCACCTTCAGAAAAGAAGCAGGATTATCTTTGTCATCTGTGCTGAAACAGCTTGGTCCAGGAGTGAGCAGGGCAATGCAGTAGCTGGTAGTTGGATTGTTGTTGCTTGCTGTGGACACTGCGCATGCTTTGTTACAGTGCTGCCGTCACTGAACCCAAAACTCTTTATCAATTTGTCTGCTAACAAGCGTGCTTAATAGTAGAATAAACACAGTAGGCTTGCTATAAATCACAATAGTATGTAACTGCTTAAAGGTGACTTATCCCTGATAGCAGTGTGTTGATTTTTTTCTTAATTGTGGAGTTATTCTAGTCCTTCTCACACTCCAGAAATTGAGAGCTAACTATGTTGTTCTGCAGCTCTTTTTACTGATACGCTTAACTAGTTATGTCAGAAGCTTTTTACTTCAGAATTGCACAAAGTAAGAAATACGAATTCTTCTATAGATATAAACGATGCAAAAAAGGAAGTGGTAGTATGCATTTGGGAAAACTAGATGCTGTGACTTACACTGATTTTAATGTATCTGAGTGAGGTTGACGTGCTAAAGGTAAATTGTATTGGTTTACGTTTAACAGTACACAATTTTCTAGGAAAATCTAAAGTGGATTGTGCTGTGCTTTTTTCGGGAAGAAAAGCAGCTAAAACACTCAAATACAACACTCAAATACTTTTGTATACATATGCTTTAGTTCTGAGCTGAAAAATGAAATTGATTTTTCAAAAAAAACACCAACAAAACGTGCATAATCCAGCACGAACGTGTGCTATTATTGTGCCAGGTCTGAGACAGATGAGTTGCTTGTCTGCTCTGTTTTGCAGCTACACTGCTATTTAATTTTGCAAATGTTGGATTGAGTTGGATGAAATTAAGCCTGAGTTGTTACGGACAGTGTGCTGTTAATCTCCATTTAAAAGAGCTTCTGTTGGCTCTCCAGAGTTGAAAATAAAGTAGCACGGTAATGTCCAAAGTCTTGGGTGAAAAGATCTGCAGCTTAGAGGAATATTTTTTCCATCGCTAAAATGCGTTCTAGTTAGGAATGTTATGAAACACCAGAGAGGCATGCTGTTTAAAGTAAATCATTTGTTACAAAGGTGGTGATATCCTGATGTCGAATTTGAGGTAGCTATTGGTTTTAGAAATCCTTGGATTTTAACCTAATAAATAGGTGGAATCTACCTTTGAGGAGGTCAAAAAAAAAAGTGAGATATATAGGAATTAAGAAAACAATAAAGAACACAGTATGCGTTACAGAAAGCAGTTAATGGTCTGATTTAAAAACTAGTATTTCAGACATCTCTTTTTAGCCATTGTCCTGTGTAATCTTTTTACACGTTTTTGTATGTATATGTGATGAAGTAACTACTGGGGTCATCTGGAATTCCCAGTATCAGAAGGTTAATTTTGGTTACCTGTGCTGTTAGATTAACTGCTCTTACAGAGAACATCCTTCTGAGGGTATCTGACTGCTTTACCAAAGCTTAATGAGCTAGGTATCAGACCATCTCGGCAAGGTAGGCATTATACTTCTTCACAGAGCGAGAAGCTTGGTCAGAGAGAGGTTAATTGATTTTTTTTACCAAGGTCACAGCAGAAGTGTGTTGCTGAACCTACGTTTTTCATCTCCGAAGCTCGTGCTGGAACAAGACTGTTCTTATTTCTGACATGCTAAGCTTCCCTTTCTTACTGGACTGACACCTTTTTTTTCAGGCTCACTGTGTGAGAGGATTTGCAGAATAATACTTGCGTCAGTAAAATTACAACTGAAACACTGCATAATAAAAACTTCAGAGGATAACATTGCAGCTTACTGGTCCCACAGTACAGTAGCTAGTACAAATTAAGTGCTTAAAGTAGTTGTCTGTACTAGGCCACAGCTGACTGTTCGATGTTAACAAACCTGTCCAATAAATACTCCCTTCCAACACTTCTGTTGTTTTCAGTGCTGCTGTTGTAAATAACGATCCTTCTCTTTGGGTGATAGCTGTTTTTGTATGCTGCTTGAATTGGTTATTAGTATATGCGCTTAGGGCAGTGAGCAAAAACATCTGGCACCTCGATTGCATCTATTTTAAAAAAAAGTGATTATTCGAAGTGGTCAAGTCATGTACCAGGTTTAGATGAGGTTTGAAAGTTGGGATAACATATTTTGGGTGAAACACTAAAACCAGCCAGCTTGAAATCCCTTAAGCTTGCCTGTGATAACGAATGGCTCTCTTTTTACCTAGGTGGCGCACTTGGAACGAACAGGGCATTACTTAACAGTGAAAGATAACCAAGTGGTGCAGCTGCATCCTTCCACTGTCCTTGATCATAAACCAGAGTGGGTGCTTTATAATGAGTTTGTCCTTACAACAAAGAACTACATCCGGACATGTACAGACATCAAGCCGGAGTGGTAAGCAGAAAAGACCTACTGCAAAGCTTTTTTTCTTAAAGTTGTGGATATTCCTTTCACTTCTCATGAATCCAGTATTAAAATAGTTTGGGGAATGGTGACGGTATGGGCTTGTGAATTTTTGGATGACTAAAGGTTTTCTTTGTGGATGTGTGTTCCTGTTTGGGGAAGTTGTGTGCAAAACTCGGATGCTCAGGCTCAGAGAGACCTTTGACTTCAGAACTGTTTTGTTAGTAAGTCAGTTGGGGGGAGCTACTTAGCGGTACTAGATCTGGGAGTATGTCCTAGCACCCGCTTGTGTACTTAAGAGGTGCCTCTGTTCTCAAGATCTAGAACCTCTCGTGGCAGTAAGTGTCTGCATTTTTTTAGTAAGGATCTGAACTTCAGTACTTTCTTAAAATATGAAAGATGCGGTAATAGTGGTACAACAATACTGGTACAACCTGCCTTGTCATAGTGTGGTTAGTCGTCATTAGGGTGTATGTGCAGATCTGATCTCCCCTGCAGACAGTGGAGATCTGAATCCTCTCATCTGTCTTGAAGGTTGTACTTTAAAGTTGTAAGCCTGGGGGATATGGGAGGCTTTTCAGCTGTTGTTGAAATTTGCCTAGAAAGAGTTTAAAGATTTCTAAATCAGAAAACACAGCATATAGGACATCTTCCTTTAGTGTTTTAATGGAAAACACAGGTGTGAATCCTTCCTCAGAAATCTTTCTGAACAAGCACTGTAAAGCCCAAAGCAGAATCACATCACCTTTCTTGGTTGAGTTTTTAAGCTTAAAAGATCTAAGGGTGAACTTTTAGTCTTGCACAAACTGACACTTAGGTGGGCTTCTGTGACTTCTGGACTTTGGCATTAACAACAGGCCTGCATGGGCTGTTACGGCGTGTACTGGGGCAGCAGTGTGGTCTGTAAGGGACACGGCTGAACAGGAGAATCTCATTAGACTTACGTGTGCGCTCTTTTGCTGTGGACTTGGACACAGGATGAAATTTAAACTGAAATTTAAATGTGCGTGCATGTGTTTAAACTTTCATTAGCCTCTGAAATGCAAGACAGGCTAAAAATCAAAGAAAGGATAATCTTTGTTTCACTCATAGTAGAATTTGTATAGGATGCATCCCGAAGTTGGAGTCCTAGTAACAAACTTTTCCTTTTTTGGCAGGCTGGTGAAAATTGCCCCTCAATATTATGACATGAGCAATTTTCCACAGTGTGAAGCAAAGAGACAGTTGGATCGCATCATTGCCAAACTTCAGTCCAAGGAATACTCACAGTACTGAATTTATGCTTTGAACTGAAGTTATTCAGAGGACAGCTTTAAAAGATGAATGGATTCAAAGTTCAAGTTGTGCTCTTCACTTTGGTTCAATAATGGCCTTTTATTTGAAAGCTTTTTAATTTTTCTTTACAGTAAATATTCCATTCTGATTTCATAAATTAAACATTTATGCCTCCCTTTTGTGTTGACACTGTAGCTCATACTGGAAAAGCTGATCAATGTTTTGCAGTTTATTGAAAGTAGTTCTATATATAACAATGTTATAAGCATTTCTTTAGAAATGGTTGAAAATGCTTCTAAAAATGTGATTATCGACCATGGTATGCATGATCGTTGTAATTGTTGACATTCCTTTTAGAAGTTGTGAAATGTTACAACTTGTGCTTATGTAGACACAATCTTCGGCTTCAGTACAAAGGTACTGACTTCAATAAAGTCTATTTATACTAATTTTGTGCCACAGTATGTGTCGGTATTTTTGATTGTTTTGATGAAGATGTGAGAAACCGTGTAGTCTCCTGCTTAACTGGTGTCTTAGTGACGTGGCAGTAGTTTAATGTTAAAAAGCACAGATGCTTCAGCAGCAGGGTTATGGTGGCATCAATATAATACATACAGTGCTAATCCCTTGCAAATTTCTTTAAGTTACGTAGGGAAATTTTTAAAAACAAAAATCCATGCAGACTTCTTTGGAGGATGCTTTCTTCAGACGTATTCCCAGATGTTTCTTGGGCAGAGCCGTAGTAATATGCCCTGTGAAGGGAAGTGTCTGCGGCCAGTTTAACTCGCCCTGCTGGGCAGTGTTCGGATGCAGTTTGGTTGACACAGATAATACCATAAGCCACACTGTAGGTCAAATTAAATCTCACTCTTGTCATTTAGTAGTGATTTTTAGTGAAATACAACTTGACAGCATTTTCAAGATGGGAAAGTAATTTCATGTGGAAATTTTAGTAAGTTTCTTTTTTTTCCTGAAATGCAATTTATGTGGTGGGGAGTGGGGAGGTTTTGATTTTTTTAGCAGTGAAAACGGTATTGTGAAGGGAAATGTCTGAAGATGAAAATAAGTGAATTTATAATACATGGTGGGACTTGTGGAGTGTGAGGGGGGGGATTTCTCCCACCAGAGGTGCAGTGAGGTGGGCCTGTTCTCCTTCATGGGCTCTCCTGCTCCATGCAATAATTTTCAGTGGGAAGGAGGAGGTAGGTGGGAGCCTTCATAAAATGTTGAGCTCAAGTTTTGAGTTACTTAAAAGACAGGTATCCTGAACTACTTAAACACTTTGATTTTAAACTGGTTTTAAACTTCTACACTATGAATTTGTTCTGACAAAGTTCTGCTCTAGGATAAGTCTCGAGCTCAATGTATGAGGTTTCATAATCATTTGCTTGTCCTCCTCTTTCTTTTGAGGGAAACAGAATGCTGAACAGTGGCCCTTCCCCGCATAAGGATGTCTAGTATTTATGCACAGCCTTCAGCTAAATGGTGTAGAGTCACCTTCTGTGCAACTTTTCCTAGGTACGGCAAGGCCCACGAACGCAGCCAATTCCCAGCATGAAATCCCGTGAGGACCCCAGAACCAGCTGGCGTAAATCGCAGTCGCTTTGGTACCGGCGAACTGGGGAGCAGATGGTTATGGCCGTGAGTGGAACTTGACAGTGGAGGGACTTTAGCCTGTTCTGTTCTTTTTTTTTTAATAATTGTCATACCCGCAAACTCAGCTTGGGCAATGACAGCCAAGCTGGGATCTCTCTCCTGTGCATCTTGACTACCAGGAATGCAAATGCTGTCGGCCAGATCGATGCCCTCTGACAGCTGTGCCCCCCTGCCACCTTCCAATTAAGTCAGTGACACCTGTGCAGGCTACCTACAGGCACGGGTGCGCGGTGTCACTGGCCTGATCGGAGGGCTGTTGGGTTGTGCAGCTGTCAGCAGGGACAGGAGAGGCTGAGTCCTCTCTGCCCTCGTGGTGGTGGGAATGTGTGCTGTGGGTGGCAACTTGGCTCTTGGGGGCCTACTGTGTGAGAAGATGCTGAAGCGCAAGCGTTTTGGGAGTCTAGTGGATGTGGTGCTTGCGTGACGCTCATGTATGTCACTGTGATCCCCTGGAAAATGCTACTATTAGTGAGGGACTGACGGGGGCAGCTCCTTCACAGACAGCTCTGACCGCGTAGTGAAGAATGGCTCAAAGGTTGGAGTGTCCTGGTACAGGTGTTGTGCAAGCTGGTTTTACTACACAGTGCTGATCTGTAACAACTGAGGGTATTTAAGGGGCTAGGGCAGTAAGAGACCTGCTTAAATCTGTGGGCACTGCTGAATTACTGCACATTTCACTTCTGTTAGTAGTTCTAGAGCCATAGAGCATGTCGGAAGGGAACAACTTAACTAAAGTAACACCTTCTGTGAAGGAGTAACGGTAGGGATGGTGTGACTTGTTAGATGCTTTCTAGACTCTACAGGGAAGTAGTATCAGGGACTCTCAGCTACAGTTCTCTTAGGGATGCAACATCTGCATGCAGAATTACTTGGTTTTGAGCATACTCCTGTTTTTTCATAAGCATTTTGAAAGCTTAAAAAAATCTCATGCCCATTTTTTCTGATAGAAGAACTGTCAAAAACAGTTGCCCAGTGACACAAGGAGACTAAGAAGGAGATTCGTTAATTGGGGTGCTTCATCTATGACCGTATGAGAGTCACTGTGTGTTTTTTCGGACGATTAAGAGAGACCACGATCGTACTCATCATAGCTTTGATTTTGTCTGCTTGTACTGCAGATTGCAGTAAATAGGAAAATAGTTGGAAATCACAAAACAGATGAGTTTGCCAATGTTAGATAGAAATTAAGGCTCCCATGCTTTTTTGTGTGTGTGAAATGCCAGGGATAGTTAAAATAATTCTAATCCTATTTTTTTCCCCTTTTAAACTAACAGTAGCACTCAAACTGTTCACCGTCTTTTCCTCAGAATGGGCCAGGTCTGTTCTAGCAAGTGTCAGTGGATGACAGTGAAAATGCTCTGTGATTTGGCTCTTTCTGCTGCCTGATGGAGCGAGGGATTCTGAATAACGTCTGTTTTAATACCAGATGCACCTGACCAACTTCAGCTGCTTGCTGTTCTGCTGTGTTCCCTGCCTTACGAATTTCTTGTAATTTGCTTCAGAGTACTCAAAATGCTAGCTGGGGTGGCAGCATCTTTCACAGCACTGAAGAATTGCTCCATTAGGATTAGTAGGTTATCTGCTTTGGAACAATCTAAAAGGAAAAGCAATGCTTTCTTTATTTACACTGACTTTATTTTATTTGCCAGGGGAATTGTGGTCTTTTTTTTGGAAATGCATGGATTGTATAAACTGAACTATATTGCAGGACTTTTAAAATGATGTAATGGATTAGATAGGAAAATAGTACTAAGTGAAAGTATATTTTTTGAAAATAGGAGTCTCTTCGATCTTAATATAACACCTCAAAGTAGTGAAGGGCTAATACTGATGTGAGGTAGTATGTTAGATTTGTTAGGTACAGAAGTAGTTACTGATGGCTCAGTACGTAATGTGTTTAGGTATGTCTCAACATTACTGTGACATAGAGAAGTGACCACTTACACTGCGTGTTTGTTTCTAGGGATTTTCTAGATTTTTTTTTATTTTTTGGTCAGAGATGGGAATAAATAGTAAGCTCATGCTTCACTATGTCTTCATGCTAAAAAACCAACCGAACAAACTGATTTTTTACTTTTGAGAGATAGGCACATACGCAAACACAAAATACAGGTAAAAAAGTCTTGCAGTTGTATAAATGCACGCCCTTGTTGTACACGGATCCATCTACTGAAGTTATGATGCTGTTGGAGTTGGCCAGTTTATGTGGGAGGGTGCTGTTATGGTCTGGTCAGCTAAGACGGGCAGGGCAATACCACAATTTCTGATCGCTTTCTCCCTTTTTGGATGAAGGCTTGTGAAACCAATGCAGCATTAGTTTGTGGTGTGTCGTTTTCCTTCTGCCAAGCTGCACAATGCATATTGGAAACTGCTTGTTGGAAACCACTCAATATTTGTCATACAAAATGCAGGTTGAAACAAAAATGCTGAAGTTAGCTTTCAGTATGTCATTTAAGAAGATACTTTAACAAGAGTTAAAGGGCAAGTAGTTTTCCTACTGTCCAGCCAAGCTATAATTACTGATTTGTAATCAGATTGCTATAATTTCCCTCATTTTCTGACAATTTAGCAATAAAAAGCCACACCACGGTATTAGGAAGCAGAGAGTTACGTTCTTAACTGCACGCGTTTATTCACTTACTGTAATTTATTAGGAATAGCCATTTATTTTGGCTTTAGAACAGTCAGAGGCTTAATAATAAATATCTTTTACTATTAGAAGTATGACCTTGTATCAGTACTCTGAACTTCTAAAATCATTTAATTTGGGGACCGTATATGTGACAAGATTTATGTGAAGCACAGAGGGAAAATGATCGACTTGGTTAACCTGCTGTATTTTTCTCCTCATACATCTTACACTGGTGGCGTTCTTGTTTGGTATGCATCCTGGACCTGTTCTAATACAAAGCTGGGTGTTGGTCCCTTGTAATACAAACTTCTCATGTTTCTGATCCTGAGGTGAGCAGCTTTAAAATGGGATTAACCATTATACGAGAGCATTTCCCCCTCTTCTCAGTTTTCCTTTCACAAATGATGAGCTTGGATGGCCTCTAATTTGCACTGATGCATTTGAGATAAGTGGTTGGCATCAAGGAGATGCCAGCTTCCAGTATCAAGGGATTAAACATACATAACAGACATAAAATAACATTCCTATAGCAGCAGTGATAGCTTCTGATGATTCAAGGTGTTCTAACTTTGCAGTTTCAACTAAGATATGGTAGTTTCTCGAAAACAGCGTTGGACAGATGATAAAGTCATTTTCATTTGTGTACATCTTGTCTCTGAGTGACTCTTCAAGCTTTTACTAGCTGTGAAAGCTATGCAGTAGTTATGTTGTACAGAAACATAAAACATATCACAAATTCATTTTGATAATAAATATTTCCTGTGGCTCTAAACATTTTTTTTAAATTTATTTTGGGGTTGGTCTTATTCTTTTAGCTCGAGTAGGCTCTTGCCTTCCATTTGATTTCAGTGTTTATTTTGTAAGCATAACACATTAATGTTCCCAGCCTCATTGCTTCCAGCAGCATAAACAATAAACACTTAAAGCATCGAGCACTTGCCAGGCTTCATGGAGTGGAGGGCTGCTGGTGGACCTATTTCCCGACTGCTTTGTCTCTTTAAATATTCAGCCATGTGGTGAAACTGCTGCTGCTTGTATTAAAAACCAATTTTATCCTCAAAAATATAAGCCTTTTCAGCTTCATAAATATGCTACTTTTTACTATCAAAATTCATGTCTGATTTTAAGGATTTACAAACTAAATTTTTCAAATGTTAGAATGGTATATTTGAGATTGTTTCATTTTGCATGTCGAATAGCAGGTAACCGATAAGCCCTTTATTGTGACAGGGATAGTACTTAAAAAAAAAAAAAAAGAGAAAAATTAATGCACTCTGAACCTTTTGTGAAAGGCTTACAATGTGTACAGCGGCAGAAGGTTAAAAGCAGTGAGATTCACAAGATGTTTCTCAGAGCAGCTAGCTGTCCAGAAGGATATTGACAGCTTTGTTCCAATGAGCTATTGGGTTATGCAATATAATAGAAGTAAACTTAAATTACTGCTACTTTAGGAATCATTTAAGAGCAGATAAAAATTGGCAAGAATTTAAAATTCCAGCCTTACCATTCAAAATATGTACCCTGTTTGTTGAAAATAGTAACTTCATTTTCAGTAAGTTTATGGACAAAAACAGCTTCTCCCTATAAGCAAACTACTGTTAAAGAAAAATCTATAAAAGGAATGAAAACAAGAACATTAGGAAATTTATTTCATTATGGATGTTAGATTGGGACAGGGTATTGCATGTTTTTGCTCTAAAGCTTCTTGTTGGACTCACTGCTTTGTAAATCCATGAGCTCCATTCAAACGTCAGCTCTCTGCATTCTCCGGCATCGTCACCCACTAGGTTAAACGGTAATGTGCTGGTAGAGCTGGGATTTTCTGCAGCCTAGAGAAATCCTGTTTGTTTCTGGAGGAGAATTATGGAAAGAAAAGAGAATAGGAAATTATTTAATTATATGGAATGGTAACAGCTTATTTCATAATCCTCTTCATAATCATATTGTTCCTTACACAATAATTTCTTGCAAGGAATACATTTTTGGAAGTGAAGCTTAAGAATCCAGTGGTCCTTTTTTTTTTTTGAATGTCTACTGGCTTGATGTGAAATGAATGCTTAGATCTCTCATTAGGTACAATGAGGTTTTGTAAACTCAATCACATATTTAGCAGTCTCGAACAAAAAAAGTAATCTGATAATAAAAACCAACTTTATCAATGCTGGGCTCTCTGGGCTCAGAACAGAACTTCCTAAATTAGCAACAAAGTAGGCAGCAAATCTTTGTTCTCACAGCTTCCTAAACTTTGATTAAAAAATAAAAAATTGCAGAGAAATTCTAATTGCCTTTCATTGCATTCACTTTAGTCTGCTCTAAGAAAAAACGATGATGCTTTCCCTTGATTTTGGGCGCTGTGCAGCAGAAAGGACATGCTTGCAGGCTGAAATACAGTGCCTGGAACAAAATGCCTACCTGGCTTAGGGTAGGTTTTCTCTTAGTGAGGTTTGTTTTTATTAATTGGGTCAAGCAGAATGATGTCACCAATGAAATCCAAAGTTAATGATCTGTCAAATCCCTTTGAAATATCTATCAATTATTTCTGAGGGTTTGCTGCCTCTTTGTGGTATTTCTTGAGTAAAAATGGAATTCTGTATTGATCAAAGCTTTTCTTGGGACTGTGCAAAAGACAGTTAAATGAAATTTCCCTGCCTTGTACAGTGTGCGACTGGGAGTCTGTCGTCTTCCTTCCTCCACATTCCTCCGCACACCACACCGTGCACAGTGCCAAACAGCCCAATGTTGTTTTGAGTGTCTGTAATGCACTTTGGGAGGCTGAGGTGCTCCTGCTTTATCAATAGGCTTTGAATAAAGGACAATGAAGCCTCTTATATTCTTCATTATCTGGGTGAAGACGAGACCTCATCATTCCTTTCAATACATTAATTCTTAGATGGCGTCTGTACCACTCAGGTTATTCTGTGATTCTATGAAATAGTGGTGAATCTACTCTATATCACTCAATATTTTGCTAGTGACTGGAACGTATCCAGGAACAGGAACAATATCCATGGGCTTTTTCCGGGATGTAAAGATACTTACATTAGAGGCAGAGACTCGTGACAGACCAACCATCTTGATTCCTGCTAATCTGGATTATTCTAGGATTTTTTTCCCTTTTCATCAGTTACTTCGTACAGTTACTACATAACATTAGATACTTCATATAGTAACTAATTACAGGAATGCTATTTGGGGGAAATTATGATCAGATAGGGCTTTATTTACATCGTTAATTGATGGTAAAAGACTATCAAAAGTTATGAACTGCCTCAGAAGTTCATGCCTGCCTCCATCTGAATGACGCATATTTACTTGGTCGTTATTTATAATTTTGGGGGTATTGAACTGATGAAGATTACTCATGTCGAAAAGCTGCTGGAAGGCCTGAACTAGGAATTAAATTATCATAGTGGCTTCATTTTGTTAACAGTCTCATTGAAAATATCTTGCTTGCAGGACAATCAAACTCATCAGTGTTCTGCTCTTCCACTTCAGTAGACAAAGTTTTAATCAGTGGCACACTTGATCTTGCAGAATTCAAGGAAAACAATTTCCTGCATTTTTGAGATGAGCAAAAATTTATGTAATCTAGCTTTTAAACTACTGGCAGATTTTATTATTATTATTACCCTTTTTGTTTCTTTTTGAATAATCAGCTTTACTTTATTCAGTTGCCTATTTCGTGTAACTTCAATTATCAAGATGACCCAATGCTTAGATGGGATTAGTTCATGGATGAAGAGCAAGCAACAGAATCTAATCTCAAGCAAGGCAGATAACAGACTGATAGTGAGATCAAAACATTTTGAAAAATGTAGTTTTCTCTGAAGTTGTTTATTTGCTATTGGTCATGGCATTTGATGGCTTTAGAGAACCTTGTTATTCATTTGTGATGGTCCCACGCAGGAGCATTTACAAAAAGTACTTTTCTGCTGTCCTCTTTTTTTTTTTTTCTTGGATATGCCCTCCTATCTCCGTGGTCAGTTATTTAGCTTCAGTTATCTCTTTATCTTTTGTGTGTATGCAATCTTCACCATCTCACAAACTTATATATAAAAAAAAAAAAGAGTTAAATTGCAGGTCTCGGTCTTTATCTCCAAGACACTTAACAGCCTGGACTTGGCTTTGGGCTGATGACCGTGAGAAAGTCGGGGCTTGTGTCTTTGGTGTTTTGGTTATTTGGTAAGCACTCAGGGGCAAGTGTAAGACCTGTAACAAACTGGAACAGTCATAATTGTCTAGAATCTCACTACCTTCTGTTTTAATTGTAGTGTTTCTTCAACCACTTCTTATCAAGTACAGCAAGAACACCAACGCAGTTCTGTGTTTTGATGACAAGAAGAATGAGCAGATGTTAGTCACCTAGTTTAGTGCACTATTTTAAAGTGTTCAGATATAACAGTGATATACGCAATCTTAAGAAGCATATTGGACATAGCAGCACTTGATAAATCTCTGTACCACCATTCAGCACCACTGAATGGAAAGCAGCCATTTGCTGTATTTCAGTCAATGGCATTTGATTTTAAGGCATTCCTCTATCCAATTTTCTTTCAGTCACTCTCGGCAGAGCCTTGTACTTTTTGAATGGTGGCATGTGATTGAAGTTTGAGAGCATGATTCTGAAATACTTCAGAAAAGTTTTATTTTGATTAATCTTCATCTGTTATGATAATACTGGAAAATCTGCACGCTGTGGCTGAAGTTGATGATTCCAATGTGTGGAAGCTGTTCTGGGAGCTCTGGGTCTCTGAGGTAGTTTGGCACTGGGCTGTCTTGCCCTGTGAAGGTGAAGAAAAAAAAGTCACTTGATTTTAGCTAGAATACTGTGAGAAGACAATGAAAAAATGCAAAACACTGAGGTTTACAAAGTGCCTATGCTTGCTGTGTTTGCATCCACCGGTGATATTCTCAGTTATGTCCAATTGTACATTTTTGTATTATAGACAGCAGTCAGCTCGAAGTTAAATAGAAACCTAAACATTCTGGAATCTCCACTTACTTCTGCTCTAAGTAGGTTTTGCTCCTCTGGGGCTAAATGCTTTTATAAACATTGTCTAACAATGTTGCTTGACTTTTCCAAGGGTCTGGTACTTAAACTGTTGATCTCAAACATTAAAAGGACATAATACCTAGCTCCAGAGGTGTTCATAAAGCAAAATGAAATCATTTGATGGAAGGTGCTAAGGAAGCTTTAAAGTATTAGCCTAATAGAAAACCTATCAGTGGACTTTTAAAGCCTTTCCTCTTCAATTTTTATGGACTCTCTTAATTGACTTTAAAAAGCTTTTATTGCGCTTATGAACAGGCTAAGTGGAAATATTCTTTTATTCATCTGCAAATAAGATACAGGACAGCTGCTAACTTTATTTTAGAATATCTGGTATTATTAGGCATTTGCCCTGTGAGAAGATTTTCAACTAATGAAATGTAGTAAGGTCAGGAATAAAAAAAACTTACACGTATCTTCCAATGCCGAAAATTTGTAAAAAAAAAAAAAAAAAAAAAAAAAAAAAAAAAAAAGAGAGAGAGAGAATGGTGGGTAAAAGAATGGTACCTATAAATCATTTTGAAATATTTTTGATTACCAGCTTTAAAAATAATGAGGACCACAGCACTCAGTTTAAATGCTGTGCTGATTATTGGAGGGACACAACTGCATAAACAAAACATACAGCCATAGAATATCACTTTGTGCTGTAGGACCTTAGTTTAGAGGCAATAACTAGGTTGAATCCTGATCTCCTTGGGACTGTTCTGATACAAATCTGTTTACATGGGACATGTAAGTTGAGGAGGAATGTCCTTTCTATCTCAAATTCTCCATACACTTCTCAAACCGAAGACCTCTGGAAGACTTCCTTCTCAGCGAATTTCTCAAGAGATGACTGCGCATAGAGGTATGTGTGTTCAGGATGCTCTGGCTTTTGCCTGCAGTGATATGGCATGCTTAATCTTTGAAGCGTCCCTCCCCAGACTTGGCACTTGGAGGCACCACATCAATTATGGGCCCGAAGAGCAGTCACTCCTTAGTGTTGCCTCTGCACCAGCCTCAGGGGAACGAGGACGTGCTGTTTGTGGGATGACACCACCAGGCTCAGTTTGAAAGTTTCACCCTGATCCACCTTATTCCCATACCAGACAGACTTTGCAGGTTAAAAAAGATATCTAGATTATTTAATAGATTTTGAAAGAATTTAGAGCTTTAAGCCGAAAATGCGCAAGCAAAGAGCAACCATAATGAAATTTTAGACAGTATTTAACAAGAAGGCTTTCTAGTTGCTTTGCTGTCCTTTACCTCCAAGTACTTTGGCACATCCTACCTGCAGGTTTCATAGAATTATGCTCTGTATGTCGCTGGAAAGATTGGGCTAATTTTCTCCGATTCACCTGTACCATGCCTCTTTCTTTCAGCACAGATGGAGTATTAATGGTTATCATGAGGTTACTTTTGTTATTCAAACATTTCCTCGTTCCTCCACCTGTCATCAATCCATTTGTTCAAGTCCCTTACAACACTTTATTCCATTTTATCTCCGCTTCATTCCTTCCTGCCCACAGGACTGAGTACACCTTAGTATCTTTCCAATGGAGCTGGCTATTTGTAGGTTTTATTTTTATTTGTATTTGTATTTTGTATTTATTGTATTTATTTGTATTTATTATTTATTTTGTATTTTGTATTTATTTTTTGTATTTGTATTTTATTTGTAGGTTTTATTTTTTTTTTTGTCCTTACCAGTTGTGCATAGAGGCCACGCAAACTTGATACCATAGTGCTTCAACCAGGCTATTTCCTTCACAAATACCGTCATTCAGGGAACTTCATCCTCACACTCCGGCTGTCACTGATGGCAAATTAACAATTCAAATTGAGATGCTTTTGTCCTATGGTCTTTGTACTCTTTTCTTTGTCCTTTTTAACAGTGATATAAAATCCAAGTCAAAATGTTAAATATCGTGTTCACTGCTCTCAAGGAACCCATTTTACGGGCTGTTGTGCTGCTGCTTCCACCATCTTCTGATGGAGGTGGAGGAGAACAAAGGAAGCAATGCCGGTGCTTCACTCAGTGGGTGAGGTGCTCATCTGGGCAGCTTGGTGCAGAGAGACACTGGATTTGATATTTTAGTACAATGCTGCTGTTTAGGGGTTCTGTTATCTCGCTTTTGCTTTGTTCACGTGTTGAAGCAAAAGCCCATCCATCTGAATGAAAAATTTGCTTAAAAAAAAAAAGACACATTTAAGAGAACCTGGAATAGAGTTCTGAGCAGTCTGCATTTACAAGAAGAGACTACAGCTACATTTCCATTAGGAGATCACTAATCCATTGGATCCATTGGTGATCTGTCAGATAACCATGCAGTTAAGCTTAACCTCCTACTAGTGACGTTCCTGCAGAGACAACTCTGATGAACTTCAAATGAAGAGACTCTGGGATAGAGCAAATGGTTAACAGCAGGCTGAGGAACAACATTTGAAGGAAATAGAGAGGAAAAGCCCCAGACTTTTAAAACCCCAAAATCTTTTTTAAGGCTTTTAATGAACACTGTATTGAAGAGGCAAGAATATGTCACTGGAGGAAGGAGAGTAAATGCCACCTCCTGAAGTATATAAATAGATCACATATTAGCAAAAAATTATCCCACCAAACATGACAACAAAAGAACCGTAAAAACCAAAGAAAAAAAATCAAACTGTAGGATCTTCAGTTCAAACTGTGCAATTTTAGAGAACAGATTCAGGCCGGAATGCACTAAGACAGTATGAAGATGAAACATGCAATGTGAAGTTGCTTAAAATTGATGACTGATCCCTCAGAGGGAAGAGGTGGAAACAATTCAAGAAGGATGGTGAAAGGAATTTTATGCCTTAATTGCTGCTGTTTGGAAGGTTGAAATAAACTCCTAACCCACATGAAGCCTTGTGGGCCAGTGAGGAGCAGCCTTAGCAGGCTGAAGACTCTGAAGGAAAATGCCAAAGCAATTTGAGAAACAAACTATTGCAGATATGTTGAACTCCTTGTTTCTTATGTTGCTTCCATACTCTGTTGCTGGGAACTTTCCTGCTGTATTTTGGCGCAGTTTCATGGAGGAAAGGCTTGGTGACCTACTATTGAACAGAGCTGCCTGCCATGAGGGTTCTTAAATTCACTGAATGATGAATTCATAGGATGATGAATTTAGCTATTCTTGGCTCGCCGTCATTCAAAGTAGTCTCACGTCAGAGTGGTGAGATTCTATGACACCGAACTGTGTCTCGTGGCATTCCATTTGGGGAAAATCAGATTTCCTCAACAATTAACAATGGTCTCGGGATTCCGTGGGTATTACCAAGCAGTGGCTTGTTCCCTAAGATGCTAGGTGAAGAGGAGGGAGGAACTTCAGGGTCCTTTGTCCGGAATCCTAGCTGTCAGAAAACTGTTTGTGCCCTCTTCCATTGGTGGCTCCGGGTCGGTGGGGCTGGATGCTGCCCAAAAACATACTGGCCTTCTGCAGAATGGCGGCTGGAAAGGAAACAAATAAAGAAAAAGTTATATCAAAGAAAGAAAGAGATATATAAAAATAAAGATGTATAAAGAAGAAGATACATAAAATAAAAAGATATATTGAAAAATATATGGAGAAAAACATACAAAGATGTATAAAATCAGAAAGATAAAATAAATAGAAAATAAGATATATAAAATAAACAGATATATAAAGAAAAACATAAAAATAAGGAACAACATAAAAATAAAGAAAAATATGCAAAATAAAAAATGTATAAAAATAAAGAAACAGATGCATAGAAATAAAGACAAACATATATAAAATAGAGAAAAAGATACACAAAACCAAAGAAAGGCACGTATTATACGACAGGGCGCAGGCCGCGCCCCCTCACGCCCGCTGCCCCTCACGGCCCGGCGCTGCCGCCCCCAAATGGCGGCGGGGCCGAGGCGGGGGCGGGGCCGGGGCCGGGGCCGGGCACGCGGCGGCTCCCCGGCGAAGTTTCCCGCGGGCGGGAACCGCGCCCCGCCCCGCCCCGCGCGGGGCCCCGCCCCCCCGTGCCGGCCGCCCGCGCGCGGGGCCCCAACTTTTCGGGGGCGGGGCCGCGGGGAGGCGGCGAGCGCGCGGCGGGGGCCGGCACTTGCCCGCCGCGGTGCGGCCGCGGGTCCCGGCAGCGCCCGGCTCGGCTCCGGGCGGGGGGGGGGCGGGATGGGGACGGCGACGGGGCGGGCGCCGGGGGCTGCAGCGCGGCCCGGCCCCGGCGGCGGAGCAGCGGCGGCGGCGGCGGCGAGCGCGCGCACGTGACTCCGGCGCTGGGCGCCCGCACACCGCGCCCGCTGCCCTCGCCGCCTCCCCGAGCACCGTGCGAGCCGCCGGCAGGGCACGGCTCGGCTCGGCACCGCGCGGCTCGGCACCGCACGGCACGGCACCCGGCGCCGAGCAGGCGGCAAGAGTTTGCGAAGGCTGCCGCTGCGTTGCCTTCCCGGAGAGGTTGCGTGCCCGGAGGATGGCCGGCTGCGGGCTGTCGGAGGACGCCTTCTTCTCGTCCTTCTTCTGCAACTACACCTCCTCCTGGGAAGCCTCCTACAACCAGGTGAGGGCACGGGGGCAGCGGGGCGCCCGTGCGGCCGCGGGAAGGGGCTGCGAGCGGCTCGGCTCGGGGAGCGGAACGGCAGAAAAGAGACCTTTATTTTTTATTTTTCCCCCTTTTTTGTCTTTTTTTTTTTTTTTTTTGCCTTCCCTCTCAGCCCCCATCCCTCCGCCCTCGCCCCCCGAGGGGAGCGGGCAGGGCTCCCCCCTCCCTCCGCACGGCCGCTTTTTGGGGCCGGGGACAGCCGTCGGGTCCCTGCCTCCCGTCGCCGTCCCCCAACTCCGCCGGGCCGGAGCGAGAGGCTGGGGGCGAGCTGAGGGAGAGCAGGCATCACGCCCGAAAGGCGGAGGA
Organism: Cygnus atratus; assembly: GCF_013377495.2. Classification (NCBI taxonomy): domain Eukaryota; kingdom Metazoa; phylum Chordata; class Aves; order Anseriformes; family Anatidae; genus Cygnus; species Cygnus atratus. The sequence goes on from NC_066365.1 coordinate 58,859,355, forward strand.
GCTATTCCGGGAGGCTCCGAAACGCCTTTAATTAAATAACCGGTGTAGTCTGCTGCCCCCGCTGCTTGCCGGGTGCAAGTCCGCGGTTACAAACTACGGGGACGGACGGGGGGACAGGCAGACGGACACACGGACAGCGGGGCTCCGGCGCTGCCGTGACGGGGAAAGTTGGGCGGCGGGGGGCTGCGCCGCAGCCGGCGGGGGCTTTTCCCCCTCGGCAAGCGCCGAGTTACGGGGCCCGCCTCGGGGGGCAGCCGGCGGAGCTGCCCGCCCCGCTCCCCTCACGGCGCTGCGGAGCCGCGGCCGGGGGGCGTCGTGAGGGGAGCGGGCCCCCGGAGGCGCTGCGAGCCGGCCCCGCGGCCGTTGGGGCTCCGTAACGGTCACCGGGGCTCCGTACCGGCCCGCGCCTGACAGGGCTGGCGGGCTGAGGGGAGCGGGGTGGCCGTGGGGGTCCGCCCGGGGAGTCGGCGGTGCCCCCGTGGTGCTGAGGCGCCTCTCGCAGCGCCCCGCTGCCCGGCGGCACCCCGGCTGGCGGCCGGCAGCCTCGCGAGGAGCCCTGTGAGGCCAGCAGAGGAGGAAGGCGGACAATAAAACCTGGCTTCGCCCAGTTCCCTTCCCTCTAAAGTTTCTTTCGTTCTGAAGCGAATCGGTTCCGCGAGGGAGCGGCGCCGTCGCACCACAGGCTGCCTGCCGCTCGTCCTTCTCGGCGTGGCAGGGGGAACGCGGAGGGTTGCCGGCACATCCAGAGTTGATTTATTCTAAATACTTGAACTGTGTCTGAGGGGGAAACAGGGGAGGTAATTTAGGATGCGGGAGGTCTATTTATAGAAGGGCTGTACAAACTGTAGGATATATACGCAAAGTTGAATTAAATATGCGTGATTAGGAAGGGAGTTGAGAAGGAGGAGGTGTAATCATTATATAGCATTACAACAGGAACAGATGAGCTTGCAAGACTTTCCAGGGTGAAGATGAGAGGAATCTCTAAGATACGTATTCTTTCTGGTGCTCAAGGCTCCTTTCTATTTTCATCTTTTACGTATTACGTTAGCATTTACATCAGTCACATTCACCAGCTGAGGATTAGCGGGAGATGCTAGTCTGAATGTGAAATCAAAACGAATATGGGATTTTGCTGCAAATAGATTTTCTTACAAGTTTTAACACTTAAGAAGGCAGGCTTGGCTTAAATTTGACAGTCAGCCATGTTCATGTTTGTTTGTTTTTTACCTGAACTGCATCCAAAAAGAAAAAAAGCTTGCAGACCATTTCTGCTTGCTAAATATAGCAACGTTGCCGAAGTAGGATTTGTTTTTGTGTACTCCTTCTAAAACAAAACAGCAAACAGGAAAACTTTGTTTTAAAGTGCTGAGATGAGAAGATGGGTTGACTACTGGAAAAATAGTTTTTTATTCCTAGATCAATATGATGCACTCTCAACATCTAGTACAAGGTAAAAGGATCCTTTGTATAATAGCGGTTCAGCCATGGCTTACTAAAAGAATCTCTTCCTGGCATCTCAAGACACGTTTTAGTGAAAGTATAAGTAATCAAAGTAAGACTTAATGATGGAACCAGTCAGGATAAAGAGAACAGTTGTTTCTTCTGGAAACATAACGTGATACCTGACAGCTTTGAAAGCAGAGATGGGACGTTTGCTTTACAAGTCAGTAAGGCTGAGCGATGGGTTTCAGCTTATATTTTTGATGCATTATTGCAGTTCACTTTTAAGCACAAGACTATGCGGGTGATTTGTTGGTAATGTTCTTGGAAGGAACTTTTCCCATTGCATATTGAATTCAGAAGTGCATCATAGAGAAGCTTGCATCAGAAAAATTATATCTGGAAACTTTCTGAAATCTCTTTTGAATCCATTTCTGAGATAGTCTTCCAGAAAACAAGTCTCTGTAATAGGTATAAACATGACTTCTTTGCGTTTCTAAAGAAAGCTCCAAAATATTAGCAATTCTCCAGAAGTTTGGTATCTCGTTTATGGTTATTTCAGTACAGGGACTTAACTATTATGAGAAATTCTAGCCTAGACAAACTTGCAGACTTAAATCCTGGGAGCTGTGAATTGCTATCGCATAGGCTTATCTGTGCTGTCTTGCCAACGTGTGTAAACCCGAGGCGAAGGAATATCTGGCAGATTTCCCATTGATTCATTCTGCAATCTGCATTTTAGGCTGTCAGTAAAGATGCTGCTTTTGGTTCGTTGCTTAGCGAATATTCGGTCTTCAGAAACTTCCCGAGTCTGTCTTCTGGCTTTCTGAAAATGAGTCTCTGAATTGGTAGTGGTGAGGAGCAGCTATTTCTAAGTACTGCAGAGGGGGATGTTTGGCCTGGGAAGAGCAGCAGGTATATTCTTGGGCATAACCTATCTTCCCTTGCTGAACTGACAGCATATTTGTATTAATTATTTTTCGCTCTCCAGTCCAGAACCATCTGCGTTGTTGTATTACTGAATCTATATGGTTGGAAGTGCTTGGGAATCGTTTGAAATGTAATTGTTGAGGAATGAAATCCTATGACTAAGGCATAAATCTGGATGCTTATTTTAATTCAACCTCAAGAAAATCCCTGCAGTGTAGAAGCAAAATGAGAGTATGCTGCCTGATTACTGCCAGTATGTCAGAGATCTTTCCCTCAGCGCTCGCGGAAGGCTTGTTACCTGGCACCATCTCTTCGTGCTGCGTTTCCAACGTGGCCATACAGTGCACTTTTACAGGATGTATTTCCTGCGTATAGGCAAGTCAGTGAAAGATGAAGCTAAAAGCAAGCGTTGTGGCTCCTCTGTTTGTCTTTCCATGTTCAGGGACAAAAGTACCCCAGTGCAGCCAGAGCATTCATCCAGTATTTTGGGGGTTCTTGACTGGACGTAGTACATTGCTTTTATGTGTTTTCATCTGTTAACTAGAGTAGCTACAGTGGCTTCATGTCAATTTTGGTTCATAGCCAGTGAGACTTTTTGACTTATTTTTGTTTCCACAGTTCCCAGATTTTCTTTTTGTTTGAATAGCAGATCTGAGGGTATATACAGGTTTGAAAAGATGCTAAATGAGTTTGTGCTCATGCACTGCACGTGTATAGCATATAGTATGTGTATATACATATGTTGAATGAGAGATGATACTGCACAAGATTGGGCAACGCATGTTACAATTTTTGTAGACCTTCCCCATAAACAGAGAAAAAAATCAGTCAATTGTTTTACGTTGTTTGACTCTGAATACCAGTGGAATAAAACCATCATTTAAAATCACTTCTATTTTGGCAAAACCTTTAACATTTCTGCAAATTAAAAGGATATTGTCAAAACTAAATTAGTTAAGAAAAAGCAGCGGTCCTGGTTTAGTGTTAACAGAAAAGACTTAGTAAATAAAAAATAAGTTAATCCCGGATTTTAATTTTTTCCTGACTTTTTGTATCCAAGGGGTATGTGTGCTGGTGCACAAAGCTGGGGAAAATGGGACACAGTAAAAATGAAAGTGAAACTGGAGAGACCTTGGCATCCCAGGAAAAGATAAACAATAAGATGCTGAGAAAGAAGCTAGTTCTGGCTTAAATAATTCAAATATCTATAATAAAACAGGTTACAGACTTAAAAAAAAAAAAAAAAAAAAAAAAAAAGTTTTAAAACTCAATTCTGTTTCTTTCAGAGAGTAATACCTTGATCAGACATTCAATACAGTAAATTTAAAAAGTTTCAGTCATCAGCAGTGAATGGTACCATTTATTTCCAAGGTTTGTCGTCACCATTGCACAGCATTTGAGAGAGTAGATTTCAAAACACATTTTTGTCTACTTCTGATGTTGTTATTCTGGTTGTTGTTTAATAAACCCATCCACAGTCTGGATGAGAAAACCATTGTATGCTGTTGGCAGTCTCATCTGGCAAAAAAGCACAGTTTAAACTGGGTGCAAGTAATTTCCTCTTGCCCCAGAGCAAAAAGTGGTACAGCAGGGCAAAGTAACCAAAGTTTAAAGCAGAAAATGGGCAAGATGTTGTTTTTCTACCTGAGTTTAGATGAAAAGCTCAGGTGCAAATTTTAAGGCACAGATATGTCTGTGATGAGCTGCATTTTAAGCACTTTATACGTAAGGCAGGATTTTAAAAGAATACAGTTGCGTTCAGGAGGAAATGTCAGTTGTCCTAGCAGCGTATTCTGTAGGAACAAGGCAGGGAGTTCTTAGCTGGTCAAATGTTCATGTGGTCTAAGCAGAAATGTAAAAGTGCAGGGTTTGCATTGGAATGAGAATGGGGTCATCCACCCTTTGTACTCATCATCAGGGAAGCAGAACCTTCTTCCAGAGAGACCATAGGAAATCAATGAGTACACTTTGCTAGTGTAGAGATAAATGTGCACTGCAGAAGGGTATTAAATATAAAAGGGCAACAGTAAAATGATTTACTGTGTGAAGCAGTGGAACTTTCTTTTGGTCACCTAAAAGGCAATTTTCTTTCTTCCTTTTTTTTTGATAACATAATTGTATTTTTTAATACTAATATCTGAAAACAAGCTGGCAAGCAAACTATTCTGCAGGGATTTGAGCTGTATAATGCAAGCTAGGAGAGGCTTGTTTACAAATGGCAGCTTATTTAAAAATGTATGCATGGTTTTGAACATATTACCCGACATTTATCATTTAGATTATAATCATCTGACCCGACTTTACCAAAAGTTAATGGGTTTTCTGATTTTTTTTTTTTTTTTTCCTGAGGCAGTGTGGATGCTTGGGATCCAGTTTGCCTCGCTATGACCAGAAGGTATCACTGAGGGATACCAGCGCGACGGATGCACATAGGAGAGAACCTGACGTACGTTTAGGTGTAGAGGCTTAATGAAATGTGGAAGAGCAGGTGCACAGTCCTAATGTGCTGGTGCTTTTTTATTTCCTCTGATGTGTCTGTTTGCTGTGTGAGCAAATCTTCTTGTACGTTTGAAACCTATAGGACTGTAAAATTGCTAAAAAGGAAGGAAAGCCAATATTTTACAATATCTTTTGTCTTAGGTACTGTGTTGTCTGCAAATGGCAATTCTTGTGTCTACTCTAAAGGTAAAATTGAGGTGAAGAGAGATTAATAGTAGAGCGGTCCTTGCTCTGGACACGGCACTTGTGACATGGTGGTCTTAATTTGGAAGGAAAAATGGAGTGCTCTCGGTCCAGTGTGAATGCGTTGGGACCTGGGATGGCAAGAGGGGTGCCTGCACTAGCCCTTTGCTTGGGAGCAGGAGCGTGCTGCGAGTCCCACCGCATCCCGCCCCTGCTGTGCTTTGGTTTGTCTCGTGGGTTGGTCCTGTGGGACACGCGCTGAATTCCTTTTGGATAGAACAGAGCCAGGAGATGTTCTGCAGGAGCTCCTCTTCTGTATTCAAACTATAAATTGACGTTCAGCTCACGGGACGAGACCAGAGCCTGGGTGAACAGACCTCGCCCCCAGGTGTGCAGTGTCGGTGTCGGATCCCCAGCAGCAGCTGTTCTGCTCTTCCCGTGCCGCGGTTCTGTGCTGCTCGCTGGCGTAGCTCCGCTTGTGGAGCCCGCCTGAAGGCCCACCACTGGCCGGGAAGCCAGGCGGGGGCTCAGGGCTAGCACAGTCACCTGGCACGCGTCCTTTGATGGCAATCACCAGGCCATTATTCTTTCCCTCAAAAAGGGGTAGTTTGGGTTGGCATGAAGAGAAAAGGTTCATTTGATCGCTTGTAATATAACACACGAGCGGGTAAGAGGCACTGGTACTCTGGCTCTCAAAAGCCCTCCACATTTTTAACCCGTTTTATTATTTGCAAGAGCAATTTAGTTCCTAATGTTAACAATGAGTGATTATGATTCTGTACTTCCGTTTACAGCATAAATTAGCATTTTGTTTTCCATTACAGCTTTTGAATGAGGAATTATAATGTATAATTTGCTGCAAATAGATGTTATCATCTCTTTGGTTGTGAACAACCACATAAACTTGAGCAAATGATAAAAATGGAATCAATTACTTCTCAAATGGAAATAGTTTACAAACCTTCACATACAAAATGACAATGGAAGCTGGTTATTGTAACAAATAATTACTTTTTTTTTAAAACAACATTTATTGAATTCCATTGACAATTTAGTAATTGTTTATAGAGGATTTTACTGTCCCCCCTCAAAATACATGCCACATAATATCTGCGTTTTTTAAACTACAGATTGCCTCCATAGCCCGTGTGTCAAGCTTTGACCACATATATTCACCTGTACGCACGTTCCAGAAGGGGAGCGCTGAGCCACGAATTACACTGATGTTGATGATGGTTAGAGAGCCTCACAGTATCCTGGGATTATTAGGTCAAGATTGAAATTACAGAAGAGAGAAGGGAAGAGTATGTGTGGTAGGCTGCCTCCAAAGCCTGCTGAAGGTGCTGTGAGTTTTTCTGCCACTTGAGAACTGACGATATAGGTCCTGGTTGTTGGGAGGATAGAGAGGGGAGGAGACAGTACTGTAATTGCTTGAATGAGTGGATGCAGTGAATGTCTGCTGGAGGGGAAGGTGATTATACCTCACGATAATGAGTTTACCAGTATGAATTTCATGAAACAAAATTTTCTGTCAGTTGCTATGACATGCTTTTGTTTTATACAGAGTTATTTGTGCTTGGAAAAGTATCACTTCACAGCCAGAATGAATGTGAGAAGCAATCCAGGATCCCACCCATTCTTTCTTTGCTCCTTGTAGACCTGCTTCATCTTGCCTAAGGACATAATCCACGTAGCATTTTCAACCCACTCCTTCAAGGAGGCTGCCTAAACGGCACCAGTTTTCTGCATACTGTTTTGCATTTATGTTGTATTCTGGACCTCCGAAGCTCTGACCACTTAAAGCCGTCACCCACATGACCTCAGTACCCGAATTCACCAGCCTTTTTCTCGTAGTCTTCGCTGCTATCCCACTGCACCTGTCCATGGTGGATGCGATATAAGCCCTGGTTGAACATACTGAACTGATCTCCTCACTCCGCTCCCCATCTTACATCTACTTAAAAATACAATTCACAATCCATACTTTGCATCATTTAGGGCTTTAGAATTTAGACTTCTTGTTGATCCTTTTAAAGCCTTCGCATAATTTAGCTTTTCCCTGTTTACTATGTTACAGCCACTCTTTCTGTTTACAAACGGTGCTAGATTTGCTGCTTGTCTGGGTTGCTTCTCCTCAGCAACATTTTTTTTGCTATCCCCACACTTCACCCTTTGACGTAGAGAAGTCGTGAGCTAGCAGAGGAAGATTACATAAGCTTTCTTCTGCCCGGTCTCCTGAAAGCCATCGTTACCTAATTATTAAAAATGGATAAACTTAATTTGGGCTTGGAAAGCTATGGAACAAGCTGAGCAAAAAACAGTAATCACCCTGACTGCTTCATTTCCTTGCGGTTGTCTGGCACTCATTTCTTTAGGTTGGTGTCTGCTGACATGCTTCGGTTTGTCTGTAGATCAGCCTCTTTTAATAATTAAAAAAAGACTCTAGAACATTACAGGTGAAGTAATTCTGGGGGAAAAAATAGTGATAAAATGGGACTAGTATAACATGCAATTCAGGATGCTGTATTCAGCGTCCTTCTCTTGAGACCATGGAGCTGATGGCTAAGGATGGAGATTTCTCATATTGTTATTTTTGAGGTAGCTATTGGGTGTGAAAATTTACTTTCTTGTTTTCACTAAGTCTTTTTTATTTTTTTCAACTTTCTGAACACACTGTCTGGGGTTGGGGAAGGAGGTGAGTGTTATGAAGCTGTGTATTTGCAGTGAGGCTTTTTGAAGCTTAGAAATAGACATTTGTTGTAGCAATCATTTCTAAAACCAAGTACCAGTGGCCCTTCAGGAATGTGTGCATGGCTCCATAAAATGTATCCAGTCATCCTGGGGTTCCTGGACTGAGCAGTTTACAGTCTCAGAGGTGTACTTGGACTGTAAAATCGCACTCCAACAAGATAACTCACTTCAACCACTTGTTTTCTTCTTTCTTTTTTACTTTTATTTTTTCTTTTCCTTAACAGTCAAATTGTACAACGTGACTTGGTGTATCTGCTGAACTTTGACTTTTTATTCATAAAGCTTCTCATTATATCTGTCTGCTACCTCTTATATGCTCATAGTTTGCTTAGGCCTTGATCCAGCAGACCACTTAATTGCTCAACTGTAAATGCTTGAAGTCAAGAGAACTGCTTAAAATGTGTGTGGTGTGTTGGACTGGGGCCTTAGACAGCTCTATCTTAAGGTCAGAGAACTTTGCTTCCTTGTTTGTTAAGCACTTACCATACTTGCAGTACATTAGAAGTATCGATGGTAATTATGGCAGTGGGAGCAAGAAAGCAATGAGGAGATCAAGGAAACGTAGCAATGTTTACAGTCTTGTTTATTGCCAGTTCAGTCTCTTTCTTTGTTGAATGGATTTGCAAATAAAAGATTATTCCTTTTCCTTTCCCAAGAAAAAAGTCTTGTGATGGAAGGAATAGGTAGTGCGTTAAAACGCAACATTTCGTGCACTGACAGAAAGCCATGCATGAAAGATACTTGAGGACAGGAAACTCCTTCTGGACCTTAAGCAAGGTTTGAAAAGAAAAAAAAAAGATGGCTGAAAACATGCAATGGTTTAAAAAAAAGATTGTAAGTAGGACACACACACACTTAAATATTTAAGTCGTTTACAACAATGAGTATATGAACTACTGACCAAATAAATTAGTAAAACAAAAGTAAGGTTGCACTTCCAGCCTTTTTTATTTTCATCCAAAAGACTGTTAATTGCTGGAGGATTAAAATAATTCATATTCAAGGATAGAAAATGATAACAGTGTGCAGAAGCTTGGATGCTCCAGCTATGCAGAAACAGTGAAAGGAATACTTTTTGCTTTGTGTGATGTCAAAGCCAAAAGAAGGAGGGGAGGGAAAAAAAAAAAAAGGGAGAGGGTTGTGGCTCTTTAATGTCACTTTCAGAATAAAAATAATGCTGTAAAAGAACCGGCATAATCTTTTTCTATTTATCTAAGTCCTTTTTTCCTAAAGAGTTAGGGCAGCATTGTTAATTGATTTTTTTGACACTCATAATAACAGTTTAACAGTTGTATTAGAAATAATTTACAAAGGATTTTTTTTTCAGAAGCTTGAGCCTTGCAGAATCCATTGTGGAGAAGTGGGTAGGGAGTGGATTATTGTACATCACTGTTCTCACAGAATTATAATCTGCTTGATTGGTAAAATGCATGTGCTTTTTGCATTGTCCATTTTCAACTGGTGGTGTCTTTCCAATAAGATTTGCTGGTTTAGTACTAATAGCATCAGGATATCTTGTGCCCTTTCAGTATAAATAAAGGTTGTCCTAACAGCTGCTCGCATTGTGCTGGCATAGTATCGGTCTTTGCTGGACTGCCAGTTTTTGGCTAGAGTATTTTAACACGCTGGAGCTTTTCTCTGGTTACCAATGGTTGAATCATTTCCAGCTGTGAAAACAGATGTGTGCCTTTTTTGGGAAGTAAAGTTAATTAGGGGAGGCTTATGAATTGCTCCTTTCAGTTATTTATTTAATTCATTTTATTTGGGGTAAGAGGATGCATTTAGGAATAGAAATAGTTTTTTATCAGCATGAACTTTGTCAGATTATCAACATGCACATCATTACAAGGAAAATTCTGGTCATATCGTGACAAAAAGAGCATGTCAGTTGCCCCATGACATGTTGAAAATGAAAATAAGAAATACTTTGTATTTAAATTGGTAACTGTTCAAGTTCAGACAAAAGGGGCAAATGAAAGTGACCAGATGACCTTAGCGCCTATTGTATACTAATATTGCTATTCAGGCATTTTGTAAGGCTGGCTCACAGTCTTTCCAAATCTGTATGGACAAATGTTTTACATCTCATTTTTTTTTTCTTCTTTGTCTTTTATCTTTGTTGAAAGGAATTCTCTAGGTGAAAACTCCTCTGGAAAATATTTGCCATGCTCCAGACATCCTTTTGTTTTTAGCCTGGTGATTTGTATCTTCAATGTTGACATCTATTTTTACATCTGCTGGTAGGCACAATGCAGTTGTTATGGAAAAGGAAACTTTTAGTATGAAGAAATTGTTAGTTTTGTGATTTCTATGCTTTTATTCTTGATTGTTACATAAAATAAATGGCGGATGATGAAAATGAAACTAGCAGCAGCTCATTTAATTTTTGTTAGCCTTGTTGCAGATAGGTGTCTTATGAAACAGAAGGCTGTTCATTAGAGTATCCTTGAATATGAGCAACAGTGTGCATATGCTAGGGCTGCAGAGTAAAACCCCAGATGTACAGAAGTGTCGCTAGAATTGTCACTAAACCTTCATGTCTAAAGGAACTATCAACTCACTGAGCAGCATTCATCTTCTCTAAGACTACTACAACTGTAAGCTAGCAATACAAACAAAACTAATGTTAACACATGTAATTTGTTTTTTTTTTCCTAAAAAAAAGTGTATTTGGAATGATCATGGAGAGACTATTATAAATAATAAATACAAAATTCTTGTGGAGGTTTCAGACGTGCATCTGTGAAACCACTGAGCTTTTCTTCTGCCTCGAGTACACAGAACTATCGTGTCAACTGCAGGGCATATTTGATGCTTTGGATGCATTCCCTCTGCAAGGGTCTCGGTGGAAAGCATTACATGTTCAGCAGAGTGTGCTGCTTATCTTATTTATATTGTTGCAGAGAAGGAGGAGATGGCATACTTCTCTCATTTTAAAAGCACAGGAAGCTGGGCAGTGGTTTGAAGGTTTTTTTTGTACGGGGCATTGCTTCCTGCTTAAGCAGAATGACTGTCTGTGTTAGGATTAGCAGTTGCCTGGAATGATGAATTAATGTGGCAGTACTACCTGCAATACCAGTTCCTATGACCTTACCATGTTATATTCCTATTTTTGGGAATCATTTTTCCAGATATTAACTGTATGGACTGGTTTTGTCCCAATGGTTGCATGTCTCAAGTGAGGGTATTTGTTTTTAACAGAGATATCAGTAAGTGTTATTTTTACTGTCTTCAGGAATGTTATTAGATTTAAAGGAAAAAAAAGGCAAAATTTCATACTGTGATATATAATTAAATTTTTTCACCGAGGAAAACTTTTTTTAAGGATCCTTTTTAATAGTTTTTTTTAATAACACAACAAGCAAATAAGAGAACAAATAAGAATAAAATGACTGGCATATTGAGAAATACTTTGCAAAAAATATTTCTTTTGTAGGTTAGAATGTGTAAAACAAAGTGGCAGCAAAAGTCAGAGCTGTATTTGATTAGGAATTGGAAGGTTATTAATAGTGCTGATTACTTCAGCTTACTTATGTCTGCTCTAGTATTACTCTTATTTGTTTGCAACAGTAATCAAGCTCACTGTAAGCCCTTATCTTTGACCAACCAGAAGAAATCATAAAAGGAAATAATTGTTTAGTGAGAGACTTTGATAACAGCGTGGCTCTTGTGCGGGAGACAAGGAGATAACACTGTCTGAATGAAATGATATAACCGAGGTAGCTAAGGTGATAAATTCTTCAGTAGTCTTGTCTTCAGTGGTAAAATATACAGCAAATTAAAGATGTCTTTTCAAGAATCATCTTAAGAACTGATACTATTTGTAATTTGCATGTTCTGTATTTGCATGTGTAGAGGGAGAGTGAGGAGATTTGGTGTTGAGAATAATACAATTTTGTAAAGCTTCAGGTTTACCACAGAGTTAGACCAGATGATTCAGCCATTACTTATTATCCAGTTATCCCTGTATTGAATTGAAAGCTGTGGTTAGTGTTCGACTTGTATTTGACCAGCTTGTTTTCCAGACATGAAGTATTTATCTGAAGAAAGGCATCAAGATACTTGGTAGAGCCTTTGATACTTATTGTGCTGGTTAATCATCCTCATTATTTGCTTTCTTTAGAAAGCTCTGTTTTTCATTAGATTTGTTTGGAATTCATTTTCTTGGAAGAGATTCTCTTTATGATTTGATCTGGTAGCTTGGAAAGCCCTTCAGTGTCTTTTTTTTTTATCATCTGAAAATTAGTTTTACTCAAGACACCACTGAGTTTTCTTTTTAAGCTAATCAGAGTGATCTCTTTAAGACTCATAGTGGAGGATGTTATTTGCAGACCTCAAGTATATTTGTGCAACTTCTCTATTTTCCTCCAGTTTTTTGCTTTCCCTTTAGGAAAGTTAGATGCTGGAAGTATGACATGGTATTTCAGAATTGCTCTCTTCAATGCTCTCAGTACTAAAGAGAAGAATTCACTTTCCTGCTTCTTCAGTACATTCAATGTTCAAATTAATTATTTTTTTTACTGCAATATCTCAATGAGAGCTCCCATTGAGTCTGTTGTGGTCTGCAAACCTTACCATCTTTACTGGTACATCATCTGTTTGTTAGTTGCACCTTAGTACTTTGCTTTATTCAAACATATTTTGCTAAACCAGCCTTTTTTCATCTTTATGACTCTTTGCCAGTCATATTTCTGTCTACTAATTTTATCATTAGTGTCTTTATATCCCTGATGAAATGTTGAGTGGTGTGAAGCCTAGCACCAGTCCTTGCTGAAACCCAGGAGAAACATCTCAACCCTAAGCTAATTCTTCATTGATAAGTGTTTTATAATCTCTCTCCTAGCCCCTTTTTAATATACTTAAATGTACTCTTATACAGTATCTTCTCAATACTTAAGTCTGAAAGTCATGCTGTAATAAATCAGCTGCCTTGCAGAAAGTCTCCTACAGATGCATAATTACTGAACAAGTAGTCTCATCAAATATTTGAGTTAAAATTACCGGATATTTTTAGTGAAGAGATGCCAGTCCTCTAGTTAAGTTACACATCTATGTAACAGCACATTACTTAGTTCCTGCTCCTCCCAGGAAAGTTATATTTTCGTATTCATAGTGTCTAAATGAGCATTTTTATAACTTTGGATCTATAGAGGCTATACTTGACTTTCCACATGCTTACACATTTAATGCCTATACCAAAAAGACAGTTATAAAAGCATTGTGTTGGGAGCAAGACTTTACACACGATGCATACTTAATATGTGTTAGTTTGCCAGCTTCTTGTGTGTGTACCCTGGATAGCATTAAAATACTTCCATCTTTTTCTAGATAATGCTTGAATAACTAGAAACACATTCAGAATTGGTCTAGACGGGGAAAAAAAAAGCTTTAGCTCCTTAGTTTGAAAGGAGCCAAAATCTTGGCTCCTTAGTTTAGTGCAAAAAGGAAAAATGAGAGAGACTAAATCCAGATTCAGTATTGCAGAAGTCAGTCCGAGTCAGGGCTGAATTACTCCTATATATGTGAAAATGAGCTGGATGCATTACTTGTGCACGCGCTTCATCTGCCTCAGACTCTATCAGCCAGGACTGCTTCTGAGGGAGGTGGCCCTCAGGCCAGTGCCACCTTGCTCACCTCTTGCCTCTGGCTCTCTGTAGCCACACAGACGTCCTGGGGCACCAGGGCGGCAGCACAGGCTCAAGAGAAAGCCAGCTAAGAAATGGCAAATCCGTGTGTTTCAGCATCGGCGGTGCCCATGCTGGTTTCTCTGTGGTGTGGACCTGCGGCCAGGTGCACTGAGGGAGTGACCAGGCACCGTACTCACCTTTACTGCCCCGCTCTGTTGGCGTGGCTTGTCATGTCCCTCCTGACAGAAAGCTCTCCGTTCAAATTTGCCGGCTTCGTTGCACGTGTAATTGCTCCGTAACCTTGTTCTCTCAAAATGCCCTAAAATAACTTAAGCATTGAAAAAATTCTGCTCTTATGACTCTTAAGAACCGTAGGCAAACCTGACTTCGTTTGGAAAGAGCTTGGGTTTGTTTGAAAGGACCATGGCTGTGCTGTCATGCTAGGACACTGTCAAGAAGTGGTGGCAATCTACTGGAGGGAGGTTTGTAGGGCTGGTAGCCTGGCTGAGCTGCAGCCCAAGGGACAAACCGAATTCAGCCTACGTTTGTTGTGAAAGCACTAAACAGGGAGAGGTACTAAGTAGGTAAGAGCTAAGTGTGTTTTTTTTTTTTTTTTTCCCTGAGAAACATCTGAGGTGAAATAGGTCTGGATTTCCTTTTCGATAGATCTGGAATTTTCTTAATTGAAGAGCTCTAGGTAAATGAACAAAATTTTCTGTAGGTATGTATGGAGAATGTGGTTATCCCCCCATCCCCTTTCCCCCTAGGAAGTAATGATTTTGAGAATCTAGGCTTTCGAAGGCTCAGATTCAGACATCTTAAATGGGGCTGACTCTCAGTGGCTAACTGTTTAGCATTTATTGAATTTTGGGGCTTTTTATGATCTGTTTTTGAGCAATCCAGTCTTACGAATCAGTCTCTTGACGTGCGTCGTCTCTGGTAGTTAACACGTGAGGACAGCTTGCAGCCGTATTGAAGGGAAAGCTACGTGGAGACATTGCTGGGCTGAGTTATGCAGGGAATTACCGATAGTCACAAAAATTGATAACTGTAACTAATGTCTTCTCAATAATATGCTCTTACAATGTTTGTTAAACACAGGTGGAACTTTGATGACCTGATAGATAAATTTTTTAAAAATAATCCTAGCATGCTTGGTCTGTTAACTAGTCCCACAGTGCAGAGCTCTGAACTTCATTCAGGCTCTTGAGCCATAATCCCCATATGTTCCCCTAGAAAACAAAATTTGGTGATGTGTTTTTTACTTGCAGGTTGTACAAGCTGAAGAGTGGAACAGGCCTATCCTGGTGCCTGTGCTAGACTTGTGTGAGATAAAACATAGCCTGAAAGATTTCCCTGTAAACTGTCAGCGACCACTGAGAATTTTGATTTGGAAGCAATGACTGTATTTAGAGCTGAGTCCGGAGGGCTTCGGGTAACATTTGTTGGAGGTGCTGAGCCTTGTTTTCTGAAGGCACATGTGTGAGAAGCAAGGTGCCTTTCCCTAAGAATTTAGGTAAGCTCTCTGGAAATGCGTAGTGCTGTGTAGGAATATTTGAGACAGTTTTAAATGAACTAGCTCAGATGACAAGGCAACGGAGATGCATGGCACTTCAACCTTCTTGTGGATTAGTTACCGCAGTAGGCAAGCTTGTCAGTTTTTCTTCATTTTGTCCGCTATTCGGATGGAAAGAAGGTTGTGTTGCTGAACGGAGATATCCATTGCCCTTTGCATATAGTATATGTGCATTTTAGTTTTACTTGTATTAGTAACTTTAAACATGAAATGAAGGGAATTCCAAAAATTTTATTCTTGGGAGGAGATGTAAGAAATCTCTGTCAAAACAAACCTAAAAGATGATAACTGAAGTTCAGGTTAAAAAGCTTAGCACTCGCATTGCCTCAAGTTAAAAATAAATTATTATTTTTTTCATCTAGCATAAAACTGAAATAAAAGTAAACATTGAAAAGCCTAGTTTCATGTTAATTTAGATGTATTTATGTGTCTGAAAACTCAAGATATTTCGCTGCCAAGCAGTGAAAATGCCATCTGTGTAACATTTTCTTAAATAAGTTTGTATATGTGCCTTCTTTAAATTCTTAAAGATAAGAGATGTGACTGTTTTTGAAGTGAAAGCTAATGGTTTTGAATGAGCAAAAAATACTTAATACTCTAAAATAGAAGAGAGATATCCATACGAAGTCATCTAACTCAAAGATAGTGTGGCAAAACTTGCTTATAACTCATATGCATAGCCAGTAGTGTGGGAGGAAAGTGCAGATATTTCAAATCTTGCAAACAAAACTGTAATCAAAGTTTTAAGCGTTGTCCTGCTGATCCTGTATTTAATGTTCTCCCCAGCATCTTCCTGTTATGGAGTAGCACAATGTACAGTATTTAGTATGTGTTTAATCACTCTTTTGTTTTTAAACAGATCTTCTTCAACTGGTAGCAGCTTTAAGAATTATGTGAGTAGAACTGCAGGAACAAAAGCAAATGAGAGAAGACAATGTAATGATACTCTATACTTTATATATTAGTTTTCTTTCATTTGGGAACTCAAGGAGTATTGCTTTTGGTTGCCAAATGTTAGGCTGATTGCTTTCAAGGTGAAGCTGTACTATGCTGCTTTGAACTGATACTGCATGATTAAGGTAATAAGTAAGTGCCACTTAATTGGAACAGGCCTGATCTGAAGACATTCCAGGTAACTGATTTAAGCCAAACAATACTTAATTGCAATGACTGTTGCTTAATGGGATGGTAATTATGTGCATTGGGGATGCCTTCAAATGATTCATTGGTGGTCTTTTGTGTCTCTCTCAATGTTGGCTCTTTTTTCTGTTATTCAAAACAGCTTTCAGTCTCTTCATAAACAGCCATGATTCATTCAGAAAGTGGATAAACTATTGCAGTGGTTGGCTTTTAATGGTTCTGTGCCAGAGCTTTAAAATCAGCTTGCTTAAAATCATAATGCCTCTAATGATTTTTGAAGACCTTTTTACTTCCTTTCGGGGTTTTGAAGCTTTGTTTTTGCTTTTTCATTTTTCTCTGTGATCAAGAATGTTAGAAATTGAAATAAGGAAAGACAAGTCACATAATTCTGGATCTGGCTTATGGGTTGTGGCAGGCGCTACTAACATTGTGAGACTTACTAAATCATAGAAGTTATGTTCTCTGCCCTTGGCAAATCGTTGACTTAGTTTAGTTCTGTCATACTCTTTTTGCGAGGATTGCATGTTTTTGTCTGAGTGAGCCCTCCTGATGTGTTACAAAAAACACTTTGCAAATGGGGTACCCACATTTATAGTTGAAATGGGCCGAACATGAAAATGGGTCCTTTATCCCACTTTCTCAAACGCTGCCCTACCAAATACTGGTTTGTACCTTCTTAATTTAGCTTTGCTCTGCCTCGCTCTTACTAGTGTTGCTCTGCCTATCTACTATGATACGCATTATCATATCATCAGTATAGGATGCTGATGTTTGCAGCTTCAGTTGCATTATGGCTGTCCACTTTTTTCCATATGCGTTTGCACACTTTCACACCGTATCTTTTGAGGCCGTTCTTTTGAGTAGGTGTGTGTATTGGCGGTTGTGCTGAGAGGCAGTGTTTCTGAGGTAACTTGGCAGACGAGTTCCCTCACAGTGCTAATATTACAGTTCCGTTTTAATTCCAGAAATATCATGCTTCCATATTTTTCAATTTTATATCTTATTTACAGAGTGAATGTATTGGATTAGCATAAGTAACTGTGTTTGAGTTTAAAAGACTTAGAATCTTTCCATTTGTTATTTCTAGATAGCTGGTGCTTTTATGTCCCCTTTTCTCTCTTATTACATCTAACACTTGAAATGTGGGTAGGTTTTACTGATAGCTCCTGCAAGGAGTGATTTTTCAATGGCAGGAACATACATAAGAAATTTTCATTATTTAAAAAATAGACATGTTTCTCTGTCAGCAAATAGACTGCAAATATGAAAGCAGGACAGTGTTTTTATCATGAACCTCAGAACCAGCATATATTGCTGCCTTCAAAAATGAAAGGACACTCCAGGGTTTGTAGGATAACACTTCCTCCTTTTCCTTCATTTTTCATTATCTCTTCACTTTAGGAATATTTAAGGAAGAGTTTCAGTGACACATGTATGAAAGGTGGCGCAGGAGGCTTTGCTGGGAAAACCAAAAGTATGCATCTCCAGAGCAGCAAAGTTGTCTTTGACTCCAGCCTCAAGCACTCTTACATATTGCATCATATCTCTTTATTTAAATCAGCTGAGAATATCTAACCCCATTTCTTTTGAATGAAAAAATATTAGAAATATGAAGCATTATTTTCATCAGCATTTTCCATGTATATGTTTATAGAAAAGTAGAGAAACTCTCAGATATTGTCTAGGCTACTTAATTCATTGGTCATTGCTTCCCAGAAAGGAATTTTTTTTGTTTTTCGTTCTTTTTTTCCCCGCTCCTGCACCTTTAAAGTGCCAGACAGCGTTTTCAAAATGTCTTTTTGTTTTGGTGCCTTTATGCTTCTGCCCCTCTGTGACGTTTGTTAAAGGGCCTGACTTGCAGTGGGTAGAGATGTGGTACTTTCAGAAAGTGTAAGGTTCTCTAAGATGCCTGAAGGTTGGCTCCATTTACCTGCAGAAATTAAAACTAACCCCAAAATATTTGAAATACATTTTCAAACCCACTCAGCTCAGTAAATGTGAAGGTTTTTAAGTGTATTAGTGAGATGTAGGCCCTTGTTTTGATAGGTGTTGTATTTACTAATACTTTATCTTTTAAGTCAAGGTGTTATATATATATATTTTAAAAAAGCAAATTAATAAATAAGGAAATTGTAAATCTAACATTGCCTGTGTAACACCAATTATTCTAGTTCTCTGATGTATAAAGAAATGCTTTTATCACAGCATGACTTATACTTCAGTGCAACATAAATGCTATTCTTTCATCAGGAATTTCCAC
Source organism: Cygnus atratus (assembly GCF_013377495.2). Classification (NCBI taxonomy): domain Eukaryota; kingdom Metazoa; phylum Chordata; class Aves; order Anseriformes; family Anatidae; genus Cygnus; species Cygnus atratus. Next base: position 58,877,764 of record NC_066365.1, read on the forward strand.
ATATATACCTAAAAATTGAAGTAAAAACCATCATAAAACATAGCTGAGTTAAATCTGTTGACCAGCCTATAGAGCATGTGTACTTTTTTTTGTGAGTGTATGGTTTTATTGCTTTTCCCTTAAATGCTTTCCTAATTATTGCTTTCCTTAAAAACAGTATTTGTAAATATTTCAGAGTAAAAATATCAGTAATTACAATGTTTCAGTAATATGTTTTCAAATAAAGGTCACGATTATTAGAGAGATACAAAAACTAAAAAAAATAGCAAGTTTTAAGCTATCAAAACTAGGATCCAGGTTTTAATGAGCTTTCGATTTGGTGGTTAGGCCAGAGTATAGTTGATACAGATAGAGACGACTGCCTTCTCCTGAAGGCCCGGCTCCCTGTCTGTTCCTTGTGGTTGTGTAGTGGAGCTATTTTTTTTTAAGGTTTTCAGACTCTAAATCCAAGTCTTTCCCTTACTGGTTGAAGTATCTTTTGAAACAGAAGTTCTCTGGCTCAGCCTGATGGCTGTGCAAAACTACTTGTGAAGTGTCCCCGTGCCTCTCACCCAAAAGGATAGGGATGCTTCCATCTCCATCTTATCTTCCTCCTCCACCTGAGGATTTGATCACTGACGTGGTGACGCGGGAGGAGGCCAGCAGCCACGGCTTTAGGCCGCTGAGGCTGGAGCAGAGGTGCCGGTCTGATCACCGTGCTCCATCCCTTGTCTTGCGGCACAGATGAGAGCAGAGTGTTTCTCAGTAGTGCTGTTGCTGATGCGGTTCTTCTGGGATCTGGAGCCTCTCGATTTTTCATAGCCTTTCTTTTTTTATCCTCCCTTGGCATGTCACGGTTTGGAACAGAAGAGTCGGTGCCCAGAGGGCCTTGTGGTGTGACTGTATGTGCGTGATGTGCTAGCACAGTGCGGAACCAGGAGGCAGGGGAGGAGAGCGAGTTACCCCAACTGGCTCAGCTAAGCCCCTTACCTCATACAAGAGGTAACTGCCGTCGTGGCATAGGGCCGTGAGGGGAAAGCAGACAATTTTATAGGTTTCTGTTGTAGTTTAGCTTATTTACTGTGGAAATTGTGGCTGAAGAGAGGCTTTTGAAAGCTGTGTTAACTGGGAGAAGCTAAGTGCCCTCATGAAACACAAGTGAGGATGTAAGAAGAGACATGGAGGGCCTTGTGGAAGAAGCAGACAAATGGGCCATCTGTAACCGTAGAGACACTACTGCTAGATGCTGGTAGTGCTTCTAAAGTCATAAATTGATAATGCTGTTAGTGTTAGATGCCAGAACTGCTGCTAGTGTCCAACAGCAGGAGTAATTTTCCCACTGGGAGAGTGAGTCATGCCGTCCCTGTGGAGAGAAGTGTATTAAAAACGTGGAAACTAGTGAATTACGCTAGTTTTTAGAAAATACTGAAATAGATCTTATACAATGCCTGCGTTGTCACATTGCAAATAGGTTCAGATACGTAACCCCTAGCAAAAATAGGGGCTGTACAGGACAGGTTTGTATTAGGCACTACAGTGATATGCAATGCAGAAGGACATCAGGAAGAAGGGAAGGAATGCAGACAAAGGGCTTAAGGCGGAGATGGATAAATAATAAATTAGAGTTGGCTTTCCATCAGTGATTCTGCATTCTCCTGCTAGAGGGGTGACAAAGTGTCTTCTCCACCAGCCCCAGCAGTTGATAACACATCCTGGATTCCCATTGCCAGGCAAGTCCATGGTCAAGCTGGGAAATCAGCCTGGGGGTCAGGGTCTGGGTGAGGACCGATGGGGCCCACAGCACAGTGATGCAGCTAGGGCTGTAGCAGGATCAAGCAGCAGAACATCAGCTTAAAGCAGCTCTTACAGGAGGGGGGGCAGTCCTGGCTGAGGCATCCCAGTAGTGCTGTCTGGGAGCCGCTCTCTCCAGTCATGGTTGGGAAGCCCTCAGCTGTGCTGTCTTTTAGTTGGCCTGGAGCCCTGGCAGACAAACCTCCAGGAGGGGATGCTCTCAGAGTGCTGAAACTTTACTGACTACAGCTGCCCCGGGTCTCTCACGTGCAGTAAATCACCTTTCAGAGTCTTAAAATCTGGGTGAGGCATAACTGGTAAATGAGACAAACAAGGGTGTAGAGGGAAGAGCAGAGTAACAAGGTAAAAAGATTGTAGCTGTGTACACAATTTGTAGGCAAATGGCAGAAGTCACCCTGATCACAACTTGGTGCTAGTTGTTTATTACATATTGTCCTACCTACAGGAAAAAACGTCCTAAGTGCTGCATCAGAAGAAGTAAAAGGAATTGTTGTAGTCCTCAAACTGAGCAATAAGGGGAGAGAGAAAGTGATTCTGTGAGCATGGGAAGGGCAGATGACATGGTATGGCAGGTCTTCTCAGGAACACTCAAGGACTGAAAGAAGTTTAGTAATACAGAAATGGAGTGGATGAAACACTGTGTGGTGGAGCTGCTGTCATTTTTTGCCTGACTGGAAGAACAGCTTGTGACTGGTTTAAAGTAAGGAGAATATCAGGTTTTGCATGAGTCACGGCAAGCCAGGAATGTATCTCACACAGCTCTGTTCAGCATTGCTCCTCACTTCATTGTTGCAGTAGCAGCCCCCGTCCTGTGTGGGGTTGCTGTTATAATAGGCTATGTACAAACGCCAAACAAAAGCTCTATCAGACAGATACTCTTACCCTGCACATACAGTGGCAGATATGGTAGGTGAGCGCAGGCAGGTGGGGAGGTGCAAGGAGACAACAAAGCACTTGTCTCTAATCTCTGTGCACTAATGTACTTGTCCTGTTGTGAAAACAGGTAGGGCAGAGACCTGGTCTCCCAGGGGCCAAGTGCCTCCTTCAGCAGTTGTTTTCCATTGATACGAATGGGCTCTTTGGGGAATGTGTCATAGCTGTACAAGCCTTTTTTAGAAGAGACACCTGAGAGTTGCGAGAGAGCCATGCGGCCAAGTCAGAGCCTACTTGTACCAACAGTATGACTAAGACTTGTGCTGATGTAAAGAGTGCCTCAGTAAAGTAAGCAGAGATGGAGAGACGCGATAGAACTGAAGGTGAAAAAACTGCTTGAGGTCTCTGTGCTCCCAGAGAAATATTACTTCGATGACTGCAGTAATGATTTGTTTGTGGTTATACGATGTATTTTAGCTTCAGAGCGATGAGTCAGAGCATTTCACAAACAGCGTGATTTTAGTGTAGCATATCCCTTTGCAGCCTGAACTTAGACTTCCATGCTCTTCTAAACCAACGTGTCTCACTTTACAAAAGATGCCTTATACATGCATACAATTGTGCATTGAAGAAATTCTGTCTGGCTCCCAAGAAAGCAGTCTTTATTAAATCAGACACCAAAAGGTCAGCTTGGGTCATAAGCTATGTTGCAAAACATAAAATCTTTGTCTTTTCAAGAAGTTTTTGTATACAAACAAGCAAGGAGGTAAGGAAGTCAATGCAGGTGATTCTGTTCCAAGCCTTTGGAACCAAATATGCTGCAACCCCAGTCTAATAACATACAGAAAACACGTTAGTGTGCAGCTCCTTTTTTTTTCCTGATTAGGTACAGAGATCTTGGCTTTGTTCATGTTTATATCAGGTAAACTCTCTGCATTTTGAACCTTGCAATGTAGTGTTACACAAAGAACCGAGTTTACTTTAAAGGGTGAAAATATTACCTTGTGTTTGGCAGCAGATAATTTTGTAATATTTGGGTAATGTCGTGTTGGTTACCGCTCAGCAGGTCAGTGCAGGCAGTTAAGCAGTTGGTTGCATGTACAGAAAAGTAGATCTTATGTGACTAAATGACATTGACAGACCATTGCAGATTAGGTTTCATTTTCCATTCCCTTCTTTTAGAATAGTTCTTTCTGAATCCCTTTTCCTTTTCGGATTTGATGTATTGTAACCAATGTGTTTGGAAATTACAGCAATGAATATCTATGAAAATTAGGTATGAGTAAATCAAAAGTGGAGAAGAGAAGATCTGGAAAATGCAAATCGATTTAGATTCACAAAATTTATTAACTTTTTGGAGTTTTTCTACTCCCAAGAATATGCAGTATATTATGTCCAAGAAACATCAGTTGTGGCAGGGAATGGGGGCATCAAAGGGAGAAAAGTACTTTTATCCAAATAAAAGTTCTGTGCAAATGCTGAAGAAAACCAGAGATGATGTTGCATGGCAGAATTCATCTGTTCCAGCAAGTGTGTATGCTGTAGATGGAGCAGCAGCTGAATTGCTGTAGAAATTAATTTGCCCCACACAGAATAAGTTGAATAATTTACTAGAATAAACATGCAGGGCTATGATAGGAAACCATCTATTCAGTGTATCTGTAAGGGGAAAAAATGAAAGTAATCTTGTAACTTGCTCTTTGTAAGCAGAGAGAGAAGACCAAGATTTCCTGGGCTCTGTGTGTGATAGGGTGGAGAAGCAGGGCAAAGAGCCCCTCTGTGTGCTACCATCTTGATGAGCAAATAGGGATACCTGGAAGAACAGACCCAACAATACTTGCACGTGAAAGCACAAAGGAGAAGTCTTTATGGTTGGCCCTCATATTGATGCATGTTCCTTTTCCCTGGAGGAAGGAAAAATCATTAGAAATCTGTTCCTGGAGCAGTGCAGCTGTGTACCATGCCAGACATGGGATGTGTGACAGTTGCATCTGGTTTCTGTGTGATGGTTACAAAGCCTGTATGGTTGCTGTCAATCATACAGAGGTGAGGTATGATGCTAAATTAGTTAAAAAAAAAAAAAAATCACAAAGGAAAAAATGCACGGTCTGATTTTGTTTTCCTTCACAGTAAAGTGATGGGATGCCCCAGGTCTCCAGCAGGTGAAACCTGACAGAGGGATGTGAACTCCTTGGGTATGTGTATGTCTGTGGGCTGTGAAAGCAGGCCTTCTCCTGCCATCCTGACCTGACCAGCGTGCTGGACGTACGTGTACCTTGTGTGTTTACTGCCAGCGGACATGGGTGCTGTTCCCCTGTGCTGCTCAGGGGGAGGAGGTAGAAGAGGGTGGGTGGGGGAAAGGTGTTTTTAGTTTGTTTTTAGTTTCTCACTAGTCTAGGTTGTTAGTAATAGGCAATAAATTACATTAATCTCATTTACACCAGGTCTGTTTTGCCTGTGACAGAGATAGGTGAGCAATTTCCCTGTCCTGTCTCAGCCCTTGAGGTTTTATTTTCATTGTATGAAAAACATACAACTCCCCCCCCCCCTCCCCCCCCCCCCCCCCCCCGTAGTATTTTCTCCTGAAGATGAGGAGTGAGAGAGTGGCCTGGTGGTGTTCAGCTGCCTATTGGTGTTAAACCACCATGGGAGAGTTGCAAATCTCTAACAGTTCAGCAAGGCGCTAACCAAAATAGACAAAATATGGTGAAATGAAACCTAGCTGTTTATTTCAGGCAACTGGGAAATACCAGCCTTGGTGCTAAATTTGATGTATATGAAATATATATATAAAAGAGTTAATCAGAAGAAAACTATTTGATCCTTCATACAAGAAAGAGAAGGAAACAAAAGCACGATTTGTTTTTGCACATCCACTGTTGTTTCTGACTCTTGGCTTTTGTTTAGAGGAGAAAAAACTGGAGTGTCGTTTTCATTTGGTCTATATGAGAAGATGTTTGTGTCTTCTGCACAATATAGAATTATTTCCATCGAAACCAATTGAATCAATACTTCGTTTAGGAGACTTTCTGACTTCATTTGCTAGCGCCTTATGTCATGTTAATAGCACACATGCAGCTGTCTCCTGTTCTCCCCAAAACACTATGCAAGCGCTGTATTGGGTTTGGTTTGCATGTAAAACATACCTTGTAAGACAAAAAGCTTTGTGTTCCTGTCGAGCTTTTCAGGCAGGTGGATTTCGGGAAGTGTATATACTCGAGGTGGATTGCATTGCAGGCAGTGCTAACCAGTGGTCTGTCAAGAGTGGTCTGGGCTCCTCTAGTAGCCTAAGGAAAGAAATGTGTCCACAGGATGATTGACCCTCAGCCAGTGGTTGAATTTTATTGCACTTTTTCAAATACATTACTCCTAGATGGCTGAAGGGGACACAAATCTCATCTTTATTAGTGTAATAGCAAATGGCCTGGTCAGAGTGAGTCATTGAACTGGGAGCTGCCACGGGAGGTGAGGATGTTTGCCTTAAGACACGGTATAACTGGCATATAAGAGATAACAGCTGATTGTCACTACCTACTGCATGCTTGGAGTGTTGGTAGAAACAGTCTCTGAAGTTACAGAAAGAGCTCTATTAATGGTTACAGTCTGTTTTTTCTGACTTTGTAGTGTTTCCTACCACACCAACTCCTTTGGAGCATAGACTTGCATATGGGCAGGTTAGGTAGCTTGTTGTAAGTTGGCAGTAGGATACTCTGGTTCCCAGGTCTTGATATGTTTGAGTTCAGTAGTGTAGCTGTGTGCTGTTCTCCTTCTGCTTGTTTTGCTCTTGAAAGAGGAGCAGCCAGATTTCTTTGGCTGCTGATGCCTATAAAATTTTGACTCGCAGAACTGCTTCTCTAACCACTGCTGGGAAATGAGTTCAGTGGGGTGGTTGATGGAGCAGCTGCTCCCTGCGCCTTGCCCAGTTGAGAAGATTATTCTGGTGTCAGTTGATTTGTCTTTCCTGCCTACCTGAAGTTCTTCCCCTGTCCTCGCTTGGATCATCTTCTGGTGAATTTGCCAAGCCTTATACATGGGATCCATTAGTGAACCAGACTTCCTTGTGCACACTTAATTCATTGTGCTCTCATGAGAACAGTTCTGTGCTACCCTAAGCTTATGATTAGTCTGGTTCGTGAAGGCTGATTCAGCAGACACATCTCCTATTGCAGTCTCAAGTGCAGCAAGCATTATGCATATCTGCTGTATCAAATTCCATGGAGCTTGTGGGTGGTTTAGAAATAATGTAAGCTAAGCAGTTTTTGAGCACAGCTTGTTTCTGTAGATGAAGGAACTATAGCTTTTACAAAGCACAGCTTTTTAATTTTTTTTGTCCTGTATGTTAAATAGGGGCTTAGAAGCGGGAGTTGTAGAATCACAGAATGGTTTGGGCTGACACAAAGAAGTTTGTTTTGTATTTTGGGTGAAGTGGGAGAACCCAGTTCGTGGTGTTTATGAATTTTTGGAAAACATGTGAGTAGAAGATCATGAAGTTTGAAAGCACTGCCCAGGCAGAGACAGAAATGTACAAGTTCTGCTGATTTCACGTGCCTGGATTTACATGTGCAGTGATTCCTCTCTATATCGTTACGGATTCCTGCTCCTTCTCTGGGAGCAGGAACAACACCTGTGAACTAGCCTTTCACGTGGAACCTAGGAACAAGCAGTGTCCGCGGCGGGAAGGGCACAACTGACAGTGGTATGTGTCAGCGACTTGCTCTACAGCCTCCCTGTGATCTCAATGCAGCATGCAGTAGAGGTGAATACTGCATAGGTAGTGTAATCTTTCCTGATCTTAAAAGTCCATTGGCACTGGAGCTGCTGGGTGCAGGGTGTCCTTCTGCAGGAGCAGCTGAAGGAATGGCATTGCCTGGGTAGTGCTCCTGAAGGTGGAGGCACGCTGCCAGTACAGTTCTGTGCTGTTTTCTGCAGATTTCGCTGTTGTTGTGGTTTTAAATGTGCTAGTTTGCACAGACCGCTTTTGACCCCTCAACGAATCTGTGCTTAAGAGCTCTTAAGGAGTCACGTTACCTGTGCATCCATCTGCACACGCATCAATCTTTGTGCTGAAAAACAGAATGTAGAGATAGTCGAGAGGAGAACTGCAAGCTGGTTTATTTTGTAATCCAGTTGGTTAGTAATGCTTCTCTGTAACCAGCTGATGTTTCTTCTTTGAGAAGCAAAGTGTTTGGGTGTTTGAATTTTGCTTGTGCTGATCCTGACGTTACCTCTGCCCCTGTTTCCTGCCTGTGCTCCTTTGCTGCTATTAGAAAAATCACTGTGTTGATTCTAGTACACGCCATTTTTTTGTGAATCTGACATCTCTTTTTTTTCCCCAGGTACGGCTGAGAAGAGGCTGTTCTTTTAGCACATGGGATACAAGTGCAGAGGAGTGCCCCTTATGGCAGTGATGTAAATGTGTCAATGGGCAGTTCTTAGCAGGAGCAGGGCAGTAACTCTCAGGCAGAAGAACAGGCAATAAAGCACATCTTAAAGAGGAAGAACAGCACGGCCTCTTAGACTTAGAAAAGCAAAATTTGCCTGTATATAAGGGATTAGAATTGTAATTTGTCAGTACGAAATGTCACATAACAGGCACGGCATGTGTAATGTAGGAGCAAAACTGTGCACTCTAACGATGTGCCCTAGTCCTGAAGTCAGATGTCTCTTTGAATGTCTAAGAAGAATATGGTGGCAGAAGTGATTACCTCAGTATAGGTAATCGAGGCACCTCTGTAGTGTTATGAACGGTGTTATTTGATGCAGAAGATGACTGACCCAGCAGAGCAGTAGCTGGCAGAACAGTCCAGGAAATGCTGAAGCTTATGTCTGTTTTGAAAGAGAGACAAATATGTGGTAGTCAAAACAGCTCAATCTATTCCTAGGCGTTAGAGGTGGGGAAAAAAAAAAGTTTTTTAATAAGCTAAACAAACAAGTGTTTGGCAGTAGCATTATATCTGCATACACATCAAGTCTTTGTAGCGGTGTTATCAGTACGCTATCCTGAACGCTTTTCAATATGTTCTGTCTTTTGTTTGCTTTCTGTTTTGTTGAGAAAAGAGCTCTCAAATTAAGTTTCTTAAGGATCTTCTGCTTTGCACAGTAAGTTCTTTCTAAGCTAAACAAAACGCCTCGGCAGTGCCTCATTGCTGTGCTGGGAGGCGACGGCCATTTCTGTGTACTGATTAGTCAAAGCTCGGTGATCTGAAGCAGTCTAGCCCAAACACCTCAGTTATCCAAATGTCAGAGCTAGTCACTAAGGTTTGATGTGAAAACTCAAGTCTTCAAGTGTTGGTGCTCTGGTCATACTCTCAGCACATAAATCTTTTCCTGCATTGGCAGATAAATGAACTTGGTGACCTGCTACGTCTTTTCCATCTCTCTCTCACATGATTGTCCGTGTTGAAGCCCTAGAGCATCACTGTTGTTGCCTCCTTCTGAGCCAGCTGGCCTCAGGGAAAGAATCTGTCTGTCAGTGACTGGGGGAGCTGGCCAACTGGCTGTGAGTTGTGTGCTGGCTCAGGGGACCCCTCCTTCCTACTTTTATAGCCTGCAGAAATGGGCCTCTCTATTATCTGAACCCGTGATTGTTTGGAGATTGCTGGGCTCTGCCACGACCCGGGGATAATAGCCTTGTGCTTTATAGTGTCCTGCTGCCCTTTAAATTTGAAGTGTAGTGAGAGCAAAGTGTGGCAGTTCTTGAAATAGCACGGAAATGGAGCCAGACTGGGGCCTCTGTGGAGATCTAAAGCAAGTGGGGTGTAGCCAGCACAGCTACCATGCTGCCGAACCGGGGCATCCCTTTGCAGCCTCTTCCTCCGAGTTTCGCTGTAACCTAAATGCACCCTGTCCCGCGGCAGCAAAAGGGGAAAGATAACTCTGGAATTACGGCTGGCTTTCCGTCTGTGAGATGGGTCCCATGCGTAGCACGAGGCTTTCAGGCAGAGGGAGCACGTGTCTCCCTGTGTCATCAGGGCAGTGAGATTAGGATAGTGTGTAACTTGTGAGATGGGAATGTGAACTACCACGGCCTGAACCTTCTTCCTTTGCTTCTCTAGGCCCAGCACAACAGTAGTGCCTAGAACATTGCTACAGTGGAGGAAGAGGCCTTTGAATCCAGAAGGTCTTTTCTTTTTCATGTATGTGCAGGCTGCCAGGTGTTGGAGAGAAAAGGGTAAATTCGTGAAGAGATGAGCCTTCCTTACAAGGATTGAAAAAAAGAGAATTAAGTTAGTTAAACAAGAGGACAGCAGGAGTAGGAGAACAGGCATGAAAAATACATGAAAACAGTAAAGAGAGAAGCAGTATCTGGAGAAGAGAAATGGCCATATGCTCAAAAATGTCTGCGTTTTGGGACCCCCCAGTCTTACTGTATTCCTTGTGAGAGTTAAGCTTCTGAGAACAGAAGCCACTATTGGAAAAGCTTTTTAGATTCCTGAATCACTTCTGATGGTTTCCAAATTTTTATCCAGAGTCTGACACACTAGGAAAAGCTTCTCTTGTCACTTAAACTACTCCATTCATGGAAATGCAGGAAGCTATTCTGAAGGTTTCTTGCACGTTACCCATGCAGGATGCTGCGGAAGGTGAGATGAAGGTGCACTAACAGAATAGAGCCGGGTGGGATGTGACGTTCATTGCTGCTTGCAGTTCACAGGAGGAATAGTGTGAGTTTTTGGAGTATTTGATCACAAAAATGTAACAGACAAGCAGCTGTGCTGAGTCATACTGAAGGCTTATATGGCCTTGTATGCTGCTACTATCTGTGGCCTTTGTCACATGGCCTGTGAGCCAGGTTCCTACATGTAGATACTGCCCCAATTAGTTCCCTTGACATCCAACAGATTTCAGCACAAATCAGTTTTTGTGAGCCAGTGGTGGTGGTTTTCAGCTGACTCTGTTCCTTTAGAGTCAGCTTTGATGCTTGAATTAGCTAGATTCTTTTTAGTATATAACTTACAATTTTTTAAAAAAAATTCCATCTTCCTTTGGTTAGTGTAGGATTTCTTCTCTCAACAGGTGCTCTGAGAATTTACTTCCCTGGCTTGTGAGGAACAAAAGGCTGTCTTACATGCCACAATAATATCTAAACTTACGGTGATACAAAGCACCTTTGTATGTTGAGTTCATATTCAAGGAAAACCCCAAAGTCAGTCTTCATCAGCGTACGTGTAGTCTAAGGCCGAGTCTTTGAATAGCTAATTCCTATGCACCACACTCTGCATTACCCTGGTATCTGGTGATGAAATAGAGTTCTGTAAAGTGGCACTGATACTGTGCATCTTCTGGCAGAAGTTCTTAAAATCTGCACCGATTGTAGTTGTTCAGTAGAAAGGTAAGTATGCCCCTTAGGAGAGCTGGAAGGGAGAACAGCTTATCTGCACACACCTGAAACTGGAAGGGACAATTCACTGGAACTTAATTTGCTGCATGCTGGAAAGACTAATGATGGTTCTGCGTTACATTGGCAAAGACATGAGGTAGATGGCAAGAATGCTCTTACTGTAGTGCCTGGGTAGTAGAAATTTATGAGAAGCCTGTTCTGTTTTTGCAACCTGTGATGTCACTTCAAAATCTTGCTGTAAGAGAGCTGTAATACTGTAATCTAAAGAATAAAGACACCTGCACTAAATCTGACAGTAACTTAAGTTCTGTTCCTAACTGCTGGTAACATACTATTGCTATAGAAGACTATTTTAATCTGGTTTGCAGTGCTTTCACTGTAAATGGGTAGAGTAAGAAAAGGGAAGAAAAAACCCTAGGAAAAGCAGCTATTTCTTTTTATGCTGACATAATACTGACAGGGAAGAAAGAATAAAATGACTTCCGTCATATCTCTTCTTTACTTTTTCTTCCAGCAGCTCTTCCTGTTCAGTGGGACGTAGCTATGATGTTGATCAGAGGGTGAAGTAGATAGAACAGGTATGGTATTAACAGGTGGTTGGGTGCTATCTGAATTGGAAGAACTTGGAAGAAACTATCCATTTCTGTGGAACTTACTCCTTCAGTAAGGAGCATAAGGAAGACCACAAAGGCTTATTTTAAAGCTTGTGGTGGCCCAGGATAGTGTTTTAGCTGAAAACCTTCACCTGTATATTCTGATTTCCAGCTACCTGGGACTTCCTTAGATGTAGGTTTTTAAATTAAACAGTTCCACATGCTGTATGTGTCCCCCTGCCCCCCATGCTCCCCATGTATTTGTCCAATTGATATTTTAAACCCATGAACACTTCCAGCGTAGACCTCCACTTCTGGAGTGGATGTCCCAGCTTGACTACATGTTGTAGGAAAAAATAAAACTGCTTCTGAGTCTTCCACCCACTAATTTCATTTGATGACTTCTGTTTCTTTTGGGGTAAACACTGGAAAATCATTCTTTATTTACTTTCTTCACTTGTGATTTTATAGACATCTATGACATTTATCATACACTGTCCAGCCAACTTGCCAGGCTGAAGATCCCTTACCTTTTCAGGTACTCCTTACGTGGCAGCTGGTCCATGTTTTTCATCAAGCTTTCCAGTTCTGCAGTCTTTTCTGAGAAGAGGCAGCCCTACCTGTGCACAGTATCCAAGATGCAGATGAAACCCTGATTTAGGTTGTGGCATAAAGTTTTTCCATTTTTTTTCTTATTTTTTTTCTAAAACTTCATTTCCATACTTGACTGGTATTTAGCACTGAGCTTAGATTTCAGAAAGGTTTCTAGTATAATGTCGAAATTTCTGCTGTGAGCGTTGTCATCTATTTCAGATCCCATCCATGCACACGTCACGTAGAATTGTTTTACGCAATTATGCATTACTTAGTGTATTAAGATTGGGTTTCATTTGTCACTTAGTCATGATATTGTTAGTCATCTGTAACTCATGCCAGATTTTTTGTTTTTATTTACTTGAGTAACTTGGTGATAGCAACAAACCTAAAACATTCATGTCAAAATAAGGCTCTCCTCACCCTTCTCCTGGATCATTTGGTAACATGTCGGACGTACAATGTCTGATATCCATAGCGACAGCTACGGATCTAGAGTAGGACCCTGCAAGACTTCACTGCATCCTTTGTTTGGAAAAACTAACCTCTTATTTTTCTTCTACTTTTTTTTATTAGGTCACTTCCAGTCTTCACCCAGGGCAGTGTCAATGAAGACCTTTTCTTGAATTCAAGTAGACTTTATCACAATGATCTCTCATGCCTGCATGCTCAGTGACTTTTTTTCAAAGAACTTGAATGTATCTGAGAGGCACAATTTCCTTCTACAAAAGCTGTGTTGATCTTTCTGTAAAAAGAGAGGTCGTTAGATTGTTGCCAGGAAGAGGCATTCAAAAGCTGCAAATTCAATGGTGATTAAAAAATAAGATTTATCAAAACCCAGTTGTGAAATAGAATTTTTGTCTTTGGTTACAGAGCTGTGGCTTTATTAAACACACCAAATATTGGGTGATTTCAGACACTGACTGCAAAATGGTTTGTTTTGTGATTTAGCGGCAAACATGTTTTGTATGCAGACCTTATTTGAATGCCAAGTCTGAAATTCTAGCACCAAGCTGTTTTTCTAGTTGTTTATCCTTCCGGCAGAAGTAGTGGCCACATTAGTTTACACTTTCATAATTACCATGTGTGAGAGAGGATTTTTGCCATATATATGTATATAGTTACTCCCCTCAATTTGTATCCACGAAGAGCTACGTGGGATTACCTGTAAAATCTGTGTCTGTTCAGCAGCTGTTAGATAAGTAGCACTGTGTTTTTTCCATGTTGTCTTTAAGTTATTCTTGCTTTGGGGGAACTGCTGTGAGAAATACATTTTTGAATCCTTGGATTTTCTTTTTCAGAAGTCAGGAGGTACCTTGCTCCGTTCTCTCTCAAATTCTGATGACATTTTACAGAAAAACAGGACTGAAAGATATAGATCAGATCTACTTAAAAATGATTTTTAGCTGCCTGGCCCTCTGTTGAACTACTGACGCTGAGGTCAAAGACCTCAATCGTCCTTTAATCTGTCTGTCCCCTGTGGACGGAACGACTCATGCTGGTATCAATGATTGGCATGCAGCGTAGTTTTTTAACGGGAGACTACTGTGAAAAACAATCCTATGGAAATGCACTCCATGGTAGCAGAGCAGCAATCAACAGTCCTGTCTCTCCCCACTGGGAGATGACTAATATTCAGGTTATTGCCAAACTGTTAATACGAAATAAAAAGCAAGCCCGTTCCAAGACACCCGTAGAAGTCTCGGATGAGTTTCTCATTAAATTAAACTTTTATATATATACATATATATGTAGGAAGCAGTTTCAATTATTTCTGTCTCTGGAATCATAAGCAATGCCATCAGGTTACTGTAACATTTGGAGTGGAGATGCACTCAGCATTTCTGGCATTCCTGTGTATTGGCACGTGGCTGTCCATGCTGTGCATCAAGGCTGTGCTGGAGGATAGGTGGCTGACTGGGTGGGTTGAGGAGTCATTATGCAAGCTAACTTGCTTCTGTGTCAGTTTGTCAATAGAGGCGTTACAAAAATCAGTAGTTAGCTGTTTGGGAACTGGGGCTTTGCCAGACTAGAAGAATTAGCAGCTTCTTGAATACTGGCAATAGGAATTGGGTCATCTGAGGAAGTTGGCCATGTGCTCAACAGTAGATGGTAGCTGTAGTTTATTTAATCGGAGGGTTTAAGATGATTGTGGGGAAGAGGGAGGAAGGCTGTTGTAGTGAATGTTCTTTTTGCGGATATACAGAAAGCATTAATATACGTCTTTTAGGGAACAAATTGGCTGCCAGCTCTGTCTTAAACATAAGAATGTTGTTTGCTACCTGAATTGTTCTCCTTTTTAGCTTCCTTATTTTAGGCAACACGTTTGATGAATTCTCTCTTACTTTGGATACATCTGAAGTGCCCCACTGGCCTGCTCAGGTTTTGAAGAGGTGTAAAGTCTTGTTTGGTGAAATTGCTTCTGGTTTATAAAGAGAATAGTGTTGGATTCCAAATCATACTGAAACTTGGTATCTTGTTGCAAAAAATTAAATAGGAAAGTATCTGATTGTTCCATAGGGATTCATGAGGATAATCCAGAACAAAGAAAAAAAAAGATTATTTCTTGTAGTAGTAGAAGAACAAAATGGTAAGGTACATGTGAGTTGTAACTTGACTCACTGATGCTTTATGTTGGAGTGAAGGTGAAACGGAAGGCAAAGTTTTATGTATGCAGGAATTTTGGACAGGCTGTTGGGTACAGTATTGAAGGCCTTTTAACTTGTTTTGTTGCCAGAGAAGAGGGTTGTGTGGTCCAGTAGCTGGATTTTGCTTGCATTTTTCCCCACTGACCTATTCTGCTTTTTCTCTGTTGTAATTTTCTCACTTTCAAACTATTGTTATGCTCATCCTTGTGAACTGATTTGTGATAATTGGTGGAAAAAAGACGGAAAACCCAAGCATTGCTGTATTTTGAAGAGGGACTGATAGATGTAAAAAGCCCCAGAAACAGACAAGAGAAACATTAGAGAAGTTTTAGTGCAAAAGTAGATTGTATGTTTGTACATGTACTTCGTAGAATGTGCCGTTCTCTTTGATTATGTTTGAATAGGTAATTCAGTAATTCCTGTAAAGAGATATTTCTGAAGTTCATACTGAAGCTTCTAACTGTTCATGACCTGTAATCGTAGTTGCTGAGAAGGGGTCTTTCCTCATAAATTCATGGGCATGCAGAAACCAGGCTTCTTTTCTTCCAGAAGAAAGGATGAACTTTACACAGCTTCACTTTATTTCTTCCTTTCAAGAATATATTTGGCCAGGTTTTAAAAGGACTCAGCTTCCATTTGAGCACCTAAATTAAATGGTTGGATTTGCAAAAGTGTTCAGCATCCAGCCGATACTTTAATTTCCACATATGTACCCAAATGGGAGAGGAGCTGTTTTGCCCATGTGGTTAGTTATTTGTCAAGTTGGTTGTGATCAAGACTGAGTGCTCTGGGAGCACTATGTTAAAATACAGAGCAGGCAACCTTCTGGGGCCGTTTATAAAGCCATACAGGTGGGCTAATGAGAACAAAATTCTGAAGTTGTGCAACCACACCTTGTAAATCAAAGTGGAAGAGGGCTCATTGCAGGTTGTTCTCTTCACCTGCTCAGAGAATTCAGCAAAAAATGATGGGAAATTCAGGTAGTTGCCCACACAAGCAAGAAAACACAGCATTCGCAGAGCAGAAGTCAGTGAGGCGTGCAGAATTGCCAGGCTGTGTTAGGTAAGCAGGGAGCATAGCTGGGAGGAGTATCCGTTGGGAGCAGTGCAGAGCTGAACAGCATACATCTAAGGCCTTTGTCCTGTTCTTCTTGGCACCTTGAGCGGAAAACAACGTGGGGAATCACAGGTTTCTGTGGCATTCAGCAACTGGAGGCTCTAAATACGGATTAAGACTGTGTAGCTTAAACAAGGGAAGTTATTGGTGGCCAGATCGCTCAGTAGCTATTGCATGACATTATGGCTGGTAGTATTCCTTGTTCTGAGTTTTCACTTAAAAAAAAAAATCTTGACCAGTCATTTTTACTTGTCACCTTGAGACATTATCTGTCTGAAGAACCATATGAACATCATTTGATTCTTACTTCGTGCTCGAACTAGGTTTTTCCTGCTCTTCCTCAGCACGTACAGAAGCCTTAGAGGGGAGCTCCGCTTCTTGTTGGAGTCTCGCCGTGAGGAGACAGTGGTTGATTGCAGGACTGGATATTGGACTGCTACTGGTACACTTGCATGCTGTTAGTGGCACGCGGAGGTAATGCTGCCTGGCACCTGATGACAAGAGCATCTGTTGTCTGAGAGAGGAGAAGAGTGGGGAGTGATAGGCTACAACTTCAGTAACCTGGAGCTTTCTTCCTTGTTGCCTTAATGCTTGGCCTCTGTTCCACAACACAGTGTTTTAGGTTTCAAAGCGAGAAGAGAGCTTTTCACAAACGCTGCATTGGTTTGGCAGCCTCAGAAATACATTGGCTGTTCTAAAGCACAAAGGTGTTGAAGAAATCCTTCACTGAAGATGCAAAACGATGATAATGAGGACCTTTACATCTTGGTATTGCAGCTGTAAACAAAAATGTCAGATGTATGTTGCTGACAGCGAACTTCTTCCTTAGCACTGAAGGTCTTGTTCAGACAAGATGCCTGGAGATGGAGAGCCCCGAACTCCAGTTGGTGGGGAGTGTCCTCAGGCACTCTGCATCTTCTGTCGTCATCTTGCTCAGGACTAAGAGATGCTGGCTGCATGGTTAACACTTGCCCCTATTTATTTAAAGATCTTTTGATGTTTTTAAGGATTTCTCTCTTTCACGGCCTATCTGCTGTCTCTTAATTTGTACCAAGGGATATAAAGGTGTTATAGGTCTGACTAATAGGGGATCTTACAGAAGCTTTTTGTATTGGTCTGACTGTGCAAAAATCCATCAAAGTCCCCCTTCTCTTCCTTTTCCCCCATCTTTACACTGTTACTGAGGCACAGCTGTATTGCAAGCTCTAAAACTTTCCTTAAAGGGAAATCTTTAGTTTTTATGAAACTTGCAGCAGGGTGCCTAAGAAGGCCAGCTATCACAATAGATAATGATTTTGCATATTTACCTAAAGATAAAGAAGAGAGCTGAACCTTTGGTCTTTCTTTGCAAACCATCATGTGGAGTTCGAGAGTTTATGGGGAAGATCTAGAAATGTGTGCTGAATTCTCTGCAGAGGGATGAATCTTCATAAGTTACAGGTTGGGTGGTGATATGGGTGGGAAGGGGGTTGTGAAGTTCATTCTCCTGATGCCAAATTGACAAAACTGGACTTTGCTGCTTAAATCAACCCTGTGAACCGGTGATCTGAACAATTTATAGGAAATTACGTTGACCTTGCCTTAATTCCAAGTTTCTGCCACTCAGCTTCAGCTTCAGTAGTTATTTTAAAATCATGGTAGTTGAGCTCCTCCCAAATATTGGTGCATGCATGTTTATGATTTCTGCAGTGTTGGTGTGGACGGACCGGAGCAGTGCCATGAGCCAAAGATGTCTGCATGGCATTGAAATGCTTGCTGCTGTGTCTGACCTGGGGCAGGCTTGTGGAGGCACCTCAGCTGCATCAGCAGCTGCACCAGGTGGATTTACAGAGCTTTATGATCAGATTTAGCCTGGCTGTTTCTGCACAGGGTGGCACTATGTTGTAGACATAGCACTCAGTCTGGCAGAGATAGGAATTGAATCTGAATTTCTTAGGTTTCAGAGCAGCGTACAAATTAGTCTAATTTTTCCATTTATTGTTTCTCCAGCTCTTTTGGCTCCTGTGATAGCAACCAGGAGATTCAGCCGTGATCAGAGTTCATCCCTTTACAGGCACTTCAGTGTTGATCTGTTATTCTTTACAGTCGGGGGAAAGACTCCCATTCTCACACTTCCAGTAGAAATGGATCCGGTCCTTACCAAGCTGGAGCAGCTGCAACCTTTCCGAGAGGATGCAGCTATGGCTCGTGGCAGAGCTGGGGTGAGCACAGCGGGATTCTGCAGAGCGGCTGAACAGAGAAACACACTAAAGGGTGCCTACAGTGTGAGGGGCTAGTGCCTCTCTTGAGGGTATAGGAGGCGAGCGTGCCAACATCTGTACAATGTGTGTTGACTTAAAATTGTTTTGGTTTACTGGGCTTGATGTGTTCTTTTCCAGCGCAGCGCTACAAGGCAAGGTATGTGGTTTTTTTGATCGTTATGAAGTTGCATTGTGGAATAACGTTGGAGAGGGAGAAACCAGGTGTGCACGCTGGCTTTGTAACAAGGTCAACGTTTATGTTAAGATTGCGTTGCTCACTTCCTAGCTATGGAACTACTGTGAGCATCATACCATACTTAAGCTATAATATATAGTTTTAGGGTCACCACTGGTCATTATCTGATGGTTAATGCCTGAGGAAACTCTGTATTACTGCTACTATGGATTTTTTTTTTTTTTTTTTTTTTACTGCTCTTGGTTTCCTATTTTACTGAATAGCTGCTGACAGTGTCCTCTCAAAGCTGGCTTACAGCGTGACACAGTGTTTGAGACAGGACAATTTTATGGCTTTGTTGTATGTGTTTTAGAAGAATGCATCAGTATCCACTGCACTGTTTAATTGTATATTGCTGAAAAATTCAAGCATAATAGGGCATTTTGCATTACATTGCATCTTAAACTAGTGTTGCATGTTTTGGAAGTGTCTTAAGATAGAAAAGGGACAGAATAATTTACACTTACTTTTAAAAATTAATTTTATTTATGAGACTCGGTGATAGTCATACGGAAAGTACATAGTATCAACAGCTCTGTATGAAAATAAGGCTTTATAAAGCTGATTTTCATTTCTTGTGCTTACATAATTTTTTTCCGCTGAAGTATTGTAGATTCAGTTTATCAGATCTTCAAAATCTGTTTCTAGAAGTTACTCATCTCTGTTCTACAGTGTTAAAACTGCAAGCAGTATCATGTGTTAAAATGTGGCTGTTCACTATATATTCTAATTTTCTATGGCAATGTGAAAGGATTACTCACAAAATAAGAGATAAGGGAAAAATGGAAGAACATAATGATTTGCTTCCAGATGTGAATTCTTCCCCTGAAGGTATAGGCATGAAATGACAGATACTCAGCTCAATAGTGGATAAAAAGGTCTTAATATTAAAAACAAAATGTGACAGGAAATATACCTTGCAAGCATAGCCTCTTGGATACTCATCCTCAGTTTCATTTGCCACCCTGAATTAATATTTTAACTTCGTAAGATCTGGAAGGGAGTTGTTTAGTGATTTTCATTGTACTGCTGTGCTGCTGTATAAAAAGCTGTATTAACATTTATAACAGGCAATTTTATCAAGAACTAATACATAATATAAATCCTGCATTAATTATTGCCCTTGTTAAAAATGTGATGACAAAATGTTGTAAATCTTTGTTTATATATCTATTAAACAACTGGTAACTACAGCCGGGTTGTTTTCTGTTTGGGAAATAAACAAAAAATCACAGTCCAAACGCACGCACTCAGTTTCATTATTAAGTAAGGGACAATGAGAGATTTAGATGAACTGCAGCATATGAAATGCTTTGCTCCCGCTACAAAAGGAGAGCAATTTCATGATGTTTATCGGTGTGGTCCAGCCATTGCATAATAGGCACAGCTAGCCATAGTACACATAATTATGATATATCTCTTGTAATCTCTATTATCATAATACATGTTTCTTCCACAAGAGAAACTAGATGTGTAGTGCTGTGTAGCTGACGATTTTGCTATCTTAAAGAGATGCAGAGTATTTGAGTGATGGTTGAATTACCTATTTTATACTTAAGTACTTAATCCCAAGAAGGTTTAAATCAACGTGTTAATTGGTAAGTGATACTGTAATTATATGTATAATCATGGAAATTTTGAATCCAGATTATTTACTTGCTCTCAGGAAATTAATCTACAGAGGTCATATCTTAGATTGCTTGTTTATTAAGTGGAACCCCTGTAGTTACAAAGTACTGATTGGCTATAAGCTGGATGAAGCATTCTTATGGCTGTATCCAGCAGGTGTCAACAGTTCAAATCTTTGAGTGCGTATTGATCCAGATTCAAACAGTTCATTAATCTAAGCACACATTATATAGATTTTTCAGTGTAATTTTGAAAGAGTTGAAAAATTATATTGAATGATGAGAGGTGATACTCAAATTATGTTTTTATGGCATATCTCCCTTGGGTTTGAGAAGTACTCAGATGGGCTTGGGTGCTAAAATGGGCACTGTGTTTTGATTTGTATTTTCAGATGTACTTTTCCGGCTTCAGAGGAGGTTCAGTGGGTGAAGTACTCTTTGCTTGCTGGCAGACCAAACCATCTGTTTTTCTAGCATCGGGTTTGTCACATATGGCCCCTGCTTTCTTTTCGTTTGCTTATGTGGAAAGAGTGTTGGTACCACTTAGGAATCCCAGAGATATCCAGACATGCCTTATTTTATGTCTTCTCCCCGGTCTTCATCCTGAAGTCCTTTGGAGTCCTCTGGCAAGGCAGTTCAGCACAGGCTTGAGTGGGATGGCTCTAATGAAATCATCTGAGCAGCTTGAACCTTTATCGCTAAGCATGTGCTTAGATGCTATGTTTCATAGGGAAAAACACCACGGAGAGCCTGTTAGGGGAAGTAGTCTGAGGTAATTGCCTGGATCTTCCCCTCTGGCGTACCTGAGAACAGAAATCAGCTGGTCATTCAGATAACTCTCAAACACATTACTCTCACATACAAATTCAGTGAGACAAAGACTGCTGCTCTTCTGTGATGAATTCTGTCAGAGCTCTATCAGCTGGTGCATCTTGGGCTAAAAAGCAGTCCAACTAAAGCAGTTAGGCTTTTAGTTCAGCAGTTGTAAGATTTTACTACTTTTCTCTTCTCTGCTAATTGCTAGTATATTAGCTGAAGTAGACAACAAAGAAAAGGAAAAAAGATGTTTCTGCTGCTATTAGGGAGACAAAAAAGAGGGGAAGATTGTTCAATTTTAAAGGAAAAATGCAATGTAGAGAAACAGCTCAAGGTTTTCAGGAATTATATTTTTCCCTTACAATAATGATCAAGCTAAAGATACACTTCAGTTCTGCTGACCAATTTTGATTAGATTACTATAATACTTAGTATACTACTAAGTGCCATGCATTAGGACAGCAGTAATGCTTGCTTAATCAGTTACAAACGGTAAGGTTTTTTATTCTTTTCTTTTTCTGAACCCCTGCCATTTGCATTTTTTTGTGATATTTTAAAAGTTGGTATCTCTCTGAGACATTTGCTGGAATATAAAATGAATTGCAAGGCTGCAAAGATAACCACTGTGCAATAGATCATTGTAGATCTGATGCAATAATGATACTGTACAAAATCTAACCCAACCATCTTACCATGTATGCTTCTTTTATGCTGACAATATTATTTCCTAGTACTAACAACTAACTTTAACATTTCTCAAGTTCTCTGACTTCATAAAATACAACTTGTGTTGTGCAGCTTGCATACTAAAAAAAAGTATGCAAAATTGCAATAAAACTTTAATGGACAGAAGTTTTTAAGAAGAGTTGACGTGCCTGTGAAGATAATTCAGATAGAATTTCATACATCTGCAGTAGGACACAAAATTAATTAGCAAAGAATCTGACACTTAGTCCTTTTTATTCAGTTGTATGATAGCTTCAGTGCTCTGGAAAAAAATAAAGCAGAATTTAAAACTTCTCAGAATGGCAGGTTTTCGTCTACAGATGTTAATGCATGTTAAATTTCAATTAAAAAGAATGTGCATTGTATCAACTTTTTTTTAGTAAAGAGTAATTATGGTACAGATTCTATTCAAAGGTATGTTATTTAATAGATTCCATTTTAATGCAAAAGATTTGTGGTTTTCAGCAAGTTATCGTCGTCATCTTGTAATTTTGGATAACCAGGCATACACAGTAGTGCAGTCGGCCATCTTCCGTCAATTCCAAGGGTGAAACTCAGTCACCAAGACTGGTGACATTTCCAACGTGAAGTACAGGTTGAGCACTTCATACAAATATAAAGTACCAAGGGCCCTTTGTAACCTTTATGTTTATAAAGGTTTTTTATCCAGATCCCCACTCTGTTTTTGGAACATGGATTCACAAAGCAGTTTTCAGATGCAGCCTGGCTTCATGGTGCCAGTTGTGACTTGTGCGGATGCTTGAGTGGGGTAATGGCTTCTTTCTTTCCTTCTTTCTCAGAAGTGAACCATTGGGGATGTCACAAAGGGGTTACCGGGGGACAGGCCTTTATGTGGTGCCCACGTTTGCGGTGGGTGCAGCTGCTGTGCGGAGCACCAGGTGTCACTGTTCCTCCATGGTGAAGTGCCTGCCTGTGCATTTTTTGGGCTGGGAGTGCGAAGTAGCTGGAGGTGGCAAAGGTTTGCAAATTTCGTTTGTGTTGTGCTACTTTGGATCATGTAGTCGTGACCTTTGAGACAAACAGCAGCTGGATTACTAAGCATTTTCTCGTGTTATTTAAGCATCAAGCGTATAGTTGGGAGAGAGGCATCAGCAAGCCATTTTTAGCTGGATTGGTGTGAGCCAACTGTGGTCTGCTATTTTTGAACCACTGAAACCTTAACGCAGAGGAAAGACAGCAGTTTTCTAATCTCAATTTTCCATATCAGCAAAGGGATGATTTTATTTTTAGCTAGTAACTGGAGGAACTGGATGAAAACTCTACCAGAACTTTACAGATGAAGGTTGGTTAGGTAGTATCTGCCATAGTTTGTCTCTTCCGTCACTTGTTGAAGATCTCTCCCTTTTTTCTGTTCTTAGCAACTAAATGCAGATTTAGCATTGTTTAAGCTGAAACTAGCAGCCAAAGGTAAGAAATAATGGGGAAACACAGGGCATGCACTGACAATGTGCTTTTACACCTTTATTTGGACAAGAATTTATTTGGAAAGAAGTACCAGTAAAAAACTGAATACGGACCTTGGCCATTGATGCTGCACATATTAAATTAAAAGCTTAGACATAGCCTCAATAACCTATAAAATCTGTCTTGGTGTGAGGGCTTTCTCCAGGTCTGTCATCCCCTTCATCAAGAGAGGGTTTCTACCAGGAGGAAGTTGTTCAGTCTGGAAATAGAGCTGTAGCTCTTAAGATCTAGTGGATAGTAGCTGAAATTAGAAAACTGGAACTGCTTATGCAGTTATTTTATATGTGAATTTATCAGCAGTTCTTATTATTTTATCATGTAGTGACTCCTGTGTCAGCTGACATGTTTAAATCATGAAAAAGTCTTTCTAAAAGATAACCTATGAGTAGTTTAGAAGGTATGGACTTTGTGCAGGAATTAGCAGTTGATTTTTTTTTTTAGTATTTTCTAGTATGTGAGACCTAAGGCATTGAATCAGTCTCACAAATCCACCTCCAGATAATCTTAGACATATTTGCTGGCGTGTGACCTCTATTTTTGCTGTGCTTCTGAGCAGAAAATCTCAGATTGTACCCTGGCAGGATGGGAAAGGCTGAAAGTCATTGATCTAATATGGCTAAAACTTGCAGCATGCTTTTATGGTGTGTTTGTCTTCAGAAGAGTAATACTCTGTAAGTTAAATGCGTTTTTTTCTTGTCCCAGTGAATTATGTGCAAAAGCTACTTAGTTTACAAGAAAATCTTTGTAATGTTGAATGTAGCAAATGAAACTTGGGCCCCTTCCTTTTTAACGCTTCCTCCCAGTCAGTAAGATTATTAAGGAGGCAGATTCGTGCAACCCATTGCAGGCTTGTAAGAGGTAGAGGGAACTGATTTTAACTCAGCAAGTTATGCTTTGGTGAAGACCTAAAAGTTGAGGAAAATTGAAATCGCTTTGCTAGGTAGGCTGCTCAGAGGAGCAAAAGGCAGGTTAAAATATTTTTATTAACATCACAAACAGGACCAAGTTGTCACAGGATGTATAACTGTGGTAGTGTACCGTTGTTCGTGGGTAGTAGAAGTGCATCTTTAAGCAGTAAGGATGGAGGTGACAAAACTTCGTTAGTTAAAAGTACAGGTTATGCAGCTCAGCAGGTCTCCATTTCACAGTTAATGGATTGCTACAGGGATTCTGTTACAAACTAGGGGGGGGCCCTGTTCCCCATAGGCATTTTTAGAAATAAAAGTACGAAGTTGCATCCAATTAAATCTGGCCAATAGACCCTCTCTAAGTTTAGCCTTTGTATCGAAGGTCTTACTATGTTTATAAAATATATATATATAGAGAGAGATAAATATAATATATATATATATATATAGAGAGAGAGAGAGAGAGAGACCTTATTCATTGACCACTGACAGGGGAAAAACAGATTCATTGTGAGAACTTAATGCTGCAATGACGAGAACTGACAATTGGTTAGAGCTCTTAGCAGAAGTATAGAGAAACTTTTTTGGTCATACATCTATGGTTTAAGTTACCTGTGCCACTGTTTCACTGCTAACTCCAGCTGCTGCCCTGTGTGATAGGGGATGCCCACTCTGAGCTGCGTTACTGATGCCTTCCTGTGACTGAGGTCCATAAAGTGTCTCTCAGTGGAACCAGCAAAAGTGGCCTCACTGGTCTCTCCCAGCATCATTTCCTCTTGCAGGCAGGGACAGTTAGGTGAGCCGACACATGGCATTTCTCTTGCTGCACAAAGGTTCCTTCCCCCCTACTAAAGGGCCAGAAGGAAAGAGTGTTGTGTGCTAAGCATGGAGAATAAAATGCTGCTGCTGCTACTTACAGGTGGCAGGAGTGGCTAGGAACCAGCGAGATGTGAGATAACAATCCAGGGACCAACTTTATTCAAATGCTTGCATTTTCTTTAACATTTATTTAAATAGTGAAACTCTTTGATTGTTAAATTAGCATTAAAGCAGGATGGAAACTGGTTTACAGCCTCTGGAAGGCAGCCACACATCATCAGTGTCATAAATTATGTCCTTTTTTACCAAGATACTGGCTGCCAGCTGAAAGGTTAGAAATAACTTATTTTATTTTCAAATGCAATTTGCAGTTTATCCACGGAGAGAAATGAGCAAAATGGATGCAGCTGTCTTTTAGATTAACCCCGTAGAGTCACCAGGCTTGGAGTTCCCAGAGAAGTGTAATGCATTCAGTATTATCTCTACACAACAGGAAATCCCAACCCTACTTGGCATCTGAGAGGCAGAGGTGGAGGTACACGTGCCTGTATCAGGAGAGAACCTGGGCTGTCGTAATGACAGACCGCTGAAAGAAAGCCATGGAATAACTCCAGGACGTCCATTTAACAGTGGAGTGATGCAAACACAGGTTGATGATGTAAGAGGGCAACTCTTCTAGGGAGGAGGGACATGATTTTTAAAGCATCTTTTAGTGCTGGTGAGAAATACCAAATCTTGCTACTCTGGTTAAGGTGTGCTATCTTACTTTAGGTTTTGGTGAAATTTCATCCTTTAAAGAAAAGGCATCTTCTGTTTTGGAAAATGTTGTGCCTCGTGCCTAAGATATGACTATGTGAAGAACTCCAGTGAATGGGAGAGGTTGCAATTTTTTTCCAATTTATTTTGTAGTTCGCTTTTTCACTGCAGTTTGTGCATTTATGCAAGTCATTTTGTCAGGGCAAACTGTAACATAGGAGAGTAAATCTTAAATTAATAGATCCAGTGGCTTAGCATTCGTGTCAGGTTATGTAAAGTTATTTTAAAATGATACATAAAATGATTTTTAAAAACAGTGAGCCCCCTAGGTTGTTTAATTTTCAAATCCATCACTCAAGCCGAGATGGTGTACAGTGCATGTGACACAGCAGAAGAAGGATTACTGTACGTGTGAAGCATGGTGAAGCATGAGGACAAAGATTATTGAGGAAATACCAGAGTCAGATCTAGCTAGGAATCATTATTTTGTGTATAGGAGGTAATATTTATTTACCATATAACTCCATTTGATACGACAATGAGACTGAGTCCTACATTATAAGCATGCAAGTTAGTTGTCTGCAATATAATCTATGTGATATAAAAGCTTTTTTTTGTCACACAGCTGCATCATTAGAAACCCAGTGACATTTTGTGTGTAGAACTGCAGTGGTCGCTTACTTCTTAAAATACTTTTCTGTAGCATGTGCCTTTTTTAATGTTCAAAGAAAACTCATGCCATATATCCTTTCTCCATGTCTTGTGACCTGGGAATGGAGTTTATTGTATGAAAACAGCAAGTAGAAACTGGAACCTCGCAGTGAGAATGTGCGGTTCATTTAAAGTCCAGTTGGATGAATCATTGTTGAACATCTTTTTCATAAGATCGTTCATTGCTGTAGATTCTTAAAGGGAAAAACCAAAATTGTAAAATCATCCCTGAAACAATTTTCCCTGTGTGTTACTGGTATATTCCTGGTGCTCAGGAAATCAGTGTCAGTGATGTAATGGGAGTTTCTACATCATACTGGTATGTCATTCACACGAAGAGAGCATCGTGGGAGCTGGTGAGATTGATGTCCTCTCTAAGAATAGCACTGATTATAGAACAGATTTTCCCATATACAAAGCCATTTTTAATTCACTGCCTACTGCAGCTGCCAGCCTGCAGAGATAATTCCTTCTAGCAGAATAGCTCTAGATTATTATAGGGAAATCAAATTTGCATAAAAGCATTTTATCTCTCCCCTTTTTTTCATGTCAAAGTTACCAAACATTCACTGTCAGTTACTTTTTTGTGTGTAGGAAGAACTTTGTTAGAATTACATCTTAAGTAAATTTTGTTAGGATTTTTCTGGCTCTTTGTTGTTTTGTGTATTTTAGAATGAACACTACACAACTACAAATAATTATTGCTAGGGAACAAGCAAGCCTAAAAAAAAGGAAGAGAAAATGGAAAGCTCTTCCAGAGCTGGTTTTGCACACCTTGAGGGACCGATTCTAAGCTCCATTCATATCTGCTTACTTGTGTTCTCCCTATACTTGGACAAAGCTTGCCAGTATGGGTCTCTGTGGTTTAAAAGCACGATGTAACCAACCACTGATCGAAGTGCTGTGCAAATCTGAGTAGGCATTATCCTTTACTGATGAGGAAACTGAGACACAGGTAAGTTAGATGACTTGCTTTGGGTTGCAGACAGATAGAATTCAAGAGACTAATAGTCTCTTTTGCTAAGTGGTTGTCTGCATGGTCAGACTGTTCTCCACATCGTTATGTCCTATAGCACTCATTCTAACAGATTCTGAGGTTCAACAGCCAAGGGGAAGTCCATTCGTTTTTGGGATGATACTTTAAATGCACTTCTGTACTTCAGCATGGGTAAGTGCGGTGCTGGGTGTCTCAGAATCTATATATAAGCTGCTTTTTCAAAGGTCAGGGAAATATTGTAGCCAAGTCCTAAGGCAGAGAAATAAATTTTCCACCCATTTTGAAACCTGGGCTTGAAATTTTTCTTAGTTTGTCTTTTCTTCAGCGTTGTTCATAGGTCAACAAAGAACCATTTAAAAGTATTTGTGAAATTTGTCTCCTTCTCTCTTAAGATCTCTAGTATGATTTGCAGAATTCTAAAACAGTTGCTGCAGAAGCGAAATAGTTAAAGGAAACACCAAGGTGTCATTCAGTTGCCTGAACTAAGGTGGCTAATGCAATTTGACACAGCCTAGGGCAGCCTCTACCTGCTAGTCCGTAAGGGTGCAGGCATCCCATAGGTACTGTCAGATCCAGCCTTGTGTGTGTGCTGTCAGATGCCTGTTTAGGCAACTGAACTGAGATCCCAGATTGACTGCAGAGCTAAGGTGTTTTTTTTTTCTTTTTTGAGCAAACGTAACAGCAGGAATGTAGCCTAACGAACACACTGGCCATGAAGGTAAGATGGTAGTTCAAATCTGCGTGAAGAAAACCATTCAGTACCTTAGGATAGTTTCAGATTCTGTATTTGCTGCCTTACTCCTTTGAAAACTCTTGGAAGTGGGATGGTAGGTGTGAGTATGTAGTCAGACCCTTGTCACAACTGGCAGTTGCTTCGTGCGACAGAGCAGAGGCTACACAAGAATGGATTTGTTTGCTTTGCCTTGCATGAGTTGCATCCTCATGTAGACTGGAGGCATCTGGAGCTGCAATTTACCTAGCCTGGCGCAGTGGGACATTGTGCCAGTTAACAGCAGCTGAAGTGCTGAGTCCTCCACGGAGGTGCTCTATGTTCTTCTGGCACGTGCTCTGTAGGAGGACTCAGTGGTTTGGGTTGGACTGGCCGGGAGAGACATGAATATTTATAGTGGTAGTTAGGAGATCATGAACTATTACACAGAAACAATTAATTAGCGACCTCCAAGCCTCTTCTGGCTTCATTGATTTCAGAAGATGGGGCTTGTAGAGGTCTTGGCCACTCTCTGCACTATCAGCACTAGAAATTATGGTTTCCCTTAACAGCACGTAGAGTTATATTTTTCCCAGGAACTGTGATAGCCTGCTTAAGTACTGTGCTCCCTGTGCTATCAGCTGCTAACGCAGAGTTTATGGTTGTAACAGGCAAAATGACTTTGGAGGATTGTGCTGTAACCTGATAGTTTTTCCCCTACCCTCAGCGTTATAACATGATTTGGTCTTGCCTGTGGACGGAAGTAAATCATATTTTGCCCTCACTGCTAAATTGTATTACGGCCCTGACCTTTATAGGTGAGACAAAACTGCATTATAATGTGGTTATAGGAGTGCTGTGTTATACAGGGAAAACGTGGTTATCCGAGGGTCCCACGGGAGTGTCCTAAACCAGAGGGTAATCAGGAGTTTGGATAACCAGGAATTTCAGCCTTGCAGATGTGTTGAGCTAAATCAAAGCTTCACCGCTGAAGCTGGGGAACATACGTGAGCCCAGTAAATAGGCATTCAAACGTAACATAATATTCAGCGTGATCAAATGGAGTGGAGCAGGCCCTCAGCTGCTGTGAGTTGTCATGACACTGAAGTGAAGCTATGACAACTAACACCATCTGGGATCTTCCTGTCTTCCCAGATTGGCCCTTCAGTGTGTTTTTTTTTCTAGCATGATTCCTTCTAAAAATAGAAAAATTAGAAAAGTCAAGCCAACAGGCACTGTAAGGTCCCATTAGGCAGAAAACCGGAGGTAAAAACATCCTGCTAGCAGCAGCTGTGCCGGTATGTGGGTACAGTATGCTAATGTAAATGCTCTTCTGTATGCCGTAGTTTCAGGCAGAGTAGTGGAAGAAATCGTTTCAAAGAACTGCTCTGTGGTGAAGAAGGCTCTAGAAAGCATGTACTGCGGCAAACTGAGGTGCCCTGTCTGAAAGGAGAGCGGCAGGCCCCGTGCGAGCCCTGCAGAGCACAGGCCGCAGAGGCAGCGTGGCGCTGGACGGGGCCTCATGCCCTGCTCCTGTGGCTTCCCCAGGAGTCTGAGTGAAGCCTTCCAGCCTAGGTGCGCAGGTCCCAGCCCTGATCACTGGCAGCTACCGATCCGTTTACCTCGAGCCTTTCTTGCATCTTGTACCTAAGGGCGAGTCCTTACTCTATGTAATACGGAGCTGTGTGAAGTGCTCTGCAGGACGTTGCGATGATTGCTTGGCTACTTTCAAAGTTACTAAATGAAGTCCAAAATTAATTGGAAGGCTCTCAGCATCTTCAGGGTTTAACAGCGGGAAGACTCTAAATGTTTGCACAGTTGCGTCGTCCAGAAAGGATGTGTAACGTTAGCAAACGTCTTCGTGTTCCCTTTTGCAGACAGCTTTTGTCTTCCTGCTGCGTAAGCCCGGCAGTGGGGACTGCCATCCTTCAGTCACTTCCATATTGCACTTTGCTGGGTCTATATGTGAGTGTGTGTGTGTTTGGGTGAATATGCCGCTGTGTGGAGAGAGGGAATGCTTTTGTGCTTGTATACATGTAGTGCTAAATAAAACAGTACAATTGTGTTTCAGATATTAGTTTAAAAATTCTTTACGCCAAGTAGTTCTCCTGCTCAGTCTTCTCCACCATGACCGTTTCTCCATTTCTAGTCTGATGTACTTCCCATTCATGGGAGCTGAGTATACAAGTGGAGGAAAAGGCGATTTCACAGGCCCACAAAGTGTATTTCATTTTTAGTATATGCTATAGATTGGACTTTGGTAGCTGGTTTTGGTTTTCTCCTTTATAGCAAAAAGGGATGGAGGCATTTTGCTAACACTGAAGTTTAGTTTCTGGGGAGCCTTGTAGTATGTAGGAAGATGAAGCAGCAGATTCTTGAGCAGTATTTTTTGTTGATGTGAATGAGGGTACCCTAGGTTACAGAGCATGCAGCTCTGTAAATCCTTAGAACTTACGATTTGTTACGTGGAGTGATTTCTGTTGCTTCAACTCATAAGTCATAAGAAATAATACTATGGTGTTATTTTTTTTTTGTGCCAACATTTGAAGCACAAAATACGAACTCATCTATCACTCAAACTGTACCAGGCAGACTACTGTATGATTGAAATGTAAAATAATATTATGTACTTGGAATACATTTCCTATGGACCAGCCAGCTCCCCCCATTGTGCCATCTAATATACTAGAGCCTACAGTTGTATTACTGCAATTTTGACGTGAGCAGACATAAAAATTTATTATGTCAAAGTTGTTAAAAAAAAAAAAAAATGCTTTAAGCAAGCATAATTATTTACTGCTTTTCTGCAGACTGTATTAGCTGATCATTAACTGTAATTAAAAATAGCTTTTGATGGATTTTGTAAAGAAGAATGAATTTCATTTGGGCTTTTACCATCTTGTGTACATGACGATCTTGACAACTGTGTACCAATCATTATGTTCTTGTAACAATCAGATAAGAAGAGACTGATCAATGGAAGACAATAAATTAAGGGTATAATAATGTTGCTTGTCAAGGTATTGTTTTCTAAATAAGACCTGGCTTGCAATTTATCTGGTATATTTATATTAAATTGGAATTACACTTAGAGATTTGTATAATTGACTTGCTTTGCAGTTTAAAGAAAAATAGATTAACTTTTAAATTGTGTGTTATTTGCTGTAAGTACCGGTGATTAGTTTGGTTCAGGTGTAGGGTGAGGGAACCAACAAACTGGAACAAGTGCGCCGTCAGATGAACAGCACCATCGTCCTTTACAGGTTACATTGACAGTGAAATCAAGTTTTTCTGTTCCCTACAGAGAGTTTTTCTCTGGGTTTTCAGCAGAGAGTTGGCGTGTTCTTAGTGGTTTACTTTAAGCTTGCCGTTATCAGCAGTTTATTGAAGCAGCTGTACAACACACAATGTTCTTCTGCATAAGCATTTTGCAGAGAAGGTTACAGCATCATCCAGAGCAACTCATGAGGAAGCTAACCTAAGGCTAAAGTAAAAGGACAGAAGTGTTTCTTTATTGATGATGCACTAACCCATTGGGTTTAGAACTGTGCCTTCTGGTTGACTTCTTGCTTTATCTGAAACCCAGAAGACAAAACTCAGTGACCAAGCATAATGGTAATCTAGTAGTGAGAAAGATGAGTAAAATAACTGGGGTTTTTATACTTGAGCACTTCCGTTATCGTTGTTGGAGTTTTAGATAAGGAGCTTTGCACAATCTGAACAGGCGTCAGTGTTGGAAGAAAGTATAAGGAATTAGAACAGCGGATGTGCTTTTTTGGAAGGGAATCAACTTCTGTTGCAGGTGTAAGTTTTGAAAAATATAAACAAGAAGCAGAGTCCATGCAACAGTACCATCAATTAAGTTGGTTTAATAGAATTTCAACTTGTTGCTAATAAAGCAAACGTTTACTAATCTTATCTCTTGTAAGCAGGAAGGAAGTTAAAGTGCACAGTAATGCACATTGCTGTCAGGAAAAGTGGTTTATAATATCATAAGATATAATTTGCAATGAAGCAAAACCAGCAAATGGCTACGTGGGAGCACTCTTTATCCTCTTGATTTAACTTCTTCCCCTCCCTTCCCCCTTGGTAGCTTTTTTGTTGTTGTTCATTTCTCCAGTTTCGTGCATCCTTAGCATTTCCTGCTGTGATCTGCTTGGATATCAACAGCCTGGCTGTGCAAAGATCATACTGCTGGATACAGACGAGGTGAGGGATAAATGGTGTGAAATCGCCTTCCCTCAGGTTTTTTCTTTGCCTTTTCCCTGTGCTGAGCTACTTTGAAGAGCGATCGGCATCACAGCTTAATTACACTCCAAGGAATGCTCTGATATCTTTGAGACTGACAAATGGTGGTCTGAGGATGGAGGGAGTGTGTTTGTTGAAAAAAAAAATCACCTGTCATTTTTAAAAAGGTGAATATTATTGATTGATGATGAAACGGTCATGTATTTTCCTGTCTCATCTGGCTGATTTTTCCCCTTTTACACACAGATCTTGTAACACTCTCAGTGCTACCAATAAGAGCAAGGCTCTTTGCTTTTAAGTGAAGACTAAGTCTTGACTAAATGTAGGTTCTGAAGAGCGTGTTAGGATTCCTGAATAAGTGAACTTCCCGGAGCCATTAAATGCCCAGCCCTTTCCAAGTCAGGGTGCTGATATTTGAACACCTCACTTCGGGCTCCTGTTATAAAAAATAGCCCAGAGTGTGAGGGAGGCGTTGGGAGCGCTGGAGTGACAACTGCGGCAGTGTCCCACTGCTGTTGTGTTGAAGAGAATGAATTGCTGATTAATTCTATAGTTTTGCATGCAATACTGATTTCTGAAAGCACTCCCCACCTCCTTTGTCTGGAAACGATCCCATAGTCTGCTGACATTTGAAAGAATATACAGCTTATCTGTTGTGAAGTCCACTGAAAAATAATTTACTATTCACATGTTAAATATAGGGGCAGTTGGTCTTTTTATACTGCTGCAATAATTCTGTGAGGAAAATTTCAATGATGAAAATGAAAAAAAGTTAAAATAGTCATAATTTACTGCTTTAGTCTGCAGGGCAGCTGTTTTCTGCCTCTATCTGTATTCTAATAAGTCTTTTAAATGAAGAGATTTATGAGATTATTTTAATTTTGATGTCTTTTTAATGCTTCATGCATTTTAAATACAACCTTTTAATAGTTTTTGAGATTGAAGAATTTAATTTTATTTTATACTGCAGAAATAAATGTATTCTCAGGAGACTGCGCCATTATTACAGCTTTTTTTTTAATTCAACATATCTGGCGTATACAACTGTCGTACTAACCAGTAATGCTACACTTAGCGTCAGATGCAAGGCATCATTAGAGTTTGAGAGACAATCTGGCTACTAAAGGTACTTAAAAAATAAGGATTAAAAAAAAAAACAACTTAGCAAAACTCTGGTAGGCCCTTCCAGCTGTTCTCAATGCAGCAGAATAGGTGTGAATAGGCCTCCGCATCCCTGCTGCCACCTCTCCAGTGCATGGCTGTGCAAAAGGCTGGGTCTGTCTTAACTCCTCCCTGTGAAATCTGGGTGCTTCTGCTTTGCTTTGGTTGCAGGGTGTTAGCAGCAGGCATATATTTCATGGAAGAGCAGAAGGAAATGGACGGAAGGCTTTAATGGAATAGGAGGACGTGGGACAAGCTCACCTAATTTTAGCTGTTTGAAAACACAGCATGTAGCTAGTCACAGACCTTTTCAGAGGTGAGGTAGCGGGTTTTGCTGGAAGGGCATGGTGTGTGTGTCCAGCAAGGCTGGGAAGTACGTGGGGGTGGAGGTTGGCTGTGTGGCCAGTATCACGGTATCCGGCTGGGCGAGCAAGCAATGCATGTCACAGGGGCAGGTCTCCGCTGCTGCCCCAAGGTAGTCCCACCTCTGCATTGCCAACAGTGGCAGCAGGAGTGGCTCTCTGCAGCTGGAATCCTTGCCAGGAGTCCTGAGTGTTACAGCTGTTGGCACATCTAACTATTTTATATTAAAAATAAGTCTGTAGTGGTGTTTGAGAAGATGTGGCATGTGCTCTTCAGGCCCGGTCAGTTCTGTTCCCTGCAGAGAGGGATCAGGACCTTGCTTAGCTCCAGGATGAGCCGGGGTTTAGCTGACCTCCTTTCTTTTCACGTACTTGGGAAACGTGAATGCATTTCTTACAGCCACTGTTGCTGTACTGCCTTGCATGGATGCCCATAAGTCAGCCATAACCACTGTTCTCCCATCCTCCTAAAATACTTCTGTTGAGATTTGGCAAGGCGCAAGCTGTTAGGCACATGAGGGATCACAGAAGAGCTCTTAGTACCCTAAGAGAACATCCTCCAAATTGTACTTTCTGCCTTGCCTTCAAGCAAAGCTTGAAATGGTCTTCGAAGTGACTGGCAGATTCCCAAACAGTGTGAGAATCTCATCAGCCCTTACATGTATTTTATTATCCAGGCACTAGGTTTCAGTATATGCATTACCTCTGGGGGAGTTTTTCATGTATTGGTAGGTGGAAATTCTGGCTGAGACAATAAATGAAGAGTTTGTGACTTAAAGGAGCAGTTCAGAGGTTGGGCATGGAGATGTCTGCTGTGTTTTTATTAAGAAAGATACTGTAATATTGGTTCTATTGAATGCTATAAGATATGCCAACAATTGTGCAGTGGTTCATATGGGAATTCCTGAGTAATGTAGGCTTTTTTATGGATTTGATATTCACATAGATTTCAGTAGCCTCCCAACTGGATGAAATAGCACTTACTCTGTTAAGTGCCATCTACAGATAGATGACTGCAATGAAAGGACTGTTAGGTATCTAAAAAGGTAGGAATCATCTTAAAAGAGGAAGAGGTTTTTATTTGTATTTACTTGTAGCTCTTTTTCTGTTTTCTTTAATGGTATGTTGTTCTTTGAGGTATAAAAAAAAAAAAAAAGAGTATTCAGCATCGCAACTTATTTGAAGAATGACACAAAAATGCTTTTTGCTGATGATGCAAAACTGGGAGGAGGGGTGGATATACCGGAGGGTCATGCTGTCAACCAGAGAGACCTTGACAGACTGAGGAAATGCTGCTCTTGGTGGTGCATGGTGACAGGACAAGAGGCAACGGGCACAAACTGAAACACGGGAAGGTTTGTCTCAACATCATGAAGCACTTCATTCTGTGAGGGTGACTGAGCACTGGCTTAGGTTGTGGAATCTCCCTTCTTGGAGATGTTCAGAAGCTGCCTGGACGTGGTCCTGGGCGCAGCCTGCTCTGGGGGGCCCTGCTTGGGCAGGGGCTTGGACCAGTTGGCCTCCAGAGGTCCCTGCCAACCTCAGCCATTCTGTGAATATTTACACTGGCTATGATTTGTGTAAGACAGGTATTTGAAAGAGAAAGTATTAATTTAATGGCATATATGGACTTATATGGACTTTAATGCATGAAAATATTTTGGGAGAAAACGTGAACACTGGAATGTAAAGCCAAGAAGATAGAGTGAGCGAAGCAAAGACTGTGTTCAGTGAGAGAATTGGCTGAGAACTTGTGAGATCCCTTGGGATTTAATAAGTAAAGCAACGCCATCCAATTCAGGAAATGCCCTGAACTGAAAATGGTTGGAAGCTCTCAGAGGAGGGGAGGAAAGGTCATATATTATTCCTTGGGCACCCACATCTAGCCACTATTGAAAATAGGATTAGATAGACACTTGGCCTGAAGTGACAGACTGGTCTTACTTGCCTTTCTTATGAGGGGTTCAGTCACTGTAAGGTGGCTGTTACCTTGTTAAGTCAATACGCTGCTAGGTTAGAAGAGTAAAGATCAGCAATGGGAATTCATATTTGGGTGAGTAAAATCTGAGAGAAAAATATATTTACTCTGTGGTCCCGTTACAGGGATGGAAGTTCTGCATGATGAGGTGCTGGCAGAACCTGGATGTCTGGCTTTGCACTTGTCTGCCCTGTGCCAGCAGTTCTCTGGATCAATTAGTGAAAACAAATACACAAATCATTTCCGCATTGTTATCAAGAGATACAACGGCTAAGTCGCTCAGTGAACTGAACGTCCATGTTTTGCTGCTAATTCCTCTGCTGTAGTGTTACAGGCTTCTGAGATTTCTATAATCTTAAAATGTAAGGCATAGAAAAAGTAATCTGTTAATTATCAGAGAAGGAAAAAATAGGAAGTGAGTAAAAGCAGGCGAGAGCCAGTATCTATCTTTCCAGCTGGTTCTACTTATTTTGAGCAGTTCTGCCTTCATCTGCCTTGTGTTATTCAGGCTAAAGCAACAGTATTTGCTGTGCATGCATGTGAGATTTCAACTACCACACTTTAGGTTTGTAATTAAGAAATTAATTAAAATACTATACAGTTTACTGCACAGTCTATCAAGAGAAGGGCAGTTTACAAGATTTTCCACGTGCGTGCTATAAATTCAGTGCTACAGATATACAGAATCATATTCACACTGACATTACTAGTTATCCTCGTCCTGCAGAGGAGTATCACGAAAAATTATTGTGAAGGGCTGGTTATAAAGTAATTGTCTCAGCAGAAATCTAACCTGTAAGAATGCAAACTTTAATGCTGGAAGACCAGCATGGAATCTGAAGTGAAAGTAGAAAAGAGTAAGCAGAGAGATGTAAAAACAACAAAGCAACAAATAAACCCCAGACTTCTGAATTTGCCTACGGTTTTCTGAGGCTACTGGTGAGCTTCTGTCAACCTTGTGTTGATGCCTATTTAGTAGCAGTATGTCAGAATTCAGAAGTACAAGTCTGAAAGTCGTAATTCACTTCTGTGCCATTAACAGATGCAGAGCCTAAATTTCAGACAGTCTGATTTTGGGCTACGTGATGTAATTCCAGCAATTCCACTGTCTGCAGAATCTGTAGTTAAGATTAACTTAACTGAAGGCGCTAACAAAGATGCAGCTTTTTGCAGATTCTAGGCTGAGAGTGAGCTCACTTTCAGTGAAATTGTGGATTTCCTACTTTTGTATGTTACCAGACAAATAAAGGAGAAATAGTTGAGGTAATACTGCTCATTAAAAAAAGTGCCTCATAATGCTTAAGGTGAATTTTTGGAAGATAGCGTGTGTGAAAGTATTACCAGGAGACTCATCACTTCCCATCTTTCCAGTGATGAAGGTAAGAAACAGTAGGGGAAAGAGGACATGTTTAAAACAGGAGTACATAATACTGATGTGTGGATGGTATTAACAAAACCTTTCTCTCAGTTCAATTACCCTATTAAAAGCATCGTGCCTTACCTGCCTTGAGAGGTATCTGCTAGAAGTGATGCAACAAAGGCCATAGAAAAAGATAAGAAAATAGTATTGGTAAGAAACTTTAAAAACAGAAAGTGGGGCAGACAAAACCAAACCTTTCCTTTAGTATCTTATCAAAAGGAATTGAATGAAATTCTGTAGCACAGTAAATTATTGATCTCTTTCAAGAAGGTTTCATCAAAACTTCAACACGGTTGAAGCTTTTGCACATCTCTCAAGAGATGCTACGCAGTGGGTATGAGTTGGGATAAACGATTCTTTAAACGTGAAATGGCTCCTGCCTCCCTCCTGTATCGCAGCAGCAGCGCATTGAAGTTGGACAATGCCAGTCAGTGCAGACTGTCTTGGAGAGTACAGTGGAGAAAGCTGATAGATTGTTATAGAAAGGGCACTGGTGTTAAACTGAAATCTGACATCTCTGTGCACGCTGAATTACTAATTCAAGTTGACATTTTTTTGGGAATTACAGTAGTGTACTACAGGGGACAGCTTTTTGCCAGCAACCAAAAACTTTCGGTGAGTCCCAGAAAATACCTCTAGAGTATTTGGTCATTCTGCTACTGGCGATACTATAACATGGCCTAAAAAGGTCAGTCAGATTGTAATACTGTAATGGGGGGTTTGTTAACTACTAGAATATATAATCTAGTCTTTGCTGAAGTGACAGATATATAACTATTGTAAGAGGAGAATTGTGAGATTTCCATTAGATGTTCAAGTGGATACTAGGGCACAGCAAGATGCCCGAGTTGGCTGCTTTATTTGAGTGCTTTTTATTCCTACTTGAACATTGAGCTTTTACTGTTCCAGAGTCTATATACTCACTAGTAAAGCTCCCTTCCATGCACGACAATTTCTATTAAAATTAAAGGACACATGGAAAGGAAAGAAATGATGAAATATAGGATGCATTAGCTTAGCGCAGAGTTAGGAGGAGATAGGAATAACCCAGTTTTGGGTCTAGAGCTATTGCTCCTTCTTTTATAGGAGCAGTCATAGAAGGAGAGATGGCTTGTGGACAGACTTTTTTTTTTCTTTTCCTTAAATGCTGGGAGATGCAAACTGGCCCAGTATCATCTTCGTCCTTTTGAACCTGAGGAGAACGAAGGAAAAAAGAGTATGGCTCACAAGGCTTCTGACGTGTGGCTCCTACGGGGACAATGCCTCGATCGCTGAAGACTGATTTATCTTTTGTGTCTGAAATGAAGACAGCAAACGGCAGAGTACTGTGTGTTGTCTTTTACCTTGCAAAGCTCTAAATGGCTTAGCACCTGCCTGCTTCAAGATGCTCCTTCCTCCTCCATCATGCTGTCCAGTTTGGTCAGCAGGGCCTTTTGCGTGCTGTGAAGGGAGGAAAGGTCCAAATGTGACTTGTTTATGTGGAATGTTTTTGCCTTCCAGCAGGGCTCTTGCTAGCTCAGGTGGGTTGCTCCTTAAGTGGCAAAACAGAAAGTTGTCGGCCCCTGCACTTGGCATCTCCTCCCAGGAATACAGCGGGTTGCGGTGAATGTTTTTTGGAGTTTCTGTAAGGCTAAACTTCTCCAAAGCAAATTAAATTCCATCCTAGATAATGAAATATAAATGAACATGTTGAGTACTAGAAACTTGATAGCTCTTTGTGAAGCAGTTGAGGAGCCTTTGTTAAGTACTGCGCTCTCCACCACGGTACGAGACGTATTTATTTCATGTGCATTTAATAATTCAGTAAAGATGATGCCTGAAACGCTTAAGTACAATGAGGAATTATTAATTTTCTGCAGCAAGGTAAAGGCACTACGTATGATTGCCTCAGAGGATATGCAAGATACAGAAAATGAAATGAAATAAATAAAAAGTGGCAGGTGACTGGTTTCTGGGTATTGCGAGGTGGATTTATTAATTGCTAATACAGAACAAAGTCATGAATTACTCAGTCATTGCCATTGTTTCAATTTTATGACTTTCTTCTTAAATACAGATTCGTTAGGAAGGAATCAAATGTCACTGGGCAGTGAATTATACAGAAACAAATTTATGCTTGTGAATGCTGATTTCCCATAATAAGTTATGACTTTAAAAGGACACCATCAAGGTATTTTTCATAGTTTTGGCGCAACTTTTTTCTTTGCTGTTGTCGATGATAAGCCCTTGTGCTTGGGGTAAGGAAAGCTGTGGTACACATTTCTTCCCTCTTTTTTGCTTGATAGTGTATGAAAGAGGTTTGATTACTGTAGTTTTTCCTATCACTTATTTAAACGTTCATATATTTAAGTAAAAGGGCACTGAGATATTTTGCTTTTAAGTACACATGTTAGAACTATCTACGTTGTCAGGTATAACGACTGTCTGGCCACCTTAAAGATGCACAGTCTTTGAGAAAGGCTTTACCTTGGAAATCTCAGTCTGGTTGGGCTTAAACACCTCGCTGCTGTAACCGTGGAGCTGGCTAGATCGTGTCTGGCCTGCCAGGAGGAGTTCCACGCTCCGATGGGCTTTGCAACGTGATTCCTGTGCTCGTGGGTTCTTACCTCGCGTTCCTGGTTTGGTCACGAAAGTGTAGTTTGTAGTGGTTTGAAGCTTGAACTAATGGGGAAAAACAATGGAGAAGCAGCTTGTGGCTCCACGAACCGTCATGCGTGTGAAAACACCTCCGGACAGTTTGGTTTGTGTCACTGCTGCTCTACTGTGGTGAGTGAAGTAAAGATCAGAGTCTGAAAGAAATTTTCTGGGCTACTCTTGGTTTGAAACAGTAAGTGGATAACTGTGTCTCCATGGGGCAGAGCAGGGTAAAATCAAGAACAAGGTACTCCTTCAGAATGTTGTATGGATGTGCTTTGTGTGTGGAAAACAGTGTCCTGAGTCTCGGCCAAGAGCTATGGAGGAGTGGTACGGTGTGAGGTTCTCACACGGCTTTCCATTTGAGCACGACACCACGTTGATCGCTTAATACGCACTGTCATAAAACGCAAGGTTTTCCTTTTGGTTTAGCTCTTGATGCTTTGGCCACGACCTTAAAAATGTAAGTCATACATATATGTAAAGAACTGAATTTCTACCCAATTCCTTCTGCATCTGTTTAATTTTTTTCGGGGCATGCTTAAATACCCTTATAGATGCTTTTTAGATGTTTGTAGACATTTTAACACCACTCCTAGAACTTTCCTTAGTCCTTGCCTAGCTGAATTATTTGTAATTAACTCAATTTCATTTTCCCTTTGTATTTGTATCCTGATGCCAAAGCAAGGGTGAGGCGAGCTCTTCGCAGTGCTGTCGCAGGCGGGCGGGGAGAGCTGCCTGCCCTGCTGCTGCCATCCGTCTATTGACTTCTTGCAGCAAGAAGCGGGCTATAAATCCCAGGCTCCTTGGTGCCGGGCTGGGCTGTGGGGAACTGCAGGGAGCCCCGATGAATTGATGAACCCTGAGTTGTTGCCAGCAAGCCCAGCGCGTCTCTGGAAACAGACAGATATTAAAGGCCGGATTTGTAAAGGCGTGAGGCATCTAAGGATGCTTCTGGGCACCTCGCAGGAGTTGAAGGAAAGGCTTTCTGTGTCCTGAGGTACCGAAATAGATAGTGCCTGTCCGCAAGGTGCCGTCTTCACATTTTTCATGGCTCAAATCAGAGCCAGGTACGTGACGGGGGGCTGGAGCGTACCTCTCCAAGTGCGTGCCGAGACGGGAGCGCTGTGGGCATCGCTCCTTCAGCAGAGCCGACGTGGCTCTGTGAGTTGTATGCTTAAAGAAATTAGCGTGCAGTTTCAGTGGGGCTGCACAGTTTTGTGGGGAGCCCGAGTGGCTTGGAGATTAATGAGCTTTGGGAAATATGCCTAGCAAACGAACTGTGGTATGAGGGTGACATGAAACACCAAGGGGGTCCATAACGTGAGGGGTCATGCAAATGCATAACAAGGCTGTCTGCGTTGTCTCCCTTGGATCCTTCTGGAGTCTTTCTTCTGTGGTCCAGCAAGGCAAGCTGGTGTTCTGCAGCTGTATATGGCATTTCTCCAAGCTAATTTTGGGATGGGGAAATTCCTTTTCCAGCTTGCAGTTCTTTCTCCGTGATCAGCGCAAAAGTTGATGAGAAATGGAGAGTCCGAAGAAGAGCCCGTGGAGAGTAACAGCTCAATCTATAGAGAAGTGACGTGGTACTCTTGGGGGAGATGTGAATGAAGGTTTAAGGAATGAAGTTATAGAAACATGCGCCTATTCAAGATTTGTTAAGTGCTTAAAACATTTTTAATGGATTGCTTTGTGCCTAGGCATAACTTTGTTTCTGTAAACAAACTGGGTTCTGAAATGCCACGCAGACAGAACTTTACAGTGCAGATCATCTCAGTATTTGCTGTTATATATATCTTTACGTTAGTTCAGCTCATTTCTGAGACAATAATCTGGAAGAAAACCTAATTTGAATTAATTATTTGCGCATATGGCATACGCCTGATGTCAGCTAATGCTGTATTAAGGATAGACATGCTGGGCACACATTAAATAATAGAGTAAATATTTGTATTGTTTATGATAAACTAGTTTCTTCTGCAGATTTTCGTTCTTTGTGCCTCAGTAAACATTCCCATTGGGCTTATTTACTCTGATTCATATAGTGCAATATGTTAAGTGTTATAAAAAGTGTGTGTTTAAATCTAGGTTCTTCTGCAAAGCCCCACTGTGTTTTCAGAGCAATTGTCTGTTTGGTAACACTTTAAAATAATACTAAAATCATTATGGCACTTTACCATTATATGGAATGTTTGATTAGCATTAATCACAAGGGTTTGTTTTGTGTCAGAAATGCTTCTATAGAAATTCCATTGTAATCTAACTGTAATGAAACAGACATTTATCTCAACATGCTTCAAAACGTTTATGTTGAGTCATTATTTCAGGAAAGAGCGTAAGACTCAGATGCCCGAAATTGTGCAGCGATAGAAGAGAGAAGGATTGTTCTTTTGGATCGAGGACCCTGCATGAGAAATTTACAAAGAACCCCTTACCTTGGTAAACACAAAAAGGTGTAAGAACTGATCCTCTAGTTTCAGAGGGTGGAGGACAAGAGCAGACAGTTGCGGTCTGGTAGATGTTGTGGTCCATCCACGTGAGGTTGAGAAGTCCGATGAGCAGCACTTAGAAACACTCAGGTTGACTTCCTGACTCCAGAAGGTGACAGTACTGGGTATCCGAACATTTGTGAGTGTCTAAACTCTGCTCTAGTTGTCCCTGCATTATTCCTTCTTATTTTCGTGTGCATGTTCTCAAATGTATAATGCCTTGAAATATGTTGAGCAGAAAACGCCACCTGGCAGGACATGCATCTACGTGTGTCTAGACACAAACAAAATAACAAAAATGACAGATCCCAATTTCTGGATGACTTGAAATAGAACAGAAATAAAACCAGCAGTATCATTACATATTAAGAAAAGAGCAGGCACTATGAAAAGGCTTTAAAATAGGAGTAACGCCATGATAATCCTGACTGCAGACTCTGCAGTCCAGCCTTGTAAGCAGTATAACTCTCGAGA
Source organism: Cygnus atratus (assembly GCF_013377495.2). Classification (NCBI taxonomy): domain Eukaryota; kingdom Metazoa; phylum Chordata; class Aves; order Anseriformes; family Anatidae; genus Cygnus; species Cygnus atratus. The sequence goes on from NC_066365.1 coordinate 58,920,516, forward strand.
GAGTAGATGACAGAACTTAAGTCGTAAAACGTGTAGAGCAATAGATGAATGCAGGCTTCCCTTTACCATTATTGGGTCCTCCTTTTTCCCAGGCTGATGCTCTTAGTATATTAACATCATCAGTATCATCATACGTGCTTAAGATCTCCTACATTCCCAAAGACAGTATAACCATTAGACTTTCAGTTAGTACAGATAACAAAAGGCCCCTAATAAGTAGTTTGGCTTTCACTTCAGAGGCAGAATAAGGAGAGGCTAGGGATATTTGCTGCTAATTCACATATGCTGCAATGGGAAAGAATTCTGCATTCAGGAGCCAGTTAAACTGCAGTGGCCAACGTGGACTGTTATTTGTTCCACCTTCTCAAGAGGTTTCAAGTCTGTGTTCAAGACCCACAGCACACATTTGGCAAGGCAGACGTAATTCTAAATCACCTTTGCGCTCTCTGAGCTTTGGAAGAAACGATGGCTGCTGCAGTCTGAAGCTGTGTCCAGAAGGCTGTGTGTGATGGCCCTGCGGAATCTGCTGCTTCCAAGGGTGGAGGAATAGGAGAGGCAACTCGTATCGGGGCAGAGAGCTCTAGGTATGGGAGGCAATTATCATCTGTGGCTGCCAGAGGCTGATTCAGATTTAGGATAAGCGAAGAACTGTGACTGATATGACATGTAGAAAAAGCTCTCTCTGTTTTCATGAGGTTGATTATTTTCCTTTATTTTTTAAAAAATCTAGCCACGACTGATGTAAGCCTGACAATTGCATCAGTTTCCATAGTTTATCTTGAAAATATATTTTTTCCCCACAGGTTTTGTTCAAAACCTAACGAAAAATCAAAAGTTCAGAAATTTGCATCCTTATTTTGAGACCCTACCCTGATTTTTTTATGCATTCTTAAAGATTCTGATGGTCAGTTTTGTCCACGGAGACATTAAGTAGATAGCTGTACGTGTGACTGGCTTGGCACAGCACTGATGTGGGTAGCCCCTGCTTTCTGTTCTGCTTCACAGCCGTGCCAGCCAGGCATTACAGCTCCTCGTGCCCACTGCTTGTCGTGTCACTGATCAGGGACATCGTGTGGCCTGCAGCACAGGCGCCTAATCAGTGTGTAAAGGAATCGAGAGTTTGTTACTTAGGGGAAAATGGGGATTAAAATAAAAAGATTGATTTTTTTTTTTCAGTGTCATTTAGGACTAGCTTATAATAAGATCCTGCTGCATTAGACAGTCTTTGCTTCGATTCTTGGCAGCCCTAGTTGGATTAGGAGTGTCTAGCATGCCACTGAAATCCGGAGATTGTGTGCCAGGTATTAAATAGTGGCAGAAACCTAGTGAAAAGTGGGAAGGCTCGCTCTAATAAACGACTTGTTATTTTCCTCAGAATGCAGGAATACATTTTGTTGATTGAGGATTGGATGTGTTTATGCATTTTCAGTTGAGATGAAATGATTTTGTAGAATAATTCTCCTAACACATCAGAAATATAGGCAATCAATTTGTATTAAAATATCACAAGTTAAGACTCTTCTTAACGTTCTAAATGATCTATACTTGGAATATTTTCAACTGGTTCTTGAATTATAAGAAGTCCTTCTGGGTTCTTCTTGATTGGTGTGACTTGATTCGTTAGTCTTGCTTGGTATATACAACTCCCAGAACGTACATTTGTATCTATGGGGGACTGTGATACAGTGTGCGTTGTTACTCATTTTCACCTACATTGTCATGGATTAATAAGACCCAGGAATTTTTCTCCCTGCTGCAGTGCTGAGTTCTCTTTGTGTGTGTGTCTGAACTGTTGCACACTGGTTCACGTAACGCATAGCAGCAGAACTGGGGATGCACAGCTGAGTTGTTGATATGCCAGTTTTGTGACCCAGCTGGTGACTGATTTGGCCTCAAGGATGAATTTGAGTGACTGCAGATCGTCTTCACTCTGTCCCTACTCTAATGGCCTCATGGGATGCTTTCTGCCAACCCACATTTACTGGAGAGTGACGCGCTGCGGCTGTTCTGCCTTGCACCTGAAATCCAGGTGGAGGGCGGCACCAGCACCAAGGGCCGGTGAGTGCAAGAGCAGACGTGCCAGGGAGCACGATGACTTTTAAGACCATCAGGCGTGTCTGCACCAAAGCCACCCGTTACAGAAAAAAGAAATATTTGTAGCTATTAAGAATTGAGAACAAAATAGTAGCTATAACACACTGGCATGAAAAAGGATATGCATGATGCAGTCACATGCAGGAGTATTTTAGGATGATTTCTGAATTTTGGAAGAAAAGGAGAAATGTAATCTCGTTGAAGTTTAGCAATTATGTACCGTAGTTAATTAATCATATAATTATGTCAAATGAGACCGTATTTCTTGAAATGTGTCAGATAATTATGATACATTTTGGTAATTACGTGTAATAAATTTAATTAAACATATAATTCAAAGAATCAGGAAAATTATTCCTTGAAATGATTTATCCCATCTATAGGTCAGAAAGATCTGTGATTTCCCCCCCCCCCCCCCCGCCCCTTATGCTCATCCATGACCTTATAATCCAATCTTTTCTGTTTTTGAAGACATTGCAGATTTCCAATATTAGCTTTTTGCCTTAATATTAGCTCTTGGTCAGAATTTTTCTTGGGATTCTTTGATCTTTATAATAGTATTGGTCACCCAGTATGAAAATCCTTGGATCTCTCTTGTTAGATCATTGCTCAGAAAATAGATGCTACTGTTATATTGTGCTGATTCTTGCTTCGTTGCTGTGAAGTCGTGCAGTGTATTTGTAAAAGAAGATAAAGAAGAAGGAAACAAGGGAAACAAATATTACCCAAGTGTAAGCCAGTGTGCTCAGAGGTGTTTTAATATGTTTTATTGGCATTTGCCTGAAGCATCAAGCACACAAATACTCTCCCTTGGTGTGGAGGGCTAAACTGACCTCCCTTTCAAGTAGCAACGTTTTTTATAGTTAGTTCTCATTTTCATGACTGCTGTGAGGAAATTCTGCTGCCGCTGCAGATGAATACTGTAAGAAAGGGAAGCGGTGTAGGAAAACCCTATAAAATCATGCTCGTGATATTAATTTTCTCACCTCAGGCTTAATAATCATTTTATGGTCATTTTTGAGAAGTTTTTTAGCTATAATGTTTTATCTGTCTTTATGGTCTCTTATGCTGTATTTAATCAGTGTAATTACAGAAGGATAATTAAATATAATGCTACTTAGTTATAAAGATTTTAACACTATTACTATTAATGTAACTAAAAAAACCCTTGTAAATCTACACAAGGCAAAATATTGGTGCAATATATTTGGTATGCCATTAAAAAGGAAACGGTGGTTCCTTTTCTGTGGTACAGCAGCACGCATGCAAATTCTTCAGTTCATTTGCGGTTGAAGAGACTTTTTAGCAGTATAAAATCAAATGAAATGAGAGGGACTTTTTTGTTTTTTTGGGTGCCTCAGATTTTTGAGGAACAGCATAGGCCCCAATTTAGAAAACTACTCAAGCAAATGATAAATTCACTTTTCTTAAGTAGAGGTTTTGAGTGCTCGTGCTCGAGTTACAGGTTAAAACGGCCAGATGGACTGGCTTTGCTACGCAGTTCTGGTTTTGTACATTTTCTTGTACCTTTTGGAAAGCTAGACTCTGACCCAGTGCCAGCTGAGGTCTCCTAGTCCGTGGAAACTTAATGGGCATGCTGCGATTACATTGGGTGGCTTAAAAAAAGAAAAAAATATAAGGAGCCTGTTAAGTCTTGTACAAAGCCACGCACCATCTTCCACAGCCAAACGCCCCATCTTGCAGCTTGCTGGGCAACTGGTGCAGTTCATCTCATGTTAGGTGAAGCCTGAACGTCTGATTGCTACGTCGCAGCACAGAAGTCACAGCAGAGCTGTTTTTCAGGAGATGTTTCTGTGTCTGGTGTGATCCATGGTTGTGTTTTTTGAATCAAGATGAAAGACTCCTTTGTAGGAGGAGAAGTAAGGGGTTAAAGGTGCATCTGTGGGGGATGTTTCAGTGCTGCTCAGACCTTCTTGCAGTGCTATCACAAACAGGATGCAAGGAGAATGTGCAATTTCTGTTCTGAGTATGTATTCCTTTGTCCATTAGAGGTTACTTTATATTCTTGACTTTCCTTTGCGGGGGGGGTGGGGGGGAACAACTTCTAGATTGAAAAGTTAGATAGTGCTGTAGTGTAATAAGCATCACGGTTTCCTCCATCCATTTCCTTTGGCAGCGTATTTGGCTTGATACGAGTAAGAAAACTTGTCACCGTGCGCACCCGTTGTCAGCCGTGTTAGCCTGCTCAGAAGGCAGGCCAGGGCTGGATGTGCTCGGAGCGCGAACTGCGCTCTCATCCTTCCTAGCTCCGAGCCGAGACGTTGGCAAGGCTGAGTCGAGGCGATGCCTTGATCTTGTCACGCAGCACTCAGAGATAAAGCGCTTGTCTCCGCTCCTCCGCAGTACCTGTCACTCAGACACCTCCACGGGCCCCAGCTTGGCACTCCTGGGGAGCTCTGGGACCGGCTTCTCCGTGCGCTGGTACTAGCCCGTCGTGGTGCCAGAAGTCACTTGGGTGCTTTCTGGCGGTGGCTGGTCTCTTGTTTTGCACGTGCAGGTGTCAAACACACAGCACTGGACCTTGGCATGAGACTGTCTGCCTTGGGATAGGGCAGGACAGCAATCTTCACCCGTGCTGCCTCGTGAGCACTGAGCTGCGCTTGCAGCACAGTGGCCAGTGCAGCAGTGATTCGGAATTGATCTGCCACACAAAAATGGAAATGAAACGAGTAAAACTATGTTTCATACTAATAACCTGGCAGTGACACCATGTATAAAATACAGAGACAGAGAGCTTTGTTTTTCATGTTCTTGAGAAAAATGGAGGAAATGTACACTGGAAAAATTGGAACACTAGATGGCTCTTCCTGTGAATTTCAGGTGTGACTGGCTATCACCGGTAACAGTCTGGTGCCAAATTCGGGCTGGCTCTAGAAAACTTCTAGAACCCCCTCCCATGGAGGGGGGCACAGGATTCAAGCTATGCCTCCACCATGGGGCTGAGGGCGCCGAGCTGCTTGTCTGCATCGCGGGGTGCAGAGCTGCAGGCTGACTTGAAAATGAGATGCAAAACTCCCCTCCTGTCTTCTCCCTCCTGTTGAAGAGATCATTTTACAAACTAGAACTATTTTCCGTTTCATTTTCCTAAAGCAAGTGTGTCTTCAGTGGGGTAATGCCTCTCCTGCGGGGAGCGCTAGCGCAGCCGTTTTACCACCTGAATGCTGCCTCTGCCCTGTTCAGGTGGCAGTGATAAGAAATCCTTCTTGGAGTTTTTGTAATACCACTACTATCCCGGTAGCACAAGGTATCAGAGTAGTATTACATTGGTTTGAAAAGTACTGTAAGACAGGCAGTATGCAAGGTGGGGAGGACGCCGCTTTTGTGTAACTCATCGCATTAAATGCCTTTTGTCCTGCCTCTCCCTGCCAGAAGAGGAGGTAGCAGCATGGTTTGGAAGGGCTCAGCCATGTCCTAAGTGATTTTGAAGGAGATGAGCAGCTGGTGTGCTCCTTTTGCTTCCAAAAAGGCTGATAGCAGCATTTCTGGGCCTCACTGCACAGCCGCCTTCTTGCTGCAGCCCCATGGCTGAAGGTGGGCTTAGGAGCATCAGTAATCTTGGAAGGGGTGAACAAAGTCTGAAAAGTACACAGTAATATTCAAAGGCAGCTTTTAAGAAGTAAAGCTGCTGCCAAAAGAGTAGAAGTATCAACATGTAATGCTGGTACCATGTATTACAGTGGTCATATACTATTCATAGCATCGAGTGCACATTCCTTTACAACCTTGGAGGTTGGAGTGAGATGTAAATGTTGCATCTGCCTTGTAACAGTGCTCTGCACAAAAGTAAATTTCATTTGGTTATCTCCATTTTTGTGGGGTTAAGTCAGAGTTTATGGGGGTGTATATTCAGAACTCCTTGCATTTAGATTCTAGGTTCCTTGGCTGGCATCCCAAGCTGTTTTATTTAAAAAATAAAATAAAACCACAGAACTGTTGGTTTTCCAAGTGTACGGATGCATCTGCGGTTACTGTTATGGTACATGTGCAACTTAAGTATTGCTGCTTCTCTTCACATTTCAAAGAGGTGTAAGATGACAGCTCGTGGATTACTATTCTCGAAATAAAATGTCCACTTATGACTTAATTTGATGCCTAGGAAGGCACTGACACTGCATGTTTTGTTGGTAGGCTCATCAAAAGGCAGTGGTATCTCGGTGTGGTGTTGGAACTTTAATGAGTGGAAAGCATGTCAGAAACTGTATTTCACATCTAGGATATAAATTCTTGTAGTGTGCACTGTTCTTCTAAACTATATAACGGATATAAACAGAAGCTGCTAGATTGCCTCTCCTCTCCCCCTCAGGTAATTCGTTCCTTAGAATATAAAGGATATTGGCTTAAATGTGTCTCTTTTACAGCACTTAAGGGAATTCCTAAAAAACAACAAAAGCAGCCTAGTTAATGAAAGAAGCAATGTTAAAATACCACTTAATTCTTGGATAGTTGAGTTATTACACCTTTGCTAAGCATTGTAGTAAGGAAGCTGCTTTAATTATAAATAAAAGGACTGGTGAGATGAATTTCTGCTAAGCAGGGAGCTCAGCCCAGCTCTGACTTCGAGCAGAGCCCTGTTGTAGCCCCTTCCCATTCCCAGCGCCGTGGTTTGTGTTAGTGACGTGCTTGGTTTTTCAGTGGGTGGACGGAAGGAGCATTAAAAAGGCAACAGCAGTTCATTAGTATGGGGTTGCGTTTTGGAAACTATTGGGTTGAGAAGTCCATTAAAAAAACAATTAAGATCGAGTGAAATGCAGTAATTTCATTCTCCAGAGGCTTCATGTGCACAGGACTGCCATTGTGAGATGGCGGTGGCATTCCTGCGCTGGCACCTCAACCCGCACAGCTACAACCAGATTTTTTCTCTTCACCTGCCTGGCTCTCTCCACCTGTGGTGGCTTCTCCTCTGAGCTGAGTGGTTCAATACGTTTCCAAATACATAGCTGTGTGTTGTCTCTCTTCTTGGAAAATCCCTTAGCGGGAGAGCAATGGATGGCAGCTCATAGTACTGGCTTCACGAAAGGAAGGTGGCTGTCCTTGTGGGCTAGGGAAACTTCTCTGGACCCCTCTGTAGCCTGTGTAAGTTTAAACAAACTTGCACCTAGCACAGTTCCTCCCCACTCCATGCACCCCAGTGCTTAAGGGAAGTCTGTTTTCAAGGTGCGTGTGTCTTCAGGAGCAGCTTCAGGCTCAGGATTTCATTCTTTCTGCTTATAATAAACACCGGGGAAGACACAGTGGATATTCCTGTGTTTTTTTCCAGCCTGTCTTTATCCCTTTGAATTCATCCTTTTAAAATTTATCTTCAACAGTCTTTGCGGGCAAAAAGTTAGCTCCCCACCTTGTGTCCTAGAATTTCCCCCCCTTTTTTTGCCCTGTCATTCTGCAGATGTGTTTTCTTACTGCTTTTCAGAAGCAGCTCACCTGCCTTTCCAGGAGCTAATCACTGCTCAAAACATGTTGGTATAATGACTGAGACATTTCCTGTAAACACAATTTCTTTGAGCTACTCAGTGGTGTTTATTTTCCTTCTCCCCTCTGAGCCATCTTTTCTTACACCTTGCTGGCAGCCTCTGTGCCTACCTGCGGGCTGCTCTCGGGTGGAAACCTGGCTGCTCTTCTGTGCTTTCTCACCCCATCGTTTATCCTGCTCGGTAAACCATCTCCCACTCCCCTCCTGGGCTGCTCCTTGCCTCTCCCAAAGTCCCTGTGCTCAGCGGAGGCACCGCCAGGCATACAGAGGACGGTTCCTTGACTTGATGTGGTGTTTGTAATGGTCTGGGAAGGTGGAAGGGTCGTGATAGATGGGCACAGTAATTTTTTTTTCCCCATAAAGCAGGAGCATGTTTTTACTGTGCTGTCTCTACTGGTCCATTTACCACTGAGGGAAGAAAGAATTGGAGATTAGGAGTTGTTCTGGTAAATTAACCCTACCTGGTCTCATGTGATTAGTCAATAAGACATTTTTGCATGAGCACCTTGGGTTGACAAATTCTGACTCCTAGCACCAGGTGGCTAAGAGCTTTCCTACAGAAATACGTGAGCATGAAGTAATGTCTACTGGTGAATTATTTTTTTTTAGTTAACGGGAACTGACATCTTCTGCCATCAACTGTAATTCAAGTAAATGATACTCTTGGTGACAGAAGAAATTAAGGTATATTGTACAGCACATGGCCTCAACACAAATTCATGTTTTTCAACATCCTAAATTATGTCAGCAGTATGTTTACAGTCAAGTTTTTTTTTTTTAAGGCAGATTGTTTATGTCAGTGTATATCTTTTTGAGATCTTTATGCTCTCATTATCCAGTTTTTCATACCTCACCAGCATTGCATAGGGCATCTTTTCATAGAGACAGGTGGAAAGAAGTTCCAAGTTTCTTATTTGGTGTCTGATTTGGGAAACTCCTGTGTACGCAGCAATTCTGGAAGTCAGGTGTCTCAATAAGGAGGCGGAAGACTGTTTTTAGATAACCATGTTTTGGAAATCTTGTTTGTAATTTTCTTCTATAATAAAAAGTGGTCAGTTGGTTCTGCTCTGCATACTTACCTGTCGTGATATTGCCCCTTGCGCATGAGTGAGTAACTGGTTTGTCTGAGGTCGTTTATACCTTTTGCAGCACAGAATAAATGACATAATGACCACTACTTAGGATTAGGGACAAGACAGCCTTAAGAAGTTTTAATAGTGTATATTGTTAGGTGACCTAATCCAGGTGCCGAAAGCAGTTTGCTGGTCTGCAGAGACAGCTGTGGGTGCAGAAAGTAATGTTAGCAAGAGCTGTGCAGCCCTCCAGAACCAGAACTTTACAGGACCAGCCCGCTTTAACAAAACCCTTTGGCAGTTCAGCCCCTTACTTCTTTTGTTCTTCCTCTTCTGCCTGCAGAATGGGACAGTGAGGATTTATCTGCTTGACAAGGATGCTGGGGAGAGGCAGGAATGTCTGTGAAGTGCTTTCAACTTGTGATGCACAGTGAAGTAATGCTTCTATGAATAACATTTTCTGCTCCATTTTTCATGATAGCCAATTAATGTATCAAAAGAGTGTAACTTTCGGAATCATGTTGGTTGATAGAAATGCACAGAATGTTTATCTTCAAGATGCAACAAAGAAAAGTAACTGATAAACGTGGCAAAAATCACTTGGAAGAGTGTGAATGAGTGTTCGTCTTCCCAAATTAATCAACAGCTTCCTTAAGATGGAAGATTTGACTATTTCACGTTCACTTGCCATAACTAAGATATCAGCCAAGTTCAATATCTAGATATGTTTTTAAATTATTTTTTCCTCCCACACTTTAAAGGAGAAGAAACGTACTAACTTGTGACATTAGCAGTATGTGAAACCACCCCTTTATGTATCTGTTACAAGACTTAACCAAGTGCAGCAGGCAGGCGTTCAGATGGATGTCATGTCACGTGTTTTCTCTCTTACTCTGTCCATGGGCAGGTAGATCAGAAATGGTTCCAGGTCTGCAGTCAACAGAACTGTACAACTCTGAGCAAGCCTTTACAACTCAGCAATATAAAAAGAGAAATGGCAATGCTATTGTCAGCTCTGTATCTTCCAATGCCAGTTTTAGAAAGGCAGTGTGGGAACAAATAACCTTAATTGAGCCCCTTGGCAGAAGTAATTGTGATTTAAAATTCTGTTTTTTCTCAGCTGTAAGTAGCAGAAATTTGGTTTATTTTTATATGAGTGCCACTTAGTAAAACCCGCTAGATTGTTGATTAACCCTGTATAATGTTTTTGATTTAACTTTTCTTCTAACCAAGAAGTTTGACTAGATGACACAGAAGGGCTTAGCCACATGTTAGATTTTTTTTAATCTGTCTACCAAACCATTAAAAATTCCAGAAGAAATAAGGCGGTGTTTAGCTTAAAAGTTTTCAAAGTAAGGTAGTTCATTTTTCAATGCTGGAGTGTTTTTTTTTATTTTTTATTTTTGGTTTTGGTATAGCTTTTTGGTAATTGCTTAAAATTGAAGTTTAGTATTTGAGGCCAAACAGACTGTTCAATTCTCAGCCTACAGATTATTTTCTGACCTTTACATCCTCAGAATTGTGTGAATAATGTTTCTGGTTTAACCTGAAAAAAATATTATTACTGATATTTTTGTTACTGATACTTGTTAACAAACTGAAAAATCTGTTGTCTAACTCAATTGTTTAAATCTGCTGTATGTAGAGATTTGTGGGAACTTTCTGCTCTTTAACAAGGAAACAAATAGATCTGAATTTAATCTTTCATGAACTGTAGAATACTTTCAGATGAGTTTTGCTATTGAGTCAGGTGACAGGCACATAGCAGGTACAAGATTTTTTAAGTGTTATTCTCGTAATCAGTATGCAGAAATGTATATGTATGTGTATGTCATCTTTGTGTGCTTTTTGCATATAATTTATTTATTCAGAAGCAGTTCAATTTGTACGGGGATTGTTAAGAACTTCCAACTTGATATGTTCTGAGTTCAGTAATTTTAACATAAATTATTCTTAGGTTGAAATTAGCTCTAGATTTCCATTGGGAAAGGAATAGTATCACCCATTAAAAAAATTCGCCTGGGGTTATACATAACAGAGGAGTCAAACAATTGGGGAATTGCTGTGTTCCTCATTGCAGGGTGATGCTTTGTATTGGGGGACAGGCTCAAAAAGAGCAGTAGGTTGCAAATCAAATTCAAGTAGCTTTTTTTTTTAGTGCTGTCAGTTCCAAAGTCTCTCCTTAAAACCCCTGATTTAATTTGATTATGTTGGTTCCCATTTTTGTACTATTTTTTGGTCTTTTTCATTGTCACTGGTGTTGTTATTCTACTGATTATTCCTATGTTTAGAAATTTTACATCACCGGTGTCAAGTCTTGGATCCCAAGCTAGATTCGTCTGCAGAATGAACTCTGGCCCTTGTGATATTTTTCAATATTCAGTTTTATTGAAAAACAACAACCCTCTAGCAAACAACGTTTTTAGATCTCATGCCTGTTGAGGAAACTTCCAGTAAATGAATTGCAATGTAGCTGAATTTAACCTGCCAGGGTACCTGGGATGTTAACTCCAGGAACAAGTGATAATCCTTTGTGTGCTGCTGTTAATGACATGATTTGTTGCCTATGATTTTAGGAAATAAAGGTGGGAAAAGTGTGTATAACACACACACACACACACACGCATATCTATATGAATATATATAAATGACAATAGGAAGTAAGAAGTCAAAGGAAAGAAAGAATGAGCAACAGAAATAGAGGAAAAATGCAAGGGTGTATTTGCCAAATGTTTTTCTTGGTTCAAGAATGGCCCTGTTAGAGGGGGGGAAAAGGAACAGAAGACAGTGGGTGAACGAAGATGACTTGGACAATGATGAATTGTTTTCTAGGACACAGGGCACTCTCACAGCATCATTGTGTTCCGTTTTGGGCCCCTCAGTACACGAAGGACACCGAGGCCCTGGAGTGTGTCCAGAGAAGGGCTACGAAGCTGGTAAAGGGCCTGGAGCACAAGTCCTGTGAGGAGTGGCTGAGGGAGCTGGGGTTGTTTAGTCTGGAGAAGAGGAGGCTCAAGGGAGACTTTATTGCTGTCCACAGCTACCCGAAAGGAAGGTGTGTTACCTCTTCTCACAGGTAACTAGTGATAGGACTAGAGGGAATGGCCTCAAGTTGTGCCAGGGGAGGTTTAGGTTAAAAGTTAGGAGACATTTCTTCTCAGAAAGAGCAGTCAGGCATTGGGACGGGTTGCCCAGGGAGGTGGCGGTGTCATTGTCCCTGGGGGTGTTCAAGGAAAGGCTAAACATGGTGCTTAGGGACATGGTTTAGTGGGTGACATTGGTATTAGGGTGATGGTTGGACCCGATGATCTTGGAGGCTTTAAAGCTTCAGAGCAAATCCACATTTGTACACTCAGACAGATTTTAATCATCAAAATTTCTTTGAAATAGGAAGAAACTTTAGAGTTCCGAAGTACCTAAATGATAGGAATGGAGGAAAATAGGGTGAGATGTTTACGTAGAGAGAAACTTAAAAAAGAAAAAAAATAGGAAATTCTGCTTCAGTGTTGTATGTGCATTACAAAATTTGAAAACAATTAGACTAAAGTGCCAAAGAAATTAAAAATTAAACATTTAATCTTTAAGCTATTACTAATAGAAAGGAGTACGTCCCAGAGGAATTAAAAAAAAAAAAGTGAATAAAATTGAGTTTTCTGGATTTTTTGATTTTTTCTATCCTATATGTTGTAATCCAGAACATTATTTGACTGTATATCAAAAATTTCAGTTTAGAAATGAGCTTGCATTGTGAACATATATAAGGTACCGGCATTTGACAATAAGAAATTTAATGATCCACAGCCAGAAAAGTTAGGGAAAGCAAGCAATAACACAGCACTGAATGTACTCATTCCTTCATCACAAATATAGGCATGGTTTTGAAACACTGTGAAACCAGGTGATACTGAGGTGCTCTGGTAATGGGGGCCATATAAAACTGAAGTAGATGGATGAGAACAGATGGAAACCTGAGGGAGGGAAATGACCTGTCCGGAATTCTGCCTGCTTCTGTTGTTTCAAAAGAGTATTTAGCAAATCCATAGGACTTGGTGCTATATAGAAATGTCATTTCCTTGTGTTTCCAGTCACTTGGGGGTAACAAATGGACTCCTTCACCATGCTGTAATTATGAGAGGAAAAAGAATTGCTTACAGGATCTTTGGGTAATTCAGGCTGAAGAGACCTCAGGAGGTCTCTCACACAGCATGGCCAGGTCAGACCAGGTTGCTCATGGATTGATCCAGCTGGATCTAAAAAGCTTCCAAGGACAGAGACTGAACAGTCTCTGAGGGCAGTTCCACTGCTGGACTGTCCTTGTGGGGAAAAGGTCCTCACCATGCATCCCGTCTGAACCTTTCTTACTTCACCGTATGCCCATCCTCTGTTATCCCACTGTGCACTACCTCATCTCCTCAGTGACCCTCCCCTCAGGGTGCTGGGGACTGTTGTAGGTGCCCCAGAACTCTCTCTTCTCCAGGCTGAACAAGCCCAGCTCCCTCAGTCTCTCCTCACAGGGTGGGTGCTCCAGTCGGCCTGGGGACCCTCTGCTGAAGTTGCTGCAGTTCACTGATGTGTTTCTTGTATCTGGGGAGAGCTGGGGGTTAAAACTGGATATGGTGTTTGAGAGCAGTCTGAGGAGTGCTGAGCAGAGGGGGATCAGCCCTTCCCTGCCTGCCGGCTATATGCCTTTTAATACAGCCAAGAAAGTTTTGGTGCCAAGGCATGCTGTAGGCTCATGTTTGGCTTGCTTATATGTACCAACACCATTTCCACCGTTTCCACAGGACTGTTCCCGTCTAGACACCAGCGTATATTGTTAATTCCTTCCCAAGTGCAGGACATCGCATTTGTCCTTGTTGAATTTCAGGAGGTTCCTGCTGGCCTGTTCTACCAGCCTGTCCAGGTCCTTCTGAATGGCAGTGCTGCTCTCCAGTGTGCTAGATCCCCCAGTTTGGGGTCATCTGCAGTCTTGCAGAGAGTGCACCCCACTGCTTCCTGTGGGCCATTGATAAAGATCTTAAAAAAGAATGGGGCCCAGGACAGATGTCTGCTGTACTCCAGGTAGAGGATGGTCCATTTTCCACTACCCTCTGAGCCTGGCCATCCAAGTAGTTCTTTACATGCAGGTGTCCACCCATCTGGTCTGTAATGTCCTCAGTTGGATACAGGAATCTTGCAAGAGACTGTGTCAAAAGCCTTGTGAATGTTGAGGTAAATATTGCCCATTGAAGAAAAGTGTTCCAGGAGAATTTGCTCCTTGATTTTGCCAGGGAACGAAATTAGGCTGATTGGCTTCCCCAGGCTGTTCATCTGTGCTTGTCTAAGACTGGTGCAAGATTTGCCTCCCTGCAGTTGTTAAGGACCTGGCCTGCTCTTCAAGACCTTTCAGAGGTGATGGAGTGCCCTTACAAGAGCAGCAGCTGGCACTGTGAGCCCCCTGCAGCCCATCTAGTCCCCTGGAGACCTATGGGCCCAGATCTCTTGAGATCCATGGCTTGATCCTCATCTACTGCTGGTCATCTCCTCCTCAGACCCTGCCTCTCAGCACTGAGACCTTGGGGACTGCTGGTGAAGACAGGGCCAAAGACGGCATGGGGTACCTCAGCTTTACCTGTGTCCAGTGTCACTAAATCACCTGTCCAGGTTTTGGGCTTACTGTACTAGAACAGACCTGTGTTTCATAAAGACTTACTTTAGACTTGTATCCCCCCGCTACTCTGTTCTTTGAAAACTAGATAATTCATTTTAAGCACTCTAATTAAAAGAATGGGCACTGTCATGTGAACAAACGCGAAGGTCTACCTGGCCTAGCATCCTGCTTCTGTTGTTGGGTGTTTTATGCCACTTCAGAGGAAGGAGGCTGGCACAAACAGCTATAGAATAATCTGTCTGCAATGAAACTTTCGATTTCAACTGCTTTCATTAGGGACTGTTTTTCCTGTGAAGCAGGGGGATTTTTATCCTTGATGTCCTTTGGACTGTTTTTTCATGTCCTACTTGACAGAGGTAATGTATTCAAGGGGAGTGTATGCCATTAATTTACAGTGATGGCAATATAAATGGCAGTATATTAATATTTTTCATATTCTGTATTCCCTTCTCAATACATTGTAACATCCTGTTCACTTTTTTGACCCCTCATGTGTATTGAGCTAACATCTTCATTGAAGTGCCCATGATGAATCTCGCATCTTTTTTTCCTGAGAGGTTATAACTAATTCAGAATCCATCAGTATGTACAAGTGGCTTTAAATTTGTTCCTTCTAGTGTACCCTACTCTGCACTTTTTTCACAGTGAATTTCATCTGCTGTCAGGTTGTCCAATTACCTAGTTTTTTAAAGGTCCTTCTGGAGTTCCTCACAATCCTTTGTAGTCTTGTCTACCCTAAATAGTTCTCTGTAGTCAGCGAATTTCACATTCTTATTACTTACAACATGTCAGCTTTCAGTCATTAGTAAATATGAATAAGTGCACCATTCACAGTATTGATCCTCTGGACATGCTTTCTTTCTACACCAGTTATTTTGTGCTCCTTGTTCCTCATTCCAATCCTTTAGTTAGTCTTTTAGTTCACAGCAAGAATGCATCTATAAAATGTGTGTGTCTCACTGAATATTCACAAGAACTAATGCTAGATATGGAGGCCGGCCTCCAAGGTGTCCTCTGTAGTCAGGGAAGTGAAGTGGCCTTTGACACAAGAATGTAATCTTAGGGTTTGTGAATTTCTTCGGAGGCCTTCACTATCACCCAAGAATACTTGGCCTTCATGACTGTTTCTAGGTTTTCTAAGTAAATTCATACCAAGAAGCTTCTGGAAAGTCTGTATAATGTTCCTTCACTCTAGATTTACTTCACTCTGATTTGGACTCGGAGCATTCCTAATGGGACAAAGCAGCCCTTTTTCTGAGGAATTCTGTTACACCCCAGTATGTATTTTGTGCGAGTAGTAGTCAAGGCACATTGTTTGAAGAGTAGAAATCATGTACCTCTAATTATGTGGATTGTGTGCAACTTCTCTTTATCCTTGAGTTTGGAAATGCAACCATACATTTGTATTAGTATCTCAGTGCTCTTGATCCTTGCTTCTTTCAGAACTGGGATCAGTGTTTCACAGCCAACCTTTGGGGCTGGAAACTGCTAAGCTTACAAGACTGCTTAGGAAACATTTGTCATGAAAGCTTGACAAGTGAAGGTTTTGTATACAAAAGGCTTACATTGGTCCAAGGTTATACTGAAAAATTAATGGAAGAGAGATCTGTTGAGAGTAACAAAATAGACAAACTGCATCAAGAACAGGAAATCCAATCAACTGGAGATAGTGGAGGTGGAAAGAGATCTTGGGAGGGGCAAGCATCATACATGCCTGCCTATTTTTTGGCTTCCCTGGAGGTTGAGTTGTAAGACTAACCCTGGTTCTGAGCCAATACAGCCATGCTTACATTCTCAGAAATGATGAAACTATGAAATACAAACTTCATGCAGTATATAGAACCTATAATACTAGAGCATTCAAAATAGTATGTTTTTATTCTACCTGATTTTCAAATACTGTCTCTTTGCCCTAACAGTTATATCAAGACAGATGTGCTATAAATGAGATCACATTTCCGAAAGTATCTCAAACTGAGGAAGGTTGGTGGTCCTGAAGGGAATAAACAGCTGAATTTGTCAAGATACTTTTACCATCCTGTCTGTGACAGCACCAGTCTGATGGAGAGTTGCCTATTCCAAGTATTGTTAATTGAGATGGATAGGGATTCTAAGAAAGATTTTAGGTTCCTGGCAATTTATTTTAACTGAACTATTGATACTCAGGTGGCCTAACAGGCATTCACTTCTTACCGTTCTTAGGGAATTGCTTACTGGTGTGGTGTATTTGCCTGTTTTGAGGACTTTCTTTGCCATCTTAGCTCCTTTTTAGTAGTTTACGTGATGATTTTTTTTGTCTGTTGGCTTCTCATGGATTTGTGTGTGTGTATGCATGTGCGTGCTTTACTATTTAGCCATACTATTTTGTTTTTGCCTTTGTTTTGGGGTATAAAAACCCACTGTGACTCTAATAAAGCAATTTTAGTAGACTTCTGTGGATTTTAATTTCTTAATTTTCCCCTTTAGGGTCTATAACTAAATTCCTCATTTAGGGGAAAAGTCTCCTGCTTCAAGTTTAGTGTCATAGCACTACCTCTTGATAGGACCCTCACAGGGGATCCAATTTAATCACCCTGTGACCACTGCTACTTAATGGCTGAATTTTACTTCAGCCATTAAGTATTTTATCTGAACCAATTCCACTCTGTTACAGTTCTTGTTTGAATTGTTTTGTGTGCTCTGCAAGAAGCCTCTTCTTCAGCACCTAACCTAAAGTGATAGTGGTAGCCGAAGATGTCCATTCCGACTGTTGTAATTACTGTTTATGAGTATGCACATCTGCCAAACACATTTGAATTCCAGTTCTGGCTTCCCTTCCCACTCAAAGGGGAGTGGAGGGGTGGGATTTTCTCATGTGGAGACAAGGGTGGCTTTGTTCTTCCCCTTCTTACTTACATGGAGAGGACAATATGTGATGCTGGCATCACATTGCTCTGAAGGTGCACTCCCTCCCAAGGTGTGGCAGTGGCATTACAGTACCACACTGTCTTTCACTTCATATCAAGCAATTTTTCCTTGCCTTGTGTACTTTAGAAAAGAGAGAAAACCTGGTGCTCAAGACTCATAGTGAGTCTTTTGCTCTGCGTCAGTGCAGGCTCTGTCAAGCTGGGGCTCTTGTACAGGTAAAAAAAAAAAAAAAAAATTATTTTCAAAAGCTTCTATAAAAATGTACAAAAGGATCTCAAAAATAGATCCCAACTTCAGATTTCTTCATTTCCTGTCACTACCCTGGTGATCTCCCAAATGAGAAGAAACACTTGGATTTACCAAACAAAATCCTGTGTTTCTGAAGTGTCTCACACAACCTACGTATATTTTTGTCTATATCTAAGGAGAGAGTGGGGCCCTTTCTTCTGAAAAGCTTCTTTACTACTTGCCTCGGACTCTGCAAGTGTAATCACCTTGATAAAACGCATGGCTTTTTATAGTCGCTGTTACATTGTGTTGAACTCCTGGTGGTTGGAGTAGTTGCTAATGCTTCCTTGCATTTCTAATCTTTTGACAGAATAAGCAGAGGAGAGAGGGCGATGGTCCATAGTTCAGCTGGGCGGTATGAACCTTTAGTTCAAAAAAACCCACAACATATCAGCAGACCAATTTCATAATGCAACTCCTTTCCCTGCCCCTTTTTCCTAAACCTCAGTGCTATGCAATGATATTTATTAGGTCAGATGATGTACTTTGCTCCAAAACATTCATGTGGAGAAAAATGAACAATTGTGATTAAAATTGATTTTTTCCCTTTGGGAAGTTAGAATCAAAAATGGTTACCTGCTCATTTATGAAACAGATTTATTCTGTTGACATGGAGGCTTGTTTGAAATGTAATTGAATTTCTGTTACCTAATGGAAAGTGACAGTTAACAGTATTTATTTTCCATTTGTGTCTCAGTAGATAACATAACACAATTTTGATTTGTAGTTAGCTTTGGAATCTGAGATTGTTCTATCTCTGTAATTGAAAAGATGGGAGCGTGATGGCCTAATACAATCCTTTTTTGTTTTTTTCTTTTTTTTTTTTTCCACCAGTAAAGGCAACATTAGTACAGTAAACAGCATCTATTCTGGCTTAATGCTTGCACTGAGATGTTATTTTTGCATTCTGCCTTTCTCATTAGAAACTGACACATCATGATCTGGATTGATAATTCTTCCATTTAGACACTCTGAGCCAACCTATTTCTATGAGCAATGCCTCCCTTTCCTGCCCACCTCAAACTAACTTTTTTTTATCTTGCAGACAGAACAGCCTTCTTAGTCACAAAACCACAATTACATTGCTCTCTTTTTTTTCACGATGTATTTTCACAGCATGTATCACACTTTATATGGAAAGCCATCGTTTCATTTTTAACATTAAAAACAATGGATAACAACTCTGTTCGTACATAGCTACATGCATTACGCTCCAATTCCCCTGTCACTTTTTAGAATTCTGCCTTAAGTCCAGTGGTACTGAAGAAGAAACACTTTTTGGAGATGCAATTGTCTGCTCTTTCATTTGTCGTGGTGAGACATTTGCTGCCCTTTCTAAAGCCCGTTCACCGTAGTTACTTGTCTGGTAAGTGATTGCATCTCTGAAAAAATATGTAGTGCTTGCATTAAAATACCAAGGGGATTAATAATGTAGTGGCACCCAGATGTTGTGGAGGAGCTTGTTTTCTCTCATAATTGCATTAGGTAATCAAATGGATTGTCTTCAGTCGTAGATGGTAGAAAGATACTCCAGAGCAAAAACGTGGTCATCTCGGTGCAGCTTCTCTTTCCAGATGGCCCAGACAGAGGACAACTAACCATCTCTATTGATTTACCAGCTTCCACTGCTACTTTTGCCATCACTTATTTAAGCAAGTAGTTTTTAAACCAGTAGTTGTGCACTGTCCTATTAGAGCATTTGGGAAAGGGTATTATTCCAAAGATATTTTTGGTATACTAAAGTGTTCACAAAGTCAAGCTTTTTATAGTGTATCAGATACCACAACTATTAATTATTCAACCACCAGATTTTTTTCCTTCATGCTGATGAATAAATTAAGAAGTCATTTTTTATGAGCTACCTTGATTCTTAAGTTGATTTGGGAATAGAAAATAGGAATGTGGCTCTGTAGTTTCTAAAGCGGAAGCTGAAAGGAATTTTTGTACGTCGATATCATGCTAGCACAAAGGATTGTTTCACTGGGGTTATTTTAAGAGTTTGCATGTGCATAAGAAGCACAGAAAATGGATACAGATTTTAGAAAATCCAGAAATAGTTCCTGAAACACACAGAAGCAGTATGTTTTATAGCTTCTGCCTTTAGGTTTTCAGGTGTTAATTCACACAAAAATCCGTGTATTTTCAAACTGCACTTCATTAAAACCTCAGTGATTTCTGATATGAGCTTCACAGAAGTTGAATTTACCTATTCAATAAATAGAAGAAATCATGAATAATAACAATGCATAAGGTACCCTAAATTGACAAAAATCCAAACCAATATGAACAGGAGACTTGCTGCATTGAATATGAACAAAAAAATTACAGTAAAAAGCATGAAATGTGTCATATTTTCAAAGCTGCCTTGAGTTTCTCTGCAGTATTTGCAAACCACAGATTTTATCCTTGTCCCTTGCTTGGCCTAAAGTATTCATAGTTTGAGACTTACCATAATTTAAGACCTGCTAATGAACAATTATTTCATGCATCATTTTTAATCGTAGTACTGAATATATAAATATGCTGTTTCAAGTGATGGATATCCAAGCTTGTAATGACAAAATATTTCAATACATTTTAATTAGACCTGGAGTGGAAATTTCAGTGAGTATTGCCACGCATGCTTCTTTCCATGTGCAGAAATACATGTATGCATACAGAGGTACGTGTGTATGTATGTGTGTATACATATATGAATGTAAGCATATATATATGTAAAACGTGCCTCTGTGTGCACGTATACATCAGGAAGTCTGTTGTGACATAGGTTACTGAATGATAACCTACTCCTGAACACCTCTGTTTTCAGTGGCTGCCATACAGGTGAGGGAGTTCACAAAAGCTTAATGCTGTTTTGTGCTGAAAACATTGACATTGGTGCAAAATATAGCTTGCAAACTTACAAAGTTCAGGTGACTCACACTTTTTTCCCCCCATACCCATAGGTACCTGGCAGTCTCTGGCAGGCGGGGTAGCCATATTTGTTCTTTTTTAACCCCAAGTTATGGCTGTGTTCTGACCTTTATGGTAATTTCCTACATGCCCTATTCTGATTATTCATTTTGGGAGAGGTTTTCTGGTAATCTCATTAATAGTTTGAGCATAAAACAACAAAATTACCTCAGCTTTTTGTGGAATAAGCAATCTTTTGCTGAAAGGTGGTATCTGAGTAGGCTTTATGTGGAAAACCACAAATATGAAATACAAGGCAGTACTCTCTGAGAAGAAAATTACAAGGTATATGCTGTTTCATCAGTTGTTTACATTTATTTGTTCCATTCCTACTGGAAGTGCACTGATCTCTGTTGGTAACTGCGTAAAACATCAGTTTTAGTCATAAAGAAGTGTTCCAAAATAGTCAACAGCATGGCAGAAATGAAAAGATGCATTAGAAGTAACTAGATCTGTGGAAAGGCTTCCAATGGGGAGAAATTAAAAAGCTGGAATTACTTAGTTTGGAGTGGAGATTAATGACCAAAGCCATAGGAAATAGTGGTACAAAAAAAAAGCCTGGTGAGATTTCTTACTCGCTTTTTTTCATCACGTAAAGGCTGCAAGGGAAGGGAAGCATCCTACTACCATTAACTTATTTGTTTAGGTATTCATCTATTACTGTATATTAAGTATATTAAATAAGAAATTGCTAAAGGTTGCACGCAATATGTGTGTACTTTGTACCATGAGCAACGAAGATGTGGGCCTCAGTTGCTGTGATGATGCTGATTACTGCTCACTGGAAAGAAGGGTTTGTGGTGTACAAATTCCTCATTTTGGGGATTTCTTGAAGTAGGGTTTGTAGCACTGAAAACCTGTTAAGCTTTTTTGTAGCTGCTAGCCTCCTCTGCTATTTACCACACGCTGTACAAAGACAAGTTGAAAACAGCACAGTTATGTTCCGGAACAAGCCTTTGGATGAAAAATAAGAAAATAATTCACTGTTTATTGCTAGGCTGCATAAAAACATCATGAATATCAGTGCTTCGTGGCAAAAAGAAATCAGGAGAAATTTTCATCTGTAGTATTTTGTAGCGGTTTGTTACAGGGTGGTTTGTTGCAGGTATTTTTCAGCTTCTCAGTCAGCCAGTAGTGGCCGAGTGAAGAAGGAGGTGGTTCTCTGCGCCTCCTGGGATCATCAGTTAGACATTTTGCTGTGAAGTATAAGTATTTCGACTGCTGTGTGAAATGTAACTTGATGTGGCTTTCTGTTTGATTATGTGCTCTGTAGAAATGGCATGTTTGAAGCTGGAAGGAGGATGGGAGCCAGCAACCGGCGTGACTTGAGGCCTTCTCAGAGAGCCGAGCTCCTGTTTGCCGTTTTCTGCTGCTCAGGTTCTCTCATGAACTGGATTTTCAGGGGATTAATCATGATGAAGATTGCTAAATTGGTGACACAGGTTGGATTGCATAAATAAAGTATTGAATCTGGATTACCTACTGAAATGAGAATTTACCTATATCTGTCAGAGGTGGAAAAAAACTGTATGGATGAACATCATCTGCTCATTGGTTTATGAACACGCTGTCCCACAGAGAGCGTCACAAATACACAGGATGCCCCTTTAGTGCAGGGCTTTGTTTTTAGGTCTGTGACTAAGCTGTAAAATCAGAGGTAGGAGAACTTTTCTTTTGACTAAGCAATTGATGGCATTTGTGTGTATTATTCCTGCTAGAAGGTCTGCGGAATCTGTTGAGTTCTGAATGTGTGCACCTGATGTAGAAAGACAAGAATATGGAAATACAGCCCACCAGTTTAAAATATCAATTTCTCTCCCTTCTGTCCTGTTTTCATTACCTTTCAGCTTCCATTACCTGACAGCTTTGTCAGTGGTACTTTTTTCAAGAGTCAGATGAATTGGGATGGGGTTGAGCTCACTGGGAGGTGATGCCAAACCCACAGCCCAGGGGGAAGCGCAGCTGTCCTTGTTATGAGGTGCTTTCTCATTTGTCTGCCTCCCAAACTCTTTCTCCCTCTTGGCCCGCCTCACACATCACTTAGGGCACACCGAAACTGAAGTGAAGGGGAATGAACTCAGAGGTTAGAGCAGATTGCTCCCTCCTTCCCACTCCTCTGTCTGAAACGCAGAGTGCTTTCTTCCTCTCGTCTTCCCTGCAAGCTTTTATGTAGAAAGAGGTGAGTATCCTGCCAAGCATCCCAGGCTTGTGGTTAGGGAAAGGAGAGGATAAGGAGAGCCCTGTTCATATATGAAGGGGCAGTGCCTTTTTTTTGTCCCATGTTGTCACTGGGTCTACGTACAGTCCCTTTAGTCTCCATGGGCCATTCTGTATTTGTCACGTGTTCAGTGGCTAAGGGAAGGTTAATGCTAATTTTCAGAGCAATGCAACTCTTATTATATCTTTTTATTTAGTTCAGAGTTCAAGAGTTTGAGCCTTTCAGGAAAAAAAAAAAGCCCACATACATAAACATGCAGATATCCAAAAGTTATCCTTTGGTGTTCTCTTAAAAGTTGCCTCAGCTTGTGTTCTTGAAAAATCAGAGGTAGGGATTCCTCTTTGAGATTTTGTCTACTGAAACCTCTCCTCTTCAGTGTGCAAACTACATAAGGTTATGCATGAAATGAAGGAAAGTTCTGAAAAGGTTTTCTAAAAACACTGTAAATAGTAGGAGCTTGTACACATAAATGCATTTCATTGCAAAGATTTTGGTGAGTACTGTGTACGGGCAGCGCTTTGAAACGCAGTGGTAAGCCAACTTCTGACAGTGCCTGAAGTTTCTATATACATAACATTTGTTCTCTGAAATTTTTATTGTAAGCTCAGCAGCATAAGAGCGGTGGTGTATTCCAGCTCCAGCTTTGATGAGCAGTGCTGAGCTGTGAAGGGGTTTGGAGAGGGAGACTTCACATAACTCTGCTCAGGTTGGAAAGAGAAACTGGTTCTCTCCAAGTTTCAGATCAAGACCAGTGAGCGTTTCGGAGGAGAACTGAGGAGTGGAAAACTCCTTAAAACAAAACAAAACTAACAACAAACAAAAACAAAAAAAAACTGGTTGCAGATATTGCTATGAATACTCCAGCTAGAAATTTTAGAAAAGTGTGGAATCTATCCCAAGTAACAGAAATAAGGGAGGGTAAGTATTAGGAGTAATAATGTAATTAGAGGGGTTTTTCAGTAGCAGGATTCAAACTCTTTCCTTAATCTCTTCTTTTGGTGAAGTTTTTGATTGTTTTAAAACCAAGTCATGCATTTGATCTCAAATAGTCCTATTTTATATTTCTGAAACACTTCAAAATACTTTCTTTAGCAATTCCTTTTTCAACTCTATATGCTGAAATATCCTTAATTTTCTGCTGAAATGCAAAGTGATACGTTTGGAGGGTATTTCCTGAATAGCTGGTGACTGCTAAAAATTGCATCTGAGATTGGTATAAATTTCAGATTTTTGTATTAAAGGATTATTTACTATAATCTTATATATTCGTCTATGTGAGCCACAGTATTTAGTTTATTGGCACAGCACAAAGTTTGATAAAACAGGGTCAGTGGCTGAGTCTAATAATTTCTATATTTAAAAAATAATACATTTGTTAATAGTGAAATTTGACAGAAGTCTACATTTATTTGAATAAAAAAACCTTTATGCTGACAGATTTAGTAGTGTGTATTGAGACTTGCTATTAAGAAATGGTCAGACATTCAGTCTTCAGATCCTGTTTTTCTCAAATTCTTACAGTTTATGGAGGTTGTTTATTCACTGCTGTATTTGCTGACAGAATGAATACATCTGTACTCTATGTGAAGGTAGACTTGAACAGATTGCAGAAGAATGGTAAGACCTACCAGTAAGACCTACTTCAAATTAAAGTCGACAGTGTTTGGACCTATGAAGGGATTTATGAACTGACCAAAATAACAGAGATGTATTGAAATTTATAATAGTTACCACTCTAAAGAATAAATCAAAACTTATTAAAATTGAATTGTATGTTTGAAAGTAGTAGAATAGGCAGCAAACTCAAAGTGACCATCTGTTATTATGGCTGGAATGAAGCCTGTTGACATGGGATGGGGCCCATGCCACGAACATCAGGAAGCTCTGCATCTACCTTGACATCCCTGTGCCACAGGTGCAGCTGTTACCTTTCAAATAGTAAGGACAGGAGCAACAATTTTAGTTATGGTCATTTGAGAGTAATATTACTCAGTCACATTGTTACCCTGTGACAAGTAATCTGTAACAGTGCTAAACTTGTAATATTTTCTCACTCTGTTTCTGTCAACTCCCTCGTTTTGTGTCTTGCTGCATCCCATGGCATTCTGTGCATGGAGTCAAAATAAGACCTGGACTTGGAAGAGTCCCCGCAGAAGTCAGGAGGCAGTGAGGTGGTCAGACGCCGCCTGCTTTGCTTCTCTCTTGAATTGTGTGCTCCTCTGGTACTCCCTTGGGTGTATAATGGGTAAAAAAGCTTATGGGGATTGGCAATGACTCGTGAGGTGACTGGGAAAAGGGTCACGGGCTGATGCAAAATCCCTAATTTGCAGGGAATTCTGCTGTAAACTTGTCTCTTTTCATCCTTTTAAGTGCACAGATTGCTAAGGCATAAGTAGAGAGTAGTGGTTTTATTTTTTTTATGTTGTCCTTTTTGGATAGCAGCTTATTGTGAGTGCTTTGACAGTGGAATTCTTCCCCCTGACAACTGTTTTGAACAGTATAGACAACCAAACTCAAAACAAACAAACCCAAAACAACAATAACAAAAACAAAACCAAAAAAAAAAGGCACCTGGGATTAAGCAAAATATTTCTTCTTTCTGAAAAGAGCCCACATTCCTTTTCCTATTGGAAAAGAATCACCTATTTTCTTATTTTAAGCGAGCTGGCTTTGCTTGTTTGTGTGTCTGTTCCCAAACAGTGGACTTGAGCTATGCTGTTCTGAGATGTTCTTGAATGCAACACGTTTCTGACTAAAATAGGTTAAGCCTACAGCGTTCATGAAGGAAAACCTTGGAAGACGTTCAAACAATCAGAGCATGCAAATTAAGCTTACCATGAAAAGTTTAAAGGAGGCATTTTATGTGTGTAAATGTATTGATTGCTCACATATTAGGTGTCATTAAGGCTTTACAAGTCAATGCCATTCATCAAGTGGAACTTGTAATTTTGCTTTTATTTTGAATTTATAAGAGAAAGAAGGGGTAAATTGTGCGTAATTCCTGGCCAGATGGACTTGGCCATTCCTGGCCAGATGGTGATTGTCCTGCTCTACTCTGCGCTGGTCCGGCCTCACCTCGAGTACTGTGTGCAGTTCTGGGCACCACAGTGCAAGAAGGACATTAAACTGTTGGAGAGCCTCCAGAGGAGGGCGATGAAGATGGTGAAGGGCCTAGAGGGGAAGACGTACGAGGAGCGGCTGAGGGCACTGGGCCTGTTCAGCCTGGAGAAGAGGATGCTGAGGCGGGACCTCATCGCGGTCTACAACTTCCTCGTGAAGGGGAGTGGAGAGGCAGGTGACCTATTCACTGTAAACACCAGTGATAGGACCTGCGGGAATGGTGTTAAGCTGAGGCGGGGGAAGTTTAGGCTGGACGTCAGGAAGAGGTTCTTCACCGAGAGGGTGGTCGCACACTGGAACAGGCTCCCCAGGGACGTAGTCACTGCACCAAGCCTGTCTGAATTTAAAAAGCAATTGGACTGTGCACTTAGTCACATGGTCTAAACGTTGGGCAGACCTGTGTGGTGCCAAGAGTTGGACTTGATGATCCTTATGGGTCCCTTCCAACTCGGGATATTCTATGATTCTATGATTCTATGACTTGATCTTGTGAGATACCTCACACCTACCAATCCCCTTGATATTGTAGGTGACACACATGCTTAATGAGATTTTTAGTAATTGAGAGGATCTGCTGTATTCCTGCAGTCACTTACACTGAAGTGAATGGGATCTTTCAGGTGCTCGCTACTTTTTGAAATCAGGCCACATCTTTAGGTTTCTAAATAAGGATTTTAAGAAGGACTTTGGCTTCATGGCTTGGTGAGGTCAGAACCCAATTGGTTACTCCTTTCTCAGCAGCTTTGAGAATCCTGTCATTTTTTTTTTTCATAATCTGCTTCTTTCAGTTTCTGGTGAGATCAGCCAATGGCAGCCAAACCATCGCAGGACAAAAAATGAAAGGATTGGTCCATTGCTTGTATGACAGTCCCTCTCAGTTCCAATATTTCCTTGCTCTTTAATTTCAGTTTTCATATTTGTCCGTGTACAGCAATCTTACTTGTCACTGCATGTTCATAAAACACTCTATGCACTGCTTAAATTGCCCTCTGTCAGGATCTAATTCCCAAATACTAAAAAATAATCATTCTTGAGACTATTTTTAGGTAGGTAATGTTATATAAATGACAGTGCTGTTAATATAGTGGATGGAAATAGATTGATTAAAATCTTCTGGTTCCTATATGTTTCTCCTACCTCTTTTGTATGATTGGGCCATTTTTAATTAACTGCTTTCAACTCCACCTGAAAAGCAGTTTTATAGACAAATAACATTAATGAGCATCTTTTTCTTGCGATCAGCATGTAAAATTCTGCAAGTGAGAGCAGGCTTTTGAAGACAAACCTATGCCACAGTTTCATCACTGTTGTGAAGTACTAACAGCCCGTGTGTGTGCACATCTGGTGTTTGCATGCGTAAGTTAGGCTTGCTCAGTTGCACATACCTGCCTTGGAAAGTCTGTCCTGTAGTTAGTTGTTAGAGGATGTCACATATTTTTCTGGCACGTTACGAAAGGCTGGGCAGAGATCTCTGTCCCGCACAAGATAAAAACACGGACACACACTCCTGAAGTTTGTGTCCACCAAGGAGTGCTTTATATTCTTGGTACGTGTTTGCCATTTGGGGAGGGAAGGAAGCTGAGAGCAGGTGTGACAAATCAGGTAGATTTTGGCTCCCTTTGCCACAGACACAAGAAGCAGATGGCGCAGGTCGGTGCTTATTGAACATACGGAGCGAGCACACGAGTTACCAAGCTAGAACCTCAGCTGCACTTCCCTGTGCTTTCTGCTTGCCATTTAGCTGTGAATACTTATTGCATATGTAGAATATCACATCCGTTTTCATTTTGTCCTCTTAAATTCTCTCTTCTCTTTGGTTATCTTTTTTCCTCTTACATTATTTGGTCTCATGTTGGTCTCCTTTGTTATTTTGCTCTGCATCTGACTGGATGAAGAATTTTTAACTGGAGGGATTGTGTGGCCAAGTTGCTAACAATAAGGAGCATGCCTTGAATTTGCTTTTGTGCCTGCTTTGAAGACAAAGGGAAAAAATAAACCCAGAAGAATAAAAAGCATAATAAACATACCCACTAATATTGGGAGCTTAGATGCAGGTGTACCAGAGTACAATAGATAGAATTATAAATGATTCCCTTAAAATGATAAAACCTTCTATATTATCAGCCATCGAGGAAGGAGAAAAGGAGGGAGAACATGCAACCAGCAGAAATCAGTGATTTAGCTGTGAAGCGTTAGACTCATTGAACTGATTTTTTTTGTAAGTCCACATCTGAAAATCTTGAAAGGTGATAGGGTTTTGAGATAATCCTTCAGCTTCAGTGGGAGTTTCTTGGCCCTCAGCACCACTTAACGCAAATGAGTTTGATTGTTTGGAGCCCTAAACATGAGCGTAAGTGTTTGAGGCACCCGTCAAGGAGAAGCTCGGGCTTGGTCATTAGTGGCCATTTCTCTGTAGAAATAATGCTGCGATTGGCAGCAGGGGTTGGGCAGGATGTTCTCCCAAGGTCCCTGCGTTTCTGCAATCTTTAAATATTTGAGAGAGATGAGAGAGCGGCCTCAGGCCATAGTGTAGTACTTCATGGGATGCATTTGGCCTTTGAGCCATATTCACCTCTTTGTTTTTACTTAAAAGGAAAACCCTAGCAAATCTGGCTACTAATGAACGTCTTAAAAGCAAATGAGGAAAAGCTGGCGAGGAGGTGGTACGGCAGCGGTGGCTTTGTGCACTGCTTGAAGTCTTTGCTCACTGTCCTCCCGCAGCTCTAAATCCTGCAGCGTTTCCCTAGGGGAAGGGCTGGGGAGGGTGCAGGAGCTGAGCTCGTTACAGGTGGGTGCAGCACCGCACGCCTTCTCCTTCTGTGCAGTCATTTGCCCCGCGGAGGGAGGGCTGCCTCCCTTGTACTGCTTTATTTTTCCTACTGTTAGAGCCGCCCCATGTACCGTGCACATATGCTGGAGACCTGATTTATAATTAAGAGCAGCTGGCCATGCTGCTGTCCAAAATAATTTCCCCTAGTGAAGGATCAGAGGAGAAAAACGCAGACAGGTTTTAGTATTCTGCTGCAAGAAAGAAAGAAAGAAAGAAGGAAAGAAAGAAGAGCCTTCGTGCCCCACATGGTCAGGTGAGGTTTATTGCCAGCCTGAAGAACCAGGAGCTGGGAGCCTCTTCCATTTATGAGTCCCTCCTGTGCTGTGCCAGTGGTGAAAAAAAGAAGTTAAAGTTGCCTAAAGGCAGCTTATGGGGTTTCCCTATATAGCTTATTTAACTTGAGCTGGTGGCTGCTTTTGCCCTGGTAGTCTTCAGAAATGCAAAGGGCTGAAAGATAGGAAAAAAAAAAAAAAACAAAACCAAAAAACAAACCAACAAACCAAACCTAAAACCAAGATCTCTCTGTTACCCCAAACCTTTACCCTCGTTTTCCCAGGCGTCTTTAGCTCTCCTCTAGGAACTTAATAATGTGAGGGGCATTTTTGTAGTGCTTCTGGAAAAAGATGTTGCATCTAGTCTGGTATGGCTGACTGGACTCAAATGGAGTCCGTTCATAATATTTAGTAAGTATAGTGGAAGCTAATCTCATATTATGATTTTTTTCCTCAAATCTGTATTTTTAGAGTGAGTAAAGCAGGTAAAATGGTGAGATGTCTCAAAACATTTTGAGGTAGTCTTCTTGGCGTGGCTTCTGTTGCAACGTTAGGCCCCCGAGGGGTGGTAGGAGCGCAGAGCTCTGCTGCTAATTAGCTGTATTTAGGCAAACTTTTCTTTCCCTGCCTTCCCTTCTCTCAAGCAGGGCAAGAGGCAGGGGAGGAGGATAAGGCTGCTAAATCCAGCTCTTGGTGGAAGAGTCCTTCTCCAGTGTGATCAGAGGAGAAGGGAAGTGCTGCTGGCTGGTGTGCTTCTTTCTCCCCTTGCCCACGCCTCTCCTGAATGATGATGATGATCCTGCAGACTGTGCTTCTTGGCCTTCCCCCCCCCTTTTTTTTTTTAAATTTTGTTTTAAGCTAACTTAAAGACTACCACAGGCAGTCTTCTTTTGAGGGCTTTTACTGTCAGTAAATACTGTTGCTAGTGAGGTGTGATCATTAATCTCACATACACCTATCTTGTGCCCTCAAGCGTGGTGACAGTGTTGCGGGTGGCAGAGATGCCCAGCTTGTGCCTTTGTGGCCTGTAATTCCAAACAGATGGAGCTTTGCTCACTTTTTAACTCCGTACACCTCACTTTTTAACTCAACACTCACTGAAATGAATCGGCTGAGCTCGGTTGTTACACTTTCACAGCAGCCTCAACACAGCTTTGCACATTCGGTGAGTTGTGTGCCCAAGTGAAGGGGCTTGACTACTCGCAGGGTTAAAAAGATCCGGGTATCTGTGTGTTGTGTGCGCTCCTGAGGCTCTTTATGTGACCTTTGGCAGTCGCCAGAGCATCGTGGTCAGTTGCTGTCTCTGGTCTGCTGAATGCCAGGTGCAGGCTGAAAGCTTGGACTGCAACCCAACGCAAGTCAAGCAGTAAGGTTATGCCTTTACTGTACGATGATTTATGCAGGCCTCCACAGTGGGTATTAAGTTGGCTAAAAAATGGATTCTGTCCTTTTTCAGGGCATTCAGCTCTGCCATATAAATATGCTGTTCAGGTCTGAAAATTTTTATAAAATGCTGTTTCTGCCAGACTAACTAACAGGGCTTATCCAGCAGTGACACTTCAATAGCAAAATGTTTTGTGAATGATTTTAGCCTATATGTTTTTGTCTCCTGCTGTGATCTTAAATATTTTTACAAAGCTATGTTTGAGAGATGTATTCACTTGGAAGGGCTTAGAAGGGGCAAACTAAGAGGTAGATTCCATAGTCACAGACTATTCCATGATCACAGTCTGTTTGCATTAGTTTGAAAAGTTAAGATGCATGTATGACTGTTTATATTGAAAATACATGTTGGTAGATAGTGCTATAAGGCTCAGATTTTTGATCTCAGGAAAAAAAAGTGTTAAAGGCGGCTGATGAGGAGGTAGCTGTTTGTCAGATACCTGGCAAGTTACATGCTGCTGTAGCATGCGCCTACTAGCAATAACAGAAGGAGCATTTTCAGATTGCAGATTCGATGTAAAATAGTAAATTTGTCAATAATTGAATTATGAAACAAACATTCCAATTATTATTTTGCTCATGTGGTGGACAGGCAGTGGTTCTTGCTTGTAGCTGTCCCTGGCAATTATTAGTTTGCGTACTTAATGTGCCCCTATTTTTCCCATTTTCATAACAACTGCATTATGATGTGACATATCTTTTCCAGATATTTTGCTTGCATAAATAAGTAGGATATTAAATTCAACTAGGGTATTAGATTATAAATTAGTTCTGTAACAGGCGTCATAATGTTATTTAGATTTTCAGTTTACACAGACCTTGTAGCAACTCCCCAGAGCTATGCTACAGAATGAGAGGAAGATGTGAGCTGATGTAAGAAAATTGGTTTTGGTAATATGCTGATGTCAGTAGAGTTTTGCTGTGTGGAAAGTTATTTAAATTAATGTTTTTACTTACTCTGTTGTACAAACTAAAGATTGGTAATGATTTCAAATTACCGATTTGTTGGTGTTTGGACTGTGCATACATGACCATAAATGTCTTTTCCCTAGGAAGGCGATGTTTATATTGCAAGTTTGCATATGGGTTTTATTTTTTTTAACAAGCAGAGTAACGTATCCCGAACTTCCCCATAATATAAGCATTTCGTTTCATGTCAGCAGAATGAAAAAATTTAAGGCATTTATGGATTAAAAAACCCGGCGTGGCTAGCAGGTACAGACCTCTCTGTGTCAAGGAAGAACGAACAGACTTACAGTGCTGGTCTTGAATAATTGTATCATGATTAGCAAGCACGGTGACACCGTGTTGGTGAGGGAGATGTGAAAACATGCACATTTATAAGTACATTTATTAGTCAGATGGATGATAATGGTAACCTGAAGAGAGAGCTTCCAAGTGAAAAGATTTATAGCTGCTTACACAGGTATTCTGTAAATACTGGGATCCGTACCCACTGTGCTGTTTTAGATATTCAGCGCAAGAGCAAAGGTGAAAAATAACTGTGAAAGGAAGATGTCCTCCTGAGCCGTTTCCCGAGATGATGGACAGGAATATTGGTAGGGGTCTTAATTAAAATCAAACCAAACAAAACCCACCCCGGTTGCCTTTATTAATGAGGAGTACCGGAGTAAGGGAACAGATTATCTCCCCCTCCAGAGAAAGTTGGCAGATGGAGAAAACGTGTGTGCAGGTATCAGCAAGATTGCCTTGAAACCCCCTCCGCTGCCTGTCACCGCTGTTTCAGAGCCTTCTATCAGGGCTGTAGCGAGGCCGGGCGCCAGCCGGGGCGCAGCCCGCCCGTTGTGCCTCTTCTCCCTCTCCTTTTGTCTCCTCCTCGGTGGAAGTCTGTGTCGAGTGGAAGGTCGAACAGCAGCACTTGTTTTCACCCCTTTGCAACGCGGCTCTCTTCCCCAGGAAGAGGAGGTGGTAATGAGGCTACACATCTCTGTTTATTTTTTATTCTTTATTTTTTCCAGCCATGCACACGCCTCCTGTAGCCTTGGGAGCTATCGCCCCACCTCGCTGCATCGCCCGACCAGGCATGTGCTGAAAGGACTGTTCTGAAGTAGGAAGGAGAGCAAGCTCAGGCTTGAGAGTTTACTGTCCAGGTCTTTCACATTTTGGCTGCCCGTTGCTCAGAGCTATGGGGCTCATGCAGGTATCCCGGTCTGAGGGCTTCTTCCTGCAGCTCTTCCCTGCCTTGGTGTCAGACCTTCCTTCACCAGGAAGCATTTCCCCTCTGGTCAGTTAACCACCATTTACTTTAGGTCTTTCTTAGCTTTGGTACCTGCTAAAATCCACTCTCTACACATACACACACAGTGAGGTTAATAGGTGCTGCCAGACACATGGCCTTTAATGACGGGGTCACTTATTTAAGTGCTTAACTCTCAACTTAGGAGCCAAGAATAAGTTGGAAAAAAAAGTCAAGAGGCATATCCTAACGCTGCACATCTGTTGATAGTGCAGGCATGCTTCTACCTAGTGCTTCTGTGCCAGTTCATGAGCCTGGGCACGCTTTTATATGCAAAACATGTCTGGAGCCCACATTCCTTGTCGCATCGTGGACATGCTATGTACATCCCCTGCTTGGAATGCGATTTGTCATCTAAATGTAGCTGGTGTTAGAGTCTGAGTGTCTCGTTACTGTGAAACATTTTGCTGCTTTTAAAACAACTTGAACAAAGAGAGCACTTCATATTGCACTTTGATGTGTGTCTTTATTGAAAAAGCTGCTCACCATTGCTGAGGCACTGAAGCATTTGCATTAAGTGATACAGGAGATGCCATAGCAATTTTGTGAGAATTATCCTTTGCAATGAATGTTAGATTAAACACCTAAGTAAAATCCCTTGAAAGTGGCCAGAAGATAAATTAGAGCAGAGCTCTACCTAGGTAGAATTAAATTATGTACCTTCTTTTAAAGATTGTTTTTAATTGATTTGGTGCATACTCTTTAGTTAGTTAATAATGAGTGTTGTACCTGTGGCTATATGATCACTCATGTGAGTTAGATTCACAGCACAAAGAAACTCCCTTTATCAAAGAAAACAATTTCATAAAGGGGTTGTCCCCTCTCACTGCTCTGTTGCTGATAATGTGTCTGGACTGTTTTTTGATTAGTGCTCCAGTGTTATACTAATATTGAAGACGTTCTGTAGCAGATAAATGTAGGATTATCGCATCATTTTAGCAACCTAATTTGTTCCTTGCTTGCACACTACAGCAACTTTCATGTCTCAACCCCCTCCTCCCCATTAGGGCTTTTACAGCACCACAAAGCTGAAGCTAGGGGGGAGATGGGCATTGGACAAGAAGAGGACAAGATTATAGGATGAAAATGTGGAGAAAGGAGTTGCAAGTGGCTGGAAATTTTGCCAGCACAGAAATTCTTCCTGTTTAACTTCCATGGAAGCCTGAGTCTGGATGGCGATTGTAACTCGAGTGAGTGTGGCCAACGGGAGGTGTGGGTCTTCACTCAGCCTGTCCGCACCAGACACAAATGTCGGCACGTGAAGGATGAGTTAGGTGTTCTTCTCTTCTGTTTCCTTACAGTTCTCACTTGTTAATGTTTTACCAAATCCTACGTCTAAACTGATACCTAAGATAAGAATTTCCAAAGACCTGGACCTGAAGGTAGAGACCCGCATTTGGAAGTGTCGTGATGATCGACAGAGAGGAAGGACCCTGTCCCTAACAAGGTACCCAAGTGCCATGGATCAAGAGAAGAACAGAGACAGAACCTGGAAGGCTCTGACAGGGACACATCCTTGCTCACAGGGGTCCAGCCACAACAAGGATGGGGTGGGCCCATGAGAAGCGGGCTGCAGCCTGGGACCGACAATGCTGAGCCTCTTCCATTCATTTTGGATGCCAAAGTCCTAAGGTGATGATGGCAAGAAGGTGTCTTTGAGGTTGCTGTTGTCACTTATCTGTGGTTTCAGGCTTCTGAGCTAATAGGGTAATGCCCTGCAGGTGGGCAGAGGAGAGAATTCCTCTTTGCTTGGGGAAATCTTAAAGGTTTTGCCTCCAGAGCTTGGAACCTTGCCTCAGCTCCCCGTTTGGGCACAGCAGGGACACATTTCTTGTCTTCAGTCACTCTTCGATTTTAAAAAAGAGCCTTAAACAGCACATTACTTTTTTTTAGTTTCCTAACCTCTAAAAACAGAAGTCTAAATGAAAAAAAAATCAACCTAACAATTAGATAGCTAATGTTTGCATAATTTTAATTATCAGACATTGCAATTATTTCTAATTCATTTCAGTATACAAATCACTATTTTCTATATGGCACGTTGTTAATGTTTACTACTATAATTACTAATTTGCAATATAAGGCAGCAATTTTATAGTTATTCAGTTATGTATAATTACTATGTCAAATAGGAGACAGCAATTAACACTGAAATGTATTAGAAATGATTGTACTAAAATCACTCTAAGAATATTTGATGCATAACTGTGATGCAGTGGAAGACGGACTGCGTTTTCCTACGCTTTTCCCCAACCATGCTTTCATGCAATTTATTTATTTGAGATCCCAAAGGGATTTAATCCTGCAAAAATTCATTTCACCATCACGTTGACAGAAGAGTTAGAGCTAGGACTAACGGGCGAAATGCAGTGAATCTTTTGGAACAAAATCTTGTCTGAGGTTTTAGGTGTCTTGCTCCACGCTGGCATTTCAGCAAGTGCTTCAGCGGCTGCTTAGAAAGGAGATGTCTGCCTTGTTCTGCTGCCCAGAGATCTACACGGTTCCAAGTCAAAATCTACGTTCCCAGCGAGTTTTGAGCTGTAACTCCGGCAGGAGGTGGGAGAGCCGAGGCCTGGGACCCCTGCAGGAGGAGGGAATGAGAGCTGCATCTCCCACCGCACGGAAAGCGCCCTGGGGCAGGACGCTTCAGTGCTGAAGCTGGGCCATGGCACTGTGAAACAAGCACAAGATTTGGGGGCCAGGAGAAGGCAGGGACCGGAGGGGTTGGGGCCCTTCAGGGAAGGGAAAGACTTGGGTTTTTCTTCGGGAGCTCCTCGCTCCATGGGCAGGCCCACGCAGTGCAAGGACGGAACAAAGTCCTTAAAAAATAACACGCTTAAAATTGTCTAGGGAATCAGAAAGAGGGGAAAAGTCCAGTTTCACATCCTGACCCATACACCATCTAAATTAGCACTATCACTTAAACTCTTGCTGTGTGGCAAACACAGTTCTCTGTGACAATTTTATTTTTTTTTTTCAACCAGGGATTTAAAATCTGGGCAGCTCTAAGCCCTGCTAAACAAAATTCATGGCTGTACATCTTAATAAAGCGAAGAAGAGCACAGCATGTCAAACAAATTCGCCTCCTTCCTTGGTCTGACCGTAAGGCTGATATAACCGCACGCGGCGGTGGGAGATCCAAATCGGGCCCTCGGTGTGTTAACAGAGCATATTGACTTATATCAGTCCTTTTGCCTGGTTTAAAATTGATCCCCTTAGAAAAGTTAAATATCACCTATGTTTGTAGATTGCTAGACAGCTATTAAGATAATGCTTTTATAAATACAGATGGTGCCCTTATCAAAATTACATGGCAGTAAATAGATGCCAGTAGAAATAATATGACACTTTGATTAGCTAATAAAATGAAGCACAAATAGAATGGGGATGCTAAGTTGCTCTGACAGTGTTCATACCGTCTTATTTATTGCTTATTTAGCTTTGATAAGTTTCTATTACAGTTTTTGCTTCTTAAGCAATTCCTTTGAACTCTTAATTTTTGAGCAGTAATCTGTGTTTCCCTGTCTTGGGGGGAAGATCCTCACTGTCAGTAAGCTTTTCATCACGATGGTAAACGTTACCATTCTTTTTAAAGGGAATTGATAGGCCAAATTGCGTGCTGCAAGTTGTGGAGATAGAAGTGGCAGAGGGTGCCAATTAATACGTTGCATGAAAAATATTGATTACAGAGTAAATTATTGCTGGGAATATGGCAAGCGATGTTGGTTCACTGATGTGGCATTACTTATGCCATGGGAGATGCAGAGGAAGTCTTTTCCTTACATCAGTATGTAGAGTGACAGCAGGAGCATTCTGCCAGAGGATTATTATGCTTTTGGGAGGGATTTATGCCGAGAAATTAGCCTAAATACTAGGGCAAGAATCTCAGCTGTTTAAAGCTGGTGTAACTTCATAAGCTTCAGCGGGACCGAGGCACGGTCTTGCCAATTTTAAACCTGCTGATAATAGGTGTGAGGGAGCCGCTGCCTGATGTTTGAGGCATATCAGCAAAATGTCCTCATGGACGCAATAGCTGCTGGGGTTGTAAATGGCAGTAATAATCGGGAAGCACGGGCACCATGTGAGAAGTGTACAGAGTAAGTGTCATTAACACGGTGTCAACAGGATGATGCTGCCCAATACTAGAAACTTCTTGGCACCTAACAAGACTTGCCTCAGTAACTTATAAGCAGAAAGTGATTAAAATGTGCCCCAGGTTTAGAATCGGCTCGGAAACTTTCGATTGCTCCTGATTTCTCAGGGTGTGCGAAGTTCAGTTTTGGTCTTTTGCTGCAGCCTGTCCCCAGTGATGAGCCTGCGGTGTAGCGGTGTTCCCAGTGACTGTACTGAGCTACGTTTCCTCTTCTGCTTGAGAAAGACAGATCTCAATGCCTATGTTCCTACTCTCAGTGTTTTCCTCTGCACCTTGCGGATCAGCAGGGCCATGGCTAAACACGACACCCAGTTCTCATCAGTCTTACTCAATAATTACTGCTAATTAATGCTCTGACAGGATCACTCTGCCTGTGGCCAGCAGAGTTTGGTACAACCTCCGGGGGACCAACCGTCAGCCAGATGGAGAGAAGGGAGCGAGCATCCCAGCTGCCACGCTCTCCCGGATCCGCACCGAGCATCTCAGCTCGGATCCCTATAAGCCAACGATGGCTCCACTGCCATGAAGCACAGTAGAGTTTTTTCTGTGTTTAAAGGCCCTGCCTACAGCTAGGGCTATGCTTGGGTGACAAAAATGTGTCTTGTCACATCCAGGCAGTTGGTGTGAGGATGCACGACTTGTGCAAAGACTGTGGGCTGCATGGGAAGGTTCCACCTGTTGCACCCTCACTGGGAAATGTCAGTGGAAATGGCAAAAGCAGATTTTAGATTATATCTCTTTGGTCCCCAGCCATCAAAGTTCCTTGCAGAGTGGAGTGTTTCAGGGCTATGTGAATGCTTTACCCCTGATTAATCCTGTAGTCCAAATGTTTCCTTGTTGTCAGAGAGCAGATAGGACACGTATCTAGTTGCCAGATGGAAAAATCCTCTCACGTATCCAGATACTGGCTACGTGGACCTAATGGAATTACGTAGGTGTTCATGCTTTCACCTTTTGTTATAAAAATTTAAAAACCTGTTTTCCAAATAAATAAACTTAAGAAATCCCAAACCATAACAAAAAAAGCCACCTTCAGATTTCACATCTTTATGGCTATATTGTCAACTTGATGCATGAGGTTTTAGCTGTGCAAATCCCTTTAACGCAAGTGGGAGTTGTACAGATGAAGATTTACACACTGACTTTAGAATAATATTCCTTCATCTGCGCCCCCCTTCATTCCCTCCGTATTTTTTCAATTTTACTCCTTAATGAAAAATACAGGCTAATTCAGTGCTTCTCCTTCTCCAGTGAGAGACAGGCACAATGATCCTTTCCTATCCCTTGAACACACACATGTCAAGGGGCAATAGATGATTAATAAGGTGACAATGTAAATCTTACTAGTGTTTCCTACCCAAAATAGTGTGAAGCACTCAATACTGCAGAACCCCATCCCAATGAAAAAAAAACACTTTAAAAAACTTTTTTTCTTTTTATTTTCTGGATGACTTTGTCAGCCTCTCTGGCTAAAATTTTCTTTGCTCCTTATAAGTAATGTGGTTGACACAAACAGATGTACATAAATCTAACATTTCAAAGACGATCATGCCATATCCTATCTGTATGACAGGGCAGAATCTGAACAGTCTTATGCTAGCCCGTGGGCATAATGCAGATTCCCAGGGCTGGAGAGACTTGCTTTTGCTCCAGAATTTCAAATGGTTGTCACCTCATGTTAAAAAAAACGGGCTCACGCCATACAGCTGGGTTATAGAGTTTTTCCTTCCACATCTTCGTAGGTGACAATTGGCCTAAGTGTTGAGTCCTTTGGGATTGCGAACAATAAAAACACCTTTGTTTCTATTGTCTCTAATTTCTATTGGAAAGTGCATTTTCTCCATCTTCCTTTGTCCATAGAATTTGCATTTCTTACTAGGATACTGCTTGGGAGCAACTTTGTCTCTGTATCAAGGTATGGATTAGGTGTTTCCTTTTTCAATCCGAGGGAAAAGGAAGGACTTGTCACCCTTCTGGGTGGGGTGATAATCATACGCAGCCCAATGGCTGTTGAAGCGAGAACACAACCCAGATGGAAGTCAGACTACTGTAAGGAAGGCACTTCGCCAAAATGTTTGTCTACAGAACGGCAGAGATTAAAGCACTCCCAGCTCTGATTGGATTACTGTGGACCAGCAGCACTTTAATCTCTACCACCGTGGCTCTGGGGGAAACCAGTGATTGAGATGTGTGGCGGGACCACGCTGGAGAAGCGGATGGCTGTGCTTAGCTCTTTAATCTTCTAGTCCTGCGGCTGTAGTAGGAAAATATTTAACTGTTGCAGCAGAGAGAGAGAAATAGGTAGTGAGTAGTTATTGTACCTTGTACCATGTGAAGAAAATTCAAATAGTGCTCTTTCCCCTCCAGAGCTGTAGAAATAGCCTTTGTGAGATAGCCTGAGTCGGAGCAGCCTGAGTTGATGCTCAAAACACACTGCTGAGTAAGCTGGTGTTTGAGGTTAATGTAAGCACGTAATGGCCACTGCCGCAAGTCTTCGGTGTAAGGTGTAAGCCTGGATCGTGTCTTCAGCTACCGGCAGATGCCAGTGGAATGGTACTAAGGCAGAGTGTACGTAAAGTAGTTTTTCCCCCTGGTCTGACAATAGTTGGTATTTTTTGGACTCATCTTGAATAATTTATGTTTAAACACCTTATATTTTGTGTGCAACAGTGGTTGCTAACGGAGCTGTTCAAGAATGATGCCAAGTATAGGAATGCCCTCTCGGAGAGAGGAGGGACGGAGAAATGTGAAATACTAGAAACCAACTTCGGATGATACACAGGTCAGTAAAGAGACAAAAATAACAGTGAAAAATAAATGGGGAACCGAGCAATTTCTCTTGCTCAAGTCTCAGTGAAGAAAGGACACATGCAGTAAAGAAAAGAGGCTGTGGCGTAGGCGGTAAAATTGTCGTGTGAGATGCGAAGTGTGCATTTGTGCCTGACCTGTGGGTGCAGCATGGAGTCTGAACTGAAAGGAAAAGTGTCCTTCTTCCTGTGCAGGGGTCCCCAGCCTGAGTTCATCTTTGTGCTCCTGCTGATGCTATTTTGGTGTTTCTACAGCAGACTGCTCCCAGTCCCATGGGAATGAAGCTGAGGGATGCTGTGAGACAAATGTAGTCTCCAAAACCTGCCACGGAGATCGGATTTTTATTAAGCATCAAATAGCTCCACGTGAAGCGAAGAACCATCCTGGCTAGCAGTTTCTTGAGCTGTCAGAAAGAGGGAAGGCTCCCTCTTGTCCAGCTTGTGCTGACGTGGTGGGGCTGGAGGGGCAGCAGGGTGATGCATGCTTTTCATAACGAAAATAGAAATCCCTCTCTGCAGGGCTGAGAGACAGGGTGTGCTCAAAGAGGCAGGAAAGTCACGGGGCTAGTTCTGTTAGCTTCAGGAGAGCTTAGG
Source organism: Cygnus atratus (assembly GCF_013377495.2). NCBI lineage: Eukaryota > Metazoa > Chordata > Aves > Anseriformes > Anatidae > Cygnus > Cygnus atratus. Next base: position 58,960,662 of record NC_066365.1, read on the forward strand.
GCACCAGAAAAAGGCGACTGCCGTGAATGGAAGAGGTCTTAATTTCCATTTTCATTTGCCACTAGGAATCTGGTCCTTCAGTGAGCAGGCTGCATGTTCAGCCTTTCTAAAAATACGTACAGCTTGAATCGGAAGCATGTTGGATGCCATGCAGACTTCTTTAATTTTTAAATGATCCTTCAGACTAGGAGGGTAAAGCTGTGTAATCCTTATGTTTTGCATGCTATTGTGCCAGCCTTTTCATGGTGAGAAGCTAAATATTTTTGTCATTTTAGTTAGCTTATATACACTGCTCTTGTTTTACTGGCAAAGGAAAATGTTTGATGCGTCCCACCCCTGATGTCTGCATTTGGATGCAGGGTGAAGTGAAGTGAACCCTAGAAGCCAAATACTAAGTTCCTTTCCATGCTTTTATTAGCTTTTACTTGGCCAATTGTAGTGGCTTTTACATAGAGAGCATTGTAAAAATGTGTTTGTGGAAGACACAGCGTAACTTAATAAATGCGCTATACATGCTAAGAGAATGGATGCTCTTTCCCTAAGTACAGAAGCTACATATGGTGCTGATAGCAAATGCCATATGCTTGTTGAAGAGGCTACGTTTGTACAGTGCCTTTTTCTGAGACCAACTACTCTGTGAAAAATACCAATTCTGTTTCACACTGCTGTTTGTGGCCTTTTGGGTTTGTCTCGCAACTTCCATGCGATGCTCCCAGTCAGAGTGGACCTGGACACCTAGGTCCACACATCTTTTCAAGGCCATTTAATCCCAACAGTGCCCATTAGAAAGATCTAAAACACCCCTTACCCTAATCTTGATCCCACAAAATGAGGCCACCTGGCATGTCCTGCTCCTCCCTGGGTGCTCGCTCCCAGTGGCACAGCGTTCAGAGGGAACTGCTCGTCACCAGCCTCTCCGGTGGCCTGCTGGCAGGGGCCTCTGAGGCTGGGGAAAGATGTGGATCCAGGTATGCCACCTGTCTGTTGCCCTAACCATCAATGTACAGCATAACAGGTATTGAGAGCAGCTCCTCTGCTAGGTGGTGTAGCAGGGAGCTGCTGCTGCTTCCTTCGAAGAACAGAAGCAGGTGCTGACATTCAGGAGAGGGTGCTGGGCTGCGGGTGGAGGCAAACCTGTTGCCTTTTCTCAGGGAATTTTGCAGGGGGGTAAGACTTTGAATGTACCCTGCCCTAAACTTCCCTGTTTGTCTGCACGGCCACATGTTTTCTGAGGTTTCTCTCACTGTAATGCACCCCTGAGGCTGACTTCTGTGCTCCCTCGGGTCCTATGTGTTTACCTCAGGGTTTCAGAGACTCCATTTTGGGACCATCTTTCTAAGCACGTGTGCCTTGTAATACCTAACCTCGAGGTGTCTGAGCCCCTTATTGGATCTAAGCTGCAGCCTAAACCTGCTTACTTAGAGATCTGGTTAGGTGGCAGCCATACCTCCGATGGTTACTGCTTCCAGGACTATCCCTGGCTTTTTAATCTAGACATGTGTGCAAATCAGTTTACAGGGGTTGGTTTGGATTAACTAGCTCTCTCTGAATGTGGCATGCATAAATAATACACAGCTGCTAGCGATTCTTGGCATTTTTAAATTACGATTTTTATTTGTTCAGTAAAGAAAAGCATTTGAAAACAATCATGTAAGTAACTGCGCTGGGTAGGCTTTTTAGCAACAGGCAACAGAGAGTTAACTCAGGGTGTTGTCAGCTGCTTTCAGTTCTGAACATGTATTGGATTCGGAAGACAGCCATATAGAAAAGAATGTTATCTTAATGTGACAGCAATCACAGACACTGCTATTGAAAACTCACTGTTGCTCTCCCCTTCAAAATTAACATCATAACCTTATGTCAGTGGCTCACTATTATCCTAATACCTGTTTTTGGATTCTGTCCAGTCCCATTAGATATCCCCATGTTGATTGCTCTGTTACTGGTGAATGTTAATTGCCTCCAAATCTCAATGGAGTTCAGAGGCGTGGGGAAAAAGTACTGACTGGTAAAGCTGCTGGTTTTATTAACAGGCAAGTAAATAATAAATCTGTTCAGAGATTTGAGTGAAGTGCCTGAGACATGAGATGTAAACAGCTGATTTCACGTCTTTCTTTGCATGTCTATCATATGTTGGTAATGAGATAGAGGAGTAAGCCATACTGAATGTGAACATTTAAATGATTGTGGTAGTGCCTGTCCAGAATCAGTGCACTTGAAGAAGTAGTCAGGCTCCATATCCTTCCCATTGGGATTCTTGTCTGCTTGACATTAAGTGATGCCCCTTATTAGCTTTCAAGATGCTTTTTAGAGTTACTGGGACTATTTAATTAAAACGATGATGTCAAAATATGGTTATAGCAACGCTTGTCACATGCCATTTAATATTTTTCCTCCTCCTGGCAATGCATATTTATGTTTTTTTATAGAGGATCTACTCCTTTGCATCGCTCTGAAGGAGAACTGAAATCTTTATGACTTGCCTGCTTTTTGTCTGTTTGTTTTAATCACAGAATTTTAAACAAAGTCCCTGCATGCTCCCTCATCTCCACACCCGAAACCTCTAAATGGGAAATCTCCAGTATAATCCCGTTGTGGGTTTGCTTCTTGTGGCATATTTCCTGGTTAAAATGCTTGTCTTAGTAGTTTTTAGTTTGTAGAAACGTTGGTAACACTTGCAGAGCTGAAGTAAGTGATGTGAAGAATACACTGTAATCACACACTGCAGCATAATTACATATTTTATATCACTGGTTTTCAGTTGGTAGATAACGTTTAATCTCCTAGTAGAGATCTGTAATGACTCATTTTAGACACTGACCCTCTAACTTCATTTCAGGAATGAAATATTTCATAATCCAGTAATGTCTGTCTATACCTTCATGTCATGTAGATAAAGAAAAGCAACTCTAGGCACCCACTGCTGGATTGCTTAACAAAAATAAATGTCAGCAGGTGAATTGCTTGCTGAATGCTAGGCGAAAGTCAAACAGGAGCTGAACGTGTGTTATGGCTATATAAAATCTATATTAGAGCAGGTAAAGCAAAGTTGCTGCTTTTGTTATTTTAAGTGATTGTAAGGCTGATATAACAGAAAAACCAAACAATCTCAACTTGTTTTCACATTGATCTGATAAGCATTGTGAATATAGATTAAAGCGAATTTTTTAGGTGGTGAAAACATGACCAGAAGCCAAGAACCTCAGTGTGAGACTCGCTCCAAAGAAACCTCACTAGAACGAAGGAGTGAGAGAGAAAAGCAAAATAATTAATGGCATTTTTCTTTTAGTAGAAATGAGTTTAATAGGCAGCTAGTATTTATTATTGAAATACTCGTGTTTGAACCTTGTCCATATTTTTGCCAGATATAGTAAAAAATGCATACAGAAAATGAGTGTTGTGCCAAACTGTGTGTTTGTGAGGTCTCTGCAGTAAAGATGGTGGGTGATTGAAACTAAGCTTCTTTAGCCACACTGACACACGTAAATAGCTGCCAGGATTTCACAGCTTCTGAGCGTTAAGAAGGCCCCGTTCGTTTCCATTCTGCAAACGTTGGTCACGATCTTTGCTGGCTGGACACTTTGAAGATACGCTTTTCCTGTAAAGCCCTGTGTATGCCTGCGTCCCTCCACGGCTGTTCACATTAATGAAGAATTTCAGCAATAGGAAGGACTCTGCGTGTTACATTTCATGGACAATTTTACATTTCCTTTTTCATTTTTAGAGTCCACAATAACACAGAGTGTACACCAAGGCATAAGAAAGAATGGATAAGAGACTATTTTCTATTTGTTTAGTTCTACCAGGTTAGTATTATGCTATGTTTTTAAACATACCAAGATATCATTTTTTACTACGATATCATACTCCTGGTTGTGTGGCCTTGTCCCATAGCCCTGAAACATGTGCTTGTCCCTGAATTCGCAGGAATTTTATTTGCCTAGGTGGCATAGAGTGAGGCATAGAGTATGCATATTTAGCATAGTGCCCCAGCACAAAGCAGGGGAAGGTGGCACGTGCTGCTTGGCTGCCGTTTGGGCACAGCCGTGCTGCCTGGGTTTGCTCAGCAGCAGTGCATGGTTAAGTCTTCGATACTTAGGAATGTTATATGGAGCTGCGAGCACTCAACTCGGCTTTGAAAATGGAACGAAAACCCAGGTGCAGTGGTTCTGTGTGGATCAAATTCATCTTAGGTGTAAACACCACCCTGCATTTGCATACATTATCAGAGTTTGTGTGAGGGATTAATTTGGCCCAGAGACTCCGTGAAGATGGAGTTCTTTGTGTGCTTGTGGGTTACGATGACAAGAGAGGAGATCGCTTTTACTGAAGAGTGTCTAAGAGAAATAGTCCAAAAATAGAATCATTTCCATAGCTCAGAAATTCCCACAGAATCATAAAAAGTAATCAGCTGTTGGAAAGAACGAATTTTGTGCTCCTAATTTGCAGAAATCCCAGCAGTTGATACTGTGCCCAACCACTCACTAATACAATAAAATGTAATTACATAATTAAATACAATATAGGATTTCCATAATAGGGAACTTTATTTCCTTGTCACAATATGCAAGTTGCTGCTGTTGAAGCTCATAGTTTAACGCTGGAGCTATTATTAGATGCTTGCATACCACATACTATGGAGGAGTTTCCTGCAGTGGCACTTTCTAATTTCAGAGGAAATTGTTTGCTGTATGTAGTGGCAGTTTCATAGAAGGTTGCCCAAGATACACCTTTTGGATGGAGAAGCATCTCGTTAACCATGTTTTGCTTTGTTAATGGTTTCCCCATTGCTGCTTGTTCTAGCTGACGGAATCTGTAGGTTGCTAAGTCTGTGACTTGTGGAAGCTTAAATTTAAGTGAGTGGGTGATTCGATGGTGTAGAAAGTTTCTTAGAACCTGATTCTCCATTGCTGAAGCCAGTGGAAGCCATCATCTTAATTGCAGAAGGAACCATTTAAATTTAGGTACAATAGATAGAGTCTTTGGGTGAGTACTGTCTGTAGTGACGCAAAAGCATCAGTCCTAGCTTTGTTGTCATATTTCTATTCGGACGTTTGTTTGCATGAAGTTTTGCAGTATATGAGATTGGTTTGTAGCTAGCAGAAACAGAGGAACATCTGGATCCAGCGCTGAGCAATGTTGGCAGGATGGGTAATCGTGAAGGTGGGATTCCTTAAACTTATGAAACTGATGGGCGAAGCATTTTTGTTGTTTATATGTTTGAGGTCAGACAGAAGGAATTACCTGCTCTTTATTTGTTTATTTCTTTGTTTATTTTTGGTACAAGGTATATACATAAGAGAAGAGAGACTAAAAATTAGATTTCAGAGGAATGAAGCCATGTGAGATGTAATAGTGTCCAAATAACTGGGTATGTAGCATCATCTTGAAAACACTGGACTTTTTATGTTCAACCAGATAGATGCAGTTAAAGACATCTGTGAAGTGCTAAGTTGAGATAAAAGAGCAGTTCTGGTTATCTGCAGGTCAGGTGTTGTTGACTTTATTGGTTGCTTCCGATTTTGCTTTTAGTTTCTCTTCCAACCCTTTGTTCCACCCAAACTTGGACCCAAATCCGCTTTCCACTCTGACCTGCTTGCCTTCATTTATTGTTGTCCATCAGTGGCCTTGTCCTAATCCCATTAAAATCAATGGCAAAGCTATTACTGATGTCAGTGATGCAGGAGAAATCCCAGGTCTGCAATTCCTTGCTTGTCCTAATCAGTCAGATCATCATCATTAATTTAATGTAGCTTAAATCAAAACACGGAATACTTTGTTACCTGCTAACACGTGAAGTGCATAACCCCGAGCCTTCAATCACAAGCTCGTATGCTGAGTTTCTCCCTTGCTGAGCAGTTGCCTTCCTCACATTTTAGCTATGCTGCAAGTAGGAATCTGAAGAACTGCAAAGTCTTCGGGGTTGGCACGCTCTGTACACTTCTGTACACTACAGAATCGACTGACTTGTAAGTAATCTGTGTAGATGTGTGTGTAGAGTACTTTCACAGTCATAATCTTGAATAGTTCAAATTTAATTATGACTGGAGATCCTATATTTCATTTATATGTAAAATTAAAAGAAAATATGCAGAAGCTAATCCTATTCCACAACCGACTCCAAATATTTCTGAGCTAAAATGTTTGTAACATAGAAATCTTATTAAAATTCCTATTTCTAGTCATTTTAATAGTAATTTTGTTTAAAAATTGCAAGACTGTGGTTTCATTTGACTGAAAGAAGAGTTATGAGACTGTAGACAGACTAACTGCAGTTTTAACAATGCTAAAATCCATTATAAATCAGAAAAGGAGGGAAAAAGTACACATGCCATAATAATTTATTTGATGGTGCTATTGAATATACATATAGCTCACAGATTACGTGTTTCTAGTACACTAAAAATAAAAAGGCTAAGCACAGAAACATTAATATGAGGATACAATGCTAAAGGGGAGAGAACTTTTTGGAATGATAATCAGGCAGCTGCAGCACCTGCAGCCTCCTGCACCAGTTGCAAACAAAAAACAAAAACAAAACAAAACAGAAAAGCAAAGAAGGCAATAAAGATGTCATCTTCATACCTGTTTTGTTTTTTTTCATGCAAGTGAGATTCTCCCAAATTTCAGAAGTGTTATTGGGCTATAGCTTTCCAAAGCCCAGTGTCAGAAATGCTCAGCTCTAGTACAGATCAGGAAATACGTGGTGGCTTGGCTCTGTCCTGTTAGTGTGCTTCTGTCAGGGCTGGTGAGCGAGGGATGGTATGCTTGCTGGTTGTCAAATGTGAAAACCTAGCTATTAACCTGTCCTGCATATTCTACAGAGGTCATTTAAATCCTGCTGGTCACCACTGGGATTTGCTTTGGGAAGCAGACTTTGCATCAGGGCCTAGAAACACATCTGTGATGCTCTGACAAGCTATATCACATCTGTGATGCTCTGACAAGGCTGTATGAGAACATGAGTTAGGCATTTTTGATGCCCTTATGAGGAGGATTTACGAGATTTGTCTGAGCCTTCCTTTTGGCTTTCAGTGACCCTGTATGTCTACCAGGAACATGGTTCTTGCTGTCCTTATTTCAGGCAAAACCGTGATTCTGAATTGTTCCTATTAGCAATATTACTGTCATGGATAAGAGGATGATGGGGCTTTCTCTGAATGAGTTGCTCAGGGTGAGGCGCAAAGCCTGGTCCAGATGCAGGTAGAGCTGGCTTCCTTATCTGTATTTACAAATTCTGTTTAATAGGAGCAATAATATGTAGCAGAAAAGGTAATTGTACTCATAGTTTAGCTGAAATGGGTTATCCTGAAGGACTGGGCTTTGTAATATTGGTCTGTGCTCTAACTGCTCAGAAATGCATTGTTGTGTGTTATTGCCTAATTGGCTAACTGTAATTGCCTACATTGAGAACTGATCTTAAAAGTTAATCTATGCTGGAGTCAGGAAGATTAATTGGGGCAATCACCATCCCATGGATTTCTAATCAAGCGACACCCCCCCGAAATGGTGTGCTATGAGTGCAGTGTAGTCCAAAATGAAAGACAGACAACACGTGCCTCCTGACGTGTGCTGTGTCTTGTCCAGGAGCTCCTCCGTGACCCTGCACACCTCCATGTAGCACTTTGCACATGAGGTTTCAGAAGGACTGACTGAGAAAAGGCATGAAAGATTTGAAGCATACAGTGCTGGGCGAAACCTGTGCACTTGTTTGCTCACGCTAATGGGGGACTGAGGCTTGTGTCCCTTTCACATTTGCTTTAAACACGCACTTGGATTTGAGGGAGGTTTTGCTGGCTGGTTTGTAGGGCTTAGGCTGAGCCCTGGACATGGATCCACCTCAGTATGTGCCTAATGGCGAACTGCTCCAGCCACCTGGGCCCGGCTGGCCAGAAAGGCCTGGTGCGGTGTGGGTTGACAAGGACGAGGTCTGTCAGTGCAGTACTCAGGTGTGTTGGCCCTGCTGGTTCTGGGAAGTGGTCTCAGAAGGTCTCTACAGGTGCCATGTCGCTGCCTGCATGGGCCGAGCGGCATGGGCTGCGGCCTGCCACATGCCGTTATGCTAGGAAGGTCATAGCTACAACTTGGGTGTAAAGCAGGGTTTCCAAAGACGTGCTGAAAATTTGACATAGGTGGGAGCCTTCTGTACATGATTTGAAATCCAGTCCTACTACATGCTTCCACTACAACAGCTGAATCGAGGAGACGGAAAGCTAAAAGATGTTGGGTCATGTGGCTTTGGGGGGAGATGGACTCGGTGTACTGCAGTGAAATGTCACATTCCAGAGGCTCCTGAAATTAATAGTCTCAGTGTCACATCGCACTACAGCCTCTGCTCACATGATGCGAGTCCTGTTCATGTGATCCATCCTGAAATAAGAAAGCTGTTTGCTTTATTTGTGAGGCTTATGCCACCATCACAACCTGGCAGGTAACATCATTTGATCACCTCAGCGTGCATTAACTGCCTGCTCTGAAGCAGGGCAAAAGCATTGGTCTGACACACTGAGTTAAGCGGGAGAAGGCTCGAGGGGGCTGCTTAACATGTAACGTGATCCAGCTGCTGAACTTTGTAAGGTTTCTATTTCTAACTTTAACTGTTTTTGATTCTTTAAAGGAACTTTGGCCTCCTTCCAGAGGAGACAGGATGTAACCGAATATCAGGAAGTGAGGCGCAGTCCGGGGCCTCGCCGTGGAAAGTCAAAGAGGTGGTGCTGGCTTCTAGAGATGTCACTCTGCATTACAGGAGCGGTTAGCGTTCCTGGTGCTGTATGAGGGCCATCATCTGGCAGCCATTTCACGTTCACTGCGTGCCCACTGGAGTTTCTGCTTATTATGGGAATTCAGCTAAGAATAAGGACAGGTTGTACATTTGATAGGATGCTACCAGTTTCTGGCGCGGTCTTTTCTTCTTTGTTGAGGGTCTGGTTCTTGCTCTCCTTGAACTACATGAACAACTGGCAGCTGTGGCAGACAGAGGTTTACACACAGGTTCATGGTGGTGATGCCTGAAGGGACCACTGTGACCATCTAGTTTGATCCATAACATAAACACGCTCCTTGAACCCACACCAGATTTAGTTCGTTGTTGATCTAGAACCTCTCTTAGGAAAAATGTCTGATCCTGAAAATCAGTAGTGACAGGCAGTGTACTGCGTCCCATGGTAATTGCTCATACAGCAATTAATTACCCATACAGGCAGCTTCATTTCTAGTCAGATTTCATGTGGCTTTGACCTCCTGTCATGAGATCTTCCTTCTGTTTTACCTGCTAGGTAGTCTTTGGATCCCAGCTACAGACTGGTGCTGTATAAAGCCACCGTGTGTGCTACAGGCATCAGGAGGGAGTGTGGTGCTGACGGAAGGCTTAATGCTGCTCCGGTCCAGGGACCCGAGGTTGAAAGACACCCGCCTTGCTTGGCCAGGGTGTCGGTGGAAATGACCCTGACCTAAAGCCAAGAGGCAAAAATCTTTGAATGTTGTGTTAGGTTATCTCTGTGCAAATTTCTGGCTTAGGTCTATCTTTAGCTGTTGAGAGACATCTTCTTGGAATACAATCCTGTTGGCAAGTGTGTAAATACTTTCAGCTTTAACTTAAACTCTTGGCTAAATGCACATTTTATTATAGAGTCAGAAACAATATTTGTCGATTGCCATTTATTTTTTTATTATGGGGGAAAAGTGAATTTTATTTCAGTGAAAAAAAGAGTTTTCCACGTTTACATTAGACGTAAACCAAAAATCCAATACTATTCGTGGTGGGAAGATTAAAATAATGTATGGGAACAGCCTGTGCTTTGCACTCTGCAGTTCTGCTTCACAGGAGCAGCTGACCACAGCTCCGTAGCTAAGTGTCCATCCAAACACTGCTGCTGGCACCCGTGAGTTGTCACACAGCTAATTCCCTGTGGGGGCTTGCTGGCTGGGAGCTGTACCTGCGGCTCAGCAAAAGAAAAGGCTGGGGTTTGCCATCCTGAGTAGTCTGTGGGATTTCCAGTTTCCACACAGAGGCAGTGGTGTTGGAAGGACAGCTCGCTGCTGCCGAGTGCATCCCTAGGGGCTCTGGCAGCCAGCAGAGCTGTGAGAGCAGGCAGGCCCTGAGGGAGCAGGAGCACGCTACCGACTGCTGCAAATTGGCCAGCAAGTGAGCGAAAAGAAAGAAGAATGGTGTACAAGTGGTGGAAAGTCTACCTTAATTTATTTTGAAAGTTAGTTTTTCTTGTAAAAGTAACAAAAGCAACAAGAATACCTACCTTGTTTGTTTAATAGTAGCACTACCAAGTGTAATCAGCAGTGCCCCACTGGCACGATACAGTGGCATTGTGCTGTGCAATCTTTGCAGCCCATGACAAGGCAGCAGAGGTTCCCCTGCACAGTGATTTCCTAAGCAGCCGCCACCACTGGAGAAGCATTGGTGCGCTTCATTCATCTCGTAAATAGATTAGGACCAGTGAGCAGACTGCAACCTCTCTACCAGATTTCAGTCTGATCGAGAAATGCTTCTGCCCAGAGTAGAAGGAAAATGAACTAATTAAGTAACTGTGGAAAAGCTTACAGACTGCTTCAGTAAGAAAATTTCATAGATGAGAGTCTACACTGCAGAAGCCTTCCCTGGGTCCAATTCATTTTGCTCATCTGAGAGAAGACAAGGGCACCCCGACTGCTCTCAATTGCTATATAGTATATAGGGTGAAAGACAATCTTGAGAGTGGCTCGCTGCTGGGTTGTTAAGGATATTGTATCTAATGAGACCTTGTACTTGCAAGACCTTGAAATGCACCAGTGCCTTGCCTACTGCCTGCCAATGCAAGGTAGGGAGGTCTGCATTACCCAGGTTTTCATTTTTCACTTTGATCCTTGTTCTAAAGGCACCAAAAGGAGAGCTCTGTGCATTTGTAGCTCATTTTTTAGGCCAAGTGAGCTTAATCATTTCCATGGGTTTCCATAAACTCGTAAGGTTGTGGTACAAGTTGTGTAATCAACCATGACAAGATTATCACTTGTCTTGAGGTGTATTTAGATTGACTTTTTAGGCAACTTGGATGTTAAGAATTGAGTTTTTTCTGAGTTGTATTGTCAGGAGAAAAATTGATCTTGAACAGCTGGTTGAAATGAAACTGTATCATCCATTAAAATTAAAATGATCATTTCTGAATAAAAGTGACTTTTAAGCTTGCTCCTGGCACCAAAATAAGCTATTAGTATATTTCTCTCATGAACACTACTTTTTTTATTAGGAGACCATAAATATAATGTACGTTTAACCATTTATGGACCCTTACAGATGTCTCACAGCTCGTATTTTAAGACATAATTCCAGTATTATGACTCTGGGGTAAAACGTTTTGATCCAGAAAAACATATAAGTCCACATAAAGGACTGCGTATTTCTTACTCCTAGTTTCCAATGCTGGCAGATTTTTAGAGTGCAAGTTTTATGCTGTTGTTTCTGTATAAAAACAAGAAAGCTTGCTGGTGTCCTAAAACTTATGTATCCCTATCAGTTAGGAGCCTCTAATTGTGGCCTTTATCAGGTTTGGATGATATTAGCAAATAGATGTAAATGGGATATAAAATTAATCAGCTACTATTCAATAAGAAAGCATAATGTTTACTTCAGCTTTGTAACTAATTTGACCTCCTACAGTGGTTATTTTAATTAGCAGCATGAAATTTGGATAGTTTAATTTATATTTTGATCATGTAAAAATCCTCTTTCGGAAAGGTTTATTTAAATACTGCCCAGGTACTCAGCAATAATGTTTTAACAGCATCTGTAAAAGCGGGGTGTGCCATAAAACGCTTTTTGCTCTTCTTTAGCTTTACCAACAGGATAGTTAGTGGGGTGTCTTACTTTCTTGCTGCTCTTAGCTGGGGAAAGCGGAGTGAAGCAAAGTGAGCATCAGGTAATTAAATGGAAAAAAAAAATTTACTCTGTTGTTTCCTTGACAGATTCTTCTGTATAAAATGCTAACAATAACCCCTTATATTTCAATGATGGTTTCCATTCCAGCAGACCACAGTAGACTTTACAGACTTTAGGATCCGTTCATGTGCTCATTGAAACCATGGCAAAGTTTGTGTAGACTTCAGTACTTGCAGCAGTGAACGTTAGATGTCAGCTGGCAACAGTTCTGGACCACTTTGTGTTACGCTGCTGCTCTCTGGAGCTGATTACATTTAATGTCTTGCAGAATCAAGCCTAAGTAAACACTCACGTAACCCACATACTTCCAGTGAAAATCTTGCATGAGGCATGTGAGCAAGGGCACGAGTATTGAGACAGATACAGGCTTTATTTGTGTGTAACTGGGCAAAGTCCCTTCCTGGGTGTGAAGTACCACAAGTGCCATTGTATTAGTATCTGGGTTTAAATTATAAAATTAAAGTTTAAAATTTATGAAAGATTTCCCTGGGATGTAGTTACACCATGAATCTTAAGGAGGAATGGTAAAATTCTGTGGCTCAGTGCAGACATTTGTAAACGTGTTGGTCCTGCAGTCATTAGTGCCACGTGGAGCCATTGCTCACCCGAGCGCTGGGAGGGTTACTCACTCACTGAAGTCACTAGGAGTGGGAAAAGTGCCACTGGATTTGTTTCCAGAAAACATATCGTGCAAATACATTTAACTGATAAAGTTTATTTAGTTTTATTTTTACAGTGAGAAGAATTTCATATGTGGTTCTGTCTTTTAAGTGTTTGTGGAGAATTGTGAGTGCAAGAAGCAGATGGATTAGGTACTTACGGTCATACAGACAGTGAAGATCTTGCTTATGGAAACCTGTCACTGATCTGTGTGGAAGTTTGTCTGAGGAAAGACTACATAAATGTGTTGAAAAACTTTGGGAGATGGAGCCACCTATGAAGTTGGGAGCACTGTCTGGGCAACGCCAGCATCCCAATGCAGAATGACATTTCCAACAGTGAGCATTTTGTGGATGTCGATTTAAGAACACTCTCCACAAAGCTCCAAGTGGGAAGTTTTGCAAACTGTTAAAGCCATTAAGCAATTAGACTAATCAAATGTTTAATCACCATAATTTCCTCAAAGAATGTTCGATACATACAGTGACCCTTGCAAGAAGCTAGATCAAAAAGTTACAAAGAATTGAGAAACTTTTTTTGAATTTTCTAGTCTTCAACATCATGTATAAAATGGTGTCTTACACAGACATAATCCCCAAATGAATGTGATGTCTGAATACAAACAACCTTTCCCAGATAGGGTCTCAAAGCCAATACACTGTAATGGACAAATTATGGCATTTATCCTCTGTTTTTATCAGCTTTGCTCTTTCCACAAGTTAGGACTGTGGTTTATTCAGAAATGAGATATTTGGATGTTTATTTAAACATTGAAGTCTCTTTTAAAAAACAGACTATTTTTCTCATAAAAATGACGTACCATGGACAATGCTGTGGCTCCTGCTAGAAAAGAGTAATTTCTAGAAAAGAGTAATTACTTACAACCACTCTTATAATATGCTTGCTTGCTAAATGCATAAATCTAATAATGCAACAATACAATGCTACAATGAGCTTCATGAATTGGAAAAAGATAGAATTTAAATGCTTTTGGCACCTGACATACATTTCTCACAGAAGGTCTATAATTTCCTGTATTAGAGCTAGCTCTATCCTTTAATGAATGCAGCTGGAAAGAAGAGTAAAGGATGTTTTGAGATTCATGTGTTTAGCCTACTAGGTACCATTTTGCTTATTACTTTTGATTTTAAAGCTATCAACGTTATTTGAGCAGTTTATCCTTTTTGTGAGGAGAAAATGGAAGCAAAGGATGGCAAATTGTGTTTGGAAATTAAGACTCAATAATGCAAGGTTAAAATCAGGGTCCCCGTCCGTTGTTGCTGAAGTGTATTTCAAATGCCTCGGTATTACTTATATGCATTTTGAGCCTGTGTTTGTAAATGTTAATGTGTGCTTGCCTGGCTCACGGTGCCTCTACGAAAAAGCAGTAGATTATATTGTAGCTCTCTGCTGTTTCTTTGACCTAAGCACCAGCCATGAAATTTTAATGCAATCTTCTCTAGTGTATCCAGCAGTCATACAGGTGTAAGCGCAAGTCATCGTTCCCACAATGAGCTCTTCAGCATTGATGCAGGACTTTCTTATTCCGCGCATAAGTTTGGTTTACAGAAGCAGCATCAATGACGAAATAAGCAGCTCTATATCCTCCTCACCATCACCAAAACAATTTTAGAGATCACTGGAGAAATGCAGTATTTTAAGGCTAAATCTGATGCTGGAGCTGGAGGTACAGTGGAAGTCAGTGCAAGTGGTTCTGAGAACAGTGTGAGGATACTCAGAGAACAATTTTGTCCATTTTAGAAGGGCATTTTGCTGTATGGTCTCTTTTAAGGCAGAAACGTTGAGGGCAGTTGCATCAGAGCAAAGCGTGGTGTATCTTTGTGAGAAGGCTGCTGCTTTTCACACACCTGTATTTCATAGCCTTCTCCAATTTGAATTTCCCCTAAATCGTTTTGTACTGTGTTCCCAAAGTGTTGAAAACCAGAGTCCTGTGGAAAAACTTTTGAGGAATGTCATAAAAATCTTAAGAGGAAAACCTTTCCCCTTCCTTGTGACATTGCCTGCCCTTCAGGTGTGGGGGTCATGTCAGTTCCTCTGGCCTGATCAGGAGAGATTACGTAGATCTTTCACGTGCTGAGCACCCGTCTGTGTTGACCAATTCCACGCAAGCCATCAAATGATTCTGCCTCACCTTTGCCCTGAGTCTCATTTAATTAGATCCAAGTCTACATACAATTCAGTCCAACTAGTCTCTCAATGTAAGTTGTGGTTTCTCTTTTTGGCTTACTCTCTACTTCTGTGATTGAGGCTGTGGAATCTTGTAATTCATTTTGTTCCACCATTATTGATTTGGTGGCAGCGGTCCAAATGTTGAAAAATATTTCCCAGGTTGTTGTTGCCCTTGGTTTCCAAAGACATTGCACACGGTGAAGCGTGTGGATCAGGAATTGACGTCGTCGTAGTGCCACCAGGGTTTGAGGGTGCATTTTCAATTGTAAAAGCAGTTTATTGTTAATTAGAGAGATTTCCAAGGGCATCCTGATCTCTTGTTAGTCTGTGAAGAGTACCTGTGGTAGACTGCTCTGGGAGGGGTTGCCAAGACCATCACTTGCATAAATCCTGAATCAATTCTCTGATGGAGGAGAGTTCTCAAAGTTATATATATTTGATACTAATTTTCAAATTTGGCTCTTTTGTTAGTGGTCATTGCTTTTTGGTTATTATTTAAAAATAAAAAAACACAGACTCTATGCCTGTCTATTGTAGCCACTGTCTGTGCAACGAAAACAGCTGTGTTTCAGTTACAAGTCACAATTTAAGCATATTTCCTTAGCTAATTTGACTCACAGAGTGTTAGCCTTCCTCTGAGAAGCTTTCGGATGGCACAAGTATGACTAACTGGTGAAAGCTTAGGGAATTGGACCCTATTGTGCATTTTTTCCTACCATAGTACCTGCTGTCTTATTAACATGTTAAAAGGTTGTGGCTCGAAAACCCAGTGACTTCCCTTTGCACCGAAAGGCTTCATCTTTCATTGTACTGTTAGATGTCTGCTGGTGTCACGGAGAATGGCTTTCTGGGGACCCTTCATTGGGTTACGTGGGAACGCAGTGGGGTGGAGAAGAGTCCATCTTCCTCAGTGCCGTGACGGTATTTCTACACTGCATGCTTTGGTGAACGGTTTGAGTTAGTGTAAAATCATCCAGTTCTCCACTTTAGACGTCTCTTCTTTCTTTATTAGGTAACAACACCTTCCCTTATTCCAAAATGTGTTTGTATTTGCCTGTCTCTGCCTGTATGTAAAAAACGATCTTTATAATGATGAATTCTTGTGTCTCTGCCAGTGCTGCTTTGTTATAATGGAATGACGAACTGTAAATAGAGTTGACTTAGAGGCTGAATCAGTTGTTGGTATTTTGTTAATAATAGTATGAGCTGCCCCCTATCAGGTAGTGTGAAAATAAATTCTGAGTTATTATAAATGCCAAATAACTTTGTGAAGATTACTAACGCAGCTCATCAAATCTGTTTTGTCATGTATCAGTCATTTTGACCTGCTGTATGACGAGGTATATTTTCATTAATCGATATTGCTTTCTATTACACAGACACAAATGCCTTTTTAAAATCAAGACACTGCAAGCAGAAGCTCTAGATAGCTTGTTCTGTATTGTGCCTGCAGATGCTTATCCTGTTTGTGTCGTAAACTGGTGAACATCCTCTACAGTTCTCCAGTGTTTTATTTTTAATAAATCTTTTAGAGTGTGAATAGCACAGAGGAGAATTATCCAGGTAAGGTGCTAACCAGCACTAGCTTTATTCGGAATGTGCTCCTGTGCTTCTTCTGCCATTACGTTGTCACTTAGTTATGTGCTGGACTGAGTTTTAAATCCTGATCCTGACATTCATTGGATTATATGGATCAGCTCTTCCCTGTCTTTCTGAATTACCAAACTATTAAACTCTGAACCTCCATCATTCCTGTGTCAGGCCAGATTTTGGTCTGTTATGAGCATATAGGTTAGATCAGTTTAAATTCCATTCCTGATTGCATCTCAGTTTTGAAATCCTCTCCCTGTTAAGCCTGATTGATTTAGATTTGATTAAAAAAAAAAAACAACACTAACAAATTTGGAGTTATGACTCGCTTTCTGCAGGGAAGAGTTAGGTGTTATTTGCTTTGTTTCGTTATGGGAAAGTTTATAGATGTGAGTTGCGGGCTAAAACATTTTTGCTCTGAAAACAGTTTGTCTTTGCATCAGGGCAGGCCTTTCTCTCTAAAACTGCCAGTGACGGCATAAGGTGTCCTGTTGTCTTTGCCTCTCCTTCTGTCCGCCACGTTTTGCTCCTACATCTCACACGTGGTTCTGGCAAGCTTTGGCAGGCAGGATGGGAAGGGCTTGGTGCACGCAGATCATGCATGGAGCTGGAGCAGCCTCAGCACCCGTGGGCATTCAATTTGGGAAGAACTCCTTCCTCAGCCCCGGTGGGCATCCAGTCTGGAAGAGCTCCGTCCTCAGCACTGGTGGGCATCCAGGTTTAGCAAGAGCATTCCAAGGATGCGGTAGGCGATCCGAGAGGCTAACTAAGGGGCAGCGTCTGTAGCTGGGTGTTCAGTGGGTGAGTGGTTTAGGTTTTTCATTTGTGAAGGTGCTCTGAAAGGAAGGATTCTCAAGATCCGGTGAAAACTTGTGCTTTGAGAAGGAGAAAATGAGGAGGAAAGACAGCATGAGGAGGCAAGTCTGATGTCCTATGCTTTTGTAGGCATACATGTTCTTTCATTCCTTCCCATGGTGGTTTGACTGGGAGCTGTCCGGTTTTGGTGGGAAGCGCACGGGGGATACACAATTAACCTAATCCACTTTTCCTCGGTTTCTCTTTCAGATTCTCATATCTTGGTCGCTCACAAGACCCCATATTACAATTTAAAAAGGCTTATGTGTTGTTTCCCTTCTGGCTGTAAATGAAAAGGATGAGGATTTGTTAGGTCCGCTTCCCCGCTGGGAGCATTAAGCAATAGTGTACTTAAGCTTTGTTTGTAGTCCACGTTGAAAGGTAGTCCAGGTTGAAAGGTAGTCCACGAGCAGCAGGGCTCCAAAGCAAAAGCCGATCTTAGGAACATGCACGGGCTGACTTGTGGTGGTCTGATTGCGAAAGCACATTTCCCTTTAAAACTAAAATGCTGGCCAGCTGTGACCACTGACTGGTAGTAAGTGGGGTTTTTGTGTTTAAAAGAGACGAAGCATACTGTTTTTGCCCAGATTGGGTCAAGACGTTAACATAAAGTAAAAACACGTGACTGTCGTTTTGCATCTGTCTTAAGAAATAACACTTCCTTATCTTAATTAATGAAAGTGGCTTTGCTGAATGGCCTGCTTATTGATCACGGCAGTTCCTGAATTTTGATGTGCTATATCTGCGTGGTCTTATTTGTGTTATCAAACATTCAAAGACCGTTTGATCAATTTTTTTTTCAAAAGGCAAAGTATTTCTGTCTCTCATTAGACTGACTGACACCATTTTAAGATATTCACCGTGAGCCTCAGGGGAATGGTGGGTATATATTTTTAATGGGGTCATTGAATTGCAGGTGTACCAAGTTACAGTATAGGAATGGCAGTAGTCTCTGCTGGGTTCATCACGAGCTGTGCTGAGATCATTTTTGCTTATGGAGGAGCACAGGTGGTGTAATTCCAGTTGGTCAATAAACTTGTGAACGCTTGGGATCATTGTAAGCTTTTTTCTTCAGTTTTGCAGGCCAGTTAAAAGGCAGCAGTAACCGTGACAGAGCTGGGGCCCTGGAAAGGTGCAGGCAGTTTTCTGCCGTAGCATATGTTTTTGATGGGGATTTTATTACAAAGGTAAGAATCAGAACGGTGGAAATGGCAAGAGTTGAGCTAATGTTGGGAGGCAGACTTTAGCTGACACTTCACAAATTTAGAAAAATCTGTTTTGCTGTATTTCGGGTACTGGCTGAAGCCTCTGGTGTGTGACTTGGAGTCAGGCTTGTCTTTGCTCTCCAGTTTTGCACAGTGAAATGCCTAATGGGGTCATGCAATCTGATTGATGTCATGATCCATTATTGTTCACTTTGCAGAGTTCACGGAAGTTGTGGACTATTTTTCCAGAGTGTACATTCATGATTTCTTGGTTATTGCAATCGTGTGGTAGAAACAACGGTTTTTGATTCTTAACAGTGTTTGTCTTACTCTGTCATTTTCTTGTAAACACCGGCTGTCACAAGTCTTTGTAGTACTTTAGAGATACACCTATTGGAACATTTTCTTTGCCTTTTTGTGTTGTAGCGTAGAGCAGAATATGAAACCTTTAAATAATCATTTCCCTGTTTTCAAGGTTGATTACATTGTTTCATGGCTATGATGTCTCAAAATAACCAATAACAACACTCCCTTTAAAAGAAATCCAAATAACCGAGCGCTGGTATGTCCTAGAAAAAGAAAGCATTATTTTCAGCATTTTGGCATCATTCTTTTGTGCTTTCCACTCTGTTTTAATTTTGTCATGTTTCCTTTCTAATGTTATATACTAATTTAAATAATAGAACTCGTACATAAATATACAGTCATGCAAGAATGACTAAGGATGATAAAATTGGAACAGTGATGCTAAGTGCAGCATTGCAATCAATAGGACTGCAATGGTAATAACACCAATATGTCTAGTTAAAGAGATGTAAATTGCTCTTAATCTGAAAGAAGGTTAGAACCACAGTGGAGCAAGGAAATGAGTAAGCTGCAGCGCGAGAGCTCGCAAAGACGTCTGTGCCCACTCAGAATGTGTCTTTCTTCACAAAGAGCAACCTCAGGGGGCCTTCAAGGGATTGCTGTAAAGTGAGCAGAAGCTCTAGAGAACAGAAGAGGTGTCCTATGCGGCAGAACAGCCCTGCTACTAGGAAAGAAATATTAGAGAAAACTAGTAGGAGGATTTTTCAGGACTGGTTCAAGGTAAGCTTGAAAACTACGTGCCTTGTTCTGCCACCTGGAGTCCGTGAGCTCAGTGTGGCTAATTGCAAGGGCAAAGAGGGCTTACTGAAAGCAAAAGCTATGGAAATGGGCACAGGATACATCAGCCCAGGCAACCTGCTGTACTCTCAGCTCCTTCCAAGGCCTGTGTGTACCCCACAGTGTTTCTACAGCAGACCGTTACATTTCTGTGCAAAACGAACCACGCACGAGCAAGGGATCTCAAAGACAAACGTGCAGTGGACAAACCCCGAGTGCTCTGAGCTAAAGCTGCCCTTGCAGCTTTAATTTGCCCTATTGCGTCCACTCAAGGTATTTCAGTTCACTTGATATGCAAAAGCACTCCTTCTTCAAAGGTCCCTGCAGATGACTAGGCACCGTGAAGGTGCATTAAGGTTAGAGCATTTATCTTAGCTCTGAATTCCTCTGCTGGGTTGGTGTCAGTTCTCCACTGTTGTTCTCACATTTTTTCCAATTTATTGTGCTTGTTTATTTTTAGTGATGCTTTAGAAATAATAAGAAAACCTTTCCTTTCTCGCCATTGCCCATTTAGGTTGAAAATTTTAATTAGGATTGGGAAATTTGGGTTGCTTGAGAACCATATTTAGGTTACAAAATGACCTGCTTCCTATGAATAAATACATATGAAAAAGGACCACCAAGTTTGTATGAAATTTTGACTCCCTAGGGAGGTGTTTTCCTAGCTGTTGTGATACTTGGGCTGGAAAAAAGAAGGTCAGGAATTGGTCCCCGGCATGCAGAGTTGTTTAATGCCTCAGTACAGCACTAAGCAGGGGATAAGTGAGGGAGTAATGAGCAGTAAAGTTCATTTAAGATGAGAAAATAGAAGGTTGTGGTGCACAATAGTTTGGAAAACATATTTAATAGAAGAGAGATACATATCACTGAGGTTGCTGATTCTCATGTAACGAGCTGAAGATAAGGTATGTAAGTGGGACATAAGCTGTGGGTTAGACTTCTGCACGGAGGTCTTTATCTTGCAAATGTTATCAGCCAGCAGTCCCAGCTCAGAATTGATAGCTTGCACCTCAGCAGTATGTGAAAAACAGTTCATGGGCCAGCTATTAATTGATGTTAACTGCCATAAGCCCTGAAAAGGAAAGAAGATATAACTACTTACCATTTTATCCTATAGAGTGCAATGCTGTACCAAAAAGCAGACAAATTTTGTATGCTATAATGAATACGTACTCTTAATACCCTTCTTTTGCTAAAGAAAAATCTTTACTGCCTGTTCTTTGAAAATGGTAACTTTTGAGCCATTTATTCATGGCTCTGTCAAAAATGCTGCTTTTAGCTGACATTCACGGAAACCTGCTATCTGCAGAGAGGCTACAGGATTTGTTAAGAGAAAATAAGGTTTGGCCGTAGAGGTGTTTGTCATGCTGTTTGAAGAAAATATTCTTATATGAGTAAAACAAAATGCTCATATTTTGAAAGTATGTCTCTACAATGATGTAACAATTTGAAAGGCTTGTGTGGAGATTCACGCCAGTTTTCCAGGCTATTTTATAAAGTTTAATGAAATATGAAAAGCAGAGGTCATGAATCATGCACAAATTCCCAGTTCATTATGAATTGTCTAGCACAGGTAGAATACCATTTTATTATATTTACTATAAAGCGCCTGCTGTTGGAGTTAAGTATCTGTATCCCTTAAGGAAAGGTTCGTCATGCGCAAGAGTGGTAGTTAGTAGTAGCTTTCCAGCCTCGATAAGAGATGACAACTCTGTTGATCACTCGAACAGCAATAAGAACGAAATGAAACCATTTTAGTCACTGAGTTTCACCCACTGAGTTGTTTGCCTGCCGCTAGGATTCTTGAGTGGCTTTTCCTTCAAGGACTTCAATTTTTTAGAGCATTAACTCTTGTTACTATGAGCTGCTCTTTAAAAAAGTTGCATCTGGGTCCTTGAATAGCGAACAGCCAAATAAACATAGAACAGATCCATATTTCTCAAGCAGAAAAGCAGGATTTTTGCTTGAGGAGCTGGCTCTAAGTATAACGAAGCAATGCACAGAAGTTATCATGCTGAAGAAATTAATTTAATTTTTCTCCCCAAACGACGTGCTTTCTCTTTGCTTTTAACCTTGATCGGTGCATTAATAGATGATAGGGGCACTGACGGGAAAAGCATAAGAAAAGTGCTGAGATGCTGGAATACAATGATCTGAGGACACGTATATCACAGGGCAGATAACCTGTTTGCTTTTATTTGTGAGCTTTCAACCATGAATGTAGAAATGGCACTCCATGATTATCGATCAGCTTACCCCACTGTCTGCCATTAGACAGTGCTTCAGTTAAACTCACTGCCAAGCAAAGGACATTGCAAACAGATGCCACAGAAAACATGGCTTACGTATTGCTTGCTCACTGAGCTAGAATATTGTATTAACTTTGCAAGGCTTCTAATATTTCAAGAATTACAAGTTAAGTGATTTTAAAAATCTCTCGCTCAACAGCATTATCATGGAAGGGCTATTTATGGTATCTGCATGAGTAAACTGATAGCAGCCCGGTCGCTTATTGTGGTCTTCCAAATTCATTTTCCTAATAGCTTATTGGAAACTTCGGTGGGGACAGGGCTTTTGTGTGGTGTCTCATCATTCCTCATACAACCAGCTTTCAAATAATTAAAGCTTCTTCATTCTATCAGAAGGTGCAGCTTGACGCGATGTTTTACAGTCATTACGCATCCTTCACTTTTGCAACAAGAAGAAACACACTGCTGGTATTCAGAAGAGTAAATACTGCATTGGACGGTAGCGTACATCTCAGCTGGGACATCATGAGGTGATGCCTGCTCTTGGGTTGTGAAGACATAGGGGATTCACTGGGGAAGCTTTAAGGAAGCCTGCTCATTTTGTAAACTTAAACCCAAGGCTAAGAATCCCTTGCTGAGGAAAAGAAGCAATGAGACAGAAGCCAGCAGTAAGGAGTATGAGCCGTGCAAAAGTGGCAAAGGTACCACAGGACGGAAGGAAATCAGGGGCAGATAGACTGGAGTAGCCTGAATTGAAGCAAGACGCCAAGGCAGAGAGCACAAAGCCCTGAAAAAACTTGGGTTGTATGGAGCAGTGAGAAAGGGACTCACAAACAGGGCGCATCTTGCAGTGCAAATTTCCTGCTCCTGAAGACCTGTCATCTGTCCGTGTAGCAGCAAATTCATGGTGAATATAGCTAGGATTAATGTTTTTAAGCTGAACATAGACCTTGCCTTGCCCTGTTCCCCAGCTTTGGCTGTGGCTGATATTTCCCAACCCTTAGGAAAATAATTTGAAATAATGCTGTTGTTTTCAGACAAGCATGTCATTTGTTTTACCGGTCTGTAGTTGATTAATTTGCAAATGATATTCCCAATAAAGTGCTTAGAAGTAGATAATTACAACTATATTAACAGTTACCGGGGAAGCAGATGGTATTCTGAGGAGCTGCCATGTAGAATTAGTGCTGATGCTCTACTGTAATGTACCATATACCCCAGCAACCCACAAACAACAAACTAAAATCCTGCTGATATTCCAGATTGTAAGTAAATTGTGCTATTGCTTCGTGTTCAGTTCTTATCTGAATTTTTATGTGTGTTTTCTAGATAGCTACAGTGCTCAGTGAGCTGATCCTTTTTATGTTCAGTCACATAACTCTCCACGTCTGGATTTTGTATTTTCTCACTATTAAACCTCCTAAAACCAAGTTTCTAGGCTGTACCTCAGTGCTTTCTCCACTGTACTCCTAGATACTTTGGAGCGCAGATTAGCTCTGTACAGGGAGGGACTTTTAATTTACTAAATTATTCAAACAGCAATTCCGTGTGAGGCAGCAAGTTGAAGAGGCTCCGGAGCGGAACAGCTCCATGTCGCACACTTTCTCACAAGCACACACGCAATCTCTCCCCATTCCCTGCTTGTTTGGTTAACCCCATGCTTTATCGTGCCGCCTGCCAGAACGCCATCCTTTTCCTGCTTCCAGCAAGCAAGTAAAGGGCCGCAGTGTCAGTGCAGTTCTGCATGTGCACCTAGGCATTGCTAGGTTGTGTTTTAAGCAGGCTGGAGTTACGTAAGCAGCAACACACACCAGGGCTCGAGGTTGGAGTGAGGTTTGTATTCATGCCCGGGGTTGATGGAGTGCTGCGAGCATCCGCAGGCAGCTTGCTGCAGCCACGTGGCCTGGAGGGTGCGTAGAGCACTTTTTTTACTTGTTTATTTAATGTATTTGTCATTTACATATTTAAATAGAACTGAGATTTATTCATTAAATAAAAGACTTTAAAACCACTGGGAGTACTTACTAAAAATATTTTGTTACTTTCTCCCCAAAGTGCGCTTAGGCATAGCTCTCTCTCAAACCAGCGTGCAGCAGTGTGTCTGTGGTGTAAGTGCCTCTCTGCCCAAAGAAGCTAACACGAGCACCTGTTGGCTAGAGGATCAGACGAGAAACTTGTGGTAGTTTGGGTAAGTCACCTCGCTTATTGCACTGCTGGAAATCCTTGGATTCTGTGCAGCCAAGTGGGGCTCAGACTTATGCTTATACGTTAAAACTGGAGGGAGCTAGTGGATGTAGTGCTCCCCCCTTTCCAGCCAAGGAAGAGGAATTCTTCAGAAGTTCCTCAGAAGTTCCTTTTAGGATAGTCAGGGTCAGAACCTCCTTAAAAAACAGACGCTGTTTTGCAGCCAAGTGCAAGTCCAAATGGCTGAGTGTTGTTTTGCTGGATCGCTATGGCAGAAATGAGCACGTGTGTGCGTGCGTGTGCCCACAAGTGCACAAGTCGCCCCGGCCAGAAACAGCACAGGCATCAAGACAGTGAGAAGGAAGGGCAGCCAGAGAAGTGTTTGAAACACAAGTGTGAGGGAATACTTAAAAAAAAAAAAAAAGGCAAAAAACCTCCCACAGCACAGAAACAAAACACTTCTGATGTAATTTGAAGGCTCAAAGAAGGGTCTCAGGCTACCAAACTGGGAAAATGTTTCATTCCTGTTCATTGCAATTAAGGAGTATTTTGTACGCTACCCTTGATAAACAGGATTGCTTTAAAGCAGTACCTGATTCCCTAAGCAATATATTTCTGAATGGAAACAGCAGCCAGATCCTGAATATTAGCTAATTGCTTCAGTTAAAGCAGAACAACACAACATACTGCTGCCTGCCATCCTCTGTCTGTACTTAAAGTTAGTGGAATTAGAATTGCTGACTTTTGGGGCATGTTCAGGAAAATGTGAGAAAGAGGACTTTATCCAATAAGGTCTCCTGACCCTGGAATACTCTTTCCCTAATATGCATCAAAGTATATCTCTGGCTTCTTTCCCGGCTTTGGTTCTGTTGGTTGAAATGAGAAGTTATTGGATTTGTTATAAGGAGGGTGAGGGGGTGACACCGCTGATTGTTTTTAAGGTTGTATAGCATGTCCTTCTAAAGGAGCTTGTTTTCAGCTGCTTAAAACTAAAATGATTTTACCCCAAAACTTTCCAGCAGGATTTCAATGCAAATACTATGTAAAGATACCAACTTTCTGAAAAAGAAGTGATGAAAAATATTCTGTTTTGCTCTTTTTAAGAAACACTTCAGACCTCTTGAAGCTCTGGAGCATTGGTTTGATATCTATCAGGGAGATGGTCTCCTTTGTCAAGGATGCTCCTTCTGCGCATGTGAAAACAAGCCTGGTTCTTGCATGGTTTATGAATCTTAAAGGAAGGAAAGACTGGGATGTGTCCTTTACAGGTTTCATTAGTTTTTATAGCTTGCAATTAAATCTCTCTGCCTGTGCTTGGGCTTGGTAGAACCCATACTGTTTGCATGTGAGTACCTGGTGGATGGCGGTCATGTCCCAGGTGGACTTACATCTGCTGGGTCTGCACCAGGCCTGGCTGGCCCTGGGTTTCAGAGCAGGAAGGGGGGAGTTTGTTTGGTACTGCCTATGTGACGGTGAGTTTGTGCAGGAAAAAGAAAAAAAGAAGAAATGCAAAAGAGAGAAAAGCTAGACCTCAGAATTGAATGGAGATGGAGCTAGTTGGCCAGGGAGTTTGGCAGAGCAGGACTGGGATGAAAAGGAAGTGAAATGTAATAGGGGTTTGGAGAATGGTGCTGGGACTGACTCAGTGAAGGGTGTGAAAAAAAATGTAGGAGTGTAAGATGAGTAGCCGGGGATGTTGGGTTACAGGGGGAGTCCTGCATCCAAAGGATGTTACGTATGAGACGGGAACGGGGAGCCCACTGGGGTCGTGCAGATGAATGGGGAACTGCCTGTTCTCTGAGGGGAACGTGGGAGAACGCTAGCACTGGGTCTGCCTGGGTAAGGCGAGCTACGAGAGGAAACTGGAGAAGAGGAGGAGATCCTTTTGGCAAAGGCCTGGTGCGATGGGGGAAGTTCTCTAAAAAGTCCTGGAGAGGAATGTGTGAGGGACTGCAGCTGAGAGGTTCTGGGGCCGGAGACAGGATTAAAAAGGAGAGATGTCACCCAGTGCTCTGGGAGGACGTAACAGGTAAAACAGATGAGTCTGGGAGCGAAGAAGGGAAAAGACAGATCACTGGATGTGAAAAGATTGGGGATGTGAGAGCAAGGACAAAGAGGGTGCTTAGTCCTAGCAAGGAGACTGGGATTGCATTGAGAGTCGTAAGGAACGTGAGCTGGGAAGGTTGTACTCATCTGTCTTCCCCTGTTCCCAAATACCTGTAAATTCTCCTGGTAGGAGTATTTGTCATCCATTTTCAAGTGTTTGTCCACATCAGTGAGGATAATACATTATTGCTGTCAGTTACTCGACAAGCTGCAGAAGTCTACGTGGCATAGCTTTACACTTAAACTGTGTCGAGTAAGTAGCCACACGATAGCCAGATGATGCCGCAGTTCTTGTAGTTTCAGCCTTTTTCTGGGGGAAAAAAAAAAGGAAATGGGTGTAAAAATCTGCAATAAAATGATAAGCTTGCTGTCTTGCTGTTGTATAATTAGGAAATAAGGGAATTAAGAGTCTTCACGCAATACTAATTTGCCACTCACACTTTACAATAGTCTCGCGTGCGTGAGCACGTGCTGCTTTGTTCTGTTCTGGGGGATTTGTGCCTCACAGATCAGGCAGGGTGAGCAGTGGTGTGCGGATGAGCTGGGGCTGGCCTGTGGTCAGCGGGACCACACTGCCGGAGGAGGTGGGAGAAGTTGGAGGCCAGCTGTGGTGATCACAGAGAGCCGGGCAGCCTCCTGGGCCGTTACAGGCCCCAGAGAACAAGCTTCTGCCTTGTTCTGGCACGGATTTCTTCGTCATGACACTGAGTCCCTTAAATCAGACTTCTTAAAGATGATCGCTAATTTTGTATTTCCCAGTTTTCTGGAAGCCCAGCCTCAGCCCCAGGGCCTGTTTTGCAGAAGAGCGTAGCTGTGACTGAAGTCTGTGAGACTCGTGCTTTGAAGATACAAGGCGCTGCATGATGTTAAAGGCTCTGAAAAATCATGGCCGAGGCGTCGTAAGGCAGGCTTTCCTAAATTAGTGGGTACTCTTGACTTTAATTTATCTGTGCCTAAGCTCCGTATGTATAAAACAGAATAATAGTTCCCTCAACTCTCAGGGATTTTGTGAAGATTAGTGAAGTGTGTGTGAAGCCCTCACTTATTTTAGTGATGAGCGCTATAGAAAAGCCCATCAGGAAATTAATAATTTTGTCTTCAGAGCACTATTTGAATAGTTAGCAGGAAACAAGCCGTAAGGCCGTACCCTGAACAATGATAAGACAAACTATTGAATAGTTGCTTTATTAATTCAACACCATCCATCCTGTGCTGTGAAGGAGAACTGCACTTAAAAAAAAATAATGTTAAAAAAATTAGACTGTATCATAATGTATACGCAAAGGATACCGGATTAAGTTTGCATCAGCAACCATAATTCTTTCATTGCCTGATGTCGGAGGCTTGATTCTGTAGCCTGGAGTGTGTACTTTTTAACAGAGAGAGGGTTTTTTTTTGTGTGTAATGCTGCATTTTAATGGGAATGTGACTTTTAGATATTCTAAGGAATTGTTTTATTCAATGCATAATTCAATTTTTAAATATTTCTCGCTTCTTTTAGATGTAGGGAATTTCTGGCACTGACATTTAGTATCCTTTTTTCCCTCTGCTAAAGGTCCGGCTTTGTAGCATTTATTCATGCCGAGCATCATTTACTAACACAGCTGAAAGCACTGGGGATGCTAGAATGAGTGAGGATGGCAGAATCGTGCCCTCAATTTTTCATGCAATTATAAGCAGATCTCTCACAACCTATATTGACTTTTCCAGAGATCAGAAAGCTCTTTGCGGGGGAGGGAGGGCAAAGCACAGAGGGTACATTCAGCCACAACAAGGTTAATGTACTTGCACAAAATTATACGTGAAGCTAGGAGAGAGCCAAGAATAGTAGCACCCAGAAATCCCGTCAAGGAGTTTGATCTTGTGAAGTGATGCCCTTCGTGCAAGGTGCTGATCCTCTGGAAGTTGTTAAGTGTAGAGGGCGCTTAGCCCCCCGCAGGATCAGGCTCTCCTTTCCTGCCTCGTGTACCTGAATCTTGAACTTCTTGGATTTCAGGCTTGTCAAGTTCTCCGTGTGTCCCAGGGGGATTCTAGGAGCGAATTTCCCAAATTTCTTGTGGATATTTGCTGACCCTGTGACATTTTTTTTTTTTTTTTTTTGCCATTAGCCATCTCCAGAAAGCACGCAGGCGGTGCAGCCTGTCTGGAGGGTGTGTGCTGTCTGCTAGTGGAGGAGGAGGAATTCCAGCATCACGGCTGCTGTCGTGGGATGCCGTTCGGCCTGAAAAAGGGAGCAGCTCACTGCCCTGGTGTATCGCTTTGCAGTGCTGTAGCTGCTGCCTTTTGCCGGCTGCAGAATGCCGTCAGGTGAAAAGAACGCTGTTTTTTGGGTTTGCTTTTGTTACACAAGACACAAGTTAAATTTGTTACTCTGATATTAATATGGGCATGTGTGCTCTTTCCCTGTCTGAAATTTCAGTAGATACCTTTGGAAAGATTCATAAAAATTGGAAAGGAGGTGTTAGACTGCCATTCGTTCCTTCTCAATCTCAAAATATATCAACTTACTTTTCTTCTTCAGAACATGGAGTGAATCTCCACTTGCTGAGAAGAATTATCCATAACAACTAGAGAAGTCAAAGGACATGGAATAAAGTATCTATCTACTTCTTTTCATGGCCACAGGAAGCTAAATTTGCAACCTCTTGGTTCAGAAATATTTTTTTAATATCCGGATCATGAGGTTTTGATCTATTCTGTATTTGGAAAATCCTGATATAAGCAAGGCTGTAGTCTGTTGCTGAAGTGCTTAGCCACAAATTGTTCCAGCTGTTCTGTGATGATAGCAGACTTCTGATGTATCATACAATATGTAGATCGCTGCTAATTTTATCTTCATGTGGTTTGTCGCAGTTGGGCTGTGGTGCTGTGTAAGGCAGATGACAGGGGTGGATCTGCATGGGAAAGTATGTTGTGCATATTGTAATTGCACCTGTTGAATGCAGTTTCTGAGCTCTGTGGGGTTGGTATTAGTAAAGATTGCTCTACTCCACATATCTAGAATGCATTTTCTTCAAATGGTCTCAAAATATATTGGCAGATGGGATCAGCACCGGTGGAACAGACTCATGCCTTATCTGTGATGGTACATTTTAATCACCCCAGCCACAAACTCCTTGTAATTTTGATGTGCACTGGGTAAATGTTGTAAAATAGATCTGTACTTAAACACATCAGTTCTGGATCTTTTTTTTTTTTTTTTCCCTGCCTGAGGAATATCCTGCACAATCCAGTTCCACAGATGCAATAAACATTGCATTGCACAGACACTTTTTGCTCTCTGTTTCTATGTCAGACAGTGCCTGAAATGCAGATCCATATGCCTGCACAGACATATGGCCTCTCTAGCATGAACTGTCTCTGCCAGAAATATCAGAAAATCGCTGGGAGGCTGCCTCCCCTGGATGGCTGGGTCCTGGAGTAGGAGGAGGCGAAGCAGCAAACCAGCTGCCCTCTGTTCAGCCTTTTTCCATGTGGAAAGCAGGTTTTGAGCTCCGTCTCCATTAGGAGCAGTCTGCTGATGCAGCTATACCCACCTCCTCCAGCAGCACAGCAGTCCTGGGTGGACTGCTGGAAATAGCTTGTTCTGGCAAAACTGCGCTTTTGACAAGATAGCTTATTACAGCAACCCCCACCCTTCCCCGGCAAAATAAGCAATACCAGCAAAAGTACAGCTTTGTCAGTGTAACTGCCTTCACATTAGTGCCTTTTACCTGGGCTTTATGCATCTCCTGGCTCTGCCTCACCGACCCGGCTGGCGCAGCGTGAGGCCTGCCGTGGCTCTTGGGCAGCTGAGGGCGAGGTGTGAGAGGAGCAGGGCCACAGGCCAGGTCTGTCCTGCTAAATTCCCAGGGTTTACTGGGCTAGAGAGGACCTTGTTGCCATTTTACCCCAAGTAAAAGTGAAATGTTCACCAGCCACCTAGAGCAGGCTGCCCAGGCCCACGCCCTGGCGGCCTCTGAAGGTCTCCAAGGAGGAGATGGCCTGTGCCAGGGCTCCGTCACCCGCGCAGCACAGAAGTGCTGCCTGGTGCTCAGATGGAGCCTCCTGTCTGACAGTTTGTGCCCATTGCCTCTTATCCTGGTGCTGGGCACCACTGAAAAGACCTTGGTCCTTGCCTGGTCCTTGCCTCTCTAGCAGCACTGATGCCTTTATGTCAGCACGGTTTACTTTGTGGTGACAGCTTGCTTAGTTCATCTTATATTTTTACACAGTTCTGTTTTTTCTTTGGCTGGTATTTTATCTGAATAAGGTGCTGCTAGAGTTTGGTTAGGAGTCTGGCCATTCTCTGCCATCCATTCCCCTCATCCCTTTCCACCCCTCTCTGCCAGGCATCCGCGGTTGCTGGACGGGGAGCAGCAGATGGCAGCTCAGAGCGAGCCTGGGAGGCAGGGGGGCCGTGGGGTTCACTGGCAGACGAGCAGAGGCAGGGCAGTGCGTGTACTTGTGGGAGAAAGTTTCCTAACTTCTGTCTGAAACGTAAAATTTTTTGACCTGCCTCCTTTGGGTGTGAGAGGGGAGGAATGACTTCAGATCAGTGGGTGTGTAAACAGCCATGTGATACACCGCTGCAGCAGCGCATGGAGGAACAGGCCAACCACAAGGACTTGTTAAAACAGTATTTACAGGACTTTTTTCAGTTCTCCCAGAATAACTCTTCATTTCTCTGCAGTAGCAGGAAAAAATTTTTTTATGTTGTTCTTTTTCCATGGATGGCAGGTCAGATTTTTCCCTTGATATGTTCGCTTGTCACAGAACTGGTATCCAGCTTTCTCTGACTTTCCAGATTCTGAGATTCAAAGATAATGTTTGTCGGTCCGTGGGGATAAAAGTAGCATACCTCTATCACCGTCATCATCACCAATTACAGGAATCACTAAGGCATCTGTCACCATGGTGGAGAGGTACTGCAATATGCCTGTAAAGCATCTGGTTCCTTCAAGAGAAGGAACTAGTTCTAATTCCCTCTGCTTCAGTTATACATCTTTTGCTTATGGGTACTTGAATTCGTGTAGTTTAATTCAGGATTACACTCCTGGGGCCATTCCACTGTTCAGCACTTAGTAATGTAGAAGATCCACTGCCAGCTTTGAATTTGCAATCTGATAGTTTTAGTATTTGTGCTCAGCCTCATCTCCTCACCGAGGATGAATTCCAGAGGGGGAGACCACTGGCAGCGTGAGGTCTCTGGCCCGGTGAGTTCAGATGTGGTCTTCCTCAGGTTTTTATGGCCCCATGGATATAGCTGCTGCTTCTTCAGCGCAGAAACATAGACTGAGCCATGCAGAATTTCAGCTGAGTTTCAGGAGTTTGTCTTGTATCCATCCTTGTCCCCATCTTTCAGACACACGTGTTCTATGCTGCTTGCCTCACTGGATATGTAAATATGGGAAGTTATAATAAAATTAGGAGCACAGATGTTCCTCTTACAACCAGTGCACCCTGTATACAATAATAATAATGAAATATATCCATTGCTGTTCTCTGTGGTACTAAATTTTCTCCAGTGAGGCATCTTGCTTTAATAATAAAACCACATTTTCTTAAACAAGGGAGTATCAGATTTACATTGGCAGTAAGTCACTATTTTCAAATAGCATCAGGAGAGATATCCAAGATAACCATAAGACTCTCTAGGACAGCTGACTGTGCATGGAGACTGCAGCCAGGTGGAATGGTCCACCATTAGTCTTCATTTCTTTCCTTCATCAAAGCAATTAACGGAAGAGGACTGGCGGTCCAAAGGTTCACTTTCAGCTGCCAAAGGGGAACTTCCTTTGCTGGGAGGCTGGTCAAGGTTTAAAGCGATCTATTTCAAACTGATGAAGTTTTTATTTTCCAGCTGTGGTTGTGGCCAAAGGTTCTGGCCACAGACCTTTCCTCTATTACCCTGTAATGGAAAGCAGGTCGCTCTGAAGAGGTTACAGCCCAGGTCCTGATGCTGCATGTGAGTAAAGATAGGTATGGACTTATGAGATTGTCATTCGGGGGCATAACTTTACATACTTTATTTTTTTATTTTCTGGTGGTTGCTGTTGTTGAGGAAAACTGAAATAATATTGGTGAGGTGCTATAAAGCCAGACATAAGTGTCTCCTGGCTTTACTCTGGCTCACCCTCTACTGTTACATAAAAGCAAGTCCTTTTGACTCCTTTGCACGAGTTTGCAGATCTGGGTCTCTGCTGCGCTGCACTCCTAATTATCTGGGAGGACAAATGAGCTCGCAGTGACCAGGGCATGGCTGCAGTAAATGTTATCCTTCCAGGTGGAAAAGGGGTCAGACCACAGTGAAGGAGGAAGAGAAATACAGGAAAAGGATGACAAAAAACTGTAGGGGAAAGGTATAATGAAAAATACAGGGGCAAAAACTTCACCACTAATAATTCTGCACCAATTTGACTTTTCCCTAGTAGCATACCATTCATTTACACTGTCTGCATTAAATTTATCATCTCCAGGCTAGCTGGAAAATGGAGGTCAAATTTCATTTTGGCCTGCAACTTGATAAAAATGACCTGCAAAAGGTAGATGACAGGCTGTTATTTTATGCACTGGAAAATAGCAAAGATCAGGTACTATCTCCTGCGTGCCCTCTTTTTCCTGCATGTCTGATGCTAGCTCCTATCCATAATGTATCACAAGTGAGTGTCCTGATATGCTGGAAGGCTGGTCAAGGTTTAAAACAAGAACAATCTGTTTCAAACTGGCAATCTCAATCAGCGTGGGTTGACTGGGCACCTTTTGCCATGTGTAATTTCCACTGAATCACTAACAAGTCATAAAAATACCAAGTTCATTGATGTGACAGTCAAACAAACTACTTGCTATAGTTCATTTAATCTCCAAAGCTATCTATTAATAGTAATTAATGATTCCTCAGCAGCTGCATTCACCATGTCTCGACAACTTTTCACGAAGCACGAAAAATCCTGTTAAAAAGGCAGAGCACCAACAGAGCTTGTGGATAGCAGTAGAGTGTAAAAGTTAAACTCTGTATGGGAGAAAAAAAAAAGCAACAAACAAATGTTTCCTTAGTACTTCGAGTATTTTGGGATCTACACCAAATAGAGCCTGTAAAGGATTAGTCTAGGATTAAGAATCCTTTAAACTTACAGAGTGCTTAACCTTCAGTGTGTCTGTTTCCTCCACTGTTTGCAATATTGCTCTGCCACTTTTGCAGGGGAACTAGTAGCAGAGCGATAGTGCTGCAATGCAGCCTTCTCCACGTTGGAGCTTTTATGATTCAGTACTACTTTTGGTTTGCTTTGTAAAGATCATTGCAAGGGCTTATCTTGTGTAATTGTTTTACTGCCATCTGCATTACAGTATAATTACCTTTCAAAAATGGTAGATATCTTTTGGTAATGTTTAAAGGCAAATAATAGGCAACTAAATTGCAAAGTCTTGGGATGTAGCAGCACATAGGCGGTAATAAAATGTATCCTATATTTACAGCATATACTTCTGTCTTTTGTTCTGCTTTTTTTCTTTTTTTCTTTTTTTTTTTTTTTTCTTTTTTTCCTAGGAATGGTAGATGGTGATTATGGTTTTCTCCTCTTAGTATTTTTTCCCCTTGCCTGTCCTCTTTTTACATAGAGTTAATCATAACTCGTGAGGGTTTTTTTTTTAGAATTTGTTCTGATCCTTATCTGATAGCTGTCCTACAGTTCAGGAAGGATGGATATTCTGGTATTTTCCTGAACTGTAATGACAAACAGAAACACGGCAAATAAATCTAGCACAGATTGAACTAAATACAAGGAGTTTTATTTCTTTTAAATGGAGATTTAGCTATTCCTTACAAATAATCACTACGAGCTTTTTTAAAGTTTTAAATCATATAAATACAATTTTAAATCTGTCTGTTTTGTACTTGTAGCCTATAAATGCCCTTAGGTTCATGTGATAAACTGCTTGTCTGATAATATCTTGAAGTTTTCTGTTCCCTGCAATTATGTACCAGGAATTACAGTAGGTGCCTTTAGTTACATGTGAATGCCTGTTCCCCGGCTGCTGCTGTAAATCCCGTATTACCTGAAAGGTTAAAATATGGAGGTGAGGACATTAAAAACACATCCAGAAAATGTAGATGACAGGAGAAAAAGAAAATAGAGCGATAGAGGGGAAATACCATAGATAAAATGATAAGGCAGAGAAATAAAGCATGACAAGACCATGATAGTTTGCATAAGTAATGAGAATTGAATTCGTGGTTTTTAAACTGCTGTTTAAATTCCTATTTGCATGTTTATCGGAAATCTCCTTTGCTTAAGTAAAACTGGCCTATATACATTTTTAAAATCCATGTATAGCTTTGATTTAGTTAAACAGAGGAGTCGTCTGCAGTTAGACAGATGCACGTGTACGATAGTATTTTAGAAGTGGAAGGGTGCGTATTTCAGTGGCAGTGGCCTAGGATGTGTGCCTTCTGTCGAGGGCAGGCTCCTGCTTTCCCCCAAATCAGTGGGGAAACATCCCTCGTCTTCGTTTAGAGCAGGATCAGGCCCAAAGTGACTTGTGAAGGACTCAAGAAGAAGCCTACGTGGCCTCGGGCCTTCTAGAGCCGTGCAGCCCTCTGACACTTATGGAGGCCGCTTCCACAGTGCCCCCAGCACCTCTCTGAGGGCTCGGCGGCCTCAGCTCCCACATCAGAGGCACTCGTGGCTGAGTGGAGCCTGGTTTTGTGGCTTTTTTTCTGGCTGATCCTTCCTGGTTACCTGTGATGAATTGCACTGGCCACTGGGTGCCCCTGATACCTCAGGTAAATGCAAGTACGAGACCATAATTTTGGTACTTAAAACCTTATGTTTTTAATGAGGGAATATCAGACTGCTCCACCTCTGCAATTCATGCATGTGTGGATTTGGCTGATTTTGTGTGTGCTCCTGGTGTGCTCGTGGCTGTAAGGAGAGCGATGTGCTTGGACGCAGCCATGCTCCTGGCTTCTCCCCACACCCCAGGCACTGAACCGTGGAGGGGTCTCTGGAAGCTGACGGGGACAAGGTGGGGGTGGGCACCTCAGCGAAAGGCACACGAGACACCTCAGAGTGTCCCGATCACCTGAGAGGGATCAGTAGCACGTTCAGCAGGTGGGGTGGCATCTCTCCTGGCGGACAGGAGACAAGGGGCAGGCTTCTGAAGAGGCTCTCCAGCATGGAGAAGCCCAGAAGAGGCAAGGGCAGCCCTTTCCTCCTCTTGTGGAGCGCTGCCGTGAAATGTCTCCTACTGGACTGTACGGTCCTTTGGAGGCTACAACAGCTTGGGCAGGATGGAGCCAGATCACTGCAGATCTGAGTCACGTGCCTGCTCCTTATATGCATTCTTATGGCATCTCTGAAACAGATGCAAATTGAATTTCAAACAAAAGATATCACCACTGCCGCTACAGTGGTGAATGACCTAGTCTTTGAAATCTGACACTGCCATACACATTTGCAGGTATACATCCTGCATGGATAGGTTTTGGGGACAATGCAGAATTCCTAGCAGAAAAATAACCATTGAGGAGCTGCTGTTAAAACATAAAAAGCTTCCTCTCCTTTGCAAAATGTGTATATGCATTTTTTATCAATGTATATTTTTGGTTACAGAATCAAATGAAGCTAACTTGCATTTTTCACATTTACAACCTCTTTAATTAATCTATATATCTCTCCTGGATTTCTGTTTTCTAATATACTGGTACTATGGAAAAGTCATATGTCTAATTTACATGTCTAAATTAGTTTCAACTTAGTTATATTGAATGATAATAGATTTCTTTTTCATATAATTAATGTTGTCTGCAAACGTAACGTGGATTAAATTTATCATTGTAAAGATCTTAAGATTTTAATATTTTTGCAGAGGCATAAATACAGTGTAGCTATAATTATTTCATTATGTATGTATAAAAATAGGATACGGGGAAAAGTGCATGCTTTCCTTCACTGATTACTCTTAATGTCTCCCAAATTTCCTGATTTACAATATTCTCCAAGGATGTAGATTTTTCTAATTGAAGTACAGTAATTTGCATATTTTTAGACCTTGTGACACAGTTAATTGATATGTCATTACTTATACGGCACTGAATATATTTTACACATTCGCTGCAGAGCAGGCTTAACTTGAGATGCAGTGGCACTTTGCAAAAGAATCTGAAACTATTGCATTTGGTTTAATCTTTTCCTTTCCTTCCTCACCCTTTCTTTATAAAGGCTAAGCAAAAATGGATGATGTAGTAATTGGTATAGTTCCTGTTCAAATGTACTCGTTAAAATAATGTTACTGTGTAAATGACAGGACAAGAAAAGTAAGAGCAAGTAAACAAAGAAAGGAAGAATAATGGGAGAGGCAAGGACAAAGAAGATAAGGTTAAGACTGGGGGGGAGCTAAATGTCAATAGTATCAGTGCTGTGTGTTTGAAAACCAAATTGTTCTGTTTTCTTTTACCCTATTCAGTATAAACTTGTTAAACGTTCACTGTGTCTCAGAATATTTTAAATGGGTCTTTCAAATTTAGGAGCACTACCCCTCTCACAGATGATAGCAATGTGCCTGATAATGCTCTGTTATTTAATATGGGGCCGAGGCTTTCTCCTGGGGCAACACGCTTATTCCTACTGGTGCACACCCCAGCAGAACTGAATGCTTTTGGTTTTTCTCTGCTAACCGGAAGGGCTCAGTCGTGCAAAGAGGCCTGAAGGGATCCTCATTTCAGTGTCCAAGGTTCTGGTTTGAAGTGTGGCTCGTAGGTGGCGGTATCACCGTCTCTGTGGGTAGCTGAAGGAACAGTGCCATGTCTGGTGGATTTATTGTTGACAGTCGTTATTACTTACGCAGTGGTAATCGTGACCATGGAGCCTCGCTGCAGGTTAAGAAGATAAAATTTAGCTCTTTACAGAGTAAAGAAGGCGAGTTGTGTTACAAGTGAAGGTGAGCAGCAATGGGGATGTGGGAAGAGTTAGGTTGCGAGGGGTCGACTCACAGGTACGAATCAGCAGTGATGCTGACATTTCTCTGAATCATCTGAGAGCAGAGTTTACACATTGAGGAAGACAGCATCCAAAGGTGCAGCAAGCTGCAGGATGGTGCAAGTTGGTGTGGTGGAAGTGGTGCATTCCTGTGCACCTCCCTGCCCCTCCAGCTTTTCTTCCTGAATTTACACTGGGAGTTGCTTATGAGCCTCGTTAACAAATTCCTTACATAGGAGGGTAAGGTGGGGCGTGAGAGCAGAGTCGTGTGACAGGTACTAAGGGAAGCTATTGCATTTTGTTAAGAAGTATGATATCTCGGCAGGAGCTTCTTCCAAGGCAGCGATAAGAATAAATATAAAACCTCAGAGGACATCTTTTAAAATGCTTGTACACTAGTGGCTTCTAGCGTCAGGGTGCTTCCTGTTGAATTTTGCTGGAGAGACAAATGTGAATTGTGAATCCTGGCTGCAAAGTAGAACCCACTTGCATGTGAGCTTGCATTTTTTTTTCCCAACAGAAGCAGTGAGTAAGGAGGAAAAAAGCCAAAAGCGAGGTCTGTCTCTCCCTCTGAATATGGGGTTCCTGCATACCCTTTCCTCAGACCAGGGTACTCCTGCAGCCGCTTAAGATGGAAGTGGTGATAGGGCAGCAGCTCAGAAACATACATGGAGAGCTCTGCCCAAGTTAGCATTTCACGGGGATCGGAGTTTGCTGCAGCCCCAGCCCTGGTTGCACTCTGTCTCTGCTGAGATGGGCAGTGGACCATTCTCCTGTCAGAAGGGCACATTTTACTGCTCTGTGATAAAATTCTTCGGGGAGCTGTGGAAGACATGGTTATGGAAATTGAAGGAATTTTCATTTGGCATACTACTTTTTTATTTTAAACAAGGCCATGGTGGACCTGCCCAGATCATAGTCATTAAATAGTACGAAACCTTTCCTTTAGTCTTGCAGATTCGTAGCACGGCAAGAAGGTTTGGTTATTTAGGATAGTGTTACTTCACATGCCTTTAACCATGTATGAGCTAGCTGTGTGTGATAAAGCTGATTGTTTAGGCACTATGGTCATTTGGTCATCGGAGAAAGATGTGGGGAAGGAGAAGGGCATCTACAGGATGCAACATCTACCACCAGTCTTGGATTCCAGACTGAGATGTGACAAATGAAGTTGTGAGAAAATCAGCAAAAGAATTCAGGAGATTTTGCTGAGCTACAAGAATAATTTTCTCTGAAGATGCAGTTTCAGGATGGTCTGAAAGTAGGATTTTGTTAAAGATAACAAGACACCAAAAATGAAATACAGGAAAACACGCAACGTTTTCAGTGATTATTTCTGCCCCTTTTAAAATGGTCCCATTTTCTGATTGAACTGTTTACTAGTGGTCCAGCAAAGGAATGTAGCATTTATGAATATTAAAATACAATCTGCTCTGTATAATTAATAATGATTAATAAAGACATTCTTTGATGATTGTATTAAATGAGGTGATTGATTTTGCATCGGAGAGCATCTTTTCTTACAGGATACTTTTAATTTTGACTACCCTGAGAAAAGGTATTTGAAATGAAAATACGCAGCACTTAGAAAAATAGTTTATCAGCTCAAAACAGTTCTGTGCATCAATGAATTTATACTATAAAGCACTAATTCTGAAAAAGTAATGAGAAGTCTGTGGCTGTTTCTGCACAGCAGCGTTCCTCACTTTGCTGGTCATATAACTCTCCGGTTTTACTGCCCTTGAAAAAGAACTGCACTTACGCATCGATTGTGTACATACAGAATACTGTAATTTCATAGACGAGTACATCAGGTGCTGCCGTGTTACAGCTGAGCAATGTGTATGTGAGTGGTGCTAATCTTCTGTTATTTTGGAAGATTTCTGAAGGTTGCTGTACAAATACTAATGATCTGTAGGCTTTTGCTTTGTTAACAGGAAGGGAAAGCTGTTAATGCTCTTGTCTTTCCAAGGAAAGAGCTCATATTTTGCTTTTCCGTATTTTATTGTAATGCTCATGGATGTCTCGTAACTTTCGTGCAGTTTCCTTTTCAAGATTGTGTCTCACTGGTACAGAAGGAGTTACTGGCACATGAGAGGATTGTGGAGAGGCTGTTGCACGAGCACAGGATGTGTAGCAGAGACAGGAATACTTTGTCCTACAAGCGGAGTGGTGGTTTGGAGATCCTTGGAGCATCACAGCAGCTTCTTCTGTCTCCTCGCTAACGTTTCCTCCCTCTGAGACCGGAGCAACTCAAAAACTGCCCAGGTAGCGATCACCCACCCATCACTGAAGTGCAGCTGCTTCTGGGATGTTCTCCCGTAGCTACACGTCTTTGTGGGTTCGTCAGGAAGGGATGCGGAGATTAACTTCTCCAAGTGAAACTTCAAAGGAATTTAAGAGGGCAGAACATAATTACCTGAGCTGAAAATTTGCCAAGACACAGGTTGAAATTCCCACTCTTTCAAGTTTTCTATTAAATCTACTAGCCCAGATGAAGTCCTGGCCCTTTAGAAGTCAGTGGTGGTTTTACCCTGGATTTTACCCGGTGAGTCACCTTCAGCCTCATCTAAACCAAGTCTGAACTTGCAGTCCTCGACCGTGCAAAGCTGCTGGTGTCTTCAGGGCAATTTGTGTATAAATGTGAGGAATGTGCACTTAATTGATCTCCAAGTAAGGATGAAGAACAGTTCATGCATAGCTGGGGAAAGGATCAGGAATCACACATTGGAAAATAATGCTAGCTGAAAAACACCAGTGGCGGCTTTTCAGGCTGGCTGACAAAAGCATAGTGAAACCCAGTGGCTGGAATTTGAAGTTTGACAAATTCAGCCTTGAGATAACACACCATTTCTGAGCTGTGAGGGTGGTAAAAAAAACTGGAGCAGTTTGCTGTGAGGTGCGGGATGGGAATTGCCATGGCTTGTGTTTTTTGAGATGAGGTTGAATGTCCTTTTGAAAGAAGTTGCTTTCATTTGTAGGAGAGTTTATACTTCTCTTTGCAGTCCTGGTGAGGTAGGAGTGTGTGTTTTCCTTCGGGTCTGTGCTCAGTGCACCTCTTATCCCATTTCCTTTGCAGGGCACGGGCAGAACTGGGTTGCCTTCACTGCTTTCAGCACTTTCATCATCCTTGCAGTCCCACATTAGGAACGTGGCTATAACAGAGCCTCATACGTCAGGACTTCAGCAAGTCACTTGCAGGGAGCAGGGCATTTTTTTCCCTCCCACAAGTAACTGGATTTACTCCTTTTTGGGAAAACAAACAAACAAACAAAACAACAACAATAACAACAACAAAAAAACACTTACCTGAGAAGTAACCACAGTTTTCTACTCTTGGAAATTGAACTGTAAAACAGGGGAGTAGCAGACTTATTCCTGAGATGCATTATTTGTGTTTTACTGACATGGCCATAATCTTGTTTATTGTCACGTGCGGTTGGGAATTAAGTCTGTCACCTCGGATAGATGTGAATGCGTGGTCGCCTTTCCTGGGCTGTTTTTCTGCTGCTAGGATCTTGACTGATTCCCTCCTATTTGCAGGGTCTTTGGTATTTGATGCAGCTTTAGTTTCTGTGTATTGGGTCTTTCGCACTGGTCCTTTGAGAACTGAACTATTGTAATTTAACTGAAATTTTGGTTTAACATAGAGCGTGAAATGCAACAGCCTGCAAGGTACCTGCCATCGCATGACATAATCCAATGGTCTGCTCTGTCTGGAAGCTATGAAAACTATCTCCTTTCATTTTTATTGTCCAGATGTTTTGATGAACTGATTTCAGTCTAACTCTTACCAAGAATTAGAATGATAGTTAAGTCTTTGTGCTCTTCACTCATTAAGTGTGTGTGTTGTTAACTGGTCTGTAGGCATAAAGCTCTTAAAGTACTTCCAGAGAGGCTATGCCCACAAAAACAAACAAACAAACAAAACAACAAAACAAACAAAAATCCACAACTTTGTCTTGTATAGAATGCATATACATTTGTGTGTGTGCATACAAAGCTTTGGCAAGATCCCTACTAACAGAGAAGACACTGAAAAGATCAGGAGAGCAATTCACGGGAGCACAGCAGGCTACAGGAACAAGAATTGGCAATGCCTGAAATTACTGCACGGTATTTACAAATCTGGCTGTCAGTGGAGAGCCTTACGACATGAAGACAATCATTGCCTTCTTCAGATCCATCCCACTTGTCATTCAAAGGTTAAAAACCGAAGACCTAACTGTAAGGCTGAGAGGAGAGTGTTGACTACAAAGGTAGGTCCATCTGGTAATAACCATAAGGTGCTTATCTGTCTTTTAAGTTGCTAACAGATCTTCTGTCTGTCCCACTGAATGAAATAATGAAGTCTTCGTTTATTCTCATACATATAAAAATTTTCATACAAATTA
The DNA here is from genome assembly GCF_013377495.2 of Cygnus atratus. Classification (NCBI taxonomy): domain Eukaryota; kingdom Metazoa; phylum Chordata; class Aves; order Anseriformes; family Anatidae; genus Cygnus; species Cygnus atratus. The sequence goes on from NC_066365.1 coordinate 59,002,119, forward strand.
GTTACCCTGAAAGCTAATATTCCTAGTGCTTATTTCCATGCTATTAGAATTGCAGAAAATCTGAAAGTAATATAATATGTCAATTAATATAAAACGTACAAACAGGTCTTTATTGAAAAACATATTTTTCTAATCTCTTGATTGTTTTTAAAATCATTTATTTTTATTAACTAACAAACTTGCTCTGTTGGGCAGTTCATTAGCTGTAGAAAGATTTTATTATTTCCACCAAAAATCTGTAATAAAATTCTAGCAGTATCGTTTAGAGCTGATTTTTTCCTAAAGCATTATGCATCAGGTAAATAGTCTGAATGTAAATGCCTACTTTAGGCAGGGCTCATTAACGGGTAGAAAAGATGCAGTTTTGAGTAGGAATGAAAAATAAAACAATGAAGTATTTCCTGACATAAATGTGATCTAATAGTGCAAGCTGGCTTGTACCAAACCCTTAAGATTGTTAAATTTTAGATGTAGTTACCATTATTTTACCCTACAGTGGACCAATGTCAGCCAGAGCATAGTTTATACTATTCAATATTGTACAAGCATATGAGGCTGAACAGTAGATCTTACTCAGACATAAAACTAAAATGCTTGCTGGTTTTAAGCTCTGCACGGTGAAATGGCAGCAGATCAGAGCTCTTTCTCTAGTGAAAGTGTATAAACTGGGACTCTGTGAATTCACTAGGTAGATTGGATCGTAAGTTTTCATGGTACAGATCAGGTACTGACAGGTACCGAGATGAGACCATTGATCCATTTCTCCCCAGTGCTTGAGTGACTGTTATTAACAGTAATAATACCGTACATTTACATGCAGCTATGTATGCGTAAGTTTCCAAAATTGTGTAACAAGCAAGAGCAGAGATTCTGCCCTTCCTACTCTACAGGTAGTTCCTTTGACTCAGGGAAATGCTCACCCCTGCAACATCTACGCAATAGATTTTCATGCTGGTGCTTTTTCACGAGGAGCTGATCAGCCTTTATTTTAAGCTGAAAGAAGCCTTTGGTTCGGTATGAAATGCCTCTGCACTATCTAGTATCATGGCAAATGCAGCCAAAGGCTGGAGATGACATTTATACGAGATTTCCAGCACACGACTGCCAGAGTAAAAGAGCTGGGGCAAGTATAAACCGACTAAAGGGTGTTTCTTCCAGTTTCTGCTGCATGTGGGTAGTTGAATATCCTAGAAAGCAGAATAATTTGTTCTGTATTCTTAGTTTCCTTCTTTATGCAATTAAAGCTTAATCTCTAGAGTCACATGTGGCAGACATTATGCTTGAAACTGGTAGGTAGTATTCCTCTCCTTTTGCAGATGGGGACTCTCGGGCACCTCACTAAGATGAGCTTCTAAAAGCCACCAGTGCTAGCACCATGTGGATCCTAGGGTCAGAGAGGAAGTTCTAGCAAGTTCTAGCCCTTAAGCCTCTGCTCACTTTTGGTGCTCCTTTCTCCATGTCCTGTGGGGCTCTGTCTATAAAATACTAAATGCCCCAGCAGAGGACTGAAAACCTTGCTGATACTCCCACACCAAACCCGTTGAGACGAAGGACTTCGAAAGCAGCTTGCAAAATTTGCTTTCTGCAGCAACCTGACCATATGTTCAGCTTGCCTGTTGGGAGAGAACTTCCTCCAGAAACTGAGAAGCTTTGATTGCTTATCCTCCGAGTTGAAGACGTGTCAAAGATGCAGAGAAATGGACTAGATTTGGAATCTGGCCTCCGTCCTGCAGGTTAAGCCTGCCCTCATCCCCACTTGGATTTAAATCCCTATTCCCAGCTTGTCACTGTTTCTTGTGATCTTGGCCTGCTGGCTATAATACGTAACAAGGGAAAACAATGAGGAAAATAACCTTTACTGCCTCCACTGTACAAATCCAGTACCTCGTATCACTAAGGGTGCTAGCCCTTTTGTTAGGGTTGTTGTGGATGGACCAACGTGGCTCCCAAGGAGACAGTCAATTTTCTAGGTGAAATAACGCATTGCCCTTCTCCCCTCTTCCCATAAGTACTTCAGAGAGTAACACAGATCCTTGGGATCCGATCCAGTCTGTCGGGTAAATGGTATGTTTTCTAATTTCATTGCAACTCGGTGGTGAAGCTTGTGAAATAATAATATATATACTGAGGGCTCTGTGGGGGACTGCAGGGAAGCAGTAGTTACTTCTCATAAAGTTTTTTAATAGGACGTGAGCTCCAGGATTCGAGGGAGAGAACATTAATGTCCTTTTCAGAACATCGTGGAAAATAAATACTGTGCAGCACCAATCTCTTGGCGGTTTCAAAGAATGTCTAAAGAGGATCATTATGAGACCATTTATGATGGGAACATGACTCCATTGCAAGTCTTTGGAGTCTCTGCTGGGATGTTGTTCCTACTACTTGAGATTAGGAGAGGAAAGCAATTTCAACAGAAGTCTGTGGAGACCAAATGGCAATTACATTACTGACAATATCACTATGATTTTAGTGCGAGTCCCTGGAGACCCTAACTTCTCAGTGAAATGAAATGCATCATGCCCATACAAATTATATTATTGTTTGAAATAAACCAGAATAAGTTAAAGCTAAACAAGTGCTGAAATACTACAAACATGCAAATCGATAAGCCAGCAGCGGAGGCGGGGAGCCCTGCCCACGGCCCTGCTGTGCCCGCCGGTGGGTCTGGGTGCAGCGTGGGGATGGGGATTTGTCTGGGCGTCTGTAAGGGGCCCAGACGGGAAGATTTGCTTATTTAGGTGCCTGTAGAGTTGGCAGCCAGTTTAGAGAGGGGATTCTCCAAACGAGTCGTTTTACTGATGTCCTGCTCTGCCCCTAGTGATCCGTGGGGTCTGGAGTAAAGGAAGGTGAGGCAGCTTGTGGTCGTGGACTGCCTGAAGGAGACTAAGGAAGGAGCAGGGGTTAAAGCACCAGCGATGAGAGCGAGCTGCTTTTTGCCTCACGCTGATGCTAAGATGATGCAAACCCTTACAAACCCTTGGCTTGGGCAGCAGCTGACGTCCGCTGAGCTCTGGGAAGCATTTTCCAGGCGTTTCCATCCTGCAGGTTCACCGAGGCTGCCCTTGCCCTTGCCCGTGTCTTGCAGAGAGCCTGCTCCCCAGGAGGGTGTCGCGGCACGCTGGCTGCTACTGAAGCAGCGCAGCAGCAGCCAAGGAAAGCCCCCGGGGAACCGAGCAAGCCTCCTGCTTTTCCTGCCCATCGGTCACCCAGGACCTTTCCTTCCTCTTTCCCTTAACCGCTTTACGAATGCCAGGCTGTAAATGGAGAGCTGCAGCATTTCCAGGGCTGGAGGAACGTAGGCTGAAGCAGGCAGGGTAAAGTGCAGCGTTTGCATTTTATTGATTCCTACCTATTGATTCCGATGGGATGAAGTGTCTGCGTAACAGAAACGAGGCTGACAGGCAGACAGGAACTCGGGCATCAGGGGCAGGCCAGGCCCTGCATGACAAGAGCAAAATTATATAAACGAACACCCCAGATATTTCCTAGGTGGAATCTAACCAGAACCAAGGAAAAGGAGCGCCGTTCTCCGAAGGGACGAGGTTCACTGGATAAAGTTGAGTTTGCATTTGATCACCTCTGCGGATAAAATGGGGCAAGGCAAATATGTGAGCATTCTGTGACAGATTGCCCTGTGCCATTTCGTGTAATCTGGAGGGCGACGAAATGTAAATCTACACCTCCTCACACCGTAGATGATTGTCATTCTGTGATTCAGAAGTGGGAATGAATAGGTATGCAATAGCCCGACCTTCCAGGCAGGAAGGTGTCTAAAGGGCTAGCGAATATCCAAAATGTGCACAGAGTCTCTGTTTTACTCCATATGCTTTATATGAATAATTTTATTTGAGAGGCCAAGCACATACTGAGGAAAATGTGCTCAATATGAGTATTGATCTTATTAAGGGTTTCTCTGCAGATATATGTATATATGATCTCAGACCAAGCTTCTGTTCTGATCGTGGCCAGTTTATTACTGGCTTGTTAACAAATGTTGCCCACGCGCTACATCTGTATATGCGGGATGGAGCTCGAGGTGACGCAGGATCCTTTTTTGTGCCTTCTGGATTCTGGGAGCTGCAGAAGTCAAAATACCTGGATGTAATTCCCAGTCCCAAGGGATTCACTGGGATTCAAGCATCTTCCAGGCTCGCGTGGCCAAAGCAGGAGAGGACCCCGGCCTGTGTGAGCCCAGAGCCAGAGCCTCCGTCCAGAGGCAGAGCTGTTCCTGAGGCCGTGGTAGTGGGAAGGGCTGAGCCAGTACTGCTCTGACAGGGAGTCCTCGTCTGCCTTTGCTTGAATTAAAACACATGAGAACAGCAATGCCAGGAAGCAACAAGAAGCAAATGCTTTATAAACTCCCCACTCACCAGCCTTTTCAGAGACCTGGAGTTTTGTGCTAAAGCAGCCCTGTTCGAAGCATTGCTCAGAAATGGAGGAGCAGGATTTGACCCACTTCAGGTATGATGTGAGTACCACAAAGCAGGTAGCTGCCTCCCACCAACACTGCTCATCTCTCCCTGGTCTGCTGTGCCACACACCCCCATAACCACTGGACCTAGCAAACAGAAACCCTGAGAAGTGACCCACCCGCTTCACTTTCTGCCTCAGAATTAATTTTTGAGCCCCCATATAGCCCTGGTCAGCTACCAGGACAATCTGTACGACTCTGCAGAAGGCACTGCCCCCTGCCCTCTGCTGCAGGGATGTCCAGCAGTGAATTTGCAGTGCACGGGCACTGCTCCTGCTGTGTTCCTCGCCTCTCCCTCAGGGATGATAAACCACCAGTGTGTGCCTCTGATGCCTTTGTTTCCCTTTGTTTCCCTTCTCTCTCCTCATCTTCTCACACAGATTCCCCTGCAGCTCTCTTTCAGGCTGCCAAATGTGCCCTTTCGTGTACGTTTTGCAGAAGCAGCAGCAGAGCAGTCCCTCCATCCTCCCTGCCCACCGCTGCCCCCAGCTCAGTCCCCCTCTGAGAGGACCAGGAACTCCAGGCGCTGCTGGGTGCTGAGCGTAGAAGCGGATCTGACTGTAGACAAAAGTGCAGCTGACTTCGCTGAGCGAAAAAGATGCAGACGATTATAAAAAGACAGAAGAGGGAATAGGAAGATGGGCTTTTTTCTTCCAAATGAAATAATTTTAATCAAAGGGCTGTTAGTAGCGAAAGAAATTAAGTAATTTGAACAGTCAGTTCCTCCCATCCTGTAATTTCCTCTGTGCTTAAATTTAAGGATACATTAAATTTTATTAGATATGAACACAAACTCTGTGTGGGAAACATGTTGGAACACCGCTTTTTAATTTCTTAATTCATTTCTTTTAAGTAAATTCTGAAATTCCCCTTTTGTTCCTGTTTATGTGTTTTCCCTGCTTACTGGTTTGTAGGTTTACTGGAGGAGAAAATGATGGAAGATTTGCAAACCGAAGGCCTTGCTTCTGCTCGTATTGCAGAAGCAAAAAGCAGGAAAAAAGTTGAATGAGTGTATCTTGCTTCTTCCCCCTCTCCTTTCCCTAAGTGGATGTTGGAGGAGGGAGCAATTAGCCAGCATGGGCTGACGGGCGTCCTCCTGCATCCTGGACACCGCAGCGAGCATCTGATCCCACCCTGCCCTCCATCCTGAGGATCTGACATACACGTCGGGGCTTCTTGCTTCAGCTGCTGAAGGAAAACAGTTGGCCTACCATTAAGTTTAAATGTGAGATACAATTAAAAGCTCAGAACTCTGATGTGGTACTTTAAAAATCCCTCTGTAGATGGAAGGAGGTTTCTTCTCCATTGGGAACTCTGCATTATTTAGTAGATTTGCCTTGCAGGACAGATAGTTTCAAGGCTTTACGATTATACAGAGGATCAAACATTTCTGTGGCCTGAATTAAAGCAAAATAATCACCAGCTTCACAAAACTTTGTGGTTTCCTGGACAGGCTTTTTTCTTCCCTTACCTTCTTGTCTCTGAGCAGATTCTTTTTCATAAACCCTCTTTATTTGACACATTTTTTCTTCCCGTAGCGCGTCTTCGATCCGTTTCCCCAGTGAAGCAGCTCTGCCACCTCAAATAAAATTACATTTCCAGGCAGCTGTTCCTCTGCCTCCTGTTGTGAGCACCCAGGCATCCATGTACCAGAAACCTGGCTCCCAGAAAGCCAGAGAACCTCTTCTCTTACTCAGGGAAAAGCAATGCATTTCACCCTGCGCTGTTCATATTCTTTCAGTGCTTATAACCGTCTTTCCTTTTGGTATAGACTTTTCACCAAATTTAGAACTTTTTAGCTTTTGTCGTATGTTTTTCTTTGGTTGGTTCTGTTGCCAGCCTCTGTTACTCCAACCACACAGGACTTTGCTAATATTTCTTCAGTCTTCCTGGAGGAGCGCCATGCTCCTCAGTGCTTTTGCTTGTCCCGGGTGAAAAAGGATGGCTCCAACAGACACCCTAAAAATCCAGTTATTTTGAGGGGAAGAAAAAAAAAAGCATTATGCATTTTACATCTCCTTTAATATACAGAACATATTGGGATACACTGGCGTGTTTGGTTTGAAAGTGAATATTCGTACTGAACAAAAGGTTTCATTTCTGCAGTGCCCGAGACATCCCCAAAGTGGTGGGTCTTTAAAAAGCACTTTTCCCCCCAGTATTTTCTGTGAATTTCCAACTCCCAGCTGCCCACTGCTGCTTCTGGCGGGGGGGCACTGCCTGAACCTGGGAGAATTACATCCACCTGCTGTAAATGATGTACGAAATGCAAAATGTTCACCTGCCCCCCGCGCAGGGAAGAGGGAGACGATGCTTTGCCACCGCTGGTTTAGTGTTCTCCTAGCTGAGGTTCCGAAGCTGAGAATCGTTAAAAAATAAATACAACTACAAAGGAAAAGAAATGACAGCTGGAAAACATTGCAAAACGGCAGAACAAACAAACAGGAGAGCCAGTTAAGCACAGCTACCACTGCCCCTGGCTTGCTACAAGAACTGACTGCCAGGCACGCTCACTTGTTGTGACTTGACTTTTTTTTTTCTTTCTTTTTTTTTTTTTCCTGAGAACTGTGCTTCCGATCAGCCATAGCACCTGGCTGAATCTGCCTATTTATCTTTTCCTTTAATTAAGAAATGATGTCAGTGGGATGAAAATAAAACCTGACAGGATGAAGATCTCCTACTGTACTATAAAAACAATGGGAAGGTGAAGACGAGGTGTTTATTTTTGAAAGCAAGAAATCACCTTCTAGTCACACGAGCCTGCTACCGTGAGCTTATTATTGTTACATTAACGAAGGAAAAACCCGTCCAGCGAAGCGAGCGATGGCAGATCTGAGCAGACAGCCAGAAGGCAAGCTGCTCGCGCAGGCGATGGTGCAGTAGAGGCAGTGATGGCTGGTTTGGGGCAGCCTGGTCCTGGCTGGCTCCGAGAGGGTTTTGTTCTGAGTGAGCAGGCTCCAGAAACTGCCCGAGACTGCTGGAAAGCAGTGGGGTGTCAGGCACTTGGAGCTCTTTTAATGCACGGGAGCTGGCGATGGGTAGAAGGCAGTGTGGACACCTGTACGGCCTCTGGAGTTGGACCCGGGGCTGTTTGCTGGCATTGCCTGCACGTGGCAATGGGAACCCAACCCTGCCAGCCTCCTGAGGAGGAACTTGCTCCAAGCCTGCCTACTCGGCTGCTTCATGCAACAGCAGTTGCGGGTTTTTTTTCCTAAATTTCACCTTTCAGACTGTTTGCTTATAGCTGCAGGGAAGGGTCTCGATCCACTCTCGCTGCACAGCCCTTTGCCAAGGTAGACACTTCTCGTTGGAGAAACTGAGCTGGCTTCATTTCTTGCTTTTGGAAGACAGCTGAAAAAAGCATCTCCCCTTCTGCAGCGTGGCTGAGTGCTCAGGTTTGGCTGGGGTGAGAAGTTCTAGGGTTTTGGTTGCTTTCTTTTCTTTTTTTTGGCTTGCGGAGACTGCCACTGCTCAGGTGAGCGGCTGTGTGGGTGAGCTGCAGGCGGGGAGTGAGCAGGAGGATTTCTTCTTCCCTACCCTCTTCCCCGCCGAGCTGAAGCGCCGGGGCTGCCCAGTGCCTGGCCGCAAAGGGGCACATAGAGAAGGGCAGCGCCCCGACACCCGGCAGGGGACCCCTGCGCTGGCTCCGGGAACGCGCCCGCAGTCCTCATTTAAATCACTCTCAGATACAATGAAGAATAAAGCATTTTGATCAGAGTTAGCGGTGACCTATTTAACATTTAAACTGGTTGGCACTTACTTCAGCTCGTTTATGAGTCCTTAATGAGTTTAATGAGTTCTCTTGGATGTCAGCATTTACTACTAGTGTAGCTTTATGGCCCTGGATTCGGGAGATGTGAGTGGCTGCTTGTGTGACCTTGGGCAAATCCCTGCCTATAGTAGTGCCTCAGTTTCCCATAAATAGGCTGTTGCGAGTTACCTTTCATGGCTGCCTGCACTGCGAACTGTATAGGACAGTAATTTTATTACATTTTGTTTGCGTAATGCCCAGCATAATGGACACCTGGTTTTCAGTAGGGCCTCTGAATAATGCTATTTTAAAAATGAAAGATAATCATTAAGGAATGCAGCATAGCATGACAGGGACACACATTTATATGTACAATCTTGTCTTAAAGAAGGCAGAAAAATAGTGGTGTCTATTAGTCAAAGTAATGCAGTCCCAGGACACCACAGCAATTATTTCATTTGTATTACTCTCTGCCTGTGTGAGAACCCTTACGTACTTTCCAGATTTTCAAACAGATAAGCAACTTTTTAATTGATGCTTAGCCTGAATATATCTAATGTCAGCCAACTGTTGTTAATAGGAGCTATTATAACATAAAAGTGCTGATATTTTAAATGCAGTTGGTCAATCCCAGCAGGACTATACATTCAGAGCTCTTCTACAAGGTTGTATTAGTCATTTGACACTGGTGCTGAATTTATATTGTCAGATCCATGCCAGCTATTGAAACTTGACAACTAATTCTGGATAAGAATGATTGGAATTGATAAACCCTCTTTTATTTTGGGGGGAAAAATTGTAAGTGGCTGCTAGTTCAAATAGAATCTCTTATCTAGTATGGCACGATGGCATTTAATGAAAAACATTCAAACAAATCTACTCTTGGATTGCCCTGAAGATAGAGAGTTGCAGAGTTGGATGCAATTCAAATACGTAGTTCTTTATTTTGCATAACTTTGGGGCATGCCAAGACGTTTCATCAGTACCTGATGTCATTAACTGTGGCGGCCACCGCCTAAATGTCTCGCTCCTCATGTGTATGAAAGATGATTTTGTTAGAGGAATGCTTGGAACATAAGAAATAATGTTTGTTTGTTTCATATCCTTTGCGTGTGTTAATAATGACACCTCAAGTTATTAGGACTGAAACGCATTTTAAATTCGAGTGTAGTTTTACCCTATGTAAAAAAAACGTTACCTTGGGCTTGTAGTATTACAGAGTAGTTGACACTGAATGTTTGTTTATTTATAAGCACTGGCAGTAGCTCTGCTCCTCCTTTTACATGCAATATCCCAAAACAAGCGAGAAGGATGCACAGTGTCCACTGTCAGGCCACCTCCTCCTGGCTGGTGGAGCTGCATTACCCCTGGGTCACGCCACGCTAAGAAGCCCTCGTGAAATCAGTGAGAGCCTGACTGTGTGACAGCATGTCTAGGTGGCGGTGGCACTGGCTTTGTCCTTGTCCCTGCTGCCTTGCCACATAGGCAGAGCCGGTGCCCGAGTGTTTGTCCCTGCTGTGTGGATGCTTCCCGGGGTTCACAGGAGTACCAGACATCAGATGCCAACTCAAGCCATGTTGTCAGGTTTAAAAATAGGAGAGAGATCAGCAAGGCTTGGCAGTGTCACCTTCAGACCGTTCCGGCCTGTGCAGCTCCATGATATGTACGACCCTGTGGGGCTGCGTTGTGTCACCCAAGCAGTGCTCTCGTTCTGAGGACTCTCTCCCCCTGTAAAGTGGCTTTTACAGGGTTAGCTTTTTTGGTTTGGCTTTCCAATGTAATTTTCATCATTCTTCAGTGCTGCAGCATAGTCCGATGTATTTGAGGTGTTGTTTCCTCTTGTAAATACAGATAAGTAAGGCATTGCCTCAGATGCTGCCATGTGGTGAACATTCAGTGGACCAACTTCCAAGCAGTCGTGAGTCAGCTTTCCCCACCATGCTTCTGGTAGCGTTAAACTGATGTTATTTTATTTGTACATAGGAACTAAGCTAGGGATAGAAATTAAGCTTTTATCAGGTAACAAAGCACAGGCTCAACCCACCTGAGTTCTGCCTTCTGCCTAGTTCTTCCAAGCGGGGTGTCTCTGGAGGCTTCTCAGTAGAGATAGAGAAGACCGAAGGAGGCTCGAATGGGGAGGCAGCCAGGAGGCAGCAGAAGGAACAGGGACGTCGGTGTGGCTCAGGCAGGCTGAGTTCACCCTTAGGAGGGTGGCTCAGCTTCTGGGGCGGCCTTCAGGCAGTGGAATTACCCTGGGCTGAGCAGCACATCGCATCTCAACCTGCCTCATCCACCCCTGTTCCAGACCTGCCTCGCTCGTAGCGAGAATTTGGCCACTGTCCCGTTTCCACAACCCTTGGCAGTGAAAGCACATCCTTCAGAAATTGCAGGGGCGCCATCGCCGTGTCCCTCCAACCCGGCCCCCACCCTTTCTTTTGCTTACCAGATTGCAAGTGAGAAAATGTTGACAAATTGTCGTCCGCCAGAGGTTCCCAGGTTCTTTTGCCTCGCTTCTATTTTTAGGCTGATTTCCTTTGCTATTTTTGTTTCCATTGTGTTAAATTTTGCCAGATTTCTGCCCAGAGGAAATTTTTATAGCTCAATTTTAAAGCCCTTGCAATTGAGGATTTATCCTGGGAACAACACAATCCAACTGGAGTAGCACAAATGGCACAGTACTGAAATAAAAGGCTATCAAGACTGTAATTTATTTGTTTAGGCCACTTGGAGTACAAAAATGCCTCTTATCTCCTCGGCTCCCTGAGTGTGTTGCCGCACAGTGGATGCTTTCAGGCTGTCTCGCTTTCCCTGTCAGTCATTTTCTCCACAGAAGCGTTGTTCAGGAGGCGCAATTAAAAAGCCGTTTCCTCATCTTCCCCCACCTGCCCTGTCCCTTCCTTTCCCCCTCAAAACCGCAGCTTGGGCACAGGTTGTTTCCTGCCTTCCAGGTAATGAACTCCCCTCGTGTCTTGTTATGTGGAAAAGGCCTGAGATAGCAAGGCGGCCCGGCTGGATCTCCAGCAGTTAGGATGGAAAGGAGAGGCAGGATGCGAAACCCGCTCAAAGTCCGACTCCATGCTCTAATATGCATTTTGAATTTGTAGAGAATTGACTCGTGCCATTTGTTCAAAGCCAGAAAATGCATCTGATCTGCAGTTGAACTTCTCCTGCTATAATAACGTGCCAGGCAGTTTTCAGAAGTGATGGATACCGTTTTTCACAAGTCCTTTCTGCTGAACTGATTCAAGGCCAGCGACAATAACGCCGGTGGCAGTCATTAGCGATGCCCCCTGTGAAGCTATTCAGTTAGACACTCGATGGCTGAAGCTGTTGGGATTTTTGCGACCCTTTTCCTTGCCGGCAGCCCGTCGGGCTCACCGCAGAGGAAGATGCCATGCCCCTGAGGGGTGAAACAGGGTGAGGAGTGATTAGTGCCTAATTGGGAGACACCTGAAGTGACGAAGAGCGGCAGTAGTCCCTCGTGAGGTATAAGGGAGTCATGGCATACTCCAGGTAAGGTCACACTGGAGAGGGCCATAACCAGGCCCCAGTGCTTGCACCAGCAAGGAGTTTCAGAGAATCCCTCATCTTCCTCCTTGTGAGGGACAGCCCGAGTTGGTCAGATGGCTGCTGTCAGGAGGCTGAGGTGCCCCCGTGCCCGTGTGAGGGCAGATGTGCTGCTGTCTGATGAGTAGGAAGAAAGTCTGTGTTCAGAAAGGCTGTGTTCATGGAGGCATGGGGCACAGGGGGCTCTGTTTTCCCCACAGAAACCCTCTTTCTCGACTTGGCTCTATCAGAGGCTCTCTGCAGGTGGCACTATGGCAGCTTGAATAGGAGCCTGGCCCGGCTCGGAGGAGGGAGCATGGGGTGCCTGGGTGTGCTGAGGGGCTGCTGCCCAGTGCTGCTGGCTCTGTGCGGGGCCTTCCTCGTGTCCTGCTCCGAGCATGGGGATGGAAGGGACGCTGGAGGGTAAGGAACACGGAGTTTGACTTGGACAAGGAGCGTGGTGATTAATGTGCGGCTTTCTGACAAATGGGTGTTTGGAAGAATTGGAAACAAGCGAGTCAAGGGCACTTCACCTCTGCCAATGCGCAGTGTTGGCAGCTGGGGAACCACACAAGGGAAGATTTTCATCTTCTGCTTACAGCTCTCAGCCCGTGCTACAGCTGGCTGAAGACAGAGCATCTAGGTCCCCAGTGTTTCTGTTTTTACTTAAAAAGCAATGAAGCAATTTGAGATGAAGGGTGTCTCTCTGGACTTCTGTTTTGGCCTTCTTGAATCAGGTTGGAGAAATTTTGGTCAGTTCCGCTGGGTGAAGTGAGCAGAGGTGAGGGTGACTGTCACTGACCAGACAGGCTTTGCTGAGTCCTGCGATCAGGCTGTTGTGTTCAGTACCATATGCAGATGTGTGTTGGGTCTGTCCACCTCCTATAAGCACCTATGAAAATTCTTTCTGGCTTTCTACAACTCCTGGAATATTTCGTGGGCTATCTTATATCTAAAAACATTTCTACATAGCCTCCTGTTTTTTTTTTTTTGTCATGTAAATTTGTAACCAAAAACCAGTCCAATGCATCAAGTATAAAAGCAGATCCACTTGCCTTTCTCTGTTTGTTGTTCTGTGTGTTATCGAATAGCCCAGATCAGAACCTTCCACTGAGAAGTCCCTTCCACAAGGAGTCCCCTTCACCCCACTGCCTGCTGAATGACTTGTTATGAAGAAGGGGATCAAAGGTCTGTTTCAAAATGGCTATAGTCACCCCTAGTAGGCTTGAATAGGTGGCTCAGTTACTGTGTGCAAGGTAAAACGATGCTCCTGCAGGTGATAGCACCACTGTCAGGCTTTTCTCACATGAGCATGTACTTCCACCACCACCTCTGTGGATCCTGACCATGTAAGACGAATGCACAGAGGAACCGAAGTACTGGAGGAAGGTCTGCTACATGGTCTGAGCAGGCTTTGGCTTCTCCCTGTACAGCTCACAAGTCAAAGGTCCCAGCTGTGCTTATACAGGCATGCCCAGTAGCCAAATACATAATATGCTCAGGAAATGCCACATTTGTCAGACAAGAGTTTAGCCTTTATGGCCACTGATCTTATTCCCTTAGCAAGACATGGAGCCCAAATCTCGTCACTTAGGGACATAGCAAATAAATAATAAAAGGGCTCTTTGGCCACCCTGCTTTTTTAGAAAGTAATGCTGGCTGAACTCTATGAGAATATGATAAGTATCAAATACTTACTTTTCCAACAGAATGACAAATGTCTGGTTAAAAAAGGGTAATTGGGTAATGTAGAGTACAATAATATCTTGGCGTTCTCTCATTTTTTTAAAAAGAAAAGTACAAACCATAATGCATGCAAGCTAACATACAGGTGAAAACCAACTCTTTCTCAAAACATGAGCTGGCTTCTAACTAGTGTCTAGTTTGGGTACCCGGAAAGCAAATATGCAGTCCCAATGTAGTTGTTTTGATAAGCACATCAATCATTTTATATTCCTCCAAATTTTAAGGAGTTTGGGATTTTTTGCTACTTTTAGGATGCTGTGTAGATTACAGAATGGTTGTGGTAATGTGATCATTTGAAAATAAGTACTAAAGAAATAAATGCTGTCATGGTTTCTGCCACTGGAACAGCTAGTCAACGTCATGCCGTTCCAGTGCTCGGAGACCTCTCCTTGCTGGGTTAGGGGTTTTCTAACTCTGTGAATGTGTTCATTGCTACTTCAGGAGGATGTTTTGAACTTTAGAGCAGAAAGAAGCTAGAGTTCCCATGTGCACTAAAGCAGAGATATGCGGTGCCACAAGTGAGGAGTATAAATGTGGTGTCCTGTCCACCTGCTAAGGATTGCTCTCCTGTCCCTTCTGCAAAATATGATCTGCATAAATATGCATGAATTTCTGTTTGTTCCCTCCAGATTATTATTATTAATTAATTAATTAATTAATTTTTAAATGTGGATAGCACACCACAATGACCTGACAAAGCTTCAGGATTTTACTGCTGGCCATTCAGCCACAAATAGGCTTTCCTTTTGTATGTTTTTCTCCATGGTATAAGGAGAGGGAGCTGGGTTTGCTCTGTATTTGTTTGACCTTTCCTGGATAGAGTTATGGGTACAGGAGCTATGCAGGTGGTCTGCATGTGTTCTGTAACTATTTGCTTGGGTCTTCCTGATATCTGTGTCTGTGCTTGTAGAAATTTCTTCATCTGAGACATCTGGACAAATTCCTCTTTTTTTTTCACCTGGAAAAAAAACTTTCAGGTGGAAGAGAAGGCCTTGCCTGGGAATGCAGGGACATACAGCAGCCCTAGATGAAGGTTAAATTGTATAATTTGAAAAAAGAAAACCAACCCCAAACCCCCACACAACCTTTGCAGAATTGCTGCTTGCAGAATTGCTGCTTAAATCGCCCCTTAAATCACCACTCACTTTGCCCAGAGAGGCTGTGAAGTCTCCTCCTTGGAGGTCTTCAAAAGCCACCTGGACATGGGCGCACTGCTCTGGGTGGCACTGCTGAAGCGTTGATGTTGGACCAGATGGACCCAGAGGTCCATGCCCACCTTACCACTCTGTGATCCTGCATAAAAAGCTGTCCATGTGCTTTCAGGAGGTACACGTATGTGGTGTGTGTGTGCACATACATGAAAAATGACATTTCCCACCCATTCTGCACTTCATGTTTGACATGACATTTCCCACAGACTGAAATACGCAAGGGTTCTTCAAATAAAAGGATACACATACTTCTCCGTTTGGTCAATGTTCCTGTACGACTCCAGGGCCTTACACAGCACTTCTATGCATACACTTGAAAAGTATTAACATTTAGATGGGAGAGAGGTACTGGTGATTACAGCTTAATGTTGTGAACCAGGCAGTCAGAATTACCCTAGCATCCCAAATTACTTCCTCTGCCCCCACCTGTCCAATGCCACAGACAAATACAGAACAGGGCTGCAGGTTCCTAGGGGCTCTCTGCGAGTGAAAGGAATGCTTCTGAGATCCTTATGCAAAGAATGCCGTGCAAAAGCCACGTGTCGTTATAACGTCTTCTAACATCTGGCAATGTCAAAGGTAATCAGAGCTCATCGAGATCTGGTATGTAAATATTAGGAAGGAAAATATTCAAATATTCTTTATGATTTCTTTGCAGTTGTTCACCATGTACCAATACATCTACAAAGAAAAAAAAAAAAGGGGGTTTCTCCTTTATATCAAATGCTTTCAGATAGTGAAAAAATGAAGTCTGTGCAATTGCCTGAATAATACTGTGTGTCAAGATCCTTATACTTTGCAAGTGGGAGCTTTTTCCTTTTTCTATGCAATGGTTAAAGTCTTTGCCACACCTCTACATTTGCTTTCTGTCACCTGAATCCACCCCATTTTTGCTGACACTGCTGCTTTAAAATATTTTCCTAAGTTATTTTAAATGCAAAAGAGCATATTGATTTTTAAAGCATTATATTGTCATTTTTCTGTTTTATTAAAAAAAACAAAACGGGCACTAGCTTAGCATATTTCACAGCTTGCATCCTGGGCATGGAAGCTCTGCAGATACAAATATGATCCCAAAAAAAGAAAAAAAGAATGTATTGAAATGCAAAAGATTGGTATTACTAGATGAGTAGAAAATTAGCATGGTAACTATTTTATTGCTAAAACTCCCTTGCCCGGTATATTTCTTACTCTCTGATTGAAGAAGAAATAAAGTTCTCTCATCTTGTTGTGTTCCTGATTTGTTGGATATTTATCGACTTACGGATCATAATGCACATTTTTTTTCCATCTAAAGTAAGAATATTCTGTATCTGTCATGCTTTCTGTGAGTAACTGGTTTTCTATGATCTGTAAAACTGGTTTGTACCAATATAGTCGCTAGTCATCAGCATTTCTAAGGGGTTTCTTGAAAGATGCTCATTCATTCTGCTAGGAATCAATGAATTACACTAATGTTGTACAATCAGATTTTCTGTAAATCATGAAGAAATGGTTTTAGATGCAGGTAAATTTCTATTGAGTAAATAGGCTTCTTTTATATCTATCATGAGACTTAACTGTACTTCCTGGAAAAATCAAAATAACCAGATCTCCTGGGGAAAAAGAGACATTCATCATCCTATTTAGCCCTTGTGCTGATGAGAACAATAACATCACTGGGATCATTTCTTCTGTTAGGAGCTTGAAGAGTTTTTGACGGTCTTAGAATCATAGAATCATAGGTTTGGGATGGAAGGGATCTTAAAGATCGCCCAGTTCCAACCCCCTTGCCACGGGCAGGGACACCTCCAGACACCAGACCAGGTTGCCCAAAGCCCCATCCAGCCTGGCCTTGAGCACCTCCAGGGATGGGACATCCACAGCTTCCCTGGGCAGCCTGTTCCTGTGCTTCATCACCCTCATAATAGAGAATTTCTTCCTTATATCTAATCTAAATTTACCCTTTTGTAGTTTAGAGCCATTGCTCCTTGTCCTGTCACTACAGTCCCTGACAAAGAGTCCCCCTCCCGCTTTCTTTAGGTGCTGGAATGGACCTACTCGGTTCAAAGTGCCGAAGGACAAAGCAGTATCCAGCAGCACATCCTGCCCAGACAGCAGTTTTGTCACAAAGGGCTGTAGGTTGTGAGGTGGCTTCAATACTTTCTCCCTTTCTCTGCATACAAATAGAGGCAGCAACAAATGTAAGCATTGTAAGCGTTTGCCCAAACACCACCAAAGATGAGCAGCTCTACCAGTGCTCTGAATTTTGCTTGAGCCCTGACCTTAGGGAAGGCAGAGAGCAGAGCGTCAGCTTCGTGCCCGTAGGCATCTGGGGACAGAGGTAGCTGCAGCTCTTTATTGCCTGAGAAATCTTGTTACACAGGAAATATCCCCAAGGTTGAGGTCTGCTGTCTTTAAGCCCCTTCATGCTACACGAGCAACAGAAGAGGCCTTAGGGCAGAGAAAATTTGATCCACTCTATTTAGAAGTGTTACTGTACAGCACCTTCGTAGCCACACTTGGAGTCCTTGCCGAAGTCTACTAATGCTCTTTTATCAATAATGCTATTGAGAGTTCAATTAAGTCTCGCACCGATCTGTTTCAGTTTACCTTCAAACAATGCTAAATCTGTGGAAAAGATGCTGATGCTTACTGCGGTGTAATTTGTAACTAAAATTTTGATGATTTTTATGGCCTGACAAGACTATGGTTTTTAATTTAGCTGAAGAAGACACCTATGGCTAAGAGTGCAGGGTGTTCATCCGAAATGACTGTTCTTTAATAGGTTTTTTAATCTTAAGTGCAGAAATACAGCTTTCTTGTGGATGCTTACAAGGTGCAGTAAACCAGCAAACTGAAATTAATGCCAGGTTCCAGTCTCTGCATCCCTGTGGCTTCAGATCCAAGTGTCTCTTAAAAACTCTCTTAATAACAGACGAATTTTTCTCTAAATGAGTAAGAAGCGTTATTAGCAAATGACTTCTTGTAACAGGATCTGATTTTTTCATTCCATATAATGGTCATTTCAGGAAGGTACTAAACTGAATTGTTCATTTCTTCTTTGAGGTGTCTCGGACTTGGCTGGAGCATTTGCTTTCTTGTCTATTGTTTCGGAAGATAGCGTATTGATTAATTAATTTTGAGAAATGTGAATTCTTAAACCCCTCAGAGCTCAAAACTCCCTTTTTTCCTTCAGCTAGCAATATGATGAGTTTCAGTTTAAGGATCTAATCCTGGCAGGCACTGAGCTCAATGCCCATCAGAACTAAATCCTGCAGATGCTGTATCTTTACAAGGCATTACCTGTTCAGTAAAGACTTGGTCTAAAAGTGGTTCATTTTTTTCCTTTTTTTTTTTTTGGTCTTTTTTCTGGAATATTACATAAAAACCTTTGTCCTGCGTTGTGCTGAAGGATTTGAAGGAGGAGTGCGGCCCATGAAGAGGGAGGCATCTCTCTTCTTCGTAAAGGAGAGGGAGAGATGCAGAGGGACATTGATGGAGGATGTGGGCTAAGCAAGGCAGCAGGAAGATGTGACAGCAGTCAGGACATCAGCGGGTAGGCAGGGTCAAAACTGCACAGCTTTCAAAGTGGAGATGAATTACCTGAACTTAATGTGGAAGGAAAACAAGAGAGGAGGTGTCAGTAACAGTGGAGCGTCAGGGATATTAGAAATGGTTTTTATTTTGTTCCTCTAGGTGACTTCTTAGCCCCTTTTCATTATTTCAAGTAATTGGCTATCAAATGATCTCCTGGATTTTGGGTCAGTCTAATTTGTTATGACAGGTGTGAGGCCTGTGTGATTCACTTCCTCTATTTTAAGGCCTTGGAAATGTTCACGTCAGGTTTGTATCTGCTTGTAACTGGCTTTGTTGAAATAGGAGCTCAGCATTCAGGTTCATCAGGGCACTACTCATCTGCCGTACCCATCTATCCGTCAGGTCTTTCCCTGGCGCTTCCTCGACAGCATCCATGCAACTTAGCCCTCCGTACAAGACTTGGATTCTTTCTAAATATTGTGAAAAGAAATTGTCACCTCTCGGAGGGTGCTACATCGATGTAGCAGCCCACAAGAACAAGGGACGTATTTTCTCTCATCTTCCCCTCGTTCTCCAGCATCTTTTTTTCTTGAACTGTCTTAAGAGCATCTTAGCTCAGCATCTTCTAGTGCCTGTAGTGGCTGTTCAGAATCTGTGCTCAGTGATTTGCCTGCCTACGAGCTTTGCAGCCTCCTCTCAACTTCGGTTATTTGCAATTTTATTCAATGCAGTATCCAAAGAAAAACCATCAGCCTATCTTGCTCTGGACAGATTATAGAAAGTAATGTTAAGCAGCAGCAGCTTTCATTCCTTCCAGAAGTTTGCATTGGTCACCTGGTGCTTCTCTCTTGTCGTAGCTGTTCCAGGAATAAATACTGCAGGGACAGGGGTTGTGCAAATACCACAGGTCACATTTTCATTCTCAAATTACCTTGCATGCAAAAGTAAAATGGGTAAAATATACCATTAATCAGCCAGTTATGTAGGGTGTCCTGACTTAGGATGCAGAGTATTGCTAAAGCCTTGTGCTGGCAATTTGATATGGATTTTAAGGTCCTTGTTTAGGACTGTTAAGCTGCTCTATGGATATCTTCCCCATTGATCTCTGTCTCCATTCTCATTCTTTTTAATTGAACAAGACAGCTCAGAAAAGTAAAATTGCAAGAGCTTGTACAGGTGCGGGCCATAGGAGGGAGGGAATTGAACTGTGCTATCATCTTACATGAATTTTATGTGGTTATTTTTTGCCTGGGTTTCATAAGCAAGCTGAGTTTTTAAATCTCTTTTTAAATGAGAGAATTATGTGCTCTGCTCCAAGTGTACGTGGACTTCTGTCGAGATGACTGAGTACTAAGACTAATGTTTTTTTGACTGTGTAGACAAAGGCAGGCAAGGCCCTGGTCAGCCGAACTTGTCTCTCCTGCTTTCAATATCTAGTGCTCTGAGAAAAGCTTCCTGCCTTTGGAGAAGGGAAGCACACCAGGCGTTGTCTCAGTAAATCCGAAGTAATCCTATTGAAGAAAACGTGTTAAATAATGTAAGTGAATAATAAGATAGGTGCAGCCAGAAGATGGTCTGAGCATTTTCATGCCTAGTCTTTTACGTTAATAAAGCTGAAAGGTATTGGTGCATATGAGGTTAAAATGACATCTGGGTTACCTTTGGGTTTTGCTTTTGTATTTTGCAGGATTTTTCTCACATTGCCTCTTATAATAGGGTATTGACAAAGCAGCCTGGAGTACCAGCCAGCTCCAGAAACCGCTTTGGTTCTCTCGTCACACAGAGAATGAGGATGCGGGATGCGGAGTTTAAGGCTCCCTACTGCCATGCATTTGCTAGGTTATATTATCATGCATGCAGCGCGTCACTGGCTGTTTTACATAATATAACTAATTGGAAATAAAACAGCATTGGAATGTAGAAATTGTCACAGAGTTCATTAGACAGTTAGCAATAAAAATAAAGCCTTTTAACCTCCTGTAAAAGCGGTAGTGTTAGCTGAGCCTCCTGCTCTTCCAGCAGGGCAGAATTCCTTGGAGTAAAAGCTGTTACTCCGTGAAGCTTGCAACAAAACTTAGAGCAAGTGACAGATTTCGCTCAGCAGACTCAAGTGTACATCCAAGAACATAAAAGAGTTAAGAGATGCTGGACAGCGGCCATGTAGTACCTTGTAGGTTAAAAGAGCAATTTTAAAATCAATACTTTTGTTTAACTGGTGACCAAGGTAGTAGTTTCAGGCTAGGTGAAATATGTTAAGAGCAAAGCCTTTTCACAAGGAGCCTTTTCAGGTTATCTGTGCTGGAGTACTTGGCGATGTCGTGTTGGACATGCATGGCACCTGGGAATTGCAAATAAACTAATCTCGATGTGACAAAAGCGTGCATAATTATTTTGAAACCCGAGGGAGATTGAAATGGCCCTAACTTGGTGGTATCCCGTAAGTGATAGACAGGCAGCTGCAGAATTTATAATGGATCATTTTCCTAGAAGATGAGAAGGAAACTTAAAATAACCTCTCCTGCTGCAGCTCTAATACGCTTGCACTTCTAATTGCGAGGCTGGGAGCAGGATTGAGCGACGGCAAGCCCTTCAACGCCACAAGCAGCGCTGACTCTGGCTGTTTCATGGCTTGTGCCTGGCTCTTTTGTGAGGTCTGTGAGTCTTCCTTGGCCCCCGCTATTTCTTTTCTTAAGGTTATTAGAAGAAATCACAACTCCATCCGGGCACAGTAGTCGAGAACTGTCATCAAACAGCCAATGCCCAGCTCTAAAATAGGGTAGTAAGTCAAGGCGGACTGTTTCCCCTTCTAGTTCCTGAGGAAAATCTCTTTCCTTCTCTAAGTAGTTCTCTGAATTTTTACCAGCTGGAAAAAGAATCCAGTTACACCCTGATAATGATATACAACACCAAAAAAATCAATCTATCGATCTCCTTAGTGTATACCAAATTCAAAGTGATCAATCAAAACACAGAAGATAAATCAGCTAGCTGGTTGCAACTCATCAGCTTTAGGCAGAACTAGATATTTTGCAGTCCCATACTATAACAAGAGACTTTGTTTTTATTGCACAAAGCAACAAGTAGGAAAAATTATCATAACGGTTCTTGTATGAGAAGATGAGAAAGCAAGAGATGCGGCGTCTGAGGTCAGGAAGCACCAGTCAGCAAAAAGAACGTAAATTGCAAGCAGAACGGCACGGGCTTTGAGGAGTGTACCAGAAACAGAAGTCCCTAATTGTTGGCTGGTGCTAGCCGTGAAGTGAGAGGTCGCAGTTCTGCCTCTCAGCCAAGGCAAAATTCTGCTGCCTCGTTAGGGACTGCTGTGAACTGAGCTGACTTCGGAGAAAGTCCACGAGGTCTTCACAGCTGAGGGTCTGCCTGCAGCGTACCATACCATGGCCCCCTCGCACCTGGGTGTTTGTTTGTTGCCTTTGCCTGTAATGTGTCTGGTCCAGTGCACTACTGGAATTCATCTCAGTGTCATGGGAGCTGGAGATTTAAATGTTAGCGGTCAGGAGGGAAAAAAACACCATTTTCTTCTTTGAAGTGGCAAAGTTGTTGAGGGAGGGAGAGGGGAGTGAAGAAAGCTGGGCAGTTAGTTCCCAGAAATCTGGAACATTTTCCTGCTTAAAGAGGATCAGAGAAATGAGAGGTGCAGTTTTCTGAAAGGACCCCCTCAAGTCCCCAAAACGGGAACTCCTCAAACCACTCCCTGCCTTCAAAGTCCCAGCCCTTCTTATTCTTGTGGCATTAAAAGCGAAGTAGAGGAACATAAAAAAGGATGGTAACATGCAGAAAAAACATAAGACTGAAAAAAACAAACAAACGAACAAAAATATCTTAGCATATCTGCTTGACATACTAAAATAGTTCTGTTTTCTTGAAAATGTTTATTGGAAAATGCATTACAAAACCTTGTAACAGCTGGAATATGGTGATCTAATTGCTGTTTCAATAGCACTGTGAACATGCAAACATATTTCCTATGCAAAATGTCAAAAAGGCAGCAATCAAAGCGAGGCTTTAAGCTTCAAAACAAAGAAACAATGAGCTGATTTGTAAACATTTATTTCTAAGGTTACATTTAAAACCGAAATGGAACAGAATAGGTTTGGAGGCAGTGCAACAAATCTTTGTACAAAACATGAGATCTGGGGAGAGTGGATGTCTGCTGTCTGGGAATTGCTCGGGCTGCATCAAGATCTGGTTCCCAGCGGTGCTGGAAGTCCTTTAAACAATGTATTCTTCTGATTCAAACAAAATCTTTGAAAAAATTGTCTCAGGGGCTGGTGTTTGCTCACTTTGATGGTCTGGAAGGCCACGTTACCGCTTGAGAGTGCCGCAGGAGTTCGCTGCAGTGCCAGCAGCCTGCTTGCGTGGTGATGGTGGTGGCTGGGCGCAGCCTGGAGATGTGGGCAGCCAGAGCCCACGGTCCTTCTGCCCAAATATCTCCTGTGCTTCTCACATAATGCCCTGCGAACTGCCTGAGCTGGGTGAGGAGGAAATCAGGTTACGGGGCATGTCCCTGCTCCGCACCAACCTGTGCCAGCAGCACGAAATGAAAATCCTCTTAAATATTACTTGATAAAGAAATAAATCTGTTTGAGAAGTAAATTTACTTTTCACCAAGGCTATCCATTTGTAAGATTCTTACTGTATTGTGCTTGCAAATAGCATTTATTTCTGTAGCGTAAATATGCAAGAGTTCATTTTAATAAAAAGTAAGCCCTAAAATAAGATAAACCCCATGACTAGACTTGCATTGAAGATTTAAAGTGCATTCATCTGCTGTTTTTCTATATAAATATTCATTGGTTTAGTGCTCTCAGGTGTTGGAACTTTTAATCTGCATTCAGATGGAGGTACTTTAATCAGAGAGTTCATAAAAGTCTCTAACTTTTTTCATAAAAAATAGAGTAGTAGATATAACAGAGGGCTGCAAAAGCTTAAAAAAAAGCTAAACCGCAGCTCTAGGAGAAAAAAAAAGTAAACACCAAATGGCATTTTGTGCCATAATATCAATATTCTATTAAAAATAAATCTCTCACTGTTAGACCGAAGAGTCTCAAACAACCTGTCACTTCACTGCAGTCTTCAGAGATGACTGATAATGGGGAAAAAATCCCATAGCATCTGTTTACCATGTACTCACACAAACTGTTAGGAATGTTTTTAAATGTCAGCAGTAATGTATGCATGTATTAGCTATCACAGAGCAACAGCTCAACAAAGACAGCATCACTGCCACACTGGGGGCTTGTGCTCTAAATTAGGGAGGTCAAGTGACGGAGGTACAAGCTGGGTATTTTTCAAACCATATTGTTTGCCTTATGCAAACCAGAATAAACTGTGCAGTCAGACGCAGTGACAGTGCCAACGTATGGAGTCTGTGCACTCGGAGAACGGCTAAGCGGGATTAGGGTAAATCTTTCCATTGCAAGAACGCTAATTGTGAAAGGCGCTGAATTTAAGGTCAGTGGGATGTGCATGGGGGTAAGGTGGTTCAGGCTGTTGTTTGCATTAGCAAGGAATCACCTTTTGTTCGATAACCTAAGCATTCATCACATGTAGGGTGTCGTATAGGTGCAGGTGCTGACTAAACAGTGCTTGTGTGGCAGCATTGTTAGCAGCTGCTCTATTACCTGACAATTCTGTGCTATTTAACTGCTTGGATATGGAGCAGGGTATGTTGTCCTGGCAAAGTCATTGTGCTACAAGCTGCTTTTCACACTGAAATTCATAAATCAGTTTTTCCCCCGTTACTCCGTAATAGAAACGTCTCTCTCCCTCTGACTCTCTTTGAGTGTGCACAGGTTTTTTCTTGTTTGCCACTAAGACCACACGTTGTTAAATGTTCATTCTGCAGTCAAAATGTGTGAAGAGTTGGGTTTTTTTTTTTTAAATGATGAAGCAAACACATTTTTTCTGCCCTAAGCCCTATGTGGTAAGCCTGGTCCTGCCTCGAAAGTTGCGTGGAGTGCTGGGTCTTAAGAGAAGCGTCAGTCCAAACAGATTGCAGGCAGAAATTAATTCCTACCGCTGCCTCTCCCAGCCCCCCGACACGGAGCCGCTGCAGCAGACACCTGTGTTGACACAGACACAGCGCCGATTTTGGAGAGGATCCCTGCGGACCTGTCGGGGGCCGGCGGCGCGGCTGGGCCACAGCCCGGGAGCTAAAATGGCGCACGGGCCCGACCGTAGGTGTGTGAGGTGACAGGGCGGTGGGCCTCTGAATGCCACCTTTGTTGCTCCCCCAACCCACAGTGAGCATTGTGGAGCTGCCCATAAAGGTGTGTGGCCTTTAGTGAGTTAAGGGAACTCTACCGAGCAGTCTTTAGAGAGTTTTCTGTCCTGACATTTCTTTTATGGAGGTGTGGGCCGTGATGGCTGATAGGCAGTTTCCATACAGTGTTGTAGTGGCCTTTAAATCTGGCAGTTAAAAAATAAAAAATAAAAAGCCGAAAAAGAGCAGAAAGAGATCAAGGACATAATGTTCTTGATGAAACAGACTGAAATCCCTGAACAGCAAAGAGAGTTTTTTTCTCCTTTAATTATCTAGATCATTTGGCCAGCTGCGAGCCATGAACCCAGCTGGTCGGCTGGGGTGCGCGAGGGAGGCTCTGGTAGCGTGGCTCTTCAGCCTAAAAGCTGAACGTAAATGTTCTCCTCTTGGCAAAACGGCTCTGAGAAGAGGTATCCCGAGTACATGGGAGGGAGATATCCTTCAGGAGATGTTTGACTGCATAGATCGGTGAGGTCCCTGTTCCCCTCGGTGGGGAGAAGGGCTGCTGGGGGCTGGCCAGCTCCTCGGCCGGGTGGTTCAGCTGGATCCTAGCAGAGCTGCGAACCAGTTCCCTAACTTCTGAAGTGGGTAATTGCAGTTGAATTAGAGCCTCGAGAAAGTAATTATTAGAGGCATTGTGGAACACCCTGCTAACCCAGCAGTAAATTAAACCACAGACTGGGAACAACTGGCGATCGTGAGATTAGAGCTTCCTTTCGGAAATTTGTTCACTTGTGGTAAGTATATGCTTTTCTCTTTCCCAGTTCTAAGACTGAACGTTGCCCCTTTGGAGCAGTAGACTGGTGTTGCTCCTGTGATCAGCAGGTGAGGGACGGTCTGTGGTTAGAAAAAGCTTCTGAAACTGGGTTAGGAAAAAATGCATTGATTTTAGAGTTGGGAAGGTCCTGCAAAATGGACAGGAGATACCCAAAGTTGAACACACAATGAAAGGCGTGTTTTGAAAAACTATGAAAGTTTCCTTGCCTGTCTTATTATAAAAATAAAAAAATAAAAACAACACATGATGCAGAGGTTTGAAAGCAAGGACATAAAGTTAGAATGTTGCGAGACAGAAGAACCACATTTCAGAGAAAACTGCATTGAATGTATTACCAATGCACAAGCAAAGCTTGAAGAACTGTGAAAAACTTAAGCTTAGCAGCAGGAGTAAACAGCAGTTTCTGAGGGCTAGTTTCTGACACCTTTGTTCATGTAGCTGGTTCAGAAAGCATTGACAGGCTTTTTCATTCTTTGCTGCTAAATGTTGAATACACAACCATTTCAAAGGTACACTTTTTAGGCATCAAAAAAGATACCACTGCAAAATTACAGTTATTTCCCCAAATGATGCATCTTTTTTGAATATTGTGCAAAATGTATTCTCAGGAGAAGAGAGCTTTCTTTTGACCTTTTAGAAAAATATAATTTTTGTATGCCTTTCTTAATGCGTTAGTACCATACAAAAAGTGCTCTTATTTTTATATGAATTTTAGCTCATTCCATGCTTGGTTCTTACAGTGACACACTGGTTTTCCCCAGATGAAGATCTGATCCAGTTCAGACCCAGCTTTTTAAGGAAATTGTGCCGTTTGTGAAATCATTCAGAATTTTAATTTGTAGCTGTAATTTCAGAATAGAGATGTCCACATTTGGCAAATAAAAAGCTGCTGATAAAGCCCAAAAGGAGCACGGTGCCTCAGTGAGCAATGTAGAAAATGAGGCTCCTCCTTGCTTCTTGGGATTATAATAGCATCTATGAAACAGCAGAAGTCTGTTGGGATATCAGGGCAATTTACATGTCCTTTCAGCATTACTGCGGGCTCTTCATGGCTGGCCAGTCCTTCATTGTGAGCCCCTTGAGTTTGGAAAGTCCCTCAGACCAAATCAGAAATAACTGCCACTAATATACACGCTCCTATATTTGGGTTTTCAGCACAGCTCTCTTCTCAGGGCATGTCTGCACAGCAGTGATAAATCGTAGACGGCCTCCTTTCCCACATCACGCTCCTCTTTCTTTCTTGCATTAATGGATTTGCAGCTGAACAGAAGTCTGGAATGTGTAAGCAGTGATAACTCTTTGTGTTACTTTAAAACATTTTCCTTGGCCTCTCGTCTGGATATTTGAGATGGTCATAACTCTAAGTCCAGAAAGAGATGAGAAAGAGGAGCCAGGTGCTTGGAGGCAAAACATGCTTGGTGCCAGCTTTCCTAGGCAGCTACCTGGTCCTTGAGACAGCAGAGTCTGCATTCGAGGCTGCCGGAGAAGGTTGGTGCGTCCCCTGCAAATTATCCTCTGCTCACTTATTGCTCACATAAACTGAGCACAACACCGTATACACGATTCATACACGTGCACACAGATGGGTGCGTATTTACATACCAGTTCATGCAGCGGGAAGGATCGCTGACACAGCCTGGAACTGCAGATGTTGTCACCAGGCCAGAATTGGGGATGTGCATTTATCCCCCCACTTCAGCGACGGCAGGCGTTCATTTTGTCCTTCTGATGTTTTGTAACAGCTCCTGATGCCTGTTTGACGTGGTTGTTGTCCCTTAGCATTAGCTTCCAGGCAGTGAAGGGAATCTATAAGTGGCTCCGTTTCTTCACCTACTGCTTGCTTTATGGGGCTTTTTTGTAATTCTCCGATGTCCTCTGTCCGAGCCCCTTTCAGACAGGAATGAATTAAACATCTCAGCAGCATTCAATGGCATCCTGCTTTTATACAGGGCGAGGAGGGCTGAGGCCAAGTCACTCTGGTGATTTCAGATTTTCACTGTATTTTAG
The DNA here is from genome assembly GCF_013377495.2 of Cygnus atratus. Lineage (NCBI taxonomy): Eukaryota > Metazoa > Chordata > Aves > Anseriformes > Anatidae > Cygnus > Cygnus atratus. Next base: position 59,029,431 of record NC_066365.1, read on the forward strand.
CACAGTTTCCAAAGTTAAATGAAACACTTGCTGAAAATATGGTGTATTTTGGAAGCTGGGACTACGTTCCTGGGATGCTGCTGAAACCAGTGTCCTGTGTGAATTCCCCAAAGGCGCTATGAATACCTAGTATTTTTCCCATGGAAAGTGTAGTGCCTAGCACTGTATTTCCTAGCTCTGATAACACACAGAGCCTCAGTTTCGTGGTTCCTGGTTGCCTGCTTCAACTAAAACTCTTAACTTTCTTATTCCTCTTTTACAGAAGGAAATACTTCAGAAGCATCTTGGATTTTGTATGCTGTTTGGGTGGTTCCAAGAGGAACACATAAATCACCTCTAATATTTGGCTTAGGCTTTGCTCAGAATGATGCAATTTCACAAGAGTTGGCTGTAAGTGGTATTTCTAGACATAAATTTTTAAAGGGAAACGAAAGCTAGTTCAGCAATGAGGCATTCACAGAGGGACCTAAGAAGAGTAACAATGAAAATAGTTGCGGTCCTCTAGAACTAGGCTTGGTAAGAGGTCTTCTCTGAATACATGAGACATCCTCTTCTTGAAAATAACTGTCTTGGGGTTAGTTATCTGTGTTTTACTTTTAGCCTAGCAACCGGCAAGTTGTGTAGCATTAGCTACATTAGCCAATTTCCATCTCCATACCACTACCTCCTGATGGGAGGATGTTACATACCTCTCCCTCAGGACTCCTGTAACAGTACATCGTAGGGATGATGCAAAATTCTGGTCTCAGTTAAGATGATGTAAATCCACAGTACTTTGCCTGACCTCTTGGGAGTTTGTCTGGATTTTAGTATTCACTTTGTTGATACAATTCCAGTTTTGCTTAGAGAAGCCTATAAGAAGCAGTCTGTTTTGTCTTAGACCTTGCTTTCTTCCCCTTCCCTTTTATTTGAAATGTAGGGCATGAACTTGGGTTCAGTGGGAGCGCCATACCCAATCTGTCAACATTTTTATCTATTGCCTTGTAACATATGGTGCTGATTCTTACTAAAAAGTGATTTACAATTTGTAAATGTCTAAATTAATTCTACATTATTTAGAAATCGATACTTATTTGAATTGATTATATTTCTATGCCCTTAATTTCTTTTTTTAAGAAAAGGGCTGACACCAGCACTTGCAGACGAAGATGAAATTTCTCCACTAAAAATCCTGGAAAGCTGTTCCTCTGATTGTCCGTGTTTAAGGACAACACCATTCTAAAATGCTCATGTTTCCTCATTATTAAAATAACACATTGCAGTTTTGAGCTTGCTGGTGGTGATTTGACTGATGCAATGCTAATGACTCCAATGGATATACTTCTGATTTGCATTGAAATTGCAGAAAAGCAGGACTGGTCCCCAGATGGAGGAAAATTAAAAGTCCAGAGCTCAGTTCTTGCCTGCTTTGCATAATGTATGGTCCCTTGCAGGATGGGTGCAAAGCTCAGGATTCAAGAAAGCGGGCGGTCAGATCTGTGTGGCAAAGCGAGGTGGTGGCTGGGTGAGGAGCAGCTACTTGGGTTTCATTCCCAGCCTTGCCTGTGGCATCCTCAGGGACTCTGGGTCCTTTCATTTCCATTATGCAAAATAGGGTGGCTAATACGACATGCTTAAAGTGTTGTTGAAAAGATTCATTATTTCTAAATAAACTGAAGCTAAATGCAACTATTAACAACTATAATTTGGAAAATGTTTGTTTTAGAGTTCTGTGAATGTGGAGTTGGTAGATTTGCACTGAACAGCTATTTTGAGATCGGGAAGGTCGTCCTTGTTAAGATAACAAGCATTGTCATGAAGGAGGAGTAAAGAAATTTGGTGTCATCAAGACAAAGGAAAATCTAATGATTCAGTAAAACCATAGTGAGGATTTTTTACTTTCAGGGTAGAATCACAAAGAATTTACTTAAAATAATTGCAGGAGGTAAGAAGATTGTCGTAAATTCCTCGGTTCTTTTGTGTTTACAATAAATTTGAGTTTGTGATATGATCAAGAAGCCTATTTACTCCTGATTATGATGTGTAAGTAAAACATAAAAAGATGTATATTTTTTCCTTTCAAATATCAAACATTCCAACTTTGATGCGATTCTCACAGTCAAAGTGGACAGCTGGCCTAGTATCACCTATTGATAGTGATTTACTTGGCAGTAAGGTGTATTTATTTTCTGTACTGAGCATTTGCATCACTGTTCTCATATTTTCCTCATCCTGTGCACATTTAAGTCACTGAAGAGTAACACCAAGTGCATTGCTTCTGCTTCTTTCTCTCTCATGTGAGAGTCGTTCCTTCTCTAGGAGAGGTCTGTGCCTCTCGGGTGCTGTTGCAGCTGCAGTTTTCACTGCAGGAAGTGCAGGGCATGCCTTCGGTTGGAAGTAGCACAGGTAATCATCGGTGAGAGCAGTGGACCTGACAGACCCTCCACGCCAAGGAAGGATGCTGTCAGTTCTGTAGCTACGTCCAATTGTCACGTGCAAGGGTCTGCTGGATCCCAGGTGCTCCTAAGCTTTGCAGTTAGTTGAGTGGGAACTTTCAAGATCGCAAAAAAATGGGTTTGATGCTGGGGGGCTATCCTGCTACCCCCAGGTGTGCTTTTCACAGCTCTGTACTCACTTCACTTCACCCTCCCATGTCCTGTGGCCGGTCTCCTTTCCATTCCTTTTGAGAGTACAGGGGTAATGTCTTCTGGTTAGGAGCCTTTCTTTCTCCTCAGCCTGATTCTCTAATCTTCTCTAAGTTTCTAATTTTCATTTGCCTTGGATAAGAAAAATCCCAAGCACTAGCCCTGCCAGCTGGCGTCTGTGTGGAGAATCATTAGGAGGCAACAGAGCTACTTGTTGCACCACATAAATAGCCCAGCATTCCAGATCTCTCTCCTGTTGTCTGCAGCAAGCAGAAATGTTCTGCTACAAAATGGGGGTTCTACTTGACAGAGCAGGCTCTGATGCGGCGTGATAAAATACATGTTCTGTGGCGGATAGCAGGCATTTCACATCCAGATAAGGCCATGTTTGCAATATGCCACAAACACACATAACAGAAATACTAGAGATGTATTGATTTACCTTTTCTCAAAGATGTGAATACCAGATGTGTGACTGGTTCTTGAAAATCCTGCTCTCAGTTTGGTGGATTGTGTGTATTATACTTACGTGAAACAGCTGAAATGAGAGAAGGACACTTAAATTTTTCATCTTCTCTAAATTGGTAATATTCGGAGAGTCTTGTATCAGTACCTTCACTTTATAATGCCTTATCTGAAACCTTTGTTAGAGAGGAAGGAATTGTATGAGTGCAAAAATAAGAGTACTTCTTTATAAATACTTGATTCTAGGACTTTTCAAAGGTTTTTTTTTTGTTGTTTTTTTTTTTTTCCCCTCAAAGTTCTAGGATAAGCAGTTTTGTTCCCTTTATTCCACCCATATCTCTACTTTTCAGGATTTCTGTTGTTGCCTTGGATTACTGAGTATCGTGAAAGAGACTTATATTGTGATATTTCCAAGAAAAATGGAAGTAGAAAATGTAAGAAAATCACAGGAAAACCAATTCTCACGTGATTTTCCATAATTTTGTATGGATTCAAAGGGTTTAGTTTGTTCAGAAGGTATTTGCAACTTCCTTGGTGATTGATGATCGAGATAAAGCTCATTTCTCTTCTCTTCTCTTCTCTTCTCTTCTCTTCTCTTCTCTTCTCTTCTCTTCTCTTCTCTTCTCTTCTCTTCTCTTCATTTACTTTTCTTAATACGGTTGTTTCTCCTCCAAATTCCTAAAGCACTCTGTTTTTTAAGGATGTAAGTAATTCTACATCTGAAATGTTTGTCTGAAATAACAGACGGTGGAGTAGAAAAACAGAAAAATAACCTTGTTAAAATTCTGGAGGCACATTACTGTCTGTTCCTTCATCACTGAATCTACAGAACTCCTCAGAAATTTACCCAGAGTCTGGTGCAATAACCTTAGTATGTTATCACATTTGGAAGATGCAGTTGTCTACACGTTACGTTCAGTGCCATAGATAATATAATCAAGTTTTATTAGTAATGAAAATATGAGATGTTTTAGTGTTGAACTAAGGGATGTGATGAACTTCTCAGTTTCTGTAAACGTTTAGTTACAGACTTTTTTTCCTCTGTGAACAGCAATACCTGGTGCCCAAAGACATAGGAAGGGCTTGTTCACAAATACTCCTACAGGAATAAATCTACCATCTTTCCTGAAGAAAGTAGTATCTAATGATCCTGTTATTAAACTAAAACCAACCTGAACGACTTTATGACAAAGTTAAAACCATATTAAATTAAGATATATACTGAATGCATCTATTTATATTAAAGCAGCATGCAGTGAAATCCTTCTTAAATGAATACTTGATAAAGGAATACCTTGACAGTAGAAGGTTATCCTCCTGAGAGGTCATCGCTGCTGCCACACCAAAAACATCTAGCAGGGTAAGGATGAGTTTCTTGTTGGTTATTTTTACCCCAAAATAGGCATGTTCTAAGTTAGGAGCCATTATTCCTAACATTATTAAACGGAGATGAAGTAAAATACCAGTAGTGCGTGTTGGTCTGTTGTTGGGTTGTGGACCTAGACAGCTGGAGTAGAGTGATATATGAGTTGTTTCGGCTTGAAATTAAAAAGAAGCGGAGATGTGAGCACAACCAAAGAACCTTTGGCTTTTCAACACTTCAACATAGCTGTAATGCTTATAAAAATAATAAATAAATAAATAAATAAAAATAAAAATGCTTATAAAATGCTTTATAAGCATTACAGCTATGAAACCACCACTCCTCCTGTTTTCCGTGTGATCCACAATGTCCCTTTGCACCCTGAACCTTGTGTGTTGGTACAAGATTTTCACCTGTTCAGCGCTAATTCCTCTGTCCCTTACAGGCCTTTCATACCAGCGTAGCCCTTGCATAAGGGAAGCTGCATACCTACACGGGAAATTAAGCTCTCTCTTCTGCGCCATTAACTTCTCACTAAATGCATGTATGCCACGTGGAGGCTGATTTCTTCAGGGCGCTGATGTTATTGGGGTCCCCGGTGGCTAACCATAGCTAACCAGCAGCAACCCCGCTCCCATGACGTGAACAGTTAAGACTCGTTAATCTCTTTTCAGCAGTTTCTGGTCCTTCGAAAGACAGCACTGGTGGAAGAGTAAAAAAAAAAAAATATCTCAAAGACAATAAAAAAAGAGATGTGCCACAAGCAGGCTCTGTGAAGTATAAGGACCCTTAGCCTGAGTCGGATTGCAGCTAGACAGGAGTCAAAGCAGTTTGGCAACGCGTGGCTGCGTCTCGGAGCAGGAACGTGCAGAGATGCTCCTGTCAGATTTGTTGGCCAATGTATGGCTAGGCATGTCTCTCCAAGATGATACTTGGAGAATGAGATAGTAATGCCAATTGTCTGGATATGAAATGACAATATTTGACATCACTTCTGCTAATACTGACTGCCAGAAAGGGACATCAGGGAATGATCTCTCTATCTATCTAGAGCTAGAATCGAAATCCTAATATTGATCATCCTTGCTCCAATTTCTGTTAGCTGCCCTTACAGTTTACTTCTCTCTCATGCTTGATTTCATGGGTTGCTATCTGATCTTAGGTTTTAAGTTTAGCATTGTACCGTGATTTCATGATCACAGAGACCCCCTTACTGTGCTGGAAGCACCCACAGGCACCAGACTACGGAGTCTTGAAGAAATGCAGCTAACATCTCCTGTGTAATTTTGTCTGCTGATCATCATTTTCCCATTCTTTTTAAATTTTTTAATTTAGAAAAAAGTAATGCTTTTTTTGCAGTAAAATAATGTCTTTTTCGACCCACAATTTGCGATTGCGTGGGATATTCCAATAGTCTGACTCATAACAATACATGTAGAGCTAAAATGTGATACTGAGCAAGCATTCATGAGGATCTGATTTGTCAGGAGTCGCTTTCTTTGTTCAGGAGTGACATATGGGACTTGCACACATCTCTGCACACTTACGTTTATTCATAACTGTGTAATCTGAGTTTAAGTACTAGAGGAATTTAAAAAGAAACATTGCACAGAAAACTCGACGTGAGGCCTCCACATTTTGTTGTGATTTCATAAAACTGTGTGAATTTTGAGAAAACACGGAAAAAAAACAAGGCTTTGTGTTTTTAATATTGCTTCCTATCAAAATAGGCCACAAAGTTTTGCCATAAACAGTACATTTTTCAAATGCATTTTTACTGTAAAACTGGGAAAAATACAGAAATGAGGGAATGTTTTTGTGGAGATTAGTATTTTTGTTAGATCAACTGATTTAGCTGGAAAAACAGAAAAGCTCTCTCTTGTATAAAATAGAGTCAGCACACGTGAAGTGTGTCTGAGTTTATTTTAGGAAAAAACAGTTGCTTTGGGAAAAATGCACAATTCGTACAAAAGAGGATACAGGTGATAGAGAAGTGGTAAGGCCATTTGCCCAGCTGGAAATAGGAACATAGAGCTGAACACTGAATCCAGCACACAGCTACTTCTAGAACTGTCTTCATCTAGTATCTTCCATAAGTCCATGTTGAAACCGGTTACTTTTCTCACCTGTGATATTCTTACCAGAAGTCCTTTCTCAAGTGCCATATTGGTACACAAACTGCATCGAATTCTTCAAGTGCCCAGGGCAGAATGTGCTTCTCACTCCAGTCCTCATCCTAGCAATCCTCTTCTGCATCCATCAAGGTCTGTATCTGTCTCAGGAGCTGGTAGCCAGAGTCGAACTTAGCTTTGCAGAGGACGTCTCACCACATCCACGCATGAGCCTTTTTGCCCTTCCCTTTGATCAGCATCATGCCTTACAGTTATTCTCTTAAACCCGTCTTCTCTGCTTTAACTAACGATTTCCTATGCAGGTGATAAATCCTTTGCCAAAGTCCAGAGAGACGAGGTTGCTACATGGTCTTGAAAATTAGTTATCATATCAAAGGAGCTTATTAGTTTGGTTCAGTCTGCTTTTGATAAATCCATGTTGATTTCCATGCCATTTTCCATTTGTCTATACCCCTTAAGTATTCCCTCCTGGAAAAATTGTTCTAAAGCCTTACATGCTTGTAAGATCTGATGAACAGCCTTGTATTTGCATGCATCGCTTTCCCCTGTCTGAAGTACATAAGTCATTTTATCTGCTAATCTTCAGTCCACCCTGGTTTAATCATTTGTTTTGATGCCCAGCCTGTAATTTGGTGTGCCACTTCGTTCAGAAGTTAGAAGCTGTGATCACCTTCTTCTCCTGACCTGAGGGAATTAGGGAAATGGGGTTTTGCTTCCACGTTGGATTTGATCGTTTCCATTTTTACACCCTGCCTTTCTGTGCCACCAGTGGCCCATCAGTGCCTACACCTGTATTGTCATTTCAGTTCTGTGACAGTTTGCTTCTCTTTCCTCTCCTCCTGATGTCACTACATAGTTGCCCAGCCTGGTCCAAGCTGTTTACTGAATTTTACTATTAAAGGTGGAATTGTAAAAAAAGAGCTACTAGCTAACCTTTTTTGAGGCAAGTCAGTGGTGAGACCCTCCACGTGCTCCCACTGAAATTTTGCATAAGCCTTACATTGCTTTCTGAGGGGAAAGAAAGGTGACAGAGGTGACAAGTGTAATATTTCAGTTGATCTTCAAAAATAGAGTAGGCTTCAGCATGTATATGGTTAAAGTGCAAACTGCCCCAAACACTCAAGTTTTTCTGCAAAATTGCATGATTTTTTTATTTTTTAGGAAAAATATCATGAGATAGCATTTTCAGAGGGAAAAAAGCTCACCCAGACAATGTTGCCTTGCTGCTAGAATGATGGGAGCTGCAGATTGTCTAAATGTGTACCACTTGTACACGGTAGCAGTCTTTTAGGTTGAAACCTCTGCTTAAATGGCTGCATTTTGCAGATGGTATTGAAACTGCATGCATTCTGAGGCTGGAAGCGTGTACTTAGACTATTAGGTCTATAAAAACGGAGAGTCAAATCTTGCATCCTTTTTTTGGGACTGCTTGCAGGACTGGTCCCTGAGCTTGCAGGGATTCCTGTTTTGAGCTATCTCTTCATTAGCAAATACAGAATTTACCTGGCAATAAAAGGTATCTTTGTATCACGTATAGTCACAATAATGTTTATTTAAATATTATCTGATTCCCTCAGCACTTTTATTATTTACCAGTAGAAAAAATGATACCATTACTTTTCTCTGAATTCTTAAAAATGACAATAGTGCAATTAAATTACTGAATTCATTTATATTTAATTGTACTTTTGGTTTTAATGTGCTATTGGAGGACATTTCTTTCTGTGACTGTTAGTTTTCCATGCAACATAAGAAAATCTAAAGCTATATTAAGGAAATATATTACATGGGCAAAGACAAAGTCTCATTAGTGTTATTTATGGCATGCTGAAACCTCATTAGGAGAAGGTATGCTGGATTCAAAAATGCATTACTGTGAATGGTTTTTTGGGGGGGTTAGGAGAGAAATTGCTTTTATTGTGTTTCTTTATCACATACAGAGTGGTTAGTGGACATGTTGGTTTCTTAAAGCGTAAAATAAATTAAGATAGAAGAAAACGAGTAATTAATCTAAGCGGTAAGTATAACCTCATTACAGATGGAGAATAGCCTGCACATGGTCACAAGGAGTTTCTGTTTACTGATCACCTTAGTTTCAACTAACCATTAATTTTTAACTTCTTTCACTGGAGGTAAAAAGTGATATTTTTCAGCATGGTAGTTTGCATCTTAAGCAGTAATAATGTGCTTTTAGTGCACTTCAGACCAGGGATGAGTGAAACTTGAGGTGCAGAGTCACAAATAGCCCAATTTAGGTAGTAGGATTTGCTCTAATGAGAGCTATATATCCAGTCCTGCGTAAATATTGTGTGGTAGGCATACAAGGAAACCATTATTTGCAAGTAAATGAGAACAAAAGGAGAGTCCCTGAATTGTCAGACTCAGACAGGAAAGTCATTTTGTGTGGGCAATATCCTTCCCCGGGTCTGTGTCGCTGCCATTACTTACTAGTGACTTGAGCAGCCATGAAATGAAATCCCTCTCTTCCTGCAGACCTTGATCCCCGGTGCCATCGGTGCAAAACAGATGCGAGCAGTTAGTTCCCCTCTTCATTTGGTGCCTGCTGCAGTTGGTCACTGTCAGCCCCGCTCCACAGCTGACAAACTCTCTCACGTCGGTGCCTCACAAGGCTGCCTCCTGACAGCGACGCTACCTGCTAGCCACACGCGCTGTTTTGACTCGGTGTGCCAAATCCATTTAATGCCAGCGCTACACACAGCCGTTCTGATGGGGCGTGCATGTTCAGGCTTCCTACGCTACGCCTGTTGGTAAGCGGGAGTACCTGCGGGGCTCCTCTATGATGAAACACCCGTTCTTCTGGTAATAGTTCCATCGTGTGACATCCAACGTGTGACATCCAGCTGTAACATTTATGAAATGCGGTTCTTGTGTTTGTCCATGCTCACTTGTGACGAGGCTAGACCAGCTCAGTGAACCCCTAAACGCTGTCCGCGTTCTCTCCCCGCATGTTTTAAACACAGGATGCCACCTTGGGGCTCCTTGCTTGCTCAGAGGACTTTAGATGTTAAGGCATAAATTTGTGATAGGATCACGGAATTTTTATCAGCATAGTTAGTTTTCAGGTGACAGACGGCTAATTCTGGAGTTTTTCTCTGAACTAAATCCCAGCACGGTACAAAGGTTTATGAAGACCTAGTAGTTGAACTAGGTGCTGTGCCTGTTCCTTTGCTGAAGGACCTGGAAGCTACGTATGAAAAGACAACCCCACTGAATTTTTCCCTGCATTGGTAAGAAGTCACAAGTAGTCTTTGCTTAAAAGTGATCTATTTATATAAACAAAGCAGACTGGGAGGGGGTGGAAGGAAAGCATGCAGGCAAAACAAATAAAATGACAATTTTATCAAATATGTGAAAGCTACCTTCTTTTTCACATAATTTTCTTCCTTTAAAAGGTTTCTGGGAGAAGATGAGGGAAGGAGGGTATGTCACTGAGGATAAAGGGATGGGGAGGCTGGAAGGGACTAGGGAAGAAGTAGAAGAAGCTGTGGTGAAAATGGGCTTCAGGGAATGATTCAGCAATTAGTGAGCAGCAGCAGAGGCCGCAGAAGGCAGTAAGGCAACAGAAGGGAGCTGGTTAGGCCTGACGCTGTCATTGTGCCAAGGGCCCAGCTACTGCTGATGTGCTTTTCCTGGAGCAGCATCACAAAGTGTCACCCATCAAAATGAGGCTATCTTGCTTACAACGTGCACGTGTGATCTCAGCTCAGTCCTATTCCTTGCTACAAGTCTGCTTCCTTTGGAGGAAAAGGTACAGAGTCTGAAAGCAACAGGTCCACAAGGTAAGTTGACTTTAGCCAGGGAAAAGAAAATGAAATAGGTTATTTCAAAAAAAGAAATGAGAGGAGTAGGTAAAAGCAAGAAACTGATGAGCATCCCATGCCTTCTCTCAGGAATGTCTTTCTGCGCAGATTCATAGATGAGGAGCAAGGAGGATGCTGTTATGCTTCTGCCTTAGCGAGATTGAAGGCATGGGTCTGAGGGTTGCTGGAAGATGAGGGATAAATCTCTCTTAGTCTTTTTCCATCTGCAATGCAGCTGTCTTGTGCTGTGTGACGAGGAAGCTATGACAAGGTCTTGCCCTCCCTCCTCCATCCCTACCCTCCGCACTCTCTCCATATCACAGCTGTAATGACAGACACTTCTATCTCCTCCTTTGCCATCCTGCCCAGTAGCTTGCCACCTAGATTGACCAGTGCAGCATCCTCGGTGACAAACAAAATGAAGAATTACTGAAGACACTACTACACCACGTTCAAGATGTGCTTACGTTCACACCCTTGCTCCAGCTGGCTCCCAGCTCTCCCAGAGCCACGTAGAGTGGTCCATGAAGATCCACATGTCCAGAAGATTCATAAACCACCTAGAAAGAGCTGGTGATATTCCTGTATAATAAATTGAGGCGCAGTCCTAAAAACAGGTGCAGTAGAGGGCTTCGTATAAACACCCGTGCTGGGCAGAGGCTCTGAGCCATCCCTGGCTTCTGAGGTGTAAATAGTGCTTGTGTTTGTAGGAGCCACTTGCAGGTGAAAGAGGAGGTCTGGTGGCTGTGGAAGAGGACAGGGTGGCAAACAGCCCCACGTATGATTTTAGGTAAATTATTTGAGAGAAGAAAGCAATCTTACTCAAGACCATGTGGGTCTTACCAGGAGTTTGACTTGATAATTGTTGAGTGTCCCATTTATTGTTGTGTCATTTGGGGTGATGCATGAAGAATGCTCGTTTTTCCTTCTTTCATGTTGGTGAGGTGCAGAGGTATAATTGTAATTGTCATTTTCAAACATGCCTTTAATAATAGTTCTTAATAGCACTGCAACATAAGGGTAGTGTGTGCTAAAGATAGACATCTCCAGCTGAGGAATGCTTTGGGTGACTAAGATAAATACTTCTGTTACGGCCACTTGTTTTCACACGTATTGTTGTGAAAGGGGTGAGCCTGGAAATCATGCAGCCCCGTCAGAGGGCTCTTACTGTGAGTCGGATTTCTCTGGGGGAAAAGGGGACACGCCAGGTTTCCTTTCCCATTCATTTTTGGAGCATTTGCATCCTCAACTAAGAGGAAAAAAAAAAAAGGAGTAATTTTCAAGTGCAGCCAAATTCCTGGCAGACCGTGACACTTCCACAATAATCGTCACATTGAGGGTTGGTGTCACATGTAGATTTACTGGCACTACTTGTGCAGAGGCCTTCTTCGCAAAGAAAAGCAGGCAAATTTCATTCCAGTTTGACTGTAAAGAGGACAGGAGAGGAAAACGACAATGAATTTGATTTTTGCTTTCTTTGCTTTTCTCAAAACGAAGGTCTCTCCCACAGTAGTATAAAAAGGTGAAAAGAACTTGCACCTGCCAGGAGGAAACCTGTTTCGAGATTGATGCAATGCATTACTTTAAAGATTTATACCATTTTCCCTTCATCTCTTCCATACATTGTTAGTGTTACTAATCTTCTATTATCCGAAATAGAGCAGGCTATTTGTTGCTCAAGCGTCCGTGATGATTTGTGAGAAATTAATCTGGAGACATTTGGAAGTTCTCCACCATGGCAGCATTGATCGGGTGGAGAAAGTGAAGATTATTAGTTTGCAGGAATGCCCGTTTTTTATCATAATGCCCAAGTAAACACAGCATAATGAATGGGAGAGAGAATGTGTAAAAGACAGGGCTCTGCCTTGAACACTTCACAGCAGTCATTGTCCTTTTACAAATGGGAAATGAAAAGTTGCTATTTGTGACCTTACTGAGTTCGGCAAGCTTGGTCGTTAAACAGAAAGTAGTTGTGCTGGAGCCAAACGCCGTCCTTTCTTGCTGTAATTTTAATTTCAAAGAATGATTTGTCAAAGAATTTAAGAACAGTCCAAACTCAGTCAAGGATTTAGGGAAGGGGGCGGTAAAATAGCTGCACTGTGACTCCCACAAAGCGCTGTTCTCTCTGGGGGTCTAGGTGAGCCTACCCCAGAGGACAGAGCAGAATAGGCTGGTCTGGCCAAAATAAAGCTTCAGTACTTGACCAGAGCTTGCTAGCTCTGCAAGAAGAGCAGTGACTATATGAAAAGAAATTAAAGATTTTTTTTTTTGGTAATTAATGGTTCTCTGAGCATTTTCAGATTACTTTCTTTGTTTACAGTGGCTATATGACCTAAAATTATATCATAGGAGGGGAGAAAAAAACAACAAATGGATTTCTCTTCACTTTCTTTCTTTCCAAGCAGAGTCTTTCACTCAGGTCTTCTAATTTGCCTGGAATGATAAAAATTAAAAATGAGTGAGACCTATTAGTCCATCTAATCCATCTCCTTCTAGTGAGAAATTGTTCTTTCCTTATACACATCATTCTTTTCTGTAGCCTAATTGTATATGTCTCGGCTGATGAGACCAGGGATATTCAACAGGATATTGTTTCTGATGCGTAATTTTAAAGGTGAGCATAGAGATGGTATAAATATCCAAGGCAGTGTCATTCATTCGTCTTCCAGAGGTCCCAGTGCCAGCCCTCTTCATTTAAACCCCGAAGCGGCTCTGAGTGTGATGCACGTACGTGCCTGACACCAGAAGGAGCTTTGTCCTGGATCCTGGTTTTGAAAGAGACCTAGCTGAGGTGGAGATCTGAGGTCCCTCACTATATGTGCTGATAGGCCCTGAAAGCTGCAGGACTGCAACAGAGAAGCTTCTTGTAGCACGTTTTATTTAGTAATGTAATATCCTATACAAAGGCCCGTTGTTGAAGCTGTAAATGGAGGAGCTGAATTACCCCATAAATTTGAGGCTTATTGATGTGTGCTGCTTCTAATATTTCTGTAGGGAAAAACCCACTTATTGATCACTTGGGGCACTGTCTTACTTCTGGCGTTAATTTAGTTGTAGATGAGGCTGGGATGTATTACTTTCATAAAGATCCTGAGTGGCTGGGGTCACTCAGGGAGGCTGAAGCACAAACACCGGCAGCCTGCTCACGACACTGAAATAGCAAGCAGCACCAGCGAACTGGCACACTTTCAGTTCGGTTTCCACTGAGAAGGCTTATTACAATAACAAACAACAGGTACTGCTTTAATGAAATAGATCTCGTCTTCGAGCCGCTCGGGGATCATCCTCAGAAGTCTCCCTCTAGGTGCTTTAGGATGAGTAAGGAGGCTTCAGCGGAGGATCCGGGCGAGTTTATGCCCAGCACTGGAATAGATGTCACAAGGGATTAACAGAGCAAGTGCGTGAAGCCAACTGTAATCTTGGTGGGAAGTATTAGCATTGCCCAGAAATGGTATCGGTGGCGGCACAAGTCTCCTGAGAGGGGTCAGGAAAGGGCAGAGTGAGATTAAGGCCATCTCGCCGCAGTAGCTGGAAATAGTGGCAGTGCTGGGGGTGGTAGGGGCGGGGAGGGGACTGTGCCTGCATTTGTTTATCCTCTCCTAAATCGTTATGACAAATGTGCTTTGCCAGAGTCCTAGGAGAAATACTGATGAGTGTTCCTGATGTGGCAGAGGGTGCTAGCATCCTCTTTTGTATTCCCCGTGCTGCTGTAGTGAGGAATGAGGCAGCATCTTCAGCTTGATCCACCCTGTCGAGGCGAAGGCAGGGCAGGTCCCCGCCGCAGCTACGTGATGGCACATGTTCCTCTTCTGCTCTGAGGCATGTGGGTCCCTCCCTTCCCAAGCAGAAAGTGATATGTTCTGCTCTCCGAGTGGGAGATTCGATCCCGCACGCTCTGCTGTGCCCAGCACAGTTCCTCCAGGTCCCTCCTGAGCAGGATCCCCCACCCAGAGGCAATCCCACAGGCTGCTGGTCAGCTTCTCTGGCACCGCCCGGCTCTGCCTTGCAGATTGGAAAGATGCAACTGACAGCTAACAAATGGCAGTGCTGTTTAGGTGAAAAAGATACAAATGAGGAAATAAGATTAATATCTGATGTTTACCTTTCAGCCTGCATGCACTCAGGATTTTAAATGCAATATAAAAATAAAATCCTGAGAATGCACTGATGCTGAGCTGACATCTTTTTCCGGTGTAGCTACCATCAAGAAGGCTTGCTGCCTACCCAGGGACACCAGTAGGGACCAGTGATACTGGTAAGGCCCCAGTAATTGCTAGACTTCACCACCGGGCACATCTAGGTGGGATGGAGCCTGCTCTCTGCGAGCGGCTGGCACCAGACATCCCCAGCAAAGAGCAGCGAGCTCCGAGACGTGCCAGCCCTGCCTGAGGTCCAGCGCTCCACGGGCTGGCGCATGCTGGGAAGCACCCGGCTTTGGTGCTGCTGTCTGCTTTAAGCTTGAATTTCTTGTTAGTGTAGCTGCACAAACACTTCTGGAAAGTTGATACGTTCTCTCCCTCGGGCGCTTCTTTCAGCAACGAGTTCCACTCTCTAATTACATCTTTTTGCAAAAAGCATTTGATTTCGTGGGTTTGAATCTGCCACCTTTGGCTTTCATTGCATGTTCTCTTCTTTTTGTTTCGAGAGCCACAAAGAGTGGACCCGCTGCGTTTTCACCATTCCCTCTTTTAGAAAATTGTATCGCGTCCTGTGCTAATCATTTTCTTCCTTAAATTAAAAAAGAATCCCATTTTTTGGTGTCACTTTTCATAGGAGGGATTTTCCGTGTTCTATTTCCATTGCCCTTCTTCGACCTACTTCTGCAAAGGGGAGCAAGGCGTACGACATTCAGTATTCAACATGAGGCCAGAAGACATGTAAATAAGCATGCTTCCATTATATGTTATCTCTGATTTGTCCTATATGTGCACTAGCATCGTGTTTGACCCAAACCAGAGGTCTTTGTCAGCCTCTACAAAGTAACACGATCTTTTTCCTGAGCGGACAGGGCTTTACCTGCTGGGTAGTTCTGCACAGGCCGGTGTGGGGCTTTGCAGGTAGTGCTGCCAGCTGGGGGGCACGGAGCCGTCCTGGTGCGTCTGGGCAGCTTCTGGGACTGCAGCCTGTGGCTCTGCATGGAGTCACGCAGCGCTGGGTCGGCCTGGCAGCTTTGGGAGGCAGCGTGGATATGGCCATGGGGGGCTGCACGTCCCCTGAGAGCATCCCTCGGGCTCGTACCAATTGCTGGGTGTAAGCAGGTGTGTATAATAGTTTGGCCACAGCCACTGCTGGTGACTGTATGGGCTTCTTTGTAATGGGTATGTGGCAGGGAGTAATTGGAGTGAGGCTGTGTGTGCTATGAACAGGGGCCCACTGGTGTGTACCTTTAGTCAGTGGCCTCAGTGCAGCCCCGCCGCCATTACAAAACTCGGGGTGTGAACACAGGTCTTCTGTGTTCTGCTCCAGCGTCCTGACCGCGCTGCGGTGCTGCTGCCGGGTGGCTGACATACCGTGCTACCTCCAGGTGGCAGGACCCAGAACCACGTGCAGTGCACGAAGGCAAAAGAGCTGTAAAATCGTTAGGCCTCCCAGGCCACTGCCCTGTGCTGGCTGCTGACTGGGTGGAAGGACCTCTGGGATGCACAGAGGGCATCTTCAGCTGATGAGGAATTGAGAATGCTTTTAGCCATTCCTGGTTGTAGCATTGGTACTACATTTCTGCCTAGGGATCTAGATGAGAGCCAGCGCACAGCACAGACACGTTACAGGAAGATGGCCGCTGCCTTTTCAACTCAGGCCTGGAAAATCATGAGAATTCATAATGGAGAGGAACATGTTTGAGTTAATATTTCATTCTCAACTTGTGTCAAAGCAATTTGGTTGCTCTCTCACTGCTCCTCCTTTCTGTCCCCCTGTTGCTCAGTGGTGGTGTTTAAGGACAGAGCTTCCAGCCCTAACCCTGAATTACCTTCCTTCGGGGTTTCAAGTAAGAGGCTGGATGTTGCTTTAACGTAGGGGGTTTTCTATTTTAATTTATTTTGGTTGGTTAAGAATATTCATCACTCATTTAATTCAGAAGGTATCTATTGATTCCCTTCTACTCATTTGGTATTTTCTGACATTTTATAGCACTCGCTATTGATTTATACAAAATCCGTAGTCCAAACGTCCCAAGGAGTGCTTTAGTCACTTGTCATTTGCTGTTTTTCTTAACTAATAAATTTAACAGCCGTGTACATCCAGTCTGTTAAGATCTTGTGGCTCTACTTTCAAAGAGATGACAGTCTGGCACTAACAAATGAGTAATTCTTTCAGTCAGGAGCTTAGAAATTGCAAGATAGGCAAGACGGAGAAACAAGCTCCTCCTTGAGTGGTTAGCAAGACAAAGCAACCTCCTCTGCTCAAAGGACACTGAGGCTAAGGTAGGGAAAATATAGCTCTGCTTCAGCGTGTGGAATGTCACACATTGTGGTACTCTAATGGCAACTTTATTTATAGCTTGTCAACAGGTAATAAATTTAAGCGGCACATGCAGCAGTATATATGCGAGCAGGTATGTCTAAACTGCGTTGGTTGGCCGTGCTGTCAGCTTGCCAGGTGCTATAGATAGTTCTGCAGAAGTGCAGGAAGGTGGAGGGAAGTCATTAGGAGGGTGGTGCTTCCAGCAGCTGCTTTCAGAAATCTCCACTCGGGGCAGTCGTCCGAGTCCCATGTCCAGAAGTGATCAGGGAATTTCATAAGTCTCACCAAAGGTCAACAGGATTAGGCCTCCTTAGGCACTGCCAGCTTCTAAACTGTCTTTGAATTTGGGGGTTTGGAAATCCAACTACTCAGTATGAGCTTTGTGTGGCCTCAGATACATGGGAGAAGAAGCCCAAGTCCTTTGAGCTGGGGGAAGCAGGCTGCTGCGGAGCACTGAGCTCTCAGGAGATGCCCAAATATTGTCTTACATGCAGTGGGAATGGGTGGGTCGTGGCCATGCGGGTTGTGCGTGGGGTTGGTGTGCAGAGGGACAAGCTGGCCGTAAGCTCCATCCAGGAATAAGCTGGTGTGGCACAGAGCCAGGAGAGGGAGATTCCTCGGCACACCATTAGGTGGGCAAGCTGATTGCCACCCTCTGTTCCTCCAGCAAGGCATGGCCACGGGGTGGTGATTTGTTTCAGCTGAAGGTGATTGCCTGGGCTAAAGTGAGATCACCTGCCCTCTGCAGGTGCCTTCCTTCCTCTCTTAGTCACTGAAGGAGCTTAGGTATGAATTAGGGCTCAGGTAGGACCCAGATATGTCATAAAGCAGGTGAGATGCACGTCGTCAGCAGGAGCTGTCCTTGCCTTGGTGTGTTTGGGACGCACCCTGTGTGCAGCAAGTGTGACAACAGGTCCCCATGGACTGCACTTCTCTATCTCTGGCACATTGATTCAAGCCTCCAAAAGGGAGCCAGTTCGATGGATAAGCAGCACTGTGTGAGTAGCTTTAATATAGGCTGTGTATGAAATGGCACGGCTATGGCTTGGGTTTGGTTTGAGGAAAACATAAAGTTTACCTTCAGTAACAAGTACATAGTTAAAACTTAAAAAAAAAAAATAAAAAAATATGCTTTCATGTAGTATCATGCAGGGCTCCTTTGTCCAGGTTGTACTTGAAGACGTTTTTAGGGTATGCTTCTTTCTCTTAGAAAGCACTAGAGGGAACTTTTCAGGACAAAGCTCCTGCCTCCATGAATTAAGGTGCCAGCCGTGAGCCTGGCACTGAAAACATGTTATGTGCTGAAGACTTAGAGTCTGAGAGGCAGAAAAGCGTAGACATGTTTTGCACTGAGAGATCCCTTGAATGCCTTGGTAACTTTGCTGATTCTCACTGTTGTCCTCTGATGAGAAAACTCAGAAAGGAAGGTTGCTGTGGGGTTGTGATGGGTGCACGTGGCAGAAAAACAAGGCCCTGTCAGGAATTTTATGCATACTGGCTACTAGACTTTGGTGGTTAATTCATGTGTAGCTGATAACGGAGATCAGATTATGAAGTTTGGTTACGGGAGAAGGGAGTGAAAGGTGGGCATGTCCTGGGCAGTGAGGGGAACGCGGAGCTTTGAGAGAAAAATGTTGAATCGTGGTGGGCTCATGCTGTGTCCTAGCTGACCTCACCACAGCTTTTGAAGGAGATGGTAAAAATTGCTTCTGTTTATCCTTGCCTTCCTCCAGAGTGGAGGTGCATCCTCCTGACCATGTCTAACGTAGGTAAAGCTGCTGGCCTTGGGCAGGGAGGCAGGTAACAGCTACGTGAGCCCGAGAAGCCGGTCCTTACCCAGACACAGCATCCATGTCACAGTTCAAGTGGTCTGAAAAACCAGGATCTGACTGGGTAGCAAGTCCCTAAACCTTGTTTTTCTCACTTTGTTTCTTCACACTGCTGGCAGTAATACGGCGGTATCACAGTAACAAAGCGTGGACGTATTTAAAAAAAAAAAAATTACCCTGTGCTTACAGCCAAAACCAATGCTGGAGACGGACTTCTGAAGCATCCTTGTTACCTTGTACTGATAAATCTGCTTTCACACTGGTACTTTTCTCACTATTGGGGATGAAATTGCAGCGAAAGCCTTTTAGACACAGAGCTGTAATATTCAGAGATGTTTTGTTTAGGGTAGTGTAAAATCAAGTATGTTGTATGAACTTCAAGCAAGGTACATTCGAGCTGAGTACTGGATTATGGTGAATGATATACAGGGCTTCTTTAACTGTGTGGAGTTAGATTTGATTCTTAGCGAATAAGTGACAGATTCATATGTAGGGGAAAATTGAAGTTCTCATCTATATATCGTTTTTATTATGTTTTCTTTGCTTTGGGCTCTGACATATCAAAGACACTGGGTGAAAAAAAGTGGTTTGATTTCCATCAATAAATGTCTTCATATTCTTGCAGCTCACACACAATTTGTGCTGTTTCATGGTTGTGAAAAAGACAAGTGAAAGTCACGAAATAATTCATTGCAATCCAGAGCAGATTAGATTTGAAGCATTGCTAATATTTACAATTATCGCCAAGCCATTTCTGTGTGCTATCCGTCTCAGGTTTAGAATTATGCTCCTGGCCCGGTAAGAATACGCCGGTATGTTGGTTCACATCTGTCTTTGCCATATGCAGAGAGAGAAAAGAATTCCTGCTGCTTCCTTTTTTTTTTTTTATATTTTTTTTATTGTACCCCTCCAAAACCAGCCCAGCTGTTGCCTAGATGCTGCCTTCCGCAAACGACAAGACTCATAAAAGGGAGCTGGTCTCATCTCAAGGATTCGTCATCGTCGGTGTTAGATTTTGTTACCGTCAAGCTCGGGGAGGTACGGTTCGGTGTTGGCAGCACAAGTGGCCTTTGGTCGCCCGTCAGCCACGGTCAAATGCTGCCCGGGTGCAGGCAGCGCCCACGAGCGGCGGCTCCGCTGGGTGCAGGAGAAGGCAGCAGGGGCAGCGACTTCACGGTACCTTTGCGCGATGCTCCTGGTGCCTCCGGTCGTAAGCCAGGAGGGTTTTTATTTTTTCCTGTCTGGCCAAGAAAACAGAATTCTGATCAGTGCCCTCATAACGAAACGTCCCTTTGTGTCTCCTTTGTTGCCAGCCTGCTGCGCCTCTTTGTGCCTGCGCAAGCATCTGGCTCCTTCCCTGTTTGTATTGGTTTACCTGGGCTAAAAATAAAATATCCATATGTGTGACGGAGCCGGGGCTCACGCGCGCTCCTGTTGTGTAACGTGAGTCCTAAAGTCAAACTGAACGCGCCAGAAGCTCCCACTTGATAGTCCCGCCCGAGGTCCTGTGATTTGCGTGGCTGTGCTTAACAAAAAGGAGAAGGGGGCAAAAAAAAAAAGGGAGAAAGGGGCAAAAAAAAATACCTATGAGGAGGAGAAATTGCTGAAGGAGAGGGTCTTACCATGCAGGAGCTTACACTACTTGCCAGTTGGCACATTTACTTTTATGGTGAGGATATTGTAGAAGCTGAGGAAGGCCCAAAATTTGTGAAAATATATATTTACAAAACCTGAGAAAAAATGAAATGTTTCCAGCAACCTAAAAAAAAAAAAATGCAAGGGAAGCAGCTTGGGTTTGTATTTCAGCAGCCTCAGGCAGGGGTCTGGCTCTCACAGGGTTTCAGCCCAGCGAGGATGGCTGGGGGTCAGAAAATGAACATCCCCAGAAGCAAAAATGAACCTAAAAATGAATCCGCATTTTTTTTGCACGCTTAGCTAACAAGGATAGCGAATAAACAGTATGGGTGTTAAAACAGTGTTGGCTGTTCAAAAAAATATCTGGTGCTAATAGTCATGATTTTTATGAATTTTAGAGATGTGGTGGTATATTTTTTTTTTTTTTTACAAGACAGAGTTCTTTCACTTAAAGACATGCTTAAAAATTCACCTTTTATTTTTGCGTTGAAACAGTATTTCAGAGAAAACGGGGCTCGGTTTTTGTTCCTTGCAGCTGGCCAAAATCTCAAGTTTCTGAATGCAGTGAGCTCAGCATTCTCAGCTGGTCTGTGATAAACGCTGTCCCCAAGCAGTGGGACAGATGCACTCTGCTTTTGTTCAGTTTGGTTTAAAAAAAAAAAAAAGAAAAAGAAAAAGCCAGACGACGTTTTAAGGAGTTGATGGGGAGACCGAAGTGTCTCTGGGAAGGATGAAAGATAGTTGTGCTGGGTTAAGGAGTGATGAAGAACGCAATAAAGCAAGGCTTGACGTGCTCGGGGTATGCGGCAGGCATCTTTAGGTGCGATGCACGGAGAGCAAGCTGAAGCAGTTGGCTTTTTTTTAAATGCCTGATGGGGACTAATTTTTCTGGTTTGGGGTTGAAGTACTTGTGTCCTGCTGAACCCTTTTCTGCATTTCTGAACCTGATCTCTGAAAGAGCTCAGCGGCGGGTATGGTAATGAGCCCATTTCTATCAAAATGGCCTGTATTATTATTCATGTTTATTGGCTGCAGAGCGGTTCATGAAGCACTTTTCAAACAGATACACTGAAATATTTTCTTTTAACCAGCCCCAGCAGCTATTTGTGTTTCCTTCGCTTGAATCCACACCCCCGATGCAGCCTTAATTATAACGCCACCAAAGGAGACAATTATCGCGCCGTACGGAATAACACTTTGGGGAAACGTGCGCGGAAATACTTGGGTTAGCATTACCAGCCCTGCCACGCTTCACCCGTAATTAGGGCTCTCGCACGGTGTCACCAGCCCTCTTTCATTACCCTGTGAACTCCCGGGCTGCAGCCAGGCGTTTGCTGGACCAGTCAGAACGGGTCAGGCGGCGGCCGCGCTTCCCCAAATCTTTTTGCACGGGGATGCTCGGTGTCGACCCTTCCCTTCCCCTCCCTTCCCCTCGCCCCCCTCCTCCCATCCTGTGCTGTGACATTTTCCTCATGACAGCCTGTCTCCGAACTGCACTTGCTGCCGCCTTGGTAAAGGCTTACAAAGAGAGTGTAACAGCCAGTGGCCAATCGAGTTTGTGCAAGCGACATCAGCTATGGATGAAACATCCACCAGAGAGAATAAGGACTTAGAAGAAAACTGGATAAAAGGGCTGCGACGGGAAGCTAGCTGGCAGGTTAGTGATACAAAGACGTATGCTTGCAGGTGGATTAAATCTGAGCACTTAAAATCTCTGAACTTTTTAACCGAAGCCTAGGTGAAACGTGTGTGTTTGTTTGTAGCAAAGCAGTGTCTGAGAGCATATTCTTGGGAGACCGGAGATCATTATGTTCTTATTTCCTTGGAAAGAGCAGTTGTAGGATTCCAAAGTCATCTATTCCGAATCGTAGGGGAAGCAAATAGAGTTTTATAAATCTGTAGGCGTTACAAAATGTACACTTGCTTAATAAAGGTCCTTGCAATAACAAGTTGCAGGTGCATGCTGAAATATCAAAGGAAATCCATGGCTGCTGTCTGCATATATGCAAGTTTATTCCATTAAAAAATATAATACAACACCTGTCATCCTGTTACTTAACTGTGTCATAGTGACTGTAACAGGGGGTTTCTTTTAGCCTCTTTTAATGAGGCAGCATCTTAAAATGCACGATGCCTGTTTTCTTTATTCTACTGGACTCACAATAGATGTGTATGCAATTCAATCCGAAGGCAGGCAGTTTTCATTAAAGTGTGCAAAGCAATAATGTTTACATTATGCAGTACCTTTCTGGAGTTTGCAGAATTAGATACCATTTCAGACCTGCTAAGCCCCACTGAGTGGTTGTGATTGCTCTTTACATTACATCCTAAGCATCGTCTATGCACTTTTTTCTGCTCTGTTGCATTTTAATTAGTCAATCAACAATATTCAAGAGATGTGTCACCAAGTTATTTCTTTTTTTCCCCCTTGCTGCTTCTTACAAGGGATTTTTAAAGAAGATTATTATTATTATTTTGGCGATGCCATTATACAAAATTCAGATAAAGTGGTGGTTTGATTCCTTCCTATCAGGTGAAGCTGCGCGAGAGTCCCAGCTTGGTAAGAGTTACTGCAGCAGTCAAAATGCTACAATGCATGCTCCCTTCCTCCAGAAAGAAATCTGTTTTAGTTTGATCCCCTCCCCATAACTTTGCTCTAGAGCAGGAAATGCAAGTCCTTTTTTCATAGGAACATGATGCTCTGTGTCATGCTGTCTGTGGGGTTTGTTGTGGTGGCTCCTTGATCACCTGTCTGTATCACTAATGAGATGAAATCCAAAATCGGGATATTGTGCATACAGAAGACAAGTGACCCATCCTGTCTGAGTCCCCGTGGAAGCAGGTGTGTGGCCCAGGCTGCCAGGATGGAGCGGGTGGATGTGCCAGGACGCCGAGGAGGTGCTCACCCTGCAGAGGCACCCAGGGAGACCACCACAGCCCTGAAGAGTTGAACTCAACAAGTGGGTGAAGGAAATGAGGGAAAGGCAGGAGGAGACCTGGGGCTGTGGAGGCACCTACAGCTAGTCTGAACACCCAATTAAGTGACCTGGAGATACGCTGGATTCTCCGGTTTGTGCTATTTCTGCTGGGTCAGATGGGTGAACAGTGAGTTTAGAAAACGGGGCAGTGATTTTCCTGTAGTACCTGGCTGGAGAGCCTGGGAGGGAGGGAGAGAAGTCGTCTCACGTGCTGTATGTGCTGCACCTAGAGCCCCGAGATGCATCATGTGGGACCTGATCCCTGAGGAGACAGCTGCCTTGTTACCCCTGTGTGTGTGCACTGCTGTTTGGCTCCTTCCCAAAGAGCGTTTCTGTTTGTCTGCCTCCCCCTTGGCTGAAAGAAGAGGATGGTGGCTGTAGATGCTGATGTGGATGTAGAACCCTGTTACCTCTGAGGGAGGTTTTCAGAGAAGCCCCTGGGAAGGGGTTATCCAGTTCTCATTCAAATTATAACTCATCCCATATTTCTTCATTCTGCAAGGTCTTTAGAAATCCCAGGGTAGGGCACAGCATCAATCTTGAAAGGAACTGATTTAGAGTGAGCACCGCAGAGCCAGAGCTCCTCTTCAGCCCTATCTGCTGGGGAGCTCCAAGGTGATGGCGTACATCCTTTCTTCTTAAATGGGCCAAGTTTTTTTAGAGCTAGGCCCTTATATCCATATTTAGTCTCCTAAATAGCTGTCCTGATTTTCAGAAGTGCTGAATATCCTGGGAAGCCGGCAGCCATTTCAGCTTCCTTGTGCCTCAACGTGTGAGGCCTGTGCCTCAGGCTGCGTGGTGGTGGGCACCTGCAGTGTGGTACCTGCAGTGTCGGGCTGGGACGGGGCTGGAGGGGGCTTGCTGGCAGCTGGGGGCTGTGATAGCTCCGAGCTATCTTTGAGAGCAATGTCCCACTCGTCACCACCCCTCCTTGGGCACAGCCACGGCTCTCCCCCACTTCACAGCCCAAGGCATCTGCTGGATGTGGTCAGATGGAGAGGGGACGCGGTGACCGGTTGTGGCAGGCAGGGGGTTGTGTGCTGGGCGTGTGGTCCTGGTGCTGTGCTGCCAATGTGGAGGAGCCCGAGGAGGAGGCTGAAGAGGAGGAGGAGGAGGAGGTGGAGGCCAGTTGTGCGAGTCTCACTGGTGTAGTGAGAGACGTGAGAATTCTGACTTAGCACTTGCAAAAATCAGGCCACTTATTTAGCAGGCTAAATATAGGTTAAGCAGCCTCGCTCGAGTATCCTGCTCTAAAAAATTCTGGTGATAGTCATCTTCTATCCTACCTTTCAGCCAGCGCACTCCTCACGCTGTGAAAGGTCTGTGCAGTAGCCCCGTGCACATGAATAAACATCAACTTGTAAGCTTCTTTTCTCTTTTGCTTACAGTATTTCTTTCAGGGGGATATACAGTTTGGAAAATGCAATGCATTCTGTCTCCAAAAGGAGTTACTCTTCTATTAGGTAAAAAACCACCGCCAAACAAAAAAACAAAACACAACAAAAAAGAAAATGGTGCTGAAATTACAATTCTGCCTTTATCACTTAGCTTTAACTTTTTGTCTTCTGCCATTCTCATCATCTCAGACTTTGCTGTAATGGAGTGTATCTATTTTTGATTTTTCATGGGGAAAGGTGGGCTTTCTTGCTCATGTTAGCAGACCTTCAGAACAGGTTTTCAAAACCTTGTATTATCCCTTTTCCTGATGTTTCCTTGGGAACAGCTTCTGACATCCTACAGATCTATAGCTGTCACAAAACTGGCACAGTTTTACCACAGGCCAGTCACACATTTGGGTGACCACAACTACACAGAAAGACTAAAGGTTAAGAAATCTATATGGGTATGGATGTCAATATTTAAAGGAAAAAGTGCTGCATATTTATAGAGGCAAATGGATTTTACTTCACATTTACACATTGAGGGAAATTTGTGCACTCGGATGCTGGAGTAACTCCTGTCGACTTAAGTCGAATTAAGTCAAATTAAGGGAATTTTGTTCCCATAAATGAGAGCAAAAGGTAGTCCAAAATGTCCTGAGAAAGGAGCAGTACGCTGATCCCAGCAGCTTACTGGAGCAGCAAATCTGTCTGCTGACATATTGAGATCTTGAAAGCCACAATTTTCTTCCTAATTGATGGCTCAATCAGAGGACAGTCTCCGTCTCAAGCTTACTTTAAGCTTTGTCCTTGATTTGCTGAGTTACTGTGTAGCCTAAAACACGATGTCTGTACTGGTGAGGGAGGGGTACGGGGCAAGAAATGCTTAAGCCATTCCAGAATCGTTTGGGATCTCTTATCAAGACAGGCATGCAGTTGATGAAAAATAGGCATTTTGTCAGAGCCTTCAGCAGTTTGATGATAGTTTCCTACAGGATAATAAAAGCAGACATGTCTTGCCATTTTCATTTAATTTTGAGTTCTCATGCATTTGTGGGCAGTGGGAGCAATTTGGCTCAAATGAGACCTTACCAGGCTTCTGTAAAGCTGGAGACACAGCAATACCCAGAATAAAGTGCAGGAGACCCAGTAACATGCCTTCTCCTTCACAGTATGGTCCCGTTGAGTCCATATTAATTGAAAAAGAGCACCGAGTAATCACTCTATAATGTGTGGGCAGGCATGTATCTATACACCTGTGTGTGCATGTGAATTCAAATCTTCAAAATACGGGAGTACTGAAAATTAGATATTTTGGAAAGGGAGATACTGCAATTCCTGCCTGAAGTAATATATACAATTTCTGTGTTATTTTCTGTATAGAGTAGCCATTTTTAAACCTTGTAAAATTATAAGTTTCCAATTTAATAGGTACTTAGCTCTCTTGTGTCTACTAAAACAATTAGAAATTTTACGCTATCAAAGTTTTGGGGTTTTGTTTCTTCCTCTTTCCTTGTGGACGTGAATGCCATGCAGTGATGATGGAAACAAGGAAAAAAAAACCTACAGATTTGCTTTAAAAAATATTTTTTCAACTCATCATAGTGCTGAAGGCACTGTCCTTCTGAGTTGGTGATAGCCAAACAGGGCTATTAAACACCTGGTGATCCGGGCATGGACTGTAATCTGCTACTTCTTGTATTATTCCTCCAGTTTCCTTGTACTTCTCCACAGTACTGGATTTGAAAATACTGGAAAATTTGATTTTGCCACCCACAGCATGCAATAGTCAGGTGTAATATATCCAACAGCACCGTTGTACTGTGGTTACTGTGAACGATGAATCTGTTCCAATAGTGAAGTTGATGAAGTTTTCATCTTCTTTCTGTTTCTCCCCGCCCCCCATTTATTTGTTTTTGACATGGAGGAGGAATGGTCAATTTTGTTTTTATCTTAGATAACTTTTAATTTTTTTATTCTTCCCCTGAATACTGCGTTTTCAGTACAGTCCTCATAAAAAGATCTGCCACTGGATTAGTTTTTAACCTCATAAGCATATTTTAGGTAGTATTTAAGGTATAGCAAGAGGTATATGCCTGTGGGGCTCCATGGCCAAGCTCCACGTGTGGACCCTCTAGCTGGGCTTCTGTTCTCGGTGTTGGGTGCTCTCAGGGAAGTCCTGGAGGCTCTTTGTGGAAAAGAGCGAGAAGAAACGTGGCTCCACAAAATGATTGGCAACTGAACATAGGCATATCAGGACTGGAAGGTCTCTCCATCGGTTCTGTCTACAGTCGCTTTTTATTTGATTTTGTATCTTTAATGGTGCTTCAAGTTGTGATACTAGCATAGGAAACCGTTACCTGGGAGTATATGGGAGTTAAAAGGCAGCTTATTCATAGCGTGGAGGCTGGCAGTGAAGTTAATCTTTGAGGTTTGTAGGCTTGTAGCGTTGGCATTCAGCCGCCTGTGATGCCGTCTGTGCACTTCCTGACCTTTGCTCAAATCGTGATGTTGGTCGGGCCGCTTCCAGCAGTGCCGCTGGGGAGGGAAGGATGCGACGCTCCCGCTCCGCGGTGCTGCCAGTCCACCCTCAGGGCACAGGGTTAGGCATGGTACCGCCAGGACAGGGCGATTCGCCGTGTTTTCATCACGCCTGAGGAAATATTCTCTCCTTGATGCTTCTCATCGAGTGCACCGAAAGGGGAACATCCCCTCGCGGAACGAGACAGTGTCAGTCTTTCTGAAAGCCAGGATCAGTCACGTACCAGTAAGAAGAGAGTCATGGATGCACCGGGATAGTATGAGGTGTCTTTTTGATAATAAAATGCCTAATTAGTGTAAAGAGAAATAGGACCAATGTGTGATGTTGTATGGACTGTAGTTTTAGAAATCAAACGCCTTAAGACTAAACCGAGGGAGAGGTTCTCCGAAGCTCAGTTATTTAATACCCTGTGAAATGCACTTGCATGCTGTGCTTAGCTAGCTATTGCTCAGTACTTTAAGCCTGTTCATAACCATTCACAGCACTTAAGATCTAAAGATACACTCATCCTTTGATAGGACAAGGTCAATTATTCTCAATTTATTGCCAGTACCAAAGTGTTTATGCAGTTTTATTTATATGCCGGGTTTATGTTTTTCTAACATTAAAGACATTTGATAGTAAAAAAGGGCATTTCATTTGAAGATTACTTGTTCTGTGACATATTTATATATAAATACGTGCATGTGTGAATTCATATAAATGATATAAACGCTATCTTTTTCTTTCCCCAGGACACCTTTTAGCTTCTTTTTAACCTGATAAATGCCTGTTGTGCTATCCTGAGTTATGTATGTGAAGCAGATATCTGGGTTTGAGAATAACGTTATTTAACTAGCCGTCTTATTTCGATTGGAACTTGCTTTTGGTCTTGTGGTCTTTCAGGCTTTGAGTTTCTTCACTGTGCTGCTAGAATGAGCACCAAAACCTTTTGTAATGCTTTCGTACTTTGATACCAGTACTGGTTCATCACAATCCACAGAAGGGCAGCTCCGATTCCTCACATGCTGTAGAGATATGAGTAAGTCCGACCTTGGGTAATGAAACACTGAAGCATGTGCCTAAGAGAAGCTTGTGTTGACTGCCTGGCTTGACAGAAATGAGCTGATGGAAATGAGCTTGCCGATGGAAACCTGTGGGTTCTCTCACTCCTACTCTGCTCGAGTTTTCATCCTGTACCTGCTCAGCAACTCTAAAACACTTTTTTTTTTTTTTGGTCAAATAAACCATTTGCCAACTGACAAAAATAATCGTACAACATTTTTGACTATGCTGTTTGAGCCACTTAGAGAGCTATTTGCATAATGGGAAAAATTCTTTGTTGAATAAAGAAAAGGGTAGAGATTGCCAGAGCTCATCTGATAAGTGTTTTCAATATGAACTCGGCTGTAAGTGTTTATGGAGATGCTGGGCATCGCTATTTGGATGTTGGCTTACACGATCGTTTCTCTTCCTCCATTTATTATTCCCTTCAAGATTTTGAAGGGAACATCTGAATAAAGAAGGCATTTCTCAAGCCCAAATGTTTTAGATTTAAACCCAGTTTACTAACCACATGAAAGGGCCGGTTAATATAACATACCTACCTCCCTTGTGTTAGCTTAAATGTTACCCAGAGGAACACATATCTGGCGCCTTAAAGAAGTGTCCACCCAGCTCTTCCCACGCTGTTCCCAGCAGAGTTCAGCCTGTGGACATCTCTTTGCTAATTTAGCCCCTTACTTGCATAGAAAATCACTCATGGGTGTGCTTGAAAGAGGTGGACAAATCGCGATCAAATGAAAGAAAATATTTTTAGTTGTGTGACTGGTCTTTAAAATATGTTCCTACATATTTCAGATGGGGATATATGTGGCCAGCATGCAGCTCAAAGTTCACGAAACGTCTGGAATTCAGGCACGTTCTTACCAAAAATGTGCTGTTTTTGACTTCCTTGATGACTTTAATTGGAGGACAGAAGGCCTTCAACATTTTAAATAGCTGACAGAAGGATCTGTTCCCAAGCCTTTCCCTCTAGCTAAACCTGTGATGTGTCGACCCAGTCTCCAGGACACAGACAGTACTGTACTTTTGACCTTTTATCATATTTTTCTGCAGAATGAGCTGGATTCTGCTTCTTGGCAAAATAACTGTAGAAAGCTGGAAAATCCAAATGAGCTGATATATCTTTTGTTAGAACTGGTTTATTACCGAGCGTTCTTTTTCTTTTTTTTTTTTGACATTTATAATGTTGGCACAGTTGTATATTGTTTCTGTTTGGTTTTTATGGTAAAGTCATCAAATAGTACAGCTTTTTATATCTTGATTTAGAATTCATTCCAAAATATTGTAGTGAAGGAGATGATACTTCACATTTCACACATTTTGCCTTTTTTTTTTTATGTGGAATTATAAATATTTGGTGAAATCGATTTTTCAACTAACAATGTGAGTTATAGGAACTGATAAATGTGAGATTAATGGCTAAGAAAGCAGTCATTTCAGATGGATAATTTAGATTTTTATCATTTATTAATCATAAAAAGTAAACCTGCTGTATAACTAATTTTAGTTTTATCAAGAAGATGAATTGTTCCAGCTAATGAATGTATAGATATTCTATGCCAAAGGCATTCGTAGGAATCTGTTAATCATTTAACTGTGTCATGGCATATGCTTTGTCTTCATAAACCAATTAAAACACATAACTTCCTCCACTAAAATGTGTGTTGGTCTTCAGTGCCTACAGCAAATTAGAACAGCATTCGTCTTAAAATACGTTTCTGTATTGCAGATAGGAAAATTTAATGGGGATAGTATCTTCAGGTAGGGAGCGCTGCGAGGCTGTCTGTACCGCTCTCCTGTGCGGGTGTTTCAGGGAGCTGATCCCACCAATACAAAGT
Source organism: Cygnus atratus (assembly GCF_013377495.2). Lineage (NCBI taxonomy): Eukaryota > Metazoa > Chordata > Aves > Anseriformes > Anatidae > Cygnus > Cygnus atratus. The sequence goes on from NC_066365.1 coordinate 59,059,543, forward strand.
GTACTCAGGAGTACTTTCCTGCTGAGCTTCACGTCCGTGCTGGCCATAAACAGACGGAAGCGTGGCTTAAATCCACAACTGTCCTGCTGGAGAAGGCCTTGGTCAGGGACAAACATCAGCGGTTGTTTGGAGCTGGTCCAGGAGCTCAGCTTCGACCTGGGGGTGGTCGTCACGGATGTCAAGGGAGAGACAACTCCCTATTTTGGGGAACGGACTGTAGCGATGGGAGGACAAGCACTTTGTGGGAAGGTGTTCCCTGCTGGTGCTTTCGAGGAGGGGGAATTAAGCCATAAAACCCAGCGTGCTTTTCTGCCCCCTCCCATGGGCAGCCTGAGCTGTGCTTTCAGTGCGTCTCGCGTCCTTACGCATCAGGCAGAACTCCCCCTTCCATTTGAAATCTTTGAGACAAGGACTGTCCTTTACTTAATACCTGAGTAAGAAATTTCCTTCCTCGGACTCACTCTTGGCAAGGGTTTAGAGATGCTGCTGTAATGCAAAGAGCAACGCTGATTGCTGCCGGAGATTTTCCTGCGGACAGCATGTGCAGCTGAACCAAAGCTAGAGGTTAGAGGGTAATAATTGCACTCACAGCTATTTTTAGCCCATCCTAGAAGAGACAGATTTTTTTTTAAATGGATTTTTATATTTAAGGAAATTGCAGCTTTCTGGAAAAACTTCAGAGCTGTGACAAAAAATGAGAGTCGCTGGGGTGCTTAAGTTCGGGGCCTGTATTTCTGTATTCTGGTCATTCACAGCTGCTTGGTTTGTCTTGCTTTTTCCTCCCAGTAAGATGAATAAAAGAGAAGTGTGAATGTGTTTAGGTTTTATTCACAGCATTGTAGTAATGTCAAAGCAAATACAGATAGAGACAGACAGCCGGCAATGGAGAAATCAAAAGACACTCAGATAGCCAGCTCCAGCTAATCCAACCCTAAACCACGTTTTGTTTGGCTGGTTAACAACCTATATGTTGCTGTGCCACCTATGCTGTGTTATTTTATTTATATCTTTAATACATTATCTGTAGGCGACATTACGGGTGAAGCACTGTTCTTAAAAGAGAAGGAAAAATTATAGTTATTGCTATAATAAACAGCTTGAGAATATCTTTTTAAGAAGATTGCAGTAATACAAAAGGAAATAGCATTAGACTGCAACATCAATTATTTAGAGCAATGTTGTTATATTCATTTTTTACCCTATTTCTTTCCTTGGAGATAAAGTTCCTGTCTTTCGAGAGAGGGGTTTTTGGAGCCGCGAAATGCCTGCTTGGGTCAAAAGTCCACAGCTTGCCGCTGAACCAATTCCTGGGACTAAGTGGGAGCGTGTCCTTGGCTCCACTTCTCTGGGGGTGCCGGCAAGGGGAGCGCCCGAGCATGCCCGGCACCGCTCTCGCGCGGCTCCGCTCAAAGGGAGGGGCGCAGTCAGCCTTAGGTTTTCTGGGACTTTGAGGAAAATAGTAATTTTAGGCCATCTTGCCCTAGTTTCAGCAGGCTTCTGGGAATAAGAAAGGGAAAATGGATCTTTGTAAAGACTTCAAGAATGTTGCTGAGAGGGAGGGGGTGAAATCAGGTCCTTATGGAGCAGTGAACCTGGTTTATAAATGGAGTGAGGAAATGTAAGTCATTGTGCGCTTCTAAATTTGGGGCTTTTGTATGGATATTACTTACTTAACCAAAGACAGAAACGTTCCCTGAAAAAGAACGCGCAATTGTGCCAGGGAGGTAGGCTCGTTTGGGTTTTATTCGAAGCTAAGGCAAAGGCAGTAAGTAACGGAAAAGAATAAAGCATCTTCTCTTCCCTTTTTTTGTTTCTTCTAAATTCTGCCCACATATTAGAATTACTTTGATGAAATAAAGCCCCTTGTCCATAGGACGTACTAGTAAGCGTGCAGGTTGAGAACATCGCACTTCTTGGTTATATTAATGTTTGGAAACAATGCTATGAACAATGCACTCAGCAATCATTTTCTCAGTGCAAGTAAAATCTTCAGTGGCACAAACCTCGTAAAAATAAACGATATTTTATATAAATGCTGAGTGAATACACATAAGCTGTGAATACAGTTAGGGTAGCAGCCACTGCTTAAAGGTCAGTAAAGCATAGCATTAAACGGCACATTTTGTGCTCCCAGACACGTAACCCATGATAAATTTTATGCAGTACGCTTCTGAAATATCTACAGACACATTTTTCTTGAATAATTAACAATCCATTTAAAGCTTTTTTTTCCTTCTTCTTTTGACAATCAATAGCAGGACGTAGCGTCTATGAAAGGTGCTGGTACTGGACTTGCAGGGTCAGTTGAACTGGAGGACAGATGATGTTGAACTCCTACAGCAGCCGACAGAGGAATCTCTTCCCAAGCCCTTCCTTCCAGCTAAACTCGTGGCCCCATCTGTGGGATGCACACCGTCCATCTGACCATGAGCTTGGCGCTCATGCCGTTTGGTCCTGGGGACCTTTTCATTTTTTTCCTTCCCCTTTTGCAAGGTGATGGGTTTCTACAGCAAGCGTGGGAGGACTCAGGCTACGTATTAGTATGAGATATTTAGCGGGAAATGTCATCTCTACGACATGACTTTTTCCTGCTTCTGTTTGTTAGTGTAAAGTCAGCAGAAGTAAATTAGCTGGCAGATTTCAATGGAGACTGTTACCAGTGTCCTCTGCCAGATACCGCGTGGAGTGCCAAATTAGAATTGATTTCTCAATAAAATTGAGTTCATCCTCCTCAACATAATCTAAGACAGAATGACAAAATCTCTCTAACTCACTTTTTAATTTTATTATTTTCAGTCAGTTTTGTTCTTGGATATTTTTGCTGCCCTAATTGCTTGTTATTATCTTCTTCCTCGAATCTTTTCCCTTGTCCGGGAGAACAAAACCTCATCTGCTTTTATGAGCAGTTCAGGCCAGTAAAGGGGAAAGGACATCTACACATCACCTCCCTCACCCTCCTCATGCCGAAGCCTCTTCCAGCCGCAGAGCCAGGAGTGCAAGTTCTCTCCCCGCGCTCTGACTCACGGGCTGAGAGCACAACAAGCTGTTTACAGTCCCATCCTCATTTCTCTTTCCCACTCACAGCACGCTGCTTTGGGAACCACCAACCAACCTAATTAAAACAAATTTTTCCTATTGCGGGAGCAATTCCCCAAATGCTCCGCCTCGCCAGAATCATGCTGTGTCTGCTCAGTTCACTACCTCCATCCAGCTCCCGAAGAGGCTCATCTTACTGTAAAGAAAATCAATGCCTCCTAATGTGGCTTTAATTCTTAAATTCAGTGCATTTATCACACATACTTCCAGGGAACCTCATGCCATGTGTGGAAGTGAAAAAATGTCTTCTTTTTAGAAGACGCACGTAGTAAGTGACTTTTGAAATGTTAGCAAAGTCTGTTCCATGACCCAGTACGAGAGCTAGGCACGACTAAAGAAAGCAGGATTTTAAGTGGGGAAGCGCATGTGGAAACACAAGATGGCAGCACTTGAAGCGTTGCAAAAGGTCTGGAAGTGTAACCACCACTTGGAACACGCTGGTTTCATTTCTGCTGCAGACAAGGCGTCGCAACCAGGCATGATGCCTAGTCCAGCCCTGTGAAAAGTAAGATTGCACGCTGGTGTGACAGCGGTCCTGAAATCTTCCATCTCTCAGCTTATTCCCTAGAAATCAGAATAGAACATGGCTTCTTGAAAGTGCCTTGTGCTACTGGAAATACCTGTGCTTGAAAATGTTCGTGTGCTGTCACTTGGTGACAATTCCAAATTTTAAAAGCCTGTAGCTTTTAGGGTTAAATGGCATGTATTTACAAGCCAACAATATTTTATTAAAGGCAGTGCTTCTGAGAAGTGCTGAGCAACATGGTAGCTCAGTGGTGTTCCTCAAACCGCTTCTCTTTTTTCAGCTTTTCAATTTTTTTTCCTTCCTTTTCGTTCTGCTAGTTTCTAGCTTTCTCCTTCCATCAGGATGCCTGGTTCACCAGCACCACTGAAACCAGCTGCCTTCCCTCTTTTGCCATGTTTCGGAGAGCTTCATGCACATTCTCCCTGGCAGTATGAGTGAGAACATATATATATATATATATTTTATTTTTCAGGTGAGATCGGTAGTTCTTGGATGATTCAGAATGTCCTCTCTGTTCCTTTACTCCCCCAAACCAATACTGGTATCTGGCTGTCTCCCATGCTAGGTGTCCTTTCTTTCTCTTTCCCACCTCATCAGTTCTCAGTCTCTCTTCCCGTTCTAGGGAAGTGCAGTCTGGGGTTGGTGCTGGTCAGGAGCAGGATGACCATCTCGGGTGAAAGAGCTGGGATGTAAGAGTTGTCATGTAAGAGCTGTGTAAGAGTTGGCTAGGATGTCAAGAGCTGTTGCTGACATTGATACGCTCCTGAGCTCCTATCTGCTACCTTTTGTCCAGGATGTCCCTTAAGTCAAAGGCCAGGAAGGAGCAAAAGTTTGGTGTAGTGTATCCGTCAGCAGGATCAGAGGCCCGTTGGGCTTGGTCTTGAGATCTGACCCAGATGATGATACAAGTTTTAGATCTACCCTGCCTTCACTCGTGTCTCTTTGGCTGAAGAGAATAAATGGATTAACGAACACTTCTGAGAGGAGACTGCCTGGCAGTCATTCAGGCTCAAAACCTTGATTGTCAAGGCTGTCTTCATAAGGGAGCTAGCCCTGCCTTTTGCCAGCAGGTTGAAATTACCCTCTATATTTATTGTATCAAGAAAAAGAAAAAAAAAAAAGAGGAAAAAAAAATCAGAACGGGGTTTTGTGGGCTGTATTTTTTGGTGACTGAGAGATTATCCACGAGAGAGTTTATAGTGGCATGTGTGGGGTACAGCAACAGAGAAAATGAAAAGTGCTAGGTCATCCTGTCCTCTCCTCAGGAATATGCATATCCCCTTGGTAGCACAGGTTTATTTGCAGGCACGCTTTGTTCCTGAGTCACGCTGATTGGGGAGAGGGTGTTATATATGCAAAGTAAAACTAAAATATACTGGGGTGCTTTGTCTTCCAGAATTTTCAGTATTTCCCCCAAACTATTTATTTTGGGTGAGTAGGTTTGAACATGTCAAGCACTATATATACAATGTGCTAAGCATTATTATTATTTAGCATTTTATTTACTATTAATATATTTTTTCATAAGCATTGGGACTTTGAACTCTTCCTTTGGGAAGGTGTTGTACATTCTCATAGATTTCACTGTCAGAGTTTTTACTGATAGCTTATATTTTCCTTTCCTTAATTGCTGCCTGTTACTTCTTCTTGTGTCCTCTTGTACCTAATTATAAATGTTACAACATCAATTTAGAAAAAATATCAGGGGAGGTTTCACAAGGGTCAGTGCTGATCACAATATTGTTTAATACTTTCCTAAACAATATATACAGAGCAATACAATTTGCAGATGATGCCAAATTAAGAGGGATCATAAACACAGTGGAAGGCAGAGAGAGAGAGATAACAAAAGGATGTTGAGAGTTTAAAGAACTGTGCAAAAATTAACAAGATGAGATTTAATTTAGATAAAATACAAGGTCATACACTATGGGAGAAAAATACCAACTACAAAATGGAAGATGCTGGTTAGAAAACAGCAATAATGGTGATGTATTTTACATTTATGTAGCTTCTTTCATCTCACAGAGTCCCAAAGAGCTTTACAAATTAAATAAATTAATATACAAAATACACATAAAGATTATTTTATTCTCCTCTGAGACATCTCCTTTGTTAGTGCAGACTATGACAGCTACTCAACAGGACTCTGCAGTGGTATGCAACAGTTCAGGACAAAATATTACAGATCCCCTTGAAATGGCAGTAAATGTTACGGGAGCCAGAATTTGTGCAGGGCACTGTTTAAAACTGTTTCTCTGATGAAAACTGCCAGAACACTTTTTTTTTTTTTAAGCTGCAGATGATCAAGATCTGGTTTTACATCTGTCTTTACATTTACTGCAGTAATGCAGAGATGAGCCCACTGAATCACAATGGATGCCGATTGTATGAGGGCTCATTGTGGGAGACAGTGGTGAAAAGAGGTTTTTTTCCTTTTTACTGGAATAGACAAATATATATGGCCCATTTATTAAAAAGTAGAAAGCCTCAAAATGCAAAACATTTTCTATAGTTATTTGAGAGCTGTTCATTTTTAAATGGAGAAGGAAATTTAACTGGAGGCTATATAAAACCGATGATGGGAAAGAAAGGCACACGGTGCTGAATTGATGGTGGTAGGCTCTGACAGAAAATGGGAGATTAAGAAGACGGAAGACATAAATGAAGACGCAGCAGAAGGACAGGATGGCACGAGATGGGGAGAGGGTGAAAAACCTAGGAAAGGCTGGGGTCGCTTTCTTTAACACCTCAGACGTTGCCCAATGTGACTGCATCCTTCAACGAATATTCGTTAAATGGTGTTTTTTCAGAAGGACATAGCAGATCCCTGGGGAATGCATTTTTGCTTGTTTCCCCAAAAAACTTCAGGTTACATTATGAGGGTGGACACAGGGCTTGAATTACTCTTGTATAGCTCTGTGTGTCTCAGGATGGAGGCATATCCCAGGGTATACGTGGGAGCATCCACGCTGGCTCCCCAGAAGGCAACACAAAGGGACTGAGGTCCTGCTTCCTTATGCAAAGGGAATGAAGTCCTGCTTCCTTACGGAGCAGCGGGTGGCACAGCAGTGCTGGCGTGAAGGAGGGCTCTACGGGCTCTGTGCTGGCCAGCCCGAACGATCTGTGATAAGGTGATCCCCAGAGGGACGGATGCTGAGAAGTCCTGACTTTGACAGGGCTGGTACGGGCAGCAGACACGGCCAGCTCTCCAGGGAACCCGAAGTTTCGGCGGTGTCCAGGTCTGGTGCCTCTGATGCAAACTGTGTAAACTCAGGCCATTACCCGGGCACGAACAAGTCGCGTGTGTCTGCTCAGGCTGATGGGCCCCTAATTAGGAGTGGCTCACATCTAGAGCCATTTCAGCAATCACTTTAAAGCACCGTTTACCCTACCAGGAGGGCTTTGCTGTTGGCAGCAGTCTGTGTGTGTGAGTATGGGTCCCCCTGAATATAGGTTTAGTGCTCTTACCTGCTGGGCCAAATTAAGAGGTCATGTGTTGGCTTTGGCTTTATGCTTTACTTCTCCCTGCAATGGCACACAGTAACACGTGGCTCAAATCTAGAATAATTAAAAAGGGCAATTTTCTTTTGCAGCACCTGTTTGAACCTATGGCTCTTGAATCTGCTATTTTTGATTTTTCTTTTCTGAAGGAAAAAAACACGTAAGACTTGTTTCCCCCCCCCCCCAGTATTTTCTGTGCTTAGTTGAAGGGGAGACATTTCTACATTTGCTTGACTATTTTAGGATCCTCCTAGGTGCTTGGATTGTAACTGGCTGTCCCATGTCACCCTGCAAAGTGAAATGAGGCTGACATCTCAATTTCAGATTATTTTTTACACTTGGGTTCCAGCAGTTCCTTCATATGTTCTCCTGTGAGCGCCACCAGCACGGCCTGCTGCACAGAGGCCAGCCACTGCGGCAGACGTACCTAGAGGGTGGAATCAGTGGGGCTGATTTTCCACCAGCCTGCTCCTTGTTTTGCTACCTTCAGCCGTGCCAAATGCCGTCATTGTTCTTCAGCAGCGTTTTCGCATCTGTTTTGCGCAGGTTTGAGTGACTATACAGGGGGCAAGCTGGTGGAAAATGCCGCTTGTGTTCTGTGCTCCATCTTAAGTGAGGCACAAGCCAGCACCCTCATGGTCTGCTGATTGTAAATCTCCTACTTTTAGATGAGCTGAGAAGGAGCCTTACATGGCTAAGCTACTGTGAATCACGCTGAGCTTACCTCAGCTAAAATAAACTGCGTTTTTCCTCCTGAACACAGCCCTGCTCTTCCTGTGTGGCTGGATGTTGCCTTGTGTGGAGTGGTGCAGGATCCTAGGGCCTGGGCTTAAAAAGTCTTGGAAAAACTGAACTTTGTGCTTAGTGCTGCCAACAGTCACGGGGAGGCTGGCTTAGGGCAAAAAGAGTGCAAAATGGTGCATTTAAAAGAAGTGACCTCAGAGGGAAGAGGAGGGCAGGGCCAGGTACGGGTCTGTTATGATTTTAAGGTCTGCGAGCTCTATATTCAAAATCTGTGCAGCTGCACCTGTGTGTGGAACAGGTCAAGGTTTGTTTCTGAAGAGAGAAAGCACTGCACTTAAAAAATAACACCTGCTCTTAAAGACCCTTTGAGGGAGCTGTCAAGCCAGTATCTCATTTGCTTTTTATTATGACCGAAGAGTAGTTAAAACTGGAAAAGCAAGAAACAACGCAGCTGAAGGACAGACTTTATTTCCCCCAGTGCCGTAGAAGTGCCTGCTTCAGTCTTACTGCCATTTTGCTTGAGAGAGCTACAGCACTTGAGTTATGGTGACATCTATTAGAATTCAATTAGCGGTAGTTCACTGACCCAAATTAACATTCTTTGTTAAACTCAAGTCAGTGTATATGTATGCTATTTCCAGGCCAAACGGGCCTGCATAGAAAAGAGGCTCCGAATCTCTGAGCTTGTTGGCAGCGTCCTAGTAACTGGATTCAGCCTACAAGCTTGTGTCATGCCAGCGCTTTAGGCTTGCTAATAGAATTGCACGTCTGTGGTTTGTAATTAAACTGTGTGGATCTCTGACTCGAGGTGAGGAGGGAGGAAAAGGACAACGGAGAAAATGCTGCGGCTGCCTGGGGGCCTCTTCGCTACCGCTCGGCTCCTCTCATCCTTCTCGGGGCAGAGGCTGGCACCAGGCTGGGATTGTGGATGCTGCTGCCTCCTGTCCGGGCTTGGGAAGGCAGCCTGGCATGGGGGAGATTTCAGACTTGCTTTGCTCCTTATTTCAAGCCTTTCACAGGCTCCTGACAGCATCAAATCAGTCCCGGTCCCAGGTTTGATGTTGTTGGCTTTGGGCCTACATTAAGCCACCCTGCTTTGTCCACCAAACCTTGCAAGTGCCTGGTTTGTGTGTTGGTCTTTTTGTCTGAGTGACTTTCTCAGTGCCTAGCATATTGCAGGCATGGATTTAATAGAAATAATATTGTTAGAGCCAGCAATATCATTCAGCACCAGGAGAGGAAACTGAAGGAAATTCCCACTTTGTAACCTTACCATGGTCTATCTGCTCGGTGATTTGAAATATCGTCCATGTAGTTGTGGTTTCCCTGCAGTTTATTTTTTGTTTAAAAAAAACATTGCACAGTATCTGCTGTTTGCTGCAAATTGGAGATTTTTGGTGTGTTTATATGGCTTTATCCTCCTAGGAATGAATGAATCGTTGGCTATGACCAACTATGGTTTCATTTGAAAAGAAAACATGACTTATTAGCAGATAGCGGTTAATGATTGATTTTTAAAGGGAGAAAAATCTGTTTAAGGTATTTTTCAGAGTCTAGTTCCATGCTGACATTTACACTAAGACAGTGGGCAGAGACGTGTTAGTCTGGATCTGTTCCCATGTGTCACTTCGAGTAGTTTAAACTGTCAGTGGGAATCTTAGAATAGTCAGCTTGGTGTGTCTTGTGGATATCAGTCATTATATTGCACATTTTAATTTTAATGGTGGCTGATGTATATGTCAAGAACTGTTGAGGCATTTGGACACTGAACTTACAGATATTTTTTCTTATTTAATAGGTTTTTATGTCATGATACTCTTAACTATTATGAGACAAAATTCACTCTGGGTGGGAGTGAACGCTCCCCTTGTATGCTGGGTTTCGATTTGACCCATAAAGAGCAAATGCTATTGGGAATGCAGTGTTTTTCCTTCATTGTCTATGCCCGTTTTCTGTTTGGTGACTTAGATATACACATTTTAAATTTATTTTGTATGTACCAACTCTTACGAAAAAATCAGCTAAGTACATGTCAGCTTCCATAGAGCACACATTTCTGATGCTGACTGCCTGGTACAAGGTAAAACTTCAGAAAATCTGTTTCCAATATACTTGAAGGCATTTACTTAGCAGCAGCACAGATGGCACTTGAAATGCTGAATAATAATTGTTAAGAGCCAAGGTAAACGCTGGTGCAAATCTGAAAGCGGACACAGGAATTAAGCTCTGCACGGGTTGCACCACTTGTATGTACAGGTGATAAAAATTTACATGTGCAAACTCCGTTTTACTGCTGAAACGACCAGCTAATATGCTTATTTGTCAGTGTGAACATTGGGAACGGAGAGGAGGGCAGCTGGCTGCTGAGGTGAGGAAGGAAGCATTCAGGACTTGCTATAAACTCCAATTCTTGCAAGCCCTGCTTGGGAGTGGAAAGTAAAGGAGTATGCTTGTAACCACAGATGCTTCAGTGGCCTTTAAGGCACTAAAAGCTTCCTGCTTCTTGGTTGCCTGAAGCCTCAGTTGTGTGGGCTGCAAAATCTTGGTCCTCCTCACCACAGCTTCTGGGCAGCCTTCATGAGCCTTCTGCAGGTACGCGTGGCATGTTGGAGTTCAGGGACAGCAGCATAAACATGCCCAACCCGAATCAGTACTGAGTTCAGTATCAAGTTAAACGACACTGTGGACATTCCCCTGACTGTGCTTTTTTGTATGTGTGGATAACTCAGTCCGCCCTCTGCATCTGATTCCTTGTAAGTCGTGAAAATGCTGCAAACCGAGGGGCGCGCATGGTTTGGTGTGGTGCCGAGGGGCCGTGGGAGGGCTGCTCTCCTGGCCAGGCCGTGGTAGGCCCTGCGTGAGCTCTACGCCCTGCGGGTGGCCCTTGCCCAGGGTAGTTTGCAACATGGACGAGAGAAGGCAAGAAGCAGAGAGGAGGATGCAGAAGTATGACGGAGCAGCAAACACGTGGGGAAGCAACAGGCGTGTTGGGAAGCATGATGGATGGCAGTATCAGTTCACCAGCAGCTTAGCTCTTGCCAGGTTTTCTGTAGGCATTGTAGCGAAGGAGATGTTTGAGTGATAATGTTGTGCTCGCGCTCGTCATAGGCTGAACCTCAGCCAACGCTGTACATTGCATCAACCCAGATAGCCTTTGCTGGGACCTTAACTGAGTGAAAACTCACAGGGTTAATAATGAGCAGTCTCTTTTTTTCCTTCTTTTTTTCCCCTCTGTTATCAAACGGTCATATTTCTTGCTGTCTTTTAAGGAGTAAAACAGGAGTAAGACTTGCTGCAAAGACAGCATCATTCAAAGACTGCAGCCGACCACTGCACCCAGCAGCAGCATCCCTCAGCAGCATTCTTCCTTCACACCTCCTTTTCTTCTAAGTCTGGCTAGCCCCCTCAAAAGCTGCCAATGTCTCCTTCTCCTGTTTCAGCGCTTTCCTAGCTATTCATTTCTTCGCTGCTGCCATCTGGTATGGGACCCCTTTCATCTGCGTGTTCCTCATCTCTCTGCTGATCAGAGCGAGCAGGCAACATTCAAATCCACGGCTGGAGATTTTGTTCCTCCCGCTGTCCTCCGTCTTTCTCTGGGACAACCCGGGGCAGTACCTGGCCCTGCTCTCTGCCATCGATTTCTACTGCATGGCTTACACCAAGCTCCCTGGCTACCGGGATGTCTCCTGTGGTATAACAATGCCTGGCTGTAGTTTGAAGGCGTTTGGAAAGTCCTGGAAATGTTTCTTTTTAAGAGTTTATTTGCAAAGATTTTGCTTTCAGTATTAGGGCTGGATTAGGGATAAAGTTTCCTTTCTTTACTTTATAATTGAAACATCTCTTTTGTCTCCATTTCTCACATCTCTGCATATTCTCATCAACGGAGAGGAAGACGGAAATTTGAATTAGTGGAATTAATGCTGTTGCAAGACTGCTCCTAATTTGAGACCAATTTTTAGTAATTTCTGCCTATTTCCTAATAAAGCTAGCAGACATTCTGTGGCAGAATATCTTTTCTGGTTTGTTTTCTTGGATTTACATGTGATATTAAAAAAAAATTGGTGTCCATAGAGTAGATGAAATAACATTTTAGTACTCCGTTGGCTGCATTCTCTTCAGGGGTCGATACAGTGTGGCATTTGTTCTGTGATGCAGAAAATAATCTGTTAAAGAAAAAAATACGTACATCTGTAACCTACACTGAAAAAGCCATTGGACTAGTGAAGAACAACAGTACAGATGTGACATCAGGACTGGAGAAGAGTTAATAAAATGCTGAGAGAATCTTAAATGAAAAGTCAAATAAGGGAAAAATAGGCAGTTTCCTTAATCGTCATCAAAAAAACCCACAATGGTCATGAAGTAGTTTGTGCATTTTGCTGCTTGGATTCAAAGTTCTCTTCGGAGTTTTGTTTTTGCACCAAAACTCTACAATCTCAATGCCTTGTGTAGGAGTAATTAGCCTGCGTTTTAAGTTTATTAGTGGACTGACTAATGTACTCTTAAAAAGCTTTATTTGGAAAAAAGTCAATATATGAAGCCAATAGAGCTCTTGAGAGTTTGTGCCACATATACATTCACACGTAGAAAATCATGTTATCAATTTTCATTTGACTTTTAATCAATTACAGTGACAAAGAGATGATTTGAAGTCAATTTTCTGCTGGTGCTAAATTAGTGTTTGATCACAGATGTTTATTCTGGTGACTGCTTTCTTTTGTAAAAGCCTTGTAGAACTAGGTTGCAGAGACTGAAGCTTTTCATTTTTGGGTGATTATCAGGTTTTTCTGTATTTTGCTGATTTGAATAGCGTGAGGGATTTGCTTTTGCTTGGATATGACTGTCTGGGAACCTCTTATGACAAACATGGAGTTTAGCATGAAAGCCTGGCATGGACTTAGAAGTGCTACTTTTTGAATGGAGATGCTCCTTCTCAGTGGCCCAGCATTAAATCAGTTCTCAGAACAGCAGAATCCTCCATCCATCTGTTTCAATTTGTAAAATATATGCTAAGAATAGCTTTTAACCAAAAGAACATTTTGATTCCTACTTATTTTTAAGGAACAAAAGACCATTTTGATTCCTGCTTATTTTTAAGGAGCAGAAGACAAAAGAAGAGAAGAAAGAGCTATGAAAAGAAATGTGAAAATAAAATACGGAGGTTCTTTGCAAGAAAGTCAGAGAATCAATCCTGAAAGCATTTCTGTATTTTTTTTAATGCCCCTTCTTTATTTATCTGCTGTTTAAAATGGATAGGCCAAGACTTTCCAGTCTCTGTTCATACAAGAGTGATTCTTGAGGCCACAGAGCAGGCATGTGTGGAAAACTACTGTGTCTTCTTTTGGCTTAGCCGGATGGGATTCAGAATGTTGTTTTGGTGTTTAAAATCACATAAACCCAAGCTTAGGACCAGAGTTTGAAGTGGTCAGTGCCCTCAAAAGCAGCCAGATTTTCTAATGACACAATTCTTGTTTAAATTCTGGTACGTATTGCCAGAGAGCAGGTGCTAAATGCTGGGATTTTTTTTATTTGTTTGAAATCTGTGTGTCTTACTGAGAGACGTCGGACACCGAATGTTGCTGAGAATCCAGCCATAGAGAAATACTGCACAAAATGCAAACCGTAACACACACAACCCAAACCCATCATATAAATCAGCCTAAATCATCAAAGCGATAGATCAAACAAATGCCTCAAAATTCAATTCTCTCTCTCCTGTCATTCTCCCCAGATGCTTTGCATAATACCCTGAAGATCAGCAAACAGATTTTGCCTGGTATGCAGTAACGTGAGGAATGCATTTTATTGAAGGACCTCAGAATAAAAGGACCCACCAGCAGCCTTGGCTATGCGAAACTGAAGTTGTAAAACCGGTGGTATTGCAGAGAGAAAATACTGTTTTCTCAGTGAGATTTTGGTCATTTATTGTTAATTGTACTTAAGAATTTAGCCCAACGTCTTCCACTGATAATCCCTGAAGTGTGACTGTATAGGTTGAAAACTATAGGTTATATTCAGGGTCTACAGCTGCCTGCAAATTGATGGGTCATTCTGATAGATACGTTCACAATGCCTCATAGCAAGATTTCTACTTCATGAAAACATGAAGGGAGTAAGTTGCCCAGACTGTAAACCCCAGAGACAGTACTTCAGTTTGTGTTTTGGAGGATTTGCCTCCCCTCCCACTCCCCTCACAGAAAAGGTACTAAAGAAAAGAGAGAAGGAGGAAACAAAGCAGGGAAAGGAACAGTTAACTGCTCACTTCTTGGTGAAAGATTGAAGAATTGTACATAACTAATAATTATTTGATTTATATGTGAAGGTGACACCCTCCTTTTATGAGCGCTCTCACAGAGGCGAAGCACCTGGTACGTACCTGGGGCTGCTGTTCTGAAAGGGAACAGAGAGCTGCCGAGGGCTGCTGAGGAGGGGATAAACCCAGCCCTACAGTTCGCTGTGCAGAAGAGGTGGGCAAGCCCTATGCTGCTGCTGCTCCGAGGAGGGCTTGTCCCCGTGAAACAGCTCAGCCTCGGCTGCCCTGCAGGAGCAGCACCATGGCTGATGGCACGCTGAGGTTAGAGGGACAGCAGAGGGTTGATTCAAAAGCCCAGAGTTACCACGTTCAGTATGGACACTTTACCTCTGTGTGCAGCGTAATCAAAGGGTGAAAGAGGGATTTTCCAGGGGGTCTGAGGGGTTTGTGGCCCCCTCCATCACTAGCAGCAAGCATGGTGGTTGTACCCGTGCCCCGTGGTGAAGGTGGCGTGTGGCCCTGCGCAGGCTGGGGCTCCATCCAGCGTGAAGCACGTCGTGCGGGTCGGCTAACCCCTTAGTGAGGAGAATGTTTAGGTTGGATGTGGGGAAGATCTTCTTTACCGAAAGGGCTGTTAGGCATTGGAATGGGCTGCCCAGGGAAGTGGTTGAGTCACCATCCCTGGAGGTCTTTAAAAGACGTTTAGATGTCGAGCTTAGTGATATGGTTTAGTGGAGGACTTGTCAGTGTTAGATCAGAGGTTGGACTCGGTGATCGTGGAGGTCTCTTCCAGCCTTGGTGATTCTGTGAGAAACTGGAGTCATGACTTGGGATGAAGGTGCCACGTCTGCAGCCAGACCCTGCGCTGCCTGGCACACGGACCCTGCTCTGAACTTCTCCTGCCGCAACCTCTGAATTTAGCACACTAGCACATGCAAATACTCGGTTGCACAAACCCTGCTTTTTCTTCCTCAGTCATTCGTTAAAAAGAATGGTGATAGCAAAGCCCAAAATTTAAAGGCGGCGTCTTCAACATAAAAGAGGTAGAAAAATGTTGCCGTGGCCATTCCTGGGCTTCAGTTGCCTAATAATAGCAGCTGGGAATCTAATCAGATCTCTGTGCTTATCCCGGTTTTATTTTACAAGCCTCCCTTCCAGTGCAGGCCCAACATGCTCTACTTATGTCTTCGATTATACTGTTTTCTTACAGCATTTTACTGTTTTTTTTGTGGGTTTAATAGGATATTTCAAGGATCTGATTCACTTCCTGCATGACATGAATACCTCTCCCCGATTTTTAATCTCACTTTCTATTAAAGTAAATAAGAATTATTTGTATCTCAGGAGGAGAATTGGAACCTGGGAGGGGGCCTCCAGTTCTATTTTACAGGTTAATGCATCTTTTTTTAGAAATATTATACTTGGCAACTCTGTCTACAAGAATTATTCAATAGAAGACAACTGTTCTGGTACTAAGTACCAGTGTGCTGGTTGGCTGAGATTTTCTTGGCAAGAGTGGAGAAAAGCTGTTTGTCTCGTCTTGCTTTCTTTCTTCTGCTTTACTATAGGAGGGAGTGCTCCTAGTGGTGTCCAGAAGGGCTCCTTTTCACCACCCTTGGTTCTGTTTTCCATGTGTCAATTTTGGGCTGGAACATGAAGATGAATTAGGTGGTCGGGGTGAATCTACTGTGTTGGGAAGGGCCTAGTTCAGTCTGAAGATAACGAAGGGTTTTGTAAATCTTTGGAATAAAAAGGCTTTATGCATTAAACTATAAATCTGTAATTATCAAGTAAGCTTTGTATCTAATACGACTTAGCAGGAATGGAAAGGATGTTTAAGTACCGTCAGAAACTAACAATGAGGGGTGCCTGGAAAGCTTTGTGATGGGAAGACGTTTACTTCTGTACTTTTGTATTGAAATAAATAATCAAACTGAACTTAGCCAGTATACAAAAGGCAATATTTTTGTCAGTATTTCCACCAGGATTTAGCCTTTCCCTTTGGCCTTGTTGCGGATGTGGCCGGTGAGGGGATCAGCGGTGGGGTGACAAGGCACTCGCCGCATGCAGGAGACCTCGGGGACATAGGGGAACACCTCGTGGGAAGCAGCTGGCCCAGGAGCGACTCGGAGCTCTGAATGCTCATGTTTCCTCCGGTGCTTGAATTAATTCTCAATGCCTATGAACTCCCACGACTTCTCCAGCAGGCAGCGTTGGGCCCTTCGTGCTGATCAGATCTGTAGTCAAGGTTGTGTCTGTGTGCCTCTTAGCACTGTGGCACTTGAAAAGATATTTAAAGATATTTAACTTGAAAAATTGTTTGTTTTAGAGAAGTTCCAACTAGTCTAATGTTTATTAAAACGGACATAAAATTCACCGCATACCACCTGAAATTCAGGATGATGGTAGTGCTACTGTTGAGATAATGTAAGCACACAGCAGCTCTGAACAAAGAAATAAATTCAAACAGGATGTTCCCACCTCGTGGCTGCACATGGGTTAGTGCTGGAGTTGGCCTGGCTCATGGTGACGAACTACAGAAGCTTCCAGCGTGGAGTTCCCTCTGTGAATTGAGGATGAATCAGTTATCACAGTCTGATGGCTTTTTAGAGTTTTGTAGAAGACGAAAGGATGGTCTTGGCCCATTTCTTCCTATATCCACATCACCAACCAGGCAACCTTTTGGGGAAGTCTCAGAGGGGATATTTAGCATTAATGGACACGGGGCTGACCTTTCCCCTTTGCAGGGTGGAAATTGTTCCTAGCCTCAGTGCAGGTCACAGGAGGACTTCTGATTCATGCCGTGTAGGTTCTGTGGTAGCTCTGGGACGTGAGACCTGGCGCTGCCGTTCCCACAGGTAGCTGGGGTGCTGCAAGCCTGCATGCAAAGAGGTGAAATGGCACTGCAGACATTACTGATGAATTTTCAAAACACTGAGTGGCACAACTAGCGATTGAGATCAGAGATATTAAATGCTTTAATAATGACCATTTCACATTTTTAGTGCCTTTTTATTATGTTTTCATTAGAAAAATAAAGGTCAGTATCCTGGCAGGACATCGCATTGCAAGTCCTAGGTTCTTTGGGGCTTTAGATAATGCTTCATCTCTAGTTATTCATTGCTTTCTGCTTTATCTCCTGCTGGAAGTCATGCAAGAGAGAGCAGATAGACAGGTCCTGGGTAAACGTCGGATGTAGCACACGTCGCAGTGAAAGGTGCCTTTTAATTTTGGAATCACATCCATCACATGAATGCTCTTTGGAATAGCACATGTGTTTGGAGCAAGCAGGCCATGAATATTTAAATGAACAGACCACAAATGAGAAGCCTTCAGGAGGCTTGCAATCTAACAGATATGTGCTCATCTTACAAACTTTTCACAGAAGTAACTGCCACTGAACCAGTAGCCACCCTTGTAAGTCAAATGAGTTGTGTTGATACCTGGGAATATTATGCAGCCCTTCATGCAGGTTTAACACCCCAGTCTGTTAATCCTCACTCCTACTCTGCTTTTAAACCTACTTATTTTACAACCCCAGGGGAAAAAGTCTGCCTGGGTGCAAACTTTGGGTCAATAAGTGGCTGAGACGTCAATCCAGGCCCCCTCCAAGCGGCCAGCCCCAGTGCTTGGGCACTGACAAGGTGCCAGCTCTGCTGCCACCGCTTTTCTGAGGAACAAGCAAATTGCGTTGTAGTTGGCACAGTCAGTGGGGAAGGAGGCTTACTGTCCCTCGTCACAAAAAGCACAAGGAGATGTGCTTCCACGTAGCCACGTGCAGAGGTTTGGAGCATCAAGACACAGTGAAATAGCTAGGAGAGAGCTCATGCCAGAGCTGCACCATGAAGTTCAGACCTCTTAACCATCCTAGTCCGGGGGTTTTCTTGCTTGCCTCCCTTTTTAGCAAGGCATGGGTTTGCTCTCCTTCATTTTTTGCTGAACCCCTGCTTCAACTGCTGTTTCATCCTGTACCATCTGCACTTTATTTTCCTTAGCTGCTCTGCCTGTGACTACGCGCAGTAGAAAATACCCATCTGTTCAAGGGTGAGGTATTAGATGGAGAGACAGTTTTAAATAGGTATTACAGGCATGTCAAACTAAAACAGAAAAGATTAGACAAAAAATGTCCCAGGAAAATCTGGGTGGCATTTTATTCTCATCAAAACATGAAAAATGATCAGAAGAGGGGTGGAAGGGAAAGGCTGTTTAATCGGAGAATCTCCCGTTCTAGTTAGATTTCTGTTTTAATCCCAAAATACAACGATCTAGCCATGACACGAAGATGATGATGTGCAATCAACTGTATCAACAGTTTCACAGATGTTTCTTTGAAGTTTAATGTTAATGAAATGCAGAGATGTGCCTTGTACAGTCTTTTTTTTTTTTTTTTCCATCTCCTCAAGTCCCGGTTTTCTCATTTGGTCTTGCTAATAGTGGAATTAATTTATCTCATTTAGTACCTGAAGAACAACAATCTTCAGCAGGTGGTTCCATGAATCACCGTGGTAGGAGCCCTGTGTTTAAGAGGGGCTAGGACGGAGCAATAGGGAAGGTTAAAAATGAGTTAGCTGGCAGAACAAAAGATCTCTATTGGGGCATATTGGGAAATCTTATCCTGCAGCCTGGTAGCCTGACAGTTTTAAACTCCCTCGTCACCAGGGCTGAATTTATCATTATTAAAAGTACTAAGTAACATGTCAGTGCCTTTGTAGCTCTAAGAGATAATTGCATGCTACATACTTTAAGGAAACAAACTGAGGAAAAGACTATTTACATACACTAGGAACATGCACAGATTAGCTTCAGCTGGCCTGTTTATACTGTCAGCCCGTATTATATTTGAGATTAGATAAATGTACATAGAAGTTAGGCATAACAAATATTTGGCAATGTTTCTCTGTCCTTGTATTATGCTCTATGTAGCCTATTAGAGCACTTGCCTGAGAAAACTGAAGACAAGGAGGTGATTAACTCCTTCAGGGCGCGTGGGATAAGGTAATGGCCAAGCACAATGCTTTCATAGCAGCTCACAATTTTTGGTGTATGATTTCCATCTCAATTTTCAGTTGGACACTGCTGTAGCTAAAACACCGATGCATCAAGAGGAAGCATTATCAGGTTTTTATTACTTGATTGCTGTTGTTTTCTTTGGTGTTGGTAAGTTAATATCACTCAGTTACTTGTCTTATGCAAGTAACCAATCCATTTACACTGTGAACTGGGAATAATAAAGCCATAAAGATCTCAGTGGTCAGCACCGTCTATTTAAATATTTAGCATTATATTTTGTAATTTCCTTCTCTATTTTTTTGGTATTTAATTGCATTGATTTTTCTGTTTTTTTAATGACATCAGTAAGGAAAAAAATACAGAAATAGAGCGTACTGCATTTCTCTGGTAGAAATACAGCATTAGTCTCAGTGGCTGAGTACGAGGGCTGGGCAGCCTAGAGGCAGCAGGGCTGTGGCTCTCCCTGGGGTCCTGTTGTCTCCTGCTCCAAAGGAGCATCCTCGGTGCCTTGGTGGAGTAAGGCACTAATAAACCAGAACGGGGCTAGAGGAGCAGGCTTATCTGTTCCCATTTTTGCTTCTCAAGGTTTCTTCTGTGTCAGATGGTGATGATTAGTCATCACGAAACATACAGTTTAATATTTGCCGTGTCTGTTTTTTCCATCCCTAGATCTCAAGATGGTTTATGCAAGTTCATGCCAATTAGTGCACAGAAAGTTAGACTTTGTTATTTTTAAAATGGCCTATGTTTTGGGTTGTCCAGTTGTCGACATCTGTTGTAGATTTTTCAGAGGCTCTAACGGGCCCCAGCTACTATTGTTTCATCGTTAAACATTTATGATGATGGTGATAA
Organism: Cygnus atratus; assembly: GCF_013377495.2. Taxonomy (NCBI): domain Eukaryota; kingdom Metazoa; phylum Chordata; class Aves; order Anseriformes; family Anatidae; genus Cygnus; species Cygnus atratus. The sequence goes on from NC_066365.1 coordinate 59,079,528, forward strand.
TAATAATAATAATAAATACAGTTTTATTACCCCAATACTGGCCCAGTAAGTGAATCGTGGGCTCTCAGACCCAGCACGGTGAAGCCCAGCGGTTTGGGTGGGCTGCTTTGGATCCAGGAGTCCAGCCCTGGCGGACACAATGCAGGGCGATGGCCTAGAGCAGGCGGGAGGCAATATGCCTCGTGAAGGCAGAAGTGCATGAAATGGTGGAGAAAATGAGATTTCAGAGAACTGAGAATATAAATTTGGATGCTGTATTTGGACAGACTTGTTTAAATATTTGCAAGTCAAAGTGGATGAGTAAACAAATTCCTGACTTTTAGACCTTGATAGCCTTTAGCCATCTTCGATTTGAAGACCCATGAAATATCTCTTCTGGGGGTGCTGGCCTCTGTATGGAAAGCTTTAAGTCCACGAGTGGTAGGCTGACTTCATTAGTAACTGTTCCTGAAACCCTTAGAAAAGGAGGATCGAAGGAATCCGTGGGCCCTAGATTGGAAAGCACTGTTTCAGGCGCTCTAATTACCAAGTTGGCAACTGTGGAGCCTCTAAAAAATATTTCTAATTGTGCAACTTCAGATTGCCTGAATCAACAGTAAATACATCTGATCCGCACAGGGTCTTTCTTGCGGAAGCGGTGGTACTGTCTTTGTTGCCAAACGCTCTGAAAAGCTTGGTGGCTTGTTACCCATTTACCTGGAAAGAGAGGAGGTCTGGAGCTGGGGCGAAACCTCATCTGAGCTCCTGCAGTTTGGGCTCAGCCATCACCGGGCGGGTTGTTCCGCATCACAGGACCACGTGTGGCTTGTCCCGCAGCCAGCTCCTCCCTCTCCTTCTCCTTCCATGACTCTCACCCTACGTAATGCCTCGTGAGAAACGCGTGGTGTGACGTTTCGTGATGTAGGTTGGTGCTTCTCATGGCGTTTCCCCGCTGAGGCTCCTTTTCTTTGTTTAGGTACGCTGTGTAAGTGTGTTGGATGTGTTTGTTCCCTGGAGATTGTCCCAGCAGACTTTTTCCTGGCTATTTGTCAGAGTTTTGCTGCACACTTTTGTATACATTTTAAAGTGCACTACGCCAAGCGTGCAGAGCTTTAGGTGGGATTAGCTTGTCCATAGTTGGCGCTGAACCTTCAGAAACGTGCTATTTTGTCTTGTCGTGCTGGCAGCTTGTTGCTGCAGATAGGGAGGGTGACCCATGCTGTGATCTTCCAAAAGAGATAATGGAAGGGCCTTCTGAAGATGATGTCGGTGCCGCTGATGTTATTTGCAGAGGGATTCCACAACGGGCAGCGTGATGCATTTCTGCAAATACCGATCTGATCTTCCCACAGAAGGCAGAGGAAGACATGCCCGAGCTGTGTGCACTCACCTGCTGCTTCAAAGGGGATGGACCCAGTGGAAGGACAAAGCTTGAATGTGAATTGGAAATATTTTCTAAATACAGGGGGATATACTAAACCTGCTAAATGGGATTTTTTGGGGACAGAGAGTGCAGAATATTAAAATGTCAGGGAAACAAAAGCCTCTACAGGTGTTTCCATTTGTACTGTACCCATAAAATCCAGCAGCTCCCACTGCCTGGAAAATTAATAATAGGCAAAGTCAATGCTAAATGGCCTCAAGAAAAAAGGCAACAAAATCTTATAACAAATCAGGATCGATATGATACCACTTGCAGTACAATATTGAGCCTCCTTTTCCCTCCCCCCAAATCACATTGTCAGTTATACAGCAAAGCTTTTACTTACTTCTGCTAATGGAAAACTGTGATAACGATCTTTGAATAATAGGGGTTTAGAAATACCAGCTCTTGGGCCCTTATACCAGCTTTACCAGTCAATACTGCAGTTTTCTTTTTGAGAGGAAGCAGTCCTAGGGGCTGGGAAGGAATCCATGCCACCCAATGTGTCTTGAAGAATTTTTTTTTGCATCTCAGATGAATTATTAAATGCAAATTCAGCAAGGCAAGGGAGGAAAAAACAGATTATTTTCCTTTTGAGTTTGCTGATTAGTCAATTGCTTAGTTCATGGAGGATGCCACTTGTGTCAAGTTTCTGTATACTTTCATAGAGCTGGAGCACGATACTTACAGTATCTCAAGTGAATGATTTTTCAATTAGCCTGCAGTTCCTTGGCTGTATTCCCTTCGCAGTCCTGCGTGGGTGATGTAGAGCAAAGGTTTAAGAGTTTTTGGACAATTTATGATGTTCGGAGAGGCTATTTGTCAAGAAACAATATCTGCAACAAGTTTTATGTTCAATTTTAGTCCTGGGTCTTTTGTTTATTTTTACGGCACTATTTCTGAGGTGTTAAAGCTAACTTTAAGGTATTGTTTAAAATAGAGGGGGAGGGAGAAGGGAGAAGGGGTAAAGAAAGAGGAAAAAAGCCAGTGTTAAAAGATCGAGATATCAGGGGGCACACAGCTCTTTTTATGCTAGAAGTGCAGATGGGAGTGCACTGTGGATTGGTTTACTCTGCCAGCCAAACCGAGAAAGAAAGGAAAGATCAGAAACATTTGAAAATGAGATCATACAGCATGTGAACTATACAGACATCTTGCCCATGTTTTTTTTATGAGAAGTCTTACTGACATTTGAAAAGTAGGGACCTGTTCCCTAGTCTTAAGGTTGACTGACATTTAAGGGCAGCGTAAGGCATGATTTCCTTCCCCTCTGTTTAAATTGAAGTTTTCATAAATCACGGTGAGCGAGAAGCCTGGTTACATCTTGCAAAGCGTTAAGATCTGTGTAGAAATATGAAAAAAGTAACCCATGACATTTTAAACACTTTGCTGAGTCTTGTTTTGTTCCACATCTGCGGAAGCACAGGTACAGAGCTGTACCTCGACAGGGCAAGGGAAACCAGAAAATGGTTGAATTTCAGGTCTTTATCACAGTAGCTGCTGCACACAATTATCAAAATCAGAGCAATCTGGGCTAGACTGAAAATGCTGCTGAAAAAGCCACTGCTCTGCAAGTGTAATTTATGAAAATACCCTATTTCCTAGCATCTTTGCTGGGATGTAACAGAAAAAAAAATGATGTAAAGTTTGTATTCAGCCCTCAGCTGCATTTGTCCCTTCCAGCAAAGCCTGAGCTGTGGGTTCATTTCAGCAATGTTTGCTAGCTGTAGGATGGGGTAGTTCCTCACTTGCTCCCCTTCCTGATTTGGCCTTCAGATCAGCTGCTTTTGGAGTTACACCATCAGGAAATGGAAGCAGTTTTAACTGATATTATGTTTTTCATCATGGATGGGGAGGGAAAGAAGTGAGGAGGGAAGAGGATTGTTGTCGCAAGCTGTTAGGATGCTGCACATGGTTCTGGCTGATGGCTCTGTAGTGAATTCCTACTTTACATATTAAAGATGTGGTCCAAATATGTATTGAGGTTAAGTAGAAAATACAAAATTTATTACAAAAATAGTAAAGCTAAGTATTTTCTCTGTTTAATTCCAGGGGTGAGTTGTAGGTAGTTGTAACTACAGAGACAACGACGGCTTCCTTGTCAGTTTTTAAAGCCGTTCTCTGAAGAATCTCATTTCTTTCTTTGGCACCCAAGCCAACTTAAAATGGTCATGTGAAAATGTACAAAGGGATTGATCTGGAAGTCACAGATAATCAAAGGCAAGGTCTCAGGAAGCTGCTTAGGCTGGAAACTGACCTAAATGTTCTGTAACATCTCAGAGCTGGGTTCTGGGAGAGCAGCGATGCTCTCAGCTGGCCCTGCTTTTGTGGGTGGCTGTGGGCAGATGTTGCAGACAAGCACTGAAGCTGCTGTCGGACAATTGTTTTATAAAGGGTAATAAAGAGCATCAATGGAGGACATTAATATTTAGGTGGGTTCCTGGTAAAACTATCGAAAGAAGAGCGATATAAAGTGACATAAAAATTCCTGTATTGTAATTTGAGTAGCATAGAGGAGTGACTAATGAACTGCATTGCTTTTATAGCTAAATAGACTGAGAATAAGACTGTTTTTAATACGTTCCCACTACGCAATTATCCTGGGAGGAATTTATATCACTTTTTGTATTTCATTTGCAGTATCATATATTGTGTGTGTGTGTGTGTGTGAATAGTGGCTTCTTGTGTGCTGAGGAACAAAGGCTAAGCAGTTGAGTTGAATAAATAATTGTGTATTTATCTCTTTCTAATCCAGAAATCTTTCTACTTATATATTTAAAAAGCACCTGCTAACAATTTAGTAAGACCTTTTTCAGCAGCAGAAAAGGTTTTTCATTTTTCTATTGCAATTGCCTTTTAACAATAAACACCAGAAATACAGGGCAAGCTTCTCTAATGCTCTGACATTAGCCAACAGAGGGGGATGACCATCAGGGAGCTATTTATGACAGCCTGCTTATCAAGTGATCATTACTAAGGACACCAAATAAATGACAGTAGCTTCAAGGTTTCTCTAATTTAAGGGCAACCAGCTGTGGTCTTAGTAGAGGCAATCAATTTGCAAAATCCAGGGGCACCCTTCCCCTCCTTCTCCCCCATGATTTCCCCTCTGCATTGCTCCCAGCTGTTCGTTCATCTTCCCATGTGAGCTCTCTTGTAGAGGTTTCCTCCTTTTGTTTGAAGCCAGCTGAGGTCCGTCTTCAGCTGGGCAACAGCCATGTTCCAGCTCTGTGAGCTACATCAAGGAGGCTCCGAAGTCAGAACAAGAGAAGGACAACCTACTAAAGACATGAATTAGCCTGATATCATCTCTGTTGACTACACAGTTCATGTACATATTGTCCGGTGTATTCCTGCTTCAGGAATATTGTCAGGCTGGCTCCTGCTTCCCCAGGGGTGTCACAGCCAGAGGACCTGGTAGCTCTCTTTTGTCTCCATGTTGTTTTTTGAGCGAAGCATAGGAGTTAGGGACCCAATCGGGAAGTGTTTTTCATGTTTCTAGTGAGTATTTAATGATGTTTGACCATTCAGGACAGTATTAACAAATCTTGAGAGCAAGATACCTCCAATGCTTTAGGGTCTGTGTTCAAAACGTAGCAGGCAGAGGAAAGTATTCTGGATCTCACATTCCTGTAGCAAATGATTTAAACCTTAAGCCCTCAATGCTGTCTTTTTCTGAGTGTTTTGTTGCCCTTCAGTTCCTCCAGACAATCCTCTTTTCCCCTTTTCTTGGGCGTAGGTTGCAGGACACTAAAATGACTTCTGCTTGCAGATGACTGCTTAGAAGGAGAGGGAAGATTTTGTGCTGTGGAAATACAGCAACAGTGACCAGCAAATCTCTTAAGGCTTTTGCTAGACTGGGTAATCCAGCAACTGTGTAAAAAGAGATTTATTCTGGAACAACCGCCCATTGCAGAAGAAAGCATCCAGCCTCCTTCATACACCTTGAGTAGTGCAAATGTAAAACAAAGCGAGATCTGAGCCCGCAGTGTCCACTGGGGCTGTCTGAGGCAGTGACTCTTGGGCTTGAGATGGCTTCACGGGGCTGCTATGGCACAGCAGAAGTGCCAGGTGGAGAAGGCGGCCTGTTGGGGTGAAAAGGTGAAGGCCACCTCCAGTATTCATCTGTCTCTTCCCCTGAGGTAGTTACTAAAATCTGGATAGTTGTTTTCTTGCTTCGATGTGAGTGATAACTATGAGGCACAGCTCCTACCTCCACCTCAGAGAACATGCCTTCACCTGGTTTGAAAGGGAAACAGAAACCTGAATTCATCCTACTGTGATGGGATGGAGCCTCTGGCTCCCTGAGTGGATAGACGATGGTCCCTGTAGAGGTATCTTCAGCTCTTTGGTTGGAAAAGAGCACTCAGCAGTTGCCTGTCCCTCACATGGACTCGGTGTGGGCCTCCATCCACCACCACCCTGACCCAGGCAGACCCGCTGAGTCCTGCGGCTGAGAGGAGGCAGTGAGGTCTCAGACAGGAGCGAGGTACTGGGGTGCAAGGTATGGGAATCAGCCAAACTTCCTCGGCTCATATGGAATTCTGCTGTGCTTACTTCCGCTCCTGTTGTCCTGACTAGTGTTTGGGCTCTTTTATTCCATACCGTTACGCTGGTGGTGCTGAGCTACGATGAGAGAAGACTTGGTCCATCACCAAGCACTAATTTCAGATAATTAATACTTGGCACCAGAGTAGCACTTAACAACCATGACTGGAAGATGACTGACGAAAAGTCCAGGCATGGCATCATCTAATTATTGCTTCTTTTTGTATGTGCCAAGGACTTAATCATTTGGTACTTCTTTTTTCTGGGGGGAGAGGAAGTGATTACAAGTTTCTTATGGGAAACAGAGGTACCACTGGGCTACCATTAGCAGTGTCATGGGTATGAAGGACAAATAATGCTTGGTGGTCCTGCCAGCACTGTGTTCACCACAGCCAGGCTCAGGATGTATAAACATTACTCTCTGGTGAGAGACATAAGTGGCCCTTCAAAACAAGCCTTTCTGTGTTTCCTAGCCTTCTGTCCTTGTCCTTCACATCATTTCTGCCTCTGAATGTTTTGCCAGGACATCCTGGTAGCTCCTTCTCAGCTGAACTCACCGAATCTGTTACTTCCTTAATTTCAGTCTCCTTTTTGGTGTTCAACTCTAGTTTATTGTTCTGTTACCAAAAAAAAAGGAAAAGAAAAAAAAGAAAATAAGATCTCACCAGGTGGGTTATCCCAATCTCTCACTGCTCTAAATTTAATGCAGGTTTTTAATATAAATGAGCTATCTGTTCAACTGGGGAAAACTGAGCGCAAGTGACAGCGTGGCTCAATTACTGGGATTCTCGCCTCTAGGCCAGAAGGTTGCATTTTCATTAGTCCCATACCAGGATGTGGCTCGTCCCCAACGCTGCAACTGGGTGTTGTGCTATTTGGGGAGCCACTCTCTGGATGAAATACCGCATTGAAGCGCCTTTTGCTGGTGGCTGGTGTCCAGGTAGAAATGGAAATATCCCAGAGATTTTTTTTTTTTATTTTTTTTTAATGAGGGTATAATCCTATTGTCCTCGTAGTATTTCCTTGTTCAACAAAGCAAGCACTAACGTCAAAGTCTGTGTGTAGGAGCCATTGGTAAGCACACAATGGCTTCTCTGTTCAGGCGAACGGTCACTCCTGGTGGTTTAGTAAAAGGTATTTAGGGTGCCGCATCTCTGAAAGGCAAATTATAAGGCCCAGTTGTATTCTAGAAGAGAAGAAAGCATAGAAACAAAACCCCAAGTGTTGAGTTTCATTCTGGATAGCTCATTAACTTAAAAACAGAGTACGGATGTAAATTATAACCCTTGTTATTACTCATAACTACAGTTCAGACGATAACTTGGCAGTTTGCCCACAACTCTTTTATAAACCAGTAACCTCCGGAATAAATTATACATCATACATAATACATAATTGTCCTTAAAAAGGCAATAATTGTTCTAAAAGGTACAGTTTGCAGCATATTTCACATGAAGCATAAGCCACAAAGCCAGCCTGGTTGTTCGGGCTGTAGGTTACTGAGTAACCTGTGTGCCGTGGCAGCTTCTGGTTCTTGCCCAGAGCCTGTGGTCTCCTGGTCTGGGAGCGTGGGGTTTTGTGTCTTTGTGCGCCTAGTTCCTATTTTTAGCAGTGGTGCTGATTTGGGTGGGCAGGAGGGGCTCATTGTCTGAAATAAATGCAAATGATGAGGAGAAATTTAATTACTCAGCGGCTGTATAGCTCACATGTAAACGACTATTTCACAAAGCAAATGCATGTCTTCTTCCAGTGTTCTCCTCGCAGGGATTTCTGTGCTTCCTCCAGCTTGGGCTGGGGCAGATACCCATACCTTTCTCTGATTTATCCTTGAAGAATCCTTATTTTTGCAGCACGTGTCACCCCAGAAGGGCTGGTATCCTGGGGTAGTCGCTGGGGTGATGGGCCAAAATCCATCCTTCTCAGTACAGGCCACTTGAGCTGTGCTCAGCTTTGTCTTTGTCAACACAAAGACACCACCACCAACAGAAGCACCATGAGGAGTATCCTCTTCCCAGTCCCAAAGCCTCTTCGCATGATGTTTGCTCTCCCTGCTTGTTATTTGTTAAAATTTCAAGTTCGGTTGTTGCTGTCCACCTATTGAGATGGCTGCATCTTAGGGGAGGGTAAGGTGATCCCTGGCTTACCTAGGTACAATGCTCTGTAAGGTAAGGTGGTATGTACATGCATGCTCTTCCTGCTCATATTATGATATCCTGGTAAAGAAGTACTACTCTGAGAGTACCGTAGTACAAGGAATTTTGGTGTTTGTCCTGCCAAAGGCTTGATTATCTATTAAGAGCAACTCATTATTTTTATGGAGAATTGCATTACCCTGGTGTCAGTCAAATATTTTCAGTAACATACATTTAGCAAAAAACTCATTCTAAGCATTTTGTGCTCCCCATCCTGTACCCCAAATCCTTTTTGAAAAACATGCTTCCTAGTGGTTTTTACTTATTTTTTTTTCAATTTGCAGTTTTATAATGTTAATATTGAGTTGACAGCGTAAGACTCTATGATCAAACTTTCAATTAATTCTCTTTGCTTGTAGATATTTGTGTCAGATAGACAGCAAGAAGGTCTTGTGTACTTTGATTTCTTTTTTTCTTTGTTTATTCGCCTCCACAAGACACATTACAGGAAACCTTTCACACGGGAGTTACTCTGTCACTGCAATAATTGATACAGGAATGTTATGTGAAGGTCTCACTGCGCTGAATAAACTCGCTTTTTCTCAGGATGAAAAGATAAATGGTGGGACCTGAAAAAGAAAACTCTTTAAAAATGACCTATGGTGTAAGATATATAAACTACACGAAAAGTACCCACATATTTTTATCGTTCTAAAGAAAGGTTGCCATTTTTCTCCCACAGTAACAGAATAATAATATGTTCAGTTAGCAAAAACTTGTACAAGCAAATGTTAAGATGCTAATAGATGTTGCAAGCCAGAACTTGAACATAGAATTCTGCTTTTCTAATGTGGGTTTGCTGCCCTTCAAATGATTAGATTCTGTCAATCAAAGACTGTTTTCATATGTAAAGCTATTATAGCCTGATCTTCCTCATTTCTGAAGGGCAACCAAACTTGAATGCTCTCCATGATAAAATACTGGTTGCTTTATGCCCTGATTTTATAGATGGGTTTTAAAACAAATTTAGTCTTCAACTTTCTGTGGAAATAATTTGAAATGCAATTTACTATGCATTTATTCGTCTTCTCTCCTTTTGCTCTTCAGATTTTTCCACTGATATATTGATCACAGTGGATAAAAAAGGTTATCTCATACCGTTTTCCACCGTGGCCCTTCTCCCCATCCAGTCTTCCAGCTGAGCTTCCTCTAAGCTATCTAAATGAAGAGTCTGCGAGAAGACACATCTTTGTTATTGAGCTGGCAGCCTAATTTTAGTGTAGTAAGTCTTGGAACAAGGTTACTGTAGTGGTATAGGGCTTGTAGAGTGACTGCATCTGAACTGTTCTGCTAGCCCAGGTCCAACGTGGAAGTCAGAACTCTAATGTGGTCAACACTACCTCTCATATTCTGGCTCAGAAGCAAGACTGATTCAGCTGGCTTTCCATTCATGGAAACTTCCTCAGGGTAAAAGGGAAGAGAGTGAGAGGGGGACCCCAGGACAGCCCTGCCCCACCGGCAGTCCATCTACCCACAGCTGCCTGGGTCTAGGCATTCGCCAGTTCTCACAGTGATGCAGTCTCGAGAGGCAGCAGAGATGTAGTTGACGGCGAGAGCCAAAGAACCACGATCAAAACACACACAGAGAGCCGAGAGCCAAAGAACCACGATCAAAACACACACAGAGAAAGCCCTGAGATTGTACCATTTGAAGCAAACATCAGTTAAAATCTCAGTGTTTTCAGGTGCACCATTGTATTTTTTCTGTTTTAAACTCTGGATGATAATAAGGGTTTTGTATGAGCCTGTGGCAGTGCTTGTTGAGATATCTTAATGGTGTTTATTAATTTAATTAACGAAAGAATGTGTTTAAAGGCATAAGCACAGAGACAAAAGTAAGGTCTAAGTACCTATTCAAGCTCTCCGTTTCCTGTTTTTTGTGCACTTGATTTCAACATTAATGCCACAATAGCACGAACAGCATCGTTGGGAGCTTTTGAGCAGATCATTATGGATGCCTCAGGCTTTGCTCTTCCTCTCTTGGGTCCAAAACTCCTGTTGGCTTTGGCAGTGCAACACAAAGTGTCTCATCTTTTGGGGTAGTAGCGAACAGGATTTCAGGGTAGAAATGACTGTTACCTGATGAGGATGTTGTGGGATTTACATCTGTAGTGATACAAATGGGACAGACTGTGTGCTCCAACCATTTAAAACTTGCTCTTTCTGGGTGTCTGTGCCCACATTTCATCCCAGGTTGTTGAGTGAGAGGCTGGATTCATATTCTGGCAGGCTGGATGGATGAAAGGCAGCCTTATAGTCCACCTTACTCTAGATTTACCCTAAAGCTGGAAAATTGGACAAAACATTCCTCTTGCACACATCCTCCTCCTGCCTTGCCTAACCAACTCTGTCTGTCGGGTGTACTTCAGGCAGGGGCATCCCAGTCCTCCCAGTCCCACACTGGTTGGTTTGTATCATCTGATTTATCTCAGACCCACATGCCTGGTACAACCTGTGGCCCCAGACAACTGCCTTTTTGGTTTTTCCCCTAAAGGTGGCTCTTCCCCGTCTTCCCTTCCTTCTTCATTTCTCTTTGCAGAAAACCGCGTGCACCAGGGCTCTTAGCATACAGCGTGGCTCGGTACTTAACTGCCTGCTCTTACAGTGTTACGCTTCCCAGAGGTGCACCAGCAACTGCCAGTTATCATGTCCTTGTCAGCCAGAGCATGTCAAATAATAACTAGCTCTCACCCGTGTAGCACCGTGCTTTCCAGACAGTGTGGGAGCAGCAATTAGAAAGAACTTGGCTTTTCCTCGCCCGGGCTGCGAGGAAGCATCCCTGGTTAGAGCACAGCTCAGTGCTGCTGATCGTATCGCTTCCCTCGTGCCGTTACCGAATTGCTGCATCTCGTTCTGTTGGGTGAAGCGCCCCGTGTTTGTGCACCGCGCGCTAATTAAAGGCTGATACCCAGCTGGAGGAGTTTGCATCGCTTTAACAGCCTTTGTGGTGCTGTCGCGGGGAGGTAGGTCTACCTGAAGGTGGGCAGTGTTTAGAGCGGTTAAAGCTTGTGAAGGAGATTACCATAATTACAAGCGAGTAACGCTAAACAATGAAAGTCACGTATGGAACGGTTCCTGAAGTACAGCGTGCCTGGAAGTGTGACATCTCCGCATGCCGGCTACATTAATCAGTTCTAGGTTGTTGCTGTGTTTCCACCAAATACAACTGCATTGGCATTGTGCTTAGGAGTGCTGCTAGCGGTGTTTCTTGCCTTCATCTCTTCATTTTTCTTTTAATCATGACCTCATTATTTACATAACTGTGATTCTCGTTTTATTTATTTGAAGTGACTTTCCCCATGGTATCACTTAAGAATGTTCCTACAGAAATCTTACTTAGGAGACTTCCCTGAGCTGCATTCCTTCCAGTACTTGCACGTGTTTTGAGATGGTCGCCATAAGTCGTGACAGTGAAAAAAGGGTTAAAACCAAGAAATACAAGTACATCCTGGATAGATGAATCCGTTTTTCCACTAGTTAATAGCATACTTCTAACAATGGAAAGCTATTAAAACATGAAGGTATGTTTTGTGAGTCACATTTATCAACCACTATACATGCTGAAGTTCCATTATTTATTCTGTATTTTTAACGTAGCGTATGGATTTTTTTCATTCAAATGTAGAAAGTAGCAACAAAAACATTTTTTTCTCCATTTAAGTATATATTCGTGCAAAAACGAAAATGTAATAAGAACAGTACATTTTTATGTCAACAGTAACCTTTATGCAGTGTTCTTTAGATAAAACTGTGAATATTGGAAAAGAAAAAAGAAAGATAAGTGGTTCCCTTCTTCATCTTAGTCCAAAATCTATTTTACTCACTGCTGGTTGTTGGCATTGTTTGATGATATGACACAGTAACAGAATATCAGATTATCAGAAAAGGAGATTCCCAATTTAATAGTTACTTGCAGAAATCAAAGTGTTTTTTCCTTTATCTTAACATCTCAAAAATAAGTAGCTGTTAAATTTCAAATCATGTAGTCTTCCTGATTTATCATCATATCATGGATGCACTTAGCTGTCTAACATCAGGGAATCCAATAAGTCCTGTCACATAAGAAGAAAAGAGAAAATCCTGTTGGATAATGGTTTACATTCTCCCCTACAGTGATTTATTTCTGTCACAAGACTTAATTTTATCACAAGGCAGATGCTCCATCTATATCAATGCAATACATTCCTGCATTCATTTGTTTCACGCAAAAATTGTACCTGATGTATTTTCGGATGCATTTTGGCTTATTTAGTATGTGGAGTGATTAGATCGTGTTTAATCACATGTGTAATTTCCAGTTTTCGTAATTCTCAAGCATAATAAAGCAAGGCCCACGTGAAGCAGCGTAATATTAAATTAAATTGCAGGGAGCAGCAGTTAGCGGTGCAGCTGGCATTAGCGTTGCGATCTCTGGCGTGTCACGGCAGAGCACGTCAAACGAGGTAAGCAGAGCTTACTCAGGTGATCGTCTTGATGAGAGCCTGCCAAACTTTGTCTTGCATTAATTTCACCAGGGTGATAGTGAAAAAAAATAGTCATCACACCTTTTTCTTGGAAATCTTCAGTGGGGATCCTCCGTAGTTCCCCCAAACCCAGGAAGCCTAGGCGGCATGCCTCCGTCGCGATCGCGTGTCCGACCAACACCCCCCCGCCTGTCTGCCACTTAATACAGATTATACTCTCCTGAACAATCATCTTTATTCCGCGGGGCAGCTGAGGTCCACGGGTCGGCATCCTCTGCCAAGAGGCGTTACAGCCTGGGAGGGGGCTGCAGCCGCCTGTCCGAGCGCGGCCGCGCCGCAGCTGCCCTGGAGAGCAGGACCACGGCCGCCGGGAGGTCCTGGGCTGCACCTTGCCCTCAGCTCAGGATATGTGCCATTCCCCTTTGACATTCTGCCTGCAGGACCGTCTACTGTCAGCTGCCACCGACAAGCGACAGCAGAGCTGTGACTTCCAGGAAGTTTATTGCCGTTTTCTCCTTCCTTCCTACGCTTCCCTTCTCTTCTAAAAATCAGCCGTGAGCAGCTGCCCCCTCCCGCGGCATGGAGCATGGACAGGTGCAGGTAGGCTCGATGGAAAGCTTCCCACATTCGCAGTGTAGTGGTAGCACTGCAAGCAAATGAATAGATGGGGAAAGAGACCAAGTTAATGACAATTCTCCAAACAGCTGTTGTACGATTCAGCTTCACTACTTCAGTTAATTAATCAGCACCTTGCTGGCAACTCTAGGGGAGATACTCGTTAGATACTGGTAGCAAACAGACAATGCTTTCATATCAAATATGTTCAACAACATCTAATACAGCGATAACTTCCACAAAAGAGGGCAGGGAATACAGAGACTCATACAGGCGCTCACGAAGAAGCATTTAATATGCGTGTACACATGGGTGTGCTGCATATGCTGCTTACTTTGTTATTGGTGTCTGGCTTAGAACACTGTGGACTAACAACTGCACACTCTCACGTGTTCACTGGGGGTATTCCTTTAAGATAATTTTCCTATATATGTATTTATAGACGTATCATGCATAAGCATGCGCCATATATTGCTGCATTTGTGTATTATTTCAGAGTAGGTGAAACATTCTCAATTAAATTGCCCTGTGTTTTGCTGCAGGATGAAGAAGGGGCAAAGTTAAATCCCTTATGCAAATATGTCTTGTAGAAAGTCAAAATGTGACTGAGATTTTAAAAGAAGCAGTCGGTAGAGTGCTGAGTCTACACGTTATGTTGGAAAATGGCTGTTGTCTCAGAGATTTCCCTCTTTCCTCTTCGGCTTTAAAAAGGAGATACTTTGCATCCTACCTACCGAGTCAATAGCAGCATTCATATTTTATGAGGAATAATGCACAGAAACCTTAAAACAATGAAATTACATCTCTACATTTGTAGTATATTTTATATTTTAGTACAGTCCTAAAATTGCCATTAATGAACATTAGCTTCAAGTTCAAGACAAAACTGGCCTTTAAAAAATGTTACAGCCCTGTTATGACAAAAATTTCTTTCTGCCATGCTGATTTACTGTTAAATTGCAATTCAATGCACTGTAGTTCTTTTCCTGAGACCTCTTCTCCTTCTTTATTCACTTTTCTGATTTAACCCTCTTGCAGAGTAGGCAGTAAATTGCAATGAAAATGACAGCGCTTAAGAGACTGAAATATATTTGCTGTCAAATGTTCCATACATGTTCAGTTTAATTTTTCAGTTGACTTTATTGATTTATTAAGAATGATAATAGCCTGCGTATCACTTCATATACATAATTGTCACATAAATCTCCAGCGGTATGGACGTGTAATTGTGTCCACCATAGAACGGAGCGAACAGGTTTAATGTTTAATGCAGTGTTGTTTGTGGAGTTGAGCACCAGCTTGGTTTATGGGTTTGGGGGGTCATTCTGTTTCCTTTCGAAGCCTTACTGAGTTTCAGCTGGTGGCGTAACCTTAGCTCGGACTGACTGCTGCAGCTGTAGGAGTTACCAGGGCTCTGGAACAGGGCTTGAAGTTGTATTAAGCAATTTATGTGGACAATTTATCCAGTCTGCTGCTATGTACTGATGTAGACAATTATAGCTCCAGCTCTTTAATGAAACTTACATTATGGTAGAAAGAATATCATAGCTTCTATTATACTCATGGGAACTATAAAGAGAAATGTCCTTTTTTAAATTAGCTTTACGGCGCTGAAGCTTTTATGTATTTACATGCAAGTACACTATTAACCCAAACTGCTCGTTTTGAACTCTGTCTGTTGTCAGCTATCGGGAAGTGACACAGGCTGTTAGAAAAACTTCTTTTTCTGCGTCTACCTTTAAGCATTGCTGGCATTTCATGTTAATGGTGATCCTGCTAAAACTTCCACTTTGCTGTAGTCGTTCACAGGGTGGCGAGAGCAGGATGCTTTCTTAATCCTCCCTAATCTGTAGCAAAAACCTCAGATAAAAAAAGGACTTTTGTCTAATCTGTCTTCTCAGGTATGGTTTACTTTAGATTTGAGCTATAAATATCTTTCCTTACTTTGTTCCTCTGAGAAGCAAACTGTTGAAAATGGGGCATGGATTCGTTCTTCAGCTGCCCATTGCAGAGAAAGACCCTTTCTAATGTGGAGAAGAGAAACAGAGTGAAAGCTTTTGGCATGCGTCCTCTGCTTGGTGAATTCGCTCGAGCGCAGCCCGTGTTGCAGAGGTGCCTTGTTCCCTTACTAACTCACACGTGGCAGTGGGTACGGAGCTCCCCGTGCCGAGTGGCATCACGAATGCAGGGGTGCCAAGCATTAGGAAGGTTCACACTTTTTCAGACCATTTTCAAGAGTTGAAGACATGCATCTGTTCCTAAATTAGTCGTCTCTACCTGTTTTTCCTCTGCCATTGCTCACTCCAGAAACCTTAGTTTTAACACTTCAACAATGCACCATTACATTCCTGCTTATTCACTCATATACTAAAAATAAAAATAGCACTATGAAATGGAGATATGGGGCGGGGGAGAGACCGTATGCTTGGAGTGAAATAAAATTCACAGTTTTGCCTTTGACTTCTGTCAACTCAATATTTCATCTGCATTTTCTCTATTTATATACTCCACGTGTCTCAGATATCCTTAAATCACAGTTGTTCTTCAGCTGAAGGCCAATCTGAGCAGAAGTGAACTCAACAGACTCTTTTCCCTCCTTGCCTGTAAGGAAGCTAGATGAAGGACCCACCTTACTGCTGTCCACTTTCATGAGTACTGCTTCGTGTCTGAGGGCGAAATTTGGAAAGGAGGAATAGCTAAAAAGTGAAGTAAATGCCTGAGAAATGGCTTGGAATGATGTGATACAAGGGGGTGTAAAGTTAATGGGCTGTCTTAAGGCTTTCAATTATTCCTGTTTTCTTTTGCAAACTTTTGGGGGGTTGTAGAAGGATGTAAGAAAATGGCTGGTCTAAATTCACTGGATATCCAAAATCAGGCTTCAACAAGAGTTTTTGTAAATCATTATTCCCCAGGAGCACTGTTACGAGCATCTCTGTATCTGGCTGAGGGCATCTGTATAAGATTGTCACTGAGCTAAAAGGAAAGTACATCTATGTCATTTATGTAGCTATGGCTTTTGCACATAATTTTCCACACAGCCCCAAATCTTCATAATAGCGATCCCTGGATGTCTTTGTCCATTCTAAATCAATTTTCCTTTCCTTCGCTTTACAAATCTACTGAAAAAAATCCTCTAAAAAAAAAAAAAAGGAAAATGTCAGTGCCCTGCAAATAGGGTACTTCTGAAATGTGCATATGTTTTCCACGTGCTTAATACAGGGGAAAGGTAAAGGGTGGATTTTATAATCCCTTGAAACCATGTGTGTATATCATAGATATAAAATGTATATAGTGTTAGAGAGAAAAGGTTGAATTTGGATCTATAGTCGTTCGGAGTCAAAGATTAACGATGACAATGTCATCTGGTAATGAGGGGCTAATGGGGCTAAACTTCATCAATTAAATCCTTTCTCTTTTATAGATTCATAGATGTTAATGCCAGAAGGGAATACTGTGACAATCTATCCTGACCTCATCTTATAACACATACTATCAAATTTCCCTGAAATAATTCGTGTTTGAACAAGAGCATTTCGTTCAGAAATAAAGCATCCAACCTTGATTTAAAATAGCCAGTGACTGAAAACACCTGAGAAACCTTGATAAATGGTTAATTGCGTCTCTCTGTTAAAGGTGTACACCTTCTTTCCCCTCTGAATTTTTCTCTCTCAGATTTCAGTCATTGGTTTACGGTTAAATTGTGAGATGGAAGAGTCCATTACCAAAAGTTTGTTCTCTGCTTTGCTCCTTATGGTCTGCTGCGGAGCAGAACCCTGCCAAGCGCCTCTCCCTCTCTGCAGTCCTGCTTGTGATGGCCACCTAGGGCCATCAGCTGCCCATGAATAGTGGGATGTGTTGCTACCAACCGAGTACCAACCAGTAAGTTGTTTGTGGGTGCAAAGGACGTAATTTCCATCCTGGTAAATTCAGTCCCTTCCTTGCTGCTGCCTCCTCACACCTTCTGCTGGCACTTTCCTTGCCAGGCAGCATCCTTGGGATGTAGCTGGGATGTAGTAAGCGTGGAGTAGTAGTTTTTCTAGTGTTTTAATATAGCAAAGGGTTTTGTATGCACTGGGAAGTCCTGCACTACCTATTCTGATGTCTTGTGAATGAGGGACATAAAACCAACAGAACCACATGTGGGTATGTGAGATGCTAGGGTGGAGAACCTGGCTCTCCAGATCAAGAAGCATATTTCTGAAGATCTTTGGCTTGCTGGCTGAAGACACTCAGTTCAGTCTAGCATGGACTGGCCCACCAGACCAGCTCTTGCTTTTTTCCTGAGAACAGGAATTGTGAGGGAACAAGGATGCCCTCAAAACCGGTCAGATAAGGGTTTTCAGTTTACATTTTAAGCCAAATAAATATTTATGACTTTTTCTGTAAGCTGAAAAGCTCCGAGTATCTCAGAAGAAATTTCTGGCCTTTCATCATCTTCATTGATCAGGATCAGCATTAATCAGTTTAGGAAAAAAGTCTTTGCCTCTGCAGTTTCCAGGTGCTCCTGTAGCAAACATCTCTAGAATAGCATCCTACATCAGCGTTACCACAGCTCTGAGTAGTCAAAAAGATGAAAACATGGGAACTTTAATCTTCGCCGTTCCTGAAATGTGTAGCACTGCTCCTCAGCACGAGCTCCGTCTCCAGAGAGGCCAGCAGTGCTCTTGCTGTTCTGAAATGGCAGATAAATGGGGCTGCTTATGTGTCTGGATGGCGAATGGCAGTTTCTTATGGATAATGTAGTATTCTAATAATTACTGTAGGAAAATGATGTAACCTAATGTGTATTACTTCTGCTTACTATAATCTAAAATGTATTAGTACTGTGGCAGTACCATTCTGTTTAATGGTTGCATTAATACACACACTGTGGATGTTATGGTACACTTGCATTTATATCACATACTTTGCTGCAATATTTGCAATAGTTTTACTTCCAAAATTATAGACAACGTGGCCTGATTTCATGGGTGGGTCATACCTCAAATATTAGATTTCATGGCTTGTTATAGATTATTAGGAAAGTCATATGTGGAAATTATTTATATAACTTAACTAGTTATCAATACAAATTTTATGAACAATAAAAACAAACACCAGCCTCTCAGCAGTAAAGCTATTAGGATACATATTATAGCATTTGTATTGAGGCTTCTGACCGCTTGCCAGTTCAGAGGTATCAGGTTCAGTCTCTTGAAAGGGAGCTCGGGCACTGAAAGCTAGACTGGATGGCATTCGTTTTCCAAGGACCCAGACAAGATTGCCTAAGTATTTTGTTGCCAACAAAAATAGAACAAAACATGAAAGAAAATATCCCTGTTTTATTAGAAGTTTATTCTTGAGACAATGTGCCTTTTAAGTGATGTCTGAAAATTCTGCTATAAATAGAGCCCGTGGTTAGCATGTTGTATTTCCATTTAATACAGGTATAACATGTTATTATAGCTCTCAGCCCAGCTCTCGGGGAAATAAAGCAGTCCCAGGCCTCTCAAATATTAGGATCTTCAGCTTGATTTGTCGCATGCTTGCAGGTCTTTGATTTCCAGCTCATCAGCCATGAAGATGCTCATTATAGAGATTCCTGCAAGTTTCCTGTTAGCAGCACTCTAGATATGAGCAGCACTCAAGTAATGCTCCCGCCTGAGAAAAGGGACGGGCTCCATTTTGCTTACCAGCAATTTAAGAGGCATAAAATGAACTGCACTGGGAGGAAACAAATCCATCCATCAGTCTTATTACTATTTTCTGGTCTCTCATTTTATTTTTCTGTTATCTAGAACTATATTGCTTATTTTAGGCTATAACACTGACAGGATCTGTTTAAAACCAATTAAAATGCAAAATTTAAGGTTGCATGAGAGTATAATTTTACATGATTTACTGTCTGGCTTTTGCCAGGCACTCCGCTGTCACCAGCATAACATTTGGTAAATAACTGAATTTAGGGATTGTGCTAACCACAAGGTATTATGCGTACCCCTCTTTTTTCTGTATCTGCTTTGAACAAGCTGTTTAATACATTGGAAATTGGTTAATGAACAGAATAAGGCTTATACAAAACAACTTAGCATTTAATGTTTTAACACTACTGAAATGTTGAACTTCAACATTTTTCTTCCGTTTGTTAAGCCTTAATTAAATCAGATTGCAAAATATTAAGTGAACGGTGACAGATTTGCAGGAGATTATTTGGAATCAGAACATCTCAGAGATGGTTTACTTACATTTTCGTCTGACCTCTGAGCATAGACATTACCTAGCTGAGGCTCCAAGAGTAAATCCTAGCAGCATTAAAGTCAGTAGCAAATTCACTCCATCGGTGGAAAATAGGCCCTACAATTACTGACTTAAGAAGCTCAATCTACTTACTTTGTCCAAGAGAAGGGTGGGAGATGATGTGATGATGATCTACAAGGTATTATCTAAAGGTGATACCTTTGATAGCAGATAGCTGTTTAATCTAGGCAAGGAAGGTGAGCTGAGGCTCCAGGGTTAAAAGATGATCCCAACAAATTCAGATGAAAAATTGGCCATGCTTCTTCAGGAGTCAGATTTGCAATAAGGTGTGTGGGACCATGATGAATTCCCCCCTGGGAGTTTCTAATTCAGACTGCTGCTTCAGAGTCCTGGTTTTACTGGGGGGTAGAGGACGCTGCTCAGACTCTGGTGCCAGGAGCTGGTGACAATTCTCGCTGTATTTAGGCGAACCAGAAGTTTTGAACCCAAAGAGTTTCATCGGGTTATGCCTTGCAGTTTGCGACCTCTTACACAGAAGGCAAACCTGGGCAGTGGTGTTCCCAGCAGCTGTGCTGTGAATGTGTCAGGACCTGTCACACCTACCAGTGACAAGAGGAGTGACAGAGAGTAGCCAGAAAATAAAACTACGAAGCTTGTAGGTGATAGCAGCCTACCCTAGGCTGCCGAAAGCCCGATGCTTACAACGGCGGCCTGTTGTGTCAATATTGTGGGCCAGCAGCTTCATGCTTTGCTGAGTGACAGGCCGCTCCCCTCAGAAATGGCTTCTCGGAGAGCGTGAGGCCACCCAGTCCCTCCCCAGCCTTTCTGGCTGAGAAATGTGCCTCACCGTGTCCCATGGGAGACACAAGGGCCAGGCTCTTCACTCCCCACTCTTTCCTCATTACGTGGGGCTGCAAGCCAAGCAATGGTGTGGCTCGCCGCGAGTGCGGCAGGAGCCAGGCGACGGGACGTTGTCCTACCGCATGACGTCTTTGGCAGCGAAAACTGATTTTCTGTAATGCCATGGGTTATTCTTCTGAAGATATTGTGGAAGGAGGATTAAGATTCAGTCATAATTGCATATTTTCTGTTGTGGCTGTCGCTGTACATGGGGATGATGCACCTAAGTTAAATATCCACAAGGTTCCCCTGACAAATGCTCCATGAGCGCCTCCAAGAGAAAAACAAAACAACCCAGTGTCTTCTAAACCTGCTATAAAAAGACAAATCCTATAAGTGCTATTTTGTTAAAAATAGTTCTGGGCTATTTCATTGAGCTGTGTTTTCTCAGACCTCAGGGTTCTTTGCAAAGGGCTTTAATTTTGAAAACTTAAGTCAAAAAGTCATTGTGTTTAAAGTCTAATTGATGTGGATAGCTATGAAGAAAACCATTGTGAATAGCCCTTTTTTCTTTCTTATCCAAGCTCTATTCATCTCATGTAAATGTTTCAGAAGCATTTTTACTCTGCCTTAAGGCATTTCAATTAATGCTCAGATGCATGCTGGTAAAAGCTTTACCTTATGCTTGTTTACTCTGAATTCGCTAGTCTTCAGCAGCAGGTTGAGCAGGACATCAATAGGTAGCAAAGACTAACATGAAAAAGTGAATAAAATCTTTTTTCTCTTGGGAGACTTCACATTTCCACTTTGTTTCAAGAACCACTCCTCCCTTACTGGCAGCACGAGGGCTCCCTTACTAGGCCTTAGCAGGATTTCCCCCAGCACTGTCACCGTGCCTGTAGCTTGGCAGTGGTCATTCCCCAAATTAAATCTACATTTTAATGACATCATGGTTATCATTAGAAATGGGGACAAGAGTCACAACTGCACCAAGGCGTTGCAGCTGTATTTATGGTGTGTAGGGGCAATCAGAAAGCGCGTACCATCCCCAGCAGCCCCATCCCTGAACTGGACAGTAGGATGGTGCTCCATCAGTCACGGGTTGGTTGTGGTAGCCCGACCAGTGCACTTTGCAGCTCACAGCATTCACCTGGTGTGCATAAAGCTCTGTGTTAAGATACTTTAAATAGGCTTTTACTTACTCCATTTATTCAGTGCTGAAATTGTACAATATATTTTAAATCCCTTGGATTACTCCCCTACTTCTCTAAAAGGGGGAAGAAAACAACCACTTTTCAAGACCTTCTAGGTTTATTTTTAACACTTAAAGAAACACTTTAACATGACCTGATGTGCATTAATGGCTTTCATATGAAATGAAAATTTGTTTTAGTGTCGATTCCTTTTAGTGAGTTAAGTGTGAGATTTACCCCGTTTGCATTTGTGGTTTTAGCTGTTTTAGCTGACCGGGAAGATGCTTTGTATGTGCAGCACTGTGGAGTGTAAATGATGTGTTTACGGGCAGAGGGAGAATTTTCTGTAATACTTCTGTGATATTGCAGTATTACTGTAATAATACTACTGTAATATTACTTTCTGAAATACTGATATTTCCACACAGAGCCTTCCAGTAATACTAGGGTCAGTCTCCCCCACAAGCAGCCAGTAGGTAGACTATTGTTTTTCTAAGCATGGGACAATCTTAAAAGGTTGGTGGCAGATAAAAGAGGGCAAGACGAACCTGAAATCCAAACAAATGCAGTGTAATGCTTTCCTGCAGTGCTTTCAAAGCCTCTTGGTTCTCTGGTTGTCTCTTTCCTGCCTTCTAGCCTGGTGCAGGAGGTGTAGGTATGTCACCGGCACACCTTGCTGCCAAGGTGTTTCTTGTTTCTGTTACTAACCAAATTCTAGACCGAGGTAACTGTTACTGATTAGCATGTTTTTTTGGGTAGTACTATTTTATTAGTATAGCAACAATATCCGTGTGTACCGAATATTGCTGAATAGATGTGGGGAGATGGGTAGAGAATCATACTGTGAAACACGTGCAAGAGTATGTTAGTAAGGAATGTATCCAGACCTACCTAGCTCTCCTGGTTTGGGCACACCAGTCCTCCAGTAGGAAACACCTGAATTGTGAATAGAGAGAGATCCGCGTAATTTAGGTTCCTAATCCCTCATTAATTAGGTTCGTAATCCAGATCTCTCTCTCTGCAGGCTTGCAAAGGCACCTACTTCCCTTTGTTGACTGCAGAGGAAATTTCCACCCTCATCTCCATAGCCCTGACCAAATAGGTTGAACAGTAGTGGTAATGAATGCCTGGAAGCTGGAGTAACTGGGAGAAATAGGATGAATTAAGGTTTAAAATATGGAGCACAGAACTCTATCTGGAAGGATGGATGTGGAGGTATTGATGAGGGGAAAGGGAGGCTTTTGGAAAAGGGTAGCTTTTGGAAGCAGCAGAAAGGAAAAAAAAAAAAAAAGAAAAAAGAAAGGAACATTTCCGCATGTCAATTGCACAAGACTGCTCTTAACCTTCGCTCATACAGCGCTCCCATAAATGGAGCTGCTTCTTGATAATTTTATTATGGTGGTTATTTTCAGTGGAACTTTTAAAACCTAATCAGTGCTCCTGTGCCATAAAAAGTTTAAAGGCAGAAAACTTTCAAAATTCTTTTTCTATACAAAGCTAATTTAGTTCCACAGAACAGAAGTGGCTTCAAAACTGAACTGTGAAAGTCTGTTCGAGCCTGGATTTTGGGTTTGCAGGGAATCCAGTTAGCTAATAAAAAATGTGCAACATTGTCACTTGCCTAAGTTGCAGCAGCTATGTAAATATCAGAATGTTGTTCTGGGTAATCAAACAATGGGAAAGTTGTTTGTGCGTACTGCGTTATTGTTAATTAATTTACATCCAGAAGTACTTTAAATGTATATGCAAACATGCATTAATCATGTTTTAAAGGCGAATGTGGGAAGAGCAAAGCTTATAAGAGTGGCCGTGTAGATGTAGAAACCATTAATGTTTCCGATGCCCTGTGGTAGGAAGAAATATATTAAAAATTGATTTTTGGTTTCTGCCTTTTTCTTGGTAACATTTACAATAAAGGATATAGCAGAAAGTAGCCTTTAAATTGATATTTCAAAGCTTTTTATGTTTGGGATATGTTTTTTCGTATTGTTAATGGGTTTATATAGCAGAGTAAAAAGGTCAGCTTCTGAATATGATGGTTTTATTCTTCTATTAAAAAAAAAAGATGAGTTTAGCATTCATGAATTATTTAAATATCAACCAAAATATTTGGCACGCTGCTATGGTAAGCATTATTATTAAAACAAGACTTCGAAAATGTGTCGTCCTTTGAATTTACTGCGAATGCAATGCAGTACAGTGTATAACATTAACTCTCTCTTGGCTCGCAGAAAGGTGTTGCTTGCTGCTGTGTCTGCACGCGAGGTGCAGCGAGTGATGAGACGTGCATTTATGTTACTTTCACTGCCGGGATTCAGTCGTCACCCATTTACACGTTTATAATTGAAGAGCCTCTCGTCATCCAAGAAAAACGAACTGTGATGCATTTCATAGCTTCACCCAGTTCAGAGCCGCACTGCACTGAGCAAGCACTGTTGTCAGATTGTTTTCTTTTAATAAGATGCTTGGGAAAAGAGCAGTCCTTTTCATGTTTTAAGAGATGTCTGAAATGCAGTGCTGAGGAACCGCAGCCTGCCGAAGTTGCTTTAGACAGGGTTTCATTAATCAAATGCTGCATCTGATACTTTTTTAAAAAAACTTTTGCAAATATCATACAATTTTGAGTAAGTTCATGAAGATAGTGTTGTCAAGTGTAAGATTTACAGTGTTTTGTTCTGAATTACAGGAACTATTCAGGGATATGGTTCTGTATGTTTTAACAAGATTTTCTTTAAAAGCTTCGACATAGTCATAGTGTTTTGAAGCATTAATTGCCAAGCCTCCTAAAGTGTATAAAGAATGACATTTCATGCAGCATCATTGATCATATTTTTAGGGAGTCCATTGATGGATTAATAAACTGTCATAACCTCCTATGCAAAAAAAAGAAAATGTTTATAATAAATTGGCTGCAATCTAAAAAGCCTACTGCTAAATGAATTGAAGCTGCAGCGATAGGTGAAAAACAAAATGATTATAATATCACAGTGACAAAAGCCTGATGTGTGAGTTTCCTTTCAAAGCTAAGTCTTTGCAAGGAGTTGCTCCGTTTGTGGTGGTGCGGGCAGAGCTGGGGCTGGGCAGCCCAGCCGGGCTGAAACGATTCTCTCTGCAAATATTTGCTGCAAATGTGGTTACTCTGATGCCATTCAGTGCACCGTTGTAAAATGTTTAGTGCCTTTTTAATGTTGGCATAGCAGCTGTAATACATGAAAAGTGAAAATTTACACGGTAGGTGAAATAATATATAAAGAATAATAAGTAATTTAAAATCAGGCATAGACCATAAAGGTGTCATTTAGCACTGGTTTATATTTTTGCAAACTTAGAGTCTTGTTTCTTGAAGTTTGATTACCACAAAAACAGATGGATTCATTTTAACATATTTAATCTTGATGAAAATAACTCATTCTTAATTGCATTTATATTTAATTAATATAAGTCAGCAGTTTGAAGACAGAGAGGGAGGATTGCCATTCAGGCTTTCTGTGCATGCAGGCTGGGATGGTGTCACTTTTCCTCAAGCTATACCCACTACAACCTTTCCCCCCTTTTTAAACAGCAGTACAATTTTTTTTTTTCTTGAGGATAGCAAAACCTGAGTGAAGTTAGTGAGTCCTGGAGACCAGACTGCAAGGGGAGGCATTCAGTTTGTCGATCTGCCCGAACCAGGACGAGCATTATCAGTGCAGGTTCCTGCATTCCCTTTCTCCAGTCTGTTCCTGGCTGCTTACTGGAGGGCTGGCTGCTGACAGCTGCTGGGCTGATTTTTGTGATAGAAGCATCTGGACCGTAGCAACTGTATTTACTTCCCAGCTCATTTCTCATCATCTGTGCAAGGGGATGTTGGTAGGGATTTTGAGCCATTGCTGTTGCGCAGGATGTGTATGACCTGGTGGGTTGTTGGGTGAAAGGTTTTATTCCCACATTAAATGCCTCAACCACCCAGCCTTCCAGCTAGAGCTCAGCATCTGCCTGATTTTTCCCACTTGTTTTTCACAGTTTTAAAAAATAACGTTATGCTATATAGTGGTATTGCTGAAGTAATTCAGTATCACAGCATGATATAGAGCTACCAAAATAGTTTTCTGGATGCTCTTACATACCTACGTACACATATACATGGATGTATATGCATACATGTGTATGTACACATGTTTATGTGCATTTAAATGTATATAAGGTTTTTCATTCTGGTCTAATCCTGTAGCACCATCAGACAAGCAGACCTGTGTCAGTCCTTCGTTACCACCTTGTGCTGTGAGAAAGGGCCAGATCCTGCCCATACCACTTTCCTACACCGCCCTCCTACATTACACCTCTCTAAGTACCACTGCTGTCCTCCAGACTGCATGCAGGATTTTGGACGAGCTGGCATAAACAAGGTCAGCGGGATGTCCCCCGCAGGTGGCCCTGTCAAGGGTAATGGTACTGACCCGGTCATGGAAGTACGTAGTGACTGCAGACCTACAGAACTGGAACCTTCCCGTGATAAGGACACAGGGCAAAATGTGATTTTTACACCCTTTCTTTTATCATAATTGATGTTTCCATCTTATTCTTCTGTTCCTCGAAGTTATGACATTGTGTCCAAAACGACATTATGATATTCCCTCAAAATGTCATGGCATGAATGAGTAATTTCTGGTGAACGAATCCCCAAAGGGACAATTTGAACTCTTTCTGCTCTTGCTATTGAATCCCATTCAATTAAACGTGGAAATCCAGAGTCAGTTAAATGTGGAAGAGGAAAGCTTCACAGGATCTTCCTTGAAAGGCAGCTGTTAGTGGTAGGAAAACATTGAAGTCAGCACTCCTTAGTGGTGTTTCTTTTGTGAGATGTACATTAAAAGAGCTGAAATCTCTTGAGATGCTTCTGATAAGCACTGATACTAAATGCCATGATTCTTTAAAGGTGAGCATTATTAATAGCACGCTGTGTCTTTTCATTGTACGTTGGCTGTCTTAATTCTTTGGTTCCTGTCAGCTGCTTTGCGTGGTGCTGTGTCCAATGTGCCCGTTTTCTGAAATCAAAATAGTTATTTCTTGACGCAGGCAGGGATATCTCTCCCCTTCTTCACATAGAAAACAACCATCCCTTACATGTTAGATGGCTCTGGTTTCTTTAGCATGTATTCTGTATTAAAGAATTAATTCTTGGCTATTGCTATTATTATTTGCATTCTGTTGGTGGCCAGCTCTGTTGCAAGCAAACCTTGGAGCTTTTCTGTGAAGCATCTCTATTTTCCTCTTTGGTGGCTGAAGCTCATCGTACTCTCTGACTCGCAGGCTGGTATGTCTTTTCTAAGCCCTACTTAATCTTTATCAAAGCTGGCATAATCCCAGCCAGCCTCCACACAGAGCTTTCATCCCCAAAGTGTTTGAAACAATCCTAATTTTGAGACCTTCGGGACACTAAATATGGAATTTTCTGTGGTTACTCCTGCATCCCTTCCTCTAGATCTCTGCTACCAGCACTTCAGTGCCCCACTCACTCCATCTCACTTCTTGCAAAGGGCACGCCAAGGCTTGACTGAGTGCATTGCTCAAGAGATTAAAATTCTATCAATGGAAATCATTGGCTCAGCCTTTCCATGTGCAATCAATAATGGCTCTTGTTTTCAAACAAAACTGCAAAGCAATACTGCCATTGTCTCATCTTTAATAGGCTGTGGAAATTTTGCAGTGAATTACGCCTCGGCGGGGAAATGGAGATTATTAAAAGAATAGTTTGCTTGATGGACTACCAGCGCTAGTCACCAGCTTGTGCCAGTGGTCAACAATCCCAGCTTCCATGAATTTTGTTCCTGTCAAGTATTCCCTGAAGGCTCAGTATCAAGCAGATAAGTGCCAGAGGGGCAAAAAGCTTGGGCTGAGGGAAACATTCTTCAAACTTAGATTTCAATTTTCCAAGGGTAGGCCGAAGCGAGGGCCAGTTTTTCAGTTATTGCAGCTGAAGCATCCTTATTCCCCAAGCACCAAACGAGACGGGAGCGCTTTACATAGACGGAGCACGCACTTTATTTCGCCTGACAGAGTGTGTGTTGGGGGAGGTTGCATTTACATTCAATTAAGACCGAAATGTTTCATGCTTACAGGTGGGTATTTTCATCTGGGTGGAGTTTACTGAGTTATTAAAATGTATGTGAAATTTTACTGTGTGGTGAGAATTCAGTTTCGTTCAACCAAAGAGAAGGGTGCATGAAATTTCGCTATAGAGTGTTTGCTTTATCTTTAAGGAACATTAAAATGGACATCAAATAATAGAGTAATGTAGCGGCTTGAAAAAAAAATGAGCAAGGAGAAGCACGCGAATTTGTGTGACAACCAATTTCATAGCAAAAACTTTGCAAGACAAAACTATGTATGTCCAATACTGATAAGCCGTCGTGAATGTACGTTTTCAGATGCAGTTCTCTTAGTATTCCACCCGTCCTCTCCAGCACGCCAAGAATAGTAAGCACAGTTCCAAGCGCTCTCTGTATGAAAGTGGAAAATATATAGGGCATGAAACAAAACTTCAGTATACAGAACTGCCACTGCAAAGTTAAGGACCTGACATTGAAAGGAATTTGTAAAATTCCCTTCCCCGGCCCCGCTCTGCCCTACTGTGCGCCGTTTCAGTTGCAAATGAAGTGCGCCTTGGCCGGCGCTTCTTCAGCACTGTTAGACCTCAGTGCACAGACTGGCCAGCGTAGAAACGTGTCAGTGGCCACAGGAAAGCAGTCACTGACACCTGCCTGTCCTCAATTAATTCGCTGGGCACAGTGAATTTTAGCTGTGGTGCTTTTCAGCGCAGAGCTTCGGGTGCTGTTGCCTGAGATGTGGCGGTTGCCCCCCCCCCCCCCCCCCCCCCCCCCCCCCAAAAAAAAAAAAGGAAGGAATAGAAAAGCAAGCAAAAGGAAGAAATGCATAGCTGGTGGTGGGAAAGAGGGAAGAGACGGGCCTTGGGTTTGCTCAGCTTGTTTCTGATAGCAGCTGTGGTCTGCTGGTAGTCGGGGCTCCTTCCGACTACCCCAGCCTGAGAGAAGTCGTGACAAAATCCTGGCTCTGTGTGTAGCTGCTGTTTTTCCCCTGGAATAACAAGCCAGCCTTCTTCTTGCACAAATCATCTCCCAGATCTTTTCAGGAACAGCCCTTAGTAATGTGCATTTGCATGCACGTAGACAAAGTGATTCTGATAAGGGTTTTCCCAAGCATCTATTTTAGAGGTAGGCTTAGTTATGACATTCTCTTTTGACATTCCTGGAGGCTTTATATTTGTAATCTTCACATAGTAATAACATTCACTGTGGTAGGTAAAACGTAGCTATGATAATTACCCTTTCCTCGTGTTTGATGACAGGATGTTGTTTCTTTTTGTTTCCAAATAAAATTAAGAGGAAAGGAAAGAAGAGGTACCCTGCTGCCAGAGAGGGAGAGAGCGTCTGGCGTGACCTGGACAAGCTGTGGCAAAGAGGCCAGCGGGTGTCTGCTGCTGGCTTGTAGGGAACTTGCTTTTGGGGCTGAACTTGCTGTCGAGAGCCTGCGGGGAAAGAAAAGGCTGAGGGAGTCCCCGTTTCTGTGGCAGCAGGACCTGTATCTGTGATACCTGCCTACCTGCAGACAGAGGTGGGGGATTGGTGACAGTTATTCTCTTTACAGTCTTCATACGCATAGAAAAAGGCAGGGCAGAAAACTAATTGCTTCTCATTTAACGGCTTCTTGATGTCTGGGGCTCATAGGATCATAGAAGCAAGAAGTGTTAAAATCCCATGGACTGAACCCGTCAGTTCTTTATGGCCTGCCCTTTATACCAACGCCCTTCCGAGATGTTGCACACAAGTATATATATTCAGACCCATCCTTCCTTTCCTTTCCCCTCACACAAATGGCATTTAATTTTATTGAGATGTAGATGAATGTGCAGGGGGAGACTATGCTGTTTTTTTCAGGCCCTTCCTTAATACTATTAAATAATAGTGTAATTAAAGGCTCCAGCAATTTGCTATCTCTTTTCACATGGAATTACTTCAGATGTCTGGCATACACACTCACCCTGTTGTTCAAAGCCATTACAGTCCATACAGTCAATAATCTGCAAATTAAAAATTCAATAAGTAGACGCATTAAAAATTGCATGGTTCCAATTCAGTCCATACTCCCAATTCAGGCTGTGTAGTGCTGGAAGGAGGTTTCTGAGAAGCAGGAGATGTGACACCGTTTCAGGATGCCTCAGACCATTCCCAGTGCCTGCCCAACCCCATGACAGCGGCAGAATGAGGGCTGTATTGAATCTGAAGCTATTATATGAATAGATAACATCATAGGTGGGCATAATTGGAGATTTCCCTCATAAAACCCAGCTATCCAAGTAGCTTGGCTTGCTGGTAATATTGGTGCTGAACCAATGGCCATACGTAAACTGAAGGGGAGGTGCACGGCTTCTCGAATTGCCGACAGCCCAACCTGTGGGTTCCCAAAGTGGACTTCCCTCTGAAATGTGCTCCATCCAGCCTCCCTCCATCCCGGTCAGGTAGCAGTGCAGCCAAAGGCCACCCTGCCCAACAATCACGCTGCAGGAACTATTAAAGGAGCTGGAGTGACATCTCTGCAGAGTCATTTCTGGCTTGTTCTTTTGTTTTGTAACTCAGCCTGTTGTTTTGGGTTGAGGGGAAGAGTGGTAGGAAGGTTGCTTCTATCATGCTTACTGCTTTTGCTTCTCATTGTTTGACTGGTGTTTTAAAACCTGGTTTCTAATTATTGTTTGTTGGGGTTTTTTTTTGTATGTAAGACCAAAAAATTATCCTTGCAAATGTTGCTTTTCAGTAAGTAGTCCCCGCTAGCAAGAAGCCGCTGTAATTCAAAATTTTGTGTTTCCAAACCACCTCGGAGCTCACTTCCGAAAAGAGAGGCTAGCTGCCATTGTAGCGTTGAGGCTGGTAATGCTGAGCACAGCAGAGGAGGTTTTCCTTTCCAAAAAACACCTGACCCTCGGGGCTGCTCTCTGCACATGGTGCTGGGGAGGCAGCTCTGAAGGCGAGAGACGCTCACCTCCTTCTGCAGGAAATTTAGAGCTGGCAAAGACACCGCTCCCCAAAACAGAAGACCCTGGATGTGGAGATCCTTCTGTTGGCACTAGGGTTCCAGTTCTACCCACCAGAAATGCCATTTTCCACAGCGTTATCTGTCCCCACCTTTTTCCCTGGTGTGAAAGGAGCTGCTTCTCTGCAGCGACTGCGTCTCCTTTGAAGCCCCGTCAGTCTGTGCCTTTTACGCAAGAGATGCCATCAGACTGCACAGCAGGCTTGGGAGGATGTAAAGCCCCAGATGGCTGTGCCCGGCACAGGCTGGACTTAACAGCAAAGTTTAAAAAAAAAAACACAACACCAAAGGTACCAGATGACATTAGTTTTAGTCATGAATGATCAATGCAGAATTATTTTAGACCTTTACTCACACATGATATTAAGGGCAGTTTTATCTCTTAACTCTGATTGATCAGCGCAGCGTTACACAAATGCTTTAAATGTCTCCTTCTTTTATCTCTGGTGAAACATTTATAGGGTGATTTTTCCACCCTCTCTATTGTTGGGAAAGGCAGAAAGACCGTGACAGCGGAAATTCCTTCTGGTGCCAGGATTTAGGGGACGAGGGTGGTGACAGAGGGGACTGTGTGCGCTCGATGCACCCCCTTGCCTGCTGGGTTTTGGTCTCTGCTGTGCAGGATGATGAGCGGATTCGGGGACGCCTGGAAAATAAAACGCATCAGTCTGCTCTGCATTGTCTTCTGTCCAGGGTGTGCACTCCAGTGGGAGTAAAATTTTTGTCTGGGTGTGGGGAAGGAGTAGGGATGATGAATTTTAGCTCTAGTAGGTTTGAACCTGAGCAAATCCGATCTTTTGGAGGCTAGGAGGTGTCAGGGCTGATGGGGATGCCCAGTGCTGTGGCACGCTGGTGGTACTGGCTGCATCTGCCAAGCAGAAGTTAGCCTGTTTATCCTGATAGTTAGAGTCTGTTTTTCTATTTAATATTTACTAATAACACCATGCACTTACAGGGCCTTCCATCCAAGCACTTGACAAACCTTAATGGAATAAGCCTCACAACACTCTGGGGAGGGAAGTGAATACCATTTTGTTTATCATGCTGAAATGGTAAGATGATGTAATTGTACCTCCTGCGTTTATTTATTCCTTCTCTGCCATTATCTGTCTGATAAAATCCACTAACTAACAAAAAAAAAATC
This sequence comes from Cygnus atratus, assembly GCF_013377495.2. Taxonomy (NCBI): domain Eukaryota; kingdom Metazoa; phylum Chordata; class Aves; order Anseriformes; family Anatidae; genus Cygnus; species Cygnus atratus. The sequence goes on from NC_066365.1 coordinate 59,111,246, forward strand.
TATTGTTTTAGAAACCCTTCTGGGTTTAACTATAATATAAGATTAGTAACCAATTTAGACAGGAGCGTAATTAGCGTAAATGTTTCCAGTAACTCCCTCTGATGAATGCAACAGCATTTGGGTATTCGCTTGCAGGACATGAAGCTGAATAATAACGAGCTCTCTACTCAGAGCGCAGCAGTGTCTGTGAGTGGAAAAAGGCTTAACCGGGACTTTGTGAGCTTTCCTGAGACAAACTTGGTGATGGGCAGAGGCAGAGGCACATCAGGCGTGGGTTGAGCGGAGCACCAAGAGCACACAGTGCCACCAAGCCCCCATAGCTTGGCTGGAGGTGCTGCAGGAGACGGCAGCAGCCCTGGGAGGCCAAGCGTGGGGTGGAAGATGGTGAGGGCACCAAGATGTCCCGCTCTGGTTCTGAGCAGGAGGATAAGGAGAGAGCCCTGAGAAGGTTGTTACGTGCAATGGCGATGGGGAGACCTCTGGCAGGCACTCCTAGTGTAGGCAGCACTAGGAACCAGCCAGAGAATTGCTAAAAAAAAACAGTACCGTGTACAGGTGATGCATACTGTTGGTGTGAGTTGGGGCAGGCCAAGAAAAAGCTTTTCTCCGCTATAGAAACATACTGGGCTTTAGTTAGAGGTCGGATGATATACCCGTGAAGGCTGTCATTTGCCTGCAGGACTAACCATGCCATTGCTGGGTTTAAACCTTACGAGATAAAAACAAAATACGTCTTATTTTATATCAGCCTGGGACAAGACTTTATTAGTCCTAATTTGAGAGTAATGCGCTAATGGCAGTGTTTGTCAGATGCATTTTTGCAGTGCGAAAGCTGTCAGGAATTGTGGGAAAACAACCCAGGAAGATGATTTGGGCTTGTTTGCACGTTCCAGCCCAGAGCGCCTTCTGACACAGCACAACAGCTGAAATGTGTAAGGGAAACACATTTTACTTATTCTGGCTCAGCAAAGCAGCAGCAATTTGGCGAATGGGCACACCATTCAAATCCTGGTGCATTTTAAATGACCAGGTGTCCACTCGGTTGCCTGCCTCATTCTTTGTCCAAAAAGGAGCATCTCACTCACCGCGGAGTTTCCTCTGAATGACCACGCCATGTCTGGTACCTCCCCTTCAAATCGATGCAACAGCGTTTACATTTCCTTGGATCAGACGTCGAAGGAGGACTTCTTCATGTTGAAAAGAATCCTGTTTTCCTTCCATTAACTCTGCTGAGCAGACACTGCCAATATTGTGCCATGTGGTACAGCAATTTTGTGTTTTGGACAAATCTCCCTAACAGACTGGTGAGGTATATTCTCATTAGAGTTCCTGAGATTTCTGCACAAGCCATGTGCATTGAGATAAAAATACCTTCAGGTTTGCATTGCAACAGAAATATCAGCTATGCAACAGAAATATCGGCTATCTTCTAAACCATATTTTTAAATATCCATGTGTGAATGAAGCTGTTGGAATAAAAGATAGCATCAGATAGAAAAATATATTTTCTCCCTCCTTGTCTTTCTCTCTTTCTTATAAATGACTTTATCTGCTTCGGAGGGGAAAGCCCAGCCAGCATGCTGGACTATCTATCAATTACAGGGATTATGTTTAGACTGCTGCATTCCAGATTTGACTCTGAACTAGAAATTCACATAGATTTTCATGCAATGGAAGTACCACTACTCTTAAAAACACCGTTATAAAATTGAAACTAAATCACCTCGATCTTTTGGTTCTTTCTTAATACTGCATCTGAAATATTTGCTGAGACCCTTTAACTTCAGTATGTATTACTTCAGACCCTAAAGGAGGCAACTTCAAAGGTTTCTGTTGTTGGTTTGTTTTTTTCTCACTAGTTTTTATATAGTATTAATAATAGTAACAATAATAATATTAATCACAACTGTTAATCTAGGGTATACTTTAACTCCCTTGGCCATTAAAAAATGCTAAGTATAATTTAGTTTGATATTTTTATGCCATCATTAGTAGTTTTTACTCATTGTAAACACATTTCTTGTTGTATAAATCAGTTTGGGTTAGTATTCATTGCAGATAAAATGTATTTCTAAAGGTTTTCAGGTGTAAAAAAATAGCAGTTCTTAATAGAAACTTAAATGTTATCTAGTGCTTTAGATATAATTAGAAAGCATCAGTATAAAATATCCTAGCCTTGGATTTGTTTCCCATTTCAGATAATATATTACAAGCACTCTCTAATAAATTTAGCAGTTTGAAATTGATTTATGCCGAACCTTTGTGGTATTAACATTCTTGTTTTATAATTACGAGCAAAAGGAGCATAACCTTTTCCTAATATATTGGAAAGAGAGAAGCGATGTTTCAGGAAAAATCATATGTCACCGTTCCTACTTTTTTCCCTCCCTCTCTCTCTCGTTAGTGCTGCTCTCATTTATTCAGCTAACACTGATACACAGTGACACATAGTGAAAGTAGCAAGACTGCAGCAAAACTATATGCCTATGCCTCATTGTTGGGAATACGTGTGCTCTTTTGGCACGCTACCTAAATACTGAAGAAGCGTACTGAAGTTGCAGGCTTCTGGGTTCTCTATTAGTAAAAATTAGCAAGAACCTTCACGCCCTCTGCTTTAAACTCCTGACACAAACAGAGAAGGCCTGATTTTAAAATACCTTGCGTAGCATTGGTGTCGTGTCTTTCTTTGCTTTTCAGGACCATTCTCAAAATTATAATTCTTGTGATTGTAAATGAAGTATGTTAAGATAAAGGTTCTTACGTTGCACTTTATCTCTGAAAACTACAAAGTACATGCTGTTTTAAATAGGTTCTGATGCTGAAGAAATGCCAGATCAAAGAAATGTTTGTCTTTTTTTCCTCTGTATCTGTGGGTTTTAGTCCCCTTAAATTCCCATTAATACAGTTAGAGGGGCTGACACTGAAATCCCCGAGCAGCCTACGTGCAGCTGTGCTGTCTATTTAAAGGGCAGTTCCTCTCCTCGGCTCCATCCAGCCTGCCTGGGCTGTGGAGGTCTGCACAAGTGGAGCTGCAGAACAGAGCGAATGTGTGGGATCAGGAAACAAAAGCTGGTCAGGAAATAGTTTAGGGTTGTTATTTTGTCTTAAGAAAAAAAAATATATATATATATTATTATTTTTTAATGCTCTTTACATCCTGAAAATCAGATCATGAGCAAGATTTTCCTCTCAAGAGCAGATGATCTTTTTTTTTGCCTTTCCTTGGCAAAGTACCACTTCCCCATCCCAAAATTATGAAAAAGCATCAGGTACCAGACAAAAAAGGGAGGAGCTCTTAGAAAATAATGATTTATTTCTTTTTCTGGAGAAAATGTGAACAAAATAGTTGAAAAGAGATTTCTTATCAATAAGTATTTCTCAAAAATGATGACTTTCTATACATTTGTTACCTGGCTTTAGTAATAAACACTGTTCTGTAAGAGACACCCATCTCAGCACTGCAAAGCAGCTGAGGTTTCCAACTGACATTAAAAGAGAGATTTTTTTAGTCTCCCTGGGGTGCTGTGTAAGGTCCTGGAAACATATAGGGGTGCCTCACCTTCACAGCCCCTCTGCGTTTTGGTAGCTACTGTGGAGACAGACTTAGCCCTATACATAGGGGCTCAAATCCAGAACAACATTTAATTCAAGCGTGTAAATAATCCCACTGAAGTAATTTAAAGTAATCGTGTGCTTCCAGTTAAGTGTGTGCTTGAAGGCTTCCCTAGGCTGAGGTGCAGCCTGTCCCCCTCCTCCCAACACCACCACATCGTCACTTCCGTGGTGGAGAGAAGGGCTGCAGCAAGGGGGGTTGCCTCCGATGCCTCTTGAGCTTGAACTTGGTCAGCTAATTTGTACCACACCTCCTGCTGCATTAAATATGCCGAAATATGGAAAGGGAGATTCCTGAGGTTAAAAACTATAAAATGTGAAAGACGCACTAAGTGAAAACTGCAAATATGATGCCGTTATAGAAAAGTAATTAAAGAAACTATTAATGCTAAAACCAAGTATGTTTTGTGTTACACAAGCATATGCCTGGGACTAGCCTACTAACAAAACTGCAATACGCAGAAACACTGAAAATCCCTGTACGTTACTAAACTGCTAGAGTGGAAAAATTAAACACGATTTTTCTCTCTCCACGTACAGCATAGTCAGTTTGATCTAAGGACCATCCTACTTTTGTTGTGATGTTGTATGTGCCTTGGTTTTGGTTTTGGTTGTGATTTTTGCAAAAGCAAATGCCCTTGCTACAGTTTGACAAAGGATATTGTCAAATAGATAATATACATCACAGTTAGAAGCCGATAAAAGGGATACGGATTTCCCTTGCTCTGCTGCAGTGTTGATGATGCTCCAGAAAATGTAATATAAAGGGATTTTCTCTCTTTTTATAATTTTAGCTATTTAAGACCACTATCAGAACCTGTTTTTGAATGAGTGCCTAGGTGTCACGAGCACACATGATACTACCTCCTTTTCTCTCTTGCCTGTACTGCAAGAGAAATATGCTCTGTTATACCACAGTTTATGGACTAGAGCTTCTGTTTTGGAAAATGCTGGGTTTTGACTACTTAATTCAGTTTTAACTGTCCATTCAATTTCAAAATATAAGCGAGTTGTGTTTACTGAATTTCTTACTGGGTGGATGTTGTGGTATATGCTGAGTATATTTATGGTTTAAAAGAATGATGATTCAGCAAACTTACTGCATAATAATCTTTACTTCATTGTTATACTGTAAGTGGTTAAAGCCAAGTGTACATGAATATATAATGTGTTCCTCCAGTTTTGTAGCATAGTAATACATTATACTGGTGAGCTACGGAGACATTTATTCCAAAGGAAATGCAGAGAGTGATTTAGAAATGCCAATAACAATAATGCAATTACAGTTGCAAAACATCTTAGTTGACCAAACAAATCTTTTCTAAATGCACCTAGAATATTTCTTTAGCACATTTAATTAAGTATATATTCAGCATATTTAGTTTAGGACCCAATTAAGCACCAAAAGCATAGAGGTATAAAATACAGCGTTGCCTTCCAGGCACTCCTGCTTAAATTCAGCAACAGTTGCATTTGGAGCTATAATGCTGCTGCAAAGATGGGAAAGACAATACAAGCACAAGAGGCCATATTGTTAACTGGCACTGGTATCTACAATAATTATAGCAATCATTCAAATGTTCCAGCAGTCGATACAGCTGAACTTTAGACAGGTTGCAGCTCTTAATTTATTAATGCAATATTTTTGCTTTATGAATTTCTCAAGTCAATCTCTTACCTATACGTATGCAATTAGTTGCGTTACATTCTCTCCAACTTTGCAGGAATGGATCTTAGTGCAGTATTTACAACCGTCTTAGAGCCTCTGGTTTGTATACCAAGGTGTCAAGACGTCTCAGAGGCAAAGAGCAGAACGCATGCAGTGAAAGTGACAGTGACATGAAGTTACATCGCTCCAAACAGTAAATCATGATGCTGAGAAAGCGGAAGACGTTGACAATAAGGTCTAAACAGAAGGGCACTTTGACCTACAGCGTAATACCAGATTAATGACTAGCTGATACTAACTCGCCCTATATCCAGTGGCTGATAAAAAGCTGCTCTTGATGTTTGTTTGTGGGTGCCTGGTGAGGCAAGGAGCGTGCCTGCCAGGGGGCCGCAGCACTGCTGCTCCTCGCTCGGGTGGATGAAGGCACTGTCCAGCTGCAGGCAGCGGTCCCACACATGCCGAATGGCAGTCACAGGATGGTTGAGGCTGGCAGGGCCCTCTGGGTCCACCTGCCCCAACGCCTGCTCACGCAGGACCACCCAGCGCAGGCTGCCCAGGCCCACGTCCAGGCGGCCTCTGAAGGTCTCCAAGGAGGAGGCCCCACGGCCTCTGGGCAGCCCGTGCCAGGGCTCCGTCACCCACACAGCACAGAAGTGCGGCCTGGTGATCAGATGGAGCCTCCTGTGTGACAGTTTGTGACCATCGCCCCTTATGCCATCACTGGGTACCACTGGAAAGAGCCTGGCTCCGTCCTCTTTGCACCATTCAGGTCTTTATACGCATTGGTAAGACCCCCCCAAGCCCCCTCCAGGCTGAGCAGTCCCAGCTCCCGCAGCCTTTTAGGAGAGGTGCTCCCCTCCGTCACTCAGTGACCTTTCCCTGGGCTCTCTCCAGTATGTCCATGTCTCTCTTGTACTGGGGAGCACATGCTTTGCCAGCTACCAGGCAACATTTCTGTGCTATCAGCACTTTCTGAGGCATTTGCACATACACCAGGAAATCACTTGTCTCCCCCCACGAGGAGAAGTAGCGCTGTGTGGTCGTCGCTGCACGTCGTTGTTGGGCTGCCCTCGTGCATGGTGCTGTGTTCCCATAGAGCGGTGTAAGGGTTTCCACGGCTTCATCTTCCCCTTCCATAGCTGTGGCTATTAAAGCTATCAGTTTTCTCGCGCTGTCCTTGATCTGGTATAAAACTTTATACCAGGGTTATAGAAACAAGGTGTCTTTGTGGCTAGTGATGCCTGCTGCAGTAAGTACCATTTAGTACTGCCGGGAGGGTTATTGCTTGAGTACTGCACCTTGCAATGATATCATGTATGAGTACCATAATTTATGTGTGTTTTTAGGATTGGCATATGGTGCATTTCTCTGAGATTTTTTTCATTTCTTACTGATGGTTCCTGTTACACCAGCTTTTAAACTCCGGTGTATGCTTGAGATTTAGGTTAGGCAAACAATGGAAAAATGCTAAAATCAAAATCTCGGAACGTCTCTCGTAAAGGATTTCTTGCCCTTGAAAAATGGATAGGCTGTCCTTTAACCTCGTGGCACCTCTTCGAGCTGTCAGTCATAGACTGAACATTTGAGACTCGTGAAGTATGATACGGAGTAACAAAATGGCATCGGCTTGTTCAAAATGGTGAATATTGGGTTAATCTCTTGAGGTATGTTGATAACAGATGGAATAAAAGATCACACGGCACAGCTCACATAGACTAAGGTTAACCCCGATGTCCTGGTCAGTGTCCCTTTTCTTGTTTAATGCCATTGCTAATTAACTGGCACAAGTGTTCGTAGCCTTCTGTGGGATGTTGCTGAGAGCCTGCTGACTGCTGGCATGCCTGGAGGCAACCTCTACCTGGGCTGCAGCACGTTGGTTTACCTTAGCCTTGTGCTGTGGGCCGTTACCAATGGGGTTGGAGGAGGAATCGCTGCAAGTGCTATTATATTCAGTCATTTCTTAGGGGTCGCTGTGTCTCCTTGCATGTGGGAGGTTCAGCTGGCTCATCAGGAAGGCAGTGAGCTGCTCCGCTTGTGGTCTGGGTCTGCTCATCTGGCAGCAGCAGAAGTGGCCACGAGAAGCTGACTCGGATACAGCAGCTCACGCGGGGATGCTGGTCTGTTCCCCAAGTTCCCTGACGTTTTGCATTTCATGCAGGTGTTTTTTGGGGTTTGAAGGAGGAGCTGTGGCACGGGGCCCTTCCTGTGGTATGCACAGGAGGGCGGTATTTATGGGAAGTGCAGCTGTGGTTTAACTGCATGCAGTTGCATAGTGAACTTTTTCATCTGAAGTTACGTTTAGGTTCGGGGGAAGATTATTTTCTTCCTCTCTTCCTTTTTCTTCCTAAATTAAGAAATACTTTTGACTATGCAATACAGTGTTCTAGCTTCCTGTCTTTGTCTAAAGACCTACATTTTGATATATCTATGTCTTTCATTTGGGTCAACAATTGCCAAGTATATTTATCGTTCTATGTATCTAAGAGTAACAGCAGCATCCTATGAATATGTCCCATATCTCTTCTGCTTGTGGTATTTCTGTGGCATATTTGGTGGTGAGACCCTATCAGAAATACTGTGTACAGTTCAGGTCAGCCGTATGCACAATGACAAATTCAGTTTGGAGCAGGTGCAGAGAGTGGCTGCTGAGAAGATGAGAGGGCTGGAGAGCCTATCTCGTGAGAAGGGACTAAAAGAGCTTGGCTTGGGCAGCCTAGCAAAACAAAGGCAGAGAGAGGATATGAGTGCTTGCCATAAAGACTTCAGAGGGATAAACACCAGGGAAGGAAAGGGCTGTTCAAGCTACAAGACAGTGTTGACACAAGAATAAATAGGTGTAAACTAGCCACCAGCAAAGCTAGGCTGAAAATTAGAGGAAGGAGTTTTGACCACAAAAAGGGAGAGCCTGTGGCTGAGCGTAGCAGGGGAAAATACCTCCCAGTGGCCAGTGATCGCTTTATAAAAGAGAGTGCACCACATTGAAGCCTGTGACACCAGGGGCCTGCATTCGATGGCTGAGAAGATCATTTCCATTCCTGAGTCCCTCTAGTCCTGTTCAGTGCAAGGTTTGTCTTGTACAGATAGGCTGGCAGGGCTCCTGTCCCTCTCTTCCATCTAGGAGGGGTAGATACCAGGCTGTGGCTTGCTTTTCTTTCTGAGCCTCACACTGCAGAATTAGAATCAGGACTTAAAAGAAGATCCAGGAATAAATAATTCTGTGATCTTTCAGAGGATGTTTTATTTTTGTCCGTATTTCCTTCCTCACGTGTATGATGCAGGGAGATTTTGCTCCTTTGTACGCCAATGTTATTTTCTGCCAGCTTTTTGGCATGCAAAATTAGGAAAGAAATTGTCCTAGCATTAAAGTAGAGACCCAGGGACTGGGAAATACTCCTGCTCTCTACGTGTAGCAGTACAAGGCTATTCTTCAACCTGAAGGGACTATAGAAGGCAACACATTATATTGGCAATTGTTGCAGCGAACGCTGCATCGTCTGGCAAGAGGCTCAGCTTGATGTGGACAAAAAGTGAATTTCTCCTTTGTGCCTACATCCTTAGCTCCCTCATGATGAAAATAGAACCTGCTTTAATCTTCCTGAGGCTGACGGAAAGATACCGCGCAGACTGCAAGTCAGCAGTTGCCCACACAATTGTTTGGCAAAATCTATTTTTAAAAGTCCATAAATTCCCCAACTAGACAAACCGGGATCTAACAGAAAAATATAGTCACTAATGCACCATCCTTTTAAAGAAAGACAATACGCTCCCCTCTCCTCCGGCTCTCTTGGGGAAAACCTGCATATTTTAAAATGGAAATGCAAAGTGCCTCTGAAGAAAACCTCCTCGCGACAGGCCGGATCCTGCCCCTCGGCTCTGGCATCTGGAGCCCTTTACCTGCAGAGCCGTCGGTGGCGATGGGAGCGAGGACACGGGGAGATGCTCCATGATGCCCCAAAGGACGCAGGACCGGGGCTGCCGGCCATGTGTGGACCCCGCTGTGTGGGCGAGCTCCTGGGGAGCGCGTCGGCACAGCTGGAAACGCAAACGTGGAAATCAGGTTAAGCCTCTCCCTGGTTTCCCTTCCCCTGCGCATACCCTTCTTCCTCTGCTCGCTCAAGTGAGCGACGTGGGGAGCTTTTGCTGACTGTGGAGCCAGCCTCGTCATTTTTTTTTCCCTTACTGAAGTTACAAACTCAGAATGAGTTAAAATTGCCTCTCCCTCGCACTGCTCAAAAAAACCGTAAGGATGTAAGAACACGCTGTACACATGAGTCACCTGCACTAAGTACCCTTTAAAAATGTAGCCCTGGGCTTTGATGTACAGGCCTGTATTATTTTTCCTATATTTTAAATCATTCATAAGTGGTTTTCAGGCTGACCCGCTGGTCTTTTATGCAGAAAATTGTACAGATTACCTGAAGTGAAGCTGTGGCGCACAAGTTTCTTTAACTGTGTAGCTTTACTTTTAAGAATTTCATATATGAAAGGGTTATTTGTGCATGAATAAGCTTGCGATCCAAACGTAAATTGTTTATGTAAATACTCAAATCTTACTGTAAATCTTCAGTGAGGAAACCTCCTTTTTGAATTGACCCCCGCCCAAAAAAAACAACTAAAACCAACGGCCTGAAATGAGAAGTGATTATGATAGAATTATGGTTTTCAACGTGTATTATTATATGTGCCTACATTTAGATTCCCAAAGGGACCAATTTACTAATATTAAGTATTCTTGCAATAAATGGGATGTGGTAAAGAGTGAGCTGCACATCTTTCTTTAAAAAAATAAAATAAAAAAATACAACAACCTTAGAGTTGAATTTCAAATGAATAATAGTACCACTGGAGTTCCAAATGATGGGAACTTTTTCCTAAACCTCTTATTAATTAGGAATTATCATAAGGCAAAATATCTGCATTAATTTGCCAAAGGCAGAGTAAAGATTGGTGTATTGCAGTACTCACAAACTTATTCTGGTGGTGCTGCAATGCACAAAACTTCTAATAAATTGGGAAAAATGATGAATTTGACAACAAGCAATTAATGCTAAGCTTTCCCTTTGCAGCGGTACATTTTATGGTGGTGGTGTAAGAGCAGAATTACTAGCTCTTCTACCTAGCTCCCTTTCAGCGATACCGCATACAGCATTCTGCAGTATGCTGTAGTAGTCGGTAAAATGCCTCCTCAAACAATGCTTGTGGTTCCCAAATGGCAGGAAGCTGAATTTGGGGATAATCCTGTAGAACGCAGACAGAGTAAGACTGCTTGGCTACTTTTGCCGTTCCCTCTGTAAACTCATTGTCTTCGGCAATGAGAAGATGCTTTTAGAGTAGGCTGTATTGTGTGCTTGAGCAGCTCATTGTTGTGAGCCTGAAATTTGGATGGATGTGATTCATTTACTACGGAAAAGAGCTAAGCACTTACTAAAGCAAATGGCATTTTTTATAAAGCTAATTATTCTAATTCTTCTTTATAGATAATGAAAGTCTTGTTAAAATGTTGTGGAAAAAAAATACCTATAATTTCTTGTGGTTTCAACGGTGTCCAGTTAGAAAACTCATGTTGTTCTGAATACCCAGTACTTGCAATACAGCATGGGACACATTCAGGGTACTTGTAAAAGTCTCTGGGTGTAGAGCTGACACACATCATAAAAGTAAATATCTTAATGTGTCTGCGTGTGCATTGTGAGTGAGGATTTCATTTTTAAAAGTCCCTGTTGTTCCTATTTTTAATTTCTGAGCTGTTTCCTATTGGAATAGACCCAGGCACATGGGACACTGTAATAATATCTAGGCACTGAATATTTGTAACTTTGGTTTAATTTCTATTGCCAGTTCAATTCAGTTGGCAGACAAAAAGATACGCGTACATAAGTATCAGATTGTGCTTTTCTTTCTTTTTCTTTTTCCTTCCTTCCTTCCTTCCTTCCTTCCTTCCTTCCTTCCTTCCTTCCTTCCTTCCTTCCTCTCATTCTTTCCTCTCATTCTTTCCTTCTCTCTCTCCTTTCTTTGACTTTCTCTTTTTCTTCCTTGGGTTTGAAGTGCTTGAGGTGTGAAGAATTTAGTAAACAAATACTCATAACCAGGTCACATTTTTTTCTGTGCGTAAATGTAGATACAACTGCATAAAGATACACATCCCTGTGTGAGTTAACACGTATGTGTTGAGTGACAAAACACAGTGCTTCCTGACCTGTGAGACATAGGATTACCAGAAGAGAATAGCCTTATTGTTAGGAGTGGAGGTTAAGGAGCTGGTTTAGCATTGTCGTCATGCTCTATCTTGAAATTAATTGCAGAACTAATTATAGTGCTTGCTTCTACTATTCGTTTCCTCACTCACGAATCTAACTGCGTATCTTTTGTGTGTTTATAGATATATATACATTGATGTATGCATTTTTCTTTTTCCTATCCCACCAAACACCTCCACCAAAAGCCAAGTCCCCTGCACGAGGTGGGAGTGTCAGTATGCCAAAGCCCTGATGACACTTGTGTACCACTCGCATCTCTGGTTTCAGGAGCAGAAACAGTAGCTATTCACATTTGCCTGTGTAACTTTATATGCCTTTGTAAAGCATTTGCTTGTGTTTGCTTTTGCTTGCAGTCCCCCAGGGCTCAGTGCTGGGGCCGGTCCTCTTTAATATCTTTATCGATGACCTGGATGAGGGGATCGAGTGCACCCTCAGTAAGTTTGCAGATGACACCAAGTTAGGTGCGTGTGTCTATCTGCTCGAGGGAAAGAAGGCTCTGCAGGAAGATCTGGATAGGCTGGAGCGATGGGCTGAGGTCAACTGTATGAAGTTCAACAAGGCCAAGTGTCGGGTCCTGCACCTGGGGCGCAACAACCCCAAGCAGCGCTACAGGCTGGGAGATGAGTGGTTGGAAAGCTGCCTGGCCGAGAAGGACCTGGGAGTATTGGTTGATAGTCGGCTGAATATGAGCCAGCAGTGTGCTCAGGTGGCCAAGAAGGCCAACAGCATCCTGGCTTGTATAAGAAGCAGCGTGGCCAGCAGGTCTAGGGAGGTGATTGTCCCCCTGTACTCAGCTCTGGTGAGGCCGCACCTCGAGTACTCTGTTCAGGTTTGGGCCCCTCGCTACAAGAAGGACATGGAGGTGCTCGAGAGAGTCCAGAGAAGGGCAACGAAGCTGGTGAGGGGTCTGGAGAACAAGTCTTACAAGGAGCGGCTGAGGGAGCTGGGATTGTTCAGCCTGGAGAAGAGGAGGCTCAGGGGAGACCTCATCGCTCTCTATAGGTACCTTAAAGGAGGCTGTAGAGAGGTGGGGGTTGGTCTGTTCTCCCACGTGCCTGGTGACAGGACGAGGGGGAATGGGCGAAAGTTGCACCAGGGGAGGTTTAGGTTGGATATTAGGAAGAACTTCTTTACCGAAAGGGTTGTTAGGCATTGGAATGGGCTGCCCAGGGAGGTGGTTGAGTCGCCATCCCTGGAGGTCTTTAAAAGACGTTTAGATATAGCCCTTAGTGATATGGTTTAGTGGAGGACTTGTTAGTGTTAGGGCAGAGGTTGGACTCGGTGATCTTGGAGGTCTCTTCCAACCTAGACGATTCTGTGATTCTGTGTTGTCTTGTCTTGTATGTCTGACATAAAAAGATTCAAACGTTGCTCTACTCCCATCTTCCAATGGACACTGGGCTCCAAAGTGAGGCCCAAACCACTGAGCTGGACCCAGAGGATTTGGCATGGACAATGAGAAGAGGAAATTGGCTGTAGCAGGCTGTGAAGAAGGAAAAAGTCTAAATGGGATTTTGGATGATGTTGCTTGGTTACTGGAATGCTTGCAGGTTTCTGAGTATATACAGTAAATGTACAAGTTTGCGTGAGCCTAAACAGACACACAAGTACCCCATGGTGTTTTTTTGGTGATTTCCACAGTGCTCAAGAGACCATGGTATAGCCACAGGTCACAGCCAACATCCTGTTGGATTCTGATGTTTCAAGTCCAGTGGCAAGCTCCGTATAGGCCCATACCAGTTCCTACTCGGGGCAATGAGAAGCCAGAGATGGTCCTTAGACAGGAACCTTCTTTAAGCCCAGGTAGTCCCTTAGACCACAAGTCTCTTGGAGGAATACTCTAGGCATGAGTTTTTCGGTGAGGAAACAGGAAGATTTTAAAGGTGGAAGATGCAGACACAGCCCGTTAGGTCTCCCTAGATGAGTAGCTCTCCTCACAGTGCACTGAAGTGGCTGAGGGAGGAGAATGGAGGTTTCTGTAGCAAATCAGAGAGTTTCTCTGCCAGCAGCTAAATCCCATATGGGAGCATCAGCTGCACTTCCAGACAGGAGCAGAGTCCTGTGGCTGCTGGAGAGATAGTGTTAGTTCCAGCCTTAAGACTGCTGAAGCTCCCCACAGGGCTTTCCAGCCATGAATAAATCTGTTATTCCCTGACACAAACTGCTGAAGTTGGGTCTTCCCCATCTGCACAGTGCCCCTTTTTCCCCTGAACAGAAATAAGGTGTCTCTCGCCTTCCAGAGCTCCTATGGTTCAGGCAGGAGCTGGTATTTTCCATTGGATTAGGTTCTGTGAGCTTTGCATATTCTTTTTACCATACTCTGCTCTGCAGAATTGCAGAGGAGATGGGGGACATTTCTTCCACCTGGACTTGATGTACATAGAGTAGGGTCCAGGATTGTTTGTTGAGCTTTCACCCGCAATGTTACTTCGCATTTGTTAGCACTCTATCATTTGTGCTGCATCTTAAAAATCACTGCAGTGCTGGCTGTGAAGGTGCCCCATAGACGTTGATACTGCAATTTTTAAGGAGCAAAGATCATTACATTTTTAAATGTTCATTTAGGATTCTGATTTAAAGCCAGAAAAAAAAAAGGGGAAAAAAAAAAAAAGAATCTGAGTTAAAGCAGGAATAGTTCCATGCTAGAATAGCTGCAAATAGTAAATCATACATTTAGTTACATTTGATTGAGAGAGTTTATTGCTCATGTGAGCAAAATGTCTAGCCCCAGGCACAGTGCGGGTAGTTACTGCACAAGCATGCCACCTGCAGCCATGCCAGCATACCCAAACCCCCTGGTACCACAGCATTCACTGTCCTGAATAGGAATTGGAGGTCAAGCCAGATTGTGTTGCAGTGCAGTGAAGTGGACTAGAAAGAGGCCACCCACCTCATTTGCACTTGCGACTTACAGTAATCGGTGCTTGAATGTCAGTGCGTGGTGATAAAAGGCTAATTTACGAACCCCCCCATGCTGCGCGCACCCTCTTTCTGCACGTGTGGTGGAGATCATTGTCTGTAAGATTACCCACGGTACTGAGGCCTCTGGTAGCCTGAGACTTCACGTTATTTTTACATCTTCTTTTGTTTTTTTTTTTTTTCTAATTTCATCTTGTATGCTCCAGTTGAGCTACATTAGTGGATTAGAATACAGTATGATCTTCGGAGAATTCCGCCACAATAGATAGATAGTTGGATGGACGGACAGACAGATGCAAGTTTAAAGCACAAGAGGATTTGCATATTTAGTTCTGCTTTACAGGCTCCTTTAGAGAGTGGGATTAATGATCTGCTAAATTATCACAGTTGAGAGTCTTCAGCATTAGTGTGAATGCATATCCTGCTAGAGCTAGTTTTACAACTTTTCCAGAGACGTTTACAAATCTTACGGGGAGGAGGGGGGTGGGTGGGATCTGGTTGTTGATAAAGCAGCTGGTGACTGAAGGAGAAAAGAGAGAAATCAGAAAATCGTCCCTTTTCTGGCACGTCTCAGAGCCTTTCCATCACCCAGTGCCTGCATGTACAGCGTGAGAAGGAAGAGTGGTCTCCAAGGACTGTTTGCTTTTTGAGTACCCAAGATGCTATGTTAAGCACTTACTGCAAGTTGGCTTAGAGGAATGTCTTCCAAAAGCATTTATTTGGAAAGGGAAAAACAGCTCGCGAAGGCAAGTGAACTTCAGATGCCTGACACACCTTTTGGTCCCAGATTTTCAAACAGTGTGCTTTAGCAAGGTGCGCTGCAGTAGAGCTCGACTCTGACGCGGAGGATCTGGGGCAAATGCCACTACTGGCTGAGCCAGCACCAGCCTCATAAACTTCCCTTTGATCCAGCCATTAAAGGAAAGAACATTACTTGGCATATTTCTTGGTTACACATATTGCATTCTTTGGTCCCATTAAATAATAATGAATAATAAATGGCATAGTTTGGAACAAAATTCTGCACAGGTCAGTAAGAGAAGAGGGCTAACATCATACCTTCAGCATCTCATAGAGGAAGATGTGAGTGCATTCTAGAGCCCTGTCTAGGGCTAGAGGTCTTAAAAAAGCAGGGAGTGGTTTCCATCCATCTAACTGTTACATAATGCCATTTTTGACAAGGGAAGAGAAAATACTCTCATATTGCAGTTAGGTAGGAAAATAGGGTGCTGGATGCTGAGATGACACTAGGTAGTCTTCCCACCATATCCAAGTTATATACTAGAGGTAATTCTTCACAAGAACAATGCAGGAACGTAGGCTATCCAATTTTATGAACCAAATTTATGCTCCAAGATTTATCCCACTTAAATTAAGGACTCAAGAACATAGTTGTTTTCGTTTCCCTATGCAGTACAGGGAAGGATACAGATCCTTCCATAGAGTGATTCAAGTTTTAATTGAGGCAAGAGGCATTTATTTACATCCACTGACTGCAGACAACCCAGCTTCTTTATGTCAGTCTTGGTGTGTTCACTCCTTTCCTCTCTGAGTTTAATGCGATACCCAGAGCAGGTATTAATATAATACCCAAGAGACCTGCAAGTGCCGGAGAAGGAACATCTTTGTGAGAAACAGATTATCGTTCTTGGCACACCAGAGCCTGAGCCATCCCCTGAAGGCGGCAGGAGCCTCTCCAGCCTCTTCAGGCCAGCTCTGGGTGAGCAGCCTGGGCAGCCGGTCCCAGCTGGCCGGCGGCAGATAAGCACCAAACGCTTGCCCCTTCTCTCCCTTTTGTTGTGAATGCCCTAGCTGCACCCAGCTTGTTTGACCCTGTCCTTTTTGGCTTAACGGGGGGCTAATACAGGGATGTGTTCGGTGCAGAATGGCAGTTCGACATTGCAGAGATGAACGTTAGCTGGGCACGTAATGAGATTCAAAATCCAAATCTCTTCCTGAGGGTGCAAAATGTGCTGTTTTAGAAGGTAGACGTGGAGTGTGCTGCAGTTCATAAGGACAGAAGTAATTCAGGAGTAAAAAGCAAAATATTTGTTGTCATTGGTTTTCCATTTTCTTTTAAATTCTCTCTAATGCTTTCTCTTTCTTTTTTTTTTGCCTTTGATTTGCTTGTTTTACTTTTTTCCCTTTAACCCCCTTCCTTCACACAACAGTCCCTTTCTACATTTCCTTTTCCTCTCCCTGCCCTCTGCCCAAGCCGATACCCTGCAATACCTTGCACAGCCCTCCTTGTTCCTTGGTGGTCCCGCTGTCCCCGTCGCAGTCTTGTCCTGCTGCAGCTCAGGAAGGATGCATCCCTGTCAAGAAGGATGCCTTCACATCTATTGGAGCTCTGCAACAGATTTCCCTTCACCTCATGTTTGAGCAGGACATTTTTACCATTTTCCCAGTTAGTTCATGGCCAGTTGCTGGGCTTTGTTTGGTGTTATTAATTATTTGGGGGTTTTTGTTTGTTTGTTTTTTTAACATCCTGCCGCCCCAGGGCACCACTGCGTGTGAAACTTTGCACCCACAAATTAAGCAGACCGGTCCCTTGTCTAAAAAAACGCAGTCTGAAACAGCAGAGGGCTGTTCCACGAGGTTTTAGTGGCTCCCCCTCGGCCGGCCTGGCCTCTGGGCACAGGAGACGAAGGAGATGGATCCCTGTCTCTGGAAACGGCTATAAGGCACTTTGTGAGAGGGTTCAGAGATCTGTGCTTGGAGCTCTTGTTTTTTCTTATGCTTTCACTCTTTTGCTGTCTTTCAATGCACATACCAACCATCTCTGTCTCCTTTTTTTTAAGTTTTGATTTCACACACCCGTTTCTCTGTTTCCCTTTTAATCATTCCTCCTTTTGACCCCGTGCTTTCTCTCCGGCCCAGTGTTTGCTCTCGCTGCTGAAAGGCTTTGCAGTCCTTGTGCTCGGCCCCAGTTTCATTCCCCTCAGGGTGCCCCACAGCCAGCGGCCTCTTCGCCCCTCGCCCCTCTCCTCACTCGCCGGCCTTGCCCGGCCTAACTCGCACATGCCCACCGAGCAGGGCCTGGCAGCAAATGCTGCACAAAAATCGAGAGTCACCCCGAATGCCCCCACCAGCAGAAGTGTTTCCTTCACCCCAAGGGCTGCCTGGTGTTAAAAAAAAAAACCCGAGGGGACCCCTGGCAGCTCCAGGCAAGCGCCCCATAACAGCCGCACGAGCTGTCCCGGGGTAAAGCTATCTAAGCCAAAGTTCAGGTGAAGGGCAGCAGCGTAGCCAGAAAGTCATGTGGCTCTCATGTTGGTTAGTATGTCACTTTGAACAGCTCTTATCTGATATTATTATGACTAACCCAGTGCTGACAGCATGGAACAGATTACAGGAGCCATGTGATGATTATTTAAGGCATCACTGGGTATAACGTGCGTCTGACATTAACCCCTTCGGCCTGGGCTGACTGGGTTTGTAAACGACGCCCGCGGAAGGTGCCCTGCTGAGGGCTGAGCTTACCTTGCTTTCCACGTTTCAGACAAGACCATTTTTTTAATCATTCAGCTGTTTTAACCTGGCCCTACAGGTCAGAGCAGATTTGTGGGCTATGACTGCTCTTTTATTCTCCTAGATTTCCTTTCTCCTTTTTTTTTTTAAAAAAAAGTATTAAAGTATCAGTGGTGACAGCTGCACATATTTTGTATTTCTTGTGGCAGCACGTGCCAATAAAATTCAGAAGCCTTTTTGTTTTGTTATGGTTGATCTTTAAAGTTATTGAGAGCGGCACTGAAGTCATAGCTGGCAAAATAGACTTCACTGTTCTGCATAAATGTCAGAAGCGAGAAGGCGATACTTTCCAAGAGGTAACGATTTACACATTGAACAGGAATGTAAGGCGAGCACACATATTGTACCCTTTAAACAGGCTGACACCTGCACAGGGCATTTCAAAAAACAATGCCAAAAATGCGGCGTTATGTAAAGCGCGATAGCGGCGGTGGCTGTTGGACTGTTCCGGCAGATGTGTGAAACGCAGCGCGCCGCGGCAGCGGGCAGCGGCCTGAGCAGCCGGCGCATGGTGGTGGTATCTGCCTGTGGGGTATCCGTCAGGTAACTTCAGAGGTGTGAGGAATTTAAGCTCCTCTCCTGGAAACGCGTCACATGAGTAACTTTACTCGTGTGAGTAATCCTGCTCGCTGCTCCCGGGGCCGCTGGCAAAGGCGCCCGGGGCTCACGTTACCCCCGGCACCACCGCAGCTAAAGGTGAAGCGCTTGCAGGGTAAGGGCCGGCTCGCTTCCCCAAAGCACGTGTGGCCGCGTGGGGAGGTGTGTGCGTAGGGTGTCTGGCAGGAACAGGCCACGCAGGGTGAATAAACTGGCATACCTTTAGTCTCGCCTGTGCCGGGCGGTTTGAAGCATCCCCTCCCCTCGGCTGAGTGTGTCTGCAGCGTGATTTCATCTCCTGCCAACACCCGGACCGGCTGGGTCTGAGGCTAAACATGAGGGATTTTGTATCGGGAGGGAGGGGGGAAGAGCCTGCAAGAAGCACTGGAGGCCTTGAGAAAGTTTAGGCACTCGGATCAGCTTTCCTGTGTGCAACTGGGAAATGCTGGAGTGTGAAATCAACATTATCAGGCGTGTTAAAGCCTTTCCCTGGGTGGCTGAAGCCGGTGGATGTTGTGCCACTGGTGTGTTGGGAAGTGGAAAAAAGCCCAAAAGAAAGATGTTATATGATGGAGAATTCCTGCCCCTTCCCTGACCCTTTCTGTGCTACTGTATTTCTCTTCCTCTTATGGCTG
The DNA here is from genome assembly GCF_013377495.2 of Cygnus atratus. NCBI lineage: Eukaryota > Metazoa > Chordata > Aves > Anseriformes > Anatidae > Cygnus > Cygnus atratus. The sequence goes on from NC_066365.1 coordinate 59,130,466, forward strand.
CAAAACCTCAGTCTCAAAAAAAAAAAAAAAAAAAAAAAAAAAAACAAACAAAGAAAGCAAGCAAGAAAGAAAGAAAGAGAAAGAAAAGGGAGAAAGGTTGAGAAAGGAAGTCTGGAGCAAGAAACCTGCAGTTAATATATTAACTCCTCCCTCCATTTTAAACTCCTGGCCAACCCTGCAATCGGAAGGATTAAGGACTACAAAATATGGTTGAGACTAATTACAAGTGAGACTCAAAAGGCCCGGAAGGTTTTGGAAAGGGGCTCATAAATCCCTCAGAAGGGGCCTTAGGACTCTTTGTTCAAATTATTAAAAAAAAAAAAAAAAAAAAAGGAAACAATAGAGAAACAAAAAAAAAGAAACCTTGGTTCTACAATAGCAACAGCATACGTGCAAGTGAGTGTCTTGGAAAAAAGCAGCCTTGTGAGATTGGTATCACTTCCTGGGGGGAAGGCTGTGAGACTGCAAGGATGTCCCTGCTGAGGTGGGACTTTAATTCCTCTTCCAGCAAAGCTGCAAAAGGCAAAACCACAGGGGTAGGAAAGGAGAAGTGCTAGTCCAACTGCATAATAGTAGTAGTAATAGTAATTGTAGTGATTCATTGTGAGTTTTGGTGGGCACTTGAACTCGGTTCTCAATGCACTCAGTAACTGTAGTCAATTCAACCTGCATATGTGTATCATCGCTGCTCCATCTGTAAAACATGAATGATAAATTGCTAATGTGCAGATCTGTGATGAGCTTAGATCATTAATATTTTGCATTGCTTGGAGATCCTTGATTAGAAAGTGTACAGAAGGCTAAAACATTACTTTCTTCTTTTCTTGAGCTGAATTACTCGTGTTCTGAAAAACCTATTTTCTGCAGAGGGTTCATGAAATGTTTGTCCTAATGCTCATTTATCATGAGTGGCACTGATGGAATGTGTTCTGGTGTGAAGCAGATGTATCTGTTTAGTAGTTTACTTTGATGGCTCCTTTAAGAGGTTTCATAATCTTTATATTTTACCATTGAGTTTGGAGTTTTATGCTCCTTTAACAGGTGTATTACCTTGATCAGATGTTTTCATTTTAAACTATTGACTTATGAGCACATGGCCTGCAGGGATTGATGTGCAGCAAATTGATTCTTTTTTAAAGATTTATTCTTATATTCTCTTTTTATTTAGTGTAGGAGTTCACTAGAAAACATAAATGCTTGATAATCGTTAGTAAAAGTGAAAGTGCCCTGCGATGAAAACCTTTATTTCCCGTAGTTTAAAAACACAGCTGTAAGAATAGGAACACACTTAGAAAAATCCAATCTAAAATCAGACAGAGGTTAGTTTTCTGAGTGAACATTTAACAAAAACAGCTTTTTACACATTTCTTTGCCACTCACAGCCACTATTGTTTTTGTGCTCTTTTATTGCTCAAAGGGTTCAAGCTATTTGAAAAGGATGTGTACAAAGATTACCTTAAAATGACTCATTGTAAAAGCTCCCTACCTGATGGATTTGTACTATCAGAACCAACATCCATTTTACCAGAATCCACTAAAAACGCTCAATCTGTCCAGCATGTGAGAAAGAATGCAGCAGCATAGTCCTGCCATGAAAATAGCTTGTGTAATCAGCGGAATATAAATGGCAACAGCATCTTGTACTCCCTTTTATGATGGTGGAAAGAGCAGGAATTCAGTGGGCAGCCATATGACCAGGTCCTGCATGACTGAGAAGCTCCCATTTTTGCATTGTGCTGTAGCACAGCACCTCGTGTATCCAGGAGGAGGTATATTGTTCCCATGCCTTGTGACCAGACTCTGTCTGAAGGAAGAAACAGAATAAAGGGCCATTATTTTAGCAAAGGCATTAGAAACCTGTGCAACTGCTGGATGCATTAATTAACAAAATATTTTCTCATAATGGCTAGCATCCTTCTGAAAATAGGAGTGGGGAAGCTGCTTGAAGTAAAAAACTGCATGTATGTCTGAGTAGCTTATAGTTTTAAAGCACTGCCTATGCAGACAGGAGAGACAAGGGCATGGCAATTACTGAAGGTTTAATACAAGGATAAATTTAAAGCAAGTTTATCTCACGTGTGAGCCTCCTACATGATTTCTGTGTTGATGCCAATATGGGTGCCGTTGGTTACAGCCCGGTTGGAGTCCAGTCTACGTTGTTGTATGAAAAAAGTGTGAATGGGTCTGGTCAGTCCTCTCTGAATGATAATCCACGTCATAAAGCTACTGTAAATGATTCAGCATGGTTTAGTATTATTTTCAGCCAGTGCCCAGGAGAGGCCAGGACTGAGCTAGCATTAAGAATGAATTGTCCATGCTTCCCACTCTTGTATAACTGCGGGTTCAGGTCACAGAGAAGTACAATAGGAAATGAGTGCTGCCTCCTTCTGCTATGCAGAATACTTGTCTTCCATAAGCAAAGGTTGTGAACCAGGATGGAGGGATTTGGACTAGGGCTATAAATGCATCTGTTTTCAGAAAGCACCGTAGGGCTTCCCAGAGAAACCGAGTTGCAATTCTGCTTGTTGCCAGCACTTTTAGGAAAGCTGCTAAATACCCTCAATTTTTACAGTAACTAGGGACATTTCCCCCATTTTTTTTGGTAAGTGATTGGCATATTGAGTTTGCGTCTTTTATTTCTAAATGGATTGAATGTGTTAATTTAAAGCCAGCATTTCAGCTGCAAACAGGTTAGTCCTGCAATTGGTGGCCTTTGGGATTTTTGCCAGTTCTTCTTTGAACTCTTAGTAAGGCTTCTTTGCGACATTAATTTTTTTAGGTTGTTTTTTGAGGTCTGACTAAATTGCCATGTTTATCTATTGTCATCCTCAAAAGGGTCTGAATAAGTTACTGATATAGATGCCTAGGTAATTCTAATGTGATTGTAAAAGGCTACAATAAGGCATACTGGGATGCAGGACTTTAGGAAGGGACAGACCAGAAGGAGGGAGAAAATTCACAAAAAGCGGAATTTGTACTTCCTAATTATCTAAACGCTGCTTTTTTAGCAGCTCCATTTAGGCTGGAGTGATAGCTGTATGATTACTCCATTTCATTGAGAAACAAACATGAATATTGTGGAGTTTTACTTATGTGCAAATGAAAACATAAAGCAGAGCTCTGTGTACTTCAGACTTGGCTAGTGAGCCCAGCCAAGAAGAGATGGAAACTCTGCCAAGCCCTTTTTCAATGAAGAGTTTTCTTGAAGTTTTAGGAAGGGAAGATCAGAGCATTGCAGACAAAATTGCTGATTCCTCCTCAAGGCACTACTCTTTTCCCTGTGTTTAGGACCGTCCTGCAATGTGGGCTGGGCTTCTGGGAAAGCCAGGCTGAGTTCAGTGGCTGTGAGTGCTGCCTGCACGCAGGGACCAGTTGACTTGGAACTGATATTCAGCAAAATCTGTTGAGTTTTGTTGTTGTGTTTTTAGGAGTTTTGAAACTTTGATGTTCTGCATTGTTGCGAATGGATGATTTCAGTTCTGAGGTGGTAGGAAGTTCCAGCTGGAAAGCTCGCTGGTACTGGTGTTCATTTCGCTGGCTCATGATGGAGCTTATGCTACCAGCTATAACGTCGTGGTAGTGCACGTCCCATACTTGCCTCACAGAAATGTCAGTATCTTTTCTTTTTTTTTTTCTTTCTTTTTTCTTTTTTTTTACTAATTATATTGTCCTTCCAAGTAAGAATGTACTCCTGCACTTACAGACTGTTCTCTGCTTTAGGACAGTACAATCCCATTATTTCAGAGGGGACTGTGCCCTAAAAGAGTAGAAAAAAACCATTTATTTCTGGTTTGGGTCTTTTTTTGCACTTCTATATATAAAGAAATGCCATGAAAAGCCCATAGAGATGGAGTTCATTATGTTAATCCCATCTCTAAAAACGCTCCCGTGCTTAGGGCCTTTGTTGTCAATGAAATGTCAAATGGTGGCACGTACAGCATGTTGTTCAGACTTCAAAATGCCGCAGCTGTACGACCGTGATGTGTTTTCTACACAAGAGCTGAGAAATATGGGAGGGATTAACATTGGGTGCAAGCCCAAGTGTTAATACTGAAAACTAAAGCAAAAAACCTTACAAAGTTTTCTTCAGCGCATTTGTAAATATTGGTTGTCATTTGTCATACTTGGAAAGGGCTCTGTTCACACCTCGCATTCGGTGTCCTCTAGTTTACTCGGGAAAGGCAGCGTGCTAGTTTGCTTTCTCCAAGGGGCAATATCTTTCGAAGGGTTATTGCCAATGTGCAGTCTAATAATTTCAAAGAAGGGCAAAATCTAAAAAATTGGGACCTTTAGGTGCCATAACATAGTTATAGCCATTAATTTATCATGCTTTTGATAATATGGGGCCAGGTAAAATACCAGAAAGAAAGTTGCCCTTTTAATACCAAGAAAGGGGATTTTTCTTCAGCACTGACTTGCTCACGAAATTGTGGATTTTTTACTGTAAAAGACCCAATGCTCTGACCGCTTTGGAGGGGTCCCTGCCTGTTGTGGGCATGCCTGGCTCCAAGAAAGAAAGCCAAATGCATTTCTAGTATGACCCTCCCTCACAGAAAGTATACTGCTACTATCCTGCAGATGTCATTTATAGGTGCAGCACGGAGACAGGGACTAAAGGACAGCACCGTTTTTCACTCTCCTAAGCCCTAAAACAGGAGACTTTGAGAGAGTCTGGACGTGGGCTCTAGATGACAGTGACTGTGAGCTGGGAAGCTAATCCTACCCTAGCTTCAAAGAAATAATTTTCCTATTTGTGCTGCAGGTACGTCACCAGCTCTTCTTTTCACACACCGCTTCCATGGTGCTAACCACCTGTCTGCGTTAACACCAGGTCAGGTTACAAACAGCTTCTACTGATTTTCAGTAAAAACTAAATACATTGGAAGAAGGCCTGGCCATGTGGTGCTAGATGTAAAACGTTTAAGAACAGTGATTTAGTTTAGGACAGAAGGAAGAGGGAGGAGGAAAAGGCGGCCGTTTCAGGTCATGTAGGAAGCCCTAGCCTAATCCATGAGCACAGCATCGTCATCTCCATGCAGTTTTCAAACTGATTCCACTGGCTGGATGGCAGGCATATTACTATTCTTATTCTTATACATACTTTTATTATATATACATGTGATTTCCTGTAGTCTTCCCACTATACTTGACTGGGTCAAGTGCGGACGGCTTTGCAGGGAAGCCTTCGATGCGTGCCCTGGGCACAGAGGGCATGCGCTTCGCTCTGCAGCTCCATCCACTTCTCCCTGGAGTAGCTTCGTTAGGTTTCATGTAATTACGGTTGATGTCTCGCAGAAAATATTACGTGTTGTGTTTTACGTTCCTTTTTGACACCCTGCGATAAGGTTTCTTTCAGCAAATCACCGTGCGCAAAATGTGGAAAGATTGCAGCTGGAAAATTAATTTCATTTGTATTTAGCCAGGTGTGGGTATTAAGAGACAGCCAAAATCTGGCATGATAAATCCTCTTCCAGGAAAAAAAAAAGAAAAAAAAAAAAAAGTTAGTATCTGCATTCTGGGTTTCTCCTGTCTTCCAGACTCTTATTTTGTTGTTTCACTGAACATGCTGGTGCTGCCAGGTTCCTTGCAGCCGTTCTCGTTTTGTCTGCTGCTGGTTCGTGTGCTGATTCGGTAGCTACAGTAACATCCCTTCCCTCCCTCCTTGCCCCTTGCCTTCTCTTCCCTTCCCTTCCCTCTCTCCTTCCTTCTTCTCTTTCTCTAAAATGGGGGCAGACAACCTGAAAAATAGTTTCACCAGCACATGAAAAGGCAACCAGCTCTGCACGTAGTGGTTCAGCGACAAACTCTTGTATCAAAACTCATTTTTATCTATGTGGGGCATTTTATGTGTAATACCAGCAGAGATGCTCTCTTTCTGCGGGGTTTCTGGATGCTGCACGTAGCTCCAAAACACCCTGCGTCTTTGGAAAAGGCCTTGTTCACTTGGAAGAGGATCTGGCTTTGGCACGGGGTGCCGGGGCTGTTGTCAGGGCTCGGGGCTGTGGCATGGTCTGCTGGGCTAAGTTAGGCAGCGGCGCGGGACTTTCTAAGAGTAGGTATGGGGATGAAGAGGTGCTACTTTTGCACAGAGCCCTTGTGACTCTCCTGACATTTCTACTTGGAAGAATCCCCTTTTTAAGGGCGAGAAATAGTTCAGTTTGTCTGCTTGGCCCTCAGCGATATGTTCCTACCTCGCACTAATGCCAGTCGTATCAGATCGTTCTAATTATAAATGTGACAGCTCTGAGAATTTTAAAATCCTGTTGTTTGTTTGTTTTTTTTTTCATGCGATATGCTGCAACTCCAGAACAGAAAAGTTGCTGGTAGACTTAAGCAGGTTATAAGGCAGGGCTTTAGCCACAAAACCACCTAGTCCGCGCCTGGATTGGAGCCAGGCAGTACATCTGCTCTGTATCTCGAAGAGAAAAACGAAAGTGTCCTGTGCTGCGAGATTGGTATCAGCGGGATCCCCTGTTTCCAGCCATGCACATTTGCTCTAAGTCATGAAATTAATTAATGGAGAAATTCTCTTGCAAAATAGAGCAGCAGTTGTGATTTACGTGACTTCTGCGCATTTGCAACTATTTTTCCCCCTATGGCTAGAGCCATATCAACCCGTTTTGCTCTGACAAACGAACCAACACGCGTGTATCGAGCAGAGGTTTCGGGGACCCAGTCCCCGGGCAAACCTTGCCGCTCCCTCCCTCCTGTTTCTGCCTGCACACCGACAGGGATGCCCCCCTCTCTGGGCTGTCTCTGGGCTGCTGAAGCCCCCAGTCACGCAGTGAATCAGCACTTCTGGCAGCCTCGTCCTGCGTGCTGCGGCGCCCGGACCACTGCTCGCTGCCCCCGAGCGGGGACGCGGCCCTCGAGGCAGGACTTTTCTGGCAGTTTTTCGAAATAGGGAAGAGCGGATCCGAAAGTCGCGCTGGCTTTGGCTTCGTTTGGTCGGGGAGGCTTTTCGCTGGCAGCGAGGCAGGAGATATTTGCAGCCTCATTTCCAGCACCGTGTGGGCATTCGGCTAGTTTATAATAATAGGTGCAATGAATGCACTGAGGAGTAAAAGAAATATAAACCAGACATGCTGCACATGCATTCACCGATCTTTGCAAATTTTGTAAACGTCTCTAAAGTAACTGCAAAAAAAACCCACAAGACTCCTATAAACATGGGCTGTCTCCCCTCTCCCAGCTTGTTTGCAAATCCTTTTGTAGGTCATGTTACCTGGAAAAGAAAGGGAGAGAATAGATTTCTTGTGTTTATTTCATCGCAGGGGAGATTTTCAAAACCAGAAAGGCCTCTCGCTCCGGGTAACCCCCCTGGAAGCTGCTCAGTTTCTTCCTGTGCCTTTGGAAATCTCCCTCAAATTATTTATATCTTCCCTGGTGTGGCAATGCAGAGCGAGGGGGTGTTTGTAGACCCTCTACGTGGAATGAATAATACTGGAAAGCACAACTAATCTCATTGAGCTGTTTGGTGAATAAGGTGTTATTGAATTAAAGGCTCACAGCGTGGCCCACAGGAAAGGCTAAGTCCTGCTCCCACTGGAATCTGTGGTAAGACTGTTGTTGATAGGGTTGGGAACGGCAGGATCAGGCTCTGCGTTTTGCTTTGAATGCATTTTTGTTAAATAGGAACAGAAATTAAAATAGTTTGCTTCCAAAAGAGAAGATTTCTCATAACCAGAACCATAGCGATACACAGCAAGACTCAGGTCCTGAACTGTGGCTTTTTCTCTGTTTATATTCAGATCTGAGCTCAAGTCTCTGCTCAAATCCTTTGTGTGTTTTCCTAAGTGGTTCTGTAGGCATTGTTTTCCTTAACTTGCATCGATTTAAAGAGTTAAATAACGGAAGGAACTGGAACCATCTAGTATTGCTCCTCTTCATCAGATAATTGGCGCTTTGCAGGCCTAATATGCAATATGTTGATTACTGCTTTTGTTATATTAAGGAGTTTATTTTTACCGTACGCCAAACCTGCTGCAGATCAGTCTCCTGCATGCAGTTCATTAGATGTCTTGGATGAGGTTTTCAAAGTGATGTCAACCTTGCCTCTACTTGAGCACTGAGTCCCGCAGATCACGGTACAGTGCATGCATGTGATGTCCGTCGTCTTGAGTGAGAGAGACTCTGGGGACCTCCAGAGTTCAAAACACGAGCTCTTGGGGCTGGCTCCAAGCCCCGGTATTGAACAGACCGTCCCCTTCTGTAGGCGAGGCGTAGAGCACCCTACAACACGCATGCCCTGGCCAGCGGATCGCCGCCCGTCGCGGACTCCGCCGTGCAGCGAGCGGTGGGGAATGCTGCACGTAGGTGTTGGCCCCCAGACGTGTGTGTGCAGATGAACCAAGTCTGTATTTTCAAAAGCGATCCATTGTCTTGGGGATTAATGTGAAACTTGATCAGCCGGTTACTGTCTGCAACCGTATACCCTGTGAATGCCCCGAGTATTCCGCATCCAGCGGTGTGGGTTTGTGCTGTTGAAGGTGATGGTGGTGGGGAGGATTATCTTATTTTTCTGTTTGCTTTATTAAGCCAATTAGAAATGTTCTAGACTAGGAGGCGTTTTTTCAGGTCTTATGATCCCATTAGTTAAACAATGGAGGGATAAGTGCAGAAAGAAAACAGGCTACAGGAGAAGCTGTGTAAATAAGATACAATAACTAACTTTCGGTCTGGTAGCATCTCACTGAGCAGTCTGATTATTGACTGCCCAGCCAGTTCTGCTGATACGACCATCGTAAATTCATCTCTGCTGCTCTTTTACTGATGCTAATGCCAAAGAACCAGAGGAGCTCTAGGAAAGGAGAGCTGGATTCAGTTCTGGTTCATGAATCACGTATTGAATTGTCAGGAAAGGAACAAATTCTGCCCCAATTGCCTCTATAACTATGATAGGTTGTACTCGTGTGTCTCAGGGCAGAATATGGTCTGAAACGAAATAGATGAGGTCAAAATCTGTTTTCATTGATCACAGAGAAGGCAGTGAAGCTGTAGAGGCAAATGTGACAGCAAAATATTGTCAGCAAGGCCATTCCTCTTGCCAGTGATGCATCATGGCAGAAAGAAGGCTGCTTGATTTTCCACTTTCATGATGGGTTAGGAGGGTGGATAAAAAAATAATCTTTCCATAAGCAAGCGAACTGAACTGAAAGTAAGACATAATGATTGACACGGAATTGCAAGCTGCCATTTATATGGAGTCTTTCTGCGTGAGAAGAAAAAAACAATTGAGGGGCATTTTGTTTCTGTTGGGGGAAACGTTATTTATTTATTTGTTTGCTTATATTGTTAGGGCCTTGCAAAGGGGAGACGAGAAATGTGATTCCATGAATAATCTTCCTTTATTCCATCATATATCCTGCAGCCCATTCCGTAAAGGTGACAATAATAAAAAAAGCAAGGGACGCAATATGAGAAACAACTTTCTGTTAGGGAGGATGGCTTTATAGAATAGATACTGAAGCAGCAAAGAACTGAAAGTGGTTTCTGAGAAGTGTTGACCTCCTTTCGTGCCACTTACTGTGAATTAAAGCTGTGAGTGAGAACTAGTTTGGGCATGTGGTACAGCACTTACAGCAACTGCTGCCAAGGAACAAGATTTGTGTTTCTAAGGAAATGCAACAAAAGAAAATGGTTTAAGAGGCAGTGGCTCTCACTGTGTAAAAAAAAAAAAAAAAAGGCATCTGTGTACAGATAGGAAAGTAAGGCTGAGGTGGGTTACTTTATACACGGGTTAGTATATGTGTGAATTCTAGCAATGTGAGCTTCAAAATCAAGCAACTGTGGGTTGTGGAGGGTATAGTATATCTCACACTGTTAGAGTTTACAAAGTCAAGCTAGCTAAAATCGGTTGTGACCTGCTCGGTGCATGTGATTGACTTGTTTGTCATTCTTTCATTCTTACGGGCATTATTTTTAACAGCGACCTGCTATAGGTTAAGGGATACATTTAAAGCAAGGAAACTTGGGTTTTGCGGCTTCTTGGCACTCCTTTCTCAGCAAACCAAAAGGCAAAAAAAAAACGTCCAGCACTTCTGAACCAACGCTGGCAAACAGTATCACTTACCCCTACCTTTAGGGTTATAAATATCTTAGGACATGACATCCACTCACTGATTTGTAGCAAAGAAGTTATGAGAATTGTTCATGCACTGAAGTTTCGTTAAGGGATGAAAACCATAGCAAAACACCGAGCAAAAAATATTGCTATATTTATACGGCGTCTTAACTCCTTTTTTTTTCCCCCCCCTCTTCGGTTGGAAAGGGAACCACCTGTCTCCTTTGCTGGTGTCAGGCTGCTCCCTTGAGACTCAGGGCTGTTGGAAGGCACATGATACTGTACATATTTACACCAAGCCCCTGTCTGATTGAGATTGGGCTACGAGACCCGTGAGTTCACAAGTTTCTTCATCATACTCTCATGCATTAAACATGTGTTTGAACTCTGGCTTGAAAGCCGTGTGATCTTATGACAGACATATTTATGTAATAGTTAAATGAATGATCATGTGCTATCCAGCTCCTTTTCCATGCAAATGCAGAGGAAATTGAATATTATAATATTTCAGTGAGATGTCCTCAATAACAAATTACTGTTTAAAATAACCAATATTTGTATGTATATCAATTGCCTAGCAGTTATTTTCGTCTGCTATTTGCATGATATGGAAAAGACTTTTTCTAGCAAACGTTTTAAGCTACTTGGTGCTGCTTTCCTTTTGGAGTGATCACAAGGGTGCACATTTAGGGATGTATTTTCCATCTGCTTTTTTGAAGCTGGCAAAGCACGTAATTTCGAATAGAACAGAAGAAGTCTGAAAGTACCCAGTTTTGAGCAAGTCTGTGTTTGAGCCATTCTAGGAATTCTTACTCTCTAGCGGTTTGTGGAAACGAAGGACTGTACCGTGCCTTTGGGTGCAATAAATAGACAGCCGTGGCTCAAGGCCGGGGGCAGCCCTGTGGGAATGCCCAGGGGCACGGAAGGGCCTGGGGGCGGCAGCGCAGACAGGCTGCAGGCTTGCTCAGGTGTCCCTGTGGTGTTTGAACACCTCCATAAGCCAAAGTTGAGCTTTGCCACAGCCGTGTGCCCCACGGCTGGGGCCTGAGCTTTAACCCAGAGCAGAGCAGTGGGTGCTACTCCTCAAGGCTGTGCATTTCGCTCTGCTCAGCCAGAAGTATCTCCTCCGCTCACTGTTTTTTTGGGGCTGCTTGCTGCTTGTGATGAATAAGGATGACAGAACCCAGCCCTGTCGCTGTGGCAGTGGTTGGGTCAGCCTGGGCCTGGCTCACTGCAGTGGTTTATTGAAGGTGGGAACTGTGAAAGCGGCAAAATGTTCAGGGACACTAGTGGGCATGAGAGTCAACAGGGCTGCAAGCAGCTGGATAAAGAAGACTCCAAGAACTTCAAACTGCCCCCGAAACTTGCTGTGGGACCTTCCGAACTATGGGAGGTGCAGCAGGTTTTGAAACTTTGGGTTAGTAACGTGCCTGAGGTCTCAGGTTTCCTTAATTCAGCCCCGAGAATGAACTGTGTTTCCTTTTGTCGTGGTCTAGAGCAGGATGGCCATGACACGGCTGTTGAGCTGCTTACATCTCTGAGCAGTTCAGGTGTAATTGCTGGGTTGTGGCGATGCCTTCTCACGAGCAAGTGGATTTTGTGGAGGGCTGGGAGCTGATAGGTTGCAGTGGAAAAAACATACCAGTGGGGGATGCTGAAGACAGCACTCCTGGGGCACCATGGGACTCCGCTTTTTGCCAGTGCACTCCCATCTCACGGTGGGACGGGGGGAACCATCAGGATCTCCAGATCCAAGGTCTCCTTCCTCTTGTTTCTGCGGGGATTGTGATATTTTTAGAGCAGCTCTTGGCTGTACATGACAGATATTTGAAATGGACATTGAAGGATAAGGAAAAGCTGGTCATCCCTATCCTGGAAACAGAGAAGTTACAACTAGAAAGGAATTCTTGGGTCATCTATTTCATCCTCATGTGCTAGCACCATTTTTTTGTATACTAAACCACTCAGTGTTGTAATGTATGATTGATATTAATTAGGTTTCTGCAAAGTATTGCACTCCTCAACTTGAACTGAACCAGAAATAAATATATTGCCATATATTTACATTTTATTAGTTGCGAAGAAGAATAGGATGAAGGCACCTATGTGAAATCCAAAGTATGAGCTTCAGATTGAATTAATGCCAGCAGTGCCTTGAGATTAATTTGGTTACTATGGGTACAGAATAAGAAATAGTATACCATAATGTAGCTATGTTTACTGATTCATTTCTGGCATTAAAATCTAAAGCCACATTATATATGCAACAACAGTCTTTTCTTCCTTGGAAGAAGAAGGTGGGTACATTTTAGTAATTAAAGTGAATGTTGCCCTCTGAAAAGTGCCAGCGCTCTACTGGAAGAATTCTGTGATTCTTGTACAGGATCTGCCCCACCATAAGCAGCAGAGCTGCAATATACTGAAAGAGAGCTTAAAAAAAAAGGGGGAGGGAGAGAGAGAAAATCCTACCACCTCGGGAAGCTTCTAGTCTTCCACAGCTTCTTGTTAAATCTCTCTTGTAAAACGATAACATCTGGTTCATATACCATTCAACTGTATTGGTCAAACGTCACTTTTCCAGCCTCGTGCTACGTGTATCTCATCAGTATGTAAGAGATGGAACACGTTTTGCATCTTAAGATGTTGAAAGCTGGGTAATAATAAAATAATTCAATGGAAATACCATATATTCAGAAAGCAATTATTTTAAGGGGTTTCAGTTTTGACATGGCTAGATTAAGTATGAAGCTTTTTATTTTTTATACTTGCTGTCAAGAATGTTGTTAAATACTGATACCACCTCCTAAGAGAACAACTTTTAAATACCAAAATGAAAAGGATAAGCATTAAATATTTTGGTAGATATATTGTGCCATAATGTCTACTGCCTTGTTCTTAATACAAAGCACAGTAGGGCTTAATTAAAAAGTGATTGTACGATCTATCACGAACCTGCATTAGGGATATGGATGCCAAGAAAATTAAGTTGAATAGGTGGTGATAATGAAATCGATATTTTATTGAATAGTTTTTATTCCTGTGCCTTTGTTTGCTATTCTTGCCTCCCTGTCAGCAGGTAAGACATTTTCCATACAAAATTCTTTGAAAGAACTCATTTAGTCTGTTGCTTCTTTGTTTCATTGTTTGATCAGCGCAAGTTATTTTGTTCATTTTTTGACAGAGCAAAAAGCCTTGATAAACTTTTGACTCTGTTGGAGCGGAGCTCGACAGTAAACAAGAACAAGTCCTTTCGAGCTTGTTGCCGGGAGTAGCTGGCTAACAACGGGTACAAGGGTGATTTTCTATTGCATGTAAGCAAAAGTCACAGTCGCTACAAGCCTCCAGGGCAGCCCACAGCCTGGTTTAGTACAGATTTCTCCTGTACCCACTCCTGGTGTGGCTTCAGAACCCGATAAGTAGAGTGTTTAGCAGCAGCAAACATGAAAATATATTCTTTGGAGCATAATACCCAGGGAAGAATACATACCATAAAAGCAAGCGAGTGTTCGTATGGCCTGGGCCAGAATCACCCTTGTTACAACTTCATCAGCTTAAATGCTATTGATTTTTCAGGTACCACTGACCTGAAGTTGCGTGGATTGTGCTCGGGATGAATTTGACCTATGCTGTTAAGGCCAAGCAGAATCACAATTTAGAAAGTGCAATGCAAAGAAATAGCTACCGCGTATTCCGCCGGGTTGTAACTCTACACCCGTCAATCAGGGCTCGGGGCACTGTTGGAGAGCCTCATCTTTAAATGGTTAGAAGTGTGTCCGCCAGCACTGTAGCAAACAATAAGACAAAAGAGCGCATTGTTCCCCTTCATATTTTAGGAGGGGTACGTTGTAAATAGACAGCTCGCTTTTCTGAGCGGAGCTCCTGGGCCAGCCAGCACAGCTGCATTTTCGCGTCCTCCCTTGTGAAGTTTGGTATCGCCAGTGTTTGTGGTAAACTCAAACAGCACTGCAAAACGGGAAAGCTGCTTTTGATGATCTTGCTGCCCGTCCTGCATGAACGCGAATCGCATACCGCAACGCGCTGTGCGTTGTGACTAGCGGCTCCTCTCGTACCTTGGTGTAGCATGCAACATGGGGCAACGTGCTCGAGGAGGAGGCAAGCACAGCACAAGGCTCTGAAAGCCATGAGAGGCACTGAAAGCTTGCATTTCTGGTATGCAGCAGTATAGATATTTGAAAGGTTAGGTTCTGTCTATTTTTAGGTAGCCTTCACGTTGGGACTGATCTAAAAATGAAGGTGATATAAAAATTGCACGTGTCTCTCCTGATTTGTCAGAGATTTTTGAAAAAAGGCATTAAAAAGATCGTTCTCTAAATCAGAGAGATTTTTTTCTGAAGTAAAGCTGTGCCTCTTATTTAGAAGAGGAGCCTTTATATTTCTGATTAAAATGCCAGTACCGTCTATTTCACTCTCAGATCAGCATTTTCAGATTTTAGCAAAGTTGAAGAAATATGACTTTCCCACTTATTGTTTGGGAAGATTTATTCACTTGTGTAAATGAATTTTAAAAAATTGGCAAGGCCTTTTATCTCATATAAAATAAATTTGAAGATAAATGATCTTTTCCGCTAACATCACCTATCATTAAAGTGGCTAAATGAAAATCAAAACGCGTTGCTATTTAGCGCCTGCTCTCCTTTTACGGGAGATGAGATTGAACATGTTTACTGGGCAGGAATTGTCAGCAAGGCTTCGATTTATAGCATTGTCCGGGATACAAATTAACAACACACGAATTAACTACTGCCATGTGTTGCCCCACTCTACTTTAAATGTGGCAGCCCAGTCTCCCCAAAGCGTATGTCTGTGGTTTGCTTTGCAAATGCCTACGCTGCCTTAAAGAAAATCTGCAAACAATGTGATATTGTATTGTAGTGAGCTGAAGCGCAAACATTTTTCCATGTCTTTGTAAGCAGGACTGCATGTGAGAATGAAACAGCTGGAGGTCTACCTCCCAAAAACCCCAGGGGAGGTGTCACAGTCATTTCTCCATTGTATGTAATCTTGGTTTAATAAATTGGTAATAATATGATGATGGAGTGCTCTTTGGTGTTGGTTTGCTGGTTTTTCAAAGGTTTTTTTGCTTAGCAACTCTTAACATAAAATAATCTTCCATTCAGACAGTTTCCTATTTTTGCTTAGTTCATTGTTCCTCAGAGAAGACGGGTAAGCCTGGAATGGACAGAAGGGAAAAGGTACGCTGCGGGGAGGTCTCTGTTTTAGTGGGAGTGCTGCACTAATGCCTTTGCTTAAATACATTGCCTTGCCTTGCCATTCTGCATGTGGAGTTCGACAGAGCAGAGACCACAAATAATGTTTAATTGTGTCAGATTGTCGGGGAATTTTACGACGGTAGAGATCCATCAGGGATAAACATGAAAGTAGCAAACTTGCCTTATCTGTTGATTGGCATAAAGTAATGAAAGTACAGCCATAGCTCTTTTGGGGAAGAGGTATGAATCTTCGCTGGTACCCACTTATAAAATAATGATGAGACTAACCAGTGCCCCAGGGCAAATGATGTTTGGCAAATACTAAATTTCTCGGGAGCAAAGATATCCAAAACGGCGATAGCAGATGCAATCTCAGCATTTCATTCCTGCTCCATTCACAGCGAAAAGCTGGGGAAGCCTGAGCAGTATCAAAAGGAAAACCAGAGGAAATGTGTGGAGGAGTTTCTGCTTTTAACTGTCCTGGCCTCATCTTCTCTGATAAGGTCTGATTCAAAGCCTCCCTAAACCCGTTTAAGAATTCCCGTTCCCTTCCAAGGGATTTGGAGCAGTGACCAGTTCCAGCCCCTTCAACCCTCATATTTTACTGAGTTTTGTTGTGCAGGTAGGTAGACAAGTGATCTGGATAAAATAATTAAACTAAACTAAATTAAATTAAAATAAAATAGTAATTCAGACCAAACCTTTTTATTGTTAGCATTTCTCCCATTCTGTTTCCTTACTGGTTTGTTTGGCCCTGACTCAAAGGTGGAAGAACAGACAAATTTCTCGTCAAAAGCATTGCTAGGAGAGGGTCAGCCTCCGAAGGTTTACAGCTGCATTTGGTACAGCTAATAACCCCTGGGCTTATCTGCCTTTATTTCACTTCTCTGAATTGGGGATGGAGGCAGCATGACATCCCTTGCCATTTGTGCAACTTTTTTAGATTAATATTGCAGCTCCAAGAAAAATGAATAATTGGACTTTTGAGCACAGAGTGGAACCATGAAACCTATAGGGATTCCGCTAGCACTAGTCACTAGTTTGCATATTGCAAGTTAACTGCAATTCATGAAGACTTCTGGCTAAAAATAACCCCTGGGCTCAGTGTTGGCTGGCAGGAACCACTAGTTAAGAGGTCAAGGGAAGCTGATCCTTCAGGAGCATTGGCTGTTGCAGTGAGGTGACCCCGTCTCCTCTTGGCCTGTCCTTGACTGACTTGGGAAAACGGGGCGCAGGGGCTGTGGGAAGCTGAGGCAGCAACATTTGCTGTGCTGCGGGGCTGCCCGAGGCCAAGCAGCCTGGTGCCCACCACGGTGCCAAGCGCTCGTACCCACCCACAGCCTGCTCCCTGGGAGCTCACCTTCCTTTGCAGTCCAGCATGACCCAGAGAAAGGGTTACTTAAAGGGTTACTTGGCTCATGAGCACAGATTTTTCTTTTGTGGGTTTTTTTTTTCCTTTTGTTCTGACTAATGTCTTCATTTTATTTTGTTTGCCTGAGATTGTAGCAGAGTGTGTCTTTGGCCTGCGTTACTAAAACCCGATCAGATGACTACCATTCAGAATTATTTCCGCATTATACTTTGTTTTAATATGAAAAATGCCAAGAGCTAGGCCCAAGAAAAAAGGCTGACTCAGTTCCACTGAGCTCTGTCTGAAGAAAGTCTTATTTGAAGATGAGAGATGTGTTGGTAAGGCTGTCTGTCATCTCCAGTTTATTAAAAAAAAATTGCTAGGAGGCACTAAAGCTGTCCACTGCCTTTCCCTCTGTTCCTTCACTCAAAGGTGCTTCATTCACATCGACTTTACCATAGCAGTTTTGTGTAAAACAAGTTTTGATTTCAAAGTATTTAAAGGTTAGCGTCTCTCCAGTGCTGTGCTGCAGACTTGTGTGCGCTCCACTGCAGTCGCTTCCCCAGCCATTTTAGAGAACGGATCGGAGATGTTACGAAAGTGGGTGAATTTCTTCTTCCGTTTTTCCTTCAAGCCCACCACGAAGTGGAGCTGGCCAGGAGCGTGCTCTCCTGTACCACGGCAGTCAGGACACCACGGCTCCCCTTCCAGCTGGGACATCTCAGCGGGATGGCAGCCTCACAAGTCACTTCAGAGAGCAGTTTAGATGGTATCTTTGGAGCAGCCTTGGCTCCCAGCAAATCGCTCCGGGGAATCTTTCACTAGGGTATCGAGTCCCCAGTGATTGTTCCTGGGATTGTCCTGCAGATCCCTCTCAGAAAAAGTTAGTAAAAAATGAGATCGGTTTTAACAATGAACAAGTTGGGAAACGAGCTCCAGGGCAATACTTTGGATGCCCCAAGGGAAATGATGCAAGGTGGATGGTAATAGGGTTAACAGGAAGAATCCAGGTGGGGTTTTCCAGGGCCTTATGGAAACTTACAAATACAGGCTTTATACCTGAAGCTTTTACAAGCTCTGCCCTTGGTGGCTGGAGCTGGAGAAGACAATTGCCCATCCCCTGACGGGCTGTGTGAGCATCCAAGGTAGACAGGGACGGCTTCTGGTCTCTTTCCAGGACTCAAAAGAGGAAAAAAAAAGAACTTTGATTTCTCTTTTTCAAGGAAATCTCAGCAGTGAGGTGAGTAAAGGAGAGGTGACCAAAACCTGCACCGGTCTGTAATTTTGGTGTGGTCCTGCCTGCAGGAGCAGGACGTGCCAATGTGCAAGGAGCTGCAAAAGAGGCATCTGTCTCCTTTGCTTGGCCGGGTGTCTGCCCTCAGACTGCACCAAAGCCTCCCCAGGAAACTGATGGGTTCTCATGGCTCCGTTTCTCAAACATATAGGGGCAATAAATTTACATGTAGATTCTCTTTTATAGATTAGTCTCTCCGGGAAACAGTAACACCCGAGTGAAAGACATTGTTCATGCTGCTTTTAACAGGCCTGACAAGCTGGATTTTCCTGCAAATCATACAAAATGTGGGTCCTGGAGAACATATGCTCCAAATGTTGGGGGAAACAAGTGATAAATGTACTTTTTATGTAATCAGCTGGAGTGCCTTTGCCTTTCTTGTTTTAGTAATGAGTAAGTGAAATATGCTCGTGAAGAGGGAAATGCTCAGGGAGGTATGAGAAGATTTAGGAAGATTTCTTTCAGCCGGTACCTATGTTCCTGCACTTCAGCACTCCTGAAGGTTTTACAAGCACTGAGTTACAAGGGGTTGCGTGTGTGCAAGCCTGGTTACCGCTGATAATCAGCTGATCTGCAGGAGTAGTGAATATTCACAGTCAGGCCCACCCGCATGGGAACAGGCGAGCAATTTCCATTGGCATCCAGCACTGTTTATTTGAGCCCTCAGTATGTGGAGGCAGATGTGGCAAAATTCACCCTGGTGTCACTAATGTCAGTAACGCATCACTGTTCGGAGAAAGTTATTTCGGACTCGGTAGTATACCGCTACTCAGACAGCGGCCCGTGGCCCAGAGCTCAGCCAGAAATTAATTTGGCCCTGATCTCTGGAGCCTTTCAGAGAGCTGGTACCGAGCACCGTCGTGGTTTCTCTCTGTAAAAAAAAAAAAAAATAATAATAATAATAATAATAATAACTGCCCTAGCAAAGTTGGAGAGGGCACACTGCCTTATTCCATTGTAAACGGACTGCACCAGTGAGCCCAGAAGTTCAAGGAGTTTTTATGCTGGTCTACACTACTGGCTGCATATTCTGGGAAGATGGGCTGGATAAATAAGGAAAAGAAACTGACAAGAAAAAAAAAAAAACAAGGCAAAAAACAAATAGGATAGAAGTGGAACAGAGAGAACAGAATGGAAAACAAATACAGAAGGACTGTGGGAAAAATAAGAATAAAGTTGCACAGAAGGAAGATTTCTCATAAAAAATTAATAGGGTACATATACTTTATATAGAACACCATTCACACTAACACACCTTTGGAGTGCGGTTTGATCTTTTATATATACACAGTTGGCTTACCTTCTGCTATAAGGACGCTCGCAAGTGGAGGGTTGAGGGGAAGGGGTTTCACTGGTGGGGGAGCTGGTTTGCAAACCTCTGCCTGTTGAACTTCAACACTGTTTTTTAATTTCAAGTTTGATTGCCCTTACTCCACTGGATATTAGCCAACTTTGCTGAAAATCAGCAAGCACCGTAGTCTGGAAGCAAAGGAGGAAACTTGGTCGGTGTTGTGATGAAGGGGCTCAGTTTTGGATTTCAAAATCAGGGGCTGCAAGGTTCTCTGAGATACCTAAGTTACAGGGAACAAAAATGACCACAATTGGAAAAAAGAAAAAAAAAAAGTGGGTGAAAGAATAAGAGACAGAATGAATGCTGAATCCAGGAAAAAGGCAAGGACAGAGAGCTTAAAGACTTTGGTCCTTGAATCCTCTTCCCCGTCATTGCCAGGAGTCATACCTTGCAATCCTGTTAAAATATGGATCAGGATTTGGGAATCTGTGCCCCAGTGCAGCTGGAAGGCTCACCAGTGCATTCGTGAATTATGTCCCTTGAAGAAGAAGAGGAAAAAGTGGTGAATTGCTGAGACTAGGTATGGAGTAACCTGGAAAGAGGAAAATATGGTGAAAGAGGGGGATTTTACAGCAGGCGTTTCGACAGAACAGGTTGGGTCAACTGGACCCACAGACTTCACCAGCCGCAAGAGAGTTCTCTTTGTGTTTGTTACGGAACAAAATCGTGTGTGCGTACTCAGATATTGCCCCAGAAAAGACGTTTGTGCAATTCTTTCATGTTGTCAAAACACTGGGCAAGAGTACTGCTAAAGCTGCTGGGGACTTTTCAGAAGACAAGGTTTCTTTGAGGAGGGGAGCTTAGGTGCTGGCTGTGTTTCACGGGCTTCATTTACATGTGCTGAGGCTGCGCAGTTCCCAAGCTACGAGCCCATTGCAACTGCCTTCCCCTCTTTTCTCCTCCTAGATGCACTGCGCTCAAAAAACCCACCACATTAAAGCGTGAAAAAAGGTCCTAGCGAGTAAATTTATATATATGGCCTGGGTCGGACAGGTTGGTTAAAAATAAATGAATTCCTCCCGAGCTGTGGGGAACCCTTGTGTAAACCTCGTGGTCTTTTGTAGTCTGAATCGTGCTTGGCATCCCTGCCAGGTGGCACTGGGGCTGCCAGCAAAGTCCAAGCCGCGGCGTGGCCGGGGCTGTAGGACAGCTCTGGAGGACTCGGTTGTTATTACAGATGGCTTGCTCTGCCTGCCATGTACCAAGAAAGTTCTCCAACCTCTAACGCTTGCACGGTGAGAGCACCGCTAAGGTTACAGTTTATATTTATCAGTTAACTTGCTAATTTGAAGGGAAAGCAGTGAAGTGGAAATGTAGAAAATAGAAACAACATGAGCAGGTCAAAATATCCAAAACAGCAATATAAAATGTTCCAGTGTAAATACATTTCTATAAAAGGTGTGAATGAAACTTCAAGAAAAAAAAAAAAAAAGATGATGGATTCGGCACAGTCAATGAACACAATTATAAGTAGGTATTGAAGGAGAATATTCCACCAGCCATGGATCCA
Organism: Cygnus atratus; assembly: GCF_013377495.2. Lineage (NCBI taxonomy): Eukaryota > Metazoa > Chordata > Aves > Anseriformes > Anatidae > Cygnus > Cygnus atratus. Next base: position 59,151,266 of record NC_066365.1, read on the forward strand.
CAGATAATAATTAATAAGAACCGACTGCACTTCAGGCGGGCAGGTGCCCAGCATTATTTCACAGCTGACTGTTCGGAGGGTAGAGGTACTCACCTTTGCCCCAGATCTTAATAATTTACTGCAGTTTTATCATTAAATCAGCATATAATTGGGAAGGAAATTAGGTTTTTTTAGTCGCAGGAGCGAAGCAATGCCGTTAATTTAATCATTCGTAGGAAAGGCTTTCTGTAGTCGTTCGGTATTTTGCTGTGGCTTTTTTTAATTAAGTAAAGTAAAAACAATGCCATTTTTGTCATCTGTGCTTGGTGAAAATATGACAGTGTGATGTGATTTGCAACTTAAGCACAAGCGGGGAAAACTGGCAATAATGAATTACAAGGGAACACAAATAAGCCGAGAATATATCTGAGACTTACAACAATTTCTGAAGTTTTTAATATCTTTGGGAAAAAGGCTATTTCAAGAACTGTTCTTCTTTTTATTTATTTTTTCTCTCAGCGAAATCGTCATCGCCTGGTATAATAATTGAATTCATTTAGCCTTTAGAATGCTTAAGTTTGCAAATAACAATGCAAATGAATATTTCATGACAAGGAGGATGATCAATTATAGTTTGGTGACTTTGACTGGGAGCCCAGCGTGATGGATCCAGTGCTTACATTTTTACAAGACTTTTGAACCCAGCTAATTAAAAAAATACAACTCCAGAAAACAAGGAGGCAGGTGGGGCTAGTTAAACAAGACCTTTATTTATTTGTTTTTCCTGATGTGGGAAGTGTTTTTCAGGTATATTTGGTACCTTGGGTTTGTTATGTATTCAGTGGATAGTGCCACCATAAACCAGTTGCACCTGCAGCAGCAGCCCCTGTTGTCTCAGCAAACGAGCTGCTCAAACCGAGAAGCCCTCCTGTTAATGGCAGGTCGGTGTTTTCACGTGATAAGGGCTTTTTTTATGTGTTCCCAAAGAGAAAATGCTCGGCCCAGGTCAGAGGGGTGGGTGCGTGGTGTATATACAGAAACGCACCCGGAGGCGAGGCAGATGCACTGGTGCTCATAGGAAAATGCAGGCAGGAATCCACGTGGTCCTGGGCAGGACGGGGGTGGTTGCATGTCATAACACTGCTTTTGTGCACTGAGACACAGAAATGACTAAAGAGCAGCTGAGAAATGCTGTAATTTAGCTGGAAAACGGGATCTGGCTCCCTTGCCGTCGCAGGTGAGGTAACTGCAGGACTGGCTTTTATCGACACTTACTCCATCCGTGGGAAATAGGTTTATTTTTTTTTTTGCCAGTGTGTGTGCTGGTGGAAGAAGTAACTCAGGTTGCAGTTGTCAATGAGGAATTAACTTTGCCAGGTGTAAAATCCCCGAGTGCAAAAAAAACGCCATCCCATGCTGTAACTTTTGCCCAACTCCTGGCTCGCCTCTCCGGATTGAAGCGCGCCGCGGTGGCCGCCCGGAGAGGCTGGAGGCTGTTCAGGGCGCACGTGCTGCAGCTCGCCTCCGAGTTTCTTTACTTTTTCTTTATCGTAAATACGGCTCTGCCCATCGTTTGCTTCGGCCGAAAGAAAAAAGAAAAAAAAAAAGGAGGGGGGGGGGAAGAAATTTAAAAAAAGGCGGATGGCGAGGGACGGGAGCAGTTGCATGGCAGGCAGCGGCACAACTCCGGGGGTGTGGCGCGGCGATGCGATTTTAATCACGGCGTGGTGCTGGAGCCTCAAAGGTCTGAGTGGCTTTTAGGAAGATTTACTTCGCCTCCGCCTGGGTCTGCCTCTGCGCGACGTCACGGCTGGAGCGGCGGCACAAGAAGGCAGGATGAGTGACAGCCCAGCCTACTTTTTAATAGCTTTGTCATGTGACGGGGAGCAGTAGTAAGACAGGTGCCTTCGGTTCACGCTCAGAGAGGGGCTCGTCGCCTGCATGCGCCTGTGCTCCCTGCCCGGCTCGGGGTTGTAGTTCGCGAGCGGCGCCGCTGCGGTCCGGGAGCTGGATGGCGTGGGACATGTGCAGCCAGGACTCTGCATGGAGTGACATCGAGGTGAGCGGGGGGCGCGGGGGGCTCCCCTCGGGGGGGGAGCCGGCGAAACGGGCCGGCCGGCGGACTTTGCGAGCGAGTCCGAGCCTTATCTCAACTCCTGTAAGTTTGCTATTTTAAGGTTACTCGGCGGTGCCTTGAGCAAATCAAAGCTTAGCTCCTGTCATCGGTATCTCCTGCAGTTGGAAACTATTTGCATGTGCCTCTGGCTCGCTCTCCCCCGTCATATGCAATATTTATGCTCCAAGATATTGATATGAATCAGTGTCTGAAGTCTTTCCAGTGGCGTTTAGTGGCCTGGTTGGAAAAATGCCATGTTTATTTAGAATAAGATTAACGTTTCTTTTTCCAAAAAAAAAGAGGAAGAAGAAGTTAAATTAACCAGTGGCTTCCTATTTTCCTTGCTCGTTTCACTCTGCTCTGTGGCAGGTTTCCTCGTTTGTCAGCTGCAGAATTCAACCCCCCCCCCCCCCCCCCCCCCCCCAGGAACGAACACCCTGGGGTTTTGCTGTAGATGCTTTTAAGAGAGATTTCTGGAAGTAGACGCTGCCCTGCTTCTTTTGTCTTGGAATGATTATCCCGTAGCTAATGTCCTGTAGAGCAGGGCTCTCGGTCGGCCCAAGTAGGCCAACAAACGGTTAAATGCCACTGCACGACAGAGACAAGAGGATGAACCGTGAGAATAGAGTTTATGCAGGACTGTGCGAACTGCTGCTGCTGCTGCTGCCACCGCCGCCGCTGCTGCTTGTGTAAAAATAGACGGCAATACATCAAACCCACAGCTTCTGCTGGCTGCAATTCATAAAGGAGGAAAGAAGGAAAAAAAAAAAAAAAAGGCAAGCAGCTCCCTGGTAATCTCTGGAGTATAAAGTGAGGCGTGAGGATTTCTGCGCGTTTGCATTCGGCAGAAGGGAGCCTTACCTCAAAGTTCGGGCAACTTGGGCAGCGAGGCAAACTTTCTGTGGAGCCCGGCGAGAGGAAGCCAGCGCACAGACCTGCTGGAAGGAGCTAACCCCCTGGCTGCGAGCTTGGAATAAGTGCTTAAAACGCTCCCCTCAGGCAACAGGGGAGGGAGAAAAAGGTTACGCATGATGCCTTTTAAATGAGATGTCCACGCCACGCAGAGATACCCATCTAAAGTAAAAATGTTGCAGCGTTCTCCAGTGCGGTTTCCCTATCTGGCGGAGCATGCATGCGGGTCCTTAAGTCTTTTTGTCGAGTTTTAAATATTTGCAGCTTGCCATTGTATCCGTTGATTTCTGTTTGCATATTGTAATTGCTCTTATCTTGTTTTGATTCCTTGGTAAAGTGGAATAGATATGGATAATTCATATGTTCTGTAGCTATTATGAGTCAAGGCTGTAAGTGGATGACTTTCTGGCTCCAAAGTCCTAATTGTTTCTGAGTAGCTGGAGTATCCTGTGGGTTGTTGTCTGGCTTGTAGCATGGGTCTCAGCTGCTGGAGCTTCATTTTTCCATCATGTACTATTCCTAATGCTGCTAGGAGCTGATTGAGGAACCAGTTATATGGAAATATTGAAGATTTATTTTAATCACGAGAGTTCCTGCAGTAATTTCAAGCTAGAAACAGAATGGACAATTTATGTCAATGACTTCTTCATAGTGCGGAGGGAAAAAAAAAAAAAAAAGGGAAAAAAAAGGGTTGATCTTAATATTAATTGTGCGGTGGATGGATTAACTGTTGGTAGGATTTTACCAACGTGCTCCTGCACTGCACTTTCTGGAGCAGCACAGGAGTGCCTGCCTGCTGTGCTGGCTCTGGGGATCACCTTTACCGATCTCAAATATTGCAGGCGGCAGGTACCGGAGGCAGCCTTCATTTTTTGAATCATTAATGTTTGCTGTCAACTTAAAATGTATTAGACTCTCGCTCACATAATGACAGGATGGCGTGTTGCTTAATAAAGGCCTGCATCACTGTAGCTGATCAGCGTCCCCAGAGTTTCACAGTTTAATGAAGGTGATGTACAGTAAGGTTGCGAGGATTGATGGAGAGAACCCACATGACACACATTCTGTCAGGTCTGTCTTTCTTTCCTGGGTTCGCCCCCTCGGCTCTTTGAAAAACTTGTTAAAAATAAAACAAAGATTATTTTTTCATTAGTATAATTAATGTGGCACAAGTCCAGTCTTCTTCTTTTTTTTTTCTTTTGATTTACCTTCATAGGCACAAAAACATTCAAAAGGTTAATGGAGAATTATACTTAATTATAATGATTCATTATCAGTGCAGTTAAGCTAATTTATTGTTTGCGCCTGAACTAAGAGAAAAAAAAAGTCTGTTGGAGTGAAAAAACGCACAGTAATTAGCCTTTTGTGTTTAGTGACTGCTTTATCTTTCTGAACGATACTATGAAATTAAGGCCACAGTTATGGAGTAACTATTATATCAAATAACAGTGGGAAGACGGTAAAATGTGTCATAGCAATGCAGGTGCACCTGTTACAGATGTATAGGCAAACAGTAAATATCAGCATGTCAGATGAGGACAGTTTTAGGACTTGGAGTGTTAAACCTGGCATCATCCAAAGGCCAAATATAAATTAATAACAGGAACACTTGCTACTAATGTGTCTCGGATTAGAAGCGTAATGTCATATTCAGAAACATTGATTTTATTATCATGTCAACATCGGCAAGAGCATATATACTTCATTTCAGCAATTATATTTTTTAAGTGACATTGCAGTCATTATAGGAAAAAGAAAGCTGTGATGAGCAGGATTTATTTATTTTTAAATACAATCGTTTATGTTCCTTCAAAAGCCCATCGTAGGAATTTGAAAATGCATATTACCAGGAGTTAACATCTTTAAGTAGGTGGTTCACAGACTGAAGCTATTTTTACAAACGAAAGCAGAAACAGATCAGCAGGATACTTTACAAGTCTACAGCATCAGTTATAAGCTACTGACCTCCACAACACAAACCTGAGAATGATGCTGAGAGTCTACCTTTTCAGTCAAAAACTAGATTATCCTTTAATGAGATCAGAGATTTCAGCCAAGCATCAAAAAAGGTCATCTCTGCATTATAAGATTGCTTCTGGAAGGTTATGTCTAGCACTAAAGAAGAGGGAATTCTTTAATTTTTTCTTTGTTTTCTTCTATGACCAAAATAATACTTAAAAAAAAATGGTGTGCAGTAAAAATGACCTAAGTGAGGTTTTGACTTCGTAAAGTTCTGCAGCCCCTTAAGTAATGGAAATTGGAGCAAGTGCTATTTCAGAGCCTCGTTTTGCAACCTGCCTTGCCCCTTGGCCTGTTACATGACTATCTCATAGCGTCCTGGTAGACGTAAAAGTTGTCCACTGAATAAAAGCTCGCGCCAGCTGCACCGAGCCTGTGTGCCAGCAGACAAAATCGTCGCTGGTGGCTCCGCCGCTGCACGCAGCCCGTGCACTGCGGGCGCACCGAGGCTCCCGGAGACAAAACCTCAATGAAATTCACCTTCAGCAGCTCCCGCTTGCGTGCTTGTGAAAGGCGGTCCTTCAGAGAGTGACATAACCCAGTATTGAGCAATTTGCATCGGTGGACACTGTGTTACTGCCTCTCCAGAAAGTGGCGTTTTCTGGGTCGACTTCAGTCCAAACACAAGTTGGGAAATCGCTCAAGCCACCCAGTCGGCTGACGGGTGTGGAGGAGGACCTGCTGTCTGGGTAGGCTCTTGGCCACCCTAAACACAGGGGGATAAATACTCAGTGTGGAAGCCCTGAGACACGGCAGATTTATGCTTTAACCATTCAGCGCCTGGCGCTTTGGCAGCTTTAAGGAATGTAAGGATGTTTTGCACCGTGCCCATGTAGGTGTTTGGGGATGGGTCCCAAGGGTACATGGTACAGCGCAGGAGGAGTTGCTTCATCCAGCCACATTGACGTACGGGGCCCCGTTACTTGCCAAGCTGGTACTGTGCGTGTTCCGTAACTGAGAGTTGGGTTTGGGTGGTTTCAATTGCCATGCTAAAGTGGGCGGTATTGATGGTTTTCTTGCTTAGTAGGTAAGTCAGTACTCTTATCAGCTTCGTACTAGCATCTAAAAGGATACTTATTCCAGGTTTATTTGTATTTATCACTGCTCTGTTCACAAGTCATGGAGACAAAAACATGTAGCACTGCTGAAGAGTCTCTGTGCAGATCAGACTTTGTTTCCTACCTAAATCAAAGTGTTTCGTGGACGCTCTCCATTAGGGTTACTGAGTCAGCAGTAGCATGCTACTGGGCTGCCAGAGGAAAGGAAACCATCCGGTTCCCTTACAGCAGCCACTGTCTGGGGACAATTAAGGGACTGGGTGGAAGCTCTTGGCCTGGGACAATGCACGTACTTGCCATATGGTGAAAAGGTAGCGTGCAAAGCAGGTGAAAGGCTCCATGAACTGACTGTGCCTGTCACCCTGAAGTGAATACAGGGATGTTTCAGAGCACACTTCAGTGGCCAGGACCCTGCTGCGTAACTGGTAGTCGTGCTCTGTGCATCTTTTAGCCTGCTGGGGAAGCAGTGCAGCGGCATCTCTGCCCCATACTTTGTTATGCCCATACGGTGGCCATCATCACAGCTGACCTCGAGGACTATGGTAAGATCTGCAGAAGCGAGAGTGCGAGTATGTCCAGCTTGAGCTCGCCTCCAGGGCTGGAGGCTGGAACAGGCTGTGCATCTTTAACCTGAATGCATCAGGAAATGCAGGGAAGACCTTGCCCAGAGGTATTCAGCTGTGACTTGTACCTGCACCGGTTCTCTCTGAAGCAGCAGAAGAATAAGGCCGTGCTTTTATAAACATTTGGACACTATTGTTGTCAAAGAGGATAGGGAGAAGGAAAGTGACTGCTCCTGTACAGAGACATGTTAGACAAGGCAGCTTACGTCCTCCTATTTCCCCCTCTTCTTTGAATAGCTGTGCGGGGCTAACAAGGATCCAATAGTTAGTGGTTTGTTGTCTTTTTTCAGAAAACAATTCTAGTGACCCTGTGCCATAGCTTAATCGAGGCTTAGTTCTTATCACATGATATTAAAGTTAATAGATTCCTGGCAATTAATGAAACTCTTTCTGCATTGCTGTTTCCTGCAGTGTGCTGCTCTGGTTGGCGAAGACCAGCCTCTTTGCCCAGATCTCCCAGAACTTGACCTCTCCGAACTAGACGTGAACGACCTGGACACGGACAGCTTTCTGGGGGGGCTCAAGTGGTACAGTGACCAGTCAGAGATCATCTCCAACCAGTACAGCAATGAACCCGCCAATATATTCGAGGTAAGGCAAAGCGATTCAAGTGCACGCTGCAAGGCATTTGCTTGCTTTTTTTCCTTTCTTTCTTTTTCTTAAGCCTGGTGGACAATGGATTTACTATTTTTCCCCCGTTGAGGGACAGCAAACGTGATGATGTGCGTTACAGGTTCTGCCTGGTGCCTTTAATCCTCATGATCAAAAGCAGGCCTGTGATCTGGAGAGAGGGGGAAAAAAAGCCTTGAAAAGAATTAAATGGAAGTTTTGATTTCTGAAAGGAAACGGCTGAAGAGTGCCTTGAGTACGCTGTGCTGTGGTGTAACGACGAGGAGTTGCACAATTGTCAGCTATGAGGAAAAACAAAAGTTGAAACCTGTTTGCTGTCTTCCTCTTGCAGTCCCTGGAAAGGAACGGAGTGCAGCACAGGAGCCAGCCGATGGAGAGCTGGAGCTGGTGCCTGTTTTGTAAAGGGCTTTACTGTATCAGAAGGTCCCTCTCAGAGCACTTTGCACACAGATTGAGAGGTCCCCATAGGTTGAGCATAAGAGGGGAAATGGGTGGAATAGCAGGCAAGGCAGCGAGGGCTGATGGTCGCGTTATCGCTCAGGAACCAGCTCATCGTTTGGGATGTTTCGTAGATCTCCTGGCAGAGAGCGGTCTGAAAGTAAACCTTGAAGGGTGGTAGGAGAGATTTAAATGTTTTCTTTAAAATACTGCCTTGGGGTTCAAGCTGTACAAGAGGAGGGCTGCGGTCTCTTTATCTCTGTCTCCAGTCTTCTTCCTTTTGTTGTGTAAAACCTTCATGATTCTCCACCCCATAGTGATGGGGCTGCTGTGCCCCCCCGAACCCTAGCCACCTTCCCTCTGCAATGATAGAAAATGCAATAGATCGTCCACGGACCGGGAAATTGGACAATAAATTGATTAGCTGGCAGGAAGACCTTGTGCAACAGTAAGCTGTTGGTGCCGCCTCTCACGTGGCCTCAGCAGCTCCAGGAACTACGGCCGGCCCCGCTTGCCGGGGGAAGCCCTGAATGATCACTCTGGAGCTTAATAGCTGGAAAAGATTAACTGCCACAGTATAGCAAAATGCTTTTGAAGGTAAAATATAGCTTGCCTAAGATGTCCTGAATGAAATTCTTCTTTTTTGTGTACAGCTATAAATGCATGGTGATCTCCCTGATGCTGATAAGGTTACTCAGGATTTATATTTATCAGCGTAACTGATAGCAGAAGCTGGCCCTCTCTATTCAATCTTTCTGTCATTTACATCCAAGCCGTTTGGAATTAATTTTATTCAAATCAGAATGAAATTAACCCTGTTCTTAGACCCTCATTTTTTCAGTAGTTTTGTAATGTCCCATGACACATTTTGCAGAGTTTCATAGCTGTGTCTTGTGCTTGGATTTCAGTTGCACCCCTCGCACGAAGTACAGCTGGTCTGTTTGTAAATTTTTGGTATCAATAGCAGGGAGGCAGGGGGCAGGTAACACGCTTGCAGCTGATATCAGAATTAACACCGGATGAGAGCGGGTTTGCTTTTTTAATAACATATATGTATTTTTCCTTATTTATCAGAAGCCACGTGAAGAGGCATTTTTCTTTTGGAAGAATCAGGGAAAGATACAGACTTTCAAAATGTAAGGTTAGCAATTGGATAGCAGTTGTCACTTCCTAAATCAGGCAGTTCCAGTTCTGAAATCAAAGCGTGTTGGAAACAGTGAGACAGGCATACGAGTTGGTATGTAACCTTGTTGGGACATGGTGACACGGAGGTACTGGTCCTTATGGGAGCCTTGTGGGCCTGCATGCGTCTGAAGACCCAGTGTGAAGAAATCAGAGGCATGCAGCTGGGGGGATGCATCTAGTTTGGAAGTGAAATATGCTACTTCTTTCCTTTTTGGACAAATTCTGCTGTCCTCTATGTAAATGCCTGGCTTCCCTAGCACTCATCGACTTCAGCTAGAGGATGCACTGCTGTCTCTGACAGCACAGATGGGCCCAAGCTTACCTGTAGGGACAAACTGTTCTCTAATAGCATCTTGCAATGCTGCAGTGCTAGGACACTATTTTCTTTTTCGTAGTGTGTTTTATTTCCATTTCTTGGTCGCTTGGCCTAGGAAAATGGGAAGGAAACAGTTATTCTCTCTTCCCATCCATTAACCCTGTCCCCAGTCTCCATTGTGCAGCTGGATACATAGCACTATTTCTCCTCTCTGCCGCTCTGTAATGTGACGACTGGGGGTGCTCAAGAACAGAAGAAGATGTGTTCTTTCTCCAGAGATTATCTCAGATACTCTGTGAGGAACTATTTGTTTTAGCTCAGAGAATGGAAGTTTTACGCAGTTTCCCATTTGGTAATCTCTGGATTTTTCCATATTGATCCACATTGGCTTTTCTTTTTAAAGAAAAAAACTTTTTTTTTTTTTGACCCTCATATCATCATGGGAGTAATAAGTTTTATATAAGTTAAGCTTCCAGATGAGGCCTAGTCATATCAAAATAGAAATACAGTCTCTTCAGACTGGAAGGGAAAGAACAGGAATGGCAAACAATATTGAAAAGCACAAGTACGGTGTTAATTGCACAAGCCACGTAGTGTTAATTGCAAAATCTAACCTTGAATGAAGTGCACTGTCCTTTAAGTTACGAATGCATTACATCTGCCTTTGACTAGGTCAGGGCCTATGTTGAAAAATCATTTTACAAAGTTCCTGGCTGTCTCAAGCTGGTGCACTTTTTTTAACTTTTTTTTTTTTTTAATATTTTATTTCAGAAAGTGAATTTTCAGGCTTTCTGCAAATCATGTTCCTGGAAGCTCGCCTGAGCTGAGCACCCACAAGCTTAGGCAATTCCAGTAGCGCTGGAAGTCTCATGGATGACGAATTATTAATAGTTATGGTAGCAACTAGGAGCCAAATGAGATAAAGGTTCAATTAGTCTAGATAGCGTGTAACTGTTGAGTATAAGTCCCTGCTCCCATCAGCTTAGGTGTGATGAGATATTGGCCTTCACTCTAGTACTAAAGCACACCAGTATCTTGCAGAAGTACCTAATTCATTGCTGCATTATTCTGCTCACATGGCAGTGTAACAAATCCTGAACCAAGCCTGTCCGTTTCTTACCAATGTCTGTATGTATGCATATTATCAATTAGTTGATTTCCTTCTGTTCACAGCTTGATAGCTTCTGTTTTTCACCTGGTTTTCTTTGACTGTTGTTCTGACTACTGGAAAGATAAAATGCATAAGTTCTTATCCCTAAGGCTACTGTCTATTGACACAAGTTTGTGCAACTAAATAGTTAACAAGTCACCTAAGATCAGTTATTTAGATGTTTCACTGCATCGTTCACTTCCATTATTTGCTTTTACAAAGAACCGGCCTTTAAAAAATTGTATTTGTAAAAAATTGATCTAGTTTCTTTTAGAAAATCAAAATAATGAGGTTTCCATTCTCCAAGCCAATGCTATGTGAACACGTGAATAACTGTAGAACTTGACGTGACATGAATAAGAAGGCTTTTTGGTTACAAAAACTGTTGTCCCCTGAGGCTTCTTCAAATATACCATACCCTGTTATGGAAGGTTAGTCATATTTAAAATTATTTATGAACCGTGCCGAGCATTATGGAGAGAGAAGGTATCTACAGTGGATACATCGCTTTGTTGGCCTTACTTATAAAAAGCTCAATTAAGGTAGAGAGAAAAGGCAGCCTATAGATAGGCAACAGCCTATTAAAGTATAATGAACTTGCCTAAAATCATACCGATTTGTAAGGGTGGTATTCTCATAGTTGAAAAAACACTTTTTTAGCCTTTAAGGAGACTTCAGAAAACCTGAATTGCCTGCCTGTCTGTGGATTTCAGTTATTTACATGATTCTCTATTCCAGAGAGATGCTCAACATATTTGATGACTTTATTTTTAATTGTTTTGCATAGGTGTAGCCCAGGTTACTTTTCAAGACCATGCTATGTGCTGCGTTTTTGGAAAGCCTACATGGGCTACTATGCTTTATTGTAGGCTGCCAAAAGATGCTGTATTGCAAGCAATGAGAATGTGGGGGGAGAAGGAGATTCACAATGAAATGTATACTCTCTTACTCCTGGCAGCAGGGAAATTCATGGAGATAAATGATTTCTTATATATTTGGAAGGGTTTGCATCAGGAAGATAATGAGGGTAGAGGGGAGCCTTAAACTCCACCGGGGTAATTTGCATTGGTTCAGATCGTAGACTCTCTAATATTCTGTGGTGCTGCCAGTCTCTTTTACTATTTCAGGTTATTCATTCAAGGTTTGCAGCCAGATTGATTAATGAATTACCAGATCTTGCGTAAAATGACTTGGCCTGACTTTTAAACAACCACCAATGTTTTCTTTGCCAGTCTTGTGACTGGTGTTAATGGGTTTCCAGAGAACTGAGCCCATATAGATTTTCTGCACTGGCCTCTCCTAGCATTTTTTCCACTTTTTAATTTTCTCCAAAACTAGTAGCCCAGGGCAGGCAGTTCAAGGAGATATAATCTCAGGGAAAAAAAGACATAGTAGTCAAATCCTTGATGGCTGATGCCCTTCAGTGCCAAATCAGCATGATTTATCATAGCCATCTATTCAGCACAACAAAGTCTAGAGGTGAGCTGCATGGTGTACCTCACACAATATGCATAACTAGAGCTCTGAACTTTGAAGGAAAGCCTCAGAGCTATTTGCAAAGTGCTGGTGCTTAGTGAATACTAAATTACATTTAGGAAATAGTCTACTGCTACCAGTTATACTTCATTTTTATTCTTGACACAGACACCTAAATCAGAGAACAGTAACATTTCAGAGATTATGGTAGCAGTTTGGGTATGTTCCAACACTATAATAGGATCAGAATTTTAAGGCCTTTTTTATTATTACCAATAGTCACTTAGTTTCTACTGCAGCGTACTTTGTAGGGAATTACAGCTTTTACTAAAAAGATTAAAATGCTATTATGCAAATGATTGCAGTATGTTATTATGTTTACAAATTAACATCCATGGCTCAACACACAAATTAACTAACTATTCCATCTATATTATTAAGGATTTAATAAAGTAACTGTTGATAAAAATGAGGAGCTCGGAACAGTTAATAGGAACTGATTGTGATTTAACATAGAACTTAAACATTGTGTTTAATGTTCTAGATGGTATAATGGCAGAATAAAGCTTATCAAAGTGCTTAAAAGAACTGAGATTGTGTGAACAGCATAGCAGCATGTCTGAGGCCTTAGAGAGCAGAAACCGAATAGCTCTGGGCAGTACCGTGGAGCAGGCAACGTATCAGCGAGTCGGAAGGTAACACAGGACCGGATCAACATGTGGGCTGCTGCTCTAATGAGCAGCTTTTTGCAATTCCGATTAACGCACGTTAAATGTTTTACATGATAAGCACATACAGGATACTTGGGAACTCGTGTCCCTCTGAAGTGCATCCTGTAATGAAATTCTTCTCTGGCAAATGGGATTTCACTGCAGAGAGTACCGCTGTATGACAGAAAAGGGGAAGGCTGAGTTCAGACCGAGATGACTTTACAAACAGCGCTGCAAATTGCTATTCCTAGCAGTTCATAAGAGATCATAAAAGCAAACAGATAAGAGCTACCGAGGTCCTAGAGAAATGAATGTACAGTATGTGGTTACAGGATAGATTTAGTAGGGAAACAGACAACACTGTAGGTTTAACACAGCAATAAACGTAAAGGCAAAAGATGCAGATTTGGGATAGGAAACTTTATAAGAACAATAAAAGGTAACAATGCATCATAAAACCCCTTTTTGTGACCGGGAGAAAGACCTTCAATTCCGATGGAAGAAAATATCAGAGACTGGGCTAAAGAACAAGAATGTTTATATTCCTAATAGAGCCGTGTCGAGTTTCTTACACATTTGACTGCGGTACCTTTTCAGATGCTTCTGCCCTGACTCACATTTCTGCACCTTCTAAATAGGAGCCCAGCCGAATAGCATTACATCTGTGTAGAAGGCGTATGTAAACTGTAGTCCATGGCTGGCTATGCTGACATTTAAAAACGCTCAAGCAGTAAGTGGAATTTATTTTACTCAAACCAGCTGCTGTGTAATTGGGAAGAATTTATGCAAATGCCCTGTATTGAGTGTGAGTGAGGTGTGCTGCTTCTCCGTTTCCTTTCCCAGTTCGACACACTGGAGACTGGCTAAACTCGCCTCCGTTTTGATGCAAGAACCTCGCACATTGGTTGAAACCTTCAGGCAGGAAAGAGCTCCCAAATGAACAAAAAAACAATTGCTTTGAGAGCTTATTGTTTGATGTATGAGGCCACCAACACCATTCCCCAGGCGTGTGATCAAGAAAATGCAACTGATCTGCTTCACAGTCCCATTAAGGAGATATTTCACTCCTCTGCCAGGATTTCACCTGCAGCAGCCAAGGCTTAAGATGCTCACTGTGTTGCTACTCAGCTGAGTACCTGTCCTTTTTGCAGGAGGGAGGAATAGCACTCAGCAGAACAGTAGTAAGCTAATTAGGTCATTAGACGAATGTCTTGGCCCATGTTAAAATGAGCCCTTCAGGACACTGTGTTACACTGTGTTCCCACTGGCTACATATCTAAATACAAACTGGTGTCAGCTGCCATACAGACAAAAATGTAATAGCCTCCTTTCACAGAGGTCATCTTAAATCCACTTTGGTCACAGTCACACTCCACATCTGTTTTAGTGAGATGCAGCTTCTTAAGGTGGCATTTGGACTTCATAAGCACGCAAACAACCGAGCTATAAATTGCTACTGCAGGAGTTATTTTGAATAAATGTATACTGTTTCATATTTATAATGGTGAGGCTTCATAATATTCGCAGTGAATATATAACACAGATCAGTTCAACAAGCATGAAATTGTATGTTGTCAACTTGTCACATAAATAGAGCCATATTCTAGCTTACGATAATGTTCAACTAAATATTTTCTCCCTAGAACTGCAGAGAGGGTCACAAAAAAGTGGGACGGTGGTTCTGCCTTTTGTTGGAAAAACACTCACTGAGTCACTGCTAGTGTGAAGTAAATATTTCTGATAAGACTTCTCTGTTTTTTGCCTCCCCATTTACTTAACAACAGCAGCAGAAAGTTTGCCTTTCTTAGAGAAATGCTAATTGGCCAAACTGTTAAATTTATTTCCCTTAATGGTTTTATTTCTAGTGTAACCTCTTTTCTTTCTTTTTTTTTTATTTGTTTCTATTTTTATACTGTGCATCATTGCTAATTGCTGCTAAACGCTCCATCTTAACCCTGGCATGCTCTTTTCCTGCTGCCCCATCCCACTTAACATTAACTCAGGCCCATGCCATTACAGAAGGATAAAATCATAGTGAAGCTTAATTTAGGATTCTTTTCTCTTAGTGCCGCTAACCTATTGCATACATGGAGGTCAGAAAGAGGAAATCACATGGAGTAAATTTGTTTTGGGGAGAAAGATTTGGTATTGAATCATGTATAACTTTTTTTTTCCACATGAATGGGAAAAAATACAAGGAACTACTTGTGTCTGTGTGTGCCTGTGAGATCTTATCCACTTGTTGCTCCTGTTAAAGTACTGTGGTTAATACTCAGATGCACCAAAAACCGGCAACCTTTCTGGCGGGTTGTCACCTGTCAGCATTTTGGGATTTTTTTTCTCTAGTGTCTGTTTTTTATTCCGGTAGTTTTATGCAGGTACATAAGGGATCCCGATGCCTAAGTGTGCAAGTGACAAGTTGCAGCGTCGGCATGCACAGAGACCTGACTGTGTGTATGTGGATGCTCAGCCCTGGGGGCTGGTTTCATGTTTTTGGTGGAAATCAGCCACTTTGGGACACGTAGTTGGTGGTTTTGGCTGGATTTTCCGTTCTGACACCACACAGCAACAGCCTTGCTTCATAACGATTGAGAAATTAATTAGCACTCCGTGATGAGTCTGAAGGGCCATGATTGGAGGTTGCTCTTTACCACATGCAGTAACCACTGGGTTTTGTTTATGAAAGCACAAACCCAAAACCTATTGAGATTTTGGTGTTGTCATGAAGTCTTAGCTGTGTGGTGCAGTGAAATAGCACTTTCATTTCCTCACTCACATCTGTGCTTTTGTGCTTTACTGTGAGTAACACAATGGGGTGCTGGTCCGTAATGGGTACTTCTGATTACTAAGACGATGTCAGGAGAACGGAGTGTTTTCTGTGAGGAGCTCCTTGGGCTCCTGTTGTTGGCTTGTTGATTTATGACAGCTTCGAGTTGCCTGAGCTGCTCACAGCCATCTAGCTCGTCATGTGAAGTTTAGGAGGATCAGCCCTCCCGAGCACATTACAGGGTTAGAGGTGTCAAATGGGCAGGGAGAGCTTCCTACAGGTCTTTACTTCTGCCTATTGTCACAAGTGCTCCTCGAGGGCTCAGCGATATTAAATCTTTATAGGGGTTCAGAGGGGCAGTCCATCAAGTAGTTTGGTGGACTGCAAATCTCTCCTGTAGGAGATATGGTTGCCTGAAAATAGAGGGATTGGGTGAAAAATGTGTTTCTGACCCAAGAGATTCCTTGCAAGGAGGTGGTGATAACAGGTATCTAGAGGATTGGTTTGGTCTGAAGAATATTCTGCTTCCCTATGAGCCGCTAGAAGAAATAATGGGAGTTTTCTCCTGGAATGGTAGTTTCTCCTGGAGAGAACTCTAAATTGCTTTTGAAAGTACTCCTAAACCTTAGTGAAAAAAAAAAATCGCTGTTCTCCCAGGTTGCTGTTTAAGCAGTGACAGCGATTGAGGAACTGCTTTGGAGAGAGCAGGTAATTAATGCTACGAAAGTGAGACTTCCCACTGGGATTTCGATTTTGGTGAGAATGTTGTAGGTTTGTGCATTTCCACAGAGCAGCCATTGACCCTCAGAGGAAAGCAAGGATGATGTGAGTTTTAAAAGTCTTCTAGTATCCATGATTTTTTCCCCCCCCCGATATACATCAATTAACTACCTGCATCTAGTTATCATGTGATCCACTCTGCCAGGCCTGAGTTTGAACGAAGAGGACCTTGGGCCTCTTCTCTCCACTTCAGGAGGGCATTTGTCGTAATCCATAAAAATGCAATTATTTTTGCAATAAAGATGCAATTATTTTAATAAACAAAAACTTTAGTGTATGCTTACTGACATCTGGTTGGATGTGCTCTGTAAGGCATTTGACCCTCCGGGCACCCACAAAAGGAGCAGTAGGCATTTATCTCTGCCTATCTGGGGGAAATTTATGCATTTTTGGAATTCTTTTTCTGGTTTTGTGTTTGCTATGCTTTTTTTTTTTTTTCCCCCACCAGGACTGGTGTGGATTTTATTGGCTATAGTGACTGTCTTTAAACGCCCAGCAAGCACTCTTCACACTTGTATAAAGATACTAAGCAAAATGTTACCAATTGTCACCTCAATTGCATCTGGTGAAAAGCCAAAAAAAACTTTTTTTTTTTTCTAGTGCATAAGAAAATATCTCCCAGTCCTTAACACTACAGAGGCATTCGTCCATTTCCAGCAAAAGGGTGTCAAACTGCTTCTGCCTGTATGCAATGGGAGTGTTGCCATCTCTTGTCATTTTCCTTGCTGTTGATCCCACTCTCATATAGGAAGGGTCAGGTCAAATGCCTCTCTGGAGACTGAGTCTCCCATTTGCAGCAGGAAATCTCTCGGGTGGAGAGGATAGCATTACAAAACAGAGGCTAACATTACAAAACAGTTCTGCTGCCTCTGGCACAGTCTAGAGCATCACAGACCAATAACGCTTATCATGTCACTCTTGCATCACCTTATTATCTATGTTTTTCTGTAAATCTGATCTGAAACTGTCATTACCAGTTTCACATAGGTGAACACCATCTGGGTGAAATAACCATGTGCCAGTGATGGGCTGGAGGGGGCTCTTGTTAGTTAATCATCCCTACCTTCCCTTTGATGAGTTAATTTGTCTGTTGAGCCATGGAGGAGCCCCCAAGAGCTCCCAGGAGCCCCTTGTTAAAATTCTGCCAACAAATGGGAAGATAGGGATGATTTCACTCTTTTTGCTGGAGCCTGTGCTATCTATGATATTGCTAAATCATCCATAATGTATAACTTTCCGTGCAATCTTTTTGTTACAATTCTGGTGGCACATTACTTCTTTGTGCATTTACTTTTTAAACTAGTCATAGATACCTAACCTTCCTGAAAATCTCATCTCACAAATTAAGATTAATTGCACTGCTTTCATATGGTCATTCAGTAGCTGACATGCCAGGTTCCTTGATTGTGAGCTGGACCACACTCTTTTTTCCTTTCTTTTTTTTTTTCAGTTGCTAAACACAGTCCTTATTTATTTGTCTCATAGCAATACCTAAAAACCCTGTAGTAGCAGGATAGTTTCTTTGTATGTACTAGTGACCAGCCTACCTCTGTTTAATGGTGTGCACGTAGAAGAGCAAAAGTAGTGAAAGAAGATAAGAGCTCAGATAAATTCTCAGGGCGTGCAGGTGAGGTTTTACTCAAGTTGTTCTTCTTTTAGAGGCCTGAGAGCACTGCTGTGTAACAGGGCTCCTTTTCCTCGCAGCCAGCTCCTGGTATTGCCCAGCCCAGGGAACAAAGTTCTGACCTGCAACCCAGCTAGCAGATGCTGGCTTGAAGCTGCAGTTATGGCATCATGATTTAGGACTGCCAAACGTGGAGAGAAGCTGCCTTAACTAGTACATCCCAACGTGGAGACTTGTTTATCTCCAGACTTAATGGGAAGAAGGAGAAAAAAAAAAAAGGACTGGGCCTAGTAAGCTAAGAAATACTGGCATTTGAAAGATGCCATACTCCCTTTTATACTAGTCAGACACAGCTTGTTAGCACTGACAAAGTGCTCCTACAGCTAAATCAGGATTAGCTCTTGCAGGGCCAAAAGCATGTCTCTGCATAGTGCTGACTGGTGCTCGGGGTGGATTTATTAGCTCTTCCTCAATATTGGTGTTTCACCTAGGCTCTGTTCGGAGAAGGAGCACACCTTTCCTGTAGCAACACAGGGAAAACAATGCGGGAACCTTGCAGTAAAGCTGATGGTTAGAACTCAAAGGCTGCGGAGGGCTAATTCTCCACCGAATCATCAAAATGGCCTTATACCCCATTCCTGGCACTTGCTTGGTGAGCACAGTTCAGATACACCTGAACTGCCTCTTTGGGGACCCTGTCCAGGCCCAAGAAGGTTTGTCGGGGGAGCCCCATGCTGCATGAGGGTGGTTGTTCTGTTTCTGGATCTCCCACAAGATTAGACTTGTGAGACTTAGATTTTTGAACCCAAAGCCATAAAAAGATGCTGGCCTATCCCTAAACTTCAACATAAGATGTGTTTTTGAAAATAAGTGTATATAAATATTCTTGAAGATGTGTCTTGGCACAACAGGAATGCCAGGAGCTTTTAAGAGTTGTGTGTGTATGTCCTGGGCTTTTCTGTCAGTCCAGCCTGTAAAGTCCAGGAATGTTGTAGTCTCAAGTCTCTTGTTTCCAAGTTGTGCTGCTCATTTAGCAGGAGCCTAAAATGGGACACTTGCACTTGATCTCACATTATTCTCCTCTACACAACCATCTCAGCTTGCCCTCCATTAATGTAACGTTGGTTATGTACCACAGCTTGTCAGCATACCTTTTTTTCCCGGCTAGAATGCACAGGGATGAGCAAAAAATCAGTCATGTCTCTTGTCCTTTCCTACACCTGCTTCTGGGAGTGCAATGACAGATACCAGTTTTGTTATGTGCCAATGTTACTGCTCTGTTTACAGCAGATTTAAGAGTTTACATTAGGCCACAGTGTTATCTTCCAGTTTCCCTAATTCTATCTCCTGGCAATCCAGGCTATGCAGTTGGGGTGGCTGCCCCTGTCCTAAAGGAATTTGTGTCAATTTCTGTGGGAACAAATCCTCCCCGTGTTAAACCGCTTTGCAGTATTTGCTCAAACTGAAATTTTGACAAAGACATTCTGTCCACATCCACCAAAAGAGATTGCCTTTTTTTAAATGCACTTGGAGGTAGATGCGTTGGAAGCTGCCTGTACCTGGCTGATAACTGAGACTGAGCATCTATGTAGCATGATCCATGCCCTTTTCTAATTTGTCTTTGAATGACAAATGTGTCTTCACTGAGTCAGCAAAAGAAGAGATCCTACCGTAGAACTCATTGCCCTTCCATCCCTTTCAACAGAGTGGTTAGGTTGTCCCAGTTCCTTCCTAAAATCAGTCTTTCTTCTTATAAAGAAATCCCTTCAATGTATTGTCCAGAAGTGCATCATACTCTGTAGTCATTTCTGACCAAGACTCATCATCTGCTATTATGTCTTTAGAATTCCCAACTTTAAAAAAAAATCTTTTTGAAAATCAAAGTGGTAGAAATTTGGAGACAGTCCACATTAGTCCTCATCACTGTTAATCCCAGAGAGTCAAATCAGAATGAGTTTGGCTGACATCAAAAAAATAAAAGCAGGTTTCCTTGCAAACAACTGCATTTCACAGAGCAACCGTGCATGAATTAGCTGAGGTTCTCTTGAGAGGCCTTAAGATGAGATCTCGGACAAATTTTGCACATCTTCAATTTTCATTACAAATGCTCTGTGCAGTTCTAAAATGATTTTTTTTTTTTAACTTTGCAGCTGATAAACCATTCTCATGGAAAAGACCGTAGCAAAATAACTGTGTGAGGAAGATGTAAGAACAATAGTGTGCCATAATATGTTTGGTTTTTTTTTTTTTTCAATAGCAAAGGAGTCAAGAGGTTCATAGAATTGGAAAGAAAACCTACAAAATATTGCTGACTGCTATTTAAATGTTCAAGTCCATCTGGATTGTGTGCAAAGAAAATGTATCTCCCAGTGCCAAGTTTGTACACTGCAGAGTTCTTGTAGATGCCTGCCTCCTACTTCTTGAATACTTGTGCCTTTGGGTATGTGCAGGTGTCCTTCCTGGTCCCAAATGCTACTCAGCTCATGAAGGATTAGGGCCACTTCACCTGATGTTCTCCCTCTCTAGAATCCAATAATTGTTTCGCATCAGGACATAATTGTGCCAATAGGTATTAGACAAACCTGCTAATTCAGACTCCGTAACTCTTGAGTATCTTCCCAAATTGTATTCCATGATTTGGTTAGATTATATCTTATCTCTAACCTTCTCGCTTCAATAAGCACACAATATCTACCCTGTCTTCTTCTACCTTATATACAAGGAAAATCATCAGGACTTAATCTGTTGCTGGTGCTAATGGCACAATTCCTCATACTAATTCCAATTCACTCTGTCTGATATCCCACTAATACCTTTGTGAAAGTATTTTATCCCTGATCCTGTGCCAAAGACACTTTCTCCCTCTGTTGCTGCTGTCTGACTTCCTACAGACTTTGTAACGACCTTTGCAGGCTGTGGTGGGTGACGGCCTTACACACCAAGTCCACAAACGAGTGCCACACCGCAGTCTGCTACTTCAGCTCAGCAGGTTCCTAACTGCAGAACTCTGATCTTGAGCTATTAAAACTGTATCCAGAAGGAGCAGAAGTATAGTCTCTTCACTAGCAAAAGAAAATAATTAAATAAAGTATTCAGCAAAAAGCAATGCAACAGGGCTTTTCTTCTGTTTTTCTTCCCGGAATGTGGTCAGACATTGCAGATGCTCAATGCGTTGTCCTCTTGCAGGGCTCAGCTCCTTGGGGCCCACAGGCAGGTTGATGGGAATGAAGAGGGGTTGCTTTCGTGAATACTTTGCCTTCTAAACACCACCCAAATTCTTAAGTAAAGTATTTTCCTACTTGGTATATAGTAATTTGGAAATCTTTGAGATGAAGCTCTGCTGAATGCTCTGTTCACTCTCTCCTGTTTATTTTTTCTTGGGGCAAACCCTTCTCCTTGTCTATCTGGACAAGTAATGACTTATCCAATCTGCTTTTGATATTTTCTGGTTTTCATCTTCCCAAAGGAATTTATGCAAAGAGAAAACTGAGGACAATATGTTTTGTGAACCCTTCGTTCCTCCAAGACACTTGCTGAATTGCTGGTTTATTACAGCCTCTTCCTCCTGTGTTTTATTACAGCCTCTTCCGACCTTTTGAGGGTTGGGTCCAGCTGATGAGGATAAGCTATACAGTCTCAATGCTTGCTTCTGAACTCAGCCGTGACTGTGTTCCTTCCCTCTGGTCCAAACTTCCCTCCTTTGCTGCAGCGTGCTGCAGTGCTGAACGTGCACCACTTCACCCTGGTGTCTCTGTGACTTTCCGGTATAGGCAACACACACGGCACACTGCCCTTGTTCTGTTGTGTCTGCTCACTACCACCTCTTTGCTAACTTTCATTGGAAAACCCCATTCAGGAACGACGGTAACGTGGGCACATATTACAGGGACTTTGTTGTACCAAAACCATCGGAATCGCCAGGCTCCATGAAGGCACAAAATGAGCGTCCCCTTAGTCACATTGCTGTGACTTCAGTGCTCTAGACAACCATGTTTTGGTCTTCTTCTGTCAGCTGGAAGCTTGGCTCCGAGTGCTGTGGACCAGGGACTACGTGTACTGTTGGTGTTGGTGAGATGTGCTCACTGCTTTGAAGGGGAGGCTGCTGCTGGTCGGAGCGCTGGCCTGCACCCGTCGGCTTTCCCTGACCTGGAGGAATTGAGTAATCTCGGTGCATCAAATCCCCTGCTGTATAGCGAGGATTCAAATCCTCCTTTCTTCATCTTGTCTGCTTAAACTGCAAGTTCTGTGTGCGGATCCTTTCCCTTACAACGTGACTGGAGATCATTTAGTGCAACAGGGCTGTTGTCTTGGTAGTGCCAATGTCACACAAAACCAGTAGAAACTGAAATTGTGGGAGATGGATAGTAATGTTAATCATAATAACGAAGACAGAGTATTATTTTTGCTGCCTGACTGTGGAAGGGAAGGCTAAGCAATAGGCGGCTAAAATCACTGAGTGCATATTTTCAAGGCAGGGCTTGCTCAGCAGCCCGGTGACAACAGACACGTCGTTTATTTGACAGAGAGGCTGTGAACTTAACTCTTGACTCAAAAATGAAAACTTGCTTCCCAAATGAAGACATATGGATGGTTCTAATGCCAACTGCAAGACTTGTGGCTAGGTTATGCCACTATGCTTCAGCTTATAAAGGCAGGGGCATATATCTGTGGATACCACTACTACTTAAGAACAGAAACATTTCTCACCCTGCAAGAGAGTCAACGAAAAATTGTGTCTAAGAGGACAGGCTCTGCCAGCTCTACAGGAGTCAGATGAGATGTCTGCCCAATAGGGAAGAAACTTTGGTTCAGCTACAGAGCTGGGTTTTAGCTTGACCTTGCCCGACATCTGTTTCTAGAACTTGGCCTTACCCAAGTTGTTGTTTTTTTTTTACATTTCTGAATTATATTAGAAATGATGTGTACTAAAAAGTTGTGGTAAAACCAGTCTTGATGGGAAGGAACAAATACTGGAAAACATGCCAAAATATGTGCCTGAATCAGTTTCCATGTAGTGCTCCTGCTGCGGCACTCGTTCTGGTGCCCAGACCGCTGTAGCACCTGAGACCTCACGTGGAGGGCTGCGGGTGGGAACTGGTATGCAGAGGCACTTGCTGCGGGATTCCTGTAAAGTTCCTGATCTGTGCTTGGGCAGCAAGTCCCAGCGATGGTGGGGCGTGCAGAAGTGCCGAGAGTTGAGGCAACAGCAATAGGACTGATATATTTCAGACTGGCTGTAGTAGGAGTAGCATTTATATACAGTCTGAGAACATTTCTGCTTTGCTTTGGCGTTACTATTTTGATATCTTATCATGGCTTTCAGTGAGATTAATAGGTTTTCCGCTTAAGACCACTTAAAGAGAACTGCTTGTAGCTTTTTTTTTTTTTTTTAAAGACTCTATGTTTAAAAATGAGATGGCTTCATTAGGGACTAAAGGGTCTTGCCCCAGATAAAGTACTGAGAGCCCCACAGTTTGACTGGCAGGGTAACGCGTTAGGCTACGGAGCCTTGCTGATATGCGAGTCCTCTTACAGTACCAAAAATCATTTAGTTTTCTTCTAAAGGCCCGGGCACTGAGCTAAAAATGTCTCATTCAGACATGCAGTTTGGAATTTCAGAATTTAAATGTAATAAAGCAGATTTTTATTTTTATTCTCTTTTGATGAGATATGCAATGAGAGAGCACGGGTGCAGCGTTAGAGTATCTTTTGATTTGCTATTTGCTATGTGCTAAACATTTATATTTCAAAGAGGCGTTTGTACCTATACCGAGTGTTTGGCAAATCCAACAGCTCATTAGATTTTAACAATAGCAACACTGCTAAATACAAAGGATTCATAGGCAAAGTACCCCTCAGGCTATATCTCTGAGAGAAAAAGTGGCAAATAGAATCAGAAACTAATTAAATAGTCAGCTAAAGCAAGCATAACTTTAAAAAGCTGTAAAACTACCAAAAATGGAAACATATTACAGTTATCTGCATTCACAGTGCAGAACAAGTTTGGTAGTATTTAAGATAATTCTCTAGTGCCCGCTATTTTTAGTCCGAGGGTAAGCTTCTGTAAGAGCCTTTCAGCATCGCATCCCTTTAACCTGGCCTAACAAGTTAAGCCAATAAGCTGTCTGATTTCCGCCGTACATGAGGAAGGGAGATAGCTGAAACAAACCATTTGTGGCGAAAACGTTCAGCCTGTCTTGTCTTAAGAGCTTTCTCCGTATAGATTTTTCGAACATCCCAATATTCGGCGTGGCTTTGCAAGAGAACAGCATGTCAGGCTTCGCTGTTCCGAAACTGTGGAAGGGCAGAAATAGGAGGAGGGTTTTATAGACCCAGCCTAATGGAAATGAACATCATGCCAGTGGTGAAGCTGAACTTTCGCAGCTTGGGCTCTTGCTGTTGATGTGTTTGAGGGAGAGGGAGTGGGTTTCGTTTTTCTTGGGGAAAGGAGGGCGGACACAAAGGGCCCGATTTGCTTCTCACTTACGAGCGTAATCTGCCCTGGTTTAAAGCCGTTGACTTTGGCGGGTTGCGTTTGGTTTGTGGCGTTGTAATCCAAAGGAGAACCTAATGCCACATCTGTGCTACGCTCACCAAGCAGCATTTCTGCAGGCCTGGGGCTCCCTTCGCTGCCGAAACGGGGAGCAAGGCCCTCGGCTGTTGTGAAATACTAAGCTGGCAGCTTGGAGTGCTTGTGGCATATAAAACCGTGCAATATTATTCACTTACAGATAGCTTCTTTTTACTGGAAATACCACAGGGCTTTTTTTTTCCCCTCTCTAGTTTATAGGATGAAGTGTACCATACTTACTTTCTTCTCTCTCTGCTTCCCCCCACCACCACCACCACTGGTGGTGTGAGTGTGCGTGTAATCCCTACATCAGTTTACAAAACAGGGTTTTATTGCTGCCTAAACAGGAGCGGTACCACTGCTCACCCTCAGCAGGCTGTGCCAGGCGTGCTGGCAGCGTCCCATCCACGGGAGCAGAGGTCGCGCTGCTGTGGTAGGTGGCTCCAGCCTTCTGCCTCCAGAAATGAAATTAAACATGTTCTCCTTTCCCAGGGCACGGTAAGGTTTGTGGCACTGGGCTGGAACTGAAACCAGTCACGTGCAGGGCTCCACCTCCGTTGTAGTATTCACATGGCTGCAATTTACTTTTCCTTCCTAGGGTTAGGCATATGCTGTGCTAAAAAACTCTTTGCTGTGCATCTGGCAGTTAGGTAGGCTCGAACTATAACTTGTGTAAACTTCAGCAGGGATAACTTTTAAATTGAGGAAGCGCTTGCCGCAAGCAGATACATCAGTGTATTTCTAGCAGTGAATGTGAGCACAGGGTCTGCTACATCATAGGCTAGGTACACCCAAGCTATGCTTAAACTGCTCTTAGTCATAGCAGCGCAGAGCTCAGCTGCACAACTCACGTGGTAAGCAGGATGAATTAGCCCTCAGTGGGCTCTGGGCTACCCTGGCTGGGCTGCTGCTGGTCCCAGTGTCAGGCTGGTACTGGTACAGCAGGCGGGAGGTGCTGCTCTGAGCTTCTCATTGACAAACCCAAAGAGCAGAGGACCAGATCCTCAGCTAGCGTAAATCTGCACAGCTCCATTAAAACCTGTGGAGAGGCCCTAATTTACAGCAGCTGAACATCTGGGCCCAAGTTCTCTTTCTTTCGGTTACTAGCAGGATTAAAAAGAAGTATGCAAAATTATTTGTTGTAGGTGCCATGGCAGCATCTCAAAGCTCGATTGTAAATCAGGACACCAGTGTGAAAGGGACCATGTGAGCACATAACAAAAAGACAGTCCCTGCCTAAAGGAACCTACAGCCTAATTAATATGATATTTAGTGCATTGATAGCTACAGCTGGACTTGATTGCCTGTTAGGGGTCATTTTTAAAGAGGCAGCACAAAAAAAAATAATGCCCAGGCTCATTTTCACCATTTCTGATGTTGAAGAGTTTGTTAGCATCAGTGTCTTCTAGAGGAAAATACAACTTTTTACCTCATTCAGACAGCAGACCGGTGGCCAAGAACTTGCAGTTTTAAAAGGCTATCAGAGCAGGAGCAATGTATTCAATTTTGACTAGGAAATAAATAGAAGAGAGGCAACTGCTGTAGGAACTATAGCGTGCACCCCAGTGTGTATGCACTACGTAACTCTGCTAGGGTGGTTGAGGGTAGATGAGCAAGGTGGTTTGAGCATAAACTACCAAGGTAGTTTTACATTTTATTTTGCAATTTACGTACCATTTATTCTACGTTTATTTTACATTTCCAGATTTTATCAATATTATCTCTGAAGACTAGCGAGTTCCAGCAAACTTAGAAATGAGCCAACGACTGACTTTCTATATAGGAGGTTTTGCAACAGATAGCTTTACTGTGATCTTTATATGTTTTTGATGTTTTCTGTGTTAAAATCACCATTTCTAGTTTATGATTCTATTCACATACACAAAATTGCGTTAAAAGAACATTAAAGCCTTAGCACATAGTGACAATCAAGGAAATATGTAGTTAAGGCTATTATGAGACATCTAACCTAGTCCAAATGCTTAACCAGCTGAAAATTCAGACACATCTCTTCATAATGACAAAGTATCGACAGTGGCTGCAGCAAAGTTTCTGAGTCTATCTGAAGCTATTTTAGTCTGATAAGAGTAGAGTGCACATATCTAAAGACAAATTTTTTTCCTCTTCATGGTGATTTCCTCATTTTTTTTAAGGCTCATTTTTCTTATCTTTGTTTATCTAGCTAAGCCACCTCTACAATGGTGCATGTGTCACTCGTCACTTCTGCTGGGACATACCAGGAGGATGTTGGGGACATTGCTGTGATATTTAAAGACCAGAGTATAGCTGCATACGTAATAGATATACAGTAAATGCGACTTTAGCCTTGTAAACAAGTTTTTGTGTTGAGCCTGAATAGACTCTCTTCAGCCAGCTCAGAAGCATGTAGGAAACGAGACCATATGGCAGCCATCCAGTTAGATCACAATAAAAATGTATGGGAAGCCCAGGCGTATTAACAATGTAGTGATCCTTTCATGCTGCAGGTCTAAGCAAAACCTGTGTTTTTCTCCTGTGAGACATGACTGAAGTCCTCATGTTTGTAGTGCCTGCTCAACAGGTGTGGTGGGAAGGTTTGATGAAGCTTAACACACTAATAAATTAAAACATCATAAAATTTTAATGACGTTGATACTTCACAAATGCTAATTTCCCAGCCAAATTAAATTCCAGTGTTCTGGAAAAAAAAAAGCACCAGATGTAAGTGTCTCTCTTATTTTGCTATTTAAAAAGAAACTTTTGTATGTGTGTGTGTTCTCTTTGCACAAAACAGAGTCTCCGTGTAATTGAGGAGAAGTTAAAAATATATTTAAACTTTTATCTGGTGTGTTGTATATAATTTTCCCCTGAAATTTATATTTGTATGTAGTCATAAATCTCTAGAAAGAAGTAGGGTTTATGATAGACGTCCTGACGCATCCAATATAATTAAAACTAGAGCAAATGCAACACTGAAATAGAGAATGGACAAAAGCGACAGGATTACACTTCATAGTTTTCAAAGGAAGGGTATGTACTAACACTCAAGTGCATTTTTTAGAGAGGTCTGTCATTATCAAGAGGAAAAAGTAGTTTTTACATCAATTACGTGTGTGAAATAATCGATGCAAAATATATGTAGCTCCTTTTTTCCCCCGAACATGCCATGCAACCTAACAAAGGTACATAAATGTTGAAAAATTTTACGTGAGTGCATAGAGAGATTAGTGTAGGCATGTACCATAAATCAAGTAAATAAATATATCTGAGCAAGCAGTGCTTGAATGTTTGGACTGAAATACTGCTGACTTTGTCAGTGAAAACTCTGCAATGAGGAGAGTCCCAAACGTCTTCTAACCTCCCGCAGTAACCTGTACCTTTCTTTTTCCCCTTGCCTCTTCTTGCAGTGCTCATTTCTTATCAGAGCTTGTTGGATGGGGTCCCTCAGCCAGCAGCTGTGACTCCCTACCCTGCCGTACATTTTAGGATTGGAATAATAATTAAAAATCTCCGTGTGGGTTGTTGCTCAGGATCTTGTCACGTGCACGAGTGACTGCACGGGGACGGAGGCATGTGTGACAGGCACCGTGTGCCGCTCAAGCCTGGCAGTCAGCCTGCCTGACCTCTTGCTCCCACAGGGGGAACGGCTAATACAGGTCCATCTGTCTGTCTTTCCGTGCTGTGCCACCCCCGGTGCCCGCTCGCCGTGTCCCCTGCTCAGCCCTGCATCCCCATCAGCGGGGGGAGGCAGCGAGGTTCAGCTCCCCGTCACTCCAGGGAGGGGAAACTCCCGGCCTTTCTTTTTTTTTTCTCTGTCTCCTCATCCAACTCTTTCTTCCCTTTACACTCCTGCAATTCCCCTGCTCTTGTTTTTTTCCCCCCACCGGAGATGTAGGCAGAGTTTTGTGCTTCAGCCTGCCCAAACTCTCACACTGGAGCTGGCGACGACGCGCTAGGCCTTCTCCTCCCTCTGCAGTTCTCTGTCGTGAAAATGAAGCACACGGGGCACAGAGAGCAGGGGCTGGGTCAGGTAGCACAGCACGGGGAAGGCCTCCGTACAGCAGGCTGCCATACAAATCCTACACGTCCGAGCGTGACAGAGGTGGGGTTAATGCTCAGAGCAGGGAGTGCTTTCCTGGTCAAGTTCTGCCCAAGGTAAAGAGCCCCTCTGGTGAGCTAGACCAGTGCAAAACACAGGTAAGGCATTTATTTAGTAATCAGCAAATTAGCCTATGTTGTCAGTAAATGTTGAGGCACAAACTGCTGATAAGATCATTTGCTTTCAGGTGTTTTCTCAATATAGTGCTCAGCATTGAGTATAAATTGAATAGAGTGACCTTTTGATACTGAGTCAAATTGACTGCGTTTCCAAAGATTCTGTGGTTTCAATTACCATAAATTTTTGATATTGGGTCTACCACCAGTGCAGTGATTCAAGCACAGCAATATCTTATCATTGGTCCCGCTAACGCAGCCAGCAGCGCACGATAGCTTGCTCTTGGATGAATTTTTGTTTTGCCTTTTCCCCAGAATCAAAGATTACTATCAGAGAGGGGAAAGACGCAGTTTACACAAATGAAATCGAAATGGCTTGCAAAATGTGAATGAATTTTGGTCAGAAGATGTAAAACGTGTTACAGGTTGCTGGCTGGATCCTCAGTTTGGGAGATGAATAAGTCAATTAGTAGCTCTTCAGTTTATTAGAAACTTAATTGCCAGGCTGTAATGGAAACTTCTGAACTGCAACAACTCGTTAGAAGCAATAAAACAAGCGACTTTGTGCTAGAAGAATATTTAGTAGGCTCTTTTAAACTGACATGTTTAGTTTGTAGCAAAAAGGTTAGATTTTTCACCTGAAAAGATTGTCTGTCTCCCAGGAGCTGTGGCGGCATCACTTCAGGTGATCAAGGGCAAAATCTTAAAGAAAACCCTATTGGCAAATGGCGCGTGCCATGGCTTTAAGTGGTGCTGCTTTAATCCCAGGTACTTGACAGACATCTTACAATGTCAGGTCAGCGCCTCTCTCTTTTGGAGAGAAAATAACCCGGGTTCAAATACCAAGAATAAACATGAGAAGTGTCTGAGACCACAGATACACACCGTATGGAGTATATGGATAATAATAAATATAGTTGCTTTTATGTTGTTACTTTGAGTTGTGTAAATACTGCCTTCTGCTCAGAAAACGCCTGCTCCTTGAAAACAAGCGGAGCAGCATTTCACCGAGCGCGCTCTGTACCTGCGCAGAGGTACATTTCTTCAGGTCAGTATACATCTCCAGAAACCCAGCAGGACTGAGGCTACTGCATAAATACTAGGACGTGGTGTGTCCATCAGATGAGGTACATACCTGGTCCATACATTGGGCAGTGGGACTGCTGAATTCAGAATGTGATCTCTCAGTTCAAGTTGTCTTTTGCCTGCAGGTGCATGTGCGGCGCGTGAGTGTATCTGTCTCCTTCAAGAAGAAGAAGAGATCTCTCATTTCCTTCCCATACCCTAAAGGCATTTTCACAGGGGTGGTGATAATTAATCCCCACATTTCTACTACATATAAAGAAACCTGGCTGTAATTTTCTCCTAGTGGGACTCCATTTTGTTTTTAAAGATAATTGATAGCTCTGGACTTAAGCATTTCAATTATGGGAACGTCTCTTGGGGACCAGACTAACAGACCTTGGAAAACCGTTCTAATGCAAATGCATCATGTGGGTTTTTTCTGTAAGACAGTGCAGGACGCCTAAGGATTTGCAAAGCAGCTGAACAGTAAAAGCAAAGTTAAAATACTTTTCAAAATATATAATGGCATGGGACTGAACATGAACAGGTAGAGTGGAGCAATACTGCTGGGGGCGGCCAGCTCTTATGTCAAGGCAAAGTCGATGTGCCTGGGACAGGACATTGTGAAGGCAGCCAAATCTCCATCACTGCACCGTCTGTGCCGGTGGCGTAGCAGGTTGCCTCCGTCTGCTAGAAGATGGAAAAGTTGGGGTAGGATTCTTCCCATCAGCAACCCCTGGCCTCAGCCCTCATTTTCCTCTGGCTGGGACAAGAAGTCCAACTCTGCCTCCTGATCCCTTCCCTCCTGCCTTTCCTGGGCTTTTGCCCAGCCTGTGGCTCTTCATCCTTGGGTGGCAGAGGTTGATTTGTGGGGCCAGGGCTGAGAAACAATCTGCCCCTACCCCTGCACTTTGGGGCTGGGGTGGTGGTGGTGGTGAACTTTTCAATGCCTCTGCATCCTTATGTATAAAAAGGGGCAAAACCTCTCATTTCTCCTAGTGTTGTGAGTCTTCAGGACAAGCTTATTCCAAAATTAAGGAATTAAATCCTGTTGGAAGCCCCAGATGTGCTCCCAAGTCATTTTTTGTGCTTTCGCAAGTAGTGCCATAATGTATTAGTATTTTTAGATCACTCAGATATTTTCAGCTGGAGGAAAATCTTTTATTTTCTTTGTTAATTATGCTATGAATAGATCTTAGGCTACCGAGGAGAAATGAGTCGATCTGTTGAAACAGTGATCCCTTGTGACTTCAGGTACCCACCTGGCTGCTCCGAATTGCTCACAGAGCTGGCCTGCTGGAGCTGTGACAGCTTCTGCCAGCTGCGGATCTGTCCCAAAGTTTCCTGTTTTTTTCATGAAGATGTGGCAAGCTGCCACTGCTCCCAGCCCAGGGCTCTGGATTAATACCGCAGTTCAGGCCCTAATCTTTCCGTGTGAATCAAGAAGGGCTTCTGCATCATTCAAGTCATCAGTGGAGAAATTTCAGAGCATCATCATCATTCGCTAACTGATTTCACAGAATCACAGAATTTCCCTCCTTGAGGTATCGTAAGCAAAAGCTGTGCATGCGATAACCACAAACGAAAGGCGGAGGGGAATCAACAAGAGGGAAAATGTTGCAGATGCTATTAACATTTTGAAAAAAAAGTTTTATGTGTAATGGGCTAGACCCTCTTCTGGAGTGAATCGGCATACCCACGCTGACTGCGGAAGAACCACAGCAGAGTCCTGGGTCAGGACCTCTGAACGCTGGCTTTGGGGTTTTCAGGAAGGGATTGGTGATGGTAAGGATGGTCGTTTTAAAATTTTGCACAATTGTTTTAAGGAAGAAAAATCTAAGGAAGAACCACAACGTTGCTCAATATGCCTGCCCCAGGGGTGTGCCTCTGTAATGGGATTGCTGACAAATAACTTGTATTGCAGATGTGAAGCACTAACCACCAGGTGAACCCAGTTCCATCAATAGGCAGAATAAGCAAAGGAGAAGGAATTACCAAGGGTAGAGGATTTAAATACCTTTGTGTGGGTAAATTGTCACCTAATTTCTTAGATCTTTTCACTGGCCAAAGAGACAATATCTCTGGAGACATTTTACTGAAGGCAGAAACCAATTAGAATAAGATTGTTACACAACTAATAAAGTGTTTTCAGACAGAGAATTATTTTTAGTGCTGTAGAAACATTAAAGATTAAAGCAAAACTTTTGAAAACACAGAAGAGCACAGTTAGAAACTTCTCCTGGTGCTTAGGTGCCATTTTGGAGGATCAGTTGGTGTTCCGGCCATTTACAGTAGTAGGCAGCTTTCCCTGTTTTGTTTTTTGGTACACAGTGACATCAGTGCCAAATCTTATTTTCTTCAGAGCAAGTATCATTCTAGATATGCTAGAAACTCTAGCACTCAGATACATGCAAGCACATGCATGCAGTGCCACGCTCAGGTTCCCTGCCTCCTTCAGGCAGGTGGAAATTTACAGGGAGCAAGAAACCCTGTGGCCCCGCTGTCTTTATGTTAAACCAGCAACGAAGGATTTTCAGAAGTTCATGTGACATGGCTGAGAAGTGATGCATAACTGCTTCTGCATTAAAAAGTTCCATTCGTTAGCAAAATACAGTCATTATGAAGTGTTTTCGTGAGCTTAAAAATCCCACGTGTTTGCCATATGGCTTTACATGTGAGATAGTCTTCCACCCCTTTTTGTTACATTCTGCATTTCCTTCAGGTGGTCTAAAAAATTCACAGCTACTTCTTTAGACGGAAGCAAATAATTTCCAACTTGAAAGCTCAGAACTCAGCTGAGTGGATTTCTGAGTGCCGTACTCAGGCACCGAGCACCCTTCACTTCCACTGCCCTCAGCAGATGCTGAAGGTGCTCATGGTCCTTCTAAATCTGAGTCCGTTTGGTGAGCAGGTTGGAGGCTGCTCTGCACCGTGACAGCACTGAAACCGTGAAATATCCTGCATTTGGCCACGGCATTGCTTCTCCCCAGTGCTGTCAACACCACGACTCAGGCTGTGATAGCAAAGCAGAAAGTTGCTGCTTCAGTGATTATTACTCAGACGGTGATGTGCCCGACCATCTCTCTCTCTGCATCTCTCCTCAGCCCCGTTTCTGCTGTATCTAATAAATGTGTTTCTTTATAAATAGTAATTTAGGACAATTAGGAGCAATAGCATAGTTAAACCTTTAAAAGGTTATCTTGCAATGTCATTTTCCTGACTAATGTGTTCCTGCTGCCATGTCATTTGTGAATAGACATGTGTTAGCCAGCTAGTGTGCTTCATCTGTGGTGACTTTGATTTATTTGCTCTGTAAATTGGGACTGAAGCAATAATGGAAAGTGACATTAATTGTTTAACAGAGTCCTCTTTGTCACATCCTTTGCTTTCTCTGGGGTGTTTGAATGTTGAAACTTGTACAAAACTAATTGAAATTGCTGTGATGAGGACCAGTGTCCACTCAACTTTCTGTTCTTGAATGTCAGCGCACTTGAATGTCTGTTTAAAGCATGAGAGCTAAGCAGCTAACAGCAAATATCAGGGTTTCTTCTGGCATGCTATTATTAAAGGAGGCATTCCCAGTTAGAAATAGTAACACTTGGAGCCTTGTTGTCAGCTCTAT
This sequence comes from Cygnus atratus, assembly GCF_013377495.2. NCBI lineage: Eukaryota > Metazoa > Chordata > Aves > Anseriformes > Anatidae > Cygnus > Cygnus atratus. The sequence goes on from NC_066365.1 coordinate 59,184,501, forward strand.
GTGCTGAAGTGCTCAGTGGCGCAGGGTGGAGGGGCACCCTACCAGCTGGACTCGCTGGGGACGTTCCCGTTGCGGAGGCAGGGGGGCAGCCAGAATCCCCTCAAATCACCTGGGGCAGTGATTTCAGGCCAGAGCCTGAAGTCTATGCCATTCCGCCTCATTACGATGCAAAGTGCTTCTTTGCCTAATACCCTCTTTTTATACTTTTTTCTGAAAGTGACACTGTTAATTTTCCTCTTTTCTTCCCAAATAGCGACTGTGAAAAGCTGTATTTGGAGCACGATTTTATTCACAAGGTGGCCTCCCTCTGCTTATTTCCATACCCTCTACACCTGCAGTGGAGTAAAGCATCTGAATTATCATGGCACTATGCATATTTCTACATGGTATGGTGGAAATTACTAGATGCATAGACTTCGACTCTTTTCCTCAGTGGTCAAGCCCCTTTTGGCCCTTTAATTGAGTGCTTCTCCTTAGCATTAGCTTTGCAAGAGTGTTTATTCATTCCTGGGAGATGGTGCTGTAAGCACCAGAGCAATTTGTGGCTTTCTAACAAGAAGACGACGCTTGTCTGCAAGAACCTGCGAGGCTGATTTGTCAGAGGAGCCTGACAGGAGGAATTATCTGTGTGGTTTATGGTCATCTCTCTTTAGAGCCTGGTAAATGCAGCATTGCAGGAAAAAGTCATGCTGAGGGGACACCCAGGTTCACTTGATTTTTTTTTCTCTTCTGAGGTGTTACTGTCAATGTTTTGATGTTGACTTTTCTAACACTATTTATTATAAGGTGAGCTTTTATTTGACTTACGTCTGTATTCTTTGCTAGTTCCCTTCTCAAATGTGAGATTTGAACTTAGCTGAAATCATTGTCATAGTGTGAACTGGAGTGCGATGAGCCACTATGAAGTGGGTGGAAAAACTCCCAGCTGATATCCTTGAGTTTGGATCGGATCCCTGGAACCAGGGAAAGGCTTTTCATTTATTTTAATAGCACCAGGATCAGCCTAAAAATCCTAGATAATTGATCTGTCCAGATCAATTTCCACTCTTTCTGAAGAATAAATGTAATGATTTTTACACAATTCTATTCCTCAGAACTCTTAGTACTCCAAAAATATGTACCTTAATTTACAGCAGGGACTACATTTCATTAAAAAATTGGAAGGTATTTAAATTTACTCAATTTGACAAAAAGAAGTCTTGTTTCTGAAAGAAGATATCCAATATAAATTAACATTAAAGCCTCATCTGATTAGGAATTAATCTACTTTTTATAATTGCAGCTGGAATTAGATAAATGCATACAATAGTTGCATTGAGCACTCAAACTATGTAACTCGAAAGGAGAACTTCAAAGGCAACCTGCTTAATACATTCATTTAAAAGAAACCCAAAGAATCTGCCATTTACAATATGAGTCCTGATTGCTTGTCTTATGCAAAAATGCTAAGGAACGAGAAGTTTTTCGCTTGTTTTTTGGAGCAAGTATTTCCTGACGTGTTGAAGGGAAACCCTTCCTCTCTTACACCGGGCTACATGCGTGAGCAAGGTTTGCCAGGTTTCTCTGGTAATTCATTTTGGTCTTCTGATTAGCTGTCTTACTCTGTGATTCTTGTAATTTTGTCAGGTCAATTAGCTGGTGCGCAGTGTTGAAGAGAGAAAGAAGGAGACAGCCTGGGCTGACACCATCGTTCGGTGTCAGCAGCTTCGGCGCGTTCTGTAATGCAATCCCGGTGTGATTATTTATCGCTGTTAACGCTGGGTAGGAGGAAGAATTGTGGAAGAAGGGTAAACCAGAGCAATATACTGCAAATGCAAAGAGATTTCTCTTGAATGCAAAGACGGATAATTTTATTGCACTTAATTACATCTTCTGAGATGCTGTTGCAGGTTACTGTTTCAAAAGCTAGTTTAACGATGTTTTGACTGCTTGTTCACATACAGAGTCATTGTTTCATTCCTTTTGTCTTCTCATCTGGTTCCACTTTTTTTGTGTTTTTTTTTCTGTCTCCTCACACAGAAAATAGATGAAGAGAATGAGGCGAACTTGCTAGCGGTTCTCACTGAGACACTGGACAGCATCCCCGTGGATGAGGATGGATTGCCTTCGTTTGATGCACTGACAGATGGAGATGTGACCAATGAAAATGACGCTAGCCCTTCCCCAATGCCCGACGGCACCCCTCCAACCCAGGAGGCAGAAGAGCCGTCTCTAGTAAGAACCCTTCCTACTGTTTAACAGGAATTGGATGTGCCTCTGGCTACCCGCTGCATGGGTATGATGTAGTCACAGTAAGGTCTGGACTTTTCATATAGACTGAAAAGGAAAATCAAGTAAAGAACTGAAACTTAAGTGGGGAAAAAAAACACAAAACAGTGGTAGGATGACTAATAAGGGAATCAATTAAAAAGTGGATTGAAGAGATTGTTTTTGAGTTTCTTGTGCTAATGACTGACACTTTTGCTTATTATTCTGTTCAAATAAGTCAGGGTAATGGTTTTTAATTCATGTTACATTTCTTGGGGCTCTTTTCTACGTATGTTTAGACTTCACTTTGGGTGATCTGTAGAGAAATGCGCATTGAGTCTGGTGCGATGTGGGGCTAATTTTGTGCCTTTAATGTTGATTTGACCAGTAAGCACCAGCTTAGTGCTAATCAGGGCAAAACCGAGTCTTGGGTGAGGATGTGGGTGAAACCTTATATGCTTTTTGCTTTGTAAAGACAGTTTGAGATGTGATTCTATTTCTGGTGAAAGCCCCTTATCCCTGACTTCCGCAGGAGCAGTCAGATACAAGCATCCATTATTCTGTTAAAGTTAACTTCTGTGTTTAGATCAGAGAGACCTCTTCTGTCAAACAGATCACCGAGAATTTTGCTTTGCCTTGGATTTAGCAATCCAAGGCCTCTGCCATTTCTGCTTGCCCTGCAGTATACTGCAGTAAAGGGAACAAAAATTTGCTGCCAAGCCTCACAAGAAAATGAAATCTGTTTGCTCTGGGGAATATTGAGCCCTTCTTTCTGTTTTAATGTACTTTGCTTGCTGAAGTTGATATAGCTAATTTTAAGTAACTAAGCAAAAATGTAGATAAGTCATTTTAATCCATGAAGATGCATAACTTTACTCTTTTCCTTCCTCCTCCCTTTCCCTGATGTGTTTGTAGCTTAAGAAGCTCTTGCTGGCTCCAGCCAACACTCAGCTAAATTACAATGAATGCAGTGGTCTCAGCACACAAAACCATGCAAACACAAATCACAGGATCAGAACAAGCCCTGTGGTTGTTAAGGTACAAACTTAATCTTTATAATAAGAGAAAAAAAAAAAAAAACTGTAACAAGGTCTTTTATGCTTTCAGCAACCAAGTAAGCAATAGATCTGTATGTGCGGTATTAATCTGCCTACTATCCTGCAACTGTTTCAAAAACGTGAACAGATTATAGACTGGGTTCTGGAAAATCACCTGAGCTCCTTTATGCTCTGAATATTTCATTTGTGCTTTTTCTTCTGGCAGAGTTCAGCTGTAGTCCCACCGTCTGTTACTCTTGCCTACTTTATTGGCACACAGAGTAGCAGGGGGTACGATAAAATTTGCTGATGGGCTGGTGTTGTTTATGAGTGACTCCAGGATGCGGGACTGCCATTTTACCAGCTGTCTGAGCTAAGAAAAATTGCACTGGATTCTTGGCAAAAGATGTATATCAGCCATTAATTGGCTAGAATGGTGGCTCTGACATAATTCTGTTAGCAGGCAGTATTAAACAATGTTTGTCTTGCCATTCACTGTAACTGAAAACGGAGCGTTTAGGGATACTTAAGAGAGTTGTGAATACTGGGCTCAAGCAATCAGCAGCAAATTAAGGTTTAAACCAACTTATTTTTTTGTTCACAGTAAAGGCGCTGTAGGGTCTTGTTAGTTACATGTTGCTGAGTAGGAACATTGAAATGTTGGAGAAATGAAATAAAAAGCTGTATAAATGTCATTTAGGAATTTTAAATGTAATTTTCTTTTCTTGTTCTGCAAACAATTATTCACAGCTCATAGATCTAGTACACTTAGACTGAACACTTCATTGAAAATCTCATCTCTTCAGAAAACCTATATCCATTCTGATAAGGTTCAGTTCACTAATTTTTGCTTTTTTTTTTTTTATTATGCCCTGTTTTTAAGACTGAGAATTCATGGAGCAATAAAGCAAAGAGCATTTGTCAACAGCAAAAGCCACAAAGACGTCCCTGCTCTGAACTTCTCAAATATCTGACTACAAATGATGACCCTCCTCAGACCAAACCAGCAGAGAACAGGAACAGCAGCAAAGAGAAATGCACCTCCAAAAGGAAGCCCCATCTGCAGTCTCAGACAAATCACCTGCAAGGTAGGTGTTGGAGCGCAGAACACAGCTTTGGTATTGGAGGGAAGCTGACATGCAGTGCTTGTGAATACCCTCAATACACTTTCTGTTCTTTGGATTAGTTTTGTAAATCCAGCATCTCTTCTGTTTAGAGACAGTTTTAGAACAGTATAATGAAGTTAAAATTGGTTAGATGCATTTAACTTTCAAACGGTTGTAATCCTGCCTCTATTGCCTCCAACCCCAGAAAAGGAACCTCAGAAAAAATAAGTTTTACAAATCCTATGTATTAATATACCGAGCTAGCTGGAGATATTTATTCACAGAGTACTATACCACTAAGAAATCATTATACCCCTAAACAAGCTGGGCAGGTCAGTTCATTAGCGAGCTTCTTTCTTTTTGCCAGCGTAAAACTGAAGGCATTGTTAACCTGCCACATCGTCCTTAAGAGACAATAAATAGTGCTCTCACTGCTACAGAATAAGCAATAAATGTGTCATTCCTGTTAAAGGTGGAATGCTGGTTTGTAATTTTATTTTGTAAATAGTTGGAAGTTTAGCTGCCATCCTGATCTTTCCCTCTCTCTTTTTAGATTCTTTATGGCCCAAACTAAACACTTGTGTTGACTTTTAGTACCCTGTGATGCATAAAGAACTGGGATATATTACAAGTAGCTTCTATGGCAGAGATGCAAGAACTTAAAGACCCCTCTACTGCTTTCTCTCCCTTCCTTCCCTGCCTGTTTTCCCAAGATAAAGGAAAGCTGTAAAAGCTTATGAGCCTAAAGAGAGCTTATTTAAAGTTACTCTTACTTTAAAATACATCTGTGGATATACTGGCCATCTAGAAGGCCAGATACCTATCTCAGCCACATCGGTGCAAATCCTGGATGACTCCCCTGAAATCAGTGGAAGTTATCCAGCTGCAACAGAGATCAGGATATGACCCAATATGTGTTGTTCTGGGATTTTTAAAGTGGTAATTGTAAACTGCATATGTTTTTTTTTTCTCCTCTTCCTCTCACTCATTTCCCCTGCTTTTTCAGCCTCCATCTGATCTATTCTTTCATTCTTAATCAGGAGGTATAAGCAAGCTTAATAAAATAATCTTCCCTTCCCATCATTAATTACCCTTCTTGCTGCTGTGTGTTCTGACATCCAAAGTACAGTTTTCCCCATTATGGTTTCAAATTCTCTGAACAATATTTCTTGTAAGAAAGAAGTCCAACTGCCCTTAGAGCTTCTCGGATGCCAACTGCCACTCGTTCTGGCTAGTTTCAGCAGACTGCTTCAGAAGAAAATCCAGACTGAACTGTACATCTCAAACCTGGGTCTCATACTGTGATGGTATTGGAACCATGCACAGACCTGCCAGAGGTTACACAAGGCTTTATTAACACTGCTGGGTGCAATAAGACATATCATATATAAGGTATCCTATACACACATGTATGGTGTACGTAGATTTGTGTGCACATGTACATAAATACTGATTATAAAATCTTCCTGTTCAGATCGGAGCTGCATTTTTCCCCAGCTGGGGCAGTTGTGCAGAATTCATGCAAAGAAACAAGGCAAGGTGAGCCCACAACAGTGTGGAGGGAGAAGTTAGGAAAGTTCTGACAGGAACTAATGTAGCCACCTTGCCAGTGTTTAACAGATGACTCTGACTTTAGTGGTACTGCAGATGAAATTACAGGCAGAGAGGAATAACTCTCTTTAATTCCTGCAGTTTAATTTACAGGCTTCTGAAATGTTTTTTGCATCAAATTTGTCTCATACACCAATATATGACTTCAATATCAATGGATCTGCATTTAATATAAATATAAGAATATAATGCTTTCAGCTTGGACAGTCAATTCATGCAGAATTGACCTTGCAAATTTAACTGGTATTCACAGACATGCAATCATTTGTTCATACGTTTAATCAAAACTACAAAAAAATTGGCTTCATTTTAAAAAATAATCAGGGTCTGATATTTTCTTTCAAAGTTGGTGAAAGCTCACAAAAGTCAAACAATATTTTCCTTTAAGGGTTACTGTTGCAAACATATTGCAAACCCACAGGAATGTCCACAAACCCATTCATGCTAAAGATCATTTGTGGTTTTGCATTGAAATTTGCCCATGAGGAAATTTAGTTCTTTTGAACCTGAATGTTTTCAATTTACAGGGACAAGCAACTTCACGTAAACACTTTTTAATACAATAAAATACCACAATAGAACTGGAAACTCTAATAAACAGGCACCATGGAAAACAATATTGTCTTGGCTAAATATTTATCAGTGGCTGTAAGTGAGGATGAATCCTTTGCAGGAGCAGGGTTTGGTCAAGCCCTTACCTAGCAATAAGAAAAATTAAGGGTGTTTTGGTATATGAATTTCTCAGTGGGAAGGCTCAATGATCTCTGCCTTAAATAAATACATTGGAGTGTGAGATAATGCCTTGATACTGTGCCTCAGTGCTTCAGATTTTATATGTATATGCATTCTGATTTGCCTCTCTATATGAGAGCTAGCGTTACTTTTTAAAGGCTTAAATAGCTCTTAAACATTCAACTTGCTTAGAAAGCCTAAGCTGGGTAAATGTATGTAGATTTTATCCTCTAAAACACAGTGGGAATGTTTGTACAAACTTTCTTCCTGAGCCTTACAGCAAGATCTATGCTTTTTAAGCCAGTTTTACCTCTAGGTAGCCACTGGCAACAGTCACAAACATTAGAATCATAGGTATATATAAAATACACACTAAGATATGTCACCTTACGTTCAGTCTTCTAGAATCCTTTTTTATGCATGAGTCAGTGGCGGTGCTGGATCAGACAAATAACCCATTTTGGTGCATTTCCTCACTTTGGCAGTGACTTCTGAGGAAGGTGAACCTAAGGTGAACACCTGAGTTTCCATTTCTAACTTTCATAAGGGGAGGAGGAGAAACAATATGCAGCTCTTGAGAATTGAATTAATTTTTAAAAAATGTAATATTACTCCAGGAATGCTCTAGAGCTTATAAAAGTAATCAATTTGCATATAAAATCCTTTAATGTTGATGGGAGCTCCAAGCCTGGAATGAATACGAAATACGCAGTAGTGACACTCTGGACAAAAGATCTGCAGTGCAGGAGTGTTCAAGGGGAACATTTTGTCTTAAGTAATTAATTTGCAGAAGAGATCCCCTGCTGTTTTTCTTGGTACAATGCTCTCTGTGTTTAAGCATCAATCTAACTTTTGAAAAGTAAAATTTGCAAGTAATATTATTTTCAATTTTTAAACATTTTTCTGGCAATTAAAAGAATCTTAGTTGTATTAAAATATCCTGGTTCTTGGCCTGCTTTGAGAAAATACAAGCTTGCATGAATAAAAGCTACAAAGACTTGTGTTTTTATGGCTGGAGCTTTGCTTTTGCTTATATAGGGATTGTAGTGCTGAGAGCGTCAGCCCCATTTTTAACCATCTGTGACTGTATCCATGGCCTGTCATAGTTTGCAGGGTAATTTGGACTATAGCAAGTTGGACTCTGGCCTCAGAAACAACCTATTCTCAGTGCTATATATAAAATTGTACATAGTAGAAGTAAAATTAACTGAATATTCATAACATTCTGTTACTTTGTAGTTATTCTGCTGCTCTTGTTTCCAAATAAAAAGTGGACTGTAGTCTAAATTAAATCTAAGAGAAAATAACATTTTCATAGTGCGTCCTGTAGATTTATTCATGATTTTTTACGTGTACTGCTCTCCTTCTGAAAGGTTCTTGGCATTTGGGCTGTGTGCTGTATTTCCAAGGTACAGTAATTGATGTAAATCATTGCTGAAATTTAGGTGCCCTTTTGGTACGGGTGATAAGGAATCAGGATGAGTCTCTTTACTTATCTAAGATACACAGAAATGGCTATTGAACTATCAGAGCTCAGCCCTGACTGACTAATAGGGGATTTCAGTACCAAAATAAAAGACATCTTTTTTAGTTTATGTTATAGAGTGCTTAAATATTCCATAATCATTTTATTCTTTCCCTTTAGCCAAACCAACAAGTTTATCACTTCCGTTGACGCCCGAGTCACCAAAGTAAGTACTAAAAAGTGCAAACATTTATAAAAGGGAGGGGGTGTTAATACATTTTGGCTACAGCAACTCCATTTCAGCTTGTTTTTATAAATGTGCCCTGTCTTCCAGTGATCCCAAGGGTTCCCCATTTGAGAACAAGACTATTGAACAAACCTTAAGTGTGGAACTCTCTGGAACTGCAGGTGAGAAATGGGGAGGGTTAGCTTTTCCTTTAAGCGTGGTTTGTTTGTGTGTTTGTTCTTTTTAATATACAACACGTATACTGAGATCTTACAGAGGTCTCCAGCAGATTAATTTCAATGCAGTTTAGCATTGGCTTTTTATCCAGTTACCTGAGAAGGAATGTATTTGAAAATATGGCTCTAAACCCACACAAGAGAGCATAATTTCTGGAAAAATATGAATGAAACCATTTATCTGTTGTACTTCCCCATTTCCCCATAGATTTGTGTACTGCCGAGCACCATCTTTCAAAGACAAACCCCACAGCAGAGTGTAATAGATGTTACAGATGGAAAAGTTATGTCATCCAGTCTGTCTCCAGGCCGGTCTAGGGCTGTACGTGACTGCATGTTTGAGTGCTTTGTCAATTCTAGATTAATGTCACAAATAACAGCTTTCTCCTTTACCACTGAAAAACTATTCCATAGCTTAAAGGTAATTTTTTAAAAAAATTAATACTCATTTTATGTTCTTAATTTCTCTTTATATCTCCCATTAGCACACCTTACACCACCTCTCTTCTATCCTCCTCTTCCTTTCATATCCTTGGTGTTTGTGTCTTTCGAAGATGTGTAGACTTTTTATCATGTACAGCTTCAGTTGATGCCTCACCTGTTACACTCACTTAATTCATCTGCTCATACCACAAACGTCAATTCCCTCAGACCTCAGATATGTTTTATTGCTTTCCTCTGACCTGTTTTGTCTCTGTTTTCCTGAAGTGTCCAGAACTGAGCACAAGAGCACATGTTGAGCTCCACCAGAGCTACTGCCAAGATTGTTTTCTTTCTCGGTTTCATAATACTGCAAAGGAGTGCATTTCTCACTGGAGCATGCCAAGGGGTAACAGTGGATTGCAAATTATGTGACCTCTGACATTTTGGGGGGCATTGCAAGATAGATCTTCAGGTACTGTACATCAGCTTGAGGCCCCCCTCAGTTAGTGGCAGCTTTACACAAGAGCAGGCCCAAGCTCTAGGTTTGTGTATGTACTTTGGGCTGTTGCTTTCACCTCCCTACAACCATTGTCACTTTTTCAGAAACTTTCTCATTAGTTCAGCATTAAAATATGCACATTTTCCTCTGACGCGTCCTGTAAATCTGCAGTCTTACTCATTGCTCCCATGAAAAACCAAAGCATCCTCACAACACACCTTCCTTTTGCAAAACTGATACAAAAATGGCAAAATTCACTGTATGCAGCAGGATAATCCCATTCAATGCCAACAGGCCTGAAGCATGGAGAAGCTGCTTTTATCATTACTGGAGAGCAAATCTGCACGAGGATGCCTGTTTCTAAGCACAGTGGTGAGTCAGTGCTTAGTGCTACCAAGTGGAAGGGGCAGATGAGGTAGCGACAGCCGAGGGTTCATGCAGCGGCACAAGTCACTGAAGGGAGCAGTGCTTTCTTCCAGCCAGAAAGGCAGCAGCCTGCGCACCTGACTGGACAGAAATTGAGAGCCAATCTGACCCCTTGACAGTCCTCTAGTACTGGCTTAATAACGGCAACAGGAATGGTCCTGGTGTTAGTGAATTCATTCCACTCTGTCTGCTGCGCACAGAGGAGGCAATGAAACAACTTTGTGGCTGTTTTAGATAATACAACCAGGAGAACTAGCACATTAAAAAATGCATCAGAAGCTGTGAAACAGCACAACTGGATGAGTATGTGAACAGGAACATTGTACTATGAAAATATGAAATTATTCCTTCTGGAAATAGACACAATCTAGCTAGAAAGTTAACTGATGATAGTCAAGGAGAACAAGAGCTGGTGGAGCACATGTGGGCAGGGAGCTTGGGTAGTGTTCACAAGCAGTATAGAGCACAGTGGCTGTTGAACTTCATGTTGCACTGCCTCTGTTCTTCACAATACCTGGTGAGGAAGTTTCAGGAGATTGCATTTCATCACTTGACAGCTGTATTAATGTCTGCCTTCGCATATACATAGATTTTATTTTTATATTCATATATGTATATAAATCTATAAAAAGATGAGTGGTTGTGAGTGTCTTACTCTCTAAGTCATTTATTTGTATTGCGGTAGTGTCTCGTGTCATGAGTCTACTTGTGCTGGAAGCAGACAAGTACATAAGAGAAACAAGCTCTAGTACTGAAGAGCTGACAGTGTGTGTGAGTAAATCACAGCACAGTTGGGACCCACTTCAGTAAAAAAAAAAAAAAAAAAAAAAAAACAACCCAAAACAACAACAACAAACAAACAAACAAACAGAACAGTGGCAGTAGTGATTAATAATACCTTGGAGTTCTTTAGTGAGACCCTGGCAACTCCAAATTATATCCAGATAACCACATTGCTCATTGTCCTTATACAGGGCAGCTTGCACTGTACAAGCACTATTTATTATAATTTAAATAGGAGTTGCCTTGATCTCACTGCCGAATTGAAAAGACCATTAGTAGTGCTGCTCGCACTATCGAAGCACGAAGTATTTTAATATAAATAGCAGCTCCCTTGATCTCTCTGCTGAAAACAACATTGGTTCCCTCACTGATGAATTAACTATAGAGTAGAAAAATAAATAAATAAAAACATTTCCCGCACAAGCCATCAATCTTCGTCACACATACATTTTGGATTCACATATCTGAAGTCAAACTGAAGCTGTTCTCTTGCCAGAGCTATATCTTGCTTTAGAATGGATTTGTTAGTACTCGTGAATGTAACTTTGTCCTCCCTAAAACTGTCAAAACATGTATTTGTCAAATTACAGGGAACAAATATTTCCTAGTGCTTTCAAAAGAAACCATGTGTAAGAATGTAAGAATTCTTTGAATGCACTTTAAATGGCCTATGATAGAGGAATAAGTCCATTGCTATCTGAAATCACAACCCCTTCAGCTGGTTTCTAGTGTTATTCTGTGGAAAATGGATCAGAACATCATGACATGGAGATTATGAGAATGTAGTGGGTAAAATTTCTGTGTATGGTGAGCCTTACTGTGAGTCAGAGGCTCAGGAGAGGTTCTTCTCCCTTTTTTTTTCCACAGCTAGCTGCATTGCAAACACTTTGCTAAGAGACTGGAACCTCTGTGATGTCTTCCCAGAACATGGGACATTTAAGTGTTACTGGAGGACCTCTTTTCTCTTTGGTATCAGTCAGGTTGAGGGGGCACCTGCAGACACAGGCACTAGGAGGATGATTCACCCTCCGGAGTTGACTGTGTTTCCCTTGAGAAATGGGGGCTGCCCACTGAACTTCTAAATGCCAGAAGTTAGATGGCATGTCTTCTAAGCGTTTGAAGTTCAGCCATCTCAGTTCTCTCAATGCCTTTTTAAACTTTCACTCCTAAATACTCAAAGCCATCATATAAATGCATGAGGTGGGTTTACATGCTTAAGGTTTTAATGCCATACAAGCAGCAATCGATAACTGGAAGGCTATTTCCACCCTCTCACTAAGCAACAGGTGACTTAGTGAGAAGTCTCTCATTTGCACACAGATCCTTGTAATTTACCTGAACATAAAACTCTGGTCTTTCTTGGGTACAAATTTTTTTCTCTCCAAAAAGATGGTGGAAAAGGCTATATGAACACAATCAGCTTGAATAGTGATTTGGAATTCATGAGCATCCTTGTGGATACTTAAACCCTGTTATTTGCCCACCTCTAGGGGAGTTTTAGGTTGGATGTTAGGAAGTACTTCTTTACCGAAAGGGTTATTAAGCATTGGAACGGGCTGCCCAGGGAGGTGGTGGAGTCGCCATCCCTGGAGGTCTTTAAAAGACGTTTAGATGTAGAGCTTAGTGATATGGTTTAGTGGAGTACTTAGTGTTAGGTCGGAGGTTGGACTCGATGATCTTGAGGTCTCTTCCAACCTAGAAATCTGTGTGTCTGTGTCTCTAGATCTGTTACCTCTTAGTTGTCAGAACAAATACTTAAGATCTATCATATAAGAACTTGTTTGACCTCAGAATGATTTCTGATGAAATGAGAGATGCAGAGACTCGTCTGGGGAAATAAAATCTAGTAAATTATTAGATATTTTCAAGGGTCTGTATTTATTCTCTGCAGCACTGACAACAAGATTAAACTGAATACTCAACAAGCATGTAGTTTTTTATTATATGATGGCTATTTAATTTTATTATATTTTCCTAGCTTCTGCAATCTTGTGCCACACAAAAGCTCCTCTGATTTTTTTTTTTTTACTGAATTGAGCTGTTACCTTGTGTTCAGTGTTTTAAGTGGCCTTAAACAGCGCTTCCCTTGACAATCCATTTTCAAACTTTAAAGGTATAAAAGAATTTATTTTCAATGCCTTGCAAAAGCCCAGTGCACATGTAGAAAGGTTGAATGGCTGCGTTCCCCAGAAGACACTAATTCTCATCCCCCCACCGAAGCACAACAAACATCATCAAATGTTTAAATGCTAACAGTTACAGTAGAGTTGTAGAAAGATTGGTGTCTTTCTAAAACAGTATTGCAAATGAGTCCTAAAAAGTCAAGATGTCACATTTTATGCAAATGCACTCCCCTAATTTCTGATTATCGACCTAGCTGAACTAAATGAGTTAGTAAGGTGTTTTTTTTCAGCGTGGTTTTGGTATGCATCACAAGTATTTGCACTCCCCCTGAGACTTTCGTGAAAGAAGTCGCTCGGCCAAGGTGGCAGAGTTGGCATACGTGCAAACAACTTTTGTTGTACAGGCACGGGGAGGACGGTGCTGGTTTGGCAGCAGTGTTCACAAATTGATAGACGCTATTTTCAAGCACAAAATCACTGAGCGGGTTCATCGTATATAGACAGAGCAAGGCAAAGTGCAAACGTACCATTTACCGAAGCCATTCAATTAAAGAAAAGTCCCTACAAAGAAAATGGTTTTATAGCATGTCATGAAAAAATACTTGCCTTTTACTTTAAAAAGAAAAAAGACTGTTTAAGGGGGATGATTGTAGAGTATGTACCACTTCTAACAGATTTGCTGTGCAGAAGTACATAAGTGTGAGTGATGTAGAGGTACTTGTTTATTATAGAGCACATTTCAATGCAGTAATCATAAATATTGCTAAGGTTGTGCTGTGTTGAAATATGACCTACATACTCTTGATTGTTTGTGTTACGTGATTTGTCTGACACCCATTACATTCTGGGTAATGGCAGCCATTTGTTGCTGTGCACAGCAGGCTCTTTTGACAAAAGAAAATAGGCAGCAATAAAAAAGCTATAGTCTGAATTACATTCTGCACAGTGCTGCACTGCTGAGAGTTTGTGCAAGTGTGTTAACAATGCTCTGAACTGCCTCTTGTCAGCCTTCAGCCTGTAATGGCCATCTGTCCTTCCATAAATCTGTCAAAACCTGCTAAGTTCAAGAGAGAGCACAGAATATACCTTGTACTGTCAATACTACAATGCACACTTTCGTGGAGAAATCAGCGTGTATGAAATAATCCAAAGGTTATAGAATATTGTAGCACTTGATTTAGGACCACAGCCTGAAGTGAAGATTACCAGTGATTAGTGTACAGATGAGCAAAAGTGACACTGATGAGCAAGTGTGCCGCCACGTCATTTGCTCAAAGTTCACATTTTGGACACTGATCACGGGACATGCTGAAGGTAGGCTCTGTAGCACTGACTTAAACAAGGGCTAATTCAAAACTTCACTTCCCCCTCCATCCCCCTGTGGAAGTTCGTTCAAAAGTTAAATGAACCTTTTCCAGCTTCTAGCTGTTCATACTTGCTTGGGCACTTCCTGCTTCTGCTGAAAACCAGGAAAAGAGCCAAAATGCCACGAGGAAGTCCTTTCTTAGGATGTCCCCAGCACAGTTTTGCCAGCAAAAGAAGTGCCAGTAAATTTGGCTCACTCTGTACTTTTGGAAGGTTTTGTTGTTGTTTTTCCCCCTCTAAAGACTGTTGGACTCTCATTGGGCTTCTGGAGATCGTTGTGCTCTGTGTATAGCTTGCTTTCTGCCAGGGCTAGCTTTAAAGAAGTGGGAATGGAAACAATATTTTATTTTGGATATTGGATTATCTCTGGGGCTTCTTGTCCCAAAATTTTTAAGTGTGCAGATGTTCACTGTGGAGTGGTTGAATTTTGTAAGAAAGCAACAAAGAGGGGCTGGAATTAATATTCTCCTATTTCATTCTTTCTTTAAAACTGCATCTGAAAATTCAGTCAGTAACCCCAGGACTTCTCATGGGCTGTATAATTGCATAACTAAAAGTACCAGTTCTAGGTTTTTATTTAGAAAACATTCCTTGCTTACTCAAATCTTTGTTGAATATGACCCTGAATTTTTAATCCAGGAGCGATTTTTGATGGATTTTGAAGAGGACTGTTCTCATTTTGCCAAAAATTAATTTGGTAGTAAAAAATATTTATTAATAAGGTAGATAAGGTGTGGAATCTATACTGCTGACTCAAGTGAATTTTTGGGAAGGAAATGAAAACTGAGGAATCAAATTAGAGGAAATAGTTGATGACTTTGCATGAAACTTTCAGTTTCAAACTTGCATTTGGAGTAACTAGAGTTACAGCATCTTTGCTTCAGTTTCTCTGACTTTGGTGGCATTAGTCTTCACGTAGCCATGGGTGGCTCATAACCCTTTTTTCCAAGTGTTCAGACAAAATCAGTCTTCTTTCTCACATAAAGTATTCATGTCTTAGTACTCCTATCTTCTTTTTTCTGGAACAAATTCATTGCAGCTGATGCAATGGGACTCCCAGTCTCCATTTATGATCCGTAGGGAGCACTATGCATTGATGGACACTTTTCTTCTTTACTGCAAAATACTATAAAACATGTTCCATTTGCATTGATCTGCTGAGCTCCACTGTATGGTTAAAAATACAAAACAAAACTCTGTAGCCATGTTTGAAATACACATTTCCTGGAATTGTCTACACTCTCTTTTCATTCTTGCTAAGGAAGTATGGAAAGCTCATTGCCTGGCTTAGAAAAAGAAATCTTGGACAGCACCGTGCCCTGGAGTGTCTAAGGATGAACTGGATAATCTAGGACAACTCCCTAATCTCAGTTCCTAACTCAGGAAAATACTTATGTATTCATTTAATTTTAAGCATATGTAATTCTAAATTACATTAGGACAGATATAATGACAGAATTGCAATTCTGTCAATCAGACAGAAGCAAGTTTTTAAAATGTAGCACAAAAGGTACCTTTCTGAAGAGTAATAACAATTTCCTGAACAGTGGCTGGAGTTAGCTGTTACTTTACACAGGTGTCCTGGGTTATCCTTTACAAAGTCTAAAAAATTTTTATGATTTCTACAGGAAATGTTGAGACATATTCTACCCTTAGAAAAATAATTGGAAGATGTTGCTTTGGTTCCTAGGTTTTACTAGAGTGGGCTGTTGACCTTCCTGCAATTTCATTTCACCATAGTGAAGTAATGTACTGTAGTTATGTGAAAAATCATGGTAGTTAGCGATGTTGTTAGTCTTGAAATACTTATCTGTTTCACTTCTACTCCCTACTTCGTGACTTTCACTAATATTTAGTTGTAAGTGCAATGGTTCATTACAGTTGTAGTAGCCCTATTGTTCACTTCGGTTTCAGTTGCAGAACCACATTTCATGCAAAATGTATTAGTTATGCTTACAAGAATGTATTATACATACATTAGCATTGGTTTACTAAGTTAATGAACTGTGGAGACAAAGAGTCATTGCAGTCGAGTTGTAGAGTTGCTGTACTTCCTTGCATTCGAGTTCTGTGTACCACAGAGGTTGCTTTGGTAGCGCTCATTTATTTTTCTTGGACTTCCTTTTATTCAGGTTTTTGTCTGCTAATTTCTGTAGGTTTTTGACAGTGCCAGTCTTTTGACTTTTCATTTTTATATCAAAATCGTTTTGATTTTTATCAAAAAAGTCTTTTGATATTTATCTCTTGATCTTTTCTGTCAGAATCTACAGAGAAAGAGGCGGATGTAATGGAGGAAGGGGAGGGGCAGAAATAATGTTGAAGATTAATGGCGATGCATTAGTATTGTTGCTATTGTTGTCACAGAACTTTGGTGTCTCAAACCCTATATATATACTCTTGCTCCCGGTAATAGTTGTATTGTATTAAGTTGACATAGAATGGGTCTTGCTTTTTAACCTATTGTAATGTGTGTGCCTTGTTAATGAACTTTGTGTGCTTAGAAATATTCCATTCTTCCTTTTTATTTTTTCCCTTAGGCCTAACTCCACCTACAACCCCTCCTCATAAAGCCAACCAGGATAATCCTTTTAGGACTTCACCTAAGCCGAAGTCATCATGCAAGACTGTTGTACCACCTTCAAAAAAGCCCCGCTACAGTGAGTCTTCCGGTTCACAAGGAAACAACCCGATCAAGAAGGGTCCAGAACAGTCTGAGCTGTATGCACAGCTTAGCAAGACTACAGTACCGTCCAGTGGACATGAGGAGAGAAAGACAAAACGGCCCAGTTTGCGGCTGTTTGGTGACCATGACTACTGTCAATCTGTGAATTCAAAGTCGGAAATACACATTAAAATATCCCAGGAACTTCAGGACTCCAGACAACTAGAATTTAAGGGTTCTTCACCTGGGTGGCAGTGTCAGATTTGTTCTTCTTTAGAACAAGACCAGTATTTCAAGAAAGAGACTTTACAGACAAGTAAGCAGGGATCCCTCGGTAATAACAGAAAACAGCTCCAAGACCAGGAAATTCGGGCTGAACTGAATAAGCATTTTGGTCACCCCAGCCAAGCTGTTTTTGATGAAGAAGCAGATAAGACCAGTGAACTAAGGGACAGTGATTACAGTAATGAACAATTTTCCAAACTACCTATGTTTATAAATTCAGGACTAGCAATGGATGGTCTCTTTGATGACAGTGAAGATGAAAGTGATAAACTATGCTACCCTTGGGATGGGACACAAGCCTATTCATTATTTGATGTATCACCTTCTTGCTCTTCTTTTAACTCTCCATGCAGAGATTCAGTGTCTCCACCCAAATCCTTATTTTCTCAAAGATCCCAAAGGACACACTCTAGATCAAGGTCCTTTCCTCAACGCAGGTCTTGTTCCCGTTCTCCATATTCCCGATCGAGATCAAGGTCGCCCTGTAGTAGATCCTCTTCAAGGTATGGTGCAGCAAATTCATATATCATCATTGTAGGTAGTAAGAAGGAAAACAGCAAAAACAGAGTGACTTGAAGGAAAGAAATTTAGAAAAAGAAATAACTTAATCCAGTGCAACTCTTTTTATTGCCGTTGAGCTGATTAACTCTGAAGGTTACAGGATTGCTACAGAAACACTTGTTGCCATTATCCTTTGAATTTGCCAAATTTACCCTTTCTGAGTGGAGCCAGTCAGGTCAGAGGCAGAGCAATTGGTGAGAGATGTACACAACTAACCTTCCCCATTATCTGCAGGCTGCCCGGTGGCAATCTAGCTGCAGTCCCTATCAGATGAAGTTGACAGTGGCTGACTCTGCTCTGCGTTAGCCTCAATAAGGAACATTACAGAAGGGGACAAAATCACTTGAGGCCCCTTAGTTGACTAGGAGATCACAAAATGTCACTGGAAATTTTCACTCGTAGCATAGAAGAAATTGTAAGTTCAGGTAAGAGGTAGCTGAGGAGAAAATGGTGTAAATAGATTCAAAGTGAATGACAGAAGTAAATGTTTTTCTTCCTGCAGATCTTGTCACTGTTATGAGTCCAGCCACTGCAGACACCGAGCATACAGAAGTTCTCCCTTACGTGCAAGATCGCGATCCAGATCACCGTACAGTCGCAGACCCAGGTAGTGCATTTTGTGCACATTTTGTTTGCTTTTCAGTGTTGTCAAGAGATAATGAAGCATTCCAGAAATTGCATTACTAAATTTACATTAACAAATGCAGGTGCTTGATTTAATGACTAAGTTATGTTTCCTAGATATGACAGCTATGAGGAATATCAGCATGAAAAGCTGAAGAGGGAAGAATACCGCAAAGAGTATGAAAAACGGGAATCTGAAAGGGCCAAACAAAGAGAGAGACAGAGGCAGAAAGCAATTGTAAGCACTGTGAAGATAACTTTCATTTTGAAATAGGTTTCTGTATCTTTTTGTAGATTTCTAAAGCTAGAACTGAGACTTTATTTTCTTTCTTCTTTATAATGAAACAAAATACAAAAATATGCATATGTGTATTTCCTAGCATTCTGAACTTTAGGCAAATATGTGTTTTCATAACAGTTTGTGTTTTGCTTGTACACTACTAATTTTTTCAGGTTCTGTAAATTGCAACTCTCCAAGTTACTCATCAGGAAAAAAAAAGGATTTTCTAGAAAAAGGTTTCATCCCAGACAACAAAGAATTAAATGTGACCCAGCCTATTCCTTATACTGATCTATGAGTGAACCTGCAGCTTATACTATATGTCACTTACCAGAGTGCCAGTAGTCAATGTCTAGTTTCTAGATTTCTGTTTCTTTGTGTTCTTTGTGGAAGCAATATAAAGAGTCAGTCAGCTTACATACTGATCGCTCAACATTTGTAGTAGCTGTAATTGTCTATACAGAGGGTATAAATAACAGAATTTGAAACTGAGGTCCAAAGGCATGATTTAATTTTTCTTTTCTGTCTATGACACAGTTATTTCTAAATTATTTTTACCAAAATAAATAGTCTGAATACGTGACACAATTTTAAAATGTCACTTAATACTGGCCCTTTCATAATGAATATATGTTAATTATTTTGTTCATCAATGTTCTATGCGAAATGACTGAAAATACCTGAGGCAAAGGAAATACCCATGGGAGCATCAGCAACTCCCATGGCTGTTGTAGCAGTATGACAGAAGAAAGGCTACTAAATGGACAGGTGGATTTTGCCCCTTTTTAGTTCCCTATTGGCAACTGCATGATGGTTTTGATAAATTGGGAGCTGCTGTAAGTCTGAATTCCCCTTGTTAAGCCCTTTTGGTGAGCTCTCTTCACTGCTGCTCTTGCCATCCTCTTACTCCTGCATGAACTGGTGCAGACTGGGATACTTCGTCTTTGGTTCCACATTTCGTCTTTGTATTCTATCCAAAGCTCACCAAAATGAATAGTCTCTTTCCAATGCCTTTAGTGGACTTTGTAGTAAGAAGGTGATATGTCACACACTCTGCAGCATTTCTCCGAATACACCAACAGAGCTGGGAGTATGTAGAGGTTGACAGAGACAGGTGTAGTCTATGGCAACAAGAAGTTCTGGGAGGGAATAGGCACCTTTAGTTTGTGAGTTTTGTCTCTGCTACTGTTGGTCTTAGTGCGCTTGATCAAATTTCGCTTTTCTCTGCATCAGGTGTCCTATCTACAAAATGTGTGCGATACCTTTATTTTGTAAAGCATGAAATATAGTGCCATAACATGTTCTGATCTAAAACTCAGGGAAGGCAATGGAAGGATTTTGCATGGCTTCAGAAAGGGCTATATTTCAGTCAATTGTTGCTGTTATTTTTAAAATAACTAGCTTCCATCTGCTTAGAGATGAACACTAACTCCCAGCAATAGTAACTTACACTGGCTGTTCTCTCTTAGATCTAAGACAAATTAGATATTCAAGTAGACCTCTGTCATGGATGTATCTCACTACTTTTCAATTACTGTACCTTACTGGTATAAATAAACCTGAATCATGCTGAAAAGTAGAAAATTTGATTTAGTTTAAAACAGCAAATGTTTGGCTATTAGCTAATCAAGAAAAAGGTAGGAAAGAAAAGAAACTTTAAAGCTATAGATATGCTGCACCATAACTTCCTCTATGTCAAGAATTTTAGGCTCTTCTAAACCAAGGATGAATTTATTTTCTCTTCTAAAGTGAGCATTGTCATGTTAATTAACTTCATTAATGAAATTGTGTATTAATAAACATAAATAAATTAGAACTGAAATGGTCTAGTGGGGTGGCAAATCATATATTTATAAAATATCAATAAATAGAACACAGGAAAAACTTGAAATCCAGTCAGCTGTGTAAGAGCTGCATGAGATGGAGATGAAGTTGTACTGACTCCTTTCTCCAAAGTCTATCAGCACTTTTACTTTGAAAATCTGTATTGAATCATGCCAGTTTATTCCCTGTGCAAATAAGTGTGGGTTAGGAGGCATCAGAGAAAGGGAAGACTTGATCCCATGAAATCAGTGATAAAATGTGTACTAATTTAACAAATGTGATATTTTTGTCTAGCATTCTCTGTCCCCTTTCTTACTCCTTTTGGTAATGGGTCTCTTCTGTGCCACTCTTTTCTTTCTTGAGGTGTTCATCTCATTTACTGTTCAGCTGCAAGAATCTCTTCTCTCTTTCCTTGAACTCTTTCTACAGTTCGATAAGTTCAGATTTCCATAAATTCTGCATTGGAGATTTTTTTCCTTTCTTTCTAGCTCATCCTCATGCTGCAAGAACTGATTCAAGACCACATACCTTCAAATACTGTTAATGGAGCACCCCAAGGTTTGGTCAGTACTAATGCCTCAGGTGTTGTTACCCAGGGCAGGTGGCTTTTCTTCATGGGAAGCACCATGCTAAGATCTCAGGAGTTAGTTGTAGAAAAGATGCGCAAAGTGAAGGGAACAGAAATCATGACTGAACTAAAAGCCATCAGGTCTTATTGGTTCAATATCTAGAATTAGTCTCAATGTGACAACAAGAGTGTGAAACCGAGGAAAAAGAAATGAGAAAAAAAATCACATATTTTAATCTGTCAAAACCATATGTGTAGCAGTGCCCTCTGATTGTGCAAGCAGCTTGTATTTTGGCAGATGCGAAGGCATGTTGGCAGACTGCAGAAGAGGCTTGTTTTAGAAGCCTGTGTTCGTGCTACCAGGCAAAGGCGTGTTTAAATGGCTGCCCGTTCAGTCGTGCACACAACACATTTGCTGCAGTCGCTTCAGATCAGCTGAAAGCCAGGGCTACCATTTCCCTGACTGGATTCCTGAAGTCATATCTAGACTTGCAGCTATATGACTTCAAAAGGTTCTGTGATATTTTTCTCTTCTTTCTTTTCTTCTCTATCCTCCCTTTCCCAGTGATTGGAGATTCAGTGTCTTTTCTGTGGACTAGGGTCTTAATTTTGAGCAGTCACGTCTGAAAAATATGTCATTTCTTCAGTATGTCTCAAGTGATTTCTGAGTTAGAAAGTCAGAATACTTTTGTCATTCATTCGTTTATTTATATTTTTGGTTGTGATGCTAATGGAACAGATTTTAGCATAATCTAGTTTGATGTTGATGTCATTTGTTTCACTGGGTCCCCATTCATTTGGATCCCCATTTCATTGTGGAACGGGTGCTCACTGAAGGGAAGGCTGGTCTGCCACCAAGACTCACTTAATAGTGCTAACCAGGTCATGGCAGAGACACATTCATTCATCATGAAACCCCAGAAACAACTGCGGGACAGGACAGGCTACGCAGGGCTTTGTAGAAATTGGGATCCAACCCGTATCCAAGGCAGATCACAGTGATTTGCCAAGAAGACTGAGGACTGCTTTTTTCTTCCTGTATACTCCAGGACATTTCTGAGGTATGCAGGCTTTTGCTGCAGCAGCTCATTAGACCATGCAGCAAATATTTTCCAAGGCATGGCTTCAGAAATACAGTTAGCACATTTCAATTCTGGAGTCTGACAAGCAGGCAGCGATGCTTGAGTGGAGTTAGTGGGTTAGTAGCAGTTTCGGGAGAGGTTACAGTGAGTGCTGTAACTCACCAAAGGACTGCAACAGCTCAGTGGTGTAGGGTCTGCAAGCACTGGGAGCAGAGCTCAGTGAGCCTGAAAGCACAGCAGAGCTGCAAGGCTGGTGGAGCACACCCAGAGTACTCCTGGGGCACTGAAGCCCTTTGGTTAAAGGAGTTTTTGGTTCCACATTGAAGTGGTGCATCAGGGCTGGAAGGTTAGACTGACCAGCAGCCTGGCGTGTTGAATCTGTGCTGCTCTGCCACTATGGCCATGCTACTGACTTACTGTCCCATCCTCCCTATAGCTTTATTTACTGCAGGGACTGGCTGCTGCCAGGAGGTATTACAAAATCCACTTTTATACCTGTATAGGAAATTACTATTAGCACTACTGTTTTTAATTTCTAAGTGCTGACAGCCTACAGGAGGCAAGTATCAAGAGTCCCTGTCCCAGAGAGCTTACAGATGCAGGAAGATAAATGCTCTGTGAGGCCACTGCAGTGGAAGGAAACGCATGGTTTCAAAGAAAATAAATTGCTCTACAACAGGAAAGCAGGAGAAAGGTGGTTTCCTAAATGAGTGCATGGGTTCTCTGAAGTCTAAAACCAGACTCAGCCTCTAATGGAGTCAGTTCCCACTAATGAAGGAGCCAATGCACATTGGTAATTTAGTTTGGATCTTTTTGTAGTTGCTCATCTTGATGGCTCTGATCACAGATATTCTACCTTTGCTGTATGAGTTGCTGAAAATGTATCAGATGAATTATCTAAATCTTGAGTTTTACTGATTTATCACTATTTTTTGAGCAGTCACCATGGAGAGTGGCTGAACTTTTTCAGTCCTCAGCCACACAGCAATATTTGAGAATATTGTGCAGTGTTCTTTCTTTCTTTTCCAATTTTTTGTGAGTCCTCCTTTTGCCATTCATACTTGTACACAGGTCATACATAGTCCTCAATTCTTCTTTAATACGTAATCTAAAGCAATTTTTTCTTCTTAGCATGTCAAAAGTTTTATTGGCTCTTCCATTCGTAGCATTTCTTTTTTAAACTCTGCCCAGCCACTCCCATTGCACTTTCAAAATGTTTTTTGGCCTCCATCTCTAAGGATGAACGTCTTCATTGCTTTGTACTGAAAGAGGAGACAAGGCACCGGGCATGGAAGGCAACACGGGCAGGGGGCTTGCACCCAGCCAGGCACTCATGCTGGAGGAAGCAGCAGAGCCTTTGACAAGCCTGTGGCAGACCTCAGCTTCAGAATAACCCCAGATTTTTTTCTCTCAGCTTCACACAGAGTGTTATCTGGCTCTTGGAAAACCTGGTATGCACCAGGAATGTGCAGACAAAAGGTGGCAGGGAGAACGAGGACAGCAGCACAGTGTGGTGTCACCTCTGGAGTGGTTGCCTGCAGTTCCCACAGAGCCTGCTTAGCAGCACCCCAGGGTGCGGCAAGGAGAGGCATGCAAAGGAAACAAATGTTGGGTGAAGAAGCCTGGTATAAAAAAACATGTGAATACTAATACGTCTGTTGGTCTGGGCTTTTGTGAAATTAAAGATTAAGAATGAGGAAGGGAAAATAAAATAGAGTTTTGGAGGAAGCTTTTGCAAGACAAAAAGATCCTTAGCATCAGAGAATGTTTTGGGGGATTTGTATCCTTAAAACTACTATATCCTGGTAGTTTTCTCCAGTTTAGGCATGCTAATGCTTCAGTATTTTCATTTTAGACTTGAAACACTGCGTTTCAGTCTGAGACTCTCTGCCACATCTGCCTATTCAAGTGTTCTTACTGCCAGGAAGAAAGAGCAAAATTAAGAAGAAGGAGCTTTAGATAGAGCAGAAGAAGACAGACATATTGGGCTTGGGGGAGCTGGCCAGGCTCTTCTTTTTTACTTTATTTATCTGGCAAAGCAGGTACTGCAGGAACTACATACGCTTAAAGCTTATGTCGCAAAATAAATCATCTGCACTTTTGGGAGGGAAATATGAACGCTGTCATGTGGAGTTTCCTGCGGGTTCCCTCTGCCCACATTAAATTGAAAACAAAAGCTTTTCTCTGCAGCCCTCTAGATTCCCAAGTCATATATCATCTCCTCTAACAAGTGCAGTAAAAAGCATACTTAATATGCACATACAGACGTATACACGTAACTTATGATAAAATAAAGGTCTTTAACATTTAGAGGTATGTTGTAATCTTGTTAGGCTTCTATAGCTCTTATTATTAATGAGAATAAAAGTCAGGTGTCTCTGTGAATACAAATACTTTTTTTTTCATAATTGCTTTAAATAAACTGAAATTAACCAAGACAAAGACAGTGCTGTACGGAGCCTGTGTTTTCCAATGTCTTATACCATCATGGCTCTCTGCTTAAAAAAATACTTGAACGAACATCTCCTCATGTGTGCACACTGGAGAACATATGGTGCATTTCAGCTTTAAATTTGAATTTCCTTAATTTTGCGGGTTTAACTTATTCCCTTAATGATAGTTTAACAGGCTTTTTTTTTAATTGTTCACTTTTGTTTTATTACAGTTGTCTTAAAGGGATATTAGATATATAAAAGTTATTAGAGGGATACAAGAAGGAAAAATTGCACAGGCATGCACAGTCTTATGGAAGAGCGTGCAATAGTTATTTCCATCACACTGTAATATAACAATCTCCATGTCAGTGAGTGAAACATTATGTTTTTTCAGTCGAGATGTATTATCTCAGCTAAAGTATATTAGACAGTCTGCTATGTTATGTTCTGCTCCATCTGGTCAGTCATTTAGGTTCAATAGCAAGTATCAATGGAATTGTTTCTTATCAAGTGTTTCAATGCGGTTAAATCCTTGATTTGGTAAAACAGTCTGAAAAAGTAATTACTGTGCATATGCAGATTTTCCTGGTTTTGAAGTTTATGGCACCCAACCATACTGAAACTAAGCAGAATTAGAGTGGGGAAAATGGAAGAAATGCACATTTCTGTTGCTTGCTGTCTGCATTCCCTAGTTCATTCTCCTGTCAGGAGAGTCAGGGCTCTGGACTTGGACAGGGTACAGACAGAGCTAAAAAGCAGCAGCCGTCTGTAAAGTACCCCTCCTTCATAAATTTATGGTCACCTGTGAGCACACTTGCCCTTCTTTTAGCCATGCTAACTTTTCCAGATTGTAGTGCTATGGCAAAGAGCAAGAGCAGCTTTTAGACCATGAACTTTAGAGGGCATAGCATTTTAAAATGGAAGTGTCTGTCCCAGCAGGGCGATTGAGGACTATTAAGCCTGTCACCTTGGTTCCTTGTATATTCAATAAAAGCTGTAGTTTCAAGCACCCAAATCAGATACTTCCCTGATCACACTGGTTAAGGAGAGCATATACATACGTTGGTAGAGCAGTCAGGGTCTCCACTGGGCTGATCAGGGAGCTATAACAGACCTACACGGTTGCAGTGGTCACTTTTTGTGACATACCTTAGTTGGTAGGGCTTTTGTCCAAGAAGTGGATGCATTTCATTCTTGGATCTGTTTGCTAGGGCTTTGATCCCTTATCTTTCATTTCACCAGAGCTTAGATGGACTGGATTCAGGCCCCTAAGATTTGTGGGGCCAGGAAAAGAGTAAGCAAAAATAGTTGACTTGGTATGCTAGAGAGGAGTTTCTCTTGAGAGGAAGGTATATTAGTTTCGTCTTCCAGCTGCATAAATTTATTTATTTTGCATTAAACAGGTTCTGGGTAAAGAGTGCTGTCCTGGGAAGAGGGAGCCAAGGTTTCATATGCCCATAACTAAGAACAGTTCCGATGGTCCCTTTATCTCAAATGTGTGTTCGAACGAGTAAAGAAGAGGCATCAGGACCATATGTCTTTCCACATGTATTTTGGTCTGACCTGTCTTGCTGTCTTAGGTGTGACTATTAACTGTCTCCCAAGAATGACTGGTACCTTATGCCTCTGTGGGGACTCTTGGAAAACATACATTTTGTGCTATATCTGAACTGTAACACTGAAAGCTACCTTTCTCTTCAGGCTAGGATGTTTCTGAGCAGGAATGCAAGTCTAAATTTAGGTCCCTGGAGCCTTTAGCATTGCAGAGTTGAGGTGCCATTAGCCTTTAGGCACCTCCAGGTTAAGATAGTCCTGAATACTCAGCAGTCAGTATAGCTCCTTTGGAATTCGGCACCTAAATTCTATGCAAGTCTCAGGTGCCTGAGTTGATGGTTTAAACTGACATTGCTCCACTAACTGACAGCTTTACACCAGCTGAGAATTTGGTGGTGGAACAACTTACGGGACAAACGTGTGGGTGAGTGCAGGGAATGAGCAGAAGGCCAACAGTGACAGGGTTCTTCAGGCCAGAGGCAATCAGAGACAAGGAGGGCTGAGCACCCAGCCCATCTGTAGCCAATTCTTCTTTGCCCTGATTACCTTAAGGTCAGTGGTTTGAAGATCTCCTTTTGCCTTTTTTTTTCTTTTCCTTTTTTTTTTTTCTTGCAACTCACTGAATGGCTTTGTCCTTGGTAAAGTGCTAATCCAAATATTGACAAAGTGACTCTTCCAGGGTTTCCTAGTCTCTGTCATTCTGCTGAGCATTTTCACTCTAGAAGGAACGATACGATCACAACTTGATTGTTTCGAAAGTATCTGTGTTGTTTTGCTCCCAGCGTCAAAGGAACATGCAAAGGAACATGAAAACCTGTAAAACCAGGGAATTCAGTCATGTTCTTTTTCCTAAGAAAGGTAATGGTGGCCACAGGACACATTTTATTTTTCTCCCTTCTCCTCCCCAATATTTATTTTAATAAAAGTCATCTTCTGGACTCTAGCAGTTTTCCCTCTATTTAAGGTATGGAACTGCCAATTGCAGGATGAGGCAGCTAACGAGTCCTCTAAGTTTATAATGTTATGTTTATAACCCATTTTGCCAATGTTCACGGGACATTTATGCAGTTATTGTGTTACTTCATAGTACTCCACAACCAAGATGGATTTTGCCCAGTGTTGTACATATTGCAAGAGGAGGGGAGTCCCTGGTTCTGAAGTTTGCAGTCTTAAAGGGCAAGGGGTGAGAAGACTGGAAGGGAAGAAGATGTAATAAGAAGGGAGTGGTCTATCGGTGTGTAGCAGAACACAGCAAAACCTGTCAGGAGAGCGCCACCTGGCAAAGCTGGCATCGTTTAAATACTTCAAATGCTTTCCAGGAGAGAACTATTTCACTCACTAGCAGGATGCAGTAGGTCTTCCACAAGTGACTTTTACTATAATTATGCATCCTTTTCACATTCATGTGTGTATATGTATGCATGTATGTATAGGTTCATCTGTATTACACATTCGGTAAAAATATGTGTTCCCTGTTGCTCTTTATCAACAGGAAGAACGTCGTGTGATTTATGTGAGTAAAATCAGACCTGACACAACCCGAACAGAACTGAGGGACCGGTTTGAAGTTTTTGGTGAAATCGAGGAGTGCACAGTAAATTTGCAGGATGATGGGTAAGAACTTTTGAGATTACTTCTTGTTTGGGAGCTGCCATATGTAAAGAATTATGGCAGTAAGATTACTGGTATGGGAGTTACCAGTGTAAGTACTGTGACAGATGACATGCTGAGTTCAAAACCTTATTTATTTTCTTTCATCCTTATTTATTAATCTTGCTAGTTGAGATTTCCTGTCCCAGAAATAAGTATTTAGCTGCCTGACAGGACAATCATGCTGATAAATGGATGTTGTACTTCTGGCATTTCCATTGCTGGATCTCCTGCAAGTTCTTGCTTTCAGGAAGGGGTTACGCTAATGTGTGTTAACTCTTCTTAGCTTTCGTTCACAACTGTATTTTTCAATTACAGAGACAGCTATGGTTTCATCACCTACCGCTACACTTGTGATGCCTTTGCTGCTCTTGAGAATGGATACACTTTACGCAGGTCAAATGAACCTGACTTTGAGCTGTACTTTTGCGGACGCAAGCAATTTTGCAAGTCTAACTATGCAGACCTAGGTAGGTATTTTGTTCTAGTGAATTAAAGTACATAACTGGTACCTCGTAGTTCAGGAGAAATTAAGGTTTGCTTGGTTTTTGTTTGCTGCTTGTATTTAAATGGTGTGAGGAGTTTAAAGCAGGTGGTTTTGTTGGTTCCTGCAAGAAGTTTAAAAGTTTACTAGTCTGAACTCTACGTTGAGTTGACTTTTTCCAGATATTTCAGACTGTGAAATTTTTTTTAAAGCTCATTTCCATCATTATCAAAACAAATGCCTGGTATTCAATAGTACTTTGCTGAACTGAAATGATAGCACCGCAGAAACTTGCTGGTTCCTTTGCTGTACAATGGCTTCTTAGGTCTAATACTTGATTTATTTAAATGAACCCTAAACAGCATCAAGTAGATGCCTCATCTCCCAAAAATTCACTATGATTCTTAACTTTGCTGTGAATTGTGCTGTAGAGTTTGCCAGAGACACTCCTTAAACGTGGTTCATAGTTCCTTAGGTTTGAAAGCTTGAAGGGTTCATGACCAAATTTGACCCATAGTATAGCAAAGGCCACAGATCTCAGCTGGTGGCTCCCACATTGTCCATAAGCATCTATCTATGAATGTGTCTCTTTTCAGGGACTTCCAGTCATGATGTGAGAGGGTTCAGCCAGTGGAGAGCTTGGCATGTCCCTTGGTGTTTGGTGTCCCATTGGTGGGGGGCAGTGTGCACACCAGTCTCCAGTCCCAAGTGTGCACACCAGCAGTGATAACTCATCTGGATCTTCCCCAGTTCTGTTTGGGCATAAATGTATGGTTCTGCCCTATGCTCTGGGTGTGATGCTTCCCCTTGAAAGGATATTTGGAGGTGTTCAGATTCTTAGAGGAAAACTGTTGTTATGTATGTGCACAAAGAGACCATGCAGACTTCCAAAACATCCTCTGTGAAATTATATTGTAAACTTACTTCTTATTTAATTACCTTGTAAAGTGTTCATTAAATGTTAAAGCTTTCCTGATACCTATATAAATAGTCTAAAAGTGTGGGAGATGCTATTTTATTCAGAAAAGAGCAAGGGACAATTTGCCGTTGAATCTATATTAATCAGATACTGTGTTTTTTATGAATAAATGACCACAGTCATTAAAATCTCTGCATAACCCTGTAACACAGTACTAATGAAATCTTGTATCTGCTGCCCTTGGCTTTGTGCAATGCAGGAAGTGAATACAAATATATTTTTTCAAACCAATTGATGTCTTTTCAGAATAAATGATAAAGATGATACACATTGTTCACAATGAATATGCTATAATTCACTTCAGTGGCTAAACAGATAATGTAAAGCTAAGAAAAGGCAATTGACTAGTGAAGAGATACAAGGTTGATGCTGAAAATATAAAAGGTAGCAAGACGTTTGTCAAAATGCAGGCTGATAAAAACAGTAAAAACAGATTGAAGTCTTGACTTGATTTGACTTATCTTCAGTAGCGGAAGCCAGGGTAGTCTCTGTACCTCAGAAAATCTGGGGTTTAAAATAAGTTGTCTGAAGGGAACCCTTTTGGAACATTATTCATCACTGGGAGTATTCCCTGGCAGATCTTTCCAGAGTGAGCGGGATTCCCAGAGAATCTCTGAGCAGAGTATTTTCACTTTGTCCTGCTGACAGCTTGAGCTTCTCTACTTCAGACTGCATTCTCTGTATTTCACAGAGTATCTGATGGAGCTACATAGGCAGGATGAACTTTAAAATTCATGAGCTAGTACGAGGATGGAGAGAATTAATCAGCCTTGGGTTGAGTATAGAAGAAAGAAAACACTTGAAAATAGTAGTCAGAAGTTTAACACCTCTCCTCTGTGAGAAGATATTGTCTTAACAGAACTTGTAATGAACATTTAATTCACAGTGCGTCCTATAGTGGTAGATGGGGAGTTCTGATTAATTCAACACAAGAAATGGCAAGAAAAGGGCACTCTCATAAAGGAACTGTGACATAGGTACCAGGGAGAGCCAGTGTTGAGCGGGAATGACTCCAAAAGGAAATTCAGTGCTTGCAGTCACATCAATAATTGCTGTAGTGGAACTATATGGTCACAAAGGTACCATCCCTCCTCTGCTCGAGAAACAGACTGATGTCTGTCTGAACAACTATCAACACTGGAGCAAGTATTATAGATCCCACCTAAAACACACATTCCACAGGGTCTGAACCACTGTGCTTGCTGTTACACTCATGTTAC
The DNA here is from genome assembly GCF_013377495.2 of Cygnus atratus. NCBI lineage: Eukaryota > Metazoa > Chordata > Aves > Anseriformes > Anatidae > Cygnus > Cygnus atratus. The sequence goes on from NC_066365.1 coordinate 59,214,988, forward strand.
AAAGATCTGAGGATGCCACCTGAGATTGCTTGTACAGCAGTGTGGAGACTTTGCCCTCAGTTGTTTGGTTTGCTGAACAAGCAAACCAAACAATCAGAGCAGAAGTGAAAAGAGATTGAGGGAGGTGTAGTGATATGCATTGGGCCCTGCAGCAGGTCAGCCAGGAGCAGCAGTGTCCCTTGCGTGCCACCCCGCAGCCTGTGCTGGCTTTCTGCACAGCCACTGCTATCATCTCTCTTGGGAGAAGTAAGTTAGGGGTATTGCGTCTTGCAAAACCATGGTGGAGTTTTTGGTAAAGCACCTGTCAAGATTACCTGGACTAGTTTTGGACTGATGATCTCCAGAGGTCCCTTCCAACCTCAACCATTCTGAGACTACTGAGAGACCTCTAAGTAGCAGCGTAGCAGTGTTCAGTTCTTGAAGAAACTCTTTATAGTTCTCTCACCCTGCTTAGGAGATGTACTACTTTTTTAGGCCTTGATTCTTATCAGAAAGCTCTGTCCATACCTAAAGCTTCTCTGATGGCTGTTTCTGGTCTTTAAGCATCCTGTTTCCACAAAGGTCTAATGGCAAATAGATGGTTTCTGCAGTGCTTTGTTCGTGCTGCCGTACAAAAAAATAATGTAAGTGCTTGCCAGTGTTTCATGCCTCTTAACTGAACTTGCATCTCTTTGGTTTCAGATTCAAACTCAGATGATTTTGATCCTGCTTCCACTAAAAGCAAGTATGACTCCATGGATTTTGATAGTTTACTTAAAGAGGCACAGCGGAGCCTGCGCAGGTAACATGCATCACACCAGAGGAAAACGGAGGGATGGCGAATACCTCACGGACATCACGTCCTTCAATAATGGACAATTAAAAAGTCATACTTAGGAATTTCTCCTACTTTACACTCTCTGTTCAAAACCATGGTTTACATGAACACAGCTGCTCGAGGAGTGAGGAGGCGGAATGGCTATCCAGCAAGCACACGCATGTCCATGGGTGTCAGCTTTGCTTTCGCGGGTGACCGGTGGCGGGGGAGCCCAGCGGTCCTCGTGCAGTTGAGGGCAAACCACATGTCATGGCAGCAGTTCCACAGAGATACACTTACAATATAGAACTTCAAAATGTGTACATAGTGCATTTTAACAAAAAAAAACAAATTAGAAGAAAACAAATTTGAGAACTATGGCTGCTGATGTCTGAGAATCAGACACTGCATTTTTTTTTTAAATGAAGCTTCTTCTCACAACACAGTGATAATATGACAATCCAGAAGAAACCACAGGTCCCAGAAGTCTGCAATGTGTTTTAGTTTTGTTTTAAGATTTTTCTTTTCTTCTCTTTTCTGTTTTTTTCTTCTTTTTTTTTCCTTGCAGAAGAGAAAATGAAAGGCTAAAGCTTCCCTAACATTTTGAAGTTTCATCTTTTAATTCTGACACCCATGTAAATGTCTACAACGTTGATCTTCCACAGCAAAGTTTTCAAAGCCTTGTTAATGGTCAAATGTGCAGCTTGTTCAGCGATTTATTCTAATGAGCGGACGTGGTGTTACATTATTAATGAGAGTTGGATATAACTATCTGGGTGTGTGCACAGATAGTTTATTTGCTACATTCTTTAAAGTAGTTGAGTATTTACAGATGTTAAATGGAGTATTTTTATTTATGTACATACTGTATGACAATGGTTTTTTTTGTTACAGCTATGCACTGTAAATGCAGCCTTCTTTTCAAAAACTGCTGAATTTTTCTTAATCAAGAATACTCAAATGTAATTATATGAGGTGAAACAATTATTGTACACTAACATATGTAGAAAGCTGAACTTAACGCTTATATATATTTGATTGTAAAAAAAAGAGAAAAGCGTGTGGGTGAGGGTGTGCGTGTGTGCGTGTGTCTGAGTGCAAAAATGCTTTACACACATTCATCCCTCCTTTGGTGAGCTTATATAAGAACTTTGTCAACACTTATCCTAGCCCAAAAGGTATTAACCACTTCTGCAGTATTTTTCCACATTTTTCTCATTGCTTGATTTTCTTTTGCAGTTTTATACACTGAATTTGTTAGGGAAATGAAATTTTCTCATCTAAATTTTTCTAGGAGATACCATAATTTTATGTAAAGTCTCTCAAATGGGTAATCGTTAAGAAATGTTTTTATTTTATGTATCAACAGTAGTTTTGGAACTAGAGGTCAAAAATCTTTTTAAAATGCTATTTTGTTTTAATTTTTGTGATTTTAATTTGATAAAAATATGCTGAGGTACTAAGTACAGTATGATTTTTACAGTAATTCTGTGTCTAAACACTGTTGTCGAAGCCAGTAATCTTTTCATTGGCAGAGTTTAATGATGGTATTTATCTATATTTTTTACAGTTATGCATCCTGTATAAATACTGATCCTTCATTCCTTTGTTTACTAAAGAGACATATTTATCAGTTAAGATTATCCTATTTATTATAAATTATGAGATGACTAAAATAATAAAAGGCCAGTGGAAATTTTATACCTAGGATGCATGATGGTTGTCAGTTTGGAGTAAGTGCTTTGTCTGGAAATTCAGCTTTTGCAGAAGCAGTGGTTTTTTGTTTTTTTTTTTTTTTCTTCTTCTTCTTCTTTTTTACTATGCACTAGCATGGCCTCAGATGTGCCCATGACATTGTTGCTGATGACATTGCTTCTGCTAAATTAAATATAAACTTCAGGAAAGAAAAAAAAAAGAAAACACAACAGTAAACTACTACTATTCTGAGCATCAGAATTTCATCTGAACGTGGAGTCTCTAGACTGAATCAGCAAAGTTTGGAATTTGCTTGCGAATGTATAGATTTGGTATTCTATTACTGTTTGGCATTCATGACTCCTCTTAAAGGTATGGCACACCTAACTATTTAATCTCCTTTCCCACTCCCAATCTTAGAAAACTGATTCCACCCCCATGCCAGTGCAGTTGATTTTGATGGCTGCATTCATTTTATCACCAGCATATTGTGTTCTGAGAGATTCCACTGTCTGTCCTGTCGGATGCTTGCTTGATTTTTTGGCTTCTTATTTCTCAGTAGATAGATAGCAATAAAAAAGAAAAAAGAAAAAAAGAAAAGAACTTTTTCAGAGGTTCTGTGTTACAACTGTAACATTCTTTAATCTGCATAATTCTCGTTGTTGCTCTGTAGGTTAAAAATGCAGGTATTTTAACTTTGTGTGAATGCCAAACTAAAAGTTTACAATTTTCCTTTCTGGATTTTGAGTATCTTCTGTTGTAAAGAAAAATATTAAAAGCAATAAATTATTTTTAAGAAATCAATATTTAGTATATCATATTATGTGTTCAAGGACCAGACGCATTACCTATTTTGCCTTCAAATTTATGTGATTAAATTTAAAATACATTCTCTTTTGCCCTACATTGCTGACATGAATAAATTGGTGGGGATTTTTTGGGGTGGGAGGAGGGGGTGGGCTGTTTATTTTCCATCAAGCAGGCATAATGTCATGAGTCATTTTTTTTTTTTTTTCACTGGCCTGGCAAGCATTCTTATCTTGAAGATGGCTTTCCTCTGTGGATTTACAGATTACATATGAAATTAATGTAGAGCTAGGATTGCTGAATAAAGCTATTTGTATCCTTTGTAGACACTGTAGTAGGTAACCCATCAAAATATAAACTCAGTGTTTCCTTTTCTCTCCTCCCCCAGAACATTTCAAATTAGCACATGTGCCACATTGTCACTGGAGGCAAATTGCAGCATAGCTCTGTATGTCTTTTAGATGAAGATTGTACTGTTGCTTTCATGCTGTGGTAAGTACCACATCTGCAATACAGGTAACAGAACTGGTACTTAGAAACTATGGTCTTTTCTGGAGCTATAACAAAGTAATTCCTACATAAGGTAAAATGATCCAAATCCAAACAGAGGGAGCCTAAAATTGAGGAAAAATATCTGTGCTGAACTGCTCTGAAAAGCAGTTGGGCTGCCATCACCAAAAGCAGCATCAAGAAGAAAGTTTGTGCCTCTGGGGTATAATACTTGGGTCAGTTGAAAAAAAAAAAAAAAGGAAAAAAGAAAACACACCTTCTTCTGATCCCTTAAGATATAAGCTTACAGTAGGTAATGATTATGTGTCCTTTTTGATAGCTGTAATGAGAACTTCAATCACTGTAGTATAAGATCTGATCTATAAATGACCTAGAATAGCCATGTAATATGATGTGATGATTCTAAATTTGTACCTATGTGACAGACATTTTCAATAATGTGAACCACTGACCTGATGGAGCTACTGTAAAATCTGTACAGTAGGTGAACGTGTAAAGCTATTGGTTGGACTATGCTGAACAGGGAAAGCGAGCTATTAGTTAAGCCCACGCTGGGCTATTTTCCACCTGCCAATTCTACATGTAATTTTGTGGTTTAATTCATTGTATGAAAATTCCTGTGATAATTTTTTTTTTTAATGTGCAGTACACATCAGCCTCACTGAGCAAATAAAGGGAAACGAATGTTTCAAATCCACTTCTGTTTCTCTTTTTTATCAAAAGTGAAAGTCCCCCCTGCAACTGGTCGTGGACTGGGTGTTCTAGTACTCTTCCTAATGGTCAAAGCTGATTTCAAATAGCCCAGGTCACGCCCGCATCACTGCACTTTGGGCAGGGGACGGACCCACTAGTTTTAATAATTTAATAGTAGAAAGGTGCTACCTGCCTTTTGGCCACGAGTACATGAGGCTGTTGAGGGGCTAACAGAAACTTTGTGGGAAAACTTTTGAAAAATGCTCAGTGGTGTGTTAAGAGTTACTGGCTCGAGTTACCAGAGGGTGGGGAATGCAAGGGTGTTTCTCCATGGCCATGTTTGGGTCCAACCTGTGCCGTCAGGGACTGACAAGTCCAAAATGGCTGGTGTCTTCCATCCTGAAATGTTAAATACCGTTGCTAAGAAAAAATGCCATCATGACATTCAGCAGCATCTCTGTCTCAGCAGACGGGCTGGGAGGATCAGACAGGTCGGGTATCCTTCCTGGACAGGACAGCATGCGGCATGGCGGCCTTCCACACCGGCATTGTCACTGGGCTGGCAGGAGCTCTGTGGAGAGGCACAAATGGTATTCACAGCCCTTTCATTTACATGTGGATAAAAAGGAAGGGGAATTGTTTTTGTTAGTTTTGCACGGGCTTATTCACAGGTAGCCAACTTATCGCTGTCGGCATACCCTGTAGGCCTTTAGTATCAACACCGCACTATGACAGAGCTGACCCTGCTGTACTTTGGCCATGAGTATCTCCACCTTGACAGTGCGCCACAGAGGGGCATCTACAGTATGATGTCAGCTAGCACAGCCTACGCAGCTGGTGGTCTTTAGCTAGAGGTTTTCTCTAGGTTTTGGGACCACTAAATTCGTTTCTAAAAATTGCCTTTCTCAAGAGGACTAGCCTCCACCTCATGTCTGTTCCTAACATTGCTGTTCATTTTATACTCTGTACTTTTCACTTGCAAAGCATGCCATGAAGCTCCTAGCTGTGGTCTTGATGAAACCAGCCCCTTGCATTGGAGTGCGAGGCTGGGAGCAAGGCGCCTTTGGGGAGAGCAGGCTCTTCCTCACCATGATTTACTGCTGACCCTAAACGTTCCCCACCGCTCTTCCTGTCCCCTCCATTGCATTTTCTTTCCTATGTTCTCTTAACTGCCTCTTCCTCAAAGACTACAAAAGGAGTAAATCTATCATGCACTCGCATGAGCTTCACTAACTCCCACAGCAGTGAGGGGAAGCTGTGATGCTTACAGTTTGCATTTTTACTATTTACAGATCTGAAATCTTATGCTTGGTGCTCATAGTGCTTTCAGAGTGAAGTTCTTTTCTAGACGGGATTTGTGTTGTTTCCTCACTATTCCTGATCAAATTAATGCTCAAAATGAAGTGGGTCACATCCATTCCTGATGCACTTCATCAATGTTGCTGCAGTTACACAAGGCATGAATTCAGCCTTATATTTTTCAGCTTTTTAATTTGATTTGTTTATTCATTTCATATTTTTGCAATGCACTTTGATGCTTGCAAAAACTACTGAATTAGATTTCCAGAAAAATATTTCTTCCCCTTCCCCCCCCCCCCCCCATCCCCTCATTTTATATTAAGGTTTATTGCATAAAATCAGGATCTCATTTATTAAGAAATCATCCCTTCCATTGCCTGTTCCCCTGGGTTAACATTTTCTCCCACAGTGAACACTGCAAGCTGAACACCTGAAATCAAATTCAGGCACCTCAGTGAGTGGCCTGATTTTCAAAAATGCTGAGAATCTCGCTGCTCCCATTGACTTCAATTAGACCTGCCAGCTCTCAGCACTTTTAAAATCAAGCCACATATTTAGAGCCCCAATTCAGCACAGCATTTACATTTGTGCTTAAGTCCATCCTGATTCAGCAAAGCACTTAAGCATGAGTGTTTTTAGATCCATTGAAGTCAAGTGCTCTGCTGCTTTGAATAAAAATAGACTCCTGGATTGGGGCCTAAGAATCCAAAAACAGACACCAAAGCCTAATTTTAGGCTCTATTTGGAAAACTTCAGCCTTGCCTACAACCTTTAACCTTTAATGCTTTCAGAAAACAAAAAAACACCCAACAGGTGATAAATGGGTGAAGGTTTAGAGAAGAAAAATGGAAACTGTGGACAAAATTCTTCCTTGGAGAGAAAGTTTTGAAAAATTTAAATACAACTCCAGCAAGATGACTTCCTAAGTATTATTTCACATTCCACTTCCTTAATCTCATTCAAGATTAAACTGCAGTTATTCTATTGTCCTTCACCATTAATTAATAAACTGCTACATTAAACTTTAACCAATATAACTTCTCTTGCTTTTTCACAAATCCCACTCTCACCATTGATATTCCATGTTCACAAGCAAACTAAACTATAAATCAATTTTCTCTACTTTATCAAACAGCAGAAAGTAATAAAGAAGGTCACAAATAGTACAGTAGTTCCTTGGAGGTTTGTAACATCATAATTTAAAGCTCAGAAAGATTGAATCAAAAGTTGAATTAATCCCTAAGGGAAAAGATTCTATATAGATTCTATTGATAGACATAGGGCAGCCTGTCTTCATTGGGAACTGGTATATTTGCTAATACTTTGGGACAAAGGAAACTAGGCTTCTCAGCAAAGGAGAAAATGAAATCCTCAGCAAGAGGAAACTCTTTGCACTTCCTGTCACTGTTCTCTCCTCAGACTGTTCTGGAAAAAAAAAAAAGGACAAATTAAACTAATCTTTTGATGCATGATGTGCTCTTCTGAATGGCTGGTGTCTGCATGATGCAATTATAAAAACTGCATCTGAATCGAATACATATATAAATTGTAAATGTTGCACTTCATCAGTATTTATCCCTAGACCGATGCTTTTTCAGTCAAACAGCCTCAACCCAAAATCATAGCAGTCTATGAACCCAACACAAAATGAAAGGTTGTTTTTTTTTCCAATGACAAATTTTTGTAAAGTTACAAATATTTCTTCTGAAGCGGGAAATATATTCCTCAAAGCATGGTTAGCTTTTGAGTGTCCTTTGAATGATTGCAGCTTCCTTTCAACATGAAAGGAACCTATGATTCTGAAATCAGAGTTTTACAAAGAAATTTCTGATTCTGTGTTTAAATATATATATCACCTTAACGACATGACTGCACCTGATGAGTTAAGATACCCTTCCAGATTCAAGAGCCATTAATGGGGAAAAAAGACTACCATAAAAACAATTATAAAAAAAATTTCACTCATGTCTTTGGTTAGAATAGTTATATGCACAGCTTTTGTACATGGTGAGACCTGAAACGAAATTTATCTTTTTGGAAGGCATACACGGTGAAGTACAATATGATAGAAGTGTTTGTGTATACGGACTGTTTTCTTACTGTATTTGCTGGTTGAGAGGAACTGCAAAGCACTGTGATAAAGGCAGCTGAACAGAAAGCTGGGGTAAAATTCCAGCCTCTCTAAAATCAGAGGCTGAACTAAACCCTCATCAGCCTTTTGCATTAACCCCGGTGTGTGTAAATAGTGGACAGTGATCAAATGTAAATAATCTCATGTGCCTAATTTGCGTCATGATAGATGTAGTGTAAATGGAAGCCTAAACTAAGTATGGAGGAAACCATGTCCTAACGAGCACAATATGTAAATTACTATTACAACTCTTAATCGAATAAAATATTTGCTACAATTTATTTTTGACAATGTGCATTTCATTCTCTATTAAATTAGTGCTTGATAAAGTAATAAAATTATTACGGCCATAAAGTTACTGTGCTATACCTTCAAGGGAAGGCATTCGAGAGATCTTCTCGTTGTCCTCGGATTATTGACTTTGGCATTATGAAAAACGCACATTGGTGCCTTACACTAATTCTTTCCTAGTGCATTTGCAACTCAGGACTACGCTTATTCATGCAATGTGTTGGCAGTAAATTTAAAAAAAAAAAAAAACCTGCCACACACTTGAAAACTTATGGAGTGCTTTCTTTTCTTTTTTTAACCATTTATTGTAACAATACCTCAGATAACTGTAGTTTTCTATTGCATGAATAATGTATTGTAGTAGCTAAGCGTGCCCTCAGTTATACACTCCTGCCAGCAAGTAGTGGAGTGGTGAGTGCTATCGCTGAATAATGATTAATTACTCGCCCTTCTGAAGGAGCCTGGTTTTGTAAACTGGTCACACAGCATGTTACGTGGATTGTGTCTGCTACACAAAAGGTTACTTGCAATCACATAATGAGACATAATGATGCACATCACAACAATTCTTTGGTACAAATCTGCACACAATGGAATTTAGATAGAAACCCATTTATTTATGTGTCCTGTTTGCCAGAGGGTACAAAACTTCACTGCATTGCTGCAGTACTGCCATTGCTCCTTCTGCAATGCTGACATTTTGGATGAAAATAATATGACGGCTGCTCTAGCAACATTGAGATGTGGCTTTGCACCATTTCCCATTGCGGAGTGCTGGCAAACTCTGGGAGGGACTCAGCTCCCACCATGTGATGGCTGTGTGAGTGGGATACTTTGCTGAAGCGTGTCCAAACTCTTAGTGGGAAGGTGGGAGGCAACTCCTTACTGCGAGAGGAGGGGTTTGCCTGCAGGATGTGGTGACCATACCTGCGTGTGCTCATACCTACCTGACCTGGGAAGGGTGAGCAGGGAATCCAGCTCCCACAACGCATTTGCACTTCATTATGTGGTCAAAGGAAGAAGGGCATTTAGAAGTACCGTTCTAAAACCTACAGCCATAACTTTTCAGAGCCATAACAGAGGAAAGAGATCTAGTCATTCTTTATTCCTGCCCCCCCCCCCAAAAAAAAAAAAAAAAAGCCAAGACTATCCCAGCAGTGGTGGGACCACCACTGGCAGTATTAATAGTGGAGCAGCGATATCCAGGCCTGCCTGTTCTCGGCAGGAGGCATCTGACTCACCAGGCAGGATCGGTGTAGTGCTTTAAACCTGCTTGTGTGCCACTAAGACCCTGATGGCCAACCTGTTCAACCTCTGAGCTGCAGAAGTTTGAGCTGCTGGAGATGTGTCAAGGGGCCTGGGAGACAGCGGGCCTTCTCTTGCTCTGGAGAGGACAGGAAGGCCTGGACAAGTCTCCACATCCCACAACAACCTGTCAATGCTGGCTGCAGCAGCCAATGTTTTCTTTCCTTATGTTGTGACCTCGCAGCCCCATGAAAGGATTGTGCTGATTCGGTCTGGTAAGATGGTTTGGGCACGGGAGCCCCATTTGACCAGGTGAGGACAGGTGTAGTTTGAGAACCACATTTTGGACACTCCTATGGTACTGTTTCCTGTCTCATTGTCTGGGAACTCCTTGACATATTTTGTTCAAACTATTCACTGTCTTAAGGACAAAACTTTTTGGTACTATTTATACGTCAGCATAACTCTGGTAGAAGATTGGTCCCCTGTAAAACTTCATATTTTCCTATAAATGAGGTGGACTTTGCTTATGTGGTATGGGTTGCTACTCTACATATGAGGCAATAAACTGCCTCCTACGATCATCACCAGCCTCTAATTATGTACTAGCTAGAGAAGTATTATTAGTAGTATTATGTACAGCTAGAGAAGGCTGCTGGGGGTAAGACCAGCTAATGGCACCACCCTACTACCAGCGTGGCAGATATTTCTCCTGACCTTTCCCCAAGCCCTCAGCTTTGCCCGCTAGTAATGTCATGGCCTCAGCCACCACTTTGCCCTCTGATACATGACAGCTATGCAAACCATGACAGAGCGCTATGCGCCCTTTCAGCAAGCACAAGGCAACCATGAGACACTTTGTGGGGTGCCAGCGGCCTGCAAGAGCCAGGGAGGCACCGTGGTGGGAGGGTGGGCATGGGGGGGGGGAGTCAGGGGCCATAACACCATCAGGGGACACCATTAGCCTAATGGCTGTAGTACATTGAGCCAGCAGCTGGCATAATTCTACAGCTAACAAATATAATTTTTCTTCCACAAATAGTTCCTTGAATGGTAGATCATACCAGGGCTGATTTACTGCAGCACTCTCCCGTGTGGCTTCTCTGGTTTGTAATAATCTTGCTGAGGTGGCTCTGCAGCCTTTCACTCCGCAGCGGCAATAACAGAGAGTGTCTCTGCCTCTGTCTCTTCCATTTTTTCACAAAATAAAATGAAGCATGTTAGGTTGCAATATGCTGAAGGCTTCTACCCCTCTTTCACATTTAGCTGAGATGGACCAAGATGATCAGAAGTTACTGGGAAAGGGAAGCCAGGAGGACAGAGTGAAAGCATGGAAGAAACAACACAGGCGGGAGGCCCTTGGGGAATGAAACTGAAAAAACAACACTGGAATCCTCCATTTTGATGGCTCAATATTTTTAGTATTATTTCCCACCCATCCAGAAGTTGTCCATCTAATAATAAGGCGTCAGCAGACTCAGATTCAGACCTTTGCATATTTTGAGCTGGGCAATGGTAGTGAGATTTTTATGGGAGCCTTAATGGAAGTGGACAGTGAATGGGCATGAACCATCAAGCATGAAGTCTCATAGCTCTGAGGCTGCATGGAGGGGCTTATCTGGCACAGATCACAATCCCATCAGTTCTTGCTTGTGATGTTACTAAGCTGTTGAAAAGCTGTTGAAAAACTGTATGAAAGCTGATGTATAATTGAATAGCCTACATGTTCATCTAACAATGGAAAAGGCATAGCAATAATAGGACAACTCCATAGTGAGCCTTCTAGGATGCCTCTTCCTAGCAGAAGCAGCTTTGCAGATAGCTATTTATGCTTTTACTCCGAATCTCATGGCACTGGTCTTGCTCTACAATGTTGGGTCTGATGAGATCGGGCGAGGTTAAGCTGCCACAAATAGCTGCTGACTGGCAGTTTATTCCCTCGCTTGATCAACAATGCCAGACTCAGTACATGTCTGGGAGGCAACGAATACAGTTGGGCTAGACAAATGGAATAGGAACCAACAATAAAGTGAATCCTGTGCTGTCATATACATTTTTTATTCACATTGCACATAAATCTCACCCAGGCTCGTGGGAGAACTTTAGCATCCCCTTAAACTCCCATTTATTCTCCATCCTTCTCATTCTTTGCACTATTAAGAAACAGATTTATTTTCTGTAAGCTACTCTTAATCATTGTGCAAATAGAAATGGAACATTTATACTCAAAGTAATAAATAGATGATTTGCATCTTAGTACAAGACCGGAGATTATTCTGACTTATTTGTGTTTATTGCATCTAACACACAGATGCCATTCTCAGTCTCTGATAGAAATGTTAATTATGGGATTTCATTATTCTTATTTAGATTTAGGATGGGTTTTTTGTTTGTTTGTTTTTTTTTCCTATTCCACATCATGCTTTGGACAGCTCTTCAAGACATGAAGTGAGGGCATTCGGTACTCCAAATGCTATAGACAAGAAGAAAATTAGGTTTAACTGGAGAGGGGAATAATATGATCTGTGCAAAATATAGAGTAAAAGGGAACATGGAAATCTCTCTGTTATTATGCTAGTTAGTATTGAATCTCTGGAAGGATCAGTTACAGCTTCTGATGATCATGAGAATATAGTGAAAAGGGGGGGTATGGTCAGTTCTGGAGTTTATGTCCTTTGCTACAGAACTCCTATGTCAGTTCAAGTACTTCTGAATATGGGAAAGTGGATTGTCAAGTCTTGTTAGAGTGGCTTTTCTTGGATGAATAGGAAATGTTTTTTTCTTTCTCCTGGTTATGTCTGCCTTTATTACTTTATACTGCCAAGGGCAGTATCTGGCCCTTGGAACTGTTTATTTCCTGTGTGCAGAGAGAAACAGTGTGCAATCTTTTCATTGTTCCATTTTACTGACACAGGTTTAGGTAACGCCACGGAAACTATTCTTCTGGTCCAAGTGAAAGTCATATGGATCTTTGGTTCCTTTATCAGAGCCATTAGGGTTGTTTGTCATTTAACCTTTTAAGGTATGTTTAATCTTCACTAACTTGCCGGCATGCCTATTCTTCAGCCAGCATATGCATACACTTGCATATATATACCAGTTAAGCATGTTTATATATGCATATATAGATATCAATACCTCTTATATATATATATGTATATATATGATATTACATATATAAATATTATATTATATATATATATACACATATGCATGTAGACTCCTCATCTGAGCTTTGCCATTCAGAAACTCATCAGATACAATAAAACATAAACTCTAATTATAGCTCGCCATCCAAACAAGGCTGTAGGCTATGTCTACATCCATACATAGCAGAAGAATTACTTCTGCAGGCCAGCAAGGAACCCTGATTCCACCTGCACCCTGGCTGACATTGTTGAGATGGGTCTTCCTGCCTGGGTCACCATAACAAATGGAATCAAAGGGAATGCCTTTTGCTTTGAAGTCATGGCAGCCTGTGAGCATTCACAGTATTGTTTAGGTCAGGACATATGCAGTAACTGCATAACTCCTGGTAATTTCAGCGTTTCTAATCATTTGTCTCAAACTTGTTTTCTGTATATTTGCAGTCATAGTAAGTGAATTCAAGGCTGCTTTAAAAATAAATAAATATTTGTTAAGCTCTTGTTTATAAATTTGTAATGTAATGTTTTTATGTCATTTATATCTATGTGCTCTACAAGCTGTTGGTAATGAGCAAACTCAGGCCCTTTGAGTTAAACCTGATTAGCCCACAAACAGTTAAAAGATGGAAAGCAGCAGTACCTGTATTTCACTCATGCTGAATTAGCATCTACTGAAATTGCTCTGCAGGTACCCTGCGTACCCTGTGTCCCCAAGACTGTAGGCACCAGAGTACTTCCACACTGCCTTGGCTCCTTCCCAAAATGCAGGTGTGGGAACAAGCCAGGAGATTCAAAGACTCCAAGGCTGGCAGTGTGCAGGTACAATCAGGGAACACTTCAACTTGATGGAAATTGTCATTTCCTTAAATCTGGGAAGATGTATCAACCACTCCAAGATATGATAACTGGCAATAAATATTTTTAGCTAATGAACTCCTATGAACCCCTTCCTCCATTTTTTTTTCTTTCAGGGGGGCAATATCTGGCAATTGAACAGGGATTTTGTTTTATTTATTTTATTACTTTTTATTTTATTTTATTTTAATTTTATTCCTGTTTCCGTATGTTCTTTCTATGATTAAATTCATACTTGGCTGCAGTATTTTATGTGTCATTTCCTATCCCTGATCATAAACCAGGAAAGTCTCTTTCAACACATTCAGTTCACAGTGATGACACTGTAAGGATTTCTTCCAGCTCCTATATCTAAGAATGCATTTGTTTGTTTATTTATTGCAGCACTCTTCTTTAGTACTTATCACTAGCATCTCTAAACCAAAATAGTTTATGTTAGACACAATAGCACCAGGTGGTTTCTCAGTACAACCTTCCCAGATCATCTCAAATCACTACAGCTTTGCAGAAAATGATGGCAGCACTTTGGCTTCTGCAGGAGTGCCCATGACGCCCATACCAACAATGACTGTAAAGTCTATGTTTTGTAGTACATACAGGCTCAGCATTAAATAAACCTGCTCTCTTTTTGAGTGCTACTACCATGGCTCTTGAGGGGTAAGTAGAAAACATCATTCCTTTTGATTATATTTTACTTTGTTTATAAAATATGTAGTTTTATCCTATTTGTTTATTAAGATCTATCTACCTCTCCCATTTAATATTTTTTTTCTATTCAGATCTCTAAAAGGAAATAGTTGTCCAGTACTGCTGAATGCCTGTTATTAAGGAAAAAAGTATTTAAAGATTCAGAGATACCCCTGCTGTATCCTTCAATGGTTTTACAATCTCTTTGTTGTGTTTTTATCACTTCAGCATTGCACTAGCTTTCCTTTAGCTTTTGATGAAATCACTGGAATAACAGGCTCTTGGAAAGTGCTTTATCTGAGATCCCAAAGACAAGTTTGTTCCAAAATGTTCATGCTTTACAGTCTTCATATTTACTTGTCTGGTGATACTACAAAGTCTTTGCAAACGCTCTTATTCTTTCTCCAGGCCTTTGGTTACTTTGTTAGAGAGATGTTCTTTGTGAATTAAGTGTTCTTTGAGGATAAAATGTTCATCAGAAGTCTTCAGTGTTACATTTTCACCATTTTCATCATATTACTTAGAAATGACATAATTTTTATATATATATATTTTTACCTACTTTCCTAGGGTATATGTAACAAAGGGCTTTCCCTGCCTTCTCATTTAACTTTGTAGCAATCATGTAATGGGTCAGAGTAGGGCCTCCATCCAGCCCATTCAGCTGGATACCTGAAATTAAAACTCTCTGGTGGATTAATTTTTTGCATCCTTCTGCAGTTGTATATTGTTTTCCTTTCCCTCCCTTTGTACTTCTCCTTATTAGACTGTGTTCGCTTTCAACAGTATTTTGATAAAATGTAGGTAGACAAATGGAGGCAACTAACAATTAAATAATTAAAAAATAAAACTACTCTTTTCTAATGGTATAGACAGGGGGGATATATATATATATATATATGCACGTGTATATATCAGCATACACATGTGTGTATGCATGTATTTATATATCTGTTCCCTGAAAATATTCTTAACTTGAACATGGAGAACAAACTCTGGAAGGAGTTGCATTCAGAAGCTGTTCCTGCGTTCACAGGAACAACCCCAGTCGACCCTTGAGGATGGTCTGATAGATATGAATTGCTGCTGGCATTATGCAATTGGAGAAAGAAAGTGACTTTGCCAAAAAAATGAAGCCATTTAGTCATAAACACTGCAGCTAAGTTGATTCAGGGTTTATCTAAAAAAGCCCAGCTGGTTTGGTGTAAAATGAGAGGCAGCAAGCTAATTTGGATGTCAATTGTTTTTCAATAATGCTAATTTGTACTAAACAATCTCATTTACATAAGCAAACAAGGGCCAAATATTAGGCCAAGGAGCAAAATCAAAACTAGGGTTTGGCTATGGGGGAAAAGAGGCTGTTGGAACCACGGCTGACTAATACCAGGTTTTTCAGTCAACTTTCGGTCCCTAAGTCCCTCCCCTTCAGTGGCGTTGTGGACACCAATATCATTAAAGCCAAACCCATACAAGTACACTTATTTTCCTTAATTGTCCTTTGACAATAATCTGAGGGGTTCCCAGACCATGGGTTGAAAATTTCTGCAGCATTCCCTCTGGCCATTTCTTCTTCATTTTCTCCTTCATTCTTCTATTTCCTGCGTGACAATCTGCCTCTTTGGTGTCCTAAGATCTATTCACCCCTCACCTTACTCTTCTCTTTTGACTCATCCCATAAAGCAGACCCCTGGTTGAGCAGGTATGGGTCTTTCTCCCGAAGAACATGCAGAAGATTTTGCAGTCTCATCAAATTTAGGGCACGGCTTCTGCATCAGACTCCTGGATTCATTTCATGCCTTAAGCTTCAAATTGAACTGATGCCTCTGATGGGTAAGAATTTCCACTGAGTTTGTGCATTTGGCTATATCTGGGCTTTCAGTTACCTGAAGATCTCTCCGTAAGAAGCCCAGCTTCTCCCAGTCTCCTGGACAAAGTGGATGTGTAAAGGCAGCCCATTAACTGATTTCTTAAATCTGTCTCTTCTCAGTGAAAACTTTTTTCATTAAAACAACGACAACAATTTTCTGTTTTTTTTTGGTGAGGTAAAACTGGAAAACTGGAGTAGGGAAATTGAAAATCAGCTATGATCTTGAAACATTTTTCTTTAATGAGTGAAAAGTGGCATGATCTTTAAAGCAATATTTAAAGTTATGTTACTGCAATTTCAGTTAAGACTGTAAAAACAGCTACAGTTAATACCTGTTCAAAATGAAGTTACTTCATTCATTTTCTAGAATTAAGCAACTGTAATTCCCATATATCAAATTTATTGGTCTTAGTAGTGAATTAAGAACACATTTGACATAAACCTGTTTTTCCAAGCCTATTTTCCAGAAATATGAGTTTACCCTGTGTCATTTATTATTATATATTATATCTTTATAACATTACATCATTGTCATCTATTAACATACTATCTGAAAGCATGGGGTATACGAAACTTCTGGTTATGAGAACAATCTTGTTTCCTTATTTATCCAAGTATATTTTCTTTCTCATTTGAAGGAATGAACAGCTATACACTCCCAGGGATTTGGCTGCATTTTACCCGTCCTTAGCTGCTCAAGCACTAGTTACTTAGTCCAGTCTGGATACCTGGACTCACCCCCCCAGTCAGTGGACTTCTTGTGCCATTTCCCGACCTCCTTACCCCATGCAGCTTGTACAGTCATTAGGAGCGATTGGTTGCCTCTTGAGGTGCCAATTTCTCTTCATTAACTATGTAGGGAACACAGAGGCTAATTTAAAGACCTGAAATTTGGACAGATGAAATTAGATGCAATGAGACCTGCTCTTTGGTTGTACCACACTTCAGTCCCTAACAGTAGGTACTTTTATCGTTACCTGAGGTGAAGAACATTTGCTCATTTATTTCATAAATATTTGTACGAGCCCTCTTTGTGCTGAATAAATTAGACCCAATAGCTTGCTCCTTCCTAAAGAAGCAAAGGAATGTAGTTTCAATAAGCAGAGAACCACTGAAAATACTGCTCTTCTCAAATTTCCTTCCTGGTGTCTCAGAGACGAATGTCTTGGCTTCTTCCTCATACCTTCAGCATTCAGCAGTGTAGGCACAGTGTCGGTGCTTAGACCAGACTGCAGCTGCAATATTGCAGAAAAAAAAAAAAAAAAAAAAGTGGCCTAGAGTATTCAGACTATATAAATACAGTCCCAAGTCCTCTCCAGTGCAGAATCTGGCATTGGCCTTAATTATGTCATTGCACTGTGCTATGGTAGGCATTTGTGAAAGAAAGCTAACTAAAATGAAAAGATCTCACCAAATTCCCAAACACTCCTTTACAGTCATATAGAGGCTCAAAAATCCATGCAAATTTTTTCCTCATTCATCTGTGACAGAACAGAATTACTGTGCATGATGATTTACTATCTCTGAAGAGACATATCCTTTTTATTTCTAAGCCTAAGAAAAAAAAGCCTCGAAGTGCAAGTGCGTTTAGAAAAATTAAAATAAAATAAAATAAAATAATAAAATAAAACATCAACAAAAAAAAATGGCTCCAGAAAAATAAAAGTCACTTTCAAAAGAAAAGCAGGTGCTTCCTTAAATTAATTAGACAAACATTTCTACCATTGTCACATGTCAATATCCTCTAAATCATTCCTATATTTTTTTCCCTTTATCTTTGTACCTACCACTCAGATCAAGCTTTAAGTGTATAAAGCATCATTAAGATTTTCTAACCTTGTTGTGCTCTCACATTCTTGCTTAATGAATGGTAATAAAATTTAGTCAAAGGGAACTAGAGGTTACACTAGTCACAGAAAAGCAGTTGTTGTGCAGTCTATTTCTTGTTAAGTATACGTGTCCTTTTTTCCACTGGCAGTCATACACTATACTGTGACCCAAAGGTTCTTGGCTATTTATTTTTTTTTTTCACACATGTCTATGCAGGAGCATGGATTCCTCAGAGTGGGCTTTGGTTTGCCCCTGGCCTTTTAGGCATTCTTTCAAAGCATGTTCTTGCAATAGTAACCAATTAAACTAGTTACTAAGAAAGAAGCATGTTTCAGCACTTAAGTTAATTGAACTGTTACAAACTAAATATGATTCCAAATTGTTTCTGTATTCCAAATCACTTCATGCATGCAGATAAAATGAAAAAATTACTAAATCGTTTTGAAATGTGCAAATCAGGCATACAATACTGACATTTAGATCTGTGACCTGATCACAATGTAGTAAGTACCTTTAAAAACTTTGTGGATTTTAAAGCTGTCATATGAAACCCTTGAACCACTGCTTGATGTGATATTCAATAAGTGGAAGTCAGGCTGCAATCAAATCATGGAACTGTCTGCATCAGGGTTTTACTACCAATTTACCCAGAAAATAATCTTTCCCTGATTCATTTCACGGGCCAAGTAAGAAAGGAGGAATGACTTAATGTATAAAACACCATGCTTTATTCTTTGGGACCTTGGTTTGAGTTCAATTTGTGGTCCTAACTGAAATGAGCAGCTCAATCTCCAATGAACAGTAGTCCATATCGTCGAACTACCACACACAATTAGGCACAATTGGCTGTCTCTGCTTAGAAGTTAGAGACTGATTTAGCATGGAGACTAAATCACTTCTTTCAGCTGTAAAGTGGGATGGCCCTTTCTGGGACTCTGTGGCAAAACAAAACAACAAACAACAAACAAACAAACAGAAAAAAATCCAAACCACCATATTGTTTCTTTATTTCAGGATTTCTCCAGTACAAGAAAAATAAGGGATAGGAAAAGCTTTGTTCTCTTATAGTAAAAACAAGATGGCAGACCTGATTTGCATTTTTTCTCTTGTATTAGGGAGCAAGTAACTACCATAACTGGCAGAATGATGGTGAAAGTACTGGTACAGGGAACAAGTGGACACTGCTAAAAAGGGAAAGGGACAAAAAAAGAAAAGATGAAGAAGAGAAATGATGCTGGAAGCTGGCAAAAGGTGTCCCCTCTGAATTCTGGAGCAGGAGAAACGCTTGCTGCATCTATCTAGTTACATGTCATACATGACCACAGTGTTGAAGGGTTTAGCTGTCCTGGGATTTAAACATGTCACTACTGGGATAAGCTGCACTCCTACAAAACAGAGTAGTGTAAACTCTTTTGCCAGTAGAATGAGTGCCTTAGTGGTGAAGCTGTAGCAGAGAGGCGATTTGAGAATATCAAGGTTTGCACGGTAGCATGGGGAGGAGAGGGTGATAGTTGGATGGGCTGTGCGAGCCGCAGAGAGCTCAGCAAGGGGCGAAGGGAGCTGCAGAGCTGCTAAGCAGGGGATTATAGGGAAGCCGAAGGAAAAAATGAGCCTACATCAGTGTGGTGTAAAGATAGAATTAAATTGAGTCACTGGATCTCATTCACAATACACCAGCAGAGGATATTGGCTAGTACTATGGAAAAGAGAGATTTAGCATCCGCACCTAGCGATTTCCTAAAATGTAAGGATCAGAGCAAGTCTTTACTATATTATTAGGTATAAACAGGCTCTGTCAAGCACTGGAAGACTCAGAGTGGTGCTGCACTTTGAGAAACAGGTCACGGCAGCTTGGCAGAAGGCGGCATGGGCAGGGCTGCACTGCTTTTTGAACCTGAGCTGGTGCAAGTGGGCTGCCTCTGCAGCTTCAGCTGGATGGGACATCCTCACATGGCACTCCACTGTGACATACGGGCATGGTGGGCAGCTGGAGGGGGGTGACTAGACCTTGCCCTGCAAACTTCTGTTCAACTTTGTATACTAACATTAGACCTCAGAGGAAATTGGCAAGCTTTTATTTTTGATGGTGGCTTTTTTAGCTCTTCTCAGGGATTTCAATAATTTTCATTATGAACTATACTAGCCTCTTTCATCTTAGGAAGAATAGACTACAATCGGGGGTATACAGCAGCTCTTCTTTTTTAGCTGCTGGAAATAAGTTAATAAATGCAGTCACAATACAGGGTATACCATTCTCATTCCTTATTGATACCAACTATACTGTAACAATGAATTTCAAAGTGCTGCTGATGTAAACTCTACCTGAAGCCTGTTTGATCTCAGATAAGCATCTTCATCCCATTCTTCATTTCAAGAAAAGAAAATCTTACTGCACAGCAACATATTCATCTGCTTTGGGTTCAGTTCAAGATAAGCCATGCTTTGCAGAAAACCTAATTAATATCAATCACAAGAAAAACAGAAATTGGAAGGAAATGTGCTTTCATTTCTTGATAAACAGGTCACCCATGATACGTACGCAAATGGACATACTGATTTGCTTTATTATGCAAGTATCAGAAAAGAAACAGTCCCTGTAGGGAGGGGGAGGAATAAAGAATAAAGGGGTAGTTGCACTCACACTCTGGTGTAAATTATAGAGTAACTTCATGGTGTTAAACAGGAATCCAATGGTAGGACTTCAGACCAGAATTAGGTTCTGCAATGGCAGGTTTAATGGCATTTTAAAAAGTGTTTACTTCCAACATTCAGAATAAAAATTATTAATTAGAGTTCATAAACATGTTTTAATAGATCCTATAATGTATTTCATGCATTTCTTTTTTCCTTTCTCCTCCCTCCTGCCAAAAGTAAAGTCATGACTTATGACCTAAGAGACCTTATGGGCTTAGAATAGAACACTTAGGGATAAATATTCATATTTGGAAAAATGCATGAAAATCAGAGCAGCTAGCTTCTGTCACTCATCCACTTCACATAATAGCATTTCAGATGACCTTTGAGGAATTTTGTATGTGCTCACTTTCCCATCCATGGATTTTAGCCTTGGATCTGGTTATATAAATTCTGGCTATATAGCTACTCTCAAGTAGTATCAGACTTGCTTTGGATACGATTCACAAAATTTTCTTGCACAAAACAGAGTTATGCTCTTATCTGTGCTCTTGGTAATACCGGAAAAGAGAAGGGTTGGAGGAAAGGTCACCAATCCTTAGAGAGGTCCCTGCCTTGGTCGTCCATCCACCTTTAAAGTCCTTGATGTTAGCATTTCAACTGACAGTAATGGTATAAATCAAGCCTGGGAAGAAACACAAGAGTCAGGTGGTTCAGTTTTATTAAGGCATTCACTCAACAAAGAATTTATCTGCGTAAAATATTACCCCATTTGGGCACAAGTGAATATTTTAAAAAATATATATATGTTATTAAATAAATAATTTTTAGCTGCTTTGAGCTCCTCAGTATTCCAGTTTTCTTCTAAGATTGCACTCGATTGTCTTCGTATGATTCAACTCTTTTAGCTGCAACATCATTTGGCTTTACTCACAAGAAACAAACCAACCAAACCAACCAACCAAAAAAAAAAAACCTAAAAAAACAACAACAACAACAACAAAACACCACCACCACCACCAGAACAACAAAACACCAAAGGACTGATCTGTTCACATACAAAATGTTTAAAAGAAAGGTCCAAGCACTGAATCATTGGGATGGCTGGTACATGGTAGCTGAGGAGGCATTCTGTTCTTCCCCCCCCCCCCCCCCACCTTCTCTCCTTAATGCTCATCATATGACAACATTTAATATATTTCAGGTGATGTGTCTTCACAGCCCCTCCTTTTATATATTTAGTGATATGATATGTTTCTCTTTGAGAATGGTTTTCTTTTAGCATCTTGTGCCATTACTGAGGAAGTTTCTGGTGCTATGTGTCACTCCAAGGACATAGATATCTGCTGCCCGTGCTGAAAGGTTTATTCCAATAGGATAATGGGGAAATAAAATAGCTGGAAAAGCTGCCTTTACCATCTTTGAAGAAGATATACATAAAAATAAACATAAAGAATGGAAAGTGTTGTCTAAAGATGAAGCTACAGACCTTGGGCTAATTCCTGATTGAATGAGCAAACCATTAGCACACTGTTATTTAGCCAGTGGTCTGTACAAGCAATTTTTGTCAGTGCTTGTTGGCAGATATTATTAGTGGACTACAAGCCAGTCCTTAGCTGTTTCTGAAAATCAATGCAAGGAAAGGAAAGGAAAAAGGAAAGGAAAAAGGAAAGGAAAAAGGAAAGGAAAAGGAAAAGGAAAAGGAAAAGGAAAAGGAAAAGGAAAAGGAAAAGGAAAAGGAAAAGGAAAAGGAAAAGGAAAAGGAAAAGGAAAAGGAAAAGGAAAGGAAAGGAAAGGAAAGGAAAGGAAAGGAAAGGAAAGGAAAGGAAAGGAAAGGAAAGGAAAGGAAAGGAAAGGAAAGGAAAGGAGAGAAAAGAGTGTAGATTAAGAGGTACCAGACAAGCTAATGTTTCTTTCTCCATATTTTTTATTCATTTCTTAGTGCTTATCTGCACTGACACTAAGATATGACCCATCCAGTCTAGCTTTAACTGCAGAGTCTGTCTAGCAATCTAGCTGCAGTCTAGTTGCATCAATGCCAGCTTACTGCCAAAATACATCCCCAGATTCTCTGTTTTCTTGAAACCCACACATGTATTTTCTGCTGAAGCTTCCCTAGCTGAAAGATAGCTTAGGCTATGGCTGTGTGCTATGTCTGTAGTAATAAACCTTGCCTACAGCACGGTCCAACTTCACAGAATGCATCTGGCTATTGTATTAAGCTGTAAATAATATGGGAAGTAGGCAGATAGATGGATTTATGTTGCTACTTTTCAAGAAACTGTGGCTTTGAGGCATAGTGCATGTATCTGTCAAAATAATACACACAGCTCTGCAGTTAACTCTTTACAAAGGATTAAAGTTTAGCTCCTAATAAGATCTTCTCTCTGATGCTTTGCATTTGCTGCCTAATATGATGTGAAAAGTCTGTACAAATTATGAAGAGAATGTAGGAATTCATGCAGATCTGAAATACTCTGTTCAAAGGTGGATATCTGGAATAGAAAACAACAACAACAACAACAAAACAGCAGTCCAGACAAAAGCATTTCTTGCACATTGTAAGAAGCAAACTAGAATCAAACCTTTATTGAAGTTCAGGAATTATATAGTCATGTCTTTTTTTCAGTTGGGTTTCTGTAAGGCAAGAGAACCAGAAAACTGCAATACTCCAGATCACATTTCTCCAAGCATTTCAGATGAAACACTCTCCCCCTTCCCAGATATCTAAGAAAAAAAGTAAATTTGAAAAGTTTTAACTATTTAAAAGGAGGTTGTTTGAACTTTACCATTATTTATTACCTATTTACTTCATTTTTCTTTTCTTTCTTTTTTCTTTTTTTTTTTTTCTTTTTCTCCACCATTTTGAAAATTTCTTCTCCACAGCCTCCTTTTTGCAACATATGACTCTTTGCATGAGGGAAAACAGAAACTACATGGCAGCTCCTCAGCAGCTGTTTTTCTAAGTTAGCTGTTGCTTATTTTCTAGTTGGGAAGCATTTTAGCATATGGGCTCACCTTTACTAAGTGATACTGTCGTTCTGCACATAGCCACTGAATAACTAGGATTTTGGAAGCAATAATGACATTATTAAAAACAAAATGGAAACAGGAAAATAGCATTTAAAATTCATCTAATTTTTAGTTTTTAAAATAAAGACTAAAGGAATGCTAAAATCTGTAGAAGATCATAAGTTTCAGGATGATATATCCTTTCAGCTGAAATCATAGAGATGCTGTATTATAAAAGGTAGAACAGAAGCTGACAAAACTTAAGGAAATTCAGAGTGAGCAAAATAGTTCCTATTTAGGAAGAACTCAGAAAAGTGGCAACTAGATTAAGTACTGGTACTGCTTTAGAAACTCTGGAAGTCTAAAAAATTAAGTTAGGAAAACAGGAGTAAGTGGATTTAAACAAGGATTTGCTGTATCATAGACTTGATGGAAGAAAGATGCATCAGTAAGATGCAACACTAGAGAAGAAACTCTGGGAAGATAAAGCGTTTCCTGGAGGGGGAGTAATGGTGCAACATGTAACAGTATTCTGAGTATTAAATTTTATGAATGATTTAAGTATAACAGATACCAAGGATTCTATACAGATGGTAATTCTATACCTACCAACTGAAATGACAGAGTTGCCTGTTGCTGTCAGCCACCTATTCAGATTAGTTCTAATGCCTCATGGTGACACACAGTAAGATCAAAGACTCTACCATGATAGGATAATTCAGCTGCAAATTAAGATGCAAATTAAGATGTCTCAGACACAATATGATGCCAAGGTTAAGTTTTTTTGGTGTAATGAATGATTGTTTAATGCAACGGATAGCCAGGAGTCCCAGAGGAGAAAAGCAGCTCTTTATACTACTAGAAAATCAAGTTCAAAATGTTGTTATTGATAAGCAAGTCTGACAGTGTCTGTGATGTACCTATATTCAAAAACCTTGCTTGAACAACAAAATCTAAATCCAAAATATTTCAGAAAGTGAAACTTTTTTTTTTCTTATTTAGCCTTTTACTATTTTAACTAAGACAGCAAAATCTCTTCTTTTTACTGTAGTTGTCTGCTGTAAACAGCAGCTCCAGGTGAGCTTCGGCTTTCCTAAAACCATCTTTATATGCACAGGCCTTTCGTAAGTCCTTCCAGAGACTGAGAAACAAAGAAAAATAAGAAACAAGGGGAATTCACAGGTGAACATGGCAAAAAAAAAGGGAAAATAGTTAAGGTTTATGAAGTGCAGGATAGCATAAAAGGTCTAGAAATTTTTCTTGAATTTGCTGAGGATGCTAAGCTATTCAACTTAAGTAAGCCCCAAATGTATGCAGACTATTGCCAATGGATTGTACGAAACAATAAAAAGGCAGATATATTTGAAGTTGATAAATGCAATTTAACGTGTTTAGAAAAAAGATCTACACGTCATATTCATAATGTTAGCTCCACACTCTGTACTGGTCAAGCAAATAAGATGAGTCAAGCAAATAAGATGAATGGTAGGAAGCACTAGGAAGACAATAGCAGCAGTAAACTTCAATATATGATTATTTAAACCTATTCTGACCATAGCTTCAATAATACAGGCTGTTCTATCTCTTCAGTCTTGAAAAGTATATTGTAATATTAAAACAGGCTGGAAAGAGGAAGGATGATCAGAGGACCAGCTTCTGTATGAAAAATGACTAACTAGAGAAGAACACTTCAGCTTGGAAAAAACATAACTGAGGGACAGATGTGAGGGACATGATGAAAACATGAGCAGAAAGAAGAGAGATAGAAAGTTATTATTCACTGAGTATCATCATCAATACATCAGAAGAACATCAAATCTAACTGTAAGATGTCTCAAACACAAAAAGAGAAGGAATTTCAGAAAAATGTGAACAGTTAAACTGTGCACTTGATTGTCACAGGAGGTCAGTGGAATATGCCAAATTTTACATGTATTCGGAGAGCAACCGGGAAAATTAATGGAAAAAAAACATCCAGAATTATTACTACGAGGATACTCAGGACAAGTTCAAGCTGCATATCACTAGAATGTGGAAGACTTTACCAAGGGAAATAGCACTGTCTAGATATATCCGATATGTCCTTCCAGCTCAGTCTGTCCTAACACCCTTCACTAGACTTTATATCATACATTATATATATAGGACACACACACACACACACACACAAACATCTATATGTTTGTGTATTACAAACATATATGTTTGTGTATTACACAAACATATTCAGTACAACAGAAGCAATGATCATTTTTTTCATTTGTCCCAATTACCCACATGTGGTTTATAAGGAATCCATTGATTTTATAACCTGAAAGAAGCTGAATCGGGCACTAGGATGATGAAAAGTATGTTCTTAATGGTCATTGGTCTGTCCATCTTGAAATCAGCCTAGGAGTGCCAAACATGCGGCTGGGGAGAAATAGGAAAAAAAAAAAAAGAGGGAAATTAGTTTTCAATTGCTCATTTAGAATTGCTAGTTTCAATCAATGACAATTTTAAGGCATTAAACACATTCCAGAGTAACTTGTCAAAAATAAAAAAAACTGCAGTTGCTGACATTCTCAGAGGTTTTTTAATAAGATCAGGGTCAGTGATGGGAAATAAGCAGGAAGATGAATAGGATGTCAAAATTAAATTGAGTTCCAGAAGAGTTATCTTAAGTTACCAGAAAAATAGAAACTCATGAAACTTTGTCTCAAACTAAACGGGAAATGCATGTTTTAGCTCAGAATGTAGTGCGAAGGCTGATGACTATCTTTAGAGGTATTAACAACCCATGCTATTTTAGCAGCATGAAAAACCTTCATCGTTTGAATTCTGGAACAGAGAAGGTTCTACTTATTGTAAATCCTAATGATTTCTGCTGCACCAAGCTCTTTCATTTTTATACAGGAAACCCAGATTAATTGTTTCAACCATCTGACTATCCATTACAATCAGAGGATGCACTTCTTGTTAAAGTTTCAGTATTGTTGAATAAAATACCATTTTAACAACCCATATGTCCATGTTTTTGTTTTGTTCTGTTTTGCTAAATGCTGTAGCACTTCGTTTTCTGGAGTGTAAATACACTATTGGCCAGGCTGTCATTAATCATCATTGTTGTCAATGAACAGAAATCCAGTGAGAGAAAACAATTGAATGTCTAGGACTGCAGAACAGTTCAGGTTTCTGAATGACCATTCTGATTAATAATGTTAGGTTCATCTAGGAATTTGTCTGTGCACCATTTAGGAATTCTGCTCGGGTCTGCGGTCTCACTACATGTTTATGCTGCTGCTTTAAATACTCTGTCTACCTACTCCTTAGCCTTGAGAGGCAGAATACTGGGTCTGAATAAGAGGGTCATTAAAAACAGTTGGTCTTCTCCAACCAAAATTATGGAATGAATTAATCATGGGAAAATAAACTTTCTCTAGCTTGTCAGTGGATGAAAACCTGGAGTTTTAAGGACTGGAAAGCCCCTGGAAGAAAACAAAAAGACCAAGAAATGTGTAAATGCAGGGCTAAGTAAAGACAAGTTTGCCAAGCAGGTAGGCACACAGGAATAGATTATGTGCTGGGTAATGCAGCTGAGCAGGGGGGACCTGGAACTCAAAAAGTCAGTGACAGTTTTTGGATACTGGGAAGAAAATGGAAATGGAGATGTTTCATGTAGATCTCTTTGTGCGAAATAAAAAAAGATCACTTAGTGAGTCCTGTCTATTTGCTTTGAGTAGCAAGACTGCTAGTGAAATTGCCCTCAAGAGTGGAGGTCTGGGAAAGGATGTTTTTAAACTTTTTAGGATCTCTGTTTCCTATTTATGGGTTAAACAAGAAACACATAATGTTATATTTAACAAGAGTACTAAATGAAGTAGACCTGAAAATGATGGCTGGAGGCAGCCCTGGTGCAAAGGAGAGCTTAAAAGTGCAGTGACCCAACTTGTAGGTCACAGCAGCTTGGTGGAATCTCATGAAGTGACTGGATGGTCTTCATAGAAAATGTTAGAGTTTATTTCTTGGCAAAGTCCACAATATAAATGTTGGGTCTTTTGTGTGTCTGTTGCTATATTCCAACTAGTGAGTTAACTGTACTATTGATAAAAGTACCCTGTAGATTAATTTTATAGTTACACTTACCCATATCAAATTAGTGCTGTTTGCTCCCCTAAAACTTCGGATTTTGGTTTAGGTTCTGCTTTTAGCTGGAAACTGGCATTTTATGTCTCTTTAATGTACAATACAGTCTCTTAACTAAATGTCATTTCACACCTTCTTGGTTCTCCAATAAGGTGTTCTCGCCTTACTACTCTCCAAAAAGAGCTGTTGTAGGGACTTAGAGCATCATTAGTTTCTGTGCTTAAACATGGAAAATGATATATAAGAACTAAGCTTTTTTATTCTTAATGTTTTCGTATGCTTACAGGGAACTGAAAGTCCACAGGGGACAGAAATAAAAGTGGAAATATAGTAACATTTTACTAATATAGGAGTGGCTGTGAAAGAATGAATGTTATGCTCCTGAGTTCAGGGAACGTCCATGCAGAAAAAGACTGACTCACCTGAAATCAGAAACAAGAGAGCACCCTCATATGCTATGTGGACACAGGAATATGCTGGACTCTCTCACTTGTGCTTCTTTTATACCTCTTAATTTGAATCCTGGGACATGAGACTGCCTATCAGATAATGCAAATGATGAACTCAGATGTATCAGGCTATTCGATGTGTGGGTGCAGGACAGACATGTGTTGGATGTGCATCTTCATGACTCATGTCATACAGTGAGGTACTGGTGGTGAGGTAAGACTGATGGTGAGAAACGTACCACTGCAAGGGTTGCTGGTGACTGCTGCTCCGTTAAGCTCAAGGGCAACCTGACATACCTCCTTTTTCCCCTGGAACAGGCTCCCAGGCTTCTCCTCCAGACTGAATGCAATGACATGGTGACATCTGTGCATATATATGCATGAGTGTCTGAATCAGAGCCATAGGCATAGGTTTTGTACTTAGTATTTACTCCAGGCATGATGGAGGAAAGTATTAAACTTGCTGATAAGTTTTCTGTGTTAACAGTTTTTAAAGAAAAGGCAGATATTCTGGGTGACTGTGCGGATGTTTATTTTCTTCAGTAATTTAAAATCTAATGACTTTCATGGTTAATCCTGTTTCCTTTGCAGCTGCTTTATCTCTTTTGATAATGATGTAAGCTTGGATGTAAGTGTGAAGGGCATAAGTTTACACCTGGAAAATCACTGAAGTCCTCTATTTAATCATGCAGATCTGTCTCACAAAGACCTGAAACCTTGCGAGGGCCTATGTACTACGTTTATTCCAGTGATAATATCCATTTCTGTCCTAATGCTTTCACTGAAAATTGAAATTGCCTGCTTCCCAGTCCTAGAAATATATAATTTCCTGTATATTTCTTCCTCCTACTTATTCAATCCCTTCTCCTAATCTAGCTCAGCGTTATATGTATCGGCACTGCTGACAATTGAAGGAAGTGAATTTAGAGTGGTTTGCTTTGCAGAAGATCTGACTTTGCTGTTGTTATTGGGACAAAATTCAACGGTTTCGTTAGTATATATAGAATCTGCTATAAATAATTAAAGTCAGAATTCAGAGAATGGAAATGGACAAAGTGTTGGAAGAAATGATCCAAGATATCGGAAAACAAATTAAAAAAAAAGTCCCATGAGGAATAGGAAACCCTGGAGAAAAATGAAGTTCTTCAGTTTAGGCATATACTGCTTTTTCAGGAGGTATTCCCAGTGAAACATTGGTGGGATAGAGGGTTTCTCCATATTTCACTATTCCCTTTGGCTTATGAACGTCAAGGGCAGTTTGTGTTTCTTTCTGGAAATGAGGTAGCTCAGAAGTAGCTGAGCCATATGACACAACCATGACTCATTTCTTGACTCAACTGAGCTCAAGAAGAATAATGGAGGAGAATAGATAAAGCTAGTGCAGAAAATAGAGCGCCATTTCAGTCAGTTTATTTGCTCTCTAAATGAAATAGGTAAAATTCTGAATCTCAAAGAAAAAGTAGATTATGGTAGCAAATTGCATAAACACTGCAAAATCAAAATTTCTATGTAAAGCTGTAAATTAAAGTTAAAAAGAATCATTTTTCACCCACTTAATAGCTTGCATGAAAATGAATAGAATTCCATTTTTGTATTGTATTACTTCTCTATTGAATTAAGTCTTTGTCCCATTTAAAAGCCCCATCTTGTTCTGTCAATCTCTGAAGAAGCTATTCAGCAGCCAACCAACACAACAGACTTTCTCTATGCTGAATGCTCTTTTTCATTTTTGCATTGTGTCCTAGTCTCTTGTTATAATGGTGCTGCTACCAGAACTATAGACAACAGTATGTCAATATTTCTATGCCAAACCCAGTTTTATTAGTAGATGTTTGTAACAAGACCATTCTAATTTGTATAATCAAGATGAAGTTAAATACAATTATTCTCCATCCTGACACTGATTTCCTCTAAAAATATTCTTTATTTTCTCAATCATTTTTAAAACATGGACAATCAGAAGCTAAAATGTGCTGAAGTTGCAAAACTCCGTGTTGCTGGCTATTCCTTCTCAAGTAGAAGGGGAGAAGAAAGGATAAGATGCCATGTACACATTTATCATGAGTATTTTGACACAAAACACTGGAGGACAGGGAATTTCTTGTCATAGCTGAAATAATTTTTTGTCTTCAGAATGTTTATTTTGACCTTGCTCTGCAAAGTAAGAGACTCTCTGTAGCTGCAGATGTGTTTTATCTTCCATTTAAATAATTTTTGTATGTAAATTGTATTTTTTGTACAAATTATATAATTTGTATCTTTTTGTTCGGTTGTGGGTTTTTTGTTTGTTTGTTTGTTTTCTCCTCACAAGTGCAGAGAACACAAATGACAGTTGTGTCTATGCCATGTCTATTTTCAGGCAACGTGTTTGTTCTGACCATGGCTATGAGTGTGAAGGGAAAAGATAAGCTTGTAGAAACTATGGCCTCATTTACATACTATTTTTAGTAAAGACCAATTCTTTCATCTTTGTAATGACTTCACTTCTTGCACAAGGTGAACTAAAAGTGGAATTTGTTTCTCCCTTGGTAGTATACAGCAATGAACTGTATTGCAGCTGTCCAGCTTTCAGATCTGCTGAGTTTGAAGTCCCGAACTCTTTACATGTGCAGAATTTATAGGCTGTTTTAAAATAATCCTGAAAATTTAACCAAGGACCAAAAGATTGTTTGAATTCCACCTAATATTGTGGTAGATTTTCAGAGAACCAGGCATTTCTTTCAATACTGAAATTAATAGTCTAAGGTAAATCAATTGCATGGTTTGCAAGTGATACTTACAGACAGAGCCTAACAGCTTGGTGCTGCAAAGGAGCTCTCCCCTTTCTTCTCGTGTCTCCTTTTCCCTCTCATGCACTCTGCCTCCATTCTGCCCTCTTCCTTGCACTATTTCAGACATCTTTTGGCCCTTCTACTGGGCTGATTTATCTACTGCCTAAACAAGCAGCTACCTACATTTTTGCTGACTTAGTTTTCTTTTGAGCCAGTGAGCTGAGTCAGTTCAGACAAGCTCTGATGGTGAATGGTGGGGGAACACACAACCAGGAGCACTGAAACAGAAGAATGGGTCTGCTGGTAGTGAACTGTGAGATCATCTCACCCTATTTCAATGAGCTGCACCCTGTGTAATCTGCAGTATTGCGAAAGCATAACTACTGCCATATCTCCAACATAGCTGGCCAGAACTGGGGCTCAGTGATCCTTACGTAACAAGAATTTGAAATATTTTCTTGCTCATGTATTTTTGTTCAAGTTCATAGCCTGCTTGCGAAAGTGGCTTGCTGGCTCTGCCTCTCAGAGGAGCGCTGGGGTGGTCGGGATTAGCACCACACCGTGCACGGATGATACAGCTGGTGGTGCTGCTCCTGGACCCATGCAGTTTAGCATCACATGCTACGATCACTTGCAGGCAGCTTGTTATAAAAAAACTCCAATGTCTGCTCAAATCCTTGAGCTGGAGAAGCATGTTAGGTCTGCCAGACTAAAGCTTCATGTATTTTTTAGTGAGCAGAAGAGGAGGGGTCTTACGCGTGAAATTTCACCCCTGGATAAATGCACACCAGGTGAAATTTGCATTTATTCATATTTTTTATCTGAATTTTGCACTAAAAATCCCCAAATGAATATGAATATCAGCCTCTGCTCACAGCCTTGCTCTTTATGCTTTCCATGGTAGTAAATTTGACTCCTACTAACAGCAGGTGAAACTGCTCTTCGTGGAATAAAAGAGACTGCTTAAAATCTTTAACTCTTTTCTTGATGGATTGATGCAGCCATTTATGAATGCATATGTTTAAAGCTTCATTTATATTTTTAATTAATAACTCCATGTGATTTTATAGCATTTGCCATTGCTTTATCACAAAATAAAGCCCTGACTTTGGCAAGCTGAAGAGGATGAACTCTCCCAGTCTTCTCACTCTTCCTTGATGATGCCAGTCACCCTTCCCTGCATGTTTTGTTATATGCCTTCATTCTCTCAGCCATGGGTGTCCAGAACTTTACCTAACATTCTGGATGACAATTTCCCAGAACTATGGTATGAACAGAATTTTTACCCCAAACAGAAACTTATCAACATAGGAAACAAAAGAGCAAGGCATGAAAGCTTTCCTAATTCTGACTATATTTCTCTGAGTTTGTCATAAGACCATGTTTTTAGATTTCGGTTCTTAAGTACATCTCAGTGTGAGCTCATAAGGATATATGTTGAGTAAACTGGATACGACCTTTTCTTCTCTTTTTTGACCCCTTTATTTCCAAGGGACAAATGGAGTTTATGCATGAATTCCTCCAGTAGAGCATTGCTCTGTGTTAGTTTGTGATTTCGGCTGGCTTATTCACCCGGAGACCACCGCTCTGTCTCTGAGATCATACTGCTCAGTGAAGTTTCATGTTCTGTCCCTTCCTAAGAAGAATGATTAAAGTGCAGAGATACACTTAGTGTGACTGAACGTCTGGAATGTACAATATGTGTTTGACAGTACAAAATGTTACCAAAATACCAAAGGGAATTGATACCATAGATAATGCCCTACATTTTACACTGAAGTATTTATTTATTTTTGCATTTATCAATATTTCCAGTTCTGTCACACAGTCTTTTTTATGCTTAACGTCTCAGTAAATATGATTTTCTTTCAAGGAGTTATATTCCTCTCTTTTAAGTTAACATCCATTGCTATATTGCATTAAATGTTCATTGCTGCATGGCAATTCCAATCAATCAAGCACTGTCTCTCTATTCTGTTGTACTTTCTACTAGTGGAAAAGTTTAAGTACCCATTATTCTGGGCTGAAAAATGAGGAATATAAGCTCTGCAGAAACAGCTAATTGATTGACATGGTGGAATGCCATGTAATTTAAGAGTTTTTCCCAGGAAAAAAATTGCTAATCCTAAAATTGCAAATTATGTACATTTTCCAAAAAAAGGACAATTAGAGGAGTTAATTATCATACAATTACGGTAATGGAAAGAAAAAACCCAAAAACTAATCAAACACGAACAGCTTGTATAACCATTAACCAAGCTATGGTAAACCATTACTTAACTCTGACTTAAGAGATCCATCATGGGATTCATGGCAGTCAGTTAACTAATGCTTAAACAATTCCCCAGTAATTTAAAGCTGTGGTAAATGGCATCGCTCAACCAAGCAGTCAGTCTTAGTCTATATAGTTATTTTTAACTGGTATGAAGTTATGCTAACTCCCTCCTCCCTCTCCCTGCCTACATTGCAAATGCTAACGAGTCTTTACTAGCTGTGTGACACAGTATCAAGCCTTTTTCTGAAGTCCAGGCAGATGATATTCATTGTATTTATTTTTTGAAAAAAAAAAATTTCTTCACTTAAGAGTAGTGTCAAATGAATAAGGTGCAATCTGCCTTGGCTGATTTAATCTTAACTTTTAATAAAGATATAAAGATATAAACCTTTATATTTTTTTCCTTTGTTTTAATTATTTTTTACTTTAAAAGTTGTTCAAAAATGGCATATTATCAAGATCAATCTAACAGCTGGTGTCTATCCAACACTTTTGTTTTGTTTTGTTTTCCTCACCCTCACTGATTAATAACCAGTTGAACTAGCGAAGGTAGGTGAGTTGCATAAGGTGGACAAAAGTTGGCTGAAGTGGATGTGACCCTGGTGATCATTGAAGAAGAAAGTGATAGACAGGACTGAGGCTACTTCTGGAGCTTTGCAGTGGCTGAAGAAAGGTTCTGTACTTATTTAGTAATTTTACTTCTAATCTGAGGATCAAAAGTGGGAGCGAACTGATAAATTATGCTAGTGACACAAAGCTGGGTGGCATTGCCTTTGCAGAGGAGGATCAAAATATCACACAGGAACAGCTGGATCACTGAGGACAGAAGTAAAAAGAAACGGATGAAATTTAATAGCACAAAGTTCAAGGTCACACAGTCTCAGGCCAGCAAGAATTTCTGCCAAGAACTAGCAGCCTGTATCTTCGAAACAGCTGAAGAGAAGGAAAAGACTTGAGGCTACTATCTGATCACAGGTGAGCAGGAAAATGAAATTCATTCTGTGTTTTGTTTGGCATTGAAGACACTTTTTGTGCCTTTCTTCCCACACCTCACAAGGCACTCATTGCTGTCCTCATGCCACAGATTACAGTCTCCTCACTTGTGCCAGTGCAATGGTATCACTCTGTAAATTAGACGATGTGAAAAAAAGTTGGAAGCTGTTTCAGGTGAAGTAATTCCAAAGGCCATGATGAAGTACCAGTGCCTGTGGGGGGTTGTGTCATGGGGAAGAGTTGTGTGCAGTCCTGGTCAGACATGTGCAAGAAAAATAATGCAGTGTGAAGGAGGTGCATGGGCGGACTATGAGGCAAAATTTGGAGTACAGGGAGCTTATCTTACTAAAGGACATAAAAACATCCTGGCTAGTTTTGCTTAGCAAAATGAAGTCTTTGAAAAGACATGATTGCCATAAATATATGGGGTCAGAGGAGGAAAAATAGACACAGGCAGAGGAGGGGAAAAAAACACGTAAACTGTTGAAAAATGTTACCGTGACAAGTAGATCTAAAGCAGAATTTATTTAACACAGGTATATTTTGACCTGCAAATCAGCATCTGGTTTCTAATCACCAGCTCTGCAAACGGGTGAGCTCTGGTCCAGAACCATCTGCCTAGTGGGACAGAAATCTATTCGTGTCAGACTGGAGATTGATTCGTTAAGAAAAAATATTTGATATGGTGCCTGTGATAGCAGGGGCATGAACTGTGTCTCAGGAGGCTTCCAGCCCTACATCCCCAGGCAGTGGAAAACATCTGATGTAGGCAGTATGCAGAAGACTGCTCTGTAACGAGTACCTGATGAGCTTTTTTTGTGATAAAATTCAAAGTTTTGCTTTCAAATACATATATTTTCCTGTGGACATTCTGTTTTATGAGGCCCACGGAGCGAGAACTGATTCTGTGAGAACCAGCTGAAGTGTTTAATATAAGGCTGATTATAGGTGACATCAGTAAATAATGATACAATAATTTTCTGCATTCCATGATTTTTATAATTCTCTTTTTGCCCTACAACGGCAGGCACTTAGACCTTCTAGAAAAGCTGTCAATTTAAACAAACCCACTTTTACAGCCAGCAAGGCAGCACAAAAGAGCTTACAAGGAGAAGATGAGCCCTCTTGCATCGTCTCTGACGTCCTGCTGTCTTCCTCCGAGCCCTGGCCAGTGACCAGTGTCGGCGTCAATGAGGGGGAGACGGCAGCGCTCCTCTGTTGTAGCTGCTCTTTCTTCTTGTAACGCCGCTGATGACCTCCCCAGAGCACATCTCTGAACGAGCAAGCTATTAGTGCGGAAGAACCCACCTCATGCAGCAATTCTGGGGATTGTGTTGTGCCTTCCCGCAGACACCAGTGCTTCTGACAAGGAAGAAAGTGGTAGGCTTGGCCAGGCTGCCACACGTAAAATGGGAGGGCTGAGAAGAGAGAGATGGAGAGAAAGATGACAGTCTGTCTTATTCCAGAAGGGATAGTATGTTAAGGGTCAGCATTTATAATTGTCATGTTGCATCTCGAGATTAAAGAGTTTGAAAATTAGTTAAAGATCAGTTATTGAATAGAAAGGGCTACAAGGGAAGGAGTGTCATTCCTTATTACACAGGCTTGAGATGAGATCCAGATCAGACCTGCCACGTATATTCTCCCACCTGCACATGCTCATAACCAGAAGACTGACAGCTCGATACCTACCTACATGTCAGTCAGTCCTTTTACCCCAGACGAACTTTTGCTTCCACAGTGTTCTTTGCTTCAAAGCAATGCTGACAAGGATTTATTGAATTAACCTAAATGGCTTTAAGCCCCAATTCATGCTGGTGCAGCATGTCTCTATCAGGGTTGTGCACTGGTATAACTAATTGATTTAGTTACAGATGGGAAAATTTTCTTAACAAGAGAAGGCCTAAACTGCTGGCCAGGCTGCCTTTGTTGTTTGCAAGTAATCTCCCTCAGCCTGTTGTTAGCATAAATCTGTTCTATTTTGGATTCTCAGAGAGCTAATTTGTGCAAGAGTCACACAATAGCATGGTTTACATTTCTAGCTCCTTTTCAAAACGGGACGGTAGGATTTAAAAAATGGGCTTTTCGTGAGTTGTCTGCATTTCTGTGAATATTTCATTGCCTCCGTCTTGGCCCTCATGTATATTGTGGAAGAGAAATCCACTTGATAAGTGAGCTTTCTCTAATTGGACACACGAGGCAGTGTGCAGATACACTCCCTGAGTGTCTGGACTGGACGTACATCACCCTTTGAATAATATTTCTGACACAAAGAGCCATGTTAAGAAAACTGACAGCTACTTCCTTTTGTTATCCTGTAATACTCAGTATGAATTTTCTCATTGTTGATCTCAGTTCTAAGCTTATCTTCTACAGTGTCCACAGGATATCAGCTGAGAACCTGTGCACCCATTTGAAACCAAAAGGATGAAATCCAGGTTGATATCCCCAGAAAATATGCATATTCTCACCTGAATGAAATTAAACTGAAAAGTGAAACAACCTTTTTGGGGGGAATTAGGTATGAGGTCCAAGCTTAGGTAAATTTGTTATGGAAGCTGGCTGCATAATGTTGTAGAACCTGGGAAAACTGGATCTTGGTCCTATTTATTTTACACTCACAGATGTAATCATAATTAGATACTGAAGGTTTTCCTGTTAACTTTAAAGGACACTGGACTTTGCATTTCCACATCTATTAGTCCATTCAGGAGAACAGTGCTGAAACCTGGAGACAGTGATACAACTTCCACTGACCATATGTCAGTCATTATCACTCCTCAAAACCAAAGGTGTTGTAGGCGACTTTTTGCACAGGATAGTATGGACGTTAATAGTTAATTTGGACAGTTGTTACCTCTCCAGAAGTTGTTTTGTTGTTGTTGTTTTTTGTTTGTTTGTTTTACTATTAGCTTGATTCTTCTTCAGTTCTAGTCCCAAATGGTTTATATTCATTTAGGGATTATGTAGTAGTCTCTGACACAGCAAGAATTGTATTTTCATTGAAGTCATTTATGCTTTTTGTGTATTT
The DNA here is from genome assembly GCF_013377495.2 of Cygnus atratus. NCBI lineage: Eukaryota > Metazoa > Chordata > Aves > Anseriformes > Anatidae > Cygnus > Cygnus atratus. The sequence continues at coordinate 59,252,130 of NC_066365.1, forward strand.
GAACAATATCAATTTTGCGGTCTAATCCAAAGAAGAAGTGGTGGGAAAGTGTGGCATTGCATAAGCTGGTATAGAGGGACTTGAAGGTGAGTACATCAAAGTAATATTTTATTTGCCTAAATCCTTAACCTATGTGTCTAAAATAATTTTCAACCACCCATAGAATTGTAAAATAAAGGATTTTCAGAAGAAAATAAAAATGGTTAAGGGATTTTTTACTATGCTAAGTACTCTTATTGCTGACTTTTTGCTCAGACAAATCCCAAAGAAAACAGTGTTTTCTCATCAAGAACAAATGGTTCCATTCTCTGAAGTATGTTGTTATGGCTGTACACTTTTTTTTCTAATTTATTGGAAAAAGATAGACATGAATAAATACTGCAGTTATCGAGGAAAAGATGTTACTGCAGCCCAGAAATGTGAACTTTTATCATAGTTTTGTGAATTGCAAAGACTTTTGAAAATTAGCTAACAGAATGCTTGATAGCTGGTGAAGAAATTAGCACTTACGCTGGCTCATTTACCACATTGTGACTGAAAACCGGCATGCATCCTTTTTGGACAAATTTCACATTGTTCTTCAATTCATACCCTGATTTTCCAAAATAAATGTTAAAATTTCCTCAGTAGACTATGCAACAATTTCAAAATTTATTTATTTGCCAATGAAAATCTTTATATATATATAGCTGAGAATTAAATTCTCTCTACAAGGTCAGTCAAAAAGGCAGAAACTACTCACTTTATATGATCTGGATATAAATATAGATTTTATTTTTCATTGCAGGAAATGTCCTACTGTTTCTAACAACGCTGATCATTTTTCAACACTTGTGTGGTTTGTGACATAGTTTTTTCTCTGTATTAGGAGGATCTCTGGCTACCTGAAAAAGTGCAGTGCTTAGTTGTGCAACAGCCAGAAGTCAGGAACTGGCTGAAGGAACAGAATTCTTGGTAATAGGCATCAATATTCCTTATACACTAACCGATGCAGTTAGGCTCCAGGGATGGGATTTACAACAACCAGCATGGTGAGAGGGGAAGATTTAAGCCAGGCATCAGCATAAGCCATTTCTCCATCCATCTTTTATTATATCAAGCCTTTTGCAGTTCTTCTGTCTCAGTTATTTTAGTTCACTTTCTTTGCTTTTCCTGATTTTGACACTCTTTTTTTTCCATGACTCCCCTGTTTTATATATTCAGTGATGAATGACACCGAGGAGATTTTGTTCCTATTCATCTCCGCACTCCTTCCCTAAGCACCCCACATTATATTACACAGCTGTGAAGTCACATGTGAGCAAAAGGTCAACAATCTCACAGAGTTCACAGTATGTCCCACTTTCTGGATGCCCATGTTTCACTGTCACTTATTGTGTCTGCTTTTTCTTTTTGTGTATTTTTTTCCCATCACTTCTGTGTATCTTAATCTCAATAATATTTCTAATGGTATGAAAAGTATGATAGCTTCCAACCCAAAGTCCTGCAGTGCTCTGTTGTGGGCTTGATTTAAGCAATGAGCAAGGGATCCTAGTTGTGTTACCTCCTGAACACAGGATAGATGCCATTCATGTGACTCTTGAGGCAAGAGACACAACTCAACTCCTGACATTTCTTTATGGAGCACTAAGGTTAGTTATTCAGGTACCAGAAAACACTTCAGGAGTGAGTTTGTGCTTGCTACCCCTTGTTGACCTACATCCCCCCTGTCTTTTAAATAAATTCTAGCCTCTGAGGACATGCATGAAGAAGATATTGGGTCTCAATGTGGATAAAGTTGTTAAGAAGGAAGCAGAAGCTAGATCAAGTCTTCCCTTTCCCTAGTGGATCACCCAGTGATGAGACTCACACTCTTCCTGGGTCAGGTTTATTTCTCAAGTCATTGAGGGCTTCTTTTCTAGGATCTTAGTTCAGGTTTTCCAAAGCCCACTGCTTCAATACATTATGCACCTCTTTTTGTGCAAAATAGATCCTTGTTCCTATTCTATGGGCCATAGATCTCCTAACCTATATGTCTCTGGGTACTTGTAAAATTGCTGAGTAAATAAGGAATACAGTCATCATCATAACAGCAACAATAACAATTTTTGACTACAGAAGTCAGACACGTACTATGGATGTGAGCTTACCAAGGAGGCTATTGGTAGCTCCCATTCTGACATGCAGACTTCACATCTCAATTTCTCTGTCTCTAGCTACTATCTTAATACATACTGTATATTTTAATACACATTGTATTATATCTTATACAATTACATACTGATGTGAAATATATATTGCATATGTTATATAAAATGTGTTGTGAACAAACAAGGTAGAATGACACTAAAAGAAAAATAAAGGATTTGTACTTGTTTTATTTTCACAAAATGGTATGTCTTTGAGGACACAATACTGGTTATGTTGAAAAAGGCTAATCTATACATGAAATTTAAAGAATCCAAATGCATGAAGCACGGAGGACACAGAGTGGCTCTCTGAAGTCTAAGCTCACCTGCCCCTTGCTTACGTCTGATCTCAGTTAACATGAGCAAATCAGGTTGCTGCATTTTCATCACATGTTTTCAGGTTGTTTTCAAGGACTATTTATAATGCCTCAGAACATGTTTTATGTTAGAAATAGTTGACCAATGTGGAAGTGAAAAAGGACCCTCTTGGCACCTCAGGCATGTGTGGAGGGACAGGGCAAGAGTTTTTAGAGTGACCTAAGCAGACCAGCTGGAGAGTAACCGGTTGGTTGAACAGCTGATATGAGAAGAAGCCATCACAGGAACAAGGATGGGTCCTGGATGCCTGTGGAATGAGAGGAGGAAGTAATTTTTTTCATACACACACTCTCATTCTGTGAAGATTTGTTTATTTACTTACTCTGGTGTCAATGAGTAGCCTTCATGATGTCATTAGGACTACTTATGTGTTTGAGATTAATCACGTGCTTTTCATTTTTCCCCTTGCTGAAGACAAATATTCAGGAAAAACTGTTCTCAGAACATTCTTCATATTACATTCATGTCCTGCCTCAGATCTGAGATTGCTAGCAATGCTTATCAGCTTACACCCTACACTGGATCTGCTTCATGAGAACCAAGTCAGCACCTGGGCCTGCAGCCCTTGGCTGGAGGTGGAGGAGGGCATGCTGGAGCAGAATGGCAGAGGGTGACGGTGAAAATAGCAGGACTCTGGAAAAAGAGCAAAAGGAAATTGCTCAGAAAGGCTCCCGGGAGCAAGGAGATCTGAAAATGGAGAAATATATCAAGGCAGAGGTATGTGTTACATTCAACCTTTTCAATGGATGAAAAAATAGCACTGGTTTAATACTGTAGTCATGATATACATTTATATCATCTGGATCAAAACGTGAAATATCTAATGCAGAGAGTGGTAGCACAGAAAGTGTTGTTAATGAAAAAATACGCTGTTTCTTGAATTAGTAAAGATTTATTTATTTTCAATAATATATTTATAGATGTTATCTAATTTCTATGTACCTGAATTCTGTGCACAACCCACCCATCTCAACCCCTGCCCCACTCATAAGGACCTAAATTTCCTGATCGTGTTGAACATGTCGAGCTGCAGCAGGTAGGAGGCGACACTTGAGAATGTGGCCCCTTTCCTCCTCTGGTACCACAGCTTCATTCCAAGCTATGAGCAAATGCCTTTCTCCACTGGGGATCGCAAATCTAGAGTCCTCTCCTGGTGACAGTCTTTTGTAACTATTGCTTCAAAGGACTGATCCCAGCTCTCTCTTTTCTTTTAACAGTCATGCAGGGAGAGGTGGTTTCCTTGATTCCTATTAGTGATCAGAGGGCTTGCCGAAGAAGTGAGACACCCAGGCTCAATACCTTCCACAGTCTGAAATGGTTCAAACACACGTCTCTCTAATTAGTGGGGCATGTGCAAAGAAGCCTCTTGAAACTATTTCAGAACTTCAATGCTATGTTGGAGGAGCCATAGTGCACTTACTGGAGAGAGGCTGGATGGAGTACCCTTGGGCATGGTGGCACAGGAACCCTGTGTCCTGGCTGAATGCTCTAGCCAGCAGGCTATTTTGCAAAAAGGGACTTTCTAAGCAGAGTTGGAGTGCAGTTGGTGCTTTGGATTGCGGTGGAGCGTTAGGTGGGAGTTAAGAATTCATTGCCCCAGGATAGGCATTTATGAGCATATGTGGGAAAATAAATGCCTCGAGAACTTTCAGATGAAGTAGGGATATGCCTGATAAATCCCGGTCCTTCAATAGACCTCTGGTGGATTTTGATCCCCCAACTTAGAGATAAGATGTTGCTGAAATGGATCTTCCTACCATTAAGCTCAGATGGTCAGAAAAACTGACAAAATGCATTTAAATGAAAAACTTAAATGAAAATGTTTTTAATTCATCCCCTCTTCTTCTCTTTCTTTCCTTTTTATGCCCTCTTATGAATTTGAACTCTTTCTCAGAATTTCTCTCTGGAGAGCTCCTCTATCTCATTCCTTAGGTTTCTCGGACTTAGAGAGAAATATAAAGACTATTTTTACTTCTACACAGGGATTAATAGAATCCTGCCTGTCTAGCTGCAGGGTAAATCAGCACAATTTCCCTCCATGCCAAATGCCAGGAGTTTGTCATAGATGTACTTAAGCCCCATCATTAAATGTGGCTTGCAGTACATGCTGTGTACTAGTAGTGGTTAGCTAGGGGAGAATGGTACAAATGATGACCAAAAGGCTAAGTAAGACCTACTTCCAAATGTGCTGTGACCGTATCCCCACACTGACAGCAGTTCTGATTTGCTGATCATAAATGTTATATTACTTGGATAGACTCTTTAAGCCCTGCCTTTTTTGGCATTTAAAAATAAAAGGATAAACAAAAGCACATCTGGTCTACAAATGTGCATGCCATGTTTGAGCTTGATGCAATTTCGAATTAGTTGTTAAACATTGAAAATCAGGGTTCAGAAGGGAAATGCCTACTCAGCTGATTGTAGCGCAACTGGTGCAGCTATTACAGACGACAGACACTCCTGGAATAGCAGATAACTCTGTATGGCTACAGAGGAATAGGCAGGAAAGAAAAGCCAGATGGTGTACTTAACTGCACTTAAAATCTGATTGTGTGTGTCAATAATGAATGCCCAAATCGGATTCTTCCATTAAAAAAGAAAAGAAGAAAAAAAGAATATATATGCATACTAGTAGAATAAATGCAACCCTATAGAAAAAAAAATGTGTGGATTCCATCACTGTAATAATGGTTATGATGATGACCAGTTAATCTGCATTTGCTACAGTTTTCTAAAGAATTAAACATTAAATATGTTACAATGTAATAACAAAATAAATAAATCATAGGATTATATCTGACAAATAGAAAACTATTATTTATAGCTCATTTTCTTAAAAATACAGATAGTCTATTTTGCTTAGATTGCTAGGAAAAAAGTTGCTTAGTGGATGATACGGTCTGAAAATACTTATCCTTCTTTGGACATCAGAATGAAATCCTGGTGGGGTCAGCTGAGTTCTTCGTCATTTCAAGGTAGATTAAGTTGTTTATTAAGGGTGAAAGTTAGGCCTTATGGTAATTGATGGGAGCTTTACTATCATCCACAGCATCATACCTATAAATAAACATTCCATGCAAGACTTTAAAACAAAGAATTTCTGCTGTGTAACTGCAGTTACTCACTCTCATAGAAAGAATTTGCTTGGTTTGATTATATAACAGTTAAAGAGTAAGAATCTCTATAATTTCTCTATGCTCTTTCCTTCTTTTCCTCTCTCTCTCTTTCTTTCTCTTTTTCCACAGTAGAGAGATTCTGAACCCCTTACACTGAGTGTATTTAATGTTAGAAGCTCCACTGAATTCAGCTGGAAAGCTTTTGCAGTGAGATCTTAATCGTTTTGAGTAAAGTCAGCAGGAGGTGGCCATCAATAAGCTTCAAATGCTGTGAAACTTAATCATATTAATCAGATTCATCTCAATATCTTATCTGTATATGTTCAGATGGCACTGTATAAAGCTATGCAATGATAGTAGCCCAGATACGTTGGCTAAGGCCAATTTGGTAAGGGTTTCTTCTCACAGCATTTTCTCTCTGCATGGAGTGCCATACAGACATATCTTCCTAATGCTTCCACTTCTGGAACTAGCAGAGTTTGCTCTAGCTGGAGTAACAGCAGCTTAGGTTGCAATGACAATCACAGAGTTTAGGCTCTCAAATCTCTAAAGTACTTTTGAAAATTGCATGCAATATTTATTACCCCTTCAAATTGCAATTCAATGGAGAAGCAGAAGAGAGTCAGACTGCCCTTCATTATGGTTTCCTGACCCTTTATCTAATGTAAGAACCTATTTTTAATTGCTGGTATCTTTGCCAAATCTTAAAAATCACCTTGTATGGCCTTAAATGAAACCCAGTGGGTGTAAGCATTATGACATTGTCTAATTACATGGTCACATTTGAATTTTGTTCTAAACTATTTGTGCTTCAGTCTGTGCACAGGACAGAAGGAGCTTAGCTCAAAAGCATATATTCAATTTTAGTTCTCTTCCTATTGCTCAATATGTCCCCCATGCCTTATTTACTGCACTGTATCCAAACCCTGCTATGAAGATAATTACTATGTCCCTTCCAGGTTTTTTTATGGTGCTTGTTGCTATAGTACCTGAACATTTTACAAACTTTAATGAATTTATATGCACAAAACCCCTCTGAGGTGAGAGGCAGTATTATTCCATTTTGCAGATGCTGAAAAAAAAAAGAAAAAAAAAAGAGAAAAGAAAGCCTTCACCATTTGAAGTGATGAGGTCTGAATTTTTGCTCTGCTACCTTATATATTCAAAAATGTATAGCACTATTTGTAAACCAGAGGTATCAAATAAGTCACCCGGGAAATCAGGAGTGAACAAATGGCGCAAACAGAAGACTTAAATGTCACCGGCCCAGTACCTATAGCAGTGACATAAATCCATCTTTCCAAACCATTGCTCAGTTGTCTTGACTTGAGACCCTCTTTCCCTTCCTGAAATCCTTGCCCAAGCAACCTAGCCTTATAGCAAATGAGGCATGGGTCTATACAGGAAGGCAGGTCTCAACCCTCCTCCCAGCACACCAGAAGGAAGCTCTGCCAGTTCTGTAGGTCAGCTGCTGATGGGGTATTTAAGGAGAGCTCAGTGGGGGCAAGGCTGTGATGGAGATGGTAAATGAGTTTTTTGCTCTGATGCTCACTATAGAGAGACTGGGAGGAGCCCCAAACCAGTTGAGAAGACTCAGCAAGGAATGTCTGAAATTAAAGAAACTGTGGAAGAAGTAATTGAACAAAGAGACAGAACAAATGCTAAGATATCACTGAGACTCCATGGTATTCACTCAAGAGTCTTAAGTGAATTAAAGGATGATATCATTGAATTATTGACAGTGGTGTGTAACCTTTCTCTTAAAATTTCACTCATTTCTGAGGAGGGGAGAGTGGTGAATGCAGCACAAATTTTTAAAAAGGTTTCTAGGGATGATCTCCAAGGTTGCAAACCTGGTGTTTGAGCTTCATAAATTAATAGAAGCTATGATAAAAGACAGAATGAGTGGATATCTGGGTAACTTGGACTTTCTGGGAAGATAAAGCAAAGTTACTCTATGGAAGGCTAGTCTTCAAACACAGTGGAAGTCTCTGAGGGGGACAACAAGCATGTTATTAATGATGATCCTGTTGATATCCTGCCTGGATTTCCAGAAGACTTTTGGGAATAAATCTCTCACTATAGGATTTTAAGGAAATAAAGCAAGCAAGCAAGAAGGTACTAGCTAGGTTAAAACATAGGCTAAGAAGCAGAAACAGAAGATGATAGGAGTAAATGCTTGGTTTTCAAAATACAAGGAGGGCTCCATCACTCTTTTAGCAGCTGTGCTGTGAAACATGTCTATAAGTGACCTGGAAAGCCCAACAAACAGCAAGGTGACAAAACTGGCTGAGCTGAGTGAGTCAGGCCCTAGGCTGGCTGTAAAGAATTGCAGAATGGGATTGTGAGACAAGGAAGTAAACCAGCAGGTGAAATTCAATATAGATAACATGGTGCAGATGGGAAATAATAATCCTGAATTTACATACTAAATAATTGTCTCTGCCAGTCTGTAACAGCTCAGGAGTGAGACCTTGGGTTTTATCATAGAGGTCCAGAAAAACATCAGCTCTGGATTCAGCAGCAATCAGAAAAAAATACTGGATTTTAGGGCAAAAAAGAAGAAAGGAAAGGAAAGGAAAGGAAAGGAAAGGAAAGGAAAGGAAAGGAAAGGAAAGGAAAGGAAAGGAAAGGAAAGGAAAGGAAAGGAAAGGAAAGGAAAGGAAAGGAAAGGAAAGGAAAGGAAAGGAAAGGGCACTACATTTCTGTGGCTATGGTCCAATGGCACTCTTGACATTGTGTATCATTCTCCTGAACCTGCATGACTGCTCTTATGTCTTATCCTGCTGTGAAGAAGGCAACAGCCTCAGGTATGTGGTCAGGTATCAAAATGCATAATGCAAAGAAGCTGAATTAGGTCATATCCTATTCTCTGATTATAGGATAGAAGAATGTCTGATTACAGTGTCTTGGGACTTCTATAAAACAGGTTTGAAAAATCAATGCCTTGTTATGTTTTGAAAATGAACTGAAGTTGAGAAATGAAACCCACATATTTAAAGGTGCTAAGACATATAAGAACATTTTCATTTTGTCCGTTTGAAACACATACAATAAAAGCTGAGGATCTGTTTAGGGATAGCTCTGCATCTGAGAAATGCTCACATCCACACTGCACACAAGATGTTGTGGGAATAGACAAGGAGTAATCCAAAGCTGTGTTTCAAGTCAAGAGAGAAAGCAGATGCCAATCAATAGCTGTAAGTAAATTGGAGCTGGCACCTTAAGTGCCTTAAATGTTAGAAGTTGAACCTGAAATGGTATCCTGATTCTTAAAGAAAGGTAGCAAATGACTTGCTGAACAAATGGGTGAGATAATCAAAATGAGTAACATTGCTGAATCCTGAACAGAGTGCAGAATCTGGGTGTAAGGAGTTAGAAGATGAGGCAGGAGTGGATTGCCAGTTTCCAGGTACACACCACACAAAACAGAAATTGTGTGAGGCACAGTTGTAAAGAAGAAATCTATTTGGTGTTCGTCTTAGATGGGTGTAGTTAATGAAATCACAGTTCTCAGACAACTCACCTTATATGTTTTTTTTTCTGTCATCACCAGTGTACGCAACAAAAAACATGAACCCAAATAACTACATAAAACAAAACAATCTCCCCCTCTAAAATTGAGAAGAAATTAAAGTAGATATATTTTCCTTTAAAAAAATCTCTCATTATTATCTTCAGAGTGTTTTTCTGATAGTGAAATGAGTGATAAGATGGTTCCTGATGAAAAGGAAAGCCTTTTAATTTACTAAGGAAAAACCCCAGAAGGCTGCTGTGACTGGCATTATTAAAACTTACTGTTCTGTAATTGACTTGGGTCTAATCTAACTTATTTTCTCAGCATTAGTGTTGGTCATGATAGTGAAACAATATTACTCACTCCAAGAAATATCAAAGACCTGATTTTTTTCAGAAAATAAACTAGATGGCTAGGAGGTAAAGATCCCACCACCATCAAGAAAGAAGTTTGCTTATACAAACAGTAAATTGGTATGGATATTTTAAGATCATTTTTGAGATTGCCTTCACATTGCCCTCCTGTTCTATATAACTGCATAGCTACACCAAAACAATTTGTTTGCAGCGTGGGGGTTCTAGCAAGAACTGGTCTGCAGGTAACTCATCTCTCCTTCTGGGATTGTTCCCCCTTCTTGCATCAGAGATTTATATCAAAAAAAAAAAAAGTCAGAGATGGGGAAGAACAGAATGGTTTGGTGGTGGGAGGAGGGAATTTTGGGGCAAGTGCAGGCAGCTATCCTATGCTAAAGACCCACAAAATTGTATACATTTGAAGCATAGCATGTTGAAGCAGAATTGATCTTGGATGTGAGGGCTAGTCCCTGGCTGATCACTAGGAATTGCATGAGGAGTTGGGGATAACTGGCTTTACTAGACTTCAAAGAAGTTCTAAGCCCAAGAGTCATTGGACATACTCCAATGACACCTTGTAGCTGTTAACAAAGTGACTTAAAAAGAGACGATCCATGTGCCACAGGTGTTGGACCTTACCTTGGTTGATGAAGGCAGCACCAGCACACAGCTGAGGGTGGTTTCACAATAAATAAATAAATAAATAAATAAATGGGGGCAGTCTGTAAGTGTGACTGAGTACACAGCCCTGGAGTGCCCAGAAGCCAGTGCTCCCATTAGCACCCTTTGGTACCCCTAATCCCATACAGACTGCCTGCCACTAGCTCACTGGATGTCAGCAAGGTAGGGGTGAAAGGGTGTTGTGCAGAATAGGATATGTGCACTGTGACAAGGGCATAGCTGAGATGGTACTGGAGGAAACGGAGGGCTGAGATCATGCTGTGGTCAGATATATTGACTACAAAAACTGCTTTTTCTCACACCCATCATTGTGATATTCAGTCAGGCCTGTTGAAATTAAATTTCCTGTCATATTGATTTATTTTGCATTCATCAAAGGAGACTAAGATTTTTAAGTGACTAAAATTGGAAATATATTTTAATTTCACAGTCAGGCATGAGAGTTGCATCTTTTGTGAAGCTGAAATTTTGATAGCAGTAAATTTCCAGCTTCCTACTGACAGTATCATTAGCTCATATTAATACCCTTTCTCCTCTCAGCGAGGAGTATGTACACCAAAAACAGTGGATTTACATTGCTTTACAATGTAGATGAACAGAAGCAGAACTGTAAATGGAGCATCAATTCTCATTGCAGTGGCTTTTGATTCAGGGCTATGTGAAATTTCTCCAAGCACTTCTGTTTTTCATATCTATGGCATTTATGAAATGAAGGTCCACTTGCAGAAGTTTTATTTTTTATTATTTCTTCTTGTCTAAGATTACAGTGACAAGATTATAAGTAGTCTCTTTGCTGAAAGTTGTAAAATCAAGTATAAGACTTATGCATTACATATATTTATGCAAAGTGAACGTTAATTTGGTCTAACACAATGCAAGCTATCCTCAAAACTTTTCTTATGCTTTTCTAATTCATTTCTTCTCTTTTAAAGAATGATTTAAAGAACTCACTTTATTTGAGTAAGTTCTGTATCTCTTGATTAAAGTAGTAATTTACCAATTTTTTTTCTAACACAAGAAAATACTTTATTCTAGGGTGTGTTTTTTTCTGACCTGAAATAATACATCTCTGAGATCAAAAGTTTTAATGTATTAATGAGGATTAGCTTGTTTCAGTGCTTGTATGGAAACTTTCAAATACCATTAAGGTGTTGCAGGAAGAATGTGGTTTTCATTTAATCAATGAGTGGTTCTTATTCAACTTATGCCCAATGTTGTTGCAAGATATTATGGTACTCAGAGGACAAACCTTAAAAACAAGGACTTTTTAGACTTGGTCAAAATGTCAAAGATTTAAATGTTGGTTTTGTTCCTGTTTAGACTGCAAATTTGAAGTTGTAAAAAATAGCTAGCTGTTCAGAAGTGAAACTGTCTTGAAAAAAATTTTCATGTCATTCATCTCTGCTAGACTATCCTGTCTTTCTTTCTCCATTTCTGTTTGTAACTGTTGTAGTTCCACCTTAATTCACCTGCAACGCATTTGTTGAGTGAGAGAAAGAAAGTGAGGAAACTGTGAGGTTGCTTCTTTGTACTAGGGGTAGAGCTGTGAAATGGATGCTCTGAATTTGTAGAGAGGAATTACATACTTCTTACTAAGCAAGGGCTTGGATCTGAGAGTTGGAAGCAGAGATAATTACCTCCCATCATCCCAGAACTAGACACCAAAATACTCTTGCTGCTAGACCTTAAATTTTCTTTCTCCTTGACATAAACTATGGCTTAGACAGTTTGTTGGCACTGAGAAGCCCAGTGTAACATTTATTCCTTCACATTTTCCACGGAGCCTAGAGGTTACAGCTGAAAACTAAAGGTTACAACACCTGTTATGGAAGAAGCCCTTCATAATCTGGGAGCTTGTTACAACTTCTGAAGTGATTTAAGCAACATGAGTCAGATCTTCAAAGGGATTTAAATGTTGAAAATGTCAAGGGTTTTTGATGACTAGGCATTGAAAAAAAATGAAGTACCCCTCTGTATCTTTAGCAATGGAAACCCTTTAAATGCAGCGTGAAGATCTTTAAAGATATATTTAGCTTGCACAGCAGGTAGGTGGTCTGTGTCCAAGAACTTAATTCTCTTCTGAAAGTGGACCCAAGATTCCTAATTCACTCACTTCTGAAATGTGATATTTTTTCTTTCCTTCCAACTGTTCCTCGCAGTTATCCTGCTCTATATATAAACTTAAAAATGAAAGAATTTATAGCACAGTTATAGCACAAGTCCAACTTATTTGATTTCTAGCCTACATGTAAAAGCTGAATAACATTTCTAACACTTTTGAGGTTGGGATATGGGAATCACATTTTATTATTTATCTACCTGTGCTTTTTGAAGACCAGCAATTCCATTTTATTGAAATACATAATCTTAGTATGTCAGACATCAGTGCTATGAAATGTCATCTGTGCCCATTTCCTTATATTGTAAACCCTTGAACATTGCAAAAGAGGTTAGATTAAAGAGTAGTAGCACTTAAAAGACAATAAATAAATTGTAAATTACATATCTGTACATGTGCCTGATTCTCATTCTTATTATGATCCATTTATGCTGGCAGAAAAACATGTCTCTCAACTAGGTGTAAATGTACTTTGCAAGAAGTTCTGCTTCACACTACTGAACTTGGACTGTCTTGGCTCCCTGCTGACTAATAGCCATGAGAACATGGTCTCAGGCTGTTCATGTTAGTATAATTATATAGATCAGTGTAAAAATTAACATTAGTTGTTTACAAAAATATAAGAAATTTACATTTGTATAGCCCCCATAAAATATAGAAAGGGATCTGAGTCTTATCTGTATCAAAAGTTTGTCTGTATTGTACTTTGTAGGCAGGTAAGAACTCTTTCATACTTTGTTTACTGTGTTTATCCTCCAGGCTATTTGAGAGCAGTGTGAGCCTGATTTGTGGAATACAAAGAACCAGCTATCTACCTGTATTCAGAAGACGGTTGTATAAATTTGGGTTTGGTGATTTCCTAACTATGTTCAATAGCTCCTAGACAAACCAGCAGAAGCCACTAACAGTTCCATGCGAACTACCATATGTACACATCAGGAGTAAATAAAAGTCATGCCTCACCTGCAGAGAAGCCTGCTCTACTTATTTTTTAAATAAATCTGGCTCTTTCCTTATTCACTGTGGTATGAGTAGCTGTGGTTAATTGTATTACACTGGTACAAGATTTGTGTGAATGGATAAACTGAGCCCTATATGTTCGAAGTAGCATTCTTAGTTAACTCATTCATCAATTGAACACAAACCAAATGCCATTACAGTGGGAGGAGGAGGAGTTGTTTATATTATAACTTCATCTGGCCCTGTACCTGTTATTTGGGAGGCTCCTACAAGCTCTTTTAAGTCATATTTTTCTCATATTGACATCCTCCCTTTCCGTATGTTTTTAGACACTGCAGTATGAATTATGCTTATTATGGAAATGACAGCCAAATCTATTTTGCTCTTACAAGTGATGTGCCAAGACAGCCTCTGTTCTGTCACCAAGCATTGCCAAAGTACAAATGCATATGGCAGCAACCCTTTTTCAAGTTAAAACAGAAATGTTGAAAACTGACTTCACTAATTTATCAAAATTGCTTCCCAGCTCTCCTGGGTTTTCTTCTGGCGGCTACAAGACATCCTTCTCTAATGCAACTGGAAACTCTTTGGAGCGAAGTCAATATTTTCATTCACAATTCATGTTAACACTGGACCTGAACATTGCAAGATGCTGAATCTCTTGAAGGGAAGGCAACCAGTGCTTTCCAACAAAGAAATTGTGGTCCTATTTAGTGGTATGACATTGTTTTGGAGTTTGTACAGTTACTTATAGTTGTGAGAAACTGGTTTGAACTACCACTAACAGAATATTGTTTCTTTATCAGTATACTTCCCTCTCATTGTATATAAATGTACCTGTGAGGTCAAGATAGACAAAAAGTAAGTCCCAACTCCTTTTTCTTCCACAGAATTTAAAATATCAATACTGGAAACAGTGGGGATACAGCCTTCCTCTCTGTCCTGCAGAAACTCTGATGGTTGGCAGCCTTCTGGGAATTTAAGTAGGCATGGTCCACCATGCAGGAGAGGTGCTTTGCTCCTTTTCTCTTCAACATTGACACCTGTCCCTGTTTCGATCCTGAGAACTGAATGGCCCAGTGCCATTGTCCCTCAGCCACAGAGAAATATCACTCACAGGCTCAATGCTTTATGAGGCTGACTTGGAAAGAGATCTGCATGCTTTAATTCCTTAAGAATTATTTACAATATTATTTGTTAGCTGAATTCACTGATGAAGTTCTTCATTGTCTTTAGGTATTTATGAATGCTACAGTCATGATTCTTACCTTCACTAGCTCTCCTCAGTATACAAAGGACCCCTTTTTATAATCATTTTATTGGTTTCTTGTGTATAGTGAATCAATTAGTTAAACATGCTTTCATTTTGTGTAGTGTAAGCATCCTGCTGGGTAATGGCTGTTCTGTTTGTAAAGGTGAGTGGATCCTGAATTTCTTCAGTGGAGTAGCAGTGACACCTCTGATAGGCGATGATGCAGTAATCTCACATAAGGGATAGTGTAATGGAGACTTAAGTTACTCTCTCCCTGTTCTAAAGTTTCTTGTGCAAGAATGAAAAAGCCACTTCATCTTGGTGTTTGTGTTTGGTGTTCGGCATTTTTAAAATGAATGTTTTTTAGGTACTATTGACCACAAACCAAACCCTTAGTTGGTATAAATCATTATAGGCCCTATTGTCTTCAAAGATGATATTGATTTACACTAGTTAAGTGCATAGCCAGGATTTCTCAGTGTAACCACTGGGAAAAAGCAGATTTCCATGCCTTTTCTTCATTCAGGTCATGATCCAGCAGCGTTTTTTGTAACTGTCACCTCAGAAATAGCTTTCTGAAATCTAGGCATTAGCAAAATGGGTAATATGGGACCCCTGCACAGGAATTCCTCCACTGAGTGGCCAGTCCCACATATTTTTCATCTCCTTAGGAATATGAGGTTATATAAGTAATGAATTGAAGTTGGTTGGGGGTTTTTTTGGCTTGAGACTTTGAATATATTACAAGATTGTGTTTTTGGGGTGAGAACAGAATATCCTTTGTTGTTTCTCAGAAAATCCAACATTGATAATTTTTTTCCTCATAAGTTAAATTTCAGGCATGTGCCCTCTGAAGCCAGTGTCAAAACTCTCCTCAGCATCAAGCAAGAGCAGGACTAAGTCAGCTGACGGCACTGCTCTGAGCTGCTCCTGCAGGAGAGTTGTACTACTAGATTAGAGAGTCCCTAAATTGGACAGGTCTGCCCCTGCATCTGGCTGTCACTTGGCAGACATAACAGTGCTAAGTTTAGTTTTGTATTGATTGTAATTTGCTGTGGGATGCTGGGCAGGGAGGAAGATCTAGAAATGGAAGATTATAATGTATTATTGCATTTACAGTATTGATATTATTGCAAATAGTTCCCTAATTTCTACAAGAATATTTTGGGCACAGACACATAAAAATACTAAAAATAACAGCCTTGTTCCATCATTTGGAGAGCCAAAAATTGTTAGATTAAATATTGTGTAACAGAGTTAGTTCTTTTCATAAGTTGGGAACTGTTTAAGATCTTTCTGAACTGTTCATTTTTTTTTCCTAACTGTGTTTTAGATTAACCAAAGTCTACAAATTTGCATTAATAGATTTTTGAAAGCAACTGTTAGTAAGAAATGAAGTTAGAGTGTCCAATTGAGGGAAAATCTGAAAATCCCAAAGTATTTAACTTCCTTTAAATAAATAAGTTTCTGAAGAGTAGTAGAAAACAGCCATGTAAGAGCTTCCAGAAAGCTTTCCAGCAGCTCTACAGCTCTACATCTGCACAGCCCTGGAGGGTCATGGTTACCACACATAGGGTAGGAATGAGGAACTAGAGGTGCTTGCTGAGGTATATGATTCAGACAAAATAACCTGGGCTGAAAAGACCCATAAAAGAGGGGGAGGGGACAACCAGCTCAGACTTTCCCTTTTATTTTTACTGAAGGTGTAAAGTTTTCTCTTTTGTTTGGGGACCACCACCAGATGATGAGACTGGGGATGACCACTTCAACTTTATTGCAGAAAAATAAACCTGGTGTGGGTATGAGTCCTACTGAATGGATTTGAAAATATATGTGGAGGTGGCAACTGAAAACCATATTGACTATGCAGTTAAGTAGCGGGATAAGCAAAGTGCTTAGATGCTGCTCCTTTGCCTGGACACTTGACATCACAATGACCAGAGTCTTTTACCAAAGATGCAGAACCGCTTTACAGTTCCTTTTGGAACAAAATCAAAAAGAGAGGAACTAAGCACAACCACGTACAAGCCCCATTTTAAACCATTTTCTAAACCACTTTTTATGGTGTTTGCCAGACAAGGAACCCAGTTGCTAGTCAGAATTGCTGTCCTTCGCAGTCTCTGTTCACTGCATGGCAAGGAAGTCTAAGGCACTTGCTGCTTTATAGGAGCACTGACCATTTACCCATAATGGTTTCAACTTCTCCAGCTTTGAGTATGGAGTAGTATGATCACATCTGCATGCAGGATATCTAGTCCTGCTGGGGTTGGTCAGGCATGAGTTACCCTTGGTAAACCTGTAAAGGTTGCTACCACTCAGCTTTTGGGCCTTCAAATATTTGGACATAGCTTCCAAGAAATTTTGCTCTTCCATTTCCTGGAAACTGGGGTTAGGATGCCTAGTCCGTTGTTCCTCAGATCTGCCTTCTTGCCCTTGTGAAAGAGCAATGTGACGTTTGCCTTACTCCAGACATCGGGCACTGCCTTTGATTGCCACAACCTTTTGAAGATGATAGAGAGTGACCTTTCAATGACATTGGCCAGCTCCCACAGCATTGTTGGCACCCACAGCATCCCATCCTATAAATATCTAATTTGCTAAAGTGGTCCCTAAGTATATCATTCTCTGCTTCATATAATACCTCCCTTCTTCAGAGACTCTCACAAGGCTTAAGAAACTGGGAGGCATATGTTCAGACTTTACCAATAAAAGTTGAGGCACAGAATGCATTGAGTACCTCATCCTTTTCCCTGTCCCTATGTCCTCTTCCCCAGTGTGTCCACATTTTCCTTTGCTTTGTTTTTGTTGATGATATGCTCTAGAAGCATTTTTTTTGTCATTCAGATTGCTTACTAGTTTCCACCTCAGCTGAGCTTTGGCTTTCCGAATTGTATCCCTGCAGGTTTGGGCAATGCCTTGATACTCCACCTGGCTTGCTCATTCCCGCTTCCATACCACATAGCTCCAAGGATTTGTATAACTGATAAAATGTTTTGCTGTACACTGCAAAAGTTTTCCTTTTGCTCCTAATACCATTTGCTAGGGTCAACTCCAGTCATCTCTGGCCACCCTGTAAATGAATTTAGTTGCTGCCATCTTGTGACCGCTGCCACCTTGTGACCAGACTCTACGGAATCCCCAAATTTAACCTCTTAGTGTAGTCTAAAAACCAGGAGGTGGAGTTAAATTGTTGCTTTCCTTATGGTAAACAGTAGATAACTAATTAGCAAATAATTGATTACTGGGACAATCATACTGAACAAATGTTAGTTTTCTCCGTGTGAGTTGTTGACCTTTTATCTGGACAGCTGTTTTCAAATGCTTGTGTCAAATGATGTTAAAATTCTCCTCTGTAAGAAGGATAAGTTGTCACTCATAAGAAAGAAAGTATGAGGGTGTACATCTAGCAAATTTACAACATGGATTATATAGAATGAGATTGGCAGAACATACACCATTCATTCTCCAGACGTTATTCATGCATTATACATAATAAGGCTTTCTTTCCTCTTAATGGTGTTCGAGAATAAATAGTCTTAAGTGCTTACATGCTACAATAATAGAAACCCACTGTGTTATTTCAGAAGGAATAAATGGACCGATGTGTCCATATATGAAGGAGTGAGAGAAGAAACCTTCAGAGATATAAAGGAACTAAACGTGTGAAATGTGGTCTTGAAATAAAATATTTCTACCCTCCCCCATCTTTTTACAGGGTTTTTCCACTCAGATAATGTAGATGCTTAAGGTACAATTATAACATCTTTAGAAGATTGTTAGATTATATGAAAGAGGAAATAGTAATATACGTACAGAGAGATACTGAGAAAGAGGGTATATGGTTTGAGTCAGAAATCCTCTGATCTCAAAAGAAGCAGATGATGCAGATAAAACACAGGCTTCACTGGCACAGCTAGCAGGGAACTTTTATGTGTACATAAAGCAATTATAAAAGGTGTTTGATTTTGCATTAAAGGAGCCAATTAGTTCCTTTTTTGACTAAAAATATATATTTCTACTTTTTATATTTTCAGCAGACAACAAACCAAAAAGAAGCTTGGTAGAAGTCATTGACTCGAAAAAGCTTTTAAAGCATTTTAGTGCAGTAATTCTGATGTGAAAAGTCCCCCCACATTGAGACCATTTTCCCATGTAGAGGGTTTAAAAAAAAAAAAAATTGACAAAGACGGTAGCTTCAGAAAGTTCCCTTGGTTCTGGGTAGAATTGGACATTAAAAGGCAGACTGGAGCAACTGTTTGCTGGGCAGCCTACATGAATGACATGTTGGCCGTAGCTGTGGTGAACCTTTGCTGTGGGGTTATCCCATGCAGGGTTGTTTGTTGGTTTTGCAAGCATATTTCCCTTGAAAACAGGAAGAGGTCAAGAAATGCCAGCAACAAGTAACTGACCATGACACAGAACAAAGAGCACTGGGTCTGTGATACACTGGAGAGTGCTGGAGTCTCTGTTTGTTTTTCACTGTTGTAATTGCACAATGTTGTATTACACAACATATTTAGCTTTTGGTCTCGTGTGGGAGCAGCTTTCAGGAAGGTTTCTGCAGCATAATAGCTTCCTATGAGGAATGATTTCAAAGGGCAACTATAGGATATAGATATAAGAGAGCTGCTGATCTTAACATGTTTTCCTAGTGATTGTTTCTGAATAACCATGTTTTAAGGTACTAACATTCATTTATTATAGAGTATTTATGTAGAGGGAAACACTGCAACCTATCTAATACTCCTCCATTTCTTGTAACCTCTCAAAAATCATTGCTGTTATTTCCAGACATTATTTAAATATTTTAAATAAAAAATATTGTTGATAAAACACAATGGTTGAAACAGGACTAAATTGATTAATGGATATGTAGATATCTGGCATATAAAAAGTCTTGGAGGCTGTTTTATGAGATCTGAGGATCCAGGTTGTTGTCCTGGCACAGAATGAAAAGTGTCTTGTCACAGATATGTTTGGCAGCCTTTTAAGGATTTGAGAATGCTTCATTCATATTCACAAGAGCATGGAAGTAGGTCAGTCACCACAATGTGTCATGCTCATGGAATACACCAACAACACCACGATTTTTTAACCTTTCAGCTGTTGTGAATCTACCCACATATAGAAGTGGACAAATGGAGAAGTCCCAAAGTTCACTTCAATTTCCAATACCAATCAATGCCGACTCTGTTTTAAGATTTTGAATGAAGGTTAGCACTAAGATTTTAAGCCTCTTGCAAATATCTTCAACAGGTTTTGATAAAGCTTCTCTGATTCTTTGGTAATGCACTTTGAACCATTGTATGTAATTATTTTCTTGGGCAACTTCCAGAAATCAAACGACAATAGGATATATTCTGATTGGCCTTGATTATTACCAAGGGAAAAACTCATTTATTCTGAACATATAGCTTTCTTATACTTTCATGGTGTAGTCTTCGAAGGAGAGATGACACAAGCAATGCTCTGGTTTGTAACATAGGCCATGCCTTTTTCACACTAAACATAACCAGCTAAATTGAACACAACTCTTGAAAGTATCCTTTCAAGAATTTTTATGTATGCTGTTCATGTGAACAACCTTCATAGTTTGTTACTCAGCTGCTTTTAAGAATTTCACGTAGAAAGAGTACTGAATAAATAAATAAATAAATATGTGGGTAGTAAATTCAGAAGGCTTTCACTGTAGATCATGCTGTAAAAGGATATTTCAAAAATCATGTTCTCCAGAAATGCTTAAGTAAAATATGCCTTTATTGTTGGCAAACAGTACTGCAGATAGATGCTTTACTAGCATTTGGCATTTCTCCATTTCCTCTCTCTTCTTTCCTTTTTTCACAAGGCCGATTCTTTAATTTAAAAGTTTTTTTTTAAAAAAAAAAAAGGTATCTTGTAGAAACAGAAAAGATTAATTTGTTTAGATAGACAACAAGGAAATTATCTCCCAAGAAACAGTGTCTGTTGAAGAGCATATGAAGAAACTGAACTCTTCCGAAAGCAGGAAAGTCTCCAAATTCATGATAAATGTTTAAGGCTTTTTCCTTTGCATGAGAACAAGAAGTCAGTTCTGAGCCATCCAGCACCTGTATTACTCTGAACATACAGACTTTTCTTTCTACTAATAGTAAGCAGAAGAAAGCTATACAAAAACCAATTTAGACTTTAGGAGGTTGTTGGGCAGATGCCTGAGCTAAGGAGGTCTTTTGCTTTTGCAAACCATGCCTCTCTGCGATGGATGACACTGAACAGACAACACTGTAAGCAGAAGCATTTTTGCCACCAGTCAGAAGCAAGGGGAGGCTTTTCTGCTGCTGTGAAATCATGAATTTCAGTTGCTGAGATTACGATCTGTGGGACGCACTAAGTGGGATGTAAACCATAATGCTGATGTTAGCTGGCTTCCCAGCTGAAGTGCCTTATGCAGCAGCTAATCACCTGCTTCTGAGAAGAGAGGAGGTACGAGGAGAATTTGTTTTTCCTATAAATTGATCTCTGATCCTTTCATCCCTCAGTATAGCCGTACTTGTTTAGTCTACTGAGGCCTCTCAGGGGTAACACATCATGAAGTACAATCGTGCAAGGGTGTTCATAGCCACAGCAGTGCTGTTAGCTGTGCTCTTTAATGGATTCGGATAAAACCTCGCTCAGCAAATAGCATGCTGAAAACAAATATTCTCTTTGTTGTCTTAGGATATACTGTCCCCATTACTGTACTGCATTTGTTTTCAAAACAGACCCGGACACGGTAGCATTTTGGTCTTTGAACTTGGAGCTGCCCAGTTGTCAGGTACTGATGCTTCAGTGTGAACCTTGGCACAGAAACAAATCACTGGCTTTGAAATACGAGGAGAACGTGTGCTGTCCTGGTGGGCGAACCATGTGGTAGCTTTCTTATTTCTTTGTAATTTTACTAAAATCAGAGTCTGCATGGAAAAGTGAATTAAGGAAATACCCAGCTGAATGCAGTCTGAGCTGATCCATGCTGTGCAGCCAACCAAGAGGGGGTCAGAAATACAGCCTTAGGCCAGCAAAGGTGGTGAGTTCAAAAGCTCAAGGGGTGACCAAAGCACCCAGCACATTCTTGGGCAGTTTATAAAGGTGGCAAAAATCATTAAATCCATTCCACTGCTGCTCACCAGATGTCACTGCAGAAATGAATTAATTGCACACAGGGAGCCAAACTGTGTTTCCATTTCTGACACAGAGGTGGACCTTGACTTGGACTCTGCAAGAGGACAGTGCAGATCATCACCTTTTGTGATCCCATCTTTGGGCATTAGGGCTTTTACACCACGGACCATAACCAAAAAGGTGACTAATCTCTCATTGAAATCAACGACAAATGTGGAATTCAAAGCTTGCCTGATGTGCATGTGGGGAAAAATCAGCCTGATTTACCTCACTGTCCTGCCTAGAAGAGGGAATGGGCAGGACATTGGTTTTGCCTCTCTGTTTGCTGGCTGAAGCAGCAGTGCTGATGTTTAGAAATTGCTTACTCCTAAAATCCTGGAGGAGGAAGGAATCACGGTTCAGCCTGTAAGCCTCACTGCTCCCCAGGCCTCCTGTGGGACAGCACAGGTCAGGCAGCACCCTTCCCTCTGTGCCTGAGGTCACAGACTCACTACCTGCCATGTCCTGGAAACTCTTGCCCAGAATGTTTGCTCCCCTGCTTGGCAAACATATTCAGCAATGGGGTAGCAGGAGGGCATGTTCGTTCAACAGGCGTGCCTTTGGAGTACCAGGTCACAGGCTGAAAATGCATGAAGGTGTAAATAAGAGGTCTGATCTTTTACCAAATTTCAGAGCTTAAGACTCATGCTGGAACAACTGAAATGTAAGACTGAAGTGAAAGCACACAACACTGTAAAATTCTTATGGCTTTAATACCAACGCGTTTGTTGGAGTAGTTATTCACTGTAGATATGGTTAGTGGTATGCAGGCAGCAGATTTTTAGTTCTGTGGCATTTTGCTGACTTTACAGTAAAATGGTCTTCCTTTCTCAGATTTTAACGTGCTATGTCAGGAGTAAATTACATAATGGATGCCTGGGACTTTCTGTCTTGTGGTCTGACTCTATAACAGATTTCACCCTTCTTTTCCTCAGAGAGGGTAATTAATGGAGTGCACTATGATTTCCATATGAGATAATCTTCAGAGAACTTTATTTAGTTGTTTAACCTTGTGAATCATTTGGCTTTAATAGAGACTATGTTGAGACTATATTGTGCAAAGTACAAGCAATATTTATTGTTTTTATTTTATTTATTTATTTTCCTGCAGAGGACCTCTTTAAAGTATTCAGATTTCTGTTTCTTATTGAGGTAAAGATTTGTATGTATTTTCACTATTTACCTAGCTGTATAAAGCTGTGTATAGGCCTTTGCATTCAGAAGTGGTTTAACAGTTAATTGGTTTCAATGAACTAAGAACCTTTCCCACAGGCAAGAGTTGTAGGATCAGGTTAGTTAACAATTTAGTTAATTTACTTTTAAGTAGTGTATGCCTCAGCTTCATGGTGCAGGTTAGTAGAGAGACAGGTGTCTGTAAAGCAAAGACCTTATTATGACGCAGAAGAAAATCTGATGATCCTGAACTTGGCAAACTGGATTAACTCACACTAGTCCTGAAATGTTTCTTTTTTTGTTGTTGTTGTTTGTTTTTTGTTCCCCCCCCCCCTTTTTTTTTTCACCTGAAAGACAACATGGAGAATAGATGAATAGATCCAAGAAAAGGGGGACCATGAAAAAGAGAAATGAGTATTCTCTGTGGCTTTATTGTCTTTGTTCATCTGCAGTAGTAAAAGTTGCCTAACTGAGTATGTGGTAAAATAATCATTTGTCAAAGAGGTAAACTTACTGTACACCAATGTTCTGCATTTAAAAGATCCCTAGTGTGCTATGAACTATATAGTGTTCATAAAAACTCATACTCAAGAGTCAAATATTCTTCCTTCTTCAATTACTGCAGTTTTCCACTGTCTCTAAGGATGGGTTATTAAACACTCAGTGTCAAGACACACTACATCGTACTTTGTATGATGTATGATAAATTCATTAGGCCATTTTTTTTTTGATTTCTGATTATATATATGTGTGGTTATCATAGACTCCAATTTAAAAAAAAAAAAAAATAAGAAGAAGAAGAAAGAAAGAACGAAAGACAGTAGGAGTTCCCTAAAAGTCAGTAGGCAGATTGATTCTTGATTCTGAGAATACTGTGCTTTAGTCCATGAAAGCCTGAGGTCATTTTTGCCTGGACATTGCATAAAGTGTGCCTGCCAGATTCAATATATATAATCCAACACCAAGTGACTGAAATTAGGGTTTTACTGTTTGATCTTTCAGGCAAGTAAGCAAATTGTCACTTTCATTTCCCAATAATTGCTGGGATAACAGATCTAGCTGTTCTTTTTTCCAATGTACTCTATTAACCAAGGTATGGAGGAAAGAGTCTGATCAAAGGTAATTAACAAATCTGAACAAGATTTCATTGGGGTATTGGATCACATTTCCTTTACACATGTCAAGGGGAGTATATCTAAAAAGGACAAGGCTGGTTAAATGGAAATGAAGCTTCCAGAGGAAGTTATATTCTTTTAGAGGTAATATGCTAAAAGGCTGAGATTATAAAACTATTGCTGAAGGAGCAGCATTCTCTTACACGTTGCTAAGTGCCCCCAAGCTGACATCACCATTAGTTATTTATAGCACACTAGTATCTGAAGGTCCCAGTCAGATGTAAGGCCTCCTGATATCATCCTCTGTCCAAACTAGAAGAATGTCCTCAGTCCCAAAAAGCTCACAATGTCATCTAATCTCATTGATGTTGAAGGCAATCAGACCATCTAAAGAGGGGCTTCAGACTCATATAAAGGAAAGGTTTTTGCAGGAACAGCATCTCAGAGAAACCTTTCTTGATGGGTAGATTAATAGTTCCTTAATGAAATATTTTAATTACTTTGGCTGACACAGACAAGTGCTATGGCTGGAAAAGAATAAAGTCAAAATGATCACATACCTCTTTCTTTAAAGATTTTTTTTTCAAATGTCTTTCATGATCCAGCAGAGTACACAGACACATAGTCGAGAAGTAAGAAAGATGCGGGGACATATATATTTACATGTTGCAGCTTTTGTCAAGTGACTGACGGTTGAGTGAGCAATTTGAGAATTCAGGGTAGTGGTTGTACTAAAAATTGGAGGTTGTGATAAAACATTTTTGAAGGTTGGCTATTTTACACAGCATTTAAGTCAATACAGATGCTGTGCCTGCCTTGAAAGAAATCCATCATTTCTTACCAGAGAGTGAAGAAGTTCTATTTTTCTATTTTTTTTAAATTTTATTTTAGAGAGAACTTTTAAAAATCTTACTAATCTGTATTCTGCAAACCCACTACTAATGGCAGGTTTGTTGGAGTGTAAACCACTCTCTACTTTGCCTTGGGCTGTCTGGTTTGTTCAAGTTACCCTGGAACAGAAATAGCTGTAGTTTTGGCAGTATCAGTCCTGCTTTACTATAGGGAATACATCACTATTTAGCAGTGAGCATTTCCAAATGCAAATGACCCTCCAAATTAGGGATGTCCTGCCTCTTAGAACCACTACTAAACGACCACCTGCATGTGTTCATATTCAAAGCTGGTCTACTCACCCCATATGCATCTCCTCCAGTGTTTTATTCGACAATCTGTTTAAGCTTCGCAAGGGAGCTAGCAAATTATGTATTGCTCATTTTGTCAAAGTCATCATTGATGACAATTCCGGCATCAAGAGGCTCATTTTGTTCTGCAGATGTTTTTTTCAAATAGAAGATAAATCATGGTTTTCAATCTTTTTTCTTCTTTTTTCTTTCCTACGTTCTTTCTTTCTTTGTTTCTTTCTTTCTGAGTGTGGGGATATACACTCTACTGCTAGGAATAGGAGTGGGAACACACAAAAAATAAATTAATTCAAAAAATATTGAACCTCAAGAGGAAATCCATTGCAAGCCTACAGAACCCATTAGTATATGTTATATTTAGTGCCAGTATAATGGACAGGAAAAAATACCAAGTTGTTTATATAAAGGGAATGGTCTCATCCGTATTGGATAGCATCCCAAATTCCAAACCACAATTTACAGTCTCTGGCCAACCCACAGCTATTTTTTAACACAGGATTTCCCAAGCCTGTAGGGTGGCATCTTCAGATGAAAAGAACAAGTGACCTCAGAGGTAAGATGCTGTAAGAGGCTCTTTTTACATTCTCTCAAAGTGCATCTTGTCCAAGGGCTATACTTTACACTGTGAAAGGAACACACATTCCTGCCAGTCTCTTGAAGTTGGCAGTTAGCGGTCTTAATTTCAGGGCATCACATTCACAGTAAATTCAGTTTTTCAAAAGCCTTCCATGTTCATTGACAAATGATGTCATCCCATTTGCTAAGAAAATGCACCTCTCTGTGATCACACTATTTTCAAAAACTATAAAATTTTCTGAATCTTGTTGGAAGACACATTATCATCCACAGAACATCATAACTTTTTTGGTGGCCAATTCTCTCAAATGATTTAAACATATTTTTTCATCCCTTTGAAAAGAAATCATGGTATTCCTCCTCTGTAACTGGAAGTGATGAGTTATGGGAGTCTCAAGGGTTGAGTGTAGCAAGGGTTAAACATATCAAGAAAACTTCTCACAGAGAAGGACAGATATTTAACATATGTCTTGCAATTACCCTAAGGGAATTGACTGGAGAGGCATACAGAAACACTGTTCAAGCGTACAGGGATGGGGTTAGAAAAGCCAAAGACCATATAGAGTTGAATCTGGCGATGCATATGAAGGACAACATGAAAGGTTTCTACAGGTCTATCAGCAACACAAGAAAGATGAGGGAATATATGGGGCAGTGGATATTGTGAGATGGGACATGGCGAAGGCCGAGGTACTCAGTGCCTTCCTTGCCTCTGTCTTTACTGGTAAGACTGGTGTTCAGAAATCTTAAGTCCCTGAGACCAGTGGGAAAGTCTGGAGCAGGTAAGACTTACCCTGGTGGAGGAGGGTTAAGTTAGAGAACATTCAAACAAACTGGACATACAAGTCAGTGGGCCCTGATGGGTCCAGAGAAATGTAAAAAACAACTTTTTTTACTGTAAGGGTGTTAATACACTGGACCAGGTTGCCCAGAGAGGCTGTAGTTAGACTAAGCAATCTCCAGAGATTACCTTCCACCTCAAACATTCTGTGATTCTGTGTGATTATATGAGGTTATGAGACAGAAATAGCTGTGGTTTAAGCAGCATTTAAACTCCTTCATTAGTGTAGGCATATTATTTTTTAACAATATAGCATTTCAAATAAAAGTGACACTACTACAGAAAAATATGTTTAACTGAAGGCAGAGTTTACCAATTAAAACATGTTGAACAAATATTTTTTTAAACCAGGTTCAATAATAAACACTTCTAGAAAATGTAACTCTTTCATTTAAATTCTTGTTTTCCACTTTTTTTGAAAACCTTAAACAACAGCAACAATGACAAACAAACTAACAAACAAAATGAAACAAATCCTGTGAAAAATATCATCTGGTAATTTAAGTGTGCACAGTATATTTGAAAAAAAAAATAAAACATGCTGGTAAAAAATTGCCATCATCAAAGCTTGTGACAATTGCACTAAATAGCAGGAATTACTTGTAATTGTTCTTAAATGGGGAAAAATTTAATGTGTTTCAAAGCTGGGAAATTGTATGTGTAGAAAATGTCCACTGCACAACATTCTACACAATTCTGCTACCAGCATTTGGATATCCCTGGTGCTTTCTGTTGAAACCTCAGTGTTATATTTTAGATGAATACTACAAGAAAATGATCAATATGTAGTTAGTAGATTTTCTGTCCAGAGCAGTCTTACAGGACAGAGAACACGAGAATCTTGACCTCAAAGCAATTCAGAAGTGACAGCCAGCATCAACCAGGCTACCTCTACATCAGTTTAAGAGCAGAGGCTAAAAAAGAAACAGTGATGAAATATTAGACAACTTGTAAGAAATTCAGAAAATCAGATGCTCATGTATGTCCTTTTGGAAGGGCAGTTATTTGCCTTCAAAGAACTCTGTAACTACTTTGTTGAAGATACCAGATAATGTCACACACAAAGATATCCATGTCATATTTCCAGACTGTCCAAAATTGGAAGGCTGTGAAGCTATTATGGGGCAAGCAAAAATTGTTTGATATAGTGGCAAAACATGACAAAGCCTTAGTGAATAATTTTGAAACCTATTAGAGTAGCAGCCCAAGTGATCCCTCTCCTACCCTCCTGAAAATAAATAAATAAATAGATAAAGTTCATGTAAATCTGCAGAGTTCTTGAAGGATTGTGAAAGAAAACAGAGATAGGCCTTTTCACCACGAACACTTAACACTGAAAATTGTTTAGACTTTTGGAAATCAGATGAACTGCTGGAAATCACAGAAGTGACAACTACAAGAAATTGGCAGCTCAGACAAAGTACCATCCCAACTGATTTCCTTTAGATAATGGAACTTAGATGACTTCTCATGAGTTGGTGGAATTTGTCAAAGGATATGAACTTTTCCATATCACAACATCACTGCCAGACAAATGGCAAATTCCAAATTTCAGTAAAGAAAGTAAAGAAACAAAGATGTCATGTGGAAAATTATTCTTTAATGGATAAACACTTCCATGGTATATCACGATAACACCCAGGTACTTTAGCACATTCAGCATGTGAATTACTATATCTTACCATGGCTGAAAAAAAATGGACAAATATATTAGATATCTTTGCCTAAGCTAAGCTCGGTACTGTAAACAAATCAGATTTCCTCGAACATTTCCTCGTTACAGATGTGTACATGAAAGCAAGTTACCTGTGCTGAAATGATGTGTCTCATTCAGGTCATAAGGAAAGCACAGACTGATATTTCACCAAATCCACTAATTTACTCACTAATGTATTTGCAGCACAACAAGTATGAGTATCCAGGATGATAAAGTACATGTTACATTGAGATTTGGTGAAAAAGACTCAAAAAAAAAAAAAAAAGGAAAACAAAAAAAGGTTTCACAAGTGGCTGAGTTATATGGGAATAGTTAATTAAAATGACTTATCTCCAAAAGAACCTGAGTGCAAATCAGACTTCTCAGGAAGGAATGTCTGCAGAGTCCTGTTTCTTCTATGGAAGCCATAAATATATTCACATCATCTAAATATTCAAGGGAGAAATTTCACTTTATTTCCAACTCTTTCTCTTAGCAAGTCTTGATAAAATCAAAATACGTTACTAAAACTTGGGCTACTACTCTAGATTTTATATATGGATTAAAAAAAATTACTTTTATGTGAATCACTGTAAAGGTTTAGGCAGAAAGACACAAAAATTCAAATAACGGTTTAACAAGCTTCCACCAGACTGATGCAAAGAGATAGAAAACTGAAAGTATGAAAATAATGAGAAAAAATAACAAGCTACAGAGATGTTAACAAATACAACCTTCAAAAAGATCTGAAATATACTATTTAAAAATAATAATTTCAGTTAACTTTTATTTTACTAATTTTATTTCTTTTGATTGGAAAACCAGTTAAGTTTTATTAATATCCTACAACCTTTTTTTTTTTTTTTTTTTTTTTTCCCATCTTCCTGTGTGGTCCTCTTTTATTCCCTTCCTTTAAAATAAATTTTTACATACTGATTTTCAGGCACATTTTACTGTTTCCTGCAAAAAGCCAAACTCACAGAACTAGCTGCTGGAGTTATTGTTAGCACACAAGTAGACTAAGACAGATCGTAAAGTCCCTGGTGATCCAGGAACTATATAATGTTGACTAGCTCCAGCAGTGCCAGCAAAAATTTCATAAGCCAGTACTTGGATTTCAGCAAGCTCATTCCCTCTAGTTCTTTCCGCCTGAGCACTGACTCAACCTGACCTTATCATTGCCATAAGCACCACACTCTTCTCAACCTGAAAGGAATGCTTGGGTGTTCAGTGTCAAGTTGTTTCTCTGCAAGCACCTTCCAAATCCCTGGCCAAGGTGGTGGTGGGCTGAGCACCTCCAAATGCTTCAGGCTGTGTCAGAGGCATTGGCTCCTGGGGAACTCAGCGCTTGGGTGGCTCACACCTCAGATGGGGAAGGGACGCATGCACTGCAGCACTGCTGAGAAATAGCTTCAGAGGCGGTGGAAAAGTGCTACTGGGTAAAAGGGGTTACATGAGGAGCTGTTTGAGATGCTTCACATTCCTGTTCGACTTCAGCCTGGCACAGCTTACAAGTGGAGACAAGCCCTTATACACAAGGCATAAAAAGGGACAGAGACACTAATGCCATGAAACTGAGTGTTTCCAAGAGTTAAATATGCTTGGCACCGAGAAATATGGGGAGCAAAGTCACACTCTTATTTTTCAGAATAACTGCAAATAAAAATTAAGTGTAAAAGTGTTCCAGCCCTATCTTGGTGCTATTCAGTCTACCTAAGATCAAGGCTCAATGTATGCATTTTCCAGCTGGATGTGTCTTGTGCTGCAGTGTATGTCTGGCTTCTTTTGCATTCTAGTGGAGTTAGCCTGGAAATTCTGCAACTGGTTCCCCTACTTTTAAGAAACAGTTATGATTTAAGTATGAGCACAAATGATAACACCAGGACAGAAATCCCTGTTTTATTTATTTTATTATAAAATTTAATTTATTACATGCTTTCCCCACATTTCTGGTCTTCATCTTCAGTATGCTATAGATGCTTGTCCTGATAGCAGAGAATTGCATTTTATGTAGTGTAGATAGGAAGAAACTGGTGGGTCTGGTATATCTGGCCTTCAGGGAGAAGCTAGGTTTGGGGCCTAATTGCATTAGTGAGCTTTTTCATTCTAAATGATCAGCAGTGAAATAGTTAATCAGGCTGAAGTGTAAACTTTCTGCAAGGCTTCAGAGCTAACATCAATTGGGATGAACAGACCAGTTCACACCTCTCAGAACTAATCTCTCAGTCTGAAAGTTTTGTTCACTGTTCTGGAAGGCCACTTAATTACCATGAGAAGTACAGCCATAATCATATGATGAAGGTTAAGCTCCAATACGTTGTTGTGAAGCAAGGAATCAAAGTGAAGCAAGGAGTCAAAGAAGATTCAGCAGCTTTGCAGGCATGAAATATGTGGTCTCTGTTTGTAGCTGTTTTGACTATGTCTCATTCTTCAAAATAGACAGTATAAATCTCACCACCAAATATTCTTTGAGGTGCAAGGATATATTTTTTTTCTTATTAAATATATTCCATTTGCAGTCTGGTTCCATATGGGAGGAGTTATTGATGATTATTATCCACTGTAAATACTAGCAGAAAATTAGCCTTTTCTAGAGTATGGCATCATGTTAAAAGCTCAGTGAAGTTACACTGATATTAATGATGGTTTAGCAGCCTGAGCAGAAAAAAAGTCTTTGGCATAAACAAAAACCCTTTGATTTTTGTGTTAGTTAGTTATGGTTAGTGAGAATAAGAGTATAAGAGCACTGAAAAAGATCTTCCATGTCATCGCATCTAGTCTCTGTTAGGCAACCAGACAACATGAATCCTTTTTCAGATGCTCTAAGGAGGACTGAAGACTGCTGACATAATACAACAGTCCTTCAGCTGTATTGGTAATTAGGTTTTACATACTCCGCTGGTGGCAGTTGTCTCTTCTACGTCATTAGCAGCTGTGTATGATCACTAATATGTTGCCTTGTCCAAGCAGGCCACAATTCCCCGATGTAGATAGGCCTACAAAGTGCACTGAAATGAAGAGGACGATATTTAAACAATACTCCTGGGAGTCCTGCAACTAAAGCAGCCTGTTTTTTTCC
This sequence comes from Cygnus atratus, assembly GCF_013377495.2. Classification (NCBI taxonomy): domain Eukaryota; kingdom Metazoa; phylum Chordata; class Aves; order Anseriformes; family Anatidae; genus Cygnus; species Cygnus atratus. Next base: position 59,283,529 of record NC_066365.1, read on the forward strand.
CATCAGCTTTTATCTTGTCTTAATTATATATTAAAAAAAAAATGAAACGTGTCTCTGGCTTTGTCAATGTCTAAGGCATGTAAAGGATATGCTCACACTGCAATTTTTCTTTCTCTTGCAGGGAACACTTGCTTTTTTTTTTTTTCTTTGTGTGGTTACATAATTTCATAAAATGTACAGATTTATTATTTCATTAATTATCACTTAATTACATTAATTAATTATTAATAAAACACAGATTCAATTATTTTTGAGTATGAAGGGTAAAGGTACCCTTCAGTCAAATTTGGCTGAAATCAACTAATGAGGTCAGAAGTTATTAGCAGAGTGACACAAACTGATAGACACGAATATGCATACGCTGTGACCTCCTTAGGAGTGTGACTAAAATCAGTCTCTTTTCATCTCACCTTATAAAAGCTAGAGCTGTAAAAGAGATTTCTATTCTCTTCACTTTGGTGTCTGCATTTTGATACAATTGGATCTTTTCGGCCAAAGAGCTCTGTATTACTCATCTCCTGATTAAGACAACTATATTTGGAGTAGCATTACAGACAAATTTGCTTGTCAGCATCTGCTTATGGTAAACGTGATGGTCCTTGGAGGAAAGACTTTAGCTGCTGGTGAAAGGAATTGTGGGGGAGTCACCGGGAAGCCTGGCCTGGAGCGCTGGCTGCATCTGCAGCATCTCCATGGACATGAGTCATCACGGCGAGGCAGGAGAGCTTTAAAACATGGAGGCCTCTCATGTTTCGTCTCAGCAGGCAGTACGTGAGACATGTTGGCAACAGTCAGGCTACTGAGTCTCACAGCAAGAGACTGTCTGGTTAACAGGCAAACGTCAGCTAAATGCAAACCAAAGAGGCAACATAAAAGTAGCACTGGAAATGTCCTTCCACAAAATCACTGCCTTTTACAAACAACAACAACAACAACAACAAACAAACAAAACAAAACAAACAAACAAAAAAATCACCACAACCTTACACAAGAGAGAAAATACTGGAAATATTTTAATATTTTTTTATTTCCTTTTCCTTTACACATAGGTTAGCATGTTGGGATAGTTGGGATAGACACTTCTCAGTGGGAAAAAAATGAAAATAAAACACACAACAAAACCCCAAACCCACCACATTAGAAGTGCATAAGTGGTAAATTTTTGTAGGTACTATATTTTCTATACAGAGTGACATTTCAGACTAAGTCCTTTTTCAACTGAATCCAAGAAATGGCAAGGAAGGCAAATATCTAGATAGCAGAGTTGGGAAGTCTTATTGTCCAGATGAGAACTACTCACATTTCTGAGGGAACAGCAGGTCCTCCTGCTGCAGACTGAGTCCTTGGGAGGTACCGGTTAGAAAAAAAGAGATGAATCTTATTTGACTTTCTCTAAAGAACATGAACTACTGAAGGGTTCAGCATCAAACCAGTGATAGCTGGTTGTATAGAGCAAGCATATTGGTTCAAATAACACCAGAAACAGGACATAGCATGTAGGGATCTACAAGCAACATAAATTGAGCTCAGAGAAACTCGAAATACACAAATAAAAATGCTCAACCTTATGGGCAGTCATTCAAGACAAGTTAAAAAAAAAAGTACATCCTAATCTCACCGTTACCAGAGGAAATGTAAATGGCAGTACATGCAGTGACTGAGAACAATGATTTCCGATACAGAGAAAGCTGTCTGCAAAGTGACTTTGGCAAATTCAAAGATATGTGCTGATTCAAATATATAAATATACTGCAGAAGAAGCCTGCCAACTGAAAGCTGCCATATTGGTCAAGGCACTAAATAATCACCAGCCCATTGCTGCTGTTCAATAGCCCAGCAGAATTGTGGAGCCAACTGCAGTGCAGATCCAGCACTACATGAAAGTGCTAATATCAGACTTTAGAAATGTGACAGAGAACTGATTTTTTTTTTTTTTTTTTTTTTTTAGCAAAAGCTACCTAAGGCAGCTGGACACACACAGGCTGTCAGTAAGAAAACTCCCGAAACAGGCAGCGTTATTGCTCGGAGCAGATAGCTGCTGACACAAAGCGGTACCAGTGACTGCTGAGCAGCAAGGTAGAGCAAGTCACGGAGCTCATTACAGTACAGACTTACAATTTCCTTATCCAGAGAAAAGAGCAGAGCAGTCATCTTGAGGTCTGTGAAGAATTTAAAGTTAAGGACTGTTTCAAGGACTGGACACCCTGAAGGCAACACCAAAGTAGAAATGTATTCCTATTTGCAGCTGGGGAAACTACTGAAATGCAAAGACCATTAGCTCTGATGAGGCCACAGAAGGAAGAACTGACAAGGCTGCAAACAAGAGGGATTATTATACTCATTGAGATTAGCACAGAGTGAATCAGCAGCTGAAAAGTAGTTAGAAAGTCCTCGGGCAAACGAAGGATCTGTTCTGAGCCAAAACCACTGAGCAGAGCACTTGGAAGAAGTCAGTATCCATTGCTACCAACTGGAGACATGCTACTGTGATTTATTCATGGTCAAACTGCTTGCGACATCAAGAACAGATTCTGGCATGTTAAGCTAGCGGTCCATCTAGCTTCTTGACAATCTTTGCCACAGCTATTGGCAGGTATTTTGGGCATGCAGGCATCAGCCTAGGCCTGACATGGACTGAAACTGGACTTCTAGATGTAAAGAGTATAGCTTATGACATGGTTGTTATAGGAGATTGGGTGGTTGAAGTAAACTGGGAACATGAACTCAAACCGAAGCAACTTCTTAGGAAATGCTGACAATAGAATATTAAACTACAAACAGACAGGCTGAGTCTGAAAGAGCTGAGTTCATCTTATACCATATGTTTTCTGATGATCTTTTTAAGGACTGTGAGAACAATGAAACTGTAAGAAAATGCCCAGGCTGGCAGACAAGATGAAATTTTCTAATTTTCAGTAGCTTTTCAGATTCTGCACTTGCCCTTCAGATACCTCTTGAGACAGCTCACAATGATGCAGCATGGGGCTTGCCAGAGAAACTGGAGTGGGTATCTGGAGAAGTAAATAAAATTATAAGCGAGCACCAGGTTTAAGGTGCTAAGATATTTATGCAACAGCAGGAGTTACAACAATATACCTCAGGAGGAGGCAAAGTGTCCTTTTGCAAAGCCCACAGTAACAGAGCCTGGACAGATACAGGGATAGTGACACATCAGATTTAAAAAGGAGTTCTGGCTCTCCTTCTTGTAGTGAAAGGCTGCTTTTGAGCACTAGGTAGACTTCTGTGTAGACATCAGAGAATACCATAGAACGGCAATGCTGAAGGCAGCCAAATGACTGGAGCACATCTGTGAGAATACAGATACGAAAGATGAAGGAGTGATGTCCAGCAAAGTAGTTTTTGATGCAAGTATGTTGACCAAAGCATTCATTTAAACCAACTTAACAGAAAGATTTTCTAGATAATCTTAAAATCAATGTTGTTATTTTGGTCTTTTAAAATTATTTTTTTCTTTCTTTCTTTCTTTCTTTTTCTTTCTTTCTTTCTTTCTTTTTCTTTTCTTGCTTGCTTGCTTTCTTGCTTTCTTGCTTTCTTTCCTTTTTTTCTAAAAGCAATCCAGGGTAATACACATAAACACATTTCAAAAATTGGAAATGATGTGCAGTGTAAGGAACTAACAGGGTATTGGATAAAAGAGACTCACTCATTTTCTGATCAATCTCTTATAAGCCCATGATCAATCTCAACTGCTACTTATTGGTAACAATCTTCTTCTTATGTTTCTTCAATCATTTTGAATAAGACAATTTTTATAACAGCTGGAAAAATTACCCTGTGCAAGTACTAAACCCAATTTGTAGATTTAGAAATATTACGATTTCATGAATAATTCTGGGCATTCCCCAGACTAGAAGGTTCTGAAGGAGACTAAAGCTCCAGCCAGAGATCCAGGAGAGCTGGTTTCAAGTTGTTTCTCTATCACAGACTTCCTGCGTGAACTCCAGTTCTTTACACTGCACATTATTTCCAATTTTTAAAGTGTGTTTGTGTGTGTGTGTGTAATTGAACTTGCCTATCACAGGGATGTCTGATGCACTCTCTTGGCTGAAGAATGCTTTAAAATGTGGTAAGGTTGGACATATATATATGCCATACCTGTACATGACTGCAAATACTTCCTTCTTTGTGCGAAGGTATCTAGATGTTTTTTCATGACTAAACAACATCCAATTAACTACACAATACTACTTACATGAACAAAGTTTAATCACATTCTCATTAGCAGCTTATTATAATCATTAACTCATTGTTTGTATACAAAACAGATGAATTGGCATTTTATGTGCATTGAGGATATGACCATAGTATATTTACTACCTACATGTCCTTTTAAATTACAAACAGATAGGATTTTTTTTTTAACTCATTATTTCTTGTCTGAAAAATTCTGTATTATGGCAAATAATAACATATTAATTCATGTTAAATGTATTTTGGATGATCTTTAGCAGAATTGCAATGGCTGAATCCAAAGCCACATCCTTGCAACAGCTTCCATAAAATGTCCCAGTCACAGATCTTTCTGTTTCTTACAACAGAAACATATACTTCTCACAAATCATTCATTAGAAGCAATAACAACAGTGATTTGCTAACTTCTTTACAATAGTTATTTAAAAATGAAATAAATTAATGTTACCTTACAAGTAAAACATACTTTCTGTTACACTTCAGGTTTCATTTCTATGGGTGAAGCTAATTTGAGACTGAGTCAAAAGCAAAAGACTTCAACTATAATCTCAAGAAAGATAATAAATTATTTGAGAAAAGTAGGGCAAAAAGAAGGGCAAATAAAAAAAAATGATTATTCTAATCTACCAGCACCACACAAATCTGCAGGTGCTTTTACTGAAGTCAGTTAGCGAAGTCAAGGCAACAGTGTCAAGCAGGACACTTGTTCTGGCTTCATCCTATGCATTTAATGCACCAACCCTAAATGACTGCAGCACTCATTCATTACTTGAAACTTTGCCTCTCCTGTCACAAGCTGTTTCCTTGGAGAACAAAGAAGACAAGAGAACAGTACTGCTGCCAGCCAGACTTTCTTTTCAAGACCATGGCAGAAAAAAACTAGGCCACATGAAGGAAAGAGAAAAGGAAGGATCATCATTTTTGTGTGGCGCTCTCCCAAAGTCCCAGGAGAGTCACATGTGCCAGGACTTTTTTTGTCTGTCTGAGAATTCAGGGTTGTTTTCCAGATGTACCTGTTGCATAGCTCCATTATTCTCCAAGGTGACAGCAGAGGCAGGCAGACAAAACGTTTGACACCAGTTTCCATTTTTGACAGGACCCACACAACTCCAATGAAATTTCTCTTTAGTCTATAGTTGAATTAGATTGCAATTGAAATCATTTAGCCAGGCAAATATCAGCATGCAGTCACAGAAAGGGGAGTGTTCTGGTGACCTAGGGAGCTGAACTGGCCAATAGTTCAGACCTTTTCCTCAACAAAAAGCAAACAAAATGTACTGTTTTCCTTGAATGAAGGGAGGGTTGCTCTGATCAGAGAGTATGAAGTCAAAGTTTCTCCTTTCAGCATGGGTATAATGCTTCTTTTCAATTTCATGATATTTTGTGTTAAACCCATTGCAAATTAAGTTGATTGCCTAGAGACTATAGCTACTGCTTATAGCTCGCAAGAGAGACAAGACAGTGTAATGATCTGTGACTGCATACCGTACATGTAGACTACAGCCATCAGTCAACTACATAATCTTCAGCATCAAGATTCATTAAAGTCAGTGGGAGTCATGTTGTTAAAACCCTGTGTGCAATTTGGGAAACGTAAGGGTTAATGCTATAGAATAAAGAAACTGGGTAAAGAAAAAAAGTGAAAAAGAAGCTGCTAAAGATGAGGAGGATGCAGCCAGTATAGTGCTTGTGGCTATAGATTACTCTTAGATTTTCACCACATAAACATTTTGAAAACAAAACAAATGACAATCTATCATGTCTTAGGAAGTGGCGTTATTTTCCTTTTTTGTTATACTCATCAAAATTTCTGTTTCCATTTGTTAAGAACTTTTTTTTTTCCAAAATTCTTGCATGCTTATGAGCATGTCACTGCACTCTCTTTCTTCTCAAATAAGTAGCTGTAATAAAGTGGGTCTTTGGGATCTGAAAGCGTTAAAAAGAAAGTTAAACTTTAATTATGGGCTGTAAGCTGCTGAAGGGAGAATACTAGAGTGTAGCAATGACATCTGGACTAGTACTAGTGCACGTAATGCATATCTGTCACTGACAGCTCACTGGGTTACATTTAATTCACAATCATCAGTCATGTCTTCTTCTTTTATAAGCAAAAAAAAAAAAAGAAAAAAAAAAAGAAACTACAGAAGCACCAGTGGTAGAGAGATTGCCTTCAGAGGACAGATTCTTCCACTTGCTGATTCAAGCAGATGACCTTACAGATGTAAAAGAAATGAACAAATAAATACCAATAAATATAACTTTTATATGCTGTGCTAATACATAATCTACCATGTCTAATGAAGCTTTGTAACTGTTCTCTTGCCCATACACTGTTGGTTTCTGACTGACACTCCTTTCTCTTGGTTTTGGGGGAATGCCTCTATGTTCTCTCTTTATGTAACTCAGAGTACAGCTTGGATTTACCAAAGCAAAGTGTGAGCAGCATCCATCCTCCAAGAGTAAATAAGTGTGAAATCTAAGAACCCAAAGTGGTTACAGGATCAGTTCAGAGGCTGGCTAAGCCTTTGCTCTGTAAGGTTGCATTTTGGTCTGTGGAACAGAGAGTACTGAAGGAAACAGTGTTGAATAGAAATCATCTTGAGTAAGAGCAGGAAATACCAGCTGCATAAACTGGCACAAAAACACTAACTCAAAGCCTTGTATGACAGCCTCTTTTCTCCTCCAAATATGTAAGCAGCAAACTGCAGGTGTCTAGAAATGTTTCTCTTACAACGTGAAACTCTTGCTTCCATGGCTCCTCAATAAGAAGACATATGGACACAGCCGATTTTCACTTAACTCAGTTGAGGCAAACAAAACAGCAGAAGCTATGGTAAATGCAGACCTCTCTGATCTCAAACTAAATGACAATTTTAGCACTAACACTTGTCCAGATGCTTTTGTTACAGATCAGAAAACCTGTTTGGCAAGCTCTCACTCATTTGGCTATAAGTATTTCAGTTGCCCTCCCACTAGATGTGGTCTCACCACATAAGTCATGTTTCAAGACAGAGTGAACAGATGAGCCTGTCTTACTCAATCACTAATATTGATTCACACATTCACACAGAAGAAAATGCAACTTTGAATTGTCTTGGCAGAGAATACACCTTACACATGCACAATTAAAGATTAAGGAATTAGCAGGTGCCCTAATCGAAGCCCTTCACAGTGGGTTCTATGATTTGACCACACTTCATTATGCTTGTCCTCTTTGTGCTTTGAAGTGACCTCTGACTAGGTGCACATTTTGCTATGGTTTATGGCAATTATGATTCTTGTTCATGGTAGATTGCCTAGAATCTCTTTGGACTATCTAGTGTATAATCTTTCTTTATGTATTTCTACTATACTACCATATGCATTAGCACTGGCCCGCTGGGTACCATTTTATCTCAGCTTTCATGTATACATTCTAATTATTTTACTACTGCACTGTCATTGGAGCTTAATGTTGGAAATAGAATCCACTTCTCATTGAGTCCACGACAAAATTATGACTCGTGACACCTTAGGTTAAGCTTTCAGTAATAAATATGAAATAATAGGGCATTTCGTAGAATGACAAATACTAAATTAGTAAGTTAAAATCATCTAAAATGAACAAATAAATGTATAATGTCCTGAAATAAATACATATTAGAAGAAACCCTAGCCATAATGGCATCATGTGTTTAAAAGTAACATTTTATCATATGATGAGTTCTATGGTAAGCTATTATTGCTACTTGTTTTTTTGCATAATGGCAGTGCCCAAAGGTTTGGGCACGGTTATGCTAGACACTGAATAACAGTTTTATCTGTATCTATATTCCTCCTACCCTGGCTAAGCATCAGTTTTTCTCTGCTTGGTCAATTTCCACAATCTCTCTTCTAAATATCCTTAAAACTGTGCCACTTCCAAGTGTTCCACTATCCACCTGTCCTAGGAAATAACCTTAAAATGTTTTTTTACCCCATCTTAATCTTATCTTCCCACAGAGTCAGAAGAAGTGTCTGAACGCTGCACTCACTAGTTCATACACCTCAGAATTCCCATATATTTCCTCTTCTAAATCAGTCCCAGCTAGCAATGTCCTTGGTGTTGGTGTTAACCTTTCCCAACATTGCTTTCATCAGGCTTTTAGGAAAAAACTGCTAAGCGCATCTCTTGCCTTTGTTCCCATTGCAGTCGTGGCTGATCAACACTCCACCACATGCCTTGGCTCCTCAATCAACAGTTGCAGAGTTGTTTTTCTTGCACAATGTGTTATCATTTGTTGCTGCTATAAAATGGCAACTAATTATCTCCTTTCCACCACCTTCACTGAAATTGATAGGGGATGAATGGCATTTTAAGGGGACATTTTAAGAGCATTCATCAGCATGTTATGTTTGAGGTAACAGTTGTTTTCAAACCAGGCAGTAGTCTCACTCTTCCTTGTTCTTTCTAGAATGTTCCTCCCTCACTCCTTGTTTCATACAGCATGCATGGGGATGGCTTTTGGTAAGAAAGCAGTATAATAATGTCGCCGATTCACAGTTATTCATTTCTTTGCATTTTTGGAAAGAGCTGTTAATTCATCAAACAGATAAATAATGGAGACCAAATACAACTAATTGCTAAATAACATCACCCCCAACATGTTGTTGCCTTTTAGAGTGGCAGAATATTCTTGTATTCAGTATACACCCAGACAAATTAGAGAGGCGCATTTTATACTGAGATTTGTGGCAGATCTCTTTTAGTATTCATAGGTGTGCCAGCATAATACAATTCATTTAGGAATATGACACATCTGTGTAATTTGTAGGTGTTGACTGTCTAACCTTCAGACAACTTGATGGAAAAAAATAATTCATCCATAACAGAGACCTTTATTTTTCAATCCATAACATTCTATTTAATGTATTAGAAGTACATGAAAAGAATAGAAAACCAGGAAAAGTACAACAACAGGAAGAGAAAGAAATGCCTTACTGTATAACATTTCAGCAAATAATGTAAAGATGGATTATCCCATATTTTCAAATACTTTATAGTGAAAGTTCTATCAGTCTATAGGTCTATCTTACTTATCTTTGTGATAAAGTAAGAGAAAAACCATTGCAGTCATATACAGATATGACATTTATTTTTCCAGCAATTCAGACAACTTGAACATGGCAATATTGAGGAACATGTTATGAATATTTCATCTCACGATTGGAATCATCTTCAGATATAATGCTGTACATTCACATGCCTTAACTGTGAAGTGACATATACAGTTGCATAATGTATTTACATCCCAATCATTTTTATCAAAATAAAACAGAAGTTACAGATAGCCAGGGAAGGATAATAAAAAAGATAATGTGCTCCTCTAATTTTAAGTCTCTTCTATTTAAAATAAACTATGTCATTGCAAGAGAGTAACTTTTGATTACTCTGAATAATAAGACCTTTAACTTAAAAAGGCAAAGTGCATGCTGGGGCGTTTTGACACTCAGGAGTGTCAGAGTGCCAAGATGCTATTATCTGCACCATATGAACTAGTTCACAACTATCCCAGGGCTAGTAATTCTGCATTTCAGGAAATGCAATTGATGGTCATATTACACTTTTCATATTTGCACTAAGAGTGTCTCCCAGGCATCCTTTGCAGATTATGGTCCCACCTGGATCAGGAATAGGTCATGAGCGAGGGTTTTCTCAGTGAACATATCTTTTTGTTTTTGTTGTTCTCTTTTTCTTTTTAATTTCCTGAGGTGTACACAGTATACAATTTCCCTTCTCTATGTTCCATGAAAGCAAATTTTTTGAAAGAGGTTTAGGTGGGACAATACTGTCCTATGGAAATAGACCCTGAACTGAGCTCCCAGCTTTTTTCAGGGGCCTGCTTGTGTCTGTGTCCCCCAGCAAACCCACAGACATGAATTCTTCACCCAGAGCTTTGTCCACTCTCCACACTCCTTCTCCACTCCCCTCTCCCAACTTCGGACTCTGTGGCCTCCTTCACAGCCTCGTTTCCTCCCATCTGCTGTGTGCTGGCATTTTTCTCTACAGGAGGTCTCAGATGATCCTATTGAGTATAAAAGTGCTTTAGTGATCAGTAATTTGGAGTCAATAAACCTCTTTAGCAATAGGACTTGTTACTGAGCGCAAATGCTGCTAGCTTCTTTTCTAGCTTGCTTCCCAACCCCAGGCTTCTCCTTGCAGGAGGGGACAGCAGAGCCTAAGCATTTGCCAGTCATGCAGTTAACAGCAGCAATTGCTCCAGATAAAAAGAGCTACATCATCATTACCAGGAGGGAGGAGTGAGTCTAACAAAACACTTTGCATGAACAATCGGGTAATTGGATCCCTACTGGATATGCAGCCTGAGTAGTAATTTCAGATGGCACCGATGCTGTTATAACAGAAATTATACCTCTATTATCATATTCCAACAGATCCAATTCTAACCCGAAGCAAAAGGTTGAAAGGCACAGCTACATCCGTGCATACCAGAACTTTTCTGGAAAGGCTAATCCGCTTTGAAATTTATGCCAAATTGGCAAAATCCTCCACTCCTGGACTCAAACTCTTTCGTTTAGGCACACAGGGAATATGAGAAAGCAACCTTTTTCAAAAATACACAAAAGAAGGAAAAACCTCCTTTACCACCCAGTATATTCTATGTCGCTTGGCTGCATGAGTGGGAAACATTCTGGAGAGTGATAGCGTGCGTGGATGTGGTGTGCTAGCTTTTTTTTCAGTAATGAATTTTATGCCTGCCTGTTTCTGTTCCATTGTCTATTTTTAATTCAAATATGTAAAAGCTTTTCTTAATACAGACTCCCAGGTGTCAGTTGCTGCCTGGAGTCCCTTTTCTTTCCTCTATTGTTCTCTTAATTGTTACTTCAAAACAATTAGCTGGGCATTCATATGCAAATAAATGCAAATGTACAGGGGATTGGGTGTGAGAGAATACCACCACTCGTTAATTTCCACTTCAAGGTCTGCTGGTAGGAACAACAAAATTGCTTAACAATGTATTTTTCCTGGGCCATAAAGGGTGAACTCGCGACGATTCCAGCCATCCTGCTGGCTCGACAATTGTTAAGATTCAGCCGTTTTTTGGTAAGATTTTTCTTTTATTTACCTATTTGGTTCTAGAGATCGTGCTAAACTTGCCACCCTGAATTGCCTTTGCCCTTGCTCATTTATGCTCAAGGACATGCCTAATAATTTGGATACAATCCCGATTAGGATAAAAGTTAAATTATTAATATTACCGCTATTAATGTGATCCATTAAGAAATAAAACCCCTCACTTGAAAGAATTCCTCATGTCTCAGACAAAATAAAACTTTTATAATTTATAAAAGAGTATGCTTTATTGCATTTAAGCCTTAGAAGAAAGATACACTGACTGATAGGCTGGGACTGGGGATGAATCCTAGAGAGACTTTGCCAGTTGCTAAGATAAATCTGATCTCTTTTGGAGCAGTTGTATTTATTGTATAAATCTGCATTTCCTTTCAGGCTGTATAGTAAAAGTCCTTATGAAAAATAGTTGGTTATTCATCATTCAGAACTACTTTACAAAATAAATATCTTAGCTTTTCAGATCCAATTAATATATAGAAACCAATTAAAAGACTAAATCCTGCAATCATTAGGCAGGAAAAATTCAGAACCATGCACTATCCCGAGCAGGAAAACCCACAGCACAGCAGGAAAACTCCATTACTCGGATGTGACTTTCCTACCAGGATCCACTCGTGGGGAAAAGTGTGCCTCTAGGAGGCGTAACTTTAGAAAGAAATTTCTGAGGCTCTGAGAAGAGATGATTAACTTTTAAGTCCACAGTTACTTCTCTTTTACATTACTGGAGTGTTCTCCCTCTTTTACATCGGAAAAAAAAAATCATTTAAACAGCAATAAGAGACTGCAATATGTATTCCTAAGGGCGGGTGGTAGCATCTTTGTTATGCAGTGTAATTTTCATGTTTCGCCAGGTCCATTCTTCATGGCAACAAAATGTCTCCTGGATTGTAGAGCAGCATAAGGGCAGTGAGAGCTGGCTTGAATTCCCTGCTCCATCACTTACCCAGCAGAGCTGGGCTGGCTGTTTAGGCCTGGACATTCAGTTCTATTTAGATGTCTAAATGTCACTGCTATCAGTGAAAGTCAGATGCTTGCATGCCTGTATATAGACCTTGACTGTCCTGTGTTCTGGCTTTCTAGCTCTGAGATGGGATAATAGCAGTGCCCTATGGTACTGTTGCGTGAATAAACATATTTAAGACTGGGAGGAACTTGGGCATAGTAATGATAGGGACCATATAAATAACTCAGGCAAAGAGGCACTGACCCAGTATAAATAAACAGTTGCAAAGCTGCTATGAATGATCTGAGAAAGTAAGTCCTGTGAGTAACAGGGCCATATTCAAATTGCCTTTAGCAGTGCACACCAGAGGAGGAGACCTTGTATAGCTGCAGAGGTGGCAAAGAGAAAGGGGGGTGGGGGTGGGGGGGTCTGTGTCTCCTCCAGTTCCTTGTACAGAGGGGTGGATGCTGCTAGTGGTACTTTGGGAGGCCACCCCCAAAGCATCACACCACTCAGTGCTTCAAGGGGATAAGGATGACAAGTCTCCTTCCCTTCATCCCTGCCCTTCCTCTGTGTCCTCTGTGGCCAATGCCCTCTTTAAATAGACCTTTATTTTTTATTTTATTTTTTTCTCCACGGGCATATCCATTTATGATGATTTAGCCCTAAGAAAAGACTTAAGGATTTTGTCCAAAACTAATACACAAGTGCCAGAAAGGGTCTTTAACCATAATACTTCTATTTTTCCTTCCTTAAAACTTGATGAAATTGAAATATCTGTCTTCATTATAACCTAAGCACCTGTGGAAACTTGGAAGGTACTGGATATATCCCCTTATGGGAAGAATAAATGTCTTATCCCAGCAGCCTGTGCCCTCACTACAACCTATTCATACCTCACCAACCAATATATTTTATCTTCATATGTGGTTGAAATAGGGCAGATTTCTGGGACTTAAACAGGCAAATAGAACACATCCATCTTCCAATGAGCACATGGGAAGTTATTAGCCAGTGGGCTAATAGTAAAACATGCTGAAATACAAGAAAAGGAAGAGGTAAGTTTCATAAGCATGTTTTACCCTTAAGTTTCCACTAATGTTTTGTTCTTAACTAGTTGTCTGAGACCTTTGCCTTTTGCTTTATAAGGCTGACAGATGAAACTTTAGAGTCCGAGAAATATTTTTAGTGGAAACAACACTGGATGCTGGCAGGGTGTCTTAACAATAGTATGTTTGTTTTGGTAACAAGATTCAAAGAATGCATTATTTATAATGCTCTGATATGTGCATGTGGCAGAATGTGCACTGTCTGTATGCAGCAATATAAGAACAGAAGTGATTTCTTATAACCTGTCTGTGCAGCTCTCCCAGATGCCTGTTGCGGCTAGAGCCAGAATTTCGCATGCGGTTTGAACCAGCAAAGCCAGTAAAATAAATACTTCCCTGGACTGCTCATTCCCACCCCATGCCCTCTCCCCACTCTGCTGTCAGCATATGTGCTTATGCTGGGTTTTGAACCAGATCGAGGAGTCAACCTAGGTTAAAACTGGTTTAACAAAAAAAATCAAAAAAGTTTAACCGCTTATGTTCTTATGCTTGTGATGCTATGGCCTGAAAGTCCCCTATACAGTGTGTTCTTTTAGGACATTTTAAAGGACTATGCAAAGAAAATAAAACTATAATCTAAAATTCAAAAGAGACAACTGCTTACTATAGGAAATACTACAATTCATGGTCTTTACACACCCCAGCATTATTGTATATACCTGTTTTAACATATATATACATGAAGAATATATTATTTGTAATAAATTAAATATTTATTACATTATATATAATATACTGTATATAACATCTTTACATATAGAAATATATACACGCAGATATACAGTAACTTGTACTTGAAAATCAGAAGTACCTTTTGGGGTGGTTGCACATACCACTAATTGTCAGTATGGACGAATGGCCATACGAGTCCTTTGGCCCTTTTGACCCTTATGATCCTTCATCTCACCACCTGAGCAATGGCTGGTGGAATCTGGACAAAGAAAATGTTCACTGCTTGTCTCTTCACTTCTGTACTCTTTCTTCACTTTTGGGATGGATCATATAGGGCCATATTCAAATTCTCTACGTTCCAGTAAAGTCCAAATACCTAATATTTTCCACTAACTATTGGAATCCTTAGGTATTTAGAAACATCTAGACAATAGAAAGTATAACTCTAGGCTTCCTGAAAAGAGCCCAGATACTAACTGAGCTCATGATCTGCTTTAGAGATGGCTGATCCATCAAAACCTGGGATTTTGTAGCCCTGGGCTTTTATTACTAGCCAGCAATGCAACCCCAGCTTCTTGCTCAGTGTGTTTCACAGCTGAGAAAGGAAGCCTGGCTGAGACTTTTCCCACTCCTGGACTTTGCTCTCTTGATGGGGTCTAGAACAATGTTTCTTTTTGTTCTTTGCTCTCTACAGCAAACTGTTATCAGGTGCTCACAGGCAGATGGCCACTGTAGCCCTTTTGAATTGCCTGGGACATCAACATAAAGCATAAAGATGTTTTGCATAAATCTGGTCTCTTAGAGGCAGGTAGCTGTGATGAGGCTCCTGATGAGTAAAAAGAAATGGTAATAATTTAAAAGAGGAAGTATTCCTGTGTATCAAAGCCTTGGATGTAACGTAATATATATCTAACACAGATTTATGCAGTATAGATAAATAGAAAGAACATAAATAATGCAATTCCATTGCCAACATCAAAGCATGCAGATTTCGGAGGGGGAAAGTGTGATTAGAATGTGATTCAAGATATAAAGCTTTTCACATCTCTGCAAAATGCATATATGTGTATGTATATATATATATGTATTTATATTTAAATATATATTAATGAGTTCTTTGGGGTAATACAGATTTGAAAAGCTCAGATCTCTTGTCTTTAGTGTGTTCTAGTATCCTCTCTTTTATGTCTGATTCTCCCCATTAAGAATATTATTCTTCTTTTTAGCAGACAAAATCCCCTACTAGCCCTTCTCCTTGATAAACTTTTTACATTTCTCCTTATCTCTTCCTTTGCGTCTATTGTCTGACTATACCTCTTACACAGGCCTTTACTCAAGGTTAGTGAAATTAAACATTAGCTGGCTTAATAGGTAGCTAGTAACAGTAGTTTATCTACCAAGATAAGCTTCCCGATTTTGGATGTCTCAGATTTCTTCTTTTCCATTTTCATTGCTTTAAGACAACATTATTTGAAGACTTTGTGACCCACCTCCTTGAATGTTCCTTACAAGCAGGTTCACTATATAAGACCTTGTGGTAATTTCTTCTCTGGCAGGTTGCAGCTAAGATAGTTTTAATACATCACTTACTGGAGTAAAAGGGTGTTCTTATTTGAGAATGTTTTATATTCTTTAACTTCTGACAGGTTATATATACTGCAGATCCCATGACCCTCCTATGTGCTGCAAGATCTTTATATTCTAAAACATACCCTAAGAATCAAAGCAGAGGGGCAAATTATGGACTGTACTGTAGGCTGCACTCTATTAGGAAGGCAGGGAGGAAAAATGGTAGTCTTGCCTTGAATCCTTTTAAAAATAGTAAAAGCAGGAGGTTGTCAGGACAAATGGAGCTGAAACATACATGGAGGAATGAAAGGGAAACATGGTTAGATGCCTCATGAATTTGTTTAATAATAAAGCTATTCAGATGTCTGTGTTATTCCACTAGTCTGTGTTGTGTGAAAGGGAAGATCAGAACATGGTTGCTTCCCTTCCACATGGCAGGGTAAGAGAGATGAGTTTTGTAGGACTTAGCTTTCTGGGTTAGCTACTACAAACCAAAATTACAGCTTTCTACAGTTGCCTGGAATGTAATGTTTCCACAAAGAACAAGGTCTCAGAGAGGAGCTGGCTGGACTTGTGCCTTATGCTTTGTCTGATACTCTCCTTTTGGAGGATTTCCCCAACCAGGGATTCACTAAATTGAAAAGCCCAATTACAGACTGCAAGGCTTCCAGACCCTGGCAGTCAGAGAAGAGATGTAGACATGATACCCAAGTGCTTGGGATAAACACAGACTTCTTCAAAACAACAAACTCCTACTACAATTATCCTGAGCTTGTTTAAACCCTGTTCAAGCAGGTTCAGTCCAGAGCTAGAGCCTGGGACAAAGTCTCCTTGTCTGAAACAATCTTTACACTTGTGCACAGTCAATAAGATCTGCAGACGTCATTAGGACATTAGACATCCCTGATGAGATGTGACTGGTTACATTGTGTGAGGCAGACAGTCATAACTGGTTTCAGAGGCACTTTTCACAGTTCTGAGTGACCAACCTGCGGTGCCAGCAGCTCGCTGCCAACCTCATGCAGCAGGGCAGCCGAATAAACAAATCTGCCTTCCCTCCTCCTGCTCTTATGGCTCATAGCCCAATAAAAGTGTGGCTGGGGACTACTAGAACTGTCACTTCATGGGACATTGGCCTCTGCTACTGACTAATGATCTTTTTCCATACCAAAGCTGGGGTTTGACATACTCTGTAATTATTCTCTGTAAACCTGCCCTATCTGTGGTCACTTAGCCATCACAAATGAATCTAACAAAAGTTTACCAATGCTTTTTGGATACTTCTTCACCTTAGTGTATGTCCTAGGTTCTGGTAGAAAGTCTGGGTGCTGATAAAAGGTTTTTTTGGAAGCAGTGGGCTGGGGGCTTTCTCTCCTATGGCCTGTGCGTTTTAGCAGCTGAATCTGCCACCTTCTTTTCCCCACCAACACATCTGAGTTAGCCTCAGGTGATGCTTTCTTCTCATCCAAACAGTTTCCCATGGTTCAATTCATGTAAAACCAGAATCCAGCAGCTGCACTATTACCCCTTTTCAGGTAACCTTTTTCAATATTATTTAACAGGCTGTTGTCAATCAGTTCTAATTTAGTACTTTTTCAGTACTTTTCTCCTTGTCTAGGAGGTCTAATTTTCACAATCCGTCTCCTTTCTCTTCAGTTGCTCTATAATCTACCCCATCAGCTATAATCTTCTTCAATATCTTACCAATTTTGGGGCATTCTCCAATCATGGTTTCTTATTCTACCCTGTTCCTGATAAAATCCATTTTGTGTACCATTTCTTATCATCAGCTAACACCTCAGCCCTTGATCACTAACCTTTTAGCAGTGACATCTGACGCATTTTTGGTGCATATATTTTCTGAAGGACAAACTGTTTCTGCAGCCTGTGAAACCTCTTCGAAATCTGCCACTCTTTTTGCCACCCTGTGACACAATATACCCGACTGAGGCTTCAAAGAGCAAGGGAGAGAAGACTGGGCAAAGATAAAGTGGGGCCTTTGTTAAACAGAGTGTTTCTGCATCCATCTTATTCCAGGCAAAACTCTGATAATCCACAATACCATAGCTTTCATGTGCTGGGGCACTGTGCCAGTGTTGCAACTGCTGCAGAAGGTAAGAACAAAGAGGGCAGATAAGGAGTTGTGCTGTAGGGGGGAACGGATGAGTAGAAAAAAAATATCTTTTGCATTCCTGGAATGATTGTGACACAATCATAATAATTCGGAAATAATTATATTTGTTATCAGTCAACATAATTTCCTGCAGTTCTACGCACAATGTCGTTTTCCTTTTCCAGCAGTCAGGCTGAACAAACGGTTCTGTTCTTGTTGTTATTTTAGTATGAAGCAGAGCAATGTTGGTTGAACTAATAGTATAAACACAAGGATATCACTTAGAAATGCCTGAAGATTGGCACTTAGCCTATTGTTTCCCAACATGACGCAACCATATTTGTTCATTATCACTTGTTCTCTCATATTTTGCTGTAAAATGCCACGGTGCTGTTGTATTGTAAGGACAAACACTGCAATATGGTTAAAGACTAACTCTGTTTAAGTTATTATCCAGAGCCCATTACTGTAGTATTGGAGTGCATAAGAGAGACTATTTAGTAGATGAAAGAAAAATAATACAAAACCAGTATCATGCTGTTTATTCAAATGCTGTAGGCTAGAGCTCTGTGTATGACACATTTAAAATGACTGATGGATTTTAACTTACAGTTTAGGAGAGAAGTTGCAGTCCCCCCTGCTGGGGCATGAAGGGGGTGGCTTCCTTCCACCAGACAGATCCCTGGCTCCCCAGAGGGACTGGTATGTCCTTGGAGGGGCAGGTCATGTCACCTAAAGTTTGCCTTAGAGACTCTTTCAGAGAAGGAGGGCAGCTTTAGCATGGGCCATTCAATTCCCAGGAGTTTTGCTGTTGGAGATGGAGCCTGCTCCCTGCCTTCAGACAGCACTCCTCAAAAGAGATTTTTGAGGTGCTGCCAGTTCTTTCTGGCATCATTCTCTATTGCTTGGTGTCTTATAATTATGCTCATAGAGGCTCACACAAACTATGAGGAAACTTCATACTGTTTATTCTCCTGCTAAAGTCTCTAGGTAGTGTCCTGAGCTCAAAGGGAGTCCTGCTGGGCAGGAATAACCAGGTCATTAACATAAGTGGGTTAGAATTTGGTCCTTTATGCTTGCCATACTTGCTTTGCAGTCTGCTTTTATTGTTGCTCAGGTATTTCCCATTGTCATATAATATGATTAATATATAAACATGAGAGAAACAAAAAGTCTAAAGTATCTCCAGTGAGTTTATTGGAAACTGAGTGCAGGAAAATGAGGACTGAAAAATACACATAAATAAGAACAGGCTTATTTATAACAGTCAGAAAAAGAAAAGAAACTGTTTCCAGCTCTTTTGTTTATTTTCTCCCTAATAGAGGTCAGTTAAGGCATTTACTCATATGTATCTCCAATTTGGTTTTCCATACACAGCAAAGAGAAACATTCAGCCTTTTTCTGAAACACCATGAAAGACTACAGTGTAGGAGGTTAGAACAAGCATGATACAATGATCTTTGTTGGATATAGACTCATATAACACTTTTACTAGAGATGTGGGAGAGGAAAAGTATCATGCTGATGAGATTCACAGGTCTTTTTAAGTTAGGACACAGTGAATACTAGTGCAGACAATTATGTAATGGAATCTTGAGCAGTTAACAAGTGTCAAAATAAGGCTCAATTTAGGCAAAAATCATACGGAATAAATTCTATGAAAAGGCAACATGAAGGTCAAATTCATCACATGGTTTTAATGGAGCTTAGATCTTAAATATCTTTTAAGGTATGATCTTTAAATTTGTTATTTTGGACACCTGGCGTCTATAGGAAATCATTCAACTTGACTGCTGAGTCCTATCACTGCAAATTCTTTAAAAATTCTGCTGTGAATACTTGGAGTACAGTGTAAGAGTTCTGTGCCAGCCAGCTTTTTTCACTTTAGTCTCATTTCAAAGTCACATTGATGAGAACAAAGGAAGTTTCTCAAGCAAGAAGAACTGAAAACAAGCTAATGAGAGAGTTTTCTGTTAGCCAAATTGGCTGCTTCCTTACAGGGATGTAGCTGCTTCCATGAAATAGACTGTATAGCATCCACTGCTAGATGTTATTTCTTTAATAGTTGTCATTGCACAAACACAGAAGTGCAAGAAATATCTAGGGGTATCTATCTATGAATAGTTATGGATAAATTCTAGAAGTGTATGTTGTTTGACTGGAGAAACTGTAGCACTTCCTACAATTTATGCTCTAATTACAGGCTTTTAATATTTTATCGAGCAATGGACATTCCACTTAGAGGCTGATTTACAGATAGGCTCAGCACCCCATAGCTCCAATTGAACACAGTAGGACCAAGAGATCTCTACAAATCAGAGACCTTCCTCCTCTGATTTGTAAATCAGTGAGCACCAAGTGAGAATCAATGTCCACAAGCTCAGGCAGAGTATGAGGAAGCAGTTTTATGCAGTGTGCAACCAATCAGTGGTGGAATCACTGCCATGGAAATAGCCAAAGTAAGCCCTTTGGGAGGATTAAAAAGGGATTAGGTGTCAGGAGCAACATATTAAGTTTTGTAGCCTTACTACTGAAGAGTTACAAGGGTAATGAAGCCTCAAGCTTCAGAGTTTAAGTTGATGATCTGTGGGGGGTCAGGAGGAGATTGTCATCTCTATTATAAAACAGTCAACAGTTGAGCTAGGACATCATTGTTTTTGTATTAGTATGTTTGCCTTATTAAGAAGCAGAACATTGGAGAACATGAAGCTATGCTCTCCCCTTGTGACAAAACCCATATTTCTCTGAATACAAATTAATTCTCCTTCTGTGAGGCTTTTGGAATATGTCTTTCCTAGAAAGACAGTGAGGTGGTTGTATGCAGAGGAAGAAGAGTTGTGATGACCAAGAATTTAATTCTGATCAATACTGCTCTGAATAAAACTGTTTGTAACTGAGTAGCAAAACAGTTAAGATTTACATGGACTAAGACATGACAATCTGTATACCCCTGTGTAGCCTCCCCTATGTCTTTGCAATACTTTCCTCAGTGCTAACGTACCATGTTTGTCTATTATTTCCAGTTTGTACCATTATGCACCACACAGATGCACCATAGGCATCCTTTGTACACACTCAGTCTTTTCTCCTGTGCACGGGCATGGGTACACATGCACTAACCTCTTTTCCATGCACTCAGGCTGTTTTGGTAAGGCCCTTCCACTTCTTCACCTAACAACCCAGTGCATTTGCTTTTCCATTGCATCTTGAGGAAGATCTCAAGGTTCATGCTGAGCTGGCAAGTGGAGGGCAGCAGTATTTACACAGCTGAATGGCTGGTCCTCGAGGCCCTGAAGAGACCTTCAGGTTTCAGGAGCAGCCCAAAAGGTGGCTTTCTCAGCACTGGGAAAACACAGATACAGCTTGAAAGAAATCCACAGCAAAAGGCCTATGATGGCTAGAAGAAGCACAGACCTGGTTCCTCTCAGCAGTGTTGAAATTCTTCTGGATGGCTGCGGTATTTGGTGCTATGCCCTGCTCATATTAGCCACATGCAGCAGCAGCAGGATTGCAGGGAGGCAGCCTCATAGGCATGACGTGGGCTCCACATGGTGACACCTCAAGGCTCTCAACAGACCATGTCAGCTATCTTCCTAATCAGCCATTTTTGTTTTATAACCCAATAAAACTAATATACTGTGTGTTTACCAATGAGCTGTTTGCCTTGCTTCCAAAGCCAGCTGTGGATTTTGGACGAAGCAAGGAGCAACTAGCAGCCAAGATAAAAGCCCGGAGAGGTGGAATAATCGCTTGAATGAAGATAGCAGGACCCTGCAGAGAGATGGGTAGATCTAAAGTACTTTAAAGCAGTAATTTAGAAAGAATTTCTCCTTTTAGCTTTAAATCCTTTGGAAGGATGTGATATAGTATACCTGTAGTTTTGAGATAGATGCAGGGAAATTTAAAACTTGCTAAGTAAGAGGTTACTGACAGTTTGCAGGAGGAGCAGTAATGGCTAAGCCTTTAGAAACCTGAAGGGAAGCCACTATGACTGGATTTTAGGAAAAAGGAAGAACTGCTAAAGCAACAAAGTGCATGCTCTTAAATAAGGAGCACCCTCACTAAAGGCTTGTCTTTGACATATGGGCACCGTATCCTGACAATTGTTCCCTTTCAGGTCTTGATAATTTAAGATTATTTTTATAATGCACCTTGCTGCAACATGCAAATGATGTAGTCTTGTGTGCAATTTTATTATACAACAAAGCAAGGACCATCTGAACTAAAATTAATGCACAGTATTAAATCAGGTACTTAATCACTCATTTTAGTTTGATTTACTGAAGCTATTGTGTTCTTGTTCTATATTACAGAAAAAATTTAACAAGACACAACATGTTTCTAAATACCACGATATGTAGGCTCAATTTAGGAAACAATATAGATCATTCTGATTCTTAAAAACCCAATAGCAGCATTAGACTTGCATATTAAAATGCCCTCTTCTCCTCTCAAACACACCCATATACTGTCCTATGAAATGCACCAAAAGTGGTGTATTAGTCTCCCATGTAAAAATGCCATTAAGAGGACAAGAAAAATTACTTCAGCTGACTACAATAGTTTTTTAAAAATAGTGAAATACTTTTTACTAAAAGACTATTTTCAATACCAGTCTATGAAGGGAGCTGATTCATTTTGTGTATGCTCCTGCTCTGTCTTCATTTGGAGATAAATTATCACATTATAGTCTTTGCTCTCCCACTTGCAAATTAAGTTGTCATTCAGCAACTCATAAAGAGGCAAGCCGCAACAATCCATAAGAACAAATAACGCAGCTATTCTTTGTTTAAAAAATGTGGTTTTATAAACATATGGTTTTGTAATTTTTTTTACTTATTCTTTGTACTTCACTACATATTGGCAAGATGATTGTAACTTCTTTCCCTACTAGCTGGACACCATTAAAATCCTATTAATAATAAATAAAATTTTTATACGAAAAAAAAAAAAACAAACTAAAAATCTATTTTCTAAAAGCTTAGCTATAAAAAGTTTCATTTTTTTTTTCTGCAAGAAAATTTTGATCTGAATTAATTTTCTCAGAAAAATGTGAGTTCCAATAGAAGGAAAGAAATAAAAAGAAAATGTCTTTTCCAAATGGCACAAAGAATGTCCAAGGCTTGTTGATGTATATTCTTTCTTTTCCTGCCACCAAACCCTGGTATTTCAAGTCCAAACAAAATGGAAAATTTCAAAATAATGAAATTATACAATAATGCAAAATAAGCATTTTTAGTGATTTTTTTTTCCTATCAAAATTGTTTTTCAGATGGGAGTCTGCATGAAAACTGTCTAGCAGTCTCTTAAGAAACTCTGCTCTGGATATTTCTCTAGGAACTGGTGACATTTGGTAGTGATCTCTTGAAGCTGTTAATTTTTTTTCCACGTAAGAAGTTCTTAGGAGCATTCATGTTTTTAACACAATTATTTTTCAAGTTGACTTGAAGAAACAAAACGTTCCCCAGTGGTCTGAGGCATCTACTCTCTTCTCCAGTTACATTTTACAACACAAATTCTACAAACTACTGGAGATCAGCAAATACAAGTGTAGCAGTGACATAATCCCATATTGCACCTGAATTAAACAAGATTTTGCAACAAAGGCAGGCATACAGGATTGTATCTCCTTCATGACATCAGTGCTAGATCCAGGCTGTGGTCTCACTTCCTCACTGCTTGGTGAGCACAGTGCCCGTGAAGCTCGCATGAAATGAGAACAAAACACAGACAGAAGTGACCCAGTATTTCTATTCTCAAGAAGCAGGTGTAATTTAGGAATGTTTTAAGCCATTTTCAATTTCCTGAATGTGAATGATAGTGCCTCACAATTTTTGTCCGGACCACTTCTTGTATCTGCAGTGGCAGGTAAAAATGCACCTGGGGTTTGGTAGTCTGCCATTATCCTGCACACCAGCTTTTAGGGCTGCGCTACATCTTCTCTAGCTGAACTGACACAGAGTCAAAAGGGTGTGATCAACGCTCTCTGAATTAGTGCTGCCTTCTTCCATGATGACACCCCAGAGGACACAAATTTTGACTTTGATTCATATAGTTTTGTTTTTTTTGTTTGCTATCCTGGCTTTTCTACAGCCTACTGACTTACCATAGTACCTGTCTCACAAGTACACGGTTCTCTCTCTACTCATGTTTCCCACAGTCAAGCAATTTCATAGCTGCTTTTCCAGGTTGGAGTGAACAAAAATCTCTGGTGCTGGAAATGCTAACTCTGGCAAAACTGAATTAATATATATATATATATTAGCTGGGAGAAAGATATTAACCCATTATTAACCTATATTAACCTATATTGCAGAGGGCTAGAGAGGCTCATACTGCATGCTCATACTGCATGCATACGTACATGCATACCAGTCAAGCACTTTGAAATCCTTTTCCTCAACTGTAATAGCTGATGGGAAAAGCGGTCTCATGAGAACCAACTCTCTCTCTGAGCAGGCTAAAGGAGTGAGGAAGAGAGGACAGAAAAACTGTAGAGGTTTGTTCTCATCTTGCAGAGGTGCTGGGCAGAGCAAACTGCAGCTTTCCTATGGTGCAGGCTGCTTCCCGGGCTGCTCCACATACATCATGCTGCAGAAGCTGAACACCTTATGGCTTGTGGCAAAGCCATGGAGGAGATCACAGCTTGTATTTTTTTCCTTGGAGTTGCAGAAAAGACTAAATTCCTTATCCACGGTTATAAAATAGCATACACATAACGTGGCTGCATCCTTTGTAACTTGTGTTTGTAGAGAAATGCAGGGTAAAAGAGCAGCTGTCAGTGAACAGGTTCTGGTGTCCAGGAACAGCAGACATTAGGTAGATGAACTCATCTCTTTTCAGAGATCTAGGCTCAGTCTACAAAACTGTTTAGATTTGTAGTTATTGAAAATGTAGAATATCTATGTATTATATACGTCAACAGTAGAAAGCTTCTTGGCAAAGGCTCTTTAACAAGATGAAATCTGACCACAATTTACTTGATCATAATAGCTTGACTATCCGTAGACCTCAGTGTCTTCATACAACCAATAAGGAACTTCAACCCTATCTAACGGATGGGAAAACTGAGACAAGGGAAACCAGTGTATTGGTAATACTGATAATAAGGGATTTGACATCTCAGGAATCCAATTTACCTGTCACATGTGTTCTCTGAATCCTGAGGGGGACTATGCAACTAAATTCTCTATATGAATAAAAACAAACAAACAAACAAAAAAACAGAGTCTAGAATATTATTTATTGATACTAGATATAGATTACTAGATATTCTATCTAGTCTTTATTCCTGAAAACAACAACAACAACAACAACAACAAAAACCAAAACAACAGCAGAGTAGTCTTTTTTCTTATTTCACAATACACAAAACACACAATAAACTGACAGAGAGTGTCTGCTAGTGGATTGCTGTGCAACAGCACTGAGTATGTGCTAAAAACAACAAGTCTGCAGTGTAATATGATAGAGAAATTGTTCAGCAAGGTCTTGACTCCGACTTTACGTAACCTGTATCAAAATAGTGCAAAAAAGGAGACAGAAGAAACCAGCCAAGTCGCCTCTAAAATTACCGCTGGCACTAGCACCAGTGAATGTAGATCATAGTATATTTCTATGAATAGAACTTGGAGGAGTTGTGGAAGATTTGCAGATTGTGTAATTTTGTTGCCGGAGCTGATGACTGGCAGCCGACTGCGACTCTGGTGGGTGAGGAGCAAGAAGGATGATGTCCGAGCTGTCCAAGGGAAATCTTGGAAATTGCAAGGTACTTCAGTCCTTGGAAGGTGCATATCTTTCTAAAGTTTTTGTTATATCAAAATAAATGCCATTAAATACAGACATGGCAACGTTCCCCAGTTAATCAGGTGAAACCTCTAAAGAATCTCTTGAGCCTTTTTTTGCCAGTTGCACAAATCGTCAGCCTGCTCTTGGACATGCTTACCAGTCTTAGTTGGTATTATTTGTACTAGGAAGTATCTGAAGGGTCAGGACCCATGAGTTATTATTTCTACTGCAACGCATAAGGGCACTAAACAGGAATTAGAATACAAGGCGTTGAACAAGGCACTTAAACATATAGCAACGAAGTTCAGCAATCTGCAGTTTCCAGTAGACAGCAATAGGCATGTACCAGAGAAACAGAGAAGAGCCATAAAAGGAGTGTAAAAGTGGTCAGCAGTAAACTATGAGCACTGTTAGATGAAGAAGTACTTATTAAAAGCAATGCCTTGTGGACGTTGCACATACTGTTTGAACGCTTGTATACAAGGCAAAAGATATAGGTGCTCATAATTAGTCTGTGTTTTAAGTGTGGAGGTTAGGTTTCCCTGTGCAGTGCAGTGACATTACAGATGTCTACAAATTGTGTCTTACATCTAAGTTGTTTATAGTGTGATTGCAAACAGCGAGCGTATTGTTTCAACATGGTTAATGTTTATGAGATTCATTTCAGTTTATAGGTGCACACAGATTGCCTGGAAAAGTACCAGGCCATTCTTTTTTTTTTTTTTTTTTTTTTTTTTTTTTTGATAGTGATGAAGAAAGATGAAAGTCTATACACAGCCTTCCAGTGTAAAATCACAAAGGAGGAACAAATAAGTTTAAGAAGTTCACAACTGCTTGAGTCTTAAGTTTCTGTAAATTACCTCATGTCCTCCTCATGCCTGTGGGATTATCTGAGATGACAAATAGGGCTATGCCAGGTCAAGAAAATAAGAGAATTAAGACTAGGAATCCATGAGAAATTAAGACTGCAATGTTGTAGATTCTCAGCATAGACATGCAAAGAGATTGTTTCCAAAGGCTTGCCTCTGGCCACTACCAGAACCAGTAACAAAGTCTAGCTGGTCACTATACTGCTGTTGGCTCCATAACACGTGCTCTCTGGGAGAGTGGGCATGTATAGTCTGAATGGATTTAATGCTGCTTCAAGCCATATTAACTGTACTCAACATCTATAGCTTGCAGTTTCTGGGTTTCCCAGTAGAAAATACCATTTATACCTGCTTTAGAAAGAGCTCTTTCTACATCCTCTACTATTCCTCCGATTTCCCTATCACCTAAAAGACAAAGAAAGGTGTAAGAGGAGAAGGAAGTGCAAAGAAAGGGGAAGGCTATCATCAAACATTGGCTTTATTTTCCTCCCCGTAGTTCACTAGGTAAAGTAAAAAATGGACACATTAAATGTAGAGATATCAGACAATAATTTCCCTCTGCCTTTTACAATAGAAAAAAAGGAAAGAATTGAATTGAAATTTATTTATAAACAGAATAATGATTTTTTTTTCTTATTTTTGTTGTAGTTTTTCTTTTATCTCTGCAAACTACCTACCTGGAAATTAATTACAAGTTAATACACTGGTAATCAGCCATTCATAGATAGAATGTAGATGCACAGTTTAGTAGCATTATGCTTATATTTTATAGAGGAAGAAGAGAACAGTTGCTGAATGGACACTTCACATAAGCCTCTGGATCCCTCCATCTCCTGCAGCTGTGGTGGGATGTGTGATGTTAGGATATTCTGTCCATACCTCTCCCTGAACAGTGAGAGCTGCATTACTTAAGCTGCCAGCTAGATTATACATTTTTATCTGCTCATCTTAAAGAGTTAAGAGCTTCACTTTCCAGGAATGGCACAGAAAGGAGGTGTACTGGGGAAAGAGCAGGACACCCCTGTTAAGTCATGCAACTAATTTCTCATGCAGGGTTGTTTTCACTCATTTTCCTGTTCTTCAGCACTTAATGATTTTTCTGTCATCAATGGAGTTTTAATTGAGTGGGATTAGGGGTGGATTAAAGGATCTCATCAGAACTCATACTCCCTGCATCCACTTCCTGTTGAGTCCTCTCAACAGAAGAGCTTTTGACATTAGAGAAGTGAAAAATACTTAAGACAGTGATACAGGGAGGGAGAACTCATTTCAAATGTAACCAAGGAACTGCAATTGTAAAGGCAAGCATATCATAAAATCTTAGAGATCATAGAAGGATGTGATTTATGTCACTTTGCCCACTCCTGGATTTCACCTGGCTGTATACAGGAGGGGTTTAAGCTTTAGCAGACATGAAGACATCACCTCAACCCCTTCCTCAACTGCTTATGGATTTTTTAATGAAAGACACCTTCCAGTACATAGCTGAATCAATATTAAAAATGTTGTAAAATTCACAACATGAAAAGCCAATGGATTTACATTTCATTCTGTATTTACATTGGATTTAGAATCAAAACTACAGTAGGAGCATAAAACCTTTCTTTCTCCTTTTATTCCGGGGAGAAGTAGGATATCAAAATTATGCATTTATTTGGGTTCTCTTTTTACTTTTTTTCTCTTGAAAATACTTTATCTTATATAACCAGGAGAAAAGGGTTATGGAATAGAATCTCTCAGAATGAATCTTTTGAGTACTCAGCCAGACACCGGAGAAAATTCTGACCCAGAAAAGAAAAAAAAATACTGTCAATGATTTCAGTGGGCACAGGCTCTTATATCGCTTGCCATATAGTACAAAAGCTCTTTTCTGCTCTTCATATCCCACTTTAATCACCAAGAGTTACACATGCAAATCCATGGCAGGATTGTAACTACAACATTTAAGACTAATTATATAGCTCTGGGAACAATTTTCAAATCTCAGCACAAACAGTTCTTTATCTTTTAGACACTGTGAAATCTTCTCCAGTAACAAAAATTTCCTCTCAGATATGCACAGCAGGTCTCAAATCTGATGTGCTGCTGACATTAATGGGATATATATGTACAGTGGAAGGCAGTATTCACAAGTCAAAATTTATTATGAGGTTCTGTGAAGATAATGTAACTGAAGTTTTCTCTTCCACACCTGAACTTGAAAGAAGTAGTGAAATTTTAATCTCATGGATAATGTTTTAGTTACAGTTCTATATATGGCTTAATTAAGTCCTTCAAAGTTAAACCTATCCAAAGAGGTCCAAAATGCTCTGGGCTAAAATTATTTTTAGGATAGATTTTCTTGTAAATTGTGCTGCTCCTTAAGCATGACTTGGTGCATCCATTTCCCTTCTTCCATGTTGTCCAAGCTCCCTATTATCATGCCTAGCTGAAAGTGAATGAACACATCAGTACTTTGGAGTGTATCACTGAATATTTGTGACTGAAGGTATATAGTAACATGAATCTGGCTGGTGAATGCCTTTAGCTCTTTACCAATATTTGCAGTGAACGTCTGGGATTTGTTGACACCTAGTAGCCTGGCTAGTTCCACATGCATGCACAGCAACATTCAACCTTATAGAGTTTTCAACCTTATAGAGTTACCAGGTGTCAGCAAATTTTCAGAGAGGCTTCTGAGAGGCCAACTGTATTTGTACTGCACAGCTGTTTTATGTATATGCAATAAAATAAATCCAAGCAGTCTGGGACACATCGGAGTTACCTTATAATATAACAGGACTCACTTCACTACACACATGAAGACAGTTCTCTCTGGGAAATCCAGACAGAATTTGGTAGACTTATACATATGAGACTGTATTTCAGATGGATGCGTAGGGTTTGATAAATATTGCTGTAGCAATGCAAACTGGTTGCTAATAGTTCATATGAAAACAAATCATATAAAAAACAGGGTTCCAAGTTCCCACCTATTCACAGTTAGACACAGTCAGGTGTGGAGCATGAGCGACTCAAGTGGAGCATGACTGCAAAGAGGTTGGGAATCACTGTTGAAGGACAAGAGCCCATGGAGATTCAAAGAAGCACAGATAGAATGAGTGAAATGAACTTAAAATACAGCTACGAAAGAAAGACTCAGATTCAAATCAGCTTTTTCAGATTTCCTCAGCTATAAAGACTACATGTTCATTCTTGATTACTGATCCCAACAATCAGAAAAAATGTTGATGGAAGATTCAGTTGCTTAAAATACAATGACATATGTTATGCTATGTTTGCTAAACATATATCACAACACTGATGGTTCATTAGTCATTTATGTATCTTTTTTGAAAACACGTGATTTTAAGCATGTGCCTTTGAGTCCAGAGTGTTTAAAACCAAATAGCATTGTGAAAATTATGTTAAACTGTGAAAATGATGATTAGAATAACTCAAGAGTCAAATTCAGACACCTATTATATGCTGCTGAACTTCAGATATAATTGGGTCTGTCTCACATTGATGCTAAAAATAGGAGTATTGTAAATGAAGTGGAAGAAGAATTATGACACAGGATCCCAT
Organism: Cygnus atratus; assembly: GCF_013377495.2. Classification (NCBI taxonomy): domain Eukaryota; kingdom Metazoa; phylum Chordata; class Aves; order Anseriformes; family Anatidae; genus Cygnus; species Cygnus atratus. The sequence goes on from NC_066365.1 coordinate 59,313,485, forward strand.
GAGTTAAAGCCTTTAGAGCATCAGTCCAGTGGTCAGACATAATCTAACATGGCCAATAGATTCTTCTGAAGTGCTCCTTTCCATTACAAGCCAATTACTAAAAATAGGCAGAAGAGAAGGTGAGATGCTTTTGGCAACTTCCACAAAAGCAGACAAATGAGGAAACTAAAACTCATGAGATGCTTCAGAGTTCTCTAAAGCAAAGGAGATAACTCTAAGACTGACTGAGAACTACAAATATCTGTACAATCAATCCAATCCTTTTTTTTTTTTTTTTTTTTTAACCTTTGAAAAAGAGACCTAGACAGATGGTCAGTCCTTTAAGAAGCTGAGAAGGAGCCGTTCTTGAGTTAAACCAGCTTCTGGTGAGAACTAGGACAAGGAGGAATGAGTGTGTACACACGAATCTCATCTTCTTCTTTATAAGGTTTTTCTTTTAACATTTTTGGTTTACTAGTTGTATTAAAGTTTCATAATTACAAACTTGATCTTGGGCTTCTCATTAACTACTGCTGAAGAATACTAAATTTATATTTAAGTTTCAGGCAGTAAGAAGAGATCACAGAGAAGAACTCCTTGATTAGTTGCATCTGCTTTTAATTACACTTAGTTTCTTATTTGTGATCAGAGTTCATATTTTCTTCATATTTACTGGAAACTGTTTTCCTTAAATTAACTGTAGCGTCAATGTCTGTCCTGGGGTAGCTATTTCAAGAATGCTGGCCATTCCTAGGCCTTTTATTAGCTCAGTTAAAATACTTCTAGTTTATTTGACAGTAAGAGTTCAAGTTAAGCATGCAAAATTACCACCATGTGCAGAAGTGTATTGCCTTCCTCTCTTTCCCTATGATATGCAGAACTGCATGATTTAAGAGCACGATAGGACTTTCATGGGTGGATCTGACCACTGCAAGAATAGCATAGCAAGTTGGACAAGAAGAGCTGTTTCTATATCCTCAGGTAGATGCAGTATTTTCATGAAATTTTATAGTTTGAACAACTTGTGGAAATCCTGAAAGAGACTGAGAAGCACAGTCAGAACTTCGAATAAATTAGATGATATGATTTAGATGTGTTGCAAAAAAAAAAAAAAAAAAAGAAAGAAATCTGTGTATAAAGAGGCTTTGCGGATCAAGGCTTTGAAATAAGCTGGATTTGTAATAACAAGGTTTTATAAAACACCCAGTCTAGAGAAATGTACAGGTGAAATATTTCAAGTCTAATGTTTTTCATAATATCAGAGAAAAGAAGCATTTCCTTATTTGAATCGTGTTTATTTCTGTGCCCCAGAAATTGACCCAATCAAATTGACCCAAACTCCACAGATCCAGGGATTTGACCTAATGACCTAACTCACAGACTTCTGATGTTTTACTTTTCTCTGACAAATTACAGGATATATGCCATCTTTGTTAGGCACATTAATGAGTTTCTGGCACAGAGCTGGAGGCAATGCTGTTTATGCTTACCAAATAGAAAGTTTTCTGCACTCAGATCCTGTGAGACAACCAGGTCTTGGCACATAGTTCCCTGTTATTCCTAAAGAGAATACTGGAAAAGCAGGTCAACTTGCTTACTCTAGTATCATCTTTTGTTTGGATAACAGGTACGTCTTCAGCTGGGGAGATACAATGTGGAAGGAGAAACGTATCTTACAGAGCCTGAATGCACTTTTTTACTAACTTTGAAAAGCTCCCAGAGAATTCATTGGAATCTATGTTAATCTAAAGTTGAAAGAGTTACTATAGTTACTAATACAATAGTTACTAAATATAATTCTCACTATATAAAGTGCACATTCTGGGATCCTATAAGTTGAAAAGATAAAAGATCTTTAATTACATTTGCCATGGTAATAAATGATTGGCTTCCGTTTATATAGTTCCATTGTAGACAGAGCATGTGCATAACACTTTGAATGTTCTGAACAACTCAGCATCAGCCAGGAGTATAAGAGTCCTTGCTCCCTCTCCCTTTTTTATTTAAAGGTTGGCAGTAATTTTTCATGTCAAGGTCATGATTGATGTGGGTTAACTTTCCCTAAAAATCTTTTGAAACATTTTGAGTAATGTTAAAAATTATGGCATGCAATACATCAAAATATTTTTCTAGGCTTCCTGCATAAGTAAATAAACACTAGGGAAATGTGGAAGGCATTCAGAATGTTTTGTAAGCAAGTTTCAAGCTGCATGTTGCAGATTTATATGCTTCATAGTTTACGCTATGATGCATGTTGCATTTTATTAAAATACATTGTGGGTGGGGAAGAGATGGTGATCTACTACATTTGTGTCTTTGCCCGCATCAACTAGCAAAGGAGATCAATTCACTAAGAAGTGTATCTGAGCATGGATTATGTATCCTGTCTGTCAAGTGTCAGTTTCCTGGGGAAATACTAGTAGCAAATCCTCAGTCTTAGGCCAAATGTCAGGGCTGTAATGTCCAGCACTCTGAGTATGGAACATGGGATTACACAAACATCTGCCATTGACAGGCAAACGTAAAAGCCACTGATCTTCAGCAGTCAGGTTTTGAACAGCACAGAAAATCCCTCCAAGACATAATTCCTAAAGATAAGTAAAGCAAAACAAGATGAGAAACAGGTGAAGCAGCAATGTATTTTCTTAAGAGAAAAAGAAAGAGGGATGTCTACTGTCACTCAGTAATGTAGGTTAAATAGAAAAAGGTAGACAGGTCAGTGGCAGGTGTACAGCGTGGAGCTCCTCTTTTCTTAGTCAGCATCTTTTCATTCACCCTTATAATCATGAGTGGGGCATCACAAAAATCTGGGTTATTATTCTTCTTGTTAATTGATGAATTTGTCTGAGAGTGGACTAGAGTGCTGTCAGAAAAAACAGAACTGATGACACATGGCTTTTCTCATTAGGTTTAGGTATCCCACTGAGGTGTTTATGAGAGAGGTCTAGAATCCTCACAAAGCCCATCCAGAATAGCACAGCATACCCACATGAGGAGTCTGCTTTTCTCCTTTGACATATGTAGAGCACAAGTCCCAAATCAAGGTAGCAAGTTTATAGACTTGTAAATGTAGCCTGTACTGTAAGGGCATAGAAAATAGGTACTTGCCTCTTTGAGATTCCAAGAAGACCACAGCATTGCTGAGGTAAAAGTTCAGAGATGCTATAAAAGTATCACTGAGTAGTATCAGGAAATGTTAGAACATCCCATCAATACAGTCTTTACTCCTTTCCATACCAAATATTTACTTGTTTTTCTTTCCTCTTCAAACCCATATTATACATTATCTAAGCAAGAGGAATTAGCTGTGCTCTGAGAATGCTCATCTTTCTCATTAGATGATTGCATTAGATATCTAGCTTAGACTAGACATGGAAGTTTATACAGTTAAACTTAGGTGAGATGAATCTCACATCTAATGTGTACAGATAAACAGGAGTAGAATTATAGAAACATAGAAGAGAATATCCTGAGTTGGGAGCAACCCACAAGGAGCATTGACTCCAACTCCTGGCTCCACACAGGACTATCCAAATATCAAACCATAATAGAATCAAAGAATCATAGAATAGTTAAAAACATTTAAGATCATCTCAAATGTCTGTTAGGAGGTAACTATGTTGGGAGGATATGCTTCGGTATTTCAATGTATTCAAAATCAGCTCAGTGAACTTTGTCTTAGAAAGCTGGATGTCATTGGGAATGTGACAGAAAATGATTGAAAATGCTTGAAATGATGTATTCAATGTCATATATATGATACTCTGCTGAGGTATGCAGTATAGAAACTAGACAATTAACTGTCAGCAAGTATTTATTCTTTGTAAAAGTTGTAGACTAGCGTCTACTCTAACTGCCAAAGTTCAAAGTACATAACTTCAGTATAAATTTTACTTTTCCAAATAACTTATTTTCATTGTAGTATTGAAATTAATGTGACAGACTATAACTTATTTAGCTTTCAGCTGTATAGTAACTAACAACTACAAGACACTTTCCTGTTTTCATGGTTTAAGGCACCAGTGGCCACAGAGAATGATAGACCCTTTCGAGCAAAACTTTGTTACCTAAACTGACAGAAGACCAGTATACTGTTGGCAATATATGAGCTGTTTGTCCTACGAAGAGATAGCTTTGCATAAATCTTGGAAAACTCTATTATTTAGTTTGCTGCAGCTCTGTAGAAGAGTATGAAAAATACAATATACAATTCTGGTACTTTCCTAGGAATCACATTGTTTTCTCTGTTCCTGCATTTCTTAGCAATAAAGGAAAGTTTCAAGAGTTTTGTTCTTAGAATGTAGGCTAGAAATTATTTTTATGATCTGCTCCATTTGCATGCTGTCTCACATCTGACAGTCCACTATGAGCAATTGAGAAACTTCTTCTGCATAAATTACAGTAAGCCTTATGGCAATTATTGCTATCTTTACTGATCCATGCAAAATCATTTCTTTTCTCATTCCAGAAAGTGCAAAGACTCTTCTTTTTAGGGCGTTGTTGACCATATTAAGGTTTTCAGCAATATAGCAGTGCAAGTAGAAGTTAACCAGGCCCCAGAGAGGCCTTGTTAATTAGAAGTTTTGCTACGTCGCAGAAGTGAATGAATTATGGGTAGAATAGTACATGAAGATTTTTACCTAGGAAGGGGAATTTTACTTTCTATTAATTGGGGAATAAAATATAAAAATGAGGTTATCTGTTAGACTGGAACATAAGCAGCTAAGTCCCAGGGTTGTTTTGGTATTGGACATTTTGTTAAGACACCTGCAAGCTTGGGCTATTAAAATAATAATGAATTACTTTAATGATGGTAGTACAGAAGCGTCACAAACAAAAAATAGAGAAGCACATGTTCAGGTATGGCGTAGGAAAGTGAATGTGACATGAATGAACTGGGGTGTATAAAGACATATTTAAAATCTTTTGTGTCTGTTTCTGTTATTCCTCTTGTCCTGCCAAGTTGAAGATTTTGTTTTACCAGCCTGTTAAGAGGTTTTGTTGGTTTATGTGTTTCTTTTGGTTTATGAAGGAAAAAGCTAGCTCAGGTCTTGTTTGATGTCTGCTGTGCAGATCTACAAAAAGGGAGGAATAATGTTTTTCTGATAATGTCTTCAGAGGCATGAAATGAATAAGGGAACAGGTAGCCCTATCTTTATGAGACAGTTAGCAGGTTGTATCTTGATTTGTTGGAGGAATGTTCCCTCAGGATTGCTATCATGGTTGTAAGCTGTGTACTGGGCTGTAATTCAATCAATTACAAATACATAAATAATGTCTAAATGCTACTTAAGACCATGCTCACTGTCTGCTTTGTACCTATGTGGAGCAGGCCTGTAGACACTAGATACCTATACAGTCAGTACTCAGCCTATAATAAATCTGTCGGACAAAATCACCTTTAGATTCCAAACAGCTGACTGTGCAGGATGCTGGCTGCTGTTTTGGAAACATGTCTCAAAACCATCTTCTTGCATTTTTGTAGCAGCTGATATCATATCTGTACAATGTCTGGAGACACATCTTTAAGTATCTTATGGATTTAAAGATGCTGCATAACTGCTGTTACCTGATCTCACATGAGAATTCTGGACTATAACACAAATGTTCCTCAGAACAGATCACAACCAAGCTGCAGCTAAGGCTCTTCAAGGCTGGCCCACAGTCCAAAAACATGCGGCATATATCCAGTGACCTACTAAATGAACAGACAAGGAGGAGCGTGGGCACCTTCTATTGCAGTGGAAGTGAACAATACTTGCACAGTTTTGACAAATTCAAACACCCTTTTCAGTATCAACAAACAAACAAATCAAAAAATATCTCTTAAAATAAGTGATAGATAACAACTAGGGGGAATAAATTATAGTCGTGAGGGATGCTTGCTTAAAATAAGAGGTGGAGAATCACCGTAAATTCTCCCATTCATCAGCTAGAAGTGATGAGGCTTTATACTTATGATTCACATAGGGTTGATATAGTCAGCCTAGAAAGCCTGACCACTTTGTTCTGAATGCTTGCTTCTGCATTTCTGGGTCACCTCAGTTATTAACAAAAAGAAACAATTGTGAGGAGACTAGGCCATTGCTTTTAGTCCCTTTCAATTCCTGTCTAACAGAAAAAGAATAAGTGATACTCCAACTTTTGTGAAGAAGCATTATTGTAATTTTATTCACATCAGTTATGTGTGAATTCGTATAGTATGTGCCCACTGAATATACTATTTATTAATTAAGAGTCTCATCTAAAATATACTTTTACTTGATGAATGTGTTTATGTCCCATTGAAGTCAATGGGTTATAAATAAATTTTTTTGAAGTGTAAACATATACCTGCTTGATTTTGTATGTAGGACAATAGCAGATTAATGGAACCAAATTGGAAATTGCTTTTCTTTGACCTACATTTTTGAACATTCAACTTGAAAATCATGTAGCCTGATTTTCGAAGATACTGACCAGCTTCAGTCAAAGTAGGACCTTGAATTTCGAAGCGGTGCTTTACAATTCAAGTATTACTCACCCTTGCCAGAGAAACATATAAGGAATTGAGTGTTCAATGTTTGTCATAAACTCCGAGATACACAGGTAAAATGGACTTTATAAGAATAATGACTTTTTATTGATGACACTTCTTAACTGACATTAATGCATTTTCTATCTGCAAACAAGAAAATTTAAAAAAGAGAATAAAAGATATTCAGGGAGTAGCAGATGTGCTTTATACAGAAAATTTTATGGAAATTCATGGCTAAGATATGAGAAAGATGATTGAGTACTTGAGACATACATTATTTTTAAAGAATTTTAAAAGGATCTTTAAAGGATTTATAAAGGATTTTTAGAAGTATTGATAAAAGATAGAAAAAAAATGTTCAGTAAAATGCAGGAAGATACAACCAAGTGTCATAAACAAAAGCTGAGCAGAAAAAAACTTAAGCTGGACAGTCACAACAATGTGTTAATGATATTATTCATTAAACTGCTGGAAAGTTTCCCAAGGAACATAGTGGAAGTCCCATTACTGACTGTAGGTTTAGATTGTTTGCCCCTGGCAAAGACCAGGTTTCAGGGTTTCAGTTTTTTTGGGGTGATTGTGTTTGGTAGTTTTTTGAATGAAGATAATTAGGAATGAAGATAATTAGGAAAAACCTCAGATTTGTCTGTTACCTCTGCACAAAAAAAAAAAAAAAGTTAAAAAGTGAACAAAGTGGTTAATACATGTGTTTTCTGAAACTAATCCATACTGTTCCATACTGTTCAGTTCAGAGTTTGGGGTATTCTATCTGTTTATCAGCTGTCCAAATCTTACAGTGCATTGCTACAGCAAACCTGGGACAGTAATGGGTGAAAGCCATTGGATCATGATGGAGGATTAGATCCAACATTAAAAATCAGGTCCTAAAATATTGGCAGTAATTAGGAGTTTATGACTTTTTTTTTTATATATTTTTTTTCATCAGTGAAATAAGTTGCATATCTGAAGGACGGTTATCAGCCTGAGACGTAGGTGATCTTCTGGTCTGCTTGGAACTGGACAGCTCTGGGAATCAAACATCAGGACTAAATGAATCCATATTCAATTTCTATTCAAGACATTGCCTATACTTTGAACCATAATTATTTTGTTTTATGTGTTTGCTTTGCTGGGTGTGCCAAGGCCTTAAATCTCTCTGGCACAAATTACAAGTTTTAAATAAATAATCGGCAACTAATTCTACAAGTACTAAACAAAATTCTACCTCTGCCTCCAAGAGTACAATGAACATAGCTGTAATGTAATTCCTGGCACATACACTCTGCATGGCCACCCCGCCACCCACCCCCCCACCCTCCCCTTGAAGAGAGCAGATAGCACATAGTCAGAAAACACTGCTGCTAAAAGTCCTTGCAGGTCCACAAAAGACCTAGTAAAGTACTTCATAGCATCAATTGTATTATATAGCATCATAGGAAACACCTAATATTGGGAAGTGTACTTTAGAAAGCCACAAGGTCCAACAAACATACACTTTTCAAATACATCAATATCACCAGTATATCAATATTATTCTAGTGACAGCACCAAAATTTACTGACAGTTAAATGGACCCAAACCATTCTTTCCCCGCTTGTTGGGGAACTGCTTAGCAACTGTAAAGATATTTCCTTAGCTAGAACTTAATTCATCTGCTAAAGTGAATTAAAAATGCATTTAAAAGCTAAAAATACAATGTAAGTTAAAGCTTGTGCTCAAATGTAAAAAACCACCACCCCTATTTTCGATAATCTCTCAAGTTCCAACAAGGTCTAATCAAACTCCTGGGACAGAATGAAATAAATAAATGGATCATTTTACCAGTAGGAATAAAGTGGTAAAATACAGAGCTCTTCAGAAATATGATAATTATGTACACAGTTGTATTTGACATGCAAAAAACCCAAAAGACTAACAGTAAAATTTATCTAGAATCTTCTATAGAAATTTATCTGAAGACTACATGCAGCCGTAGTAATTTTGTTAAAACAAAAGTATTTGTGCAGCAGAGTTGCATCATTAATTAACATGTGAGCTTCCACCTTCAGCTAGCAGCAGCAACGCCAGCACGATAGTAGCAGGTGCCTGTATGTGATATATGTGATGCTACCATAGAATTTGGCAAGCAATGCTTAGGAAACTGCATAATGGCTTAATATACTTTAGCTTAGGTCTTCAGACAGTGTAAACTGACCCTCCCTGCACACAGCGTGGAGGGTAAGAGCCGGCAGAGATTGACAACTGCCAGTGCTGTCAGCAGGGAGATGCCTACAGCCAGCACATCCATCACTCAGCCGACCAGAGCACATGAATAGGAGACCCTGGGACCGCCTCTGTGTGCTTCCCAAGGGGTGCCAGAGGGGCACCCTTACTCCTCCCTGGAGAGTCTGTAATTCAGATTTCGCTGGCTTAAAGAAGGTCCCCTACCCATCGTGCCTTTAAAGACATCTTGTGCCCTGTCTATGCAGACATTTGAGTTTCCTCCCTAGTTGTCAGAGAAAGGCCAGAGTGTCTGAAATGAAGTCTGCCCAAGTCAGTTTAATTCTGTAGACTCAGGACTATTGAATGAAAATGTACCTCTTTTCTGGACACCAGAGGCTGTCAGGAAGCACGTATCACAGTAATAGCCAGTGTGACCTGGACATCTTTCACTGTCAGAAAGAATGAACTTCACAGCCCACTTACTAACACGTTTCCTCAATAAAATCTCAGTTAAAATCTCTAATTATGATTTATTAGTTTACTGAAATGCAATGCTGCAGACATTTAAACAAATGCTTTTGCATTTTGTTGCAGCACCTGGACATTTCTATTGAGTGATCCTTTACACACGGTATTTGGTTATTTGTCATTTAATGACAACCACAATGGAAGAGTCCCATTTTTGCTCTCATATGTACACACAAGCTTTTCTCCACTAGTCTGTGAGATCTAAGGAAAGCCTACTTGCATCTATGCAGAAGAGAGCCCCATTTTCTAGCAGGAAGGATAGGATTTGATGTTATTTCCTCATTGTGCCTTTCCCATTATCTCTGTTCCTGTGCACAATGTAGATGTTAACACACTGCAATATATAAAAGCTAAAGTAATTTAAGAAGCAGACTTTTCTCTCTTGCATACTTCATGTTCATTGTAATGCAGGAAGTCCAGGATGGCCAACACAAATTGTTCCCCCAAGCATCATGAAATAGCTGAAAAATAAGGTACCTATTTATAATTAGGAATACGTACACACACATTGCGAATTATATGTAAGTATATATTTGAATACACATTTAACTTTTTAATATACATTTGTTTGTTAATAAATTTTGTGTTTATGCTTGTAAATATCTGTTTATATGCATATAAGAGTCTTTATGTTTATCTTGTAGTCTCTCGATCTTTAGGCCACAGTTACTACTATTAGACTATTTAAGGCTTGTAGAACTTAAAATATACTGGAGTGAACCATCAACACATGGTTCGCAATTTGTCAATGCCCTATTGTTTAATAGCTGCAGAACTATAGAGGAAACATTCTTCCATGTAGAAGCAACGAGAAGTCTGTAGATTTTCAAGCTTTGGAGAGTTTAAGCTTTTTTTTTTTTTTTTTTTAGTTTTTTTTTTTTCCCTTATGTATTAAAAAAAAAGTCACATACCGAAAAGTTAGAAAACAGAATCCAAAACTCAAAAAATACCTACTTTGCTACTGTTATTTGTCCAGCTCTGCCTGGTACTATATTAGTATGAAAAAATATTGCTTTCCCAGGGTGAAAACACATTAATATTTGTGAAACGTTTAGATATTGTGATGAGAGGGATCCTGTTAGTACTTAGACAGATGTATCTGCAACATCTGGCAGTAGATTTCACAGCCCAGTCAGAGGTCTGGCCTTGATGACTCTGTTTAATTATCTCTTGGCTAAGGGATGTATGTCTTTCCCCCTTATCTCTCATAATCCTACCGAGATCCCGTCTGGGAAAAATATTGGGTAAGTGAAAACTTAGCCCAGGGAGTTGATGAGGTGAGGTAAATCTCAAGCTGCCAAATTCATGAATACTCAAAGTTTTAGCACATTTTTACAAGCTTTGGCAGAAGGACATCATTAATGTTTCAGAAGTTCTCCTGATCTCTCTTTATTGCTCTTTGGCCAGCTTCCCTGTAGTTTTTCAGTGTAGCATTCTTTTATTACTGGAAGGAAGACAATACCTCTTGCTGATAGGACACTCTTTTTTTTCTATAATGACCTGCAAAATAAAGTGGAGTATAACTGTGTAAGTAGCCTTAAACTTGGACATCAAAGTAGTACAACAATCAATCCTGGTAGTTGTTCAGCTCTCTCGAGCATTATCTTTATCATATTTCTAAATGTTCCGCTTTACTAATAGAGCATTTGTTACTATTAACTGTAGGTAGAATATTATACCTTAGCTAAATCTATCAAGGAGTAACATTTAGGTTCTGACACCTGAGAGTCCTGAAGAAAGTTAATTACCATGACTCATTTCTTCTTCGTTTCTACTGGTTTGGTAATTCTCTTTAAAATGTTATTTTTTACAATTGAGCAAATATCTCTCAGGAAATTTTTACCTAATCTAACCAGTGCATTTGATTCCACTGAGAAGCATCCAAAATATAGAAAGAAATTCCACAAAATATAGTTGTATAAGATAGAGTGTACTTTTTAACCGAAAGGGAAGTAAATTTTGGCACTTAAGGCATATAATTCATCTAATCAAGATTTTATATTAAGATTTTTCTAGCAAATATTCACATAGAAGATAATTGTGGACAAACAAGCCCATGTTCTTTCTTGCAGTTTCCTTTGAGCACCTGGTATTATTGTATTCGATGTATTCATGCAAAGTATTGAGGGTGAAATGTTTTTCTGAATTTTTGTGAAAAAAGTGAATGTTGAAATTGACCACTGCTTTTGGCAAATTCATAGCAAGTAATCTGATCCAATGTGATTAGCTTGACCTTTGTACCTTTGTTCCAAGAATATTGGCTTAATATGTTTTGTGTAATATAGTATTGATAGTGCAAAAATAATAACATTGCTCTTTGTGTGTAGCATTTAAACACAGAAAGTTGGAAAGTTAGATAAATTCTTTTTATATATATATATATTTTTTTTTCTAAAGAAGCAACCTAGAATTTGCATAGCTGGAGAGAGAATAACATGCATTTGGCTTAACAAAACAATATGGAATCACTGCTGATGAGAGCATCAAGTACTCCAAAACCACACTGAATTTCTTTAAAGGAAAATAAAACCAAATGTATTTATATATGAAGACTTGACCATTCCCTTACTATTGAGGACTAAATCTCTTAAATACAAAGTTGAAGGAAATTAATCTTACAGTTATTGAGATCATGACTTGATTGAATCTGAATTCTGTAGGTGTTTGAGACCAGTCGTTCTACCCTTATCTTTTAGAGTTCTTTCCTTGTTTTCCGTGGGTCATTAGCAGAAGATTTACATACAAGTGAACCTTAGTGAGAGTTCAGTAAGGAGTTGAAGGCTGCATTCTTTTCTGGTATAAATCAAAACTCAGTCATTTTACATCCTTTTACACCTGCCAGCACTTTTTAAATGTGCAATGTCGTCAGAAGCTGGTGAATGTATAATTCAGGAAATAAAAACAGGATTCTATTTAGATAGAAAAGACCTCATATTAACTTGATATGGGCTGCTGCCTATGGCTTCATGCTGCACATATTGCACTTGAAGAACCATCCATGTCAAAGGGCTTCCCCCTGTGCAGAGCACCAGCATTCAGAATGTTAGAAAAAAATCAAGCCTAAAGCCAACAAAACAAAAAACTTATTAATGATCTGCTAGATCAGTGAGTAAAAAAATGACATAATGGCTCTTTTACTATATGGATTCAGTGAAGGCACAGGAGATCATATACCATAGTAAATCAAATCAAGAAATATTTAAATACTGTTTAGTTCATAGATCAATGGTCTGGTAAACTGTAATGGAGCTTTCTGAGCCATTATGATCTAATGAAAAAAATGCAAGTCAAGTTTTGTTCATCTATTAGAAAGCAAGAACCACAGTGAAGCTGTAATGGTCTACTGTGTCAAAGCCTGTGTGGAGCATTTTTAATTAACTATTCATCTGCTCATTAGTCAGGATTAATGCAGGAGGATCTATTAAGATCTACTGTGTCAAAGAGTATGTCATACCAGGAGTCTGTAAAGCCTGAAGATATATTACCCAGTCACAGTACCATATTATAGACTGACAGAAAAATTGCATCCTTAAAAAATAAAGCTGGCTCTGAGTAATGCCTGTGCAAGCAAATATCTTAAATCTTTTTTAAAGTGCTATTTTTCCCAGTTCTGTAATTAATCAGAAGAGTATAATCTAAGATTTTTTCCCAAATCTCCTAACACAATCATGTTTATCAGTTTCTGTAGCATCATTTAAGAAATCCCAGTTATGCCATCCTGAAATAATACTTCATCATCTTTCGTCATCATAACCATGAAAAACAAAGTTCTAAAGTCAAGTTATTCAGGGAGCTGAGTTTTTTGGCACAGACATTGAGAACTTGGTTTGTTTGGCCTTAAGAAGAGAAGCACAGGGGAGAAACATAGGGCAGTAGTAGAAACAATGGAACCAGAATCTTCCTGAACTTCATTGTGGCAAAAGAGGCATTAGACACAAACTACAACAAGGGAAATTGTAATTAGACATAAAAGTTTTTATTTATTTCATGAAGGTTTACAACTACTGGAGTATTTTGCACAGAGGGGCTGAGGATACTCCATTCTTGTTGGTGTTGAAGGCTCAGATGGACATGGACATGGCCATGAACAACTGGATTTAGCTGAACCTGCTCTCTGTTGGCATTGGGTTTTATTTCTCCAAAGACCCCTTCCAATTGCTATTCTTCTGTGGTTCTATAATTAGAAATCCAGAAAATCTCTGCAGTGAAGTTTTCAAGACCCATATTAATGTAAAAAATGACTAAAATTTTAAACAGACAAATTATAAATATTTGGAAGCATCTGAAAGAGGCTATTTCTCTTCCAACTACCTAAAAGTTCTTTGCTGCACAACTGAGCTTTCATTTCTTAAAATAATCTCTTTATATATATATATTTAAAAATTACTGCCATTTTCCTCTTTCTTTTTACTTTGATAATTTGCATGTGAAGAGAAAACAGAGGAATTGTCCTTAGTTTGTGCACAAATTAGGCAGTGAACCTACTTCAGGATTACGTATTGCTGCATAGGAAAGGTGTTCAATTTGTACAGTAATCTGCAAAGAAACAAGGATCACCTACTGCTGATACTTTTATGAGTGTATCTTCTCCCCAAGCCACTCTAGAGGCCTTAAGACTATACCACTTTATATAATAGTCTCAAATATTCCATAAATGAAGCACATAACAATTTTCTTAAGGTGAGGCCTATGCATGTGTTCAATATGATGAACTTCTTTCAAGAAAAGTGTTGTGTGTCATGGAAAAAAAATAAAAGTTAGTGTGCTCCCTGTGATAACCTGTGATTACAGGCTATCTGAAGAAGATGAATATTTCATTCCATGTTTTCCTGTGTTCGTATTTTTGGGACAAACTTTGAGGAGAACCATATTTAGAGCTACCCAAAGATTTGCACTTTAAGTCAACAAGTTCTGGATGAACACTTAGTGTGACAAAAAGAAATGGCTGAGATTTTATTACTTTTTCCAAAGCTAGAAAATATATTAACGTATTACAGGAGGGGTGAAAGAGAGAAGAACCATACAAAGGTGAACTTTCACTACCTGTAGTGTTCTTTCAGTCAATTAATGATCACCTGCATTTGGAAAACTTGATCCTAAACTGCAATGACCTTTGATGTTCTCAACAGATTTTGGATCAAGTCATTCTTAACAGAGTAGAGATCAGGAGACATTTAAGCTTATTTATGCATTTTTATTTATTTATTTTTTTTTTTTAAGGAAGAAATAAAATTTAGGAACAGTGTGGGTAGGTTGTAAGGAAAGAAAGTTGTCTCATTTCAATATGTCCAGATTTACCAATCTTTACTGAAAACTTGGAACACACTACTCAATATTTTGCTGAATCATGTGAAAGAATACCCATTGCCACAAAGATTATGTTATTACATATTTACAAATGTTCTGGCTATATTTGGAAATGGTATCTAAATGATATCTAAATAGCACTGTAAAGCACATGATGAATTAAAGACGTGATAAGTTATCTCGTACCTTTGAACATAGTAAGGCAAGTTCTACTTTTCTTATACTGTTGAATGGCCTTACTTGCCATATTAGGAAGTAGAAAGTGCTTCTCTTTCTTTTCTTCCTTGGAAGGACACATATCAGCTTTCTCCTTCAGATCTGACTTTGTAATCCTACTTAAATCTAATTTTTTTCTCACATTTAAATACCCCCCCCCCCCAAATCTGATATCTGATACTAGTTCAAAGCGAGGCAATCAGCACTAAGAATAACTAAAAATAATTACTCAAAGAGCAAGAAAAAAATCAATAACACGACAAATCAGATTGAAATTTCTTCTGAAAAGAGCAACTAATCAAACCTTGCAATCAATATTTTGATATTTTTCCTCACATTATGGAGATTTTTATAAAGTTCATACACAGTTATGACACAACTGTGATCTCAGCCTCACCTGAAGATCTCTGGGCATATACTCCTTCACATTTCTGTATACTCAGTGAAATGAAGTTTTTCTGGGAGTCCTGGAGCAGGAATTGTGCCTAAAACTTATTTGTGTTGTCCAGTGAGGTGCATAACAAAAAGGAGACATTTGCACTTCTCTGTTGTCTAGAGAGTGTGCAAAACCCAAATCTGGAAGGGTATTCCCAGAAAGACGAGGCATGGTTTTTACTGAGGTTAATATATACTGAGGTGAGTAGGTAGCTGTACTCAGCATTTCAGAATAAGTAGACATGTTTTTTCAAACTGATTAAGTACAGTGGTCAAGACTTCACAAGACAAAGATCTTTCTTAGCTGAACTATCAGCATCTGGTAATTCAAATTAACTAAATTATAGTATAATTCTCATACAGATTGGGTGAACTGTACTTTTAACATATTTTAGCCATATAAGAAGAGCTCTAGCAATTATAATATGGCAAGATGGTTGTGATCCCATCTCTGAGTGTTAAACTTTTTTTTTTTTTTTCTCAGACTTGCTACCCAAGCTTTGATAAGTTTGTTCATCACACAGAACCTTCCTTTCTTCACCTTTAAACATTTAGTATGCTACCTGCTGTGTGGCAGGATTCCAGTAGTCCATTTCTTCCATTTGGTATCTGCTCTGTTTTGGTTTAAATCACTCTTGGGCAGTAAGAACCTGCCTTTTTCTTGAGTTTTTGTGACCCTTAGCATGAAGGTGTGCCTGGGATTTTCTGAAATGTTAGTAAGACACAACTTCAGGATCCTGGGTCATGGTTTAGGACCAAATGACAGTGTGGCAACTAAATGGACTCAGATATCTAAACTCTTCAATGACAAATATAGGCAAACAATGACTTAGGCAACCTCTCTTTCCCATGCAAAAGTCCAGGAAGAAAGTCACAGGGACAGAGTGGCAGCTGGGGCCATGTGGAAGATGCTCCTGGGTTCAAGTTGGGATGTCCATGGGCTCTCTGCCCATGCAACTCTGGATACCACAGGTTTTTGGCTTGGGTAGAGAACATTCCATTTTTGATCGGCTTTGTTTAAATTTGTGCAGTGTCTGGCAGCTGGCTATCACTGCTTGTAACTAATCTGTGCCCTGATCCTGCAGGGCTCAGTGAAGCTCATAGGCCAACACCATGGTCAATTGGTCCTAATTTATGCTAATTGTTAGAGTCTGTTTAAAGGTACATCCACAACATCACAGCATCCTTTATGCATATCAGTTTCAGAGTATTTGACATTCTTACCCCTTTCCTACTAGAATAGGGTTAGATTTGTCCACTTCAGAGACCAACGCCAATGTGAAGACATGAGGAAACAGCCAAGGGAAAGCCAGGGAGCATCGTGGTCATTGGCAAAACTGACACTCTAACATCAGAGACAACAATAGAAGGGGAAAGAAATGCTTGTTTTCTCTAATGCACAATTCTAAAGCACTTACACAGCTCAGTGAATAGGAGGAGATAGTCCAAAAGACAGGCAGAATGTTTCACATGAAATGGTCTCACTACTAAGGAAGTGAGAGGCGAGAGAAATTTTTTTGAAAGGAGAGGAGAAAGCTAGACTTTTATTCTATTCATCAAAGGGAAGGAAGTAGCAAATGAATCAGAAATCAAAGATTGAATATCATTGGTCTTGCTGACAAAGGAATCAGCAATCCCCTCACAGCAAGTACAGGGATTTGTTGAACAAAGCAAAGGAATTTGAAAGTCTTGAACAAAATAGGGTCCTTCCATTTATAAAATTAGACATAATTTTAGAACAACATTTTGATTTAGGAGCTGTAAAGAATTTCTGTATTAAAATATACATAAATCCCAATTTTCTTATGTATAATTAATAATGACTTTGTCCAAAACATGTCCAGCCTCCTTTGTAATTCTCTTAAGAAAGCATTAAATGAGGGCATTTTCACTTTAGTTGAAAATCAATGACAATTCAATGAAGCATGCATTTCCAAAATTTTGTGCAACTGAGAGGCATGCAGTTCTGCAGCTAAGTCAAGAGGCTAAAACTTCCTATGTAATACTGCTGTTTTAGTAGCAGAAATGTTGGAAATAATCACAATCAACAGCTTAAAAATTTATAGGTTCCACTGTTATTCTCCTGGAAGTCTCAGGGTAAACCCCTGGGGTTTCTCACTTCAAATAGAATAATGCAGCATTCATTCAATGCAAAACAAAGCAGAATGATAAGTTTCTTTTTCTAGGATTTTGTTGATGTGGAAATATGTCTCCAGGTTTTTGTATGGATGGAAGGAACCAGAGCAGAGCAGTGTAGAGAAGAAGAAAGAATCCAGAGCTTTGTATCCAGAAGTGCCTCTGAGTGACTGTAGAACTATAGCCTGACATTTCCAGGTATCGCAAACATCCTGCTCCTGTTTCTGTTTCATCTGTACAAATTGTAATCTCTCTGTCTCCAGCATCTGTTTGTACCACCCTGCATGGATGGCTGAAATCATTTTCAGCTGGGATGTAACAAATAGTGAATAGGGGTGGACCTGTACTGGACGAAAAGAGATCCAAAAAGGGAAGAAAAGGTAAAATAAATATCTAAGTTGCAACTGCTGAATAGCTCACTTCCATCATTGGCAGATTGGCAGGAAAGAAACAGAAATTACAAAAATTTAATCCAGAAATTTGTGTTCCTTAACCCCACAAAGTGGATATTCAAATCAGTTGCCACCACTCCTTTCCTCTTTCAGCTCTTCCGTGCTGCCCACTGGCTCTGTACTATGGAAGCATACAAACTAATGTGGTTCTTGTTCTTCTACTCTTCTACTCTTCAAATTTTGGCTGTAGTTATGACAAATTAAAGAGAAGAAATCAGCTGAGACTGCTTCCATGAAGTGGCAAATTATCTAGTGGCTAAAGCCAAGTTTCTGTTAAACATCTCACTTTATCTTAGGTACCAGTTACATAATCACTTATCAGCAAAACTTTTTGGATGTGTGTAAGTGTGTGTGCATGCATGCATGTGTGTGTTTAATAACAAAGAGCTCATATTAAAAGGCCAAAAAAGAATTTCTAATGAGAAAGGATGTGCCTGCTTTTGGAGAAATTAACTGCTCCAGTGAATTGCAAAGATAAAGCAGAAGAAATTATCCAATAATTTGTCTGTTGTAATTAGAGATGGGCCTGAGCTCCCAAATTCTCAGCCAGATCCAAATTACGGGGCATCTGGAGCTTGGGTTATAGTTTTGTCTCATAGACTTTCACTCAGGCTAATGTGAAGAGCAGATAAAAGCTAGGGGATCTGGTCCCCTGTCACAGCATGCAAACAACTTCCATAGACTTTAAAGACAGTTACCCAAATCCTATGGCAGAAGATTAGGAGCCAATTACTGTTAAGTTAGTGCATCCTCTTCGGGATATTTTCCCTTTGGTCATAACACTGAAAACTATTCTATGATATTGAGTCAAAGGTAATTAATTACTTGCCTCCTGCAGTGGAAGACCTGAGACCCACAGGTTCTCAAAACTTATTTTTTTTTTTAAACAGATGCCTAAAGCACTCATTAAAAAAAAAAAAAAAAAAAAAAGTAAAATGAAACTTTTACTCCCAATAAATATATTTCAAAAATTTTTCTTTACCACTGCAAATGGGTAATGATGTTTAGAGGAAGAGAAAGAAGAGGTGGTGCAACCATGGGCAGGACACAAAGCTTTCTGTGAATCCTTCTAACCAGCTGGCCACACGTTTAGTGGTCAAAGAATAGGACTGTGGGAAGTTACTGAAGACCAAAGTATGGCATGTAAGTGTATGAACCCTTGCATGGAAGGGCCTGAGCAATGTATTTCAGATCTAGCAAGTATAACTGTCTGCTGTCAAGGGCCAAGTACTGGTTCTGCAGACAAGGAGGAATAAGGGGCTGTAACACACTTCCCCTCCTGGCTCATATGCTTCCTTTCAAAGGAAAGCAGGATCTGCTGAAATTTACACCCTGATCTCTTATAAAGGTGCTGTGACAATGGGGCCAAGGTAAACAGCAGTGTAGGCACACCCATTTATGACTGAGCCTGAATTTCTGCCTAACAGACCATAAAAATTTATCAGTATTTTCTGCTCAGTCACACCTGTGACAAGAGCTGACCAGATACAGCAGTGCAAGTAACCTACTCCTGCTGTTTATCTTTATTACTAAGGCAATAAATGGAAGGCACAAGGAAACAGAAGATACTTCATGTGGATAACCTGTTAAGCAAGCAAAAAATAGTAGCAGTGGTGATGATGGCTGAGATGAGTGTATGTACATCTGAGGAGGAGCCCAGGAAGCAAACAGCCTCAATAGTGTTTTGGCAGTAGTTCAAAGGAGCAATTCAAGAAAAGAGAACTATTCACACAAAAGGTTCCCCCTTGCTCTATCAGCAAACAGAAGAGATGCTGAGAATGATGCTTTGCAAAGGGGAAAGTTATCAAAAGGTGAGAAATACCAGTCCAGCATTGCCAACAAACTGATACCAACCTTCTAGGAAAGCTACTGCCACCACCAAAGCGTCTGGCCTAAGCCAGCCCCACACAAACAAAAGAAGGTATAATTGCATTGCTGATTCTGGTTACCACAAGTTCAAAAAGAGTGAATAAAGCACACTATAAACATGAACATATTCCTGCTAATTAAGTGAAAACTAAAACAAAAAACAAAACAATTATCAAGCAAATGAAGGAAGCTAAAATCAACACCAACTCTATAAAATCTGCAGAAAAAAGCAGCTAAAAACATGACTAAAGCAGACCTCAAAGCACAGCAGCCATCTGTGCTAGCCAGGATCTAGTAATAATGCAACTCCTAATAGCAACATGAATAATAAAAGTAAAACTCTCATGAGTTGCTACATTTTTTTTCTTTTTTCAGCAACAATAATAGATTTTTATCTGTGGTCTCTGCTCCTTATGTACAGATCATTATAACTGTGCTTAACATTTGCGAGGAGGATCCTCCTTTTTAGATGTAACTTAAGGGCTTATTTGCAATCATTGGGCTAAACCCAGCTCAGGGAGTTCAATATTGTGCTCCAAGGATTTCCAGGAAGAATTTCTTCCCCTGCAGCCATGGAGGCAAAGCTCCCGCTGTTGTACCTACTCTGTCAGGGGTTCAGATCACAGCTGTTTCTAAGAAGATAGTAAGCTAAAAGATGGTGTGGGTGTGCACGACTTCTTTGCTCCATGAAAGGCAGAACACCTCTCCTTCCCTTTCTTTGTATTCCTGAATGCTCCAAAGATCCTCTTGCTCTTCTTTGGTGAACTAAAAAGTTCAAGAAACAAGCACCTGCCATGGAAGCTGCAGGAGAGCTCTTGCTTGACAAGAGTGTTTCAGTGGCTTCTGGCCCTATTGATATTGGTTGGAGCAAAAGTAGCAAAATGGAATGTGTGTCTCAGGTGGAGTCTTCTGAGAAGTGTGGATTTTCAGAAAGATGATAAAAATTTGGTGAGGATTCAGAAAGAGTGTTGCAGAAAAAGCTGCACAGTGTGAGAAAATGCTGCCTTCTTAGGGAGAATTACAGTACTCTTAACAAAATAAGCAAAGAAAAAGCCAATGGACACGTTGATTGGCAATGCCTGGAGAAGACATATAATACAGGCAGATCTTTTTAATGCAGAGATAAAGGTAAAGAAAGAACCAAGTGTCAGAACGTAGAAGCTGGCAGCACTCTTTTTCTTGTTTCTGTGTTATCAGCTTCATAAAGAGATAATGTGATCCCATAGGAGGGCTTTGACATTGGGAAAAGCTGACCAAGCCCAGCTGAGCCTAAATAGCACTTTAAAACATGCCTTCCATGACTTTAATATGATCAGAGCTTTGTGAAATGTGTGATATTTATTCCAGATCTTAATGAGGGAAGTGCAGGAAGAGAGAAAATACCTAATCAGAAAGGTCTTTTCCATAATTTTACTTTTCTTGCCATCCCGTGAAAGTGATCTGTCATAGCACTGGTTTTCTCCCCTCTCTGTGAGAAGGAGGGAAGAGATCAGAGAAAACAGCTGTTTTCAGGAAAGGAGGAACAGGAACAATCAGTAAGGACATATATGTCCTTATATAAAAATAAAAATAAAGTTTATAAATAACAGCACTATTCAGGAGAAAATGATTTTAAAGATTTTTTTTTTGAAGCAACATCCTGTGTTCTCTTTCATTCTGTAGCCAGATACTCCATCAAACAAATCTCCCAAACAAATCTCCCAGTGACACCTATGATATATTTTAACTTGTGTGTTTTTTGAGAATTCAGGTGTCTGGGTCTGCTTGGTGCAGTGGATAGCTGCTCTTCTGTGTGTAGTTTCTACCTAGATCTCCCTGTGGGAGAAGTACTGTTAATTTGAGGCAACAGCTTCCCAACAGAGATTGCCCAGGAATGAATTCCTTGTGCCCCCATTATGTCTGCTCCCAGCTGGAGAGTCTTTCAGCAGATACACTGTGCCTTCACAATTCTCTGCTAGGTGAATTTTCTGCCACCATGTTAAGCATTGTGCAATGTCCCCTGTGTAACATTGACTGAAATGTAGAAACGATCAAGTCATCTGAAAGGATACGAGGAGGTTTTAATTTCCTGAAATAGACCTGCTGTTCAGGCAGCATTGCCTTCTCTGTAATAGGAAGTTCAGGAATATCAATTTCTAAATTTGTCTATTCAAATTAGTCCATTACCATTATTGCCAACTCCATTGAAAAATCATGAGTCAGCCCACCCCCTGCCCCTCCCTCCCCGACCATGAGAATTTAATGGTGTAGAAACATTGTCCCTTTTTCTTTGTCACTGGGTGTTTTAAGCCATTTGGAGTCAGGTTTTTAAGTTCTTCTTCACAAAGGCTAGATTAGAAATTTCTTTTTTCCCTCTCCATGAGACGGAAGGCTGTCATCATACAAGCTCAGGAACCAAGCCAATGTAAAAACTGACAACAGTGTCTGATGTTTTTATCAGGTGCTTCTGTCACTAAGACATGCTGCACATCATCATGACCAAGTTAATTGGTTAGACCTGTCCAAGTGTCTGTGCACAGACGCTTAAGTGCACAGTCATCATTTCACATAAAAATAGAGCTGGAAAGAGCTTCATCTGGTCCACCTCTTTAGTTAGAGTTGAGATCTACTAAATTCATGTCGTTCTTGCTCAGGCTGTTCTTAAAGATCCCTGACAGTGGAAAGACAATCATCTCCTCAGTGATCACTGCTTTATATTCAGAAAACCATTCCTAAATTGTAACTTGAATCTTCTGTGTTATAATTTAAGATCAACTCTTCTTAACCTGTGAGCTATCACGGAGGATTTATTGTTCCATTCTATTGTGCAACAGCCTTGTAAGGTCTCCTGACAGTTTTTCTTAAGCTAAATAACTTAATCTATTTTTTTTTCTTTTCTTTTTTTTTTTTTCCTTTTTTCCTGGTAGATTTTTTTTTTCTAGTGCTCCGTTCATTCCGGTTGCTCTGCTGTGGGAGTGTCTCCAAGTGGTTCACTTCTTGCTGAAGCACAGTACCCAAACCTGGACATGTTATTTTAATTAAACCTGACCAGAACCAAGTAGACAGGAAGAACATTTCTACATCTTGCCGTTAAACTTCTGTTTATGCACCCTAACTTCATATTAATCTTTTTCATATCAGCTTGATATTGCTGTTTGTGTTCAGAGTGTAGCTCCCTATGCCCTCTTGAATTTTTCCTGAACCAATAAGATGCTAATTCCTGCATTATGAAGCTGCTCAGTCCTACTTGTTAATACTTCACACTTATTAAATAGCACCATATATTTTTCAGACTATTTCTTCAATTTGTGGAAACTATCTTGATTTCTAATTCTGTCCTTAAGTGTTTGCAGTCTCCCTCTGCTTTGTCTCAGCTGCAAATTTAATGATCGTATTCTCTATTCCACATTCTGAATTGCAACATCCAGAACAACTGTTACAAAACCTCATTTGATACCTGCTTTCCTGATACCCTGGGCAGGCTTAAGAAACATGTGGACGTAGTGTTTAGGGACATGGTTTAGTGGTGGACTTGGTAGTGTTAGGTGATGGTTGGAGATGATGATCTTGAGGTTTCCTAACCCTACTTTTCACCCATGACAACATAGTTTAATTTAGACTGTGTTTCCTTAGCAGAGCAACAACAATAGCCTTTCTATATCAAAACCTGCCACTCCTGTTTTTCCATATGCACCAGAAAAAGCACATTTCAAGATTAGTGAGTTAATCCCATTTTAAGAATGTAGGTCACTACCATATTCATTTTCAAAGTTTTATAAATATTTATGGCCATCTGTAATTACCTTCAGAAGATTCCTGTGTATTCCTGCAGAAAATGTCTTTGCTGCATCCCAAATACATGTGCCTAGCTATTACTTCTGCCAGTCTCTTCTTTGGCACCTAATTCTAAGATAAGCCCTGGAAATAACACCAACTATTTGAGCCTTTTGTCTCTTTCTGGCTCTTATCAGAATTCCTACAACTGAACTCATGTACATTCACTTCAACATTTCAAGCCTGTCAAAAAAAGTAAGCAAGTCTAACCCTGGAACAGACACCATGTCACACAACTCATTGGAATAGTCATAGATGAGCAACATGTTGCAAATAGCAAAGTAACATCTAAATACAATTCGAAAAAAAATGTGGTCAAATAATGAAAGACAATTATTACATTAGAGATCTTTTTCCTCTACAGGATACCTTTGTTTAAAAAAATAATTAAAAAAAAATTGTTCTTCTGGAAAGTTTTGTTGAGTTTTCCTTGTACAATATTGCATGGAATCTCATGTTTCTTGAGAGGCAATACATACAGAGAGGTGACGCATGATTTCGTGTGTGGCCTCTACACTGCAGTAGGCATTATACAGGAGATAGGAGTTAGTAATGTCACAAGAATCCATGCAAGTATAAACTCCTAGGTGCCCATTTCAGTTTAGGTTCAGGGATCCTGTTTATAAACCCTGGAGTAATTTAGTTGTGGATCTGATCTGGGGAATGATCCGTAGTCTATCACTTGAGTAGACTGTTCATTTTTTGGAACCACATTGAGGCAGTCCAACAGAAAATTGTGTTGAAGACATTCTGTGGTTAGGTCTTGTAATTTGTATACAAGTCTGAGGAAGAGCACTGAATCAAGAAAACTTAATTTTGACAGTCCTGATATATAGTCTATTTTGGTTAACCAAAAGGAACACATACATTTTCTACATTAGAGAAATTTCCATTATTTTTCTCTCAGCCATGAAAATCGATTTTGATGTGATTACACTCAGAGGCTGCTTGATGTGCTTCTGACAGTACAAAATGGATAGAAACGGTGGGTGGTGTTGAATTGAGGATACTGTGGTTTGCTGAACTCCATTACAAACTGAAAATGGTAAGATTAAAGCACACACCCTTAATGTATTGAGTAGAAGAGTGAGCCTTAGGAAAAATAGTGATTATAATATTTTGATGTTGAAGATTGTAAAAAATTCAGAGAGCTTTCATCATCTTCCGTTTACTATAATCACTGACATTTGTACTACTAGAAGGAGGTCACCAAAATTCAGCAGATAAAAGCAGCTCTTAACAGTAAGCAATGGGGCAATGCCTAAACATAGGTGGACGTATGTAAAAAGAAAAGCCATGGTATTTGGAGTTGTACAAGACTTACAAGTTTTCACTCTATTCATGTTGATTACATTGGGTGAATGGGTTGCTTCATGGAAACTACATCCCTTTTTTGCAACCAGACTTTGAACCTATATTTCCATATTTTGAATTATTTTTTTTTAACGGAATGTTTACTGTTAGCCTACTATTTAGGAAGATCTTCTTTTGTCTTGAGAATTTTCATTGCTTCAAAAATGGTAAGTCAAAGCAATTAGAAAGAAAAGAAACGAGCAATAGGTGGATACCGCAAAGCCTGAAGTTTCAAGTTCAGTTGTGTTTCAGACATTCAGTTGTAAGGATCATCTTCTAAAAATATTTGGGCTTGACATTGGATCTTGCTAGCTGGCTAGTTAGACACAATAGTTGCAAGCAAATTTGATCATGTTTTCCTCTAGCATGACTAAGGGTCTGTTGCTCCTCTACCAACTATTATAAATATGAGTGGATACTTTGCTTTTAGACAAGTAAAAATAGAAAAAATAAACACAATCTATTTCAACAAGGTTGCAAAAACAGGTTGCTATCCCCGCTGCATAGGAACCTTCTAAAATCTGAAAGATATATTGGCAGTTTCTATATTATGTCTTGGGAGAAGAAAATTTGGAAAAGGATGCTCATGAAGTTTTCCTGACTTCTTCTGTCAGAAATATGATGGATGTCTGTCTTCTGTTACTGTTTCTGTTCTAAGTGACAACAAGCCACTGTGGGTCTATAAGAAAGTGTATTTTATGTATTTATCTCATATTTCACAAGCATAAAAATATTTTACTTTAGTGAGGATTTTAAATGTAAGAATAAGCTGGTTGCAAATTCGTTCTCCGTACCATTCTAATGGAGTTAAATAAAGATGCAATCAATAGGGTTATATACATAATAAATCAGGTCCTATGGAAATGTTATAAAATGTACACAATTGAATAGCAATTTATATCCATCTTAGTTGCTAACTACTTTGAAGAATTTAAAAGAGAATTATGGTCTGGATTGAGCAAAGTTCCAAGTATGTTTTAAGCTTATAGCTCCCATTGACAGAGAAATCTAGCACAGTAACAAATACTTTCCTGACTGAAGTCTTTAATCCCTCTGAACCTCAGTTTTCTCCATACAAATATTAGTTCTTCACCTCAGAATAATGCTGTGAAGTATTCCTTTTAATTTTGCAAAAACATTCAGATATAACAGTTAAGGAAGTGTTATATGCACGGGCAATTATTGCTCTCTCTGCCAGTAGCAGTCATCTTTCCTTTACACTCCTCTCTGTACTTAAATAGTTCTGTTGCTTTTTGTGTATTTCATCACCTGAGTCCAGTTCTTAATATTTTCACTTATATCACGTTTTCAAATTTTTCATACACAAATGGAATATGCCCTTCAAAATATGGTCTCACTATTTGTAACTCTCACTGTTTTCGTAGGGAAGAAATCAGTCCTTCTGAAAACTGAGGGTAAAGGAGCAGAAGTGTAACTTCTCTGTAGAAAAATAGTCCCATATATGTGGTCCCTATAATTGGTGAAAATAACTGCTAATTAATAACTGTGCTAACCTTTCTTTTAACATAAAACAATGAAGAGTTTGGACCTAGTTTCCTTTCCCAAACACGTACCTGTCCTTATTTATTTTTTTAATAATTCTTATAAACAGTAGAGATCGCATCATCTAAAACAACAAGATGGTGTAAGAGAGCCAATGTCCCACCTGATGATGCTGCATAGCCAAATGTACCTATAGTTTTGAAATAATTGGTATTTTGGAGATTCTGAAAACTACACTATGAGCTGAGGATAACCTAACTTCATTTCAGCTGTGTAAAGGTTAGGAGTCTGGTGTACAGTTGTCATCTACATGACTTCATTGTTAATTAAGAGAAATAAACATCTTCAGAGACTTACAAAACCCACCTACTCTACACTCCTCTTTTACGATGGATGAGCTGTTTGTTGGAGACATTTATTACTTTCCACTGACTGCAGAGAAAACTGAGACAGCTAGTTTGGACCAGATTAAATGACAAGATTAAGCTGTCCTTTGAAGAGCTAAAATTAGGAGATGAATGCCATTTCTACACTCTAAAAAACAAACCCAGCTTTGAGTGCTTTAGTTTTCTCTGAAAATGGAATTTCATTGCTTTTGGAATTATTATTCTCTCTACGTTTTTACAGTGTGAATGATGGAAAAGTATTAGACCGTAGTTATATCTTAATAAAAAGTGCTTAACAAGCAAGAAGTATTTATATAGTATCCTATTAATCTAAATTAAACTCAGTTAGGTCCTTTTGGGATACTTACATGGTATATTCTATCCTTAATGTGTTCACGTTTCTCCCTTTACTGTTAGACTGAAGTATGTGCATGTATCAAGAGAAAATTACTTCCATGGGGTTTCATTTTTAAAACTGGACATGCAAATCCTACTATTAGGTCAAATCCTGAAGTCCTTACAAAGTATTTTCTCAGTCATCCTGCCATCAAGATTTCCATAGACCACATTTTACTCTTAATGGTTTGGTCTGTGGTTACTATAAGTTTCACATCTAATTTTCCTGGTATGCAAATGTAACTCTTAATGTAAAGCTTTATTTGCAATGCAATTTAGGCTGCTTAGGGGTATTTTATTTTTATTTTATTTTGTTTGTTCTCTATGGTTCTGTAGATATAAATATAGTGGCTTACTGTGCAGTTTTTCCCTCTGGCTTTGTAATAACTATAATCCAGTGACTTCTTATTTATTTATTTATTTATTTTCCCTGGAAAAATTCCTTGATCTGTAAAGATAGGCTGAACTAATTTATGAATTGTAGGCAACTCTTCACCTTGGAACTTGAACAAAGAGATTTCTTATTGTGATACCTTTGCATACCTTCCACTCTTAGATTCCTTTTACCTGTATCAGGTTGCACAAATTGCAAGACTTGAGAAGGTATGGGTGGTCTTCATGCAGCTGTGGTTCTTTTCAATGAGCCCCTTCTGGTTGCCTTCTGTCTTACCGTAATTCACAATAACGAGTAAGAGAAGAGAGAATGCTATTCCCTCATTTCTTATTCATAGTTACGGACTCCAGTTCATTGGAGCTTTGCCCTGGTTACTGTTTTGCAAAGGGAGCAGTAAGGGATGTGGAGATTGTGAGGCCCCTCCTCAGACCTTTCCACTTTCTATATGTGCTCTCTCTACCTGTATCACAGTATTGATCTTGTTCTTTCATATACTAATGGAGTTGACATAGTCAATCTGTACTTAATGTGAGTCTCTCTCTCTACCATCTCTCTAATGACCTTATAGCTGAGAAGTAGAAACAGGTATTGTGTGAAAAATAGTGAGTTTGGCTTGATCTCTGTTGTGTTTAAACTTCTGGCAGTGTATTCAGGAGTGTATTAGAGATATTCTCCTCACTTTTATTTTTATTTTATTTTTTCCATAAAGGTACCAGCCAAGTATATTTTTTTCTTTCAGTTCCGAATGTTGTTTTTTCTCATGCCAACTTACTGCTCACTGTCTTTCCTCCTGGCATGACTGCAACACAAATATATCTAATGAAGTCAAACTATTTACCTGAACATCCAAAGACCCTGAAAATCTCACCTTATTCACCGTCTCAATTTTTACTTTCCATGTATTTTTCCTCCCATCATTTGCTTAATATTTTCACTTTAATGCTCCCTTTGTCTCCTTTACCTCTCTGATTACCTTTGTCATGTTTTATTCATTTGATCTCTTGGTGTTTCTTCAAATCCCTCTTTTAAAATACTCTTCTCTGAACAATCGTTCCCGTCTTTTCCTCCACAGTTACTAATTCCCATAACAGTGATCTAGTATCCCTGACACAGCAAGATGTGATGTGGTGAAAAGCCAACATAGGAGCCACTAGCCTTCTCCTTGCCTCACTTAGTGAGCCCGTGACATGTCCTTCAGTGTCACAATGTGGGGGACTATGACTATTACCTCTTTGATATAGATTAGCCCAATGGCTATTCTCATTTGTGCTATGGACAGGTAGAGAAGAACTAAAAAGTACAACCTGAGTTTGTAAGGACTAGGTAGTAAGGTGATCAGCCAACTTCCCTGCAGTCTCATTGGAGAACACACCTGACCTAAGCAGAAAGAGAAGGGATAAAAGTCATTCTACAAAAGCAAAAATCCAGTCTGTGTGTTAGCTGCAATGGAAGCTGTACTCCTTGGATAAGATATATTTTATTGTGTTTTAAAACACTGTGCACATTCATGGTTATATTTGTGAGTGCATTTTCATACTTAATTTTCATTCATTTTATTAGAATTGTTATTTTGGGCCAAATTCCAGGGTCCTGACTTGAAGTCAATAAGAGGTTAGTTTGGATACAAACCAAATAAAAATTGAGAAGGTGTTTATCTTTTGGCACAGTGACAGTAACTTGCCTGGAATTCTGACCTTGCAATATTTAAGATATACAGCACTGAAATAGCATCCAAGAGGAGATTTGGTCAGGCCACAACTGAAAGCAGATGGCATATATAACAGAAATCATTGAAAACTAAAAGCCCTGCTGAGAGCGATATATGACATTCTGAAGGAAATCTGCCTTTGACACATTGTACTATCCTTTTAAAAATTTAAGATCTCTTTTATGAATTGAAAAGAAAAAAAAAAAAAGCAAAAAGAACGTTCAAGGTCCCACTGGTCTCTGTGTGAGATCTACATTTGCATTGCAGAGAAAAGCAGGAGCCACATTGGTAGCCTCTGTCAATAACACACCTCTTCATACCATCTCCTCTTTCCATTAAGGCTTCAGAAAGGGTGAAGAGCATTTCCTGTCCTCTTCCCAAGCTGGGAGACTGCAGATCAAAAAGAGGATTCATGGAGGAAAGACAAACAAAGAGGAATTAGCAAAAGGATGTGGTGTCCAAGAGGTGTGTTTATGGCCCCTTCATTTGCTCACAATAGTTTGACCAACTGCAGAGCCTGATGTGTGGTCTAGCCAAGAGGACACTCTGCTATGTTTCCTCCAGGGTGGAAGATTTTCCCTTCCCCAGCAGTGTACACACTAAATATCATTCACGCTTGACTAGACCTAGAAACTACATACAGGAAAGAAGAAACCTGGCCTTGTCTTCAACAGTGATGGCTTTTTTTTTGGCCTGTTCATATAGTAATGCAAAATGGTGTTTTCATCTTGATTTGATAGTTATGGCTGAAACCTATGTAAACTAACATATTTAAGTGATGCGCAGTATGCTATGATGTTTTTTGTAAGACACCATGTTTATGAATGCAGTTCTGTAAGCAGAAAAATTTCAAACAGTGTTTGTAAAATGTCAGTTACTCAAATGTAAATATTAAGCTACGATATCTGCATGAAGCTGATCAACCCAAGCATTCTGTCAAAGCCCACATGACAGGCTCGCTCATCCTTGACAGCCTAATTGACACTATTAATCTCATGAGGAGAGAAACTTTCACAATAATGTACAGTACATACAAATGCAAAGAATTTATATACACCAGTCTACTTTTCATTGAGATGTTTCAGAAATAATGTTTAGCCTGTGTAACAATGTTTTTCATAATCTTATATTTTATGGGCAACCAGCAGTGATGCGTACTGTGCTTCCATACTGCAAAGCAGTAGTCCTGTGGAAAAACAGATATCGGGAAGTAATTAAAACTTCTATCATAATGTATACACCCAAGAGGGTTGAGTTAAAGTTACAACCTTAACTGTGACATTTCCTAATTTTGGAAGGTCTGACTTTGAAACCTTAATAATGCCCCCCCCCCATTTTTTTTAACATCTCTATTTGGAGGTGCACAAGGGACCACTCATAGAGCAAATAAGCAACAAATCTCTGCAGTTCTTTATGAAGTTAACTTTGAAATACAAAAAAAATGAAAGCGTCACTCTGAAGTTTTTAAAAGTACTAACACTGCCTTATCCACGTCGTGGTGTATTGGTCCTTGCCAGACAGTGAGAGCACATAGGATCTGCATGAGTTGTAATAGAGCAGAACAGGGTCAAGTACTGCTTTGAACTTTCCTGGAGATAACTTTTCTGTGGTGAGAACTTCTCTGTTTTTATATAATTGGTCACATAATTGTAAGGTCACATGGTCACATAATGTTAATATCTTTTGCATTCGTTCATAGAGAAATAACTTTTTTTTTTTTTCAGTTGGATTTTGTTTATTTCATATGTAATCATGACTAATGTGAATTTTGGAAAATTTTACAGAGGGAGAAGATATTGATTACCTGAGAGAGTTCCTAATACACTGTGCCACTGGCATTGCTTAGGACTATTAAATATGTACCACATATTATAAATTCTGTTAACATTATGTGGTATGTGTGAAATACCTACCTCTTAGCTATACTTCCACAGTACTAGAGTATTGCATCTCCAACTAAAATATCAATTTCTTGAGCAGGAAATATTATTTTAAGCTTCCATACAAGAAAGCATAAATATGTCCACAAAAAACTCAGAATTCTTACCCTAATACATGCATAAACAATAGTGGCAATAGTGTGATTTAACTCCAAAGTTCACTTATTCTTATACATGAGAACCTCTTGATCTAACCAGGGCATTGAAAGAAAAAATAAATAAATGAAGTATAGAGAACTGGGATCTATCTAGATTATTCTGTGTTCTTTGGTTCTCTTATTTTGTGTAACAAAGAAATAGATCAAAACGTTTGGCTTAAGAAACTATTCAGGAAAGTTAAAATATTGGCTTGGGTGAGAATCCCAGCAATCATCCAAAACCACCCAGCTGGTGCATAGCTCTGCAGCAGCAATGCCTGGGGTTGCAGTCCCACGAGTGAAAGCCATTAAAAGCTCACCTCTAGCCTTAGTCTCACCTGAATGGGCACTGGCATTCATCCAACACCACAGTGAGGTGAGTCAGAAGGTGAAGCTAGCAGAAAACTAACCTGGCAAAAAAAGTTTCTGCTAGTTCAGCTCCCTGCACCAGATGTGTATAGGATCAGACAAGCACCAGTGCTGATGCAAAGGACCAGGAAAATCTGGGAATGAAGGGTGACAGAAGAAGCCTCAGGTTAGTTTGGCTAATGTTATTGTGGTATTGCACCTTGACTTAAGAAAAACGGAGATCAGCTTTCTGCTTTCAACATCAAATGGCTTTCTGAGGCCACACGAGAAGCAGCAAATCAGAGTATTTTTCCTCTATGGGCAACCGCAAAATGCCAATTTTAGGTGTGATTTTTTTGGGGGTGGAAGAGTTTATTTATCATTCTAAATATCTTTTTATAGGTGCAGCACATGTTCTGGCAAATAAATCAACTTTTGTTTGGAGGAGGACCACTGCAACAGAGATCACTAGGACTTTCCATGTGGGGAAGCCCTCTCCATTGGGCCACGAACTGGTATGGGCAATCAGCACCAGGGCTCCAGGGGTCTGGCTTCATCAAAAAGCTGACTGTGTCATGAGTATCTCCTCTCTCCCCTGCCAGAAAAAGAAGTGGAGATATAGCCCTACTGCCCATAAGGAACTAATAGAAGGTTACAGAAGGACCCCCAAAGTTATAAACTTGGTCTTCGTAATAGAAAGATTTTACACCCAACTGGAAGCAAGTATGGCACACAACAAAACTTTCCTTCTAAATGGAAGTGTTGTGAGGCCATTGTATTTCATTCACTTTTCATCTCTCACATTTAAAATATTGCCATTTCTATTTCTATTTACTGTACCCTTTCTTTTACCATTTCTCCTGTTATGTCTCAAAAAAACAGAATCATCGTCCAGTCTTTAATGGCGACTTAGACCAGTCAAATAGACTCTACAATGGTAGGAAAATATAACCTTCAATCACATTAATTTTAATTAGTGGCCACAGAAATATTTGTTTTCACCAAAAAGCTTTGAATTATGAAAAATTAATTAAGAATTTTTTAAACTGCAAACAGAAATATGTCTATATTGGCTTAGCTTTGACGTTAGCTGTCACTACTCTTTTTATCGAATATTGTGTATTTATTGTTATGTATTATTTTCTGTACTTCTGACGTGCTTGTATGTTTCATTGTTTTTAAATATATAGACAGCACAAAGATTAATCTATGTTGATTTCAGCTGGGCCATTTTCCCTTTCATATGCTTACACAAGGTGCATAGCAATGGGTATTTTTTTCATTACCAAACAGCTGCATTTGCGTTCATTTGGTTGCAAAGCTGTTTACTTTTGAAATTACTTCATTAATTGAAAAACTTGTAAATATTAGTAATATCGCCTCCTACTGTAATTGCTACCACATTTTTATACACATTCCCCTTACATTTGTTGCATATCAAGCCTGTTCGACTACTTCAATAAGAGGAAATATGATATGATAAAACAGTATTAGTTAACTTCACCTAATGCTTGGAGCTCAAATGCTGATAGAAATATTAATGAGTCGAGCCTCTGCTGATGCTTTCAGATAGACTGCGTTACTTACTTGGGGACACCCAGATCTGGAGAAGTTAGGGGACTTACACAATGACTCTATTTAAACAGGTTTCATCTGACAAGTCCAACCTGTTCCTGTCACTGTGACAGAAGTAAAATACCAGATAAGGCACTTGTTTCCTAACCACACTCTTTAATTTCTTTAATCTGCAGACTGCAATTTCCACCAGCCTTGGTATGAAAGTCTTTATTCTTTTTTTCTTCATTTTTTTTTCCAGTTCAGAAAATAAAATGTTGTTTTATTTTGAGATGTTGTAGATGCATGAGACACTTTTTCTTATTTTGTGGAAGAAACACAAAGTCCTGAATAAAGAATCAGAAATCCAGAATAAAGTATAGATCCCATTCTGCATGTCTCAGTTCTTACTGGGAGCTCTGCTTGGAGGGCTTGCAGGATGAGTTCAAAGAATATGTGAGGAAGATAAGAAAGGAAGAAAGAGGACAGAAAGAGAGAGAGAGAGATTGAAAGGTATTTTGTGGAGACAGAGATATATTAAACCAGACTATGCTTTCTATTTTCAGTAGTCTAAGGGAAGTTCAGCCCTGACTTCAGAACAAGGATTCAAAAGAAAACATGCAGCCAGGGTTAGTGTTTGCTAGCATGCTTCACTATTAAATTCAGTTAATGTGCTGTTTCAAAAGTCAGCTCAAAGAGAAGGTGCTGGATTAAAAGAATATGCCTCGTTTCTTCTTCTCATCCTTTCTCTTGTCTTTCACACCAGCATGCACAGGCACTTTCACAGAGCCCAATAGTTTTTGCAGTGGCTACAGGAGATACAGTGTTAACCACAAAATCTTTGGTCAGAATAGTGAGTCGGTTTTCTTTTTCAGCATGGCTAAGATGACTAGTAACCTGTTAAAACCCAAACTTCTTTGTAAAGGAGAAAAAGAAACAAAACAAACAGTCTTTATAAATAAATTAAAATTCTAACTAAAAAGCTAATTATAAGGGTATTTGTTTTGTTTGAGGTAAGGCACATCTATTATCATAAAGATAATTAACTCAGTCTGACAGATCTAATAAAAGGACAAGTTTAGCATTGGCTTAGCCAGAAGCCCAAGGCAAGCAATTTTTATAATTACTAGTTATTGTAACTGGGCTCAGAGAAAATGGTCTGTGATATTTAAACAGTAATGTTAATTTGCATTTAGACCCCTTTTTTTTTTTTTTTTTTCGTCTTTCCTGGGCAAGATTTATTTAGCTGGAATGAGTAAAAGAAACTTGAATAACTTAAAAGAGAGAAAGAGAGAGAGAGAATGGCACTCTCCTTACAGAAAAATTTGGTCTCTTTATGCCTGGATAATTAATATCCTCACAAGGTAGGTACTCTGGTAATCACAGAACAATTAAACAGCTTAACACAGTTTTAACACACAGATAAGGTAGAGTTTTCAGCTTGAAATTATGTCTGTAGACTGCATTTATTTGGTGCAACTGTGTCTATTAATGCACAGATCTGCTATGTGTACCTCCACTGCCCATGCCCTCAACATGTCCCTGCTGTTGAGCAGGTGAAGAAAGGGCTGGAGCGGGGGGAGGAAAACAGTCAGCTGCTGTAAGGAAGTGGTTCCCATTCACAAAGAGAAAGGGAACAAAATAATGTTCAGGAATATATGCATAAGAAGTAAATTGCTCCTGCTGGCACAGTGTAGTAGCCCTTTAACTAATGCTTACCTCAACATCTTGCAGCACATTCACTGCAAGAAAAACAAATCAACATTTTAAAAGGAGAAAGTTATTTTTTAACTGCTTCCGTAATGAAGGTTTTAGAAATAAGTAATAACTGGAGTGAGAATATACGTTGGTGATATACGACAAAAAAGCATGCAAAGTATTTGCCATTCAAGGATGAATTTCATTATGTCCTACATGCAGGTAATGCTAACCCAGTGCACCCTGGTAGCATAGGACCAGATCTGGGGAGTACTTTCCAGTCATATAGGGCTAAGCTCCCCAATTTTCTAAAAGCTCTTGGGATAATACTGAGATGCCGTAAACTGCCCTGAATCCTTCCAAGACATCTAGGCATCTAAAGCACTGCATGAGTTTCCCATGAAAAAGAGCAAAGCAAGAACATAGTCTTTGTTCACCAAGCTGGTGGAGGCAATTCTGAGGCATTCATGGTTCAAAGGGACCAGACCATGTTGGAGGCCAGACAGAAGCAGCCCTTGTTTGCTGCCTTGCTTGCTGCTCTCTGAAAGCTCTAACCCAACAGCAGGAGTCCACTCGCCCACCCACAAATTCACATTTTTTTTTTCATGCTGGATATCTTTAACTGAGTTCTCAAGAATTTGTGTTCTTATTTATCCATTCTGTATTATATCAAGGATTTTATTTTGTCATCAGTCCTGCTAACTTTACCAGTTAGCATTTATTTCTTTTTATTGTGATGGGTGTGACATGCAATTGATTGGTCCCACCAAACACCACCTGTGTAATGGGATGGATGGAGGTATTCCTTGCTAGCCCTTCTGTTGCCTGTCTGAGATGCAAGACAGTGCCCTAGCTTTCTGTGCTTCACTCTTAATGCTTGGCCAAGATTATTATTATTGTTATTATTATTTGTAATGGGAGGCTAAATTTAGGATCACAAATGCCTATTTGAACTCTCCAATTAGCATACACTCTGTCTTGTGCTTGGCTATTGGATGTATATTAATAATTCAGTTTTCGTCTTCAAGAAATGTACTTTTTCAGTAGATAAGAAAAATGAGATTTTTATCTATTTTGATTGAAGATTTTGATGATTTTTAAAAAATTCAAATTTTTTAGCCTCCGCATGCTTTGAGGATTTATGAATTTACTTATTTTTGAAAGTCTCCTGCCCAATAAAATCCCAATGTGACTGTGTTTCTGACTAGTCCTACTGAAATCTTCAAGATTACTCACCTTCTGAGTAGCTGTATATGTGCTTTGCTGGAGGAGAGCTCAAGGATCTGATCCTTAAAGGTAATAAGCACTGGTTTGATGGCTCTATAAGGCCATCAAAACATTCAGCTGCAGTTCATGTGGAGGAGGGAAGGCTCAAGGCTGAGGACTGATTTTATTAAACGTAAACTGGGATGTAGTCTTTCAGCTCCTGAATGCTTATAGACATCAATGATATCTCAGTTCTAGAACAGTGTTACCACCTCTGTTAGACAGAAATGGACACAAAACCCTAATTTTTCCAGCTCTATGTTTATGGCCCTTCAAGTCAGAAGACAGGCAGAACTTCACCTGAGAGATCAAATCTGGGCTAGGAAAAAAATCCTTCCTCTTCTGAGTTGTTGCGTGCATAAAAAATCATCAGCAGGATACCTTGCAGTTCCCTTCTGCCATGAGTTTTGGAAAGTTTTAAGTTGGTTTAAGCCCTAACATTTTATTCAGAGTGCTGCACTGCTAAACTTCTACCACAAGTTTCTGGGTGCTTCTAGCAGTTATGGTGCTCTTTGTGGAGGAAATAATTCATGGCAATTCTATAGCTTTCATTTGTTTCTTTAAATTTGGGGAAAAAAAAATAGTTGGAATATTTCTCATCATATTTTAAGAATTTAAAATGGGTCAGATTTTGGCCTAAACAGATTGATGGAGCCCTTTATATATGCTCTAGGTACAGGATGTTATTAGTCACTGTAGCAGACATAAAGTACATTGTTTCCTTGCTGAGAATAGCATGTTTTTTCTTTGCTTATGAATTGATCCCTGAAAGGTTCCTCCTGGGAATATTTTTACTCTTTCTTTATTTCATTCATTCATTCATTTTTTCTTTCCTTCTAAGGCAAAATGGCTTTAAACTACAGATGTGCTAATATGTAGGAGACTTCAGAAATCATTGATCTGTGGGCAGTGTAGGTATTAGTCTACCTGGGTTGGGAGATTAAAACAATGAACGATTAATTAAATAGACTTGAGGCTATTTTTCAAAAGCAGCGATGTAAGCAGTGATGGGCAAAGCTCAGTTTTTTTCTACTGGGTTCAATTAAGATAAAATCTCTAAATTTCATGGACTGATCTGCTCACTGGAAGCATACATAAGAGGGAAAAGTACTTTGAGGTAATATTTTAAGTTAGACCAATCAGCCCAGTGGGAAAAATGAGAAAATGTTTAGAAAATAAAACACAGTACATTTTAATCTTGGGCCTATGATTAAACACATTCTGAATACATTTAAATGACTCTTTAAGGGAAAGCATGGGTGTTTAGGCAGTTGTCAAAATCTCTATTTGGGGGCAAATGTAGTATTTATAATCACATTTTATTGTTTCCGAAATGACTTCCAAGGTCTTTTGTAAAATCGGTAGTAACAATGCCAACTCACTACAATTTTTCATGCTGCTCATAGTTTTTCTTTCTTGCTGCTCCCACTGAACGAAAAGACCTTCCTAAACTGACATACAAGATGATACATGTTGTTACTGCCGGATCCTTCAGGATCATTTCTTCTGTGACACCAATATAATAAAAGTGTGGAGAGATGTCCATGTGAAGAGTCTGTGCAGCAGCCCTCATGATACTGCATAAATTGGCCTGTAAACTGTATACATTCATATATTTCCCCATCCCTGCTCTTTGTTCCTTGCTTATCACACATTCTGTGGATGGATGCAGACTTATTCTACCAGGCTTCAAACTGAGAAAGAGCAGTGTTAACCATACTACAGTGCAGAGCCCCATATAAATTACCTTGCCTCTAACACAAGGTTGGAACTGTGTTAACAGCAGCTATATCTATCTATTCCATTGCTTTTGATCATCTGAAAGTGCAGGAAGGACCAAGAGGGTGCACAAAAATTTGTCCTTTTCCCTGTATACCATGGAAAGAGAAACTTAGTTTGGAAGCTCTTTTGGGCTGCTTATGACCATATAGTCAAACAATGGAGCTCCTTCCTAAATAATGCCTCTGGATGGGGTGGCACCAGAAATAATGTGACATTACTTGAATAAATGGGTAGAAAAAACAATTGCCATGATTTCTATTGGGGTTTTGAAAGAGGACCTATATGCACTTCTGCCGCACA
The DNA here is from genome assembly GCF_013377495.2 of Cygnus atratus. Taxonomy (NCBI): domain Eukaryota; kingdom Metazoa; phylum Chordata; class Aves; order Anseriformes; family Anatidae; genus Cygnus; species Cygnus atratus. Next base: position 59,351,704 of record NC_066365.1, read on the forward strand.
GATTCTGCTGCAGTTTGTCAATGTTCTAGCTCTAACATTAACAGATCCCTCTTAGATCTAACAGCCAGATGGTCAGCAGTTGTGAACTACTTACTGAACTGCTCTTGAAGTTATGCCAAGGTATCTGTATACACATATTCCTTCTGCAAGCCAGCGCTGTAAGGTCACAGGAAAAACAAGGTCAGAAGTGATTTGCCTCACGTTTTTTTGGGGTGTGTGCTGGCTTGATTGGCTGTGCACAGTTGCTGAGCTGCAAGCAGAAGAGGTAATAATTCATAACAAGTCAGTTATTCATTGAATTTTTGAATCTTCTTATGTTTGCAAATTGTCCATGAACAGACCCTGATTTTCCTGAATGCATTTGTTACTCGGAGTTATTTGCTAACACAGGAAACAGAACCCACAGAAATGCTGGCTGGGGCTTACCCTTCTTAGAGGCTGAGCAGAATTGCCATCAACTAGGCACTTAGCATGAGGGCTGGTGAAAGAAATGGAGCGTAAGGCCAAAGTACAGGAAGCCAAGAGACAGAGATAACCATCATTAGAGGGTTTGCAGCCTCTTGACCTCAGATGTTACCAGCTACATGCCACAGCTTGATCTTTGGCATTAGATGCTCTGCTGGGTGGGTGTTTATTTTGTTAACATCCTCCTGGATGTGTTTTTTCCAGCTTGGGCTGCTGCTTTTGCTCCTCCTGCCTCACCTTTTCATCTTATCTTCTTGACTCATCCTCCCAACTGTTAAGGTAAGTTTTGGCTACATAAAAACAAACAAACAAACACTGAAACAATGCTCACAGCTCCTTCCCAGACATTTTAAGAGTAGTCTGAAGATAAAAATAAATTCATAGTTTTAGTTGTTCAACAGCTTTCGTTAACCCTTTCCACCCATAGTATACATTTTTTGCTTGCCTTTGTTGCTTTTATCCGGAAATGTGCTTATGTACTGTTGTGGCCTGAAGCACTTACAGTCTCAAGAGACAGAAAACGATGGAAAACAACAGCAAGCACAGCTTCTCTCCATACCTTTTGGCCTGCCTCAGGTTCATCCTAGAATTTGAGCTTCTGTCTTAAACCTGGAACATCCTGGATGGCCTTAGATGTCATTTGGGGCCTGTTTGCTAAATATGTGCAGTGATGCCCCTTCTTCAGTGGATAGTGCTACTCTCTGGCAGTCTCTGCCCATTAGAGACCTGCCATTGCCATAGTTACAAATTTGAAACTCACTTTCAATTTTTATTTCTCTCTTTTTTTTATTCACAGCTGAGAACACAGTTAAAATTTTCACCCCTCTTTTCTCTTTCTTTTCTCTTTTCTCTCTTTTTTTTTTTTTTGATGTTGAACTGGAATTGTTTTGAGTAGCTCCATTTTCAGCACATATTTCTCGCCTAGCATAAAACTAATGAGTAGGTCATTTGTGAGAAGTGCACGCAGAAGGAATGTGATTGCAGGCAAATTTGACTAGGAATTGAAACAAACGGTCAGAGAGAGTATTCTGCAGTGTTCAGTCACACTAGCTAGCCCTTAATTGATGGGAGTAAATGCTTCTAGTTAAAAGCAATGTCTAAGTAACTGAGCTGTACAATTCATATTGCAGTTTTGCACTTACCATATTGCTTCTGCATGTGTGCAGTGGGGCTGGGTGAAAAGCAGCTCTGCAGGTCCAATGCAGGGTGGCTGAACAGGTGCAAGGAGCTTCTGAAATGAAATCTCCTGCCCCTCTTCAGATGAAATCGTAAGAAAGGAGACACTGCTGTGGGGGTCTCTTTTTTGTCTACTTTTTAATAAGGGATTTAGGGGTTGTAATAGATGACAAAAATTATGAGTCAACATTGTTATGTTATGCAAATTAGAGAAGATCACACAGAAGATAGCATCACAGGATGGTTGAATTCTGCCCTCAGAAAAAGTCTTTCCAGCAGAGCAGGCTCTTACATTGGGGCTGGAGCCTGCACAGCAGAAGTATGATCCTCAGAGCCCAGTTCCTTACTTGAAACAAAGCCTTAAAGCCTTACTTGAAACACAGCCTTAAAGTACTTACTGCCTCTTGATTGCTTCCACCTAGCTGGGGGGAGTGAGTAAAGGAGGCCAGAAGGACCATACACCTACTTGTACCCACTGAGGTTTGCTTTAGCAAGCCTTTAGGATCTTTCCAGTTCTCAGTGTGGGGTCTATGACTCCATCATAGGTGTGATGCTATATGATTTAATTAAGACAGAATTGATAGTCTTGAAATACTCGACACATGCTGATATGTGAAACACGCTGTAGAACAACCTCATGTTAACTTCATGAGCCCAGGTTTGGGCACCTGAGTTCTGCAAGTTAAATTGTCTGTGGAAACATGCTGCCTCTGTTAGTGAAAGATATATATTTTACAAGAAATCCAGACTTTCTTCATTTGCACAGATTCTTGTTTTATCTTTCCTAAAAATTTCTAGATCCAGGAAAGCTTTTCTAAAGATGAAGAGACCAGAGGGTGGGTAAACATGCATGAGAAAGTAGAAAAGCTATCTACAGAGAAGCTGAACTCAGTCAGATAAGTGAGTATTCTAATAAATGTTTGACTTTTCTCCCCCACTTTCTGGAGAGAGATTCAGGCTTAAGAAATAAAATGACTAAATTAAGAAGCTTAATAATTTCTGCATTTAAGCTGACTCGATGGCTTGTGGGAGTGCTTAAGGTTTATGCTAGAAATTCCCCTGCATCCCAGGGATCAGGAGTGGAAGCTGATAAGATAACATGAGGCACGGGAGCAGCATGTCTCACTCCACTGGCTCTGCCTTCAGAGCGCTTTAGTAGCTGGCATGAGGATGAGTCTAGCTCTGTTTCAAAAGCATAGAAGAAGAAAAGGCAGATAGCTACAGAATACTGCCTATAGTTACTACCACACACTCCCCTGAGAGAGGGAACTCATTTCCATTGCTTCAGTGGCCTTCAGATTTTTTCACAGTGGTAGACTCATTGTCAGACTAAAGGAAAGGAAAGGAAAGAGCGTTTGTCTCAATTACTATCAATTTCATCTTAATTACATCATATTGCAACATACCTATGATGGAGTCATAGATCCCACACTGAGAACTGGGAAGATCCTGAAGGCTTGCTAGAGCAAACCTCAGTGGGTACAAGTAGGTGTATGGTCCTTCTGGCCTCCTTTACTCACTCCCCCCAGCCAGGTGGAAGCAACCAGGAGGCAGTAAGCACTTTAAGGCAGCCTCGATGTGTTCAAGTAGGAAGTGGGCAAAATGTGACCCATGAAATACTCAAAGTATAATGGAATATGGTACTCCTGATATAGACTGGTATAGATGACATTAAAGCATTATTACAGCGAACATTTAAAAGTAATATATTAAATTAGTTAAAAATATCTCTGTCACCTTGTGGAATCCTTTCCTTGAGTTTTTATTCACATCTGTAGCACTGCCTATTAACCTGCCAACAACCCTCTGCACGTGTTTTGCTGCTTTGGCCTGATACTGTATTTTCTGTTTGTCTTGCTGTTTCATCTTATCTTTTACTGATTCTTTTCTTTCTTATTTGTTGCACTTATTCTTCTTCATTTAATCCTTACCTGCTTAGATAGTCATCTGACCTAGTTTATGATATGGATTAAAATAAATCCTATAACGTAAGTATTCCTGCTTTTCTATATTCTGCCCTGTCATCTGTGTTTTGCTGGGATTTTAGTTACTGGGGCTGGCTTTGGTTAAGGGAGCTTCTGTGTCTCTGAGACTTAGCCCCTAAGTGACTGGGATCATGTTGTAAGCAGCTTTGTTCTCCAAGTGCTTGGGTACCCGTTATCTCATTGTTTCAAAAGCAGCTTCAGTTTTTCAACCTCTGAAGATAACTCTAATTATTCAGACACAAACTCCCACTGAGGTAAATAAGGAAGGCAAGGTGGTGGTGGTGGTGACTTTTTTCTGATTTTTTTCTTTTTCTTTTTTTCTTTTTTTTTCTGATCAGGCATCAGAAATGCCTGCTTAGCAGATAGCTTTCTGGTTTCGCAATTTTAACTCACTCCAGGTGAATAAGTACTTTGGATGGGCAAGTAGCAATCTCTCAACATTCTTGTGTTAAAAAGACTGTAGAGATTTGTTCTGGTTCTGTAAATTTCTCTGCCAATTTAGCAAGATTGGCAACATGTAAGAATATTAATAAGTACAAGCAAACATGAACATCAAGGAAGAGAATTCTTCCTTCCCTTTTCTACTCTATGCTGATTCCTCCAAATGAGAGGTGAAGGAAATCAACAAAGAGTTGTGTTAATGTCCCAGCCCTAGAAAAGGTGTTAGATTGTAGGATGCCTGGGATCAGCTTTTTATCTGTGCTTTTTGTTTCTGAAGCTCATAGCTTACTTTTTGCTTAACAGTTGATAATCAAGTACTATATGGGGTGTTGGCTGCTCAGTGCTGTGGCTGATTTTCATGCCATGTCTTGCCCCAAGGCTTGCTCACTGATCCATACATTCCTTTATAGGAATGCACCTGGATTTCATCTCTCATTTTCACACTTGCATAGTTGTTCCTTTTGGATGATAATGGTTGTTATAATTGCTATGTGACATGCAGTCTGAGAGGTCTATCCCAATGTGAAAGTTTATACACATCACATTTTCAGGTATGACTTTCTATTTTTCTTGTGTAAGGACATAGTGCTGGCGTATAACTCTCATTACTGTAGGATTTAAACAAAACCTTGTGGAAGCTTGAAGAAGTAAGTGTTCTTCATTTCAAGTAAGTGTGAAAGCACATCTTTATGGAAATGGCTGGCTGAAACTAAAGGAACCCCTGCCCAAAACATGACTGTGACCCATACATCCAAAGAGATTATTTTGACATCTCTTAACAGTCAAAAACACTGGGAAAATGAGAATAGAAACTGTATTTTTCTGTATAAGCAAAGGAAAAAGCCAAACCAAGGATTATTTCTATACAACTGGTAGACCCAATAGCAGCTTGAAACAGAAAAGTTAAAAGGAAATAGCTGATGGATAAATTCCTGGCTGAAAGTTGTGTGAAAAACACAACACCTTAGTTTCTATCCAGGGTCATATTTTTTTAATTATTTTTTTAATTATTTAATTATTTTTTTAAATAAATACATTTTAAATAATTATTTTTTTAATTAAATGCATAAGAATAAAATAAACAATATTTGTCTAAAATAATCAATTATAGTGTAAACAGTGTAAATGAATAGGATGTGTGTCAGTGAAGAATAACTATACAGCAACCAGTTCAGATCTCCTGATTTTTTATTCTGAGCCCTGGTGCTGCGCTGCTGCATGGCCGTAGGCAAAGCACTGTGGGATAAATTCAGGCTGCTCTCTGGCTGGCCATGCCCAGGAGTTATCACCTGGGTGCAAAGGCAAGCGGCTGAGGACAGTGGCAAGCAGGCAATTACAGCTTTTATCATGGCGTGAAGGTATTCTGTTGCTCACAGATCAGAGTCCCAAGGGCTTCCAGTCTTTATAGAACTAATAAAGGACTGGTGTATTGGTCTTATTGCTTGCATACTTTTTATTTCCATATGTATTTTAATATTCAGAATTAAAATTAATCCCATGAATAAAGTACACATAGTACTTTAAAACAGCTGCATGCCCTATTCTGCATCTGTGTTGTCCTGCTAACTAAGACTACCCGGATATTTTACTATCTAAAAAATTTTATTTCAGAAGATACCAAGAAATCTCAGTTTTGTGGTTCAAAAATAACACCTTTCCATGGGAAGCCTGATTTCTCTCACAGAGAGTTTGGATATCCATCATTTTCAAGTTACAGTATTCTTTCCTGAATGCTTATTATTTCAAAACAATTTTACTAGAATTAATATGCATAGTAGTCCCAATGTTACTGTAATCAGCTTTTTTTGTTTCAGAAAGGATATTTTCATTTATGTTTAAATAAATTTATTGATACCTAAATGGTTCTACTGATGCTAGAAGAGTCCTCAACCTAAAATGCATGTCTAAATACGCATACAATTTTTGCTTAAGCAAATACTTTTCTCACAGTCAGACAACACTTAACCTAACCAACATTTACTCAGATCAATAGATTTTAATTGAAACTAATGACAGATAGCTTAATCTAACAGATTTTTCACCAAACTAAGTACATTAAATCAATACATTGCTAAAAATTGCTATATCTTGTATAAAAGATATTTTTATTCTTAGGTAAATTCATTTTATTGAAACTTATGTATATTAACAGTAATCAAAATACCGATATTTAGACACTGCTGATGCTAATAGCATCAGTACCTTTAGAAAGTTCTAGACAAACTTATGCAAACAAGTGGTATAACATTTAAAACTAATTTGCCAAAAATTATGAAACTGCAGGATTTGATTCCTTCTCTCTGCTACAAACTGATCTTGGGTAGAGTACGTAAAGGAGTAATTTAGTCCTGGACTCCTCCTAGCTGATACCAGGAACATAAGAAAGGCACCTCAGTCCTGCTCTGTGTGCAACCAAATCACCTGTGACTGCCTTGATTATTCTGAGATCTTACACGGGCATTCCAACAAAGGCCTCAAGTTTGGCGAAACCTGTAATTAATGGCCATTATTGAAAAGTTCATGAATGTAATCAAGCACCTCAATATCTGTGGAAATCAGCTCACATCTCATCTATTCGTAGCTCAAGTTTTTGTAGGCGGAACAAGGACAGCAACACTTTTCTAAATCTTGCCTACTTTGACTTTTTGGGCCAGGGCCAAAGCTTTTGGACCAGGGACACACCACAACAGGGCCTCCTCAGTCACAGCCTTGTAATGGCAAGCTGATTGCTAACACAGATTTGGAAGAACTAGTGGCTTAAGTGAGAAATTAGTGGCATTTACATATCTGGCACTTTAATATTTTCAGCAGAAGATACGAAAGAGCAGAGACACCATTATGTATATAAGTTAGAGCACAAAGACAACTGAGTGGGGTGGAGGCTGGCACATGGTCATCTGTTTCAGTATTCAGTTCCATTACAGAATAATTAAACTACTAACTGCATGTCCAAGTTTAGTTTATTAATTTATATATGTAATTAAGATTTATTGAAATGCACTGTATTTGTGGTGTTTTCCTCTGTGTTTCCATCTGACAGAGAAATTTTCTTTTTCCGCTGTCCTCGAGAGTTTTTGATTTCACACACAAAAATGTGAAAGATGACCGTAACCCATACGAGCAAGTATGCCAGAGCATTGCAAAAACAGCAGCCAGACTGTGACCATCAATCCTGCAGCCAGACCTGCCGGAGTTCCTGGGCTTGGATGGAGCTCTGATGGTTTCAAAGAGATCTGTCCAGTGCCAGGGGACACCCTTGTTTACAGAAATGCATTGTGGCATGCCAGTCTTTTTTTAATGTATCATCTGTTGGAAAAGGCTCTTAAAAAGGCATTTTCAAGTTCCAGATGAAGAAAACTGCAATTGTCCCAGTAACTTTACAAAACTGTTCTCTGATCTTTTTCACAAAAGCAGAAGCCAATGAACCAATGACATTTCTTAAGCAGGAGCAATGTCTTACTTAAAATCTACAGAGAAAATGTTTCTTCCTTTGATTGCACTTAGTTTCCCAGTATCCATCTGAGAGCTGTGATATAGGCACTGAGGAGAGGGTTAATCCTTTAAGAAACTTGATGATGCTTTAGACAGTGTGAAGCTTTGTTTTTATTTGAGAAACCTTCTTTAAAAAAAAAGAAAAAAAAAAAGTGCTCTTTCAATTTCTGAAGTGGTTGCCAGGACTTTCTGTCCCATGAGAAGGTAAGGTGGCAGCCACATGACATATGGGCAGGATTTTATGAATCCTGCCAGAGGTTAGAGAGTCTGTCTCACTTTCAAAGAGATGCCACTGTATTTATAAGATGGCCTGTACCAAGGGAGAATGGAACTGAAACATGCGGACTTTACATTCTGTAATAGTTTGCTTTAATTAAAATTAGACGTGTTCTTCAGCAGAACTCCAGATCAGAATATATTCTCTTCAAACTTTTTAACATCAGATAATGCAGTGGGTTTTTTTAAGCCTTCTTTTTTAACCAAACCAAACCAAACCAAACCAAACATCAACAACGTAACTAGATAAAAACTTGTGGAGGCATAGACTCAAAGTTCCTTGAAAACTAAGTATACGGACCATATTATTTAAATTTCTTTGTACCTGATCCCCAGCAGTTATGATTAACACAGACCACGACCTGGTGATTTAGACCAATTTGTTGAAATCAAGAGTAGACAAAGTAAAAAAAAAAAAAAAAGAAAAACAGCATCGACATTTAAGAGCAAAACCCTCTCAAGCTTGGTTATCTCTGCTGTTAAGGAAGCTAGTGATGTAAGGGAAAATTCTGGAATGGAAGATATATATACATCAAGAGTGTACCTTTGAGGAACATGATGCTGTAGATTCTTTTGAGAGTTTTGATATTTGGCATCTCAGCTCAGTCCTTGTCTCAATGGAGATCTGAAAGTTTATTAACTGGAGAAAGAAAAAATTAACAAGAACAAAACACACCTTTCCCTGATATTCTAGGAAATCATTTGCAGTTTTTCATCTGAATGTGGCTGGCTCATTCTCTGCATGGCCAGCGGTTCTTCAAATCTGAGAAAACATGTCCTCTCATTCAAATTCTCTGGGAAACAGAGGAAAGTATCTGAGCCAGGAGGAAGGGTAGGCTTTCATTATCTAGCCCTTCCTGGTATGCTGTTTAGATTTCTGCACATTTTGCACTCCTCATTATTTAGCAAGACCCTAGACCATATCCTTTACACAAGTAGCAATATCCATTTAGAAAACAGATTCCTTCACAAGTTAGCAGTCAAGTGCCATTACCTATTTAACAAGTAAGTTAATTGAGATGTTGCACACAGCACAATCCCCTTGTATGTTCAATTAATTCCTCACAACAGGCCCAGACTTGTTGCCCTTCAAATACTTGCATAGGGATTTAGAAAAGGTAGGATATTTAGCAGGAAGATGAAAGGGATGGAGGAATGACTAGTGTCTTTCTTGCTAGACTTCGTAAAACAGCCTTTATCCTGGACAATTTTTTACATTGCATTGTATAAGGTACCCTATCTGCCTGAGCATGTTGGTTTCTCATTCCTGCACATACAATTTGCAACTGCTTGCCATCTTTAGTAGTTAATTACAGCTATATCATGTGGATATTTGTACAAAGCCTTGAGATATAAAATACAATTTCAGCGTTTATTAATTACTTATAGATTAAGAGTGCTTTGGTTGACCTGATTTTGTGGGATTGTACGGTATCTTTTATCTTTAAGGCAGACTAGAAGATACAAACTCACAACCCTATATGTAGCTTACTCTGTCTCATTGGTTAGTCCTAAACAAGGGTTGAAAAGAGAAAAGTCTTGCTAGCACAGAACATCAGCACTTTTTAATTATGTTGTTTTGTAGTAAAAGGTGGGCTGGTGAGATGACCTACAAGAGGAAGTCAGCACTTTTTGAGTGAATACCAGCATATTTTTACATTTGCTTCCTTCAGCCTTCTATTCTTTTTCAAATGGATCAAGTTCCCTTTCCTCAGATCCTTAGCTTTGTCCATTAGTACATCCCCAAAGACTATTTTGTCAAACAAAGCAAAACACTTTGAAGATGATTTTAAGTTCTTCTGAGAGTTATAGCCAATGCTTTGTTTATGTATAGTGATTATTTACTAAGTTAGCACTCCCAAAAGGCAAATCTGGGTAGATACCAGAAAAATGCTTTAGATAATTGCTACTAGGTTTGATCTCTTGGTATTTTGTGTTATTTTATGCCATATTAATGACATCACCTGAGATATTTTTGGCACTAAAATGTTTTAAACTGCAGTCCCTAATAAATTTTAAAGGAATGATTTCCAAATACCCATAATAAAAAGTTTTTCTGAAAATGTTCTCATGTTATTGTTATTCTTGATAATGTAATAACAAATGGCTATACAAATCTTAAAATCACAAGAAAGCTTCGGAAAAGAGTACATGGTTATAGTAAGCCTAAATCCTACAATGAATAAGTGTTTTCTTTTAATCTCTTTCCCAACTGCTACATTTTGAAAATTAGTAGATGGTTTGCCATGTGATGCTTAGAAATATCTTCTTAGTTTCTTTTCTCAAGTGTTTGCTAAGCATTGATTCTCTCTCTAAATGCCATTATCTTTAAGAACACTAGGAAGACCACTTGGCTAATCTTTGGTGTCTCTATTTGAAGGACACCTTTTAAAGGATATTTTTTGGTAAAGTGCTTTTCCTTTTTTTCTTGTATTTGTAAGATGTTGATGAAGATAAAGCCACACTGAAAAACTTAAAGGTTCAATGAGAAGTAACTCACTTGTATTATGAATTCATAAATATCAACTAAGAAAATGTCAACAGCCATAACTTCAATAATTAAAAAATATATAATTTTCATCTGTCCATGACATGAAAATACTGTCAACCCCTGAAAGATTCAAGAAAGCTGCAGGGTGTTTTGAGATCTGATGGCCAAGGAAGAGTAACTGCTCTTCTAAGATATTTATAATAAGAACAATACTGGGATAACACATTGGACTGTTTAGACACCAAACTGATGCTATCAATGATTTTTCATTACTCATTATTCTACATGCCTCTTTTGGAACTAGTGCTGACCACACAGCTTCTTATAATTGATAGGCTGAGCTCTGTTTCCATTTGATATTTTCCTTGATGTTTCAACGGTAATATTGATATACAATGGACCGAGATAATAACACAATAACTATATTACTCTCAAAAAATATCCTTTGCTGTCTAAATCCATCGTACTGCTTGGGAAATAGTTAATTATTAAAACAGTATCTAAAAATAATCAACTTCCAGAAAACTGGCAGGCCAAATTCTTCTCTTATTCATCCCCAGACAGCACCATAATGTATTGTAATATATGAAAGTGGATTATAGAAAACAGTGTAAAATTATTACTTTTCTATAGTGAGTAATTCCTGTGTGGGTTGTAGAAAATAGCCTAACTACTTTACAGATAGCCATTACATTTCATACCCTCTCCTTTTCTTGTCCTTTATTTGCTAGCTACAAGCACAGTATTTGCTATAGGAAGACCTAGATATCCTTGCAAGACCTCTTTCATCTCTCATTGTAGATAGGATTTGGCAAAGAAAGAGTACCACATTATTTTTACACAAAGACAACTGTCACATTATTTCCCCAGTGGCCAATCACTCTGCAGGGGACAACTTCATCTATATTGTACCTGCTTAACATACTTCATTAACTCTGTCAATTACCAGCTACCTCAGCACCTTTTCTGTTGGCACTACACAATTTATTCTTTCCATGTCCCAAACAGTACCATCTTAAGACCCCCCTTCATAATGCTAGTAAGGAGATATTAATCTTAAAAAAGTATATTAGGAACAATTAAAATAAATTTTCAAGATGGTTTATGCTTTGTTTTTCAATGGTGTTCAGCACCTACTACTAATGTTGAACCTAGAATATATGAGAGAGCTCCTCTAAAAAGTAAAAATATGTCTATTAGAGGTGACTCTATGTTTCTTTGGCAGAGACTTTTCAGAGTTCTCACTGCCAAAGTATAGGAGCTAAATTTTCTAATTAAACATATTCTTTTAAGCTAAACTTTAAAGCTAAACAAGCAGAGACTTAGCTTTAGTCACTTTATTGATGCTTGCTAGGTGAGGAGATAAGGAGCTTATTTGTTGTGGGCTCCTTCTACAGGCAAAGTAGAAAGACATGCCCTTCCAAAGGGAAATTCATCCTGCTTGAGCGGAACTTATACCCACTGACTGTATGAGATTGCTTCTAACCACAGAGCATCGATTTAGTGGCTTTTCATTAAGTGCAGCACTTAGAATATCCTTGTGAGTAGTAGGACTTTTGATTTAATGGGGATAGCTGGTGAGAAGGGGGATTTCAGGTGGCTGCAATGGCCAGCAGATAGGTGAGATTGGATAAGAAGCTCAAATCTGGGGCTGGAGATAAGGTGCCATTAAGGCTGTGACTCTAAACTCAGATATGATGCACGGGAAATGGGACTTTAGAGTCCTGAAGCAGCAAAGGTGTGAGAAGGTTCTGAAGAGAGGAGGTGTAAAATTGAGAAAAGCATTTGGATGAGCTAGCCCTTAGTGTACATAATTCTCTGCCTTGATTTTAAGTTCTACATTTGGTAATTGGCATGAGCCCAGATTACAAGAGATAGGAAAATGAGGAGCAATGATGAATAGAAAGGGTCCCACTCACATTGGAGTGGGAGTTCTCCACAATTGTGGGGAAAGATGAGGTTTGCAGGATTGCTCCCTACTATCCTGCTTGATCCTTTTTTTTTCTTTTTTTTTTTCTTTTTTTTCTTTTTTTTCTTTTTTTTCTTTTTTTTTCTTTTTTTTTTCTTTTTTTTTTTTTTTTTTTTCTGCCTGGAATATGACAGGCTTCTTCAAAGGACACTTTTGAAACTAAGAAGATCTGTATTTTCACTGAAAAAATCAAACAGTAAATGACCTAATACCTGTTACAAAGACACCTGATTAAAGCAAATTCAACATACAGTTTAGAACAGACTAACATCAAACGGTCTGAAAGGGAACAGATGAACCAAGAAAATTGAAAATCAATGGAAATCATAAATACCTCCTGATTACATGGATTTTTCTCAGTTACTTTTCAAAAGTAGCAAGGAACATCTGATCTCTCTGCCCCTGCTCTAATTAGGTTGAGAGTTGAATGCTCCAAAAGAGGGAGGCATTGGTTGTGGTTACTCATTGCAATTCAAGAGTCTGTCGTGAAGCTGCAGATTTTTGCTTGCTCCAACTTTCCAAATAAATACTTCTTCCAACTGAATATTTCACTGCTTCTCCTCTACTCTTCATGACTGTTTCCTTTTCTTTCTACCCAATTCAGTGTATTTCCTCCAAATGGAACTGCTACACAGTTCTGCAGGTATTGATCAGGGCAATTTCTCTGATCAGTTGGAGAGCAAATGACATTACCTGTAATCTCTTCTCATCCTATGGCATTGTAAAATATGAGGTTTTGGTACATCAATTAGCTTTCAAATACCGTAGCTGCATATTAAGAAACAGCAGATAACTATTGCCATATGCTACATTTGTACCTTTATTATCATTCAATACACCCCTGGGGGCATTACGGCATTCCAAGCAGAGGTGGAATGTGAATATAGCCTTAATACAAGAGAAAGAAGTGCATAGCACTTCCATTTCTTTGCAATAAATGTACATTTTTTGAACACATCCTTACTTAATAACACTGCTGTTTGGGCTAAGATTCCTTTTAGTATTAGTAGGACAGTCATTTAAAGAGAACTCTTTATTGGCATAAAAATAAAAACTTATGATACTCTGATTTGTCCATAACTTGAATTTTTTGGATTAATCCAGGGAGTTTAGGGAGTTGCAATATACTGTGAATTACTTCCACTTCTGAAAAAGCTATTTGTCCATAGCCGGGTGTAGTACTCCTTTTTTTTCCTTAAATAAAAATGAACACTGTGCAAACACTATCTGACTCCTTTTTATTCTGTCAGCACACTCTTTACGTCTGTGCATAAACATTATTATCACAAACTCAGAGTGTTACTGCAAAAATTATCAGAGTCCTCAAAATGTACTCTCTGCAGCTTCCATTGGAATACAGCTTTAATGCATTAACGTGAAAACAAGCAAGCTTTAGGAGGAAAAAGTAGGATTTTAATTTTCACAAAATTTTAGCCAGGGTTCACTTCACTGTCATGTGTATGCACAGGGTTAATATTTTGTATTTAGTACAGTATTGTCGTCTGATATATAATTGGCCTCTCTACTATTTCCAATTGCATTCACTTAAAATATTAACCCTTGATGAAAAGACAGTCTGAGGGAGAAGGATACAGGATATGTCATCTTTTCAGAGATTTTTAAAGATTACCTTGTGAGTAGGGAACCTCTAGTTGAGCATTTGTTTGTCTGTTTGCAGGAAAAAATACAGTCATCTTTTTCATGTTTATAGGGATGACCTTTTATGTTATAATACAATGCTCTGAAGCACAGTTATTTTTAATTGCTTTATGTGCCTATTGAGAGCATTCTACATGTCACTTTGTTATACACAACACCAAGTCACATATGTTTGGCCAATGAATCTTTCGGTGCCTTGGTTGGTGTTTCTGTTAAAATCTGAACAGAAGCTGTGTTGAAATGAAACACAATGAACACATTGTGTTCTGGCTTTTGCTTGCTGTTTTGTTTTTGTTGTAGTTTCTTTTTTTTTTCTTTTTTTTTTTTTTTTTTCACTGTCACTCTAGCTGTATACCTAATGAGATGACAGAAAGAATTAAAAATGACAGATTGTTTTGGCTGCAGCTGGGTCATCTGAGATATATTTTCCTATAATACAGCTCAATAAACCTGGCTTGTGGAAAGCCCTCTGCATGTGATTCATTGCAGCAGCAAAGGTACTTGTGGAGGTTTGAAGAAGAGCTGGTGATGGGCTGGGAAGCAGGGAACGGGAACAGCTGTCAGGCGGCCGTGCTGGCAACTGCCACATGAATGCACTGGACTGACCCTCCTGAAAACATCTAATTAGAAGTTGCGTGGGTTGGTTAATGCACATGTAGTTCTGTCCAAACACCTTGTAATACTGCAGCTTGCAGTCCATAATGCTTGGGGAAGTGTGGCAGCATCCCCTGTGGATTGTCCCTCAAAGCCTGGAGGCGGTGGAGGCATAGTGGTGTCAAACAGTGGGAGTGGGGATGAGAGTTATCCTCGGAGTCTGCAGAAATAAATGTCCTAATATCCACATACTGCTTTGCTGCTATGTCTCTGGTGGAACAATAAAGTGTATCAGAAGAGATTCCTCAGGACAGAATGGCTAACTACAGGTGTTAGACTGATAGCCAGCATAATTAAGAAAAAAGATCTGTCATTTCACAGACTGTGCAGAATAAATTCCAGATATCTGTGTGTAATCTTTCAAAGTGCCTTTATCTCCAGAGCCAGTGAGGGTGACCACAGAATACCCTGAACCCAATTATGTACTTTCCGATTATCATATTTTTATTTCTCAAGACACGGGGCTAATAGGAAAGATCAAAAAATGTTTGAACCAGAGTAATTTCAAATGTCAAGAACTAGTTATTCTTACAATGAGCTCCCAGGTCTTGACAATGTAAGCTGTTCTCTGTTTGCTTTGATTCCTCTTGGGGAGTAGAAATGAAGGACTAGGGGATTTAAAGTGACTTTGTACTGTGGAATCAACATATGCTTTTGAGACCTGCCTTTGACACTGGCTTGGAGGTGGTTTGCTTCTTTTTTTCTTTTTCCATTTCTTTTTTCTTTTCTTTTTCTTTTTTCTTTTCTTTTCTTTTTTTCTTTTCTTTTCTTTTCTTTTCTTTTCTTTTCTTTTCTTTTCTTTTCTTTTTTGTTTTCTCTGCTTTTCTCTTCTTTTCTCTCTTTTTCTTTCTTTTCTCTCTCTCTTTTTTTTTTTCCCCAGAGAGGAGGCTGCATACGAATTGCAGCCTATTACCATTAGTAAGTTGATATTCAGTTCTTCGGATCAGAAGAGTTTAATCAGGTAAGTGTCTGCAGGAAGGAAGAAACCAAAAGACAAAATCCACATAAGAAATTTTCTTTAGGGGGAAAACTAATTTTGCAAACTATATGAGCAATAAAAAGTGGAGGGCAAACAGGTGGATTCCTCTGCCACATGAAATAAAACACAAATTTTTCTGATCCAATTGTTTACTTGAAAAAGGTTTCAGAGGGTACCTGATTTTGCTCTCTTCACATTTCTTCTGGTTAAAGGAGCAATACACGTATAGATATTGATGAAAAAAATGTGGTTCCCCACAGACACCTTTCTGCACGTATGATATCCTAGAAGGGAGGAAACAGCTTGAGCCTGAAGGTCTCTAGTTTTTGACTATAAGGCATAAAGACTGCTGTTGTGTTCTGCTTTTTAGAGATGCTGAGCAGCCATAAATACGGATGAAGTCAGGGGAGCCATACATACCTATGCTACTTTTTCAGATGCGAGAGGTGGTTTAGTTCTTCCTTCTCCAACTGGCTCACCAAGGGAAGAACCGGGAAGGCATCGAGTGCTCCAGCCTCCCAACCAGGAGCCAAATACTGCAGGTGTCAGCAAGAGGAAGGAGCTAATTAAAAGTAAAAACTCTGTAATGAGAAAGGTAGCCTTGCTCCCATTAGGACCTGGGTGAAAAAGAAAGCGAGAATAATTTTATTTGGATCTTATCCCTAGGCTGACAATTGCACTTGCCAGTTATTTGGGTTTCGGACAAAATTACCAGTTCTGAAAAGTAAAAAAAGAAGATGGAAAAATACTGCAAGTAATCATGCAAAGTAGAATTCTGAGGGTAGCTTCAAGAGAACAAAACAAAACTGTTTTCACTGAGATCAATCATGTTAGTTTTCTGTCTTCTTTTTCTTTTCTTTTTTTTTTTTTTTAGTTCTAATTATCAGTGCCAAGCAGAAATCACAGATTAGACAGTATTGAAGCTATTTTTAAGTTTAGCTTATTGAAACCTGTTCTTTCCAATGAAACTGCTCAGAACAAACTTAGCTTTTAGATTCTCTGACATATTGCTCATAGTATCCTGAAAGGAAAGGAGCAGATGCGGATAATTCCTCCTGAAACTAAGATCATTGCAAGGAGTTCAGAGACTCACATGCACACATTAAATCAGTCAAGCATTTGAAGGTGGGGTGGAGGGGATCTTTTTCTTGATTATGCAAAAAAATTGCTATTCGGGTTTTTCCCCAAAACTCTTTGGATTTGGAAGTCCTTTTCTTGTTGCAAGGGGATGACAGGCTAAAGGCTTTTTCTGCTCTAATGTCATTTGAAAATGTGTGGCATTTATATTAAGCTTTCAGCAACAAAGGTATATACTGCATCAGGATGAGGAGGGATTTTGGACCATACCTTCTGGCAGGGTGGCATCCCAGGTGAGATTTTTGATGATAACCAACCATGCTTTGTCAAGTAGTATGTGTGGGAGGGAGGAGTGGAAGGATCAGAAAGGACTTATTATTTGAGGGTTATTTACTTTAATCTCAATCTAGCCTACTCTAAATTTCATAAGAATGGCCTGGGAATGAAAAGAAGTCAGAAGGGAAGAAGAAGAAGGCATGCAGAGAGAAACATGTGCCGAGACATATTGGGGAAGAGCAGAAAATACAAGGATGGCAACTAGACCTGATCCAAAGCAGAAAGCAAGCATAGCAAGTTGTAAATAAATAAATAAATGAATATACAAGGAGAGCAGATACAAAATTTATGGTAATTCATTTTTATTTATATGCTTCTATGCACACCTATGTGTATATATATGTTTAATCTCTTCACCTTCATAGAATGACTTACTTTACCTAAAAAATGCAAATATGCACCTTTAAGAAGCTACAGTAAAGTAAATGCTGTTTCAGCATTTAGAACTGAACTTTTCACCTGTAGTTTTACTCCAAGAAACTAAGTCTTTGTCTCTCACTATTAGTAATTATGATGGACAAATAAAAGTGTATCCATAGAATGAACCAGTATATATTAAAGACCTATTGACATGGATCATATATGAAGACCTATACAGCATTATAGGCGTTTCAGGCAGTTCTGCTCAGGAAAAGTTACAGACCAGCTCTGTGGGCTGAATGCCCATTCCCAGCTGCAGCGCATGATATTTGTTTGCTTACAGGGTGTATATTCTCTCTCTCTCTCTCTCCTCTGCAGTTTGTTAGGAGACAAGCTGGTTCATGTGACCCAACCTCATTCCTTGTAAACCTGTAATTGACAGTATGTGGGAACGACAGGACGACTCAAATGCTTATGTAGACTTCCTAAAACCATAGAATCATAGAATCATAGAATATCCTGAGTTGGAAGGGACCCATAAGGATCATCAAGTTCAACTCCTAGCACCGCACAGGTCTGCCCAAAAGTTTAGACCATGTGACTAAGTGCACAGTCCAATCGCTTCTTAAATTCAGACAGGCTTGGTGCAGTGACTACTTCACTGGGGAGCCTGTTCCAGTGTGCGACCACCCTCTCAGTGAAGAACCTCTTCCTGATGTCCAGCCTAAACTTCCCCCGCATCAGCTTCACACCGTTCCCACGGGTCCTGTCACTGGTCATAACAGAGAATAGGTCATCTGCCTCTCCAATCCCTCTCGCGAGGAAGTTGTAGACTGCGATGAGGTCCCCCCTCAGCATCCTCTTCTCCAGGCTGAACAGGCCCAGTGACCTCAGCCGCTACTCATACGTCTTACCCTCTAGGCCCTTCACCATCTTCGTCGCCCTCCTCTGGACTCTCTCCAACAGTTTAATGTCCTTTTTGTACTGTGGTGCCCAGAACTGCACACAGTACTCGAGGTGAAGCTGGACCAGTGCAGAGTAGAGCGGGACAATCACCTCCCTCGACCGGTTAGCAATGCCGTGCTTGATGCACCCCAGGATACGGTTGGCCCTCCTGGCTGCCAGGGCACACTGCTGGCTCATATAAAAGAAGTTACACAAACATCCTTTCCATGATGCAGCTTGTATAGCTGTCAGTAAACCCCAAATCTGATGTTTTTGTACAAAGCTATTTTATGTGTCAATCAGGCCATATCTTAAAACTTATTCAAGATCTACATTCTGCTTGTATAGCCAACTAAGACTCCAAAAGGTTTGTGCATTATTAAAGAGATAGTGGAAGTGCTCTAGAATCAGCTTTTATCTAAATAAAGGTGAAGATGTTTATCTGTACCCTTTGTATTCAATGTTGTCTAGGGTGCACAGTGCTTCCTGTTGATATGTATGTTATTGATTTGCTGACTAATCTTTTTATCTGATCAGTATTGATTGTTACTCTCAGTCTATAACCTTTAGACATAGTGATATTGAGGCTAAATAAAACACAGATGCAAAAAAATTAACAAGTTCCAATACTGGTATTTCCTTTCCAGCAAACAGTTTAAGCAAATAACATATTTGACAACTAGAAGCAGTATTTTTAGAGAAAAATATAAATAGAAGATGAATATACAATCTTTAGTTCCTTAATATAAATTACTCAAGAAGAAATACTAAGTTGCCTTGGGGAAATCAACAGCTTCTTCAATTGGATTGCTTCTGTCACTGCATGGACACAGTCTTGTTTGATGTCCTCCTACCATTTGTCTTGTATGGAGTCTTTTATCTAAATCCAAAGGAATGCAGTCATCACTGCTGCAATTCAATAATGGCTCCACAGGAGCTGTCATCCGCAGTTTGCTATTCATCTTGTAAAGCCTTTGAGTTTTCAAAGTACCCACTAAGGTTGGTATTTCAATGCTGTGGACAGATCACTTAAGGTTCTTTTGTATTTTCAAAACAGGTCTAAATTGAGGATGAGCAGATATTGAAATGCCCAACTCATTGTACTTGGGTGAAAAAGGATACCATGGAAGTGTCAAAAGGTAATTATATGATCAGACCCACCAGCCAGTGGAAAATGTGTGACTATGTGGGTTTGAAATCACACTTTGACTCAATACTGGCATTTCCTGTGGGGAATGACCCCCTTGAAACAAAGGAAAAAAAGACAAAAGGACGGGAAAAAACTGGAATTAGCCACTAGCAGCCCCAGGAAGTGAAAAAATATTATGTGATAACAATGTGAAGTCTAAAGCACAGAGAGAACTTATTTCTACTCACGTAGAAGATACTCTTTATTCCATTTGATACAGATTTAGAAAGCAGGGGTCATTTTGGACTTGGAGGTTAGTGGCAATCCTGGAGGAACTCACATTTATTATCAGTTTAAGACCCTGGATATAGGCAGCTGTTTAACAAACTGCTGAGAATTAAAACAAGCTGCTGAGACCCTCCTCTCCTCTCCTCTCCTCTCCTCTCCTCTCCTCTCCTCTCCTCTCCTCTCCTCTCCTCTCCTCTCCTCTCCTCTCCTCTCCTCTCCTCTCCTCTCCTCTCCTCTCCTCTCCTCTCCTCTCCTCTCCTCTCCCTCTCCTCTCATTTTTTCTTTTTTTTCTCTCTTTTCTCATCTTTTCTCTCTTTTCTTTCTTTTCTCTCTTTTCTCTCTTTTCTCTTGGGTAAAGAGAAGCTTGGGTAAAAAAGGAGTATTCTTACCTGAGCTCAACTTTGGCCAAGAAGCTGAATTTATATATATCCTTTCCTTATGAGAAGTACTACAGTTCTACAGTTTGTTTTGTTTGTACACAGACTGGAGTTTTAACTGAAGCCTCTGTGGGAATACTTCACATTGGTATGATGGAGTATTTGAAAAAAGAAATTTCCTCTTTCAGAACAAATGCCACTTCCAGCAACATCAAATCCCTCTTCATTGAGAAGCAAACAAAAAAATTTCACATGTGAAAATTTCCTAAATCCAACCCTAAGAATTTATGAGATTGCCTTAGATCTAGGTCTCTTTGGCACAACTCATGTATGTGCATCACTTACTTCTTGTTTTCTTAGAGTACAAACTAGTATTAAGTGGTCTGCATGGGTGCGTGGACATAAGCACCTTGTCCATACCCTCCAGTACAACAGGAGCACAGACCTGTAGGCAGCATCCTGAGCTACCGACCAGTTCCACTTACAGTGGGACATCTTACTGACAGTCCTAGCTAGTACTCCTACAGAAACCTTCAGGTTGGTGCCAGAATCCTGTACTGATCTGCATGGATGCTGGAAGACTCTGTAGATGCAGCTCAAAGTGGGAAGGATTTCTTAATAATATTGAAATACAGCCCTGTTCTGCCTCTATATTTTTGCTCTCTCCCTTTTCTGAGCTAAATTGTACCAATTTCCCTGACCAGAGCTCATTGCAGTGGCAGAGCTATGACTCACCTGGTAGTTTCTGAGATTGCCAGGCATTCCCTTCTAAATCTTTTCATCCCCTTCAGCCTATTTTTAAATGCCTGGCCTCTGTTCTTAAGTGCTGGTATTGAGCAAAATATAAATATAGTGCAACCTCCGGTTTTAACCTTGGCCTTGATCCTTCTCCTATTCTAGTTAAATGTAATAAAAAAGAAAGGTAACATGAAAATGTATATTATTTTTTTAAAGATGTTTAGAATTCTTTAAAATACATGAGTCAGCTAAGCATTTAAAAGTAAAATATAGATATAAAATTATTCAGACAGGGTGATATAATATAGAATTTAAATTGAGCATATTTTAGCAGCACTGGGAAACCTTACCCCAGAGCTAATAATGTAATAGATCTATCTCACCAACAACTTGGAAGTTGCAACAGAGTTTTATCCACAAAGGAGAGTTCTCTGGCCTACTTTATTAAATACCTTAGAGGACTTTGCCTGTAAGATTACATTTGAACAATGCGATTTATTAAAATCTCTGTTCTTATTTTTACTGCTGAAATTTTAGACATTTTCTATGGAAAAAAAGCATAAACAAATCCAACAGGATAAATAAACATCATTCAACAAATGTTTCATAAACCAAGCATACAGGGAAAACATCCCACAGTTTATTTTTCAACATCGCTTGTATACTCATGTTTATGCATCTCCCTCTTTTGCTATGGTATAACAGACAAATTGTGTTCCTGATTAAAAGTACTTTTCAAATCTGAAGCAGAGCTGGGAAAATAATGACCCAATAAAAGTCCTAATTAAAAAAATGAAGCAAATTGAAACACTGTTGTTATTTCTTTATAAATGGAAATCATTTCAACTTTCTTTAACAAATCTTAATGCACTGAGTGCAGATTACAAATCATTGCAAAAAGATGCAGACAAAGGTTGAAGCTACATCTCATAATTGGGATGGACATGCATATTTCAGTGATTTTTATTTAGCAATAGTTTACATTAACATACCAATGTTGTAGGTGCAAGTATTTAAATATATTCACTAAATAGGATTTAACACGATGTAAAAATAACAGAACTCCATATAGCAATGTTAATTAGTAGTTATTTCTTGGGTTTCTGCTTAGATTCAGTTATATATTCTAGCATTTACCTTGGAGTTTTTATTTAATTCTGTTTGATCTGAGAATTTAAGTTCATTCCATTCAGTGGGAAACTTTAGATATTCAACAATAATAATTATTTTAAAATTGGGCCATTTATGTAAGTACTGGAGTGCCAAGTTGGCATGTAAATCTAGACAGCCATTTTTGCAGAGGGGTGTAAAGAATACCACAAAAACATTTTATTTCCAGATTTATGCCCTTCCTGGGTGCTGCCTACCTGCCAATTTCAAGAAAAGTAAATTGACACCAGGAAAAGAATGTAGTAGTGTAATCCTGGAGAATGAAAGGAGGAAATTCATACCACTTATTTGGCAATGCCAAAATCCAGACACAGACAGCTAAACTGTCACAACAACAATATAACCTGTAATTCCTTTCTTGTATAAGGAGAGGTGCTAATGTGATAAAAGACTACCATGAAAAGAAATGAACAGACGAAATTTCCATGAACCTACTGTCATAGGCAACCCAATTTAGAAAAAGAGAAAAAGTTATTTGGTCTGACATTAAAAACATTCATTTACCAATAGCTGATAGAAAAGAAAACAGCAACAACAACAAACCATCTAGTAACTCAAGACATGAAGAAATGATTGAGGGTAAGGAGTGTGAGGGGGTGGGTGGGTGGGTGGTGGGTTTAGAGCATGAAGACATGAAGTCAAAAAGTGAGTGCAGCTTAAAACACTACATAAATTGTTATCCCAAAGAAAACCTGGAAAGAATAGTTGACTTGCAAATAGTTTAAAAGTGATGGATTTCCATCACTTATTAGCTGGTAAACATACCTTTTAGGAATACACAAGATCGCAATATTCAAGATTACAATATACAAAATTACAATACTCAAGACCAGTTTAGATGAGACCCTGAGCAACCTGATTTAGTGGGTGGCGTCCCTGCCTATGGGATGCCACCCACTGAGTGGGTGTCCCACATGAGTAGGATACAAATGATCAGTAACAACAACCCTCTACAGCAGTTTTTTTTTGCTGACTCCTTGTTCATGGACCCATCTTCCCTGCTACGTTGGGCTTCCTGCAAGGAGGAATATCTATCTATCAAAGCAGACGGCAGGACTCTGCCATTGCTTTCTGAAACTGCACAAACCCAACCAAAATATTCACAAAATATTATTGAGCTTCATTGTAGAGATATATTGCATTCATCTTGTTGTCTGACACTGGCCTCTGAATATCAGAGGTTAAATATTCAAAAGTCGCCTGGACATGGTCCTAGGCAGCCCAGCTTGAGCAGGGGTTGGACCAGATGGCCTTCAGAGGTTCCTTCTAGCCTCAGCCAATCTATAAGTCTGTGATTCTGTGAGAACAGACATGAAATAAAGACAACTTGACTGGGATGTTTGATCTCCTACATCTCTAAATCCTGCCAAGACATGGTAGCACAAAAATGCCTTGTTAATGAAACAGCACTTGACTCATATAAATTAACTACAAGCTGCAGGTTTTGTGATGCACAAAGCTGCAGAAGCAGAAAAGCCCAGGAGTTAAAGTTTGTCCAAGGAATACCATGGAGGCATGATATCAGAGCATTCCTCGTACATTAAGATGCCCCTGACATCACTGGTGACATTCATAGTTTGCCATTGCCCTTGTCCAAGGGTTCCATTGCATGTACTGCTGTGCACATACAGCGTGACACCCCGGATTTATCATCTCATACAGTACACACACAGGCTCTCAGTCCCAGACGTAATATTTACACAACAGATTGGATTAGCACATTTGCCGGGAGCTTGCTATGAATACCCCTTCAGATAATTTTTGTGGAAAAACTTTTGTTTGCTGATTAGCTCAATGCTAGCCTTCAGTCCGATATTTTCAGGTCAGGTTATTCAGAGTGAAAAGAAGGAAAGGGGAAATCTGTATACTTGTATGAGAAGTCTGCATGGTGGAATATTCCCTTCTCTCTGAACTGGCAAGGCTGGTGCCAGCTCCCCGGCAGAAGCTGCACAGCTGTGCTAGCACAGTGCTGAGCTTGGGACTAAGGGTCCTGCTGAGGATGTTGTAAGGTGATGAATGCAGGCCTGATCCTTCTGGATTTAAACCACAACTTTTTCAATAATCCAAGCCAAAGTGGAAAGTGAAAATGATAGACCTGCCCTTCAGCTGTGTCGTAAATTTTATACATGACTGAACTTGGACTGTTCCTTGCAGTTCCTTGTATTTCTTGCCAGCATTGTTTCTTGGTTCTTACAGGTTTGCTTCTAGTCTCAGGCCTCATATTTAATTATTTGAAATTATAATTAGAATGTAAGATCCTTATCTTCCTGTGTGTTCATGAAGCCAGGAACACCTCCGATCACAGCAAAATCCTACAAAAGGATAATTATGCTTTTAAGGAGATGGATAAAGGAAAAAAACTACTCCCAGGATGAAACCTTGCGCAGTCTTGAGCAAATGATAAATTGGGGGTTAATATCAGGGGAAATAATGTCAGATTTTAACAAGACTGATTAAGCACAAAGAGTTTAATCCAGGAAAAATAAGTGGATAAAAAAAATCCTGTGTTTAGACAACAGTCCTGGTTTGTTGCCACGGTGAAATTCACCTGTGTGCAGAGGGTCCTGCCCAACGCCTCTACAAATCCCTTATTTTAAAAGGTTCAGAAAGATTCAGGCTGTACCCAGCCTTTATGTTGTCCTTACACACATGTATAGATTTCATCTCTATGAGAAAACTATGGAGGCTTGCAGCTGGCTTTGGTGGCAGTAGAACCGTGACATTTTAAAACTCCCCCCCCCCCCTTTTTTTTTTTTTTTTCCTGCACAACTGTCTCTGCAAAATGTAGCAATTGGTTCAAACCATGTTACTTTTTCTCTCTTCATGCAGATTTTGCAGGGAAACCATACTGAGAATCATCTTGCCAGCACGCAGAAAATTAAAAAATACTTGAGGTGCTTCCTGAGAATTTATTTAAGTTATCAGGCAGCTTTAGGTTATTTGATCAACTACACCTGAATCTTGTCTTGATGTGAAATTTGAACAAATATTTTTGTCAGCAGAGAAGAATGCCTTCACTAATAAAAGGCATGTTTGTTGCATGCTTGTGACTCCTTTCCTATGTGCTCCAATTTTTTGTGTCACATCCACACAGCCGGAAGATCTGGATATCCTTTCTTCAGATTTTCAGCTTGCTGCATTGTGTAAAATAATGCCATGCCAAGATTATTTGTACTGAAGATATGGTATGATGAAAGCTGGTTCTGCAAAAAGATTTCTTAGGAAATGGCACTCTCCAAACTTTAACAGATCTTTAGAACAGCCTGTGTCAAACAGAGCATGCAGGGCTTTTGTCCCCCCTCCCATAATGCGGCTAATGTTAACTGCCTGAGCGTTAATTTTAGTTTCTTTTCTTCTCTTTCATCAACTGAATGTCAAGATGATGTCTATATTTTATGCACATAACGCAAATGGGGAAAGTTTCTCTGTGGATACCTTTTCTGCTTTTTAATAAATTCGTTCTTTTGCCTAAAGAGAATTAGAAGCTGGCTTTTGACCTCCATTAATTTTTTTAATTTAATAGTTCTCTGCATGCATTAATAAATATTATTAACCACACTTTGTACTGCAGCATTTCCATTTCCTGTTCCTCCAGTGCTTTCTTAGCTGCTGAAGCAGGTACCCAGCTGAAGAGCAGATTAGGAAAAGCAAAGGGAATAAGTAGAGGAAATCTTGGCCCATATTCCACCTGTTCCTCAAAGACAAAGACAGGGAGTCTTAGCATGTCTCCCTCTAGCCAGGCTCTTTTATAACTGACTGCTACTCAAAACAAAGGTATAGTTATAAACTCAGGGTTATTGATAGCTTTCTGAAGGCAAATAATGCTGCTTAAAATTCTGTAAGTTAAAAATGATCAGAAGTTTTTTCAGACTGTGACATTCTGGCTAGCTATTGCATTGGGCATATTTTCAGCCAGACTGCTGAACTGACTTCTGCAGCACTTCTCCCAGAGCCAGGTAAATACCATTTAGAGGAGCAGCCTCCAAATCTTGTCTTTACTATCCCAGTTCTTTCAGCAGACCTTCTGATTTACCTCAATAATAAATAATTCATCTCCAAAGGAGGAAGAGGCTGCAAGCTTATAACAAATCCTAAAGTACAGCAGTAATTACCACCTCTGAATGGCAGTACAAGTCATAAGATTGAAAAGTTTCTTATGGGCTTTGTAAAACATGAAGTGTATAGAAGTCTGGTAGTTGTCTGTTAATTTTCTATTAAGGCAAATAATTTCTTGTGTTTGTTTGTTAGAGATCGGAAAGAACTGGCAACCAGCAGGTATTACTGAGAGGCTATCCACTTACCAGTCTTCCGGCTAAGCATTTATCATACAGGAACAATTGACCCCTCTAGTGGAATCAACAATGTACTGCAGTTGTCTGTTTATGGGTACTTAAGATTAGCAATGCAAATAGAACAGGTTTTTGCAAGACCTGTAACGCGGTGACCTGGTTGCACAGTGTCACAACATGAATCCATCTTTTTCAAAATGCCCTATTGTAAATCTTTAAAATGAAGGCCTCCTTTTTTGATGATGTCCAGGAAAGATAAAAGAAGAGAAAAATGTCAACCCTCCTACTTATAGCTTCCTTTGTGCTTTTCAAGGCGCAGTGTCTATTTTGCAACTGTCTCCTTTTCAATGCATGCTCTTTTCTCTGGAGGCTGTATGAATATTGTACAATACCAAGTGCAGCTATTGGCACTTCATAAGGAACCTGGAATAATAAGTAAAAAGGATATGCCCCTAACCATGCAAAAAAGCTAATGCTTCTTCTGGTATCATTTACATCAGTGATTTTAATCTTTTCTTCTGCATGCAGATCCCTAAATATTTTCAAGTGGAAGTTGCTGTATGACAAATTTGAACCCTTTGGCAACATGCTAGCCTTTTTTAGTTAACTTTTCTGAGCCCATTAGAAGCAGTCTGTGGGTTGAAAATCCCTCATTTGCATTTTGCTACATAGATTGTTTGTATTCAAATAGTTAATGACTGGGAAATAATTTAAAAGTATTTGATGGAATTTAACAATAATGAAGGATAATTTTGCATGGAAGTTTTTGCAAAGCTTATTGTCTGAGGTAGTGGTTCAGAGTACTTTTCCACAGAAGTGGAAAATATAGAAATGAATTGAATGAAGTAAGGAAGTTTAAGTCACACACACAACGCACACACACCCTTGCCTATTTTTCAAAAAGCTCTTTCATTCAATTCCTTCCTGGAACTCCTCCTTTGTTTATCTGTCACCACTGGCTTTGCCCACATCCTTTAACATTTGAACCACTGCCTTATGCTTTTCATTTTGCTTTCTTGCAACATCTTTGGCATTTGGCATAGCTAGAAGCACTAACAGCATTAGCTTACAAGGTAAAAGGTAAAAAAAAGAGGATATAACTTTGCTTACTCTGGGGAAACTTGCATCAACACAAACACGCACAGATGCCCACAGCCATCTCTAAAACACAAAGCCTTGTTTTAACCCATCAGTAAAACAGTCCATAGATTTCCAGGGCAGTTTTTTTGGCTGACTACAGAGCACATCTTGGTCAGGCACTATTGTTTTTTTGGCCCTACTGGTGCTTCTTGAGACTGCAACATTTCCTTCCCTTCCCTTCCCTTCCCTTCCCTTCCCTTCCCTTCCCTTCCCTTCCCTTCCCTTCCCTTCCCTTCCCTTCCCTTCCCTTCCCTTCCCTTCCCTTCCCTTCCCTTCCCTTCCCTTCCCTTCCCTTCCCTTCCCTTCCCTTCCCTTCCCTTCCCTTCCCTTCCCTTCCCTTCCCTTCCTTTTTCTTCTTCTTCTTTTTTTTTTTTTCTTCTTTCTCACCTCTCTCCTTCTCTCTCCTCTGTCCCCCTTTCTCTCCTTCCTTCTCTCTTTCCTTCTTTCACAGAATCATAGAGTCATAGAATGGCTTGGGTTGAAAGGGACCTTAAAGAATATCTAGTTCCAACTGCCCTGACATGGGCAGGGCTGTCACCCACTTTACTTTTTCATTAAGTCATAAACCTTAGGACTGCCATTATTCCCATATAGCTTTTGTTCCTGAAGTAACATCTGCCAAAACTAAGCATTAATACTCACACAAAATTTCAGTGCAGGTGATTCCCCAGTACAGGTGCAGGTCTCTGATAGGAAACCTGTTAAACAAAGATCTGTCAGTGTGGGGCAAACCATATTATTTGAAAGAAAAACAGAAACCAACAGAAAAAAGAGAGGGTTTAAAATATGTTTGTCTGATACTGGCTACATCGTGGCTTCCAGCCAGATGATTCATTGTCTTCATTTTTTGCTTCTGCAATTCCCACAATAACTGCACCAAATATCTGAATACAAGTGCATTCTGGTTTTATAAACGTAAAAGGGATTGACTCTCTAAGGAATGCTTTTCTTTTCAAGAAATCCCACTAAAGGTAAATATTAGTAGTTACTGAAACACTCCTGGGTCCAGTCAAATCACAGAGCTAAAGTATTCAATGTCTTCTCTATAAGAGATAGCTCTGAACTGTAACGACTGTATATATATTCTACAGCTGTTGAGAAAAGATCCGACATCAGTCTAAGATCAAATTAGAGATAACATCAAAACTGTATCAGGAAATAAAAGAAATACAAATCCTTGAAGGGCAGGTGTAAATTGGATAAACTCAAATCCTATAAGGCTAAGAGAATGCAAGAGGTATTCCAAGACAAGAACCAAAATTTAGCGTTCTGTATACCAGAAAAGCATTATATATATCGTTACAACATATGAGACAACAATGGACAGAATGATTTTATTTCAGTGTGTATTCAAAAAGTTGATGTATTTAAAAAAGAAAAGCAAGAAGAAATTCAAGCATAACCATAAATCAAACAAACTGTAAATCAAACAATATTAGGAATATAGAAATTACAGGTAAGGTAAAGTACTACTGTAAATCACGTATGTGAAAATGAAACTAGGAAATTTATCTGTTGTGGACAAATCAAAGCTAATATTTGACATCACATGTAGCAGTAAATTTTCGGCATATGTGTCTCTACAGTAGTGTTTCTAGTGTGTTTAAAAGCATCAAATTCATCAATAAATTGGAACAGTAAGTTAGAGAAACAGTAAGATAGAAGCCTCAAATTCAGAATAAAAATAAATCAGTTTTGTTAGCCTCTAACAGATTGAAATCCTGGCAGGGTAGAAGAAAAGCAAAGGCCCTGCTGTGAGGCTGAGGCAGGCACCATAGTTATCTGATGGAGGTAAATGCTGGTATACTAATGAACCATTTGTGCCTGAAGGACTGATGCTGGAAAAGTTAAAGTTGTTTATTACATTTAGCAGAACTCTACAAAGCCTGTAAGGATTCTGCTGGCACAAGAAGAGGAACTCAGCGCCTTTACTCCATTCATGTTTTCATAAATCCATGACTGAAACTAAAATGAATTATGTACCTGAAAAAGAATTCATGAGCCTATTTTGCCACTGGATTAGAGCATCGCTGTTATCTACCTATTGTTTTGGGCAGATGTTAGTCTAATCTGTCCATAAGAACTTTCAGTGACAGTAACTCCGTCACCCCAAACTTGGATTCATAAAAAGTTTCACATTTTTTTAGACCATTTTGGATTCTAAGCAGGTCATCAGTATGATGGAAATCCTTTCTCAGTTGGTGTGATATTGTAATATTTTTTCTATACTTCTGGTCACTAGTAATGGAAGTATTGATCGGTACTAAACTGAGGACAAAACCTTGTGGGAGCATAACACAAATACGTCAATAAGTCATTGAGATTTCCTCCTTAAAGTATGTCTTTCAAACTGTTCCAGTGAGGGCGCATTTCCTTAATTTGCTTATAAGAAACTTGTCACATACTGGTAGACTCAGTGAAATCAAGTCATATAGCTTATCCTCTTTCCTACTTACATGACTTCTATCTTCTAGCAGTTTGAAATGTGGTATGAATTTTTAAAATCTGCATCAGGTATAAGAAAATTCTCTTTTTCATCCAGGTGCTTACAAATTATTAAATTATTGCATTCTCTTTGGGGACTGTTCCTATTTTCTCCCTCTTTTTGAGACAGGCATTATGCTTGGCTGCTTTAGCAAAGACATTTCCAGCCCCCACTGTATCTGTTGTCTTCCACAATTTCATATATTATTGTTAATGGCTCCAAGATTTCATGAGCCAGATTTTTTAAAACGACAAAATTCATCACATGCGGATGATTCAGAACTATCTTATCTAAATTCTGTGAATACCTTTATCACTGGAAATAACTAGAAGAGCCACCTAAGAAAGCGGAAAAACTGTATTAAATCTTGACATCTCAGATAAGTAGCTCTTCTGTTATGCTCATTGGGAGACTAGTTTTTTCTTTGGTTTGCCTTTGAATATTCAGGTCCTTTCAGAATTCTTTCTTACACATGTCCATTACTAAGTGCATTTCAGTTTAAGTGCTGTTCTCATTTTTGCCCCTAAAATTGTGCTGCACTTTTACACTTGTGTTACTTTCTAACTGAAATTGTTTTCCTTTAGATTAGGGTTGAATCTCAAGTCTGAATTTATATTTCAGTCTAATTGGTGTTGTGGTGTATTTCCTAGCTTTCCTCTGTCTTGAACATGTGCCAGATATCCTTAATCATTATTCCCTGAGACCAACATCACTGGAGACCTCACCTATCAATTCTCTGAGTTTATTGATGTTTGTCTTTATCTGAAATCTATTGGCTTTATGTGAGCTAACCCTTTCCAAACATCTTAAACTCTACCATTCCATGGTAATGCTTGCCTCTTAATTTTCTATGAGTTAGAAGCATTTTCTGAAAGCTCATCCATACCATTTTCCTATCCTATGTAACTAATTGTCTCAGCAATGCATTCATGGACTTGCTGGACAGCTTGTGTCCTGATGTATTACTTTTGCAATAGATACTTGGGTAGTTAAATCACCTACAGCTTGCAGGTTATAGTATAATAAAACAGAATTCTTCTGTTTATGGGCCTGTATGAGAAGCAGCAACACCTGTTTCTTAGTAGCATATATAGTCACTCAAAAGAAAAATAAATGAAAATCATTTCTGATTGATGCTAGTAGAAAAAATCAGTAAGAGTTCCCCTTTTGCAATAAATACAGTCTAATAATATCCATGTCCAATTTGACTTGAATCTCTTAGCTTAGTAACACTGCTTTAAAATTGATCGTTTTATCTTCTGTGTTCTTGGAGGCTAATTAAGCTCACAAACACAGGGAGCCTAAATTCTAACAATATTTGCCATTTATTAAAAGCCAAGGATATGACTGAATTCCTGACATTTGTGATCCTTTAGTCCTTAAATTGTTAAAAATTACTCTAATAAGATTCATGACTTACATCAGTTTTATAATTATTGGTGCTAATTTTCCTCAGACCTGCTATTGACTAAGTATATGGACCAAATTAACCTCTGTGATCGGTTGAATTCTCTCTCTGATTCTCTAAAGACGGATGTGAACCACTGTGTAATACAACTTCTAAAAGGGTACTACTTTAAGGTAGAGAGTATAATTTAGACTCTAGATTACAGTTTTAGAGATCAAAAAATTGATAGACATCCATGGATTCAGTTGAACTTTTTCAAGTGACAGCAATTGAGGGTAATAATTGTAGCACTGAGTATACAGAGAAAAATATAAGTATATGCAAACAAGAACAGCATAGCTGTTCTTGAAGGCTTAGATCTGCTAAAGCAGTTACCTTGAACAAAAGTTAACATCTACAGCTAATAAGGCATTTTACAACCTTCTCCTACTTAACTTAGTCCTGAGTCTCACACTGGAAGATGTTACTAACTGATTTTAAGTGGGTGGAAAAAATATCAGGTAGAATGGGTGGCAGAAAACCTCCAAATGTTTTGGCTCAATACACAGCATTTCCATACCTTCTGAAATTAACATTTGAAAAAAAATATTTCCCATAACATCAATTATAAAGAAAATCCATGTGCAGGAACTGGTGCAGTTCCTCAAAAGTGCAGATACAAGTGTCATTTAGGATAAGTTTACACAGTGTTAGATGCTACAAACGTGGAACTGGTGACACCAGCCAGTGATGTTTTCAAAGCCAAGCTAGCCTTTTACCTCAGACACTTAAATCAATTGTCAGTGACTGACAAAAGAGGTTACTGTTAAATATTGGCCTAAGCATTTGCTACATAATGTATTTG
Organism: Cygnus atratus; assembly: GCF_013377495.2. NCBI lineage: Eukaryota > Metazoa > Chordata > Aves > Anseriformes > Anatidae > Cygnus > Cygnus atratus. Next base: position 59,383,877 of record NC_066365.1, read on the forward strand.
CTGGTCTTGATAAGAGTCACTGAGATGCATTTTCTCTGCCTCTATTCCTATAGACTACATCTTAGCACATTTTGTTACTAGGTACCACTAGGAGATTAATGCTTAATTTTTTTATTTTTTATTTATTTTATTTTATTTATTTATTTATTTATTTTTCCAAAGGAAGAAGAAAATAAGGGCCCCATTACAATTCCTGAAAGGAAAACATAATTTTAAATCTTACACACATCCTCCTACATTATCCCAAAGGAAGCCAATCGCTCTCTATACAGGCACTTCTTTTAATCTGTTCATCGGCAGATATATGCTTTGGTGATATGTTCACAAATAGCAGAATATATTACATTAATGTAATAAGTCTGTTGACTTGGTTAACCCATTATGCACTGTTCAGTTATTTCACAATCATTTTTCCCTCAGAGATTCTGTTCTAGTAGTTTACAAGGTTTGACTTCTTTACCTAAAGGTTACGTGCAGAAATCTTTTGTTAGATTTCCCCAGGAGAGTCCATATTTTTAATTCATTGAGAAATACTTTTTAACTAGAAACTGAACAAACTATCAGTGCATATCCTCTTTTGCACAGTTACCAACAATGAACTTCTTAACTGTAACTTTGATAACAGCTTCTACTGGAAGTGAACTTCAATCTACCTTTAAATTGTTATTGCAAAAATACATTCATTCCCTTTTGGTGACAGCATGAGAAATGAAATATATAAACTTACTTTTAGTAGAAAATTTGCCACAAGATTCTTAAGCCTTCATTGGCTATTTTGTAAGTTCAAGCAGCTTTTGAACAGTGGCAGAAAAATCTCTTCAAAAGTATTTTCCTAACTCCAGCTCAATCGTTTAATGCCAGAAGCAGTACTAATCAACTTCCTTTTTTACCCCTTCTTTTTTCATACCTGAAGTCCAAAGAAAATGAGAACAACAGTAGAAAGAATTCATTATATACATATTAGTGTTCTGAAGTCAGGAAACAGGATTAATCATACCCAAAATACCCAGAGAAAGTATGTTTATAATCCCTGTACATTCTCATTAGCTACTTGAAATCAGTCCGTGGAAATCTCTAATTGGGGAAGAAATTCTATACAAAATCTTTGCCCCAGAATTGACTGAATCAGGGCTCTAGGGGAAAAACAACATGATTAGCTTTGGCAGTTAGACTCAGCTGAAAGTCTGAATAAGAAAACAGATTCCCTTAAAGAATATTGCTGCTGTTGGCCTAACTCAGAGCACACCTTTAACTGCGGTATGAATGTCCTTACAGAAATATATGAATCTGTTGCGATGTAATTTGGAGTCCAAGGGGAAAGGCTCAGTGGTAATTTTTGCCTTTCCATTGCTATAAAGGCTATAGTTATCACCCTCACCTGTTAACAACTTTCTCCATATTTTAGCATAGACTTAACATGCAGCAGACTTCAATGACATCCAAGTCTTGATTTTTTTCTCAGTTTATTTTTTAAGAAAGAATTGTTCCTTGTTTTGTTTTGTTTTGTTTTTCTTTAATATGCTAGTTCTTATGATTGCTTCTCATGAAGGAATCTCTTCATCTGACCAGGCTGTGACTAGGAAATTTAAGAGGTGAAGACAGCACTATGTGTATTTAACTATCATCTTTCAGAAGCTCTATTTCCATTCTCCAGCATCTCTCTGATATGTTCTGTAGCTTTTACGGTCAAGACAATAAACCTGGGATGGTAGCTGAATATCATCAAGCATATCATCTGTGATATCTGCATTAACCCAGAAGAAAACAGGAAAGCCACTGAACTTATCTAAATGGCAGAAACGTAGGTACAGCAAATACAACACTATCCTCCTCATCCTGTTCTTCTGTTCCACGGTGGAAAGAAAACATGGGAGGAGCTGTGGAGGCAGAAACGGAGAGGAGATCTAGGATGTTGAAGGACAAAGTTGGGGAAATAAGACGCAAGCTAGCAGTGGAAATGTTTTGAATACATTAATAGTGGTGAATTAGGACATTTTTAAAGAATCCTGCTAGATTGAGAAAATTGTGTACAGTAGGTAAGGACAAAAACTGAAAAAGTGTGATAACTAATCATGGTTGAGTGGAAGCAAATCTGGGGCACAGGGACAACTTGGAAAGTTTTTGAGTAAAACAGATGCCTGACAAAGAAAAAAAATAAAAATAAAAAGAGAAAGGCACACCAAAAGAACAGAGAACACTTCCATTAGCCCTCTTCTGCTGTATTTTCTGGCCAGGCATATGTATGTAAATATATGTAAATGTTATGCAGATTTTATCTTCAGCTTTTTTTGATGCCCAGTGTAGTCAGGTCTATAATATAATTATCCAGAAGAAATCAGTGAATTCTTGCTGGCAAGGCAGAAACATTTGGGTATGGATGGAGATCAAGTAGTTTTTTTCCAGTTCTACTTTAATGAGTGAAGAAGAGTGAGTAACTCTCTGAATTAGGCCATGTGCTAAACTGGAAATCATCTGTAAAGAGGATCAGAGGAGCCATGTATTAATGCATTGAAATAAAGATATATTCTGCTGGTATTTCCAAATTATGAAGCAATTGTTACAAACGACACTTCAGTTTTTGTGATTCATATAAGGTGTCACCAGGGAAGTACTCTGGAGCCAAGCCATCCTGAGTCAAATATCTATATCTTGTGAAAGTTAGTTAAAAGATTTTTTACAAACCTTTAAAATATTTGTTCATAAGCAAATAGTATATACAGGGCAATATAAACCATTACTCTGTACTCTACACCGGATGCCACTGGGAACAAGAAACGCTAAAGTAAAAATTTCTACTTAACTATTTTAACCTGAGGTTTCACACTACATATGGCATTTTGACAAGTCCTGAAAGGACAACTGAATGCCAGCATCTGTCCTTCAAACAACAGAGTTTCAAAGACAGGAGAGGGAAGAAGATAGCAGTGACTATTGTTTGGTGGAACATTCCCAATCATTTTTTTTTTTTTGCAAATAGTTGTTCAAATGAATGAGCTGTAATTAACTATTCACATCCTTTTTGTGTTTGCTTTCCACAAATAATCCAGTATATCAGTTTATTGGCAAGAATGATCAATGCCACAATGACTTTGCATTTATAATTATTATTATTACTAGCAGGCAGATTCTGAGAGATATTCTCATCCAATTAGAAAACAAACATGTGACTGATATATCCAATCGGATACCCTTTTGAATGCCTAATATCAGATACGGTGGTTAAACTGCCTTCCAATAACCTGCATACCAAAAATATTTATAGAAATTATTCAACAAAATATTTCAAATAATTACATGTAAGAGTGACAAATGGTAAATGAAGCAAAAAGCCCCTCATCACAAATGAATTGTCATTCATGCAGCTCTGTTGCTGATATATGACTTTCCCCAGTATTTCAGCTATATAATCAATTTTTTTAGAAACCTGAACTTCCCAGCAAATGGGTGACTCAAGATAATTCAATGACTGTATTTCATCATTACATCCAGAAAGTAAGGTGCAACCAACAGTCAAGTTCAGCCTTGATGCTATCAGGAAAGTCTGAGTTAAGCTGTAACATGCTATTTCACCTTGGCTGAATCTTCTTCATCTTATCTATGTCCAACAGGTCCACCACCAACTGACAGAAGAAGTTAAGATGCTGGAATGAGAAACCGTGGCTCCATGTGTGAAACAAGCTTTGCATTGCTGAATTTATAGGAAAAGAAAACATTCAGCTTTCTATTCTACTTACAGAGTAATATTTCAGAGAGGTAGAAATGCAGTGCCCCGTTTTGGGGTGTCCTTTTTTTCTACCCGACATTTGCACATTGAAGTTTCCTTCTGGAGACAAAGTGCATAACAGGAACAGCTACCTGTACTAGTCCTGTGTCAGACTATTCAACGCTACACATGAAAGAAGTTTCAGCTAAACTCTCTAAGTGTTGGATTTCTAAAAAGTTTTGGTTCATCCCCTCTTCTTATCAAATCTGTAGCCCTCTCAGGCAGTTTTGTCACGTCCACCTTCTCTTTATTATGGAAAAACAGTATTCTCCCTATTGTTAAGGTTGCAAACAGCTTCTAAAGTCCTATTTTTGCCCTTCTATAACTTTGGCTTGGAAATTGATTTGGCCTGAAAATTTCCATACTTTGAAGGAAAAGAAGGATAATTAATTTTCTTCAAACAGTGTATAATCAAACTAGTTTTGATTTAGAGGTCATTTAAAAATTACACTGATTGGAATTTTAGTTATTTAATGTTTTGCTACCTCTAACTCAAAAGCTGTTCATTACAACCCCTTCAGACTTTCTCTGTACTTAGATTCTTTTGATAATTCCTAGCCATCTTAATTTTATATATATATATATATATACAAACAACAACAACACACAACGTGCAATTTTGAAGGATAAGATTTTTTTTTCAGCTTGTCTTTGGCCGTATCCTTGTCCCTTTGTTTCAGCAGATGCCTTTGTTTTGTGTTAGATTTAGTAGAAAAAGTGGTGTTTCATAGGTTCATTCTGCAAGAATATATATAGATCTTCAAAAGAAATAGTCAGTAGGATGATTTTCACCACACATGACATTACAAAAAGAAATAATTCTCTCTCTCTCTCCCTCTCCTTTTATATACATATATATGTATGTATATATATATATATATTTAATTTTTTAGGGTTATTTGATAGCTGAGAGTCAAGCAGATCCTGGAAAAATCTGGATCAAGTCAGTATTTTTTTTATTAAAAGATGCGTCTACGTTATTATTTCTACTCAGGTCAATAATGTGCTCCTGAAGTGAATCTTTAGATTCACTAAACCTAGACGTGTCCCATTCAGTCTGGGAACTGTGACTAGAGCTCGTCCTAAGGAAAAACCCCAGAGAAATGTGGTGTGAACTCCAGATGCTCAATGCCCGACACTTCTCTTTGCAGGTCTACTCCAATTGCATCACTCTATTTGTATTTCTGTAGCCAGAAGGCTACAGAAATCTTTTTGAATGTGATGAGGGCAAGTATTTCACTACCAGTCGGTAATTCTGACATGAGTCTTCAGCTTGGAGGACTCTGAGGCCCTGGTTCCATCAGTGCACTTCTGCAAGAATCACTAAAGTCATCTCTGGGTAAGAAAACATCCTTGTGAAGAGGACAGGTGAAAGCACCTGCCACAGTAGCACATGGAGAAAAAAGGAAACACAGGGAAACTCATCATGGTGAGCCCAAACCAGCAGTTAGAAAAAGCTGACAATTAACAAGGAAAGCTAAAAGACATGTAAGAAGAGTTGAGAAGGAATGTTTTAACTAAATCAGAAACAAATGAAATCCTAGAAATGGCATAGATCCAGTACTTGACCAGGATTGTAAAATTGTCGATCACTATGCAGGAAAAACAGAAGTATTCATCATTAGCATGATGTATTCATCTCTTACAGTGATTAATTAAACACTTTCTATTCCATTAGAAACTGGGGAGGATGTGAAACAAAAACCATTAAGCATTTTAGAATCTACTGTGCCCAATAACTTGCACCCAGTAGTATTAAAGAACCGGCTTAGCAACACTCAGAATATTAATGCTGATTTTGAGCAAATCTTGATTTGTGGGGGGAAAAAAAAAAAAAAGATCCAGAGGACTAGTAGTAACAAATGTTACTATTTTAAAAAGAGTGAAATGAGATCATATAAGGAGTTACAGGCTACTTAGTCTGATATCAGTTTCTCTTAAAACCATGGAAGGGCTTGTATGGGACACAATCAGTAAAAAAGAATAAGATTTCAGCATAATTAATGCCAGTTAATACGGTTTTATGGAAAATAGGTCTTATCAAGGAAATCTGTTATCATTTTTTCATAAGATCATTTAAGTCTGGGTGATAAAGATTAAAGTGTTAACATAATATACTTAGATCTCTATGATGAATTTTACCACTTATGTTACATTATGATTTTAACAAATAGCATTGCACAGACTCAGGGGAGAACAGTATAAAAAATAATGAAATAGGTTAAAAAGCTGCTAATGAATAAAGCACAAGTAGGTATTGCAAGTGGTTTGCAGTATAAAATGAAGGCATTCGACTCATGGCAACTGTAGGAATCATCTCAAATTGTCTTATTTAATACTTTGTCTTCTATAACACTCAGGATGATTCAGAGGGAGGTGTTCAAAGAAATCTAGCAGCAAGGATGTGGGATAATTTGTGCCACAGCAGGCTTCCCTAACTCAGTTTGACTCAAAAATAAGCTGGTTCTAACAGATGTTATCCCTGAAAATTCTGGGCATCCCTATACCTGTCGAGAAGTCTCTTTGTGAATTCTCTTCCTTTCCTGGCCTTAGTGATTCCTCAGTTTCAGAATCTAACTGGAAAAGTATTCATTTTTCCATTTTACTCTTTCTAATTGTTTTGCCTCTCCCTTTGTGTGTGTGTTATTAGACATACCTTTACTCTATACTTCATTACTCTTTGTAAATTTGACATCCCTTTTTTCATGGTCAACAGCCCCAGCATCTTCGATCTTTTTTCATAAGAGAACTTTTTAATGCTCTTGATCATTCCCATTGTCCTTCACTGAACCCTCTCTAAATCAGCATTATTGTTTATAAGATGGAGTCACTGGTACTGCACACAGTATTTCAGATCAGACTATAGCATTGGCAGTTTAATCCTTTCTCTATTAGTTCCCATTCTTTATGCATCTTAATATGTTTGCTTATCTGGTACAGCTGCACGTTAAGCAGAAGTCTTTACTGAAGTAATTTACAAGGATAACTAGGTCCCTTTCTAAAGCTGGTACGCTAATTTAGAGCTCTGTGAGGTGTTGAGTAATTCATATTTTTTCCACCCAGTGTACCTTACTTTGCTTTTGTTGATAATTCATTTGTCAGAGTGAGTAGGTCACACAATTTTGTTTGTTTCAGAAGTTGCACACAATAATCTCTGAACTTTAACTGAACTATTTTTTATCCCTTGCAAATTTTGCTGCCTCACAGCTCTTCCAGCTTCCCAAATGATTAATAAATAAGCAGATGAGCAGGAACCTTGGGGCCCACCGCTGTTATCCTTTGACATGATGAAATTGACCATTTAATCCTGCCCTTCACCTCTTTTGCCTCCACCACTTCTTGATCCATCACTACTTAGCTTCCTTCGTAGCTTCTCACAAAGAATTTTGTCAGTAGCCCAGAGAGGTTAGAATAAATTACGCCAGCTGCTCTTCTTTATTAACATATTCAAGGAGTTCTAGGAGATTAACACAACAATATTTTGCTCTGTAGAAACTGTGCTGATTGGCTCTTATTTAGCCATGGTCTCCCAAGCGTTTTGTTACTTTGTTTTAAATTATTATTTCAACTAATTTATTCGGTTCACCTATAAGGCTTCTTCATCTATTATTCTCCCAAACACCCAGAGCCTCTTTAAATACACAAATATTTAAAGACAGCCATATTTAAAGACAATTCCCATATTCATTCTATTGCTATTCTTTATATTCATCGATTACCTGAAGCTAGTACTGTGTCTTTACTGATGAAATAGTTTGGTGGTGGTAATAAAACAGATGAGGATGTGCAAGCAGCTAAGAATGTGGCTTTTGGGTAGATAAGCAGGGTGAAAGCAGCTGGTAATATGAAGTGCTGTTGCTACTTAACATATCATTCATTACTTATCCTGTTACTGTGAATACTTTGGTTCCCAGGCCCAAACTTCAGAGAGGATAAAAAGGCTGAGAAAGAGACAGATATATTAGATAGGATTTGAAAAAAAATAAAAAAAATAAAAAATTGCAAGGCCAGAAATGCAAAATATTAAGTGAGGTATTAAGGAAACTTGCAACATTTTCTATATTCAGATGAACAGGTGACTTAATGGTGTTCACCAAATATTTAAAAGGAGATTTTTTTTTTTGATTTCTCAAAACGGGGCTGAAAATGGTAAAGACATATGACTGGGTCAAGTGGGAACTTCTGGCTATAGACTGAAAGGTTAGAGGAGCTGAAGAGTAGAGTTTGGCAAGAACTTATGAAACATTGTAAAGGAAGTTTGTCAAAATGCTGAAAGCTGGGCCCTGATTTTAGAGACAGCATTTGGGAAGGTGCTGGTTAGTCACAAGCGCTGCACAGGTATCAGGAAGGACAAGGTGGGGAATGCAGAAAATTTGCTGACCTTAAAAAGAAACTTTCCTCAACTAAGCTTTTAATTTCCAAAAATATTCTGATAAAGACATTGACTGGCACGAAACAGAGAAATTGTGAATGAAGAACAGAAACACAGCATGTGATTAAGGTTACCAGAGCTGCAAGACTATTTTGGTAATTCACTCAAACTGTTAATCTGAGGACTACATATTAAGCATTCTAGTTTATAAATGGATTTTGGTTTTAGATCTAATGAGTCAAATCTGAATTATTTATCCAGTTCTCAGCTGTGTGATTCAAAATAGTCTGCACAACTAATTATGACTGATATTATTCTTTGTTTACACCTGCCATTTGTTCCTAAAACCATAAAGAAAAAAAAATCTGTTTCAATAAATAATGATATCCTCAGGCCAGCCCACTTATGTTTGATTTTTCACTTATGCATGTACCCTCTCTGGTGCTTTTTATTAATTTGGAATATGCTTAAAATACAGATTTGCTACACTCTGCCCAAAACAGGGTAGAATGTTCTAACACTTTGTCACCATAATTCAAGCATGTATTGTTGAAAGAGTGACTAAATGGCAAAGTGAGACTAGGCTGGAAGTTTATCTTTCTCCCATTGCCCTTTTAAATCAGGAACTGTAATGGTACCTTGGGGAACACAGGACCAATGCTGAACTCCATCACAGGCTCCCTATTTCAACAGAAGAAAATTTGATTTTAGATGGTATTTCTTTCAGAGGTTGAACTTAAAGCCTACCTTAGTATGGGACTAAGCATCGTGAGTGGAAGGCCCACGGCTATTTTCCTTATTGTGCTATCAACCTGGGGAGATGGCAAGCAGTACTCCAGCATTAATCTTCTTTCTTTGTTCTGCACTGTCTTCACTTCAGGTAGACAGAGTAAGAAGAGGAAAAGAGGAAAAGCAAAGAGTGACCCCCTTGCAAGCATTTGTTGTCTGTGAGAAATGGTAGTGAGACTGCTATTTTCAGTCTTTCATGTGGTTACAGTGTGCTCAGAGGATGCTTTGTCTCAGGCCTCAAGTTCTAGCTAGCTTTAGAATTGCAAAGCACCAGGTGAATCACCAGTACTCTAATCTGGAGCTCTGGCCTCATACTCCCAATGAACTGGAGTACAAGCACAAAATGGTTTTCAGCTAGTTAGTAACTTTTCCTGCCTTTTCGGCATATTTCGGAGGCTAAGTGTAGGTTAATTTTTTCACTGCTTCAGACAAGTTACTTAGACCCATATCCTTATGTGGATTTGACTTGCTATTGAGAATGATAGAAATGAAGTGTCTTAATACCTGCAGTGCAGCTACACTCTCAAATAACTTGGTTCTCCAGTTCACTCCCAGGTCCTAGTCCACTGATCATCAACACTATGTGTGTGTGTTATTTTCCCCTCACATTATTCCTCAGGAGTAATTCAATTTCATCTCTCCTAGATCT